>NC_090450.1:81948519-83198519 GCF_031143425.1 Pleurodeles waltl | reverse complement strand
GGTGGGGTGTGCGATGTGGGGTGCGTGAGGGATGTATGGATGTGAGTGGTGTGTGTGTCTAGTTGTCGCAGTGGTCTTGGTGGCAATGA
Source organism: Pleurodeles waltl (assembly GCF_031143425.1). Classification (NCBI taxonomy): domain Eukaryota; kingdom Metazoa; phylum Chordata; class Amphibia; order Caudata; family Salamandridae; genus Pleurodeles; species Pleurodeles waltl. Next base: position 83,198,430 of record NC_090450.1, on the reverse strand, counting down.
ATTGTATTCATAAAGGGTTGTGGGTAATGTGGGTGTGCATTTTATAGTGGTGTGGGTGTGTGCGTGTGGTGTGTGAATGAGTGTCAGGTGTGTGTCTTTAGTATTGGCCAACACGGTGTTGTTTTGTATGTGGGTGTCCATCCTGAGTGCGGCAGTATGTACCGCTAATGGTTTACCGCCATTGAATGTCCGCCATGGTGATTCATGGGTCATAATGTGATGGGCGTTGTTACGTTGGCATAACGGTGTGGGTGTTGGGACCGCCACTTTAGCACTGACCTTTGGGCTGGCGGATTTTTGTATGTGGCAGTATTCTGTCGGATTGGTGTGTCTGTGTCATAATTTGGCAAATGGACATTTGTCACCGTGGCGGTATGTTGGCGGCCGCCATCGCAACGGTAAGTGGGATTTACCACCAATGTCATAATGAGGGCCAAAGTTGCCAACAACGAATTATGATCAGTGGACAATTATAAAAGTGGCCAAGGTTTTATATCTAAGAAGATATAATATTTGGTACTAGAGTAGGAACCTGTTTTCAAAGTATCCGTTCTTATCTGCAAGCAAACTAAATTGGCATTAAGAAGAGGAATTATGAGCTGTAGATGGTCTAAGATTATAGAGGCCAGAAGCAATTATAATGCTGCCTTAAAGCAAGCTAAAGCTACCTGGGAAGACAAATTATGACAGGAACTGCTTCATTTGGTCAGATAGAAAGACTGACACTTTTAACTATTGTGTACAGCCTGATAGCTGGTTCACACAGTTTTCGTCTTTGTATGCTAGAAAGTGTCCTGCCGACCCTCCTTCATCCCATGATCTGCAGATATCTATGTGTGCATCTGGAGGGAATAAAATTGAGGCTGACGGCCCTGTAATGTTCACTCTTGAGGACTCTTGAGGACACTATAAATTCTATTGGCTACTTAAAACCAGCCCAGATAAAATTCCTGGTGATTTGTACAAAGCTGAGCCCGAAGTATGGGCATGGAATATCAACCTTACAACCAATGCAATCTCTGCTGGGGTGGAAATCCCCGATAATTGGAGGCAGGCAGAAATAATCCCCCATTTATAAAAAAGGGTGATGCCTGTATTCCACCCAACTTCAGGTCAATAAGTCTCATTGATAACTTATAGAAAAACTTTGCTGAACAGGTTTTAGATAAACTCCTACAATGGGTAAAGGAAAGGCAAATTTCGTCCCTATTTCAAGCAGGGTTTCGTCCCAGGGTTAGTAGTTCTGACCAGGTCCTCAGATTTGCCAGCTCATACGGAAAGTATGTTCTATTGTTAAACCAGAGACTATACGTGGCCTATGTCGATTTTAGAGCACCATTAGATCTGGTCCCTCAAGAGAAAATGTGGAAGGTCCAGGCTGATATGGGTGCCCCTGGGAACTTGATTCAACTTATCGAGAGATTGCACAATAAAAATGATGTCCAAGTACGATGGGGCAGAAATGGAGAGCTGACGTAGCGATTCCCAATACTGAGAGGAGTACATCAGGGGTGTGTCCTCACCCCAACTCTATTTTTCTTATACATTAATGATGTGGTGAAAGACCTTTTGGATTGTAGGAACTACCCCTTGCATTAGGTGGTAGTAAGGTGCATGTCCTAAATTCTGCGGATGATTTGATGATTTGATGATTCACTCCTCATTTTCAAAACCCCTATGGGGCTTCAGATCTTGATCAAGAGATTTGTGGGGGTTTGTAGTGCTAGAGGGTTGAATTAAATGCTAAGAAAACTAAGTATATGGTCTTCGGAACTAGTCCTGTGAAGACTGCATAGTTAAAGTTGGGATCAAACTGCTGGAAAGAGTTGATAGTTTTGACTACCTGGGGGTTAGGATCGCTGATAAGTTTGAATGGGGAGTCCAACTCACCAAAAGCATGCTGCTAGTTCAGCATAGGTCAAATGCTATCCTGCACCTGTGTAGGAGAATGCAATCTTGTTCAGTTACTCCTGCTTTATATAGTTACAGCACAAAGGCAGAAAGTGCTGCATTTTAAGGTGCAGAAGAATGGGCTGCACCGATACCCGCCAGCTTGCTATTATAGAGAACAATTTTGCTAGAACAATAGTCTCAATCCCAGTTAGCATCCATCTAATTGCACTCCTTTTTTTAGGGTCGAGCCTGCGTCGCATGCGCTCGTGCATGCGTATCGCACTGAGACGCTTTAGTGTTTAAAAAAGGGCTCGGAGCCCTGTCGACGTCACGTCAGTGTTTTTGATTGGTTCTTGGGCTTGCCTTATAAAATCTGCTTGCTTTCATTAGTCAAAGGCATGCACACGTCATGCCTTTTACGGTGGCTAGCCCTCCTCGAGCGCATCGACCAAGTACAGAAAACATGCGAGGCTCGCTGTTTTCTGTCCGGCTCGTGGACTACTTTTTCTCTAATTTACTAGCGCGATTTCGCTTGGCAGAAGTCGAGCGTTTTACATAGTTAATTGCACTTTTTTGGGTTACCTACATAAATGCACTTTTGCTGATAGATGAAAAGTAGGGTTAGGAGTTTACAACGCTATCAGCTCTAACATGAGCAGACGCGAGACCCGTTGCATTGCAAATGCTTGTTTTACTTGGGCCTGAGTAGGAACTCTGGCTCCACCTCCTTTAAAACTCTAGTTTACTGTGTCCGTCTCTGGTCTACACCAGAATTAAAAGTTTATAGAGACTCGTTTGGCAAATAAATGAAAATGAATAATCCAAATCAGTCCCTTAGTTAAAATGTGTTTGGGGTTGGTTTAAAAGGCTGGGGCTAATAATAGTTTGGGATGATTGTGCATCCCCTTCTTAAGCTGAAATCGATAGTCTAAAATCTCAATACTGGGCATTTGTTTATGAGCAGTACATTGTTAGTACCTCTAATGGGTCTTTAACTAACTTGCTGTTTTGGATGAAGTCTGGCCCATGTTTTGAGCCCTTTCTGGACTGTATAGTTCCTCCTATCTCTAAGTGTCTTTAAGTACGCTTCCGGTTTGGTTGCCTTCAATTCCGATCTTTTACAAACAAATGGAGCAAACTCATCTACCAATTTGTGTCCAGCCTGTGGCTCTATTCCTGAGACGCTTGAACTCGTTCTGCTTAAATGCCCTGAATACTTAGGTTACCTAAGGCAGTGGTTGCGTTCGTTACGTTTAAATAATGGGTAACTCATTTTTCAACACCACTTACAATTATGGCGTGCAATACCTCACCCCCTTTTGTGTTTGCAAGTAGCCAGTTTCTGACAAATTTTTGGTTTAAATGTCAAACGTCAAAGGTTTTTGTCCCCGAATGCCCCTGAATAATGGGACTGATTGAAATGTCTGATACCAATGCATTCCACGGCTCTGACTGAAAACGTTTTGTAATGGTTTTTGCTGGGCTTACAGCCAGGGCATATTTAGTCTTGGCTATACGTTTTTTTCTTGCAGTCTTGCACATTTGTAAATTGTGTACCCGGCTGATCTCATGTTGATTTAATTCACTGTCTGTCATCCAAGAGTTTCATACCCAGTACCCCTATTTTTTAAGACTATTTATGTGACCCCTTCGTATAATTTCTCGATGTGATGTTATTATACATCTATCCGAGGATGTGTTTTATACATCTGTGCCTCGTATTCTTGCACTATCTGATGATTTTATTTTATTATATAACTTTGTGTAAAATGATTTATACATTGTTCTAATGATGGGATTTTATTGCACAAGTTTCGAGTTATACTGTTTTAATAATGTGATTTATGTACTCGTCTTTTATTTGTGTACTACCTTAATGGTTTTTGACAACCGAATAAAGTATTTTTGATGATGATGATGAGATGGGGTATGCCCAGAAGTGTATCTCGTGTTCACTGTGCAGTAGAATTTAAGCTGCAACACACTAATGAGGCCCACATGACCAAAACTGGTCTGTCGTTGTTTTTGATCCCATTTAGTGGGGAAATGGCTAGGTAACTTGGTCTAGACAATCCCTTGTGGGATGGGGCCAAGACTGACTTACATGAGGTTGGTCCTTTTAAGTACTAATGGCACAGATGAGCTACAAATCAATGGACTGGATTGTGGTCCAGGGTGATTACCAGTGGCTGGGTTTAACATGCATTTCATTCCTCCCTTTTTGTGCTGAACACTGCATGGTGAGTGCCTCAGTTGCTACTCATTTCCCTTAAGCCTACCCATACTATTCTTCAAGAGTCTTCTCTGTATGGAGCCAGAGTGATGTTCTCTACCTATTCTCCTTTGCGCCCCCACCTGGTATATTGTCTGTGCTTGTTGAACTTCTGAGACTAGGTTGGATCCTCAAGGGAGAGGTGAGTCAGACCAGGGATCCTTCACTCATTATTGAAGTGGACTGAATGTTCCCAGCCACTAACTGGGAGCCACACTTAGTATTCAGTAAATCCGAAATTCCACAATCAGGGTACTCCTAAACTCCACCCAATGGACCATATTACCCACTGCATCGCAAGGCTTGATAGATGTATCCCTTTTAAGGATCTTTGCATCATCCACCTGGCAATCAAAGATGCAAGTCACCTGTTCTTGCAACACAAACTCAGGAACCTCTGAGATCCAATCTCATCATAGCAACAAGATCGGAGCACAAATCTGGCTTTAACGCAGAACACCAACACTGTACAAATTGGACATATTACAACTCTCCAACCTAACAAAAAGAAACACAGGCTAAGGCATACCTCAAACCAGAAAAGACAAGTTCATATGGAAGCCCCGGATTACATATTATAGGACAATACAACAATATCATACATTTCAGTAAGCAATGAAAACCTCAAAATAAATGTGCTATAATACACAGTAATGGTAACTAAGCAATAGTATCCAAGGGAAATGGCATTTTCAGGTATTAACTCACCTGGGTGAAGTCAGAGAAAGCTGAGAGCTGTACTTCCCCGGGTCAGTAACTACTTCAGAGTGCCTTCCCTCTTGGATAATTTTGCTACTGTAAATCAGACATTTAAAACTAGGTACTCTTAAAGGCCATGTTGCTGGAATGGGAACTGTAAAGCTTTTCTAGTTGAACATGCTGAGGTAAATGAGGATTGAGGTGTTTATGCAGATATGAAACCAGCTGTTTAAAAAAATATGTGACAGTATGCTAATGACACAGATCCCTCCCAAAAATCAACATCCTCTTTCCCAATTGGTTCCCTAAAATTATCTAAGCTCGGTCGCTTAATTTTAATTAGAAACATTTTGATAGACAGAGAATGCTTTTTTGATCTTCGACCAAAATGCATGGGTGCAGATTTGTAAGTGATGTAGAAAGCTATTTGAAGACTGTTCTCATAATTAGCAAGTTTGTGCACTGGCCTCAAAACCATTGTTTGTGTGTTGCTATAAGGATTTCATAAAACATTTAAAAATATATGTTAACTATCTATGAGAAATCTATAAAAAATCTCTCTCTTTAAGCCTTGTCAACAATCAATCAATCAATTAATCAGGGCTTTGCAAAGCGCAGCTACTCACCTGTGTGGGTCTCAAGGCGCATATGTAATTACAACATATTTTAAAATAAGTAACTATGGAAATCATGCAGAAGTATGAGGCAACTGTTTTATGACACACTGAAAGTTATCATGTGCAGCATACTTTTAAGACTGGAAACACATTATATTATACAAATACATTGAAATGCATGTGTTTGGGCTTTTTTTCTTAACCTTTTAACATCTATGGACCCCCACTGACTCCATACTGGAGTCCAGGAACCCCCACTGAGACACTATTTTAAGTTGGGGACCCTCAGCCTAAGCCATGTCTAAGATTTAAACTTTAAAACAATACACAAAAATAGAAAAACAAGGTACACACCAAACAAATGCTCAAATATTGAAATGTTTTATTGAATTCACAATCAAATATAGATAGCGTTTTCACATTCTGCTTCTTTGTGTACACTTTCTTTTCTTTTAATGAAATTTTTAAATATTGTTTAATTTTCTAAAACAGTCACAAGGCCCTGAGTTGTCCTCGCGGACCACAGGTTAAGAACCACTGTTAGGGGATTGTTTATTTCAGGATCTTGCAGCAAGGAGAGAGGTGAAGAATTTTCATGAAACCTGTTCAAGCTTCTTCACAGAAAAGAAAGTTTGTACAACTGACTTACTAGCAGCACATCTGCCAGTGGAGGCCCCTTCTGTGGATTAGGTGACCACTTGGAATTGGACACAGAATTTTCACAGAAAATAAATATTCTACAACTGATCTCACTAGCAGCACGTCTCCCGATGGAGGCCCCTTCTGTGGACTAGGTGCCCACTTGGAATTGGACACAGAATCTTCACAGAAAAGAAATATACTACAACTGATATCTCTAGCAGCAGGTCTCCCGGTGGAGGCCTCTCTTGTGGACTAGGTGATCACCTGGACTTGGAACTTTGATGTGCAAATAACAACACTGATGAGGGCAAAGTCTAGAACAAAAAACGGTGGTGTTTTGCCTTGGTGACTGGATTTACTCATGCATAACATTAGCTAAATCCAGCAGAAATGATTAGTGAGGGTATAAACCTCAGAATCGGAGCCCCTGAACAATGTGGTAAACAATCACAAACTTACTAATGTAAACTATGCAAAATGTAAAATGCCTGACAATTTATTTCTGTCTCAGAGAAAAAATATTTCTAAGAGAAGAAACAAAAAAACAATTTACCTTCGCAAATCCATTTATGCATTACATTTACAGAAACAGTAGACATGGATCGTTTTCATACGTGTGAACCCTTAAGGCTGTGAACTCCCCGGGAAGTTCTGAAACCCGCTGATTCCCAGGAGTGCTGGAATTGGTGAAACGCCAGAAAATAAAAAAGTGTAATTGTAAACCTACCTGCTTTACTTTTCAAACTTTTGTTAATGCAGTGCAAATGTCGCATACGTATATCCTTAACAGGAGAAAGAGTTTTTCCCTAATGGAGGAAAATCAGGATTCATGAACTACTGTTTTGAGTAGGATGCAAAATTAACATCAACCACATTTGACAGTCTTTCTTTCCATTCGAGATCGTTGCCCCTTAATCAGATGACCACTTCCATCTAATGTCAACACCAGAAAGAGCTATTCAGTTACTTGTTACGAACAAAAAAAATGCTTGGGAGAAACTCTACAAAGTAAGTGAATTGGTCTGAGAGTAGTTTTTGAAAAATAGCTAAACTGCCATTCTGATACTGTTGCAGTGAATTTTATTTGCTGAGAAAATGATTTTATTAATAATGTGTGAAAGCTTATGCTTAAATAAGATATATGTTAAATGCAAACTTTGTAGTAGGTAATCATACTTATATGTTATAAGCCTGCAAATGAATAAAATTGCTGATTGAGCCTTACTCTTAATGCCATTTTAAATGCAAAATAACGCATTAACGCTAAAAGGCCTGTTTATCACATTGAATAGTTGTGCAAGATATTTTTCGTCTCTTTACTGCAGATATTGTTAAATCAGAAGCCTATTGTTATCTAGTGAATAGACACTCATTTTGTTTATTAGACAACGGATAGCAAGGTTCTCACTGATTTGAGACAAAGTGACAGGAAGAATGATTCATGGGAAGAAGTGTTTAGATCTCAAGAAAAGAGTTGTCACTTTTCAAGCACTAATGTCTGAAAGTCTATTATGATTTGATGAGGAAATGGGAAGTTTGCTTATTCACTGGATGTGGCTGCTATTCTATTGGAGGATGAACAAAATTGAAGAAAATAATGTTGAAACTTAGAATTTTTGGCTTTATATTAGTGCGTGTTACTAGACTGGGTGCAGATTCCTGCCATGCCTTTCTGGATGGACATTTGCCTTTGAGTTTCTGATGCCTTCCAAGGCTGGACTAGCATCAGATGTTTTCCCAGGAGACTGGGAGGGCAGGAGGCTGGTTTTGTTACTGGGGCTGGTTTTGTAGATGTGCAGCAATTTTAAAAGGGCTGCAGAGTTCCTTGTATATCCAACATTCTTCAGGTCAACCATAAAAGTGCTAAGATAACTCCTTGATTATTGTACCGGCTGGAGAGAGATCAGGGTTTTGTCTAGTGTCAGTTTTGACTCAACTAATGTAGCACAGAGGGTTAATATGTCTAACGAAAACAACGTGTACTATGCAGATCACAGAACAGCATTTTATGTGCAATGCTCAGTGGGATACTGCTTTTGTCACAGAGATCCTTTTGTTACTTCCAGTTCATAAGTTACAACTGCAATATAGCACAGAAAGCTATGAACTGCCATTGGAGAGCTTCATGCAAACTGCATGGTACAGGTTAGAAAGTTATGTTCTTTTCCAGTCTTTGGTTAGCCTAATTTTGCGAAAAATGTTTGTTTGGGTATAGATAAATTGTTATGGGTAAAGCCAAACCACTGTGTTATGTTCTGAAACCTAAGTGTATGCTTCCCCAGACGAACCACTCTCTGAAAATACCTACTAGTATGAATGAGATGGTGTAGGAAAGTACCATCTTGCCTGGCATGTTACCCCCATTTTTCACTGTATATATGTTGTTTTAGTTGTATGTGTCACTGGGACCCTGGTAACCCAGGGCCCCAGTGCTCATAAGTGTGCCTGAATGTGTTACCTGTGTAGTGACTAACTGTCTCACTGAGGCTCTGCTAATCAGAACCTCAGTGGTTATGCTCTCTCATTTCTTTCCAAATTGTCACTGACAGGCTAGTGACCATTTTTACCAATTTACATTGGCTTACTGGAACACCCTTATAATTCCCTAGTATATGGTACTGAGGTACCCAGGGTATTGGGGTTCCAGGAGATCCCTATGGGCTGCAGCATTTCTTTTGCCACCCATAGGGAGCTCTGACAATTCTTACACAGGCCTGCCACTGCAGCCTGAGTGAAATAACGTCCACGTTATTTCACAGCCATTTTACACTGCACTTAAGTAACTTATAAGTCACCTATATGTCTAACCTTTACCTGGTAAAGGTTAGGTGCAAAGTTACTTAGTGTGAGGGCACCCTGGCACTAGCCAAGGTGCCCCCACATTGTTCAGAGCCAATTCACTGAACTTTGTGAGTGCGGGGACACCATTACACGCGTGCACTACATATAGGTCACTACCTATATGTAGCTTCACCATGGTAACTCCGAATATGGCCATGTAACATGTCTATGATCATGGAATTGCCCCCTCTATGCCATCCTGGCATTGTTGGCACAATTCCATGATCCCAGTGGTCTGTAGCACAGACCCTGGTACTGCCAGACTGCCCTTCCTGGGGTTTCACTGCAGCTGCTGCTGCTGCCAACCCCTCAGACAGGCAGCTGCCCTCCTGGGGTCCAGCCAGGCCTGGCCCAGGATGGCAGAACAAAGAACTTCCTCTGAGAGAGGGTGTGACACCCTCTCCCTTTGGAAAATGGTGTGAAGGCAGGGGAGGAGTAGCCTCCCCCAGCCTCTGGAAATGCTTTGTTGGGCACAGATGTGCCCAATTCTGCATAAGCCAGTCTACACCGGTTCAGGGACCCCTTAGCCCCTGCTCTGGCGCGAAACTGGACAAAGGAAAGGGGAGTGACCACAGCCCTGACCTGCACCTCCCCTGGGAGGTGTCCAGAGCTCCTCCAGTGTGCTCCAGACCTCTGCCATCTTGGAAACAGAGGTGCTGCTGGCACACTGGACTGCTCTGAGTGGCCAGTGCCACCAGGTGACGTCAGAGACTCCTTGTGATAGGCTCCTTCAGGTGTTAGTAGCATTTCCTCTCTCCTAGGTAGCCAAACCCTCTTTCCTGGCTATTTAGGGTCTCTGTCTCTGGGGAAACTTTAGATAACGAATGCATGAGCTCAGCCGAGTTCCTCTGCATCTCCCTCTTCACCTTCTGATAAGGAAACGACCGCTGACCGCGCTGGAAGCCTGCAAACCTGCAACATAGTAGCAAAGACGACTACTGCAACTCTGTAACGCTGATCCTGCCGCCTTCTCGACTGTTTTCCTGCTTGTGCATGCTGTGGGGGTAGTCTGCCTCCTCTCTGCACCAGAAGCTCCGAAGAAATCTCCCGTGGGTCGACGGAATCTTCCCCCTGCAACCGCAGGCACCAAAAAGCTGCATTACCGGTCCCTTGGGTCTCCTCTCAGCACGACGAGCGAGGTCCCTCGAATCCAGCGACGCTGTCCAAGTGACCATCACAGTCCAGTGACTCTTCAGCCCAAGTTTGGTGGAGGTAAGTCCTTGCCTCACCTCGCTGGGCTGCATTGCTGGGAACCGCGACTTTGCAGCTACTCCGGCCCCTGTGCACTTCCGGCGGAAATCCTTCGTGCACAGCCAAGCCTTGGTCCACGGCACTCTAACCTGCATTGCACGACTTTCTAAGTTGGTCTCCGGCGACGTGGGACTCCTTTGTGCAACTTCGGCGAGCACCGTTTCACACATCCTCATAGTGCCTGTTTCTGGCACTTCTCCGGGTGCTACCTGCTTCAGTGAGGGCTCTTTGTCTTGCTCGACGTCCCCTCTCTCTTCAGGTCCAATTTGCGACCTCCTGGTCCCTCCTGGGCCCCAGCAGCGTCCAAAAACGCCAAACGCACGATTTGCGTGTAGCAAGGCTTGTTGGCGTCCTTCCGGCGGGAAAATACTTCTGCACGACTCTCCAAGGCGAGAGGGATCCGTCCACCAAAGGGGAAGTCTCTAGCCCTTTTCGTTCCTGCAGAAACCTCAGCTTCTTCTGTCCAGTCGAAGCTTCTTTGCACCCGCAGCTGGCATTTCCTGGGCATCTGCCCATCTCCGACTTGCTTGTGACTTTTGGACTTGGTCCCCTTGTTCCACAGGTACCCTAGATTGGAAATCCACAGTTGTTGCATTGCTGGTTTGTGTCTTTCCTGCATTATTCCTCTAACACAACTATTTTGTCCTTAGGGGAACTTTAGTGCACTTTGCACTCACTTTTTCAGGGTCTTGGGGAGGATTATTTTTCTAACTCTCACTATTTTCTAATAGTCCCAGCGACCCTCTACAAGGTCACATAGGTTTGGGGTCCATTCGTGGTTCGCATTCCACTTTTGGAGTATATGGTTTGTGTTGCCCCTATCCCTATGTTTCCCCATTGCATCCTATTGTAACTATACATTGTTTGCACTGTTTTCTAAGACTATACTGCATATTTGTGCTATTGTGTATATATATCTTGTGTATATTTCCTATCCTCTCACTGAGGGTACACTCTAAGATACTTTGGCATATTGTCATAAAAATAAAGTACCTTTATTTTTAGTATAACTGTGTATTGTGTTTTCTTATGATATTGTGCATATGACACTAAGTGGTACTGTAGTAGCTTCACACGTCTCCTAGTTCAGCCTAAGCTGCTCTGCTAAGCTACCATTATCTATCAGCCTAAGCTGCTAGACACCCTATACACTAATAAGGGATAACTGGGCCTGGTGCAAGGTGCAAGTACCCCTTGGTACTCACTACAAGCCAGTCCAGCCTCCTACATTGGTTGTGCAGCGGAGGGATAAGTGCTTTGAGACTACTTACCACTCTTGTCATTGTACTTTTCATAAGAGAAAAATATACAAAACAAGGTCAGTGTATATACACATAGCCAAAAAGTTTTGCATTTCCTCATTTCACTCTTTTCTAAGTGCTGAAAAGTACTCCTAAACTTTCAAAAAGTTCTTAAAAGTTTAAAAAGTTTTTTCTGTCTTTCCAAAAAGTTCTGAAAACTTTTTTCTCTTTTTCTATCACTTTAACTCTCTCTAAAAAATGTCTGGTACAGGCCAAAATGTTGAACTGTCCAAAATTGCATATGATCACCTTAGCTGGAAAGGAGCAAGGAGTCTCTGCATAGAGAGAGGTTTGAGTGTAGGGAAGAATCCTTCCTTAGAACTGTTAATTAATATGCTTAGAGTACAGGATAAGGCCATAAGTGCCCAATCTGGTGAAAAAGTAGCTAATGGTTCTCAATCTGATCCAGGGACCCCCCCAGGAAAAGGTTCAGGGAAGAAACTTCTCAGCCTGCCCATTACTAGACAGTCTAGCATAGTTGGTACAGAGGTTGAATCACACCATACTGATGGTGTGCTCTCACATTATGCTGGTAGCCAAGCTGTTAGGGTGCCCTCTGTAAGGGACAGGTCTCCTTCTGTTCATTCCCATCATACCTCTGTATCTAGAAATGTCCCTCCCACCCACCCTGATGACAGATTGTTAGAAAGGGAGCTCAATAGATTGAGAGTGGAACAAACCAGACTGAAGCTCAAGAAGCAACAGCTGGATTTGGATAGACAGTCTTTAGAATTAGAGAAGGAAAGACAGAAGTTGGGTTTAGATACCCATGGTGGCAGCAGCAGTATTCCCCATAGTCATCCTGCAAAAGAGCATGATTCAAGGAATCTGCACAAGATAGTTCCCCCTTATAAGGAGGGGGATGACATTAACAAGTGGTTTGCTGCACTTGAGAGGGCCTGTGCTGTACAGGATGTCCCTCAAAAGCAGTGGGCTGCTATCCTATGGCTATCATTTAGTGGAAAAGGTAGGGATAGGCTCCTTACAGTGAAAGAAAATGATGCCAATAATTTCCAAGTTCTTAAGAATGCACTCCTGGATGGTTATGGCTTAACCACTGAACAGTACAGGATAAAGTTCAGAGAGACCAAAAAGGAGTCTTCACAAGACTGGGTTGATTTCATTGACCATTCAGTGAAGGCCTTGGAGGGGTGGTTACATGGCAGTAAAGTTACTGATTATGACAGCCTGTATAACTTAATCCTGAGAGAGCATATTCTTAATAATTGTGTGTCTGATTTGTTGCACCAGTACTTGGTGGACTCTGATCTGACCTCTCCCCAAGAATTGGGAAAGAAGGCAGACAAATGGGTCAGAACAAGAGTGAACAGAAAAGTTCATACAGGGGGTGACAAAGATGGCAACAAAAAGAAGGATGGTAAGTCTTCTGACAAGGGTGGGGACAAATCTAAAAATGAGTCTTCATCAGGCCCACAAAAACACTCTGGTGGGGGTGGTGGGCCCAAATCCTCCTTTAATCAGAACAAGGAAAAGAAACCATGGTGCTATTTATGTAAAATAAAAGGCCATTGGACAACAGCTCCCAGTTGTCCAAAGAAAGGCACCACAGCTCCTACCACTACAACCCCTACTGCTACACCTAGTGTCCCTACTAATAGCAGTGGTGGTGGGAGCAAACCTACTAATAGCCAATCCAAGGGAGTAGCTGGGCTCACTTTTGGTAATTTAGTTGGGGTTGGTCTGATTAGGGAGACCACAGAGGCTACTTTAGTCTCTGAAGGGGCTATTGATTTAGCCACTTTGGTTGCTTGCCCCCATAACTTGGAGAAGTACAAGCAACTAACCCTAATAAATGGTGTTGAGGTCCAGGCCTACAGGGACACAGGTGCCAGTGTCACAATGGTGAGTGAGAAACTGGTGCACCCTGAACAACACATACTTGGACACCAGTACCAATTAACCGATGCTCACAACATAACACAAAGCCACCCCATGGCTGTTGTAAATCTCAACTGGGGGGGGGTAACTGGTCCAAAGAAAGTTGTGGTAGCTTCAGATTTACCTGTAGACTGTCTATTAGGGAATGATTTGGAGACATCAGCTTGGTCAGATGTGGAGTTGGAGGCCCATGCAGCAATGCTGGGCATCCCAGGGCATATTTTTGCTTTGACAAGGGCTCAGGCCAAAAAGCAAAAAGGACAGGGAAGCTTGGATCCTGGAACAATGGACCAAGTGCTCCCTAAAGCTAGGGCTAGTAGAAGCAAACCACTTCCTACTATCCCTCCCTCTACAGTGGATTCTACTTCTGAGGAAGAAGAATTCCCTCCCTGTGCAGAACCTACACCAGAGGAGCTGGAAGCAGACACTGCTGAGCTTTTGGGTGAAGGGGGGCCTGCCAGAGAGGAGCTGAGTGTGGCACAGCAAACCTGTCCCACATTAGAGGGTCTCAGACAGCAAGCTGTCAAACAGGCTAATGGGGATGTCAGTGACTCTCACAGAGTTTACTGGGAGGACAACCTCTTGTACACTGAGCATAGGGATCCTAAACCTGGAGCTGCCAGGAGATTAGTGATTCCTCAGGAGTACAGAAAGTTCCTCCTAACACTGGCACATGACATTCCCTTAGCTGGGCACCTGGGTCAAATGAAAACTTGGGACAGATTGGTACCATTGTTTCATTGGCCTAGGATGTCTGAGGACACAAAGGAATTTTGTAAGTCCTGTGAAACCTGTCAAGCCAGTGGCAAGACAGGTGGCACTCCAAAGGCACCCCTTATCCCACTGCCTGTGGTTGGGGTTCCCTTTGAAAGGGTAGGGGTTGACATAGTTGGCCCCCTTGACCCTCCTACTGCTTCAGGCAATAGGTTTATCTTAGTGGTAGTGGACCATGCCACAAGATATCCTGAAGCTATTCCTTTAAGGACCACTACAGCTCCTGCAGTGGCAAAGGCCCTCCTGGGAATATTTTCCAGGGTGGGCTTCCCAAAGGAAGTAGTATCAGACAGAGGAAGCAATTTCATGTCTGCATACTTAAAGGCCATGTGGAAGGAGTGTGGTGTAACGTACAAGTTCACAACACCCTATCATCCACAAACAAATGGACTGGTGGAGAGATTTAATAAAACTCTCAAAGGCATGATTATGGGTCTCCCTGAAAAACTCCGCAGGAGATGGGATATCCTTCTACCATGCCTCCTTTTTGCCTACAGGGAGGTACCCCAGAAAGGAGTGGGCTTCAGCCCCTTTGAACTTCTTTTTGGACACCCTGTTAGGGGTCCACTCACACTTGTAAAGGAGGGTTGGGAACAACCTTTAAAAGCTCCTAAGCAGGATATTGTGGATTATGTACTTGGCCTCAGATCAAGGATGGCTGAGTACATGAAAAAGGCCAGTAAAAACCTTCAGGCCAGCCAAGAGCTCCAGAAGCAATGGCATGATCAGAAGGCTGTTTTGGTTCAGTACCAACCAGGGCAGAAAGTGTGGGTCTTGGAGCCTGTGGCCCCAAGAGCACTCCAAGATAAATGGAGTGGACCCCACACAATTGTTGAAAAGAAGGGTGAAGTCACCTACTTGGTGGACTTAGGCACTGCCAGGAGTCCCCTTAGGGTGCTCCATGTCAACCGCCTGAAACCCTACTATGACAGGGCTGATCTCACCCTGCTCATGGCAACAGATGAGGGACAGGAAGAAGACAGTGATCCTATACCTGATCTCTTCTCTTCCACAGATCAAGATGCTCTTGTGGAAGGTGTAGTTTTGGCTGATTGTCTTACTGCTGAGCAGAAAGACAATTGCATAAATCTCCTAGGACAATTTTCAGAACTCTCCTCTATTGTGCCAGGCACCACTTCTTGGTGTGAGCACACTATAGATACTGGAGACAGTTTACCTGTCAAAAGTAAGATCTATAGGCAGCCTGACCATGTCAGGGACTGCATAAAGCAAGAAGTTCAGAAAATGTTGGAACTAGGAGTGGTTGAGCACTCTGACAGTCCATGGGCTTCTCCTGTGGTACTGGTACCAAAACCCAATTCTAAAGATGGAAAGAAAGAAATGCGGTTTTGTGTAGACTATAGAGGTCTCAACTTGGTAACCAAAACTGATGCTCACCCTATACCCAGGGCAGATGAGCTCATAGATACACTGGCATCTGCCAAGTATCTAAGCACTTTTGATTTGACTGCAGGGTATTGGCAGATCAAATTGTCAGAAGATGCTAAACCTAAGACTACATTTTCTACCATTGGAGGACATTACCAGTTTACTGTAATGCCTTTTGGTTTAAAAAATGCACCTGCCACTTTTCAGAGGTTGGTGAACACAGTCCTGCAAGGGCTGGAAGCTTTCAGTGCAGCATATTTGGACGATATAGCTGTCTTTAGCTCCAGCTGGGATGATCACCTGGTCCACCTATGGAAAGTTTTGGAGGCCCTGCAAAAGGCAGGCCTCACTATCAAGGCTTCAAAGTGCCAGATAGGGCAGGGTAAGGTGGTTTATCTGGGACACCTTGTTGGTGGGGAACAGATTGCACCACTTCAGGGGAAAATCCAAACAATTATTGATTGGGTTCCCCCTACCACTCAGACTCAGGTGAGAGCCTTCCTAGGCCTCACTGGGTATTACAGGAGGTTCATTAAAAACTATGGCTCCATTGCAGCCCCTCTTAACGACCTCACTTCCAAAAAAATGCCTAAAAAGGTATTATGGACAGCAAGCTGTCAGAAAGCTTTTGAGGAGCTGAAGCAGGCCATGTGCTCTGCACCTGTCCTGAAAAGCCCTTGTTACTCTAAAAAATTCTATGTCCAAACTGATGCATCTGAATTAGGAGTAGGGGCAGTCCTATCACAACTTAATTCTGAGGGCCAGGATCAACCTGTTGCTTTTATTAGTAGAAGGTTGACCCCTAGAGAAAAGCGTTGGTCTGCCATTGAGAGGGAGGCCTTTGCTGTGGTCTGGGCTCTGAAGAAGTTGAGGCCATACCTGTTTGGCACTCACTTCATTGTTCAGACAGACCACAAACCTCTACTTTGGCTAAAACAAATGAAAGGTGAAAATCCTAAATTGTTGAGGTGGTCCATATCCCTACAGGGAATGGACTATACAGTGGAACATAGACCTGGGAGTAGCCACTCCAATGCAGATGGACTCTCCAGATATTTCCACTTAGACAATGAAGACTCATCAGGTAATGGCTAGTCTTATTGTCCTTCGTTTGGGGGGGGGGTTGCGTAGGAAAGTACCATCTTGCCTGGCATGTTACCCCCATTTTTCACTGTATATATGTTGTTTTAGTTGTATGTGTCACTGGGACCCTGGTAACCCAGGGCCCCAGTGCTCATAAGTGTGCCTGAATGTGTTACCTGTGTAGTGACTAACTGTCTCACTGAGGCTCTGCTAATCAGAACCTCAGTGGTTATGCTCTCTCATTTCTTTCCAAATTGTCACTGACAGGCTAGTGACCATTTTTACCAATTTACATTGGCTTACTGGAACACCCTTATAATTCCCTAGTATATGGTACTGAGGTACCCAGGGTATTGGGGTTCCAGGAGATCCCTATGGGCTGCAGCATTTCTTTTGCCACCCATAGGGAGCTCTGACAATTCTTACACAGGCCTGCCACTGCAGCCTGAGTGAAATAACGTCCACGTTATTTCACAGCCATTTTACACTGCACTTAAGTAACTTATAAGTCACCTATATGTCTAACCTTTACCTGGTAAAGGTTAGGTGCAAAGTTACTTAGTGTGAGGGCACCCTGGCACTAGCCAAGGTGCCCCCACATTGTTCAGAGCCAATTCACTGAACTTTGTGAGTGCGGGGACAACATTACACGCGTGCACTACATATAGGTCACTACCTATATGTAGCTTCACCATGGTAACTCCGAATATGGCCATGTAACATGTCTATGATCATGGAATTGCCCCCTCTATGCCATCCTGGCATTGTTGGCACAATTCCATGATCCCAGTGGTCTGTAGCACAGACCCTGGTACTGCCAGACTGCCCTTCCTGGGGTTTCACTGCAGCTGCTGCTGCTGCCAACCCCTCAGACAGGCAGCTGCCCTCCTGGGGTCCAGCCAGGCCTGGCCCAGGATGGCAGAACAAAGAACTTCCTCTGAGAGAGGGTGTGACACCCTCTCCCTTTGGAAAATGGTGTGAAGGCAGGGGAGGAGTAGCCTCCCCCAGCCTCTGGAAATGCTTTGTTGGGCACAGATGTGCCCAATTCTGCATAAGCCAGTCTACACCGGTTCAGGGACCCCTTAGCCCCTGCTCTGGCGCGAAACTGGACAAAGGAAAGGGGAGTGACCACTCCCCTGACCTGCACCTCCCCTGGGAGGTGTCCAGAGCTCCTCCAGTGTGCTCCAGACCTCTGCCATCTTGGAAACAGAGGTGCTGCTGGCACACTGGACTGCTCTGAGTGGCCAGTGCCACCAGTGAGACTCCTTGTGATAGGCTCCTTCAGGTGTTAGTAGCCTTTCCTCTCTCCTAGGTAGCCAAACCCTCTTTTCTGGCTATTTAGGGTCTCTGTCTCTGGGGAAACTTTAGATAACGAATGCATGAGCTCAGCCGAGTTCCTCTGCATCTCCCTCTTCACCTTCTGATAAGGAAACGACCGCTGACCGCGCTGGAAGCCTGCAAACCTGCAACATAGTAGCAAAGACGACTACTGCAACTCTGTAACGCTGATCCTGCCGCCTTCTTGACTGTTTTCCTGCTTGTGCATGCTGTGGGGGTAGTCTGCCTCCTCTCTGCACCAGAAGCTCCGAAGAAATCTCCCGTGGGTCGACGGAATCTTCCCCCTGCAACCGCAGGCACCAAAAAGCTGCATTACCGGTCCCTTGGGTCTCCTCTCAGCACGACGAGCGAGGTCCCTCGAATCCAGCGACGCTGTCCAAGTGACCCCCACAGTCCATTGACTCTTCAGCCCAAGTTTGGTGGAGGTAAGTCCTTGCCTCACCTCGCTGGGAACCGCGACTTTGCAGCTACTCCGGCCCCTGTGCACTTCCGGCGGAAATCCTTCGTGCACAGCCAAGCCTGGGTCCACGGCACTCTAACCTGCATTGCACGACTTTCTAAGTTGGTCTCCGGCGACGTGGGACTCCTTTGTGCTACTTCGGCGAGCACCGTTTCCCGCATCCTCGTAGTGCCTGTTTCTGGCACTTCTCCGGGTGCTACCTGCTTCAGTGAGGGCTCTTTGTCTTGCTCGACGTCCCCTCTCTCTTCAGGTCCAATTTGCGACCTCCTGGTCCCTCCTGGGCCCCAGCAGCGTCCAAAAACGCCAAACGCACAATTTGCGTGTAGCAAGGCTTGTTGGCGTCCTTCCGGCGGGAAAACACTTCTGCACAACTCTCCAAGGCGAGAGGGATCCGTCCACCAAAGGGGAAGTCTCTAGCCCTTTTCGTTCCTGCAGAAACCTCAGCTTCTTCTGTCCAGTCGAAGCTTCTTTGCACCCGCAGCTGGCATTTCCTGGGCATCTGCCCATCTCCGACTTGCTTGTGACTTTTGGACTTGGTCCCCTTGTTCCACAGGTACCCTAGATTGGAAATCCACAGTTGTTGCATTGCTGGTTTGTGTCTTTCCTGCATTATTCCTCTAACACGACTATTTTGTCCTTAGGGGAACTTTAGTGCACTTTGCACTCACTTTTTCAGGGTCTTGGGGAGGGTTATTTTTCTAACTCTCACTATTTTCTAATAGTCCCAGCGACCCTCTACAAGGTCACATAGGTTTGGGGTCCATTTGTGGTTCGCATTCCACTTTTGGAGTATATGGTTTGTGTTGCCCCTATCCCTATGTTTCCCCATTGCATCCTATTGTAACTATACATTGTTTGCACTGTTTTCTAAGACTATACTGCATATTTGTGCTATTGTGTATATATATCTTGTGTATATTTCCTATCCTCTCACTGAGGGTACACTCTAAGATACTTTGGCATATTGTCATAAAAATAAAGTACCTTTATTTTTAGTATAACTGTGTATTGTGTTTTCTTATGATATTGTGCATATGACACTAAGTGGTACTGTAGTAGCTTCACACGTCTCCTAGTTCAGCCTAAGCTGCTCTGCTAAGCTACCATTATCTATCAGCCTAAGCTGCTAGACACCCTATACACTAATAAGGGATAACTGGGCCTGGTGCAAGGTGCAAGTACCCCTTGGTACTCACTACAAGCCAGTCCAGCCTCCTACAGATGGGAATCCTACACCTGTTGTCCCCTCTGTCTTACGTAACATTTTCTATACACTGATTAACACACGTATGATTCAAATTTCTATACACTGATTTAAAAACATCATTGTCTTGGGATGCGTGTGAAGTAAAGTGCTCCAACACCCTCTGCTGCTAAGGCACTATAAAACAAATGAAATACATGCGGGAGGGGGCTATGGAGAGATGAAAGACACTGTTAGATGGTGATGGTGAGGTAATCATCAAAGAGCGCCAATAAAGACTGCCATATCCAGGTGCTATGTAAGGTCATCATTTACTAGCTTTAACACTTTAACACTTAAATGTGTAATGCAAAATGTGTTGTAGAATGCACTGTTTTTGCCATTTGTCCAAATTTTCTTGGGGGGAATCATTTACTATCTTTAAAACTAATACAATTAAATGTATAATGCTAAATGTGTTGTAGAATACACCGTTTTTGCAATTTTTCCAAATTTTCTTGGGGAGAACCACCTCCCCCCTCCCCAATACCACTGCAGTGGTCAGGCTCACTCGCTCTGTGCCCCATGGAGTCTGGTCTGACAAATTTGACAGGGCTGCTTCAGGTTCCCAGTCCGGCCCTGATGCCTTCTCTTTGTGACAGGCTGCCTTATTTGTTTTCTAACTGAACTGTCTGCTGATATCTTTTGAGCTGAAAATACTTTCCGGCTCGCATGCAAAGGCCTTTGCATTGATTCTCTCATCAGAACTCTTTATTAGGTATCTGAACTCTTTATCCCAAATTCATTTAGATTAGGAAATTTCCTTTGTGGAACATGCTTGTTGTATTATTACTATTTTGACTGTGATTCTAAAAAACATTTTGTTATATTCTATAATTAAATAGTAATTGATGGATTATATTACTTTAATGCTGAAATCTAAAGATTAATGCCTAATGAATAAATGGATGAAAGACTAAAATATTCGAAAATAAAACCCTTTAAGTCACACTAACTATCTTTATTGACTGAATGTAAAGTATTTAATTATTTATTTAATGTAGATGTTTGCTCCTCATTTCTCTTTGTCGATGACCATTGGTCCACACACCCAGTTGTGGGGGTTATTTAATGATTGTACCTGAAGACTGAATATAGAAACCCCTGCTACCTCAATACTCATTGATGTTTGGGCACTGCACTCAGCCAGAGGGCCTGCCATATTTCCCCACTTTGACATAAATTGCTGGCCCCCTGTCCCAAAAAACTTAATTACCCTGAAATCCCTCCCCCCCCCACCCGCCTTGAGCCAGAAAAAAGTCCTACTCTGACCCCACCCCTAGAAACTGAACTACAATGAAGGTGCTTGGTTGATGGAAGAAGCACCTTAGGCCTCACTTTTAAGGGTCCAGGACTGGAGTGGCACCACTTGGCAGGGCGGATTCACAGAAGGCAGAATCCAGGTGCAGACACAGGTAACTTGTAAGTCTTTTATGTCCCTGAGACTTCAGAAAACAGGGGACCAGTCAGCTGGCCTTTGGAGTCACTCTTGGTTGTCTTGTGTCTTGGAATGATGCAGGTCCAGTCTTTCTCACTCCCAGGCAAGAGGGCAGCAGGTCAGCACAGCAAAGCAGGAGTCCAGCAAAGTAGCAGTCCAGGAGATTGGCAGTCCTTGTAGCAGCACAGCAACCCTTCTTTCTGGCAGAGTACCCACAAGTCCTGAAGTGTACTGACGTAGTAGTGTCAGAGGCCCAGTACTTGTACCAGTTGTGCCTTTGAAGTGCAGGAGACTTCAAAGTAAAGTCTTTGAAGTGCAAATACTTCCTTCCTTCCTTCCTGCCCTGGCTCCAGACTCACTACAAGGGGTATGCAGCCTTTTGTGTGGGGTCAGGACACAGCCTATTCAGGTATAAGTGTGAGGTTTTGCCCAGTTCCTCCCTCCCATTCTGCCCAGGATTGTCCATCAGGATGTGGATGGCCCATCAAGTCACACCTAAGCTCCCTTAGTGTGTGGCTGTCTAGATGGAATGCACAAGGTCCAGCTGTCACCTACCCCAGAGGTGTATTTAGAGACTCGCAATACAGTAGTCTAAATATGTTATCTTGTTTTTAATCATGAGCCTAGGCATAGAGTAAAATGTATGTGACATGCCTTGTTTGACTCATTTTTACTTTATTTTAAAAGAAAGTTATTACTTTTTTCTTCCTTTTTTTAGGACCTTCTGGAAGGTGATGTACTCTTGGGATGTTAATTAGTAGTATACACATTGAGCACCATTAGTGATATGCATGGTGCTTTGTCCTGCTGTCACTATAGGAAAGTGCTGTTGATGATCAAGCCAGCCGGTTGGTGACCTACAGCCACCCTGCCCGTGGTGGTTGCTTTTGAGGCACTTCCTGTAATGTTTTTAATTGTTTTGATAACTTTTAAATTAATTAAAGGTACCTAGGCACCATACCTAAACAAGCATTTACAATGCATCAGGTCTCGCGTTTCCTCATGTTAGAGCTGATCGAGTTGTAAACTCCTAACCCGACTTTTCACCTATCGGGCAAAAGTGCATTTATGTACTTAACCCGAAAAAGTGAAATCAAGTATGTAAAGCGCTCGACTTCTGCCAAGCGAGATCGGGCTCGTAAATTAGAGGAAAAAAAGTCCACGAGCCCGAGGGAAAACAGCGAGCCTCGCATGTTTTCTGTACTTGGTCGCTGCGTTGGAGGAGGGCTAGCCACCGGAAAAGGCATGACATATGCGTGCCTTCGACTAATGAAAGCAAGCAGATTTTATTAGGGAAGCCCACCAACCAATAAAAAACACTGAGGTGAAGTTGACAGGGCTCCGAGCCCTTTTCTAAATACAAAAGAGTCTCCCTGCTAAACGCATGCGCGAGCGCATGCAACGCAGGCTCGACCCTAAAAACTAAACCATCACATATGGTCTGACTCTTGAGTTTTTACTGGAGCATAACCGAGCCCCATATATGGCAGTGGCTAGAGTGTACAGTATTTCTTATGTTCTTCTAAGAAAAATATTGGTGTGAAAGGTAAAAAGGGCTTCTTTGTTATACTGATCTTTTGAGCGAAGGGGGCCCTTGTAGCTCCTGTTATGTATGACTAGGTTGGAGAGACCAAGCTGGGTTTGTTACTTTATTAGTAAAATATTCATTAATTCATTCTGTACTCAACTTCGTATGAGTGAATATTAAAGACCAGTGGCTTGAAGACACAGAACCTGCCCATAAATCAGTGTGCAAGGTTGAAATGCTGATCCTAATTTTTGAGTTCTACAACTCTCTGTTAATAAACCACTGTATGTACATATGTATTCATAGAGCGCAAACCAAGGCAAAGGGCAGAGTAGTACTGTAAAGGGTCAAAGCCCATTCTGACAATCTAAAATGTAAAGACTAAAACTAGAAATACTTGAAATGAACACAATGCTGTTGTTAAGAACACACCCAGTGGCACAACAGTTTATTTAATAGTGGTTTAAAATGCACATACCAGCCACGTATGGTGTCCAAGCACTTCGCAAAGTCAGATACATTTAAGTTTTTACATGGCGGCATAAAGTAATAAATAAACCCAATGGAAACAGACATGAAGGTGGAAAATATATATATATATATATATATATATATATATATATATATATATATATAGAGAGAGAGAGAGAGAGAGAGAGAGAGAAAGATATATATATATATACACAAAGCAGGACAAATAGAATGAATGGTTAAGCATAGTTAAGCCTTTCAAATTTGCAAGTGAAGTCTAGTAGGGGCCAGATGTAGCAAGGTATGCTTTTGCGATTCTGAAATTGCGAGTCGGTGCGACTCGCAATTTCCGAGTCGCAAAACCATATACAGAATGGTGTCTCAGACACCTTCTGCGAATCGCTATGGGGTCGCAAAGACCCACCTCATTAATATTAATGAGGTGGGTTGCATTTTGCGACCCCATAGCGATTCCCTGCACTCACAGGGATGGTGGCCTGCTGTAGACAGCAGACCTCCATGTCTCTGACTGCTTTTTAAATAAAGCAGTTTTTTTTTTATTTTGCAGCCCGTTTTCCTTAAAGGAAAACGAGTTGCAAAATAAAAAAAAATACCAAAACCATTTGGTTTCGTTTTTTCAGTGTAGGCAGTGGTCCATTGGACCACTGCCTGCTCTGAAAAAGCATTCTGGGCAACATTCACAAAGGGGAAGGGGTCCCATGGGGACCCCTTCCCTTTTGCGAATGGGTTACCACCGGTGTGACACTGGTGGTAACTGCGAATTGCTTTGCGACTGCATTCGCGGTCACAAAGCAATTTAGCATAGCGATGCGAGTCGCAAATAGGAATGGAACACCCCTTCCTTTTTGCGAGTCGCATTCACAATTTGCAAGTCGGTACCGACTCGCAAATTGTGAATGTGCATCGCAAAATGCATTTTGCATGGCGCAAACTGCGATTTTCGCTGTTTGCACCATGCAAAATGCTTTCTACATCTGGCCCTAGATGTTATGCCATCCAATCAGAAGGAGTACTTAATTTCACTAAGAGAAATGTCACTGGACTAGTTCTTTTTTTCACCTTTTTTAAGGATTTTTGGACTTTGTGTTGCCAGGTCGCATTTTGGGGTGGAGATCCAAATCTTCAGAGCACCTTGTGAAGGATTTGGAGCTCATGCTTTGTTTTCTAAACAGAGGCCAGGATTTTGAAGTCCATGCTTCAGAGTGATCGGCGGGCTCCAGATGATCTAATATTTTTTATTGGTATTTGGGTGAGTTTCTGTGAATGACTTTATGCGCAATACAGCTTAGCTAGAAGTTTGTTTTTGTTGCAGTGGGTAACCACTGTAGTGCGCTAAGTACAGGGGTGATGTGGCCCAAGGATTTAATGTATAAGACGAGCTGAGGTGTTGCATGGAGGGTGCTTTTATTGTGAACCTTTGGAATTCCAGAATGTAGGGAGATCCCATATTCGAGTCTGGAAATCACTAGGGTTTGTTCATTGATTTGAAGTCTGCTTCT
Organism: Pleurodeles waltl; assembly: GCF_031143425.1. Taxonomy (NCBI): domain Eukaryota; kingdom Metazoa; phylum Chordata; class Amphibia; order Caudata; family Salamandridae; genus Pleurodeles; species Pleurodeles waltl. Next base: position 83,173,771 of record NC_090450.1, on the reverse strand, counting down.
GTGATTAAGGGCTTGTTCTCTCTCAGGAGTCTGAGCTGATGTTGGGCACTTCTTCCCAGAACGGAAATGTGGATTTCCATGTTAAGTTTTTTTGTACAGTCTGTGAGTGAGGACTTGCCACCCAGGATAGTAAGTGAGTGAGGGCTTGCAGCCCCGGACAGTCAGTGAGTTCAGCTAAGATTGATCAAAGTGGATTCATGTGGAAGTATGATGAAGAGGAATACCATTTTGAGGACGTTCGGCTTGAGATGATGCTCCTTTGGTTATGTGTTGGAATCATGTTTAGGTGTGCAATGTCTTCAGGGGAGGATCTATCTACAACTGGATACAATGTCTTCCGGGGGAGAAGGCACAACTAGGAGCTAAACATGTATAGGTGATAAGTGATGTTGATGTGACTGAGAAGGGTGATAAGGGATCCAATGCAGTGTTTGAAGACTGTGGGGATAAATGGAGCCCTGTGGAATGCCCTTTTCATATGATGGAGAGGTCAGAGAGAGTGTTGTTTATTTTAATCATTTGCTTATGATCTTCTAGAAAGGAGGAGAACCAGCTGGGGACTTTGTCATCTAATCCCATGTATTCACTTGGAATATTAATGATGGTGTGGTAATTGATTGTATAGAATGTGATTGTATAGTTATTATGCAATAGAAAGCTCCATAATGTTTATCAGGGCAGGCAGACATGTAAGTGGGTAAAAGTTATTCAGGTCTTCTGGAACAGTGCAGGGTTTCTTAATGAGACGGTACATGTTCTAGCTTCAGACATTTTGGTAAGTCACCCTGTTTCAGGGCTGAATTTAGCATGTTGAATTAGCAAAGGCCACTACAGCACATATGCCTTGAAGAAAGTGCCCTGGAGTTAGGCCAGTTAAAGAAGTGGAGAGTTAGGCGTTCGCTCTGATGTGTTCATTTTCTTGCGAGAACCTCCTCAAAGAAGACCAGATCTCTAGATTTATTGGTTGGAGTCTGATGGTTATGCTCCCTAGTGTAGATTGTGTGGGAGGTTTCAATATTTTTTTTATTTTCTCTAGTATGAATCATGAGAATTATTTACTCCTTTCTTTGGTTTTATTCATCGGGGGCGATAAGATGGTTTAGCGTTTAGTTATACTCTTTCAAATATTTTATTCAGTCGATGTTTGGATTGCTCAGTTTATGTTTTGAAGCAGGTAGACATCACTTCAAAGATTAACTTTTTATAGTCTACGCTGGCTTGGAGGAGAAATTCAAAGTTTTTGCGGAGGTGTTGATTATCAGGTTCGTTTGAAACTCTGACAGACTTTCTGGCTTCATTAGGTTGAGTGATATGCCAGGTTGATGATTTCTCCAGCTTTAGTCATTGTTGTTTTTTAGAGTGTGAACAAAGTGGTTTAGTATTTCAGAAATAGGCTTGTAAAAAGGTCACCATAGAATCAACCTTTTTGTTTCGGGCTACAAGTGGGTAGTGTAGAGCTCGGAAAAAGTTGGTTGTTTACAAGAAGGCATGGATGCGCTTTGTGTTTTTTATCCATATTTTTAGTCTCTTGGGTTATGCAGTTTGCCCTGTGCCTGATCTGTCCATGAACAGGGGTTAGCAAGCATGTTTTTGGGTGTTCTTCTAAAAAAAAGTGTACACCATAATATTGTGTTCAAAATATCGTTACTCACTAGTATTTGGACAACAAATTAAGATTGATACATTGTTTTTACTTTTTTACCTTACTATTAAAGTTTAAAATACAATTTCCTATAACATTGGTTATTTTATGTTGTTTTATTGTACTGTATTTTTTTATTTTATTACTTATGTTACTATACAATGTATTTTTTAATATTTTTAAATAATGTGAAGGTACTGGGTTGTTGGGTTGTCAGCTGACTGGGTTGGCAATGTCTTTTTTAATTATATCATTATGAGTGGTTTGTTAATTCCAACGGACCAAACAACAGGCGTCACAGGCCCAGAGGAATGTGAGGTTTCACACCGAGATTTTATCTGCTGAAAGGATGCATGGATTGTCACAGAAGCACCCATAACCACATGTTATTACTTAACATATCATGTCTCGGAATTACCGAGACCCCAAGTAAAGGAAATTCTAAAGGCTCCAATCGACCACTCATTATGAGCGCTGGTTAGCAGACTGACAGGTTCATGTAGCCGATGAAGAAGGTGGCATTGAGTGACTAAAGTAATCTGTCTGCGGTTAGAACATTTACTCTCAGATCTAAGCTCAGTCAGTTCAATACTTTGTGATCATGTGTTTATCTTCTTTCCTGATCCCCAGTGAATAAACTGTGTGTCGGAGGTCCCAACATCTGCTTCAAGATGGGGTCAGGTATCTAAATAGGGTTGTGGGTACATATTCACCCTTGGAGGTGGAAAGTCCATTGCTTGGGGGGTCTCAGGGACACCCGAACAAGCCAAGCAAGTTCTCCTGTAAATCATTTACATGGTTCAAATGGCCTCAATGCCAACGGAAAGCCTTACGCTCATGAGTTCACGGATAAAACGTCAGTTTATTCACATTACTTGCAACAGACTCAGGACTAATATTTGGCTGGGAAGCATTACACCTCCGTTTGTGGAATTCTTTGCATTCTCCTACGTGCCTGTGACATCTGAAAACACCTCATTTCGGACAGGTGAGGCTCCTGCCCATCAGCAGGGTTAATCTAAGGAAACAAAAGCAACCTTTGCAAAAATGGTCAAACCAACCCCACTACCTTCGTCTCCTGGCTCTACCTCTTTTTCCATCCATCCATTCTTCCAGTTTCTCTCTTCTACCTCTCTGATTGCTTCCTGTCTACCTTCCCCGTCCCTCTCTTTCTCTCCTTCTTGAAGCCTTTGTGTACCTTCTGTAATTAACCTCGGGGAGCTGGGGAAAGTGACACACAACAGTAGTGAACCTGGGACTTCAAAACCAGCCTCCAAGGGTTGCCACTGGGGAAAAGCCTGATGCAACAAATCCACCCCTGGCTGATTCTCACCTAGCTCGGAAGCTGAAAAGAACGAGAATGTGGTGCATTGATCATTTGCACAAAATTGAACTTGAAGTTGTTGATTTCTCCATTTCAAATTCTGCTGTTCACGGAAATTATTTCCAAAATAATTGTTAAGCTATGTGAAAAACCATATGACTTCTGGAACATATGAATAAAATGTTATTTGCAAAAATATTACATACTGTCTTCAGGGCTTCTTTTTCTGCTCCATTTTGTGTGCACACCTTCCAGACTTAAAACGTTTTAAATAATGTGATTTTGAAAGAAATGAGGGACAGAGCACTGCACCTAATTTTCATTAAGAAGAATTATTTGCAAAAATGGAAAAACAAATCGATGCTTAATCACCTTTAAGCATAGCCAAGCTAGAAAACGCAATCTGTGTGCATATAAGTAGGGGGTAGACAAGCAAAGCTGTTGGGAGATTTCTTTTGTAAAACAATTCATGCTGTTGTCAGGCACCTTGAGATAGGTTATTGCTTTGATCCTGGCCATGTCTGAACTCCGTAAGGAAGGAGACAGTGTAACTAGTAAGGGATGATATTTTCATGATTGTGCAGAAGCTCACGTGTTTTGGTGTGACTATTAGACATTCGACCTGTCAACATTCGACAGGTGGTAATCTGTATGCACTGGGGTCTTACACCCATATGGCTACTGTCTAGTATAGATGATAAGCACCTAGGGCCAACTTTATTAACACTTTGTTATTGGCCTTCATCACAAAAGTGGCAGTAAGTGGCACAAAGTGTTGGTTTAGGAACTCATTGTATATTGGGTCACAAGAAATGCAACAGTATATGGCCTTCCCATGGAACCATTCATAGGTTTTGATGCAAATCCCTGTCTACTATCTTTTGGAGACAGGGAACTGAGCCATAACTTTACACCTAGTCAGGGCAGACTAAGGGCCTGATTACGACCTCGGTGGAGGGGATTACTCCGTCCCAAATGTGACGTTTATCCCACCCGCTGTATTACAAGTTCCATTATATCCTCTGGAATTTGTAATACGGAAGACGGGAAATCCGTCACATTTGAGACAGAGTAATTCCCTTCGCCAACCTCGTAATCAGGCCCACAATGTTAGAGAAAACTTTTCCAATTTTTAAATAATGCTGTACTGTACAACACACACAAAAAGTTAGGGAAGTGTTAACTATGACATATTTTGAACTGGAAGGGCCCCTTCCTGTACAATACCTATGCTTGACATCACAGACAAACCTTTGCACTATGGTCAAGGGTGTGTGTGCTAGCTAAGGAAAGGAGAAAAACAGCACTGTATATCTTAGTAGATTTGGTGCTGTTGTGCTTTCTCCTTTTCACACAATGCAGCGCAGCACCATTGGTTGGTGCACTGAGGGCTCCTAAACCTGAGCACATAAATCAGTGGGCCATTTGTTTCGAAGTATGCATCATTTTGAGAAAATTATACATAGTCCATGAAATATATTTCACAGACATTTTGAGCATCTTTTCATCACACGGGTCTCCCACATAAAAAGTAATGTGAGATATTGACAGAAAGATGGTTGGAGCAGCAAAAGTCTTCTTATTCAAGGACAACAGGTCTCTTGAAAAGAACATTTTTTTAACTAATCTCCCGCTGGCAAGCATTATTCTAGATTTCACCGTTGTCGAAATGGAGGAAATTCTGCCCAAGCATAAATATTCTGGAAATATAAGAGAGACGTCAGCGAAATATTTTTTGTGCAAAGTATATAAGTTTAAAGCACGTCCCACTCCTTGTTACTGGAAGGCTATCAAACCTCCTTTAACGTGGGTCCGAAGATCCAATGCCAGCTTTAGCCTTTCTGTGTTATACAGTGCCAGTGGGAAACTGGGATGAGTTAGGGGAGGGGGGGGGGACAAGTGTACAAAGTGCCCAGTTCACCTCTGCCTACACTTTGTCCACAAATGACTGAAGAGTATGTTTTTTAACCGATACTCCTACCTCATTTGCTGAAAGTGGTGTATCAGGCTCTGTTTGCTAAAGCGCCTACATATATGGTGCAATGTGATCCCATGAGCCAAGTTGCATAAGCCACGGGGCTGTAAGAATAGGTTGGCAGGATATCATTCAATCAAGCCAAGCTTGGCAAAGTTTGCGTGTCCGGTGATCTTTTTTTTTTTTTGAGGGAGGAGTGGCGGCGGTGTTCTCCTCTCTGTTAAGGCTTTCACAGGTCAGAGTGGGCAAACAAGTTTTGACAAAAACATCTCTAGGGTTGGCACATGGCAGGGCATATCTCAAACCCTAAGTGTATAGAATCAAACTGTTTTTGGCTGGCAGGATATGTAATACAACTTAAAAATGTAATATCTGCGTAAAGAACCACTGAATTTCAAGTATTTTTTCTGTTTTTGCTGAGCTTCATTGGTTTTCAGATTGACGTGAGTATACCGGTAATTTAAGGCATTATTCAGAGGTAGCTTTGGCTTCCTTCGTCTGAGTAGGGATGCCTTGTGCATAGGGATAGAGTGACAGACTGAACATTCTCAGTGATGGCGTCCAGACTCTGGAACTCATTATATATTCCACTGTAACATAAAACACAGCTGTTGCAACATTTGCAACAAGAAAAGTTTACTGCAGGCAGTCTGCTTCACAAAGAAGCAGTAAGGTGGTGAATGTCAAATTACAAACACCCGTTGCTCGCCTCATCGAACGATGTACAAGAGGCTCAGGGAACTTTTGAAAATAAAACTTTTCGGATTTGCCTTTAAGTGAACTTAATACAGAAAAGTGGTTGTGTCTGAAGGGCATTATTCAGGTATTTGATTGTACTCAAACCTCTTCTTGTCATCCAAATGGCCTTTCCTTCTGTCGAGGGCTCTCACTTAGCTGTAAGGAGATGCCTGGTACTTAAAAAAAAACTTCTTAATACATAAATAAGCAAGCAAGTAAATAAATGGCCTTGGCCATTATTACAAGCTGTATGGTACAGGGGTAACAATAAAATTAGGTATGAGTAAAGCCACAAGGAATGAGGAATTACCAAGTAGGACCAATTTTTCTGGCTGTAAAAACACAAGGAATCCGCTATTCCATGGTGTTTGACCACATACATTCACCATTTGCTCAGAGTAGGGATATATATAGAGGGACCTGTGGGTGGGCTGGGAGAGCAGGAGGGAGATAGGTGGAGTTGTGGAGGGAAGGTGAAAGTAATTTCTGCCTGGGGATGTTGGACATTGGAAGGAGACTTGACTGATGCTGCAGTCAAAATCTAATGAGATTTTTCTGGTTGATGTTAAAAATCGAGCCAGATTCTCCTACACCCAGAAACAAACCGGTGTGAAAAAACCTATCTGCTTGGAATCAATAGCAGCGGAATTCCATAGGATGATTTCCTCTCCACTTGAGTCATACTCAGGCAAAAAATCAAAAACAGTGAAAACATGCAGTAAGCATGGGTGTTTCATAGCAATTAAACGGCACAGTAAACGATTGAAAACAGGATGTATTTTGCAAGGACTATTGCATTGGCATCAAACACAGAAAGTGATATTTTGATAATGTCCCTTACTCTAGATTGAAAGCATGCACATCAAAGAAAGTGTATACAGAATACTTTTGTTCACTATTCACTGAACCTAACATCTGAAAACACAGGCACTGAGAATTATACTTCCAGTTTTCCCATGAAAGTATGAGCCACAAAGCCACATAATGCTTCAAGCTATTGGTTGCAAAAAGAGGACTTTCTGAAAGGCAGCTTCTCGAGATGGGCTGTGCCATAGTTACTGTTAGAAATGGGGTCTCTGATTGGCAGTCAGTTTGCATTCTGTCCAAGCAGGAACCCTCACTCTAGTCAGGGCAAGGGAGTTACACTCCTTAGACAACCCCTGCTCACCCCCTTGGTAGCTTGACACAGCCAGTCAGGCTAATCTCAGAGGCAATGTGTAAAGAATTTGTACCAACACACACAGTAATACAGTGAAAACAACACAAAAGGTACACCACACCAGTTTAGAAAAATAGCCAGTTAAATTTAAAAAAGAGTCTTAATTCATAGAAATCAATGTATGTGTTGTTTTTACACAAAGTACCTGGTATGCGTAAAAATAAAAGAAAACACACGGGAGAGCGTACGTCGGAAAACTAAGTGATGTGTCAATTCCTGACTCGCAAGTGAGCCCGTGCATCGATTCTTCTGTGGTCAAGTAAGCGATGCGTTGTTTCTTTCTTCCGCAGGAGAGCTACGCATCGAGTTCCAGACGGACAAACTCGGGCCCATGCAGGTTCACTGTGGTTTTGACGCCCAGAGACATTGCTTGTGAAATCCTGGTGCACAGTGATGATGTGTCAATTTGGGCAACCGCAAGCGGGTGTTGATCAGTTTTCCGGGCGCGATGCAGGTGGTACGTCGATTTTTCAGCCGTGAGGTGGGTGCTGTGCCCATTTTTCTCCAGCTCAGCTCCGGTGGGTGGATTTCACCTTGGTTCCACCAGCTTCTTCTTTCAAGGGCCCAGGGAGTGGATAGGGCACCACTTGGCAGGGTAGGAGCTTCAGCGAGAGAGTCCAGGTGCTGGCAGAGGAAGTCTTTGATGGCCCGAGACTTCAGAACAAGGGGAAAGCTCAGTACAAGCCCTTGGAGACACCTCACAAGCAGGAAAACACCACAAAGCCCAGTCTTTGTCCCCTCTCAGGTAGAAGCAGCAACTGCAGGCCAACCCAGCAAAGCACACTCACAGGCAAAGGGGCAGTACTCCTCCCCCAGCTCTTCGCCTTTTCAGAGGTTCCTCTTGATCCAGAATTAATCTAAAAGTATTGGGTTTTGGGTCCACTACTTATACCTAGTTCTGCCTTTGAAGTTGAAAAACTTCAAAGGAAAGTCTCTGTTGTTCACAAGATCCTGCCTTGCCTAGGCCTAGCCCCAGACACAACCCAGGGGGTTGGAGACTGCATTGTGTGAGGACAGGCCCAGCCCTTTCAGGTGTGTCAGCTCTTCCCTCCCAACTCTAGCCCAGGAGACACATCAGGATATGCAGGACAGTCCTCAGCTCCCTTTGTGTCACTGTCTTGAGGGAATTCACAAACAGCCCAAAAGTCAGTCTGACCCAGACGTGGATTCTACAGGCAGGCAGAGGCACAGAATGGTTAAGCGAAAAATGTCCACTTTCTAAAAGTGGCATTTTCAAACTGACAAAGTGAGTACACTTTCCAGGTCCAATTGACAGTGCAGGACTGCACACACAGACACTGCAGTCACAGGTCTGAGACATATTTTATAGGGCTACTCTGTGCTGCAGGCCCACTAGTGGCGTTTGATTTACAGGCCCTGGATACTTCTAGTCCACTCTACTAGGGACTTACCAGTAAATTAAATATGCCAATTATGGAAAAGCCAATTAGGGTTACAATTTACACTCAAAGCACTTGCACTTTAGCACTGGCCAGCAGGGGTAAAGTGCCCAAGTACCAAAACCAGCAAAAAAGTCCAGCACCCAGTCAAAAACAAAGGAGGCAGAGGCAAAAAGATAGGGGAAACCACTCCAAGGATGCCAGGTCTAACAATACCTAGAAATCAGATGATGTGTGACCAAAGTAAAATACAATGAGCAGCCAATTCTTTACCACAGTAAACATAAGACTTCAAAAACTGAAATACCACCTTCAACACTCAAGTTCTTTTCAGACTACCCCTAATGGAAGCATTACTTAGCAACTCTTCCTCTATCCACGCATGTCACCTTTGCCATCGGTATAATTTCCTGAAAAAGTTTTCATTGTCCTGTTTGCTTCAAAATCTTTTCCTATCATGTATCCAACTGAAGATCGATAACGTATAAGTCCATAATTGGGTTGAAACTGTATAGAGCCATACCTGTGGCAACAACTTTTTTACTCCTTTACCACTTGTGAAGCTTGTAGTGCATCTCTTAGTCCTACAGAGCACTTAATGTGCTACTGCACCTGCAGCACGATGAAAAGGTACTTTGTGTCAGGGATACATATTGGTTGGTTGTTAGCTAGAAGGAGAAGGATGAGAGTTCCAAGCATTTCTGTTACAACAAAAGAGGTTATCTTTCTTAACCCCTTCCCCGTCACAGAGGTGGAGGTTACGTCCGGTGGCACGGCGCTGAGGCGCCACGGACCTAACCACTACGTCCTGGTATAGGCCCCCGGGGGACCCGGGGCAGGGCTCAAAGGGGAATCGTTTCCCCTTCCACCCCTGATCTCCCCCACCCAGTGACGTCTGATGACATCAGCATGCGCTGACCTCATTAGAGGTCAACTCCCACCGCGCTGGAAGCAATGCTTCCAGCATGACTAGAGGAGAAACTAATCAGCTTCTCCTCGGTATGGGGGGCTGGAGAGGCAGAGAGGCATGAAAAGGGAAGGAAAGGCTTTTACTTCCCTTTTCATGTCTCTCTGTGCATTCCTGCAGCACGATCGCTTATCATATATATTGATAAGGGGAGCGACCCCTTAGGGTCGCTCCCAGGGGGGGTAATTTTTTAAATAGGCCTTTTCTGCCCCTCCCCCCCAGGCAGATCGGCCTATATTAATTAGGCCGATCAGAAGCCATTAGGCACCAGGGATGTTTATTTGTTTGTATTTATATTGATAAGGGGGTTGCTCCACGGGAGGAATTTTTTTCCTAGGCCTTTTCTGCCACCCCCTCCCTCGGGAGGCTATTGGCCTATATCAATTAGGCTGATGTGCCCCCACGGGGGCAGAAGCCACTAGACACTATGGATTTTTTATTTATTTATATTGATAACGGGAGCGACCCCTTAAACAAGGTTTGCTCTCCGGGGGGGGGGGCAATTGTTTTTAGGCAATTTCTGCCTGAGAGGGAGGGAGCAGAAACCACTTGGGCACCAGGGATTGGTGTGTGTATATGTGTGTGTTTTGTTTGGGCAAGGGTCGCTCCCCATGGGGGCACATTACTGTTGGCCTATTTTTAGAAGGCCCATCTGCCCCCAAGGGGGGGCAGAAAGCCCACCAGGGAAGATTGTTTTTCTCAATATAAGAGGGTGGGGGTATGGCCATACCCCCACCCCAAATAAATGGGGCCAAAGTTGTTCTGCCCACCAGCGGGCAGATTGGGCAATTACCCCCGATCCACACCACAGGGGGGCAGAAAGTCTACTAGATGCCAGGGAATAAAAAAATATATATATATATATGTATAGTGTGATGGTGGCCATCAACCAGTATAGGCATGGTTATGCCCCCACCCCAACTGAAGGTGGTAACAGTCTTTCAGCTCCTCCCCTCGCACATTAAAACATGTTATCCCGCGGCAGGCAAGAGGAAATTTGATTATTTTGGGTTTTGGTTTTACATTTGGGCAATGAGAGCTTGGCTAACTCTCAAAATTGTCCCACTTGGAACAGTGAGGGCGGCACTTTTTGGACTTTGGGACGCTGCCATGTAGAAAAATCCACAAGACCTAGACTCATCTGAAAACTAAACATCTGGGTGAGTCCAGGGTGGTGTGCTTCACATGCACCCCACACCATTTTCTTATCAACAATGCCCTGCAAACCTCCAACTTTGCTGGAAATCACACATTTTCTCCACATATCTGGGATGGAACCTTCCGGAATCTGCAGGAATCCACAAAATTCCTACCACCCAGCATTGTCTCATCTATACCGATAAAAATTCTACCCCACTTGTCAGCCAAAAGGTTTTTTTTCAAACTGCCCTTTTGGACCTGCTTTGGTTCCCCCTCAATTTCAACATGTTTTTGGCTCCTTCCTGACACAGGTGCTTGGCCCACCTACACAAGTTAGGTATCATTTTTACTGGGAGACTGAGGGCAACGTTGGGTGGTAGGAAATTCGTCCCGGTGCGGTGCTCCCACACAGAAATGTGGGAAAATGTGATTTTTTTAGCTAAATTTAAGGTTTGCTGAGGATTCTGGGTAAGAAAACATTGGGGGATCTACGCAAGTCACACCTCCCTGGGTTTCCTCGGGTGTCTAGTTTTCAGACATCTTTGGGTTTGGTAGGTTTCCCTATACGCCTGCTGAGCCCAGGACCATAAATGCAGGTCCACCCCCCACAAAAACAGGTAGTTTAGTATTTGATAATTTTGATGTATCCACATAGTGTTTTGGGGCGTTTCCTTTTGCGGGCACTAGGCCTACCCACACAAGTGAGGTACCATTTTTATTGGGAGACTTGGGGGAACATTGAGTGGAAGGAAATTTGTGGCTCCTCTCAGATTCCAGAACTTTCAGTCACTGAAATTTGAGGAAAAAGGGTTTTTTTGGCCAAATGTTGAGGTTTGCAAAGGATTCTGGGTAACAGAACCTGGAGAGAACCCCACAAGTCACCCCATCTTGGATTCTTCTCGGTGTCTAGTTTTAAAAAAATGCGCAGGTTTGGTAGGTTTCCCTAGGTGCCGGCTGAGCTAGAGGCCAAAATCCACAGCTAGGCACTTTGCAAACAACAGGTCTGTTATCGTTTGGGAAAATGTGATGTGTCCATGTTGTGTTTTGGGTCATTTCCTGTCATAGGCGCTAGGCCTACCCACACAAGTGAGATACCATTTTTAATCGGGAGACTTGGGGGAATGCTGGGTGGAAGGAAAACTGTGTCTCCTCTCAGAATCCAGAACTTTCTGTCACCAAAATATGAGGAAAAATTATTTTCTTGGCCAAATTTTGAGGTTTGCAAAGCATTCTGGGTAACAGAACCTGGTGAGAGACCCACAAGTCACCCATCCTGGATTCCCCTAGGTGTCTAGTTTTAAAAAATGCACAGGTTTGGTAGGTTTCCCTAGCTGCTGGCTGAGCTAGAGGACAAAATCTACAGCTAGGCACTTTGCAAAAAAACACGTCAGATTTCAATGTAAAAATGTGAGGTGACCATGTTGCATTTCCTGTCACGAGCATTAGGCCTAACCACGCAAGTTATTTTCTGTAGGAAACCCTTGTAGGATCTACACAAATTACCCCTTGCTGAATTCAGAATTTTGTCTACTTTTCAGAAATGTTTAGCTTTCTGGGATCCAGCATTGGTTTCACATCCATTTCTGTCACTAACTGGAAAGAGTAAAAATGCAGTATGTCCTAGTAAAATGCCAAAATTGTGTTAAAAATCGAGTTTTCTGGTTCAAGTCTGCCTGTTCCTGAAAGCTGGGAAGCTGGTGATTGTAGCAGCGTAACCCTTTTGTCGATGCCATTTTCAGGGGGAAAAAACAAAAGCCTTCTTCTGCAACCCTTTTTCCCATTTATTTGAAAAAAAAAAACGAAATTGTCACTGAATTTTGGCTAATTTCTTGGTCTCCTTCAGGGGAACCACAAATTCTTGTTACCTCTAGAATCGCTGGGATGTAGGAAAAAAAGGACGCAAATTTGGCCTGGGTAGCTTATGTGGACAAAAAGTTATGAGGGCCAAAGCGCGAACTGCCCCAAATAGTCAAAAAAAGGCTTGGCACCTGCGGGGAAAAGGCCTGGCAGCGAAGGGGTTAAAGGACTCTCACATAAAGCTGAACAATACAAATATTAACATATAGACAGGACAACTATGTAGGTCCTACCTTATTTGGGATGGGTAAACATTAGCCAATAAAATAATTTCTAGTTGTATTATTTTACAATCATAATCATGTCTCGTTACAAGACATTTATCAATGATTTGTTTCTCTTCTTTAGAAGCTTCATTGATAGTCTTCATGCCTTGTCAAACAATTTAATGTATGACTTGATATTTGAAAGGGGATTTCACTATTACAATGAAGGCACTTTGTATGCTACAGATTACTGATAAATGAATTAGCATAACTCTGCTTTGTGCTCAAGTATGAGGGTGCTGAAGTATGGGGGTCATCACCCACAAAACGTAAAAGAAAACCTGTAATCCATCAGATTTGGGGATTGAGAAATTAATAGAAAAACCAAGAGGATTACTTTAAAAACGTCCATGTTCATGTACTCAGGAGGAAGCTCAAAGATACAAAGTATTTAACCCAGTTTAAGCGGAAATACATTGAAAAGAGTTTTTATTGTAGTACAGGTTCTCCCTATGAAGAAAACAAAGAGGAAGATCAGAAACTGGGATTTGTAAACACATTTGGAACTCTCAGTACCTCCAACAAAAAACCTACACACCTGATAACGGCTGGAATTTTCATTGAAAATCCCTTTTATCTTCAAATGGGCAAACAAAATGTATGTACTCATCTTGTAAATGCCTGCCATGAGACATGGCTTGGAAGTTTAGGCTGGACTGTTTCTATTGGAGCAGGGTGAAGAGTGATTTGCATATGGCTGAGTCTAATCTGAGAGATATCATGGTGGGCGAAGTGTTTGAATACTATCCTGAGCAATTGCCAGTGGTAAGATTGATTGCAAGCATGCTACCATCACTTTTGGTCTGTATGATTTTTTTATCCTAGTCATTTGGTGCGTGCTGGCCAGGTCACATGATTGTGAATGGCTCTGCTGTTAGGCTTTGTGTTTTCCTCCAAGACAGTGGGCCAAAATGGGGACTAGGTGTTGACAGGATGGGTCACCCTACCAGGATGGCTGGGGTGGAGCTGTTCGCTGTCCCACTTACACTTTAAAGCACTTGCCACCAGCACTCACAAAGGCCCCTGACACTAGCCTTTTGTCACCCAAGGCTTCTCGAGCCTTGGCAGTGGAAGAAAGAACTTTCCAGAACCAGATGAGGGGGTAATAAAGGGAAACCTCCCACGTCAAAGGCTGGCATTAGGTATAAATATTGGACCCTCAGAACACCTCTTCAGTACACTTCTGGGCCAGTAGAAGACTTCAAAAGGACTGTCTGGACCCACAGATGACTGCCGCTACCAGATGATGCCCTGCCACCTGAAGACCTTTCTTCTTCAAGGCGAATTGGACCATCTCCTTGAACCCATGACCACCAGAAGTGACCCCAAGAGCTAGTTGGCTGGCCTCTGCTTGGGTGAGTTCTTACATCCTAAGAGGTGCCCCCAGGTCCTGGACCCTTGGAGGTGGTTTTGGATGCCTAATCCTAAAAATGTGGACCAAAAACTGCCTGGAGAACTGACAGAAGACCAAGACTTTCCTAAGGTGCATCACCGGTTGACCTGACTTCTCTATGGCTTCAGCCATGTTCTTCTCTGTAGTAGCAAATCCCTTTCAGATGAACCTCTTCGTGATGGTATCAGGCTTGCAGCCTCATACCAAAATGTTGTCTAAATCCAAAGGTAAAAATCTTCACTGGGCTCAACAGCAACCGGCTCCCCATTGATGCCCGTGACTTCCTCGTTGCCTGGAGATCCAACTTATCCCACTCTGAGCATTTTCCTGTCATCATCATCAGTGGTTTCAATGAGAATTTGTCCAGTGGCTCTCCAGCGATGATGACTACTTCTCGAACACAGCCTGCTGCCTTGCTGCGCTGAACTCTGCCTTCACTTGGAGTTTTGTTCTGAAACTTTTCTAAGTACGAAGGCAAGCCGAGACCGGGTCTAATCCACCTTGTGTTTCTGACCCAAGTCCTATTGTGGTTGGCCTTAACTTTTGTCACATGACCACATACCCGTAGATGCTGCTTTGATCTTTAAGGTGCTAGATTTCACAAAAAATAACTTACAAATCCATAACTCTGGGTCTACTGGTTGGATTTACTTTGTTTTGGTGTCATTTTAATAAACTTTTCTCTATTTTGTTTAACTTGGCTGGGACTTTTTTGTGTTGTGTTTTCAGTTTCGTACTGTTCGTGTGCTGCTTAAATACTTTACAAATTGCTTCCAAGCTGAGCCTGGCTGCTTTTGTGCCAGGCAACCAGAGGGTAAAGTACAAGTCAATTTAGAATCTTTTTGTGGTTATTGCTTGAGTGGAGCTTAAACCCCCATCAACCAATAACTCAATTTCCTACAGTGAGTACATGTACAAAGCGCTTTACAAATGTCATAGGCAGAGGTCACCCGAACAATGACATCCCTGAAGCAGCAGTACCTAACACACATACTTCAGTGGCATGAGAAGACTGGCAGTATCTCCGCAGAGGGCATAAGCTGCCTAAAGTTATACTGTACCAAAGGCAGTTTATTGTCTTTTTTAGATGTCAAACTCCATATTCACCCACACCTCAGGCGCTTTCAGCTTTATTATTCCCAATTTTCACAGCGCTCAATGACCTGTTCACATTCCCTTGAAAGTGAAATATATACATACATGTAAACTTTAGTGGGTAACCTTGGTTGCTGCTAGTCCCACTGATGCTTTGCTGCCAAATGTGTTTCACCAGTATTCTGTTCAAATAAATGATGTCACGCAGTGCCTCACTCTTGGCTGCTGGTATGCACTGGAAGCTTCTGGAGGAAATGGTTAAGAGCCACCACATATTGACTGCATGCTATCATAAATATTTACATGTATGCCCTTTTTTTGAGAGGCGAGGGACTTGGAAGAAGTTTTATCTGAATGGAAATCCACAAAATATGTATCTTGAGGTGCAAATGAAAGGGTGCAGTCAGATTCCGCTGTAAAGCAGAAACAAGCCATATCTGTGGTTCTGATGTGACTACAAGTACAGAAAAGGTACATTTTAACAGGAACTTTGCACCAAGGCAGAATATAAAAAACATTTTGTACAATTTTGCTTAAATGAATTTTGCCCAAGCCTCTATTACTTAAAGTTTGCCCCAGTGACTGTGGAAGACTTTCTAAGCTAATATATCACACTTCTTATGAATATTGTTAGTGTCATAGATATTTTAGCAAAATAACTGTAAAAAGCATGAGGAAATGGATTGTGGTGGCTTTGCTCAGCATATATATCACACTTATTTTTTCTGAATTGTGTTAGTGACAGAGAATTTTTTAGAAAAGCAACTGAAGTTTATTAAAAATGCATTGTGTTTAGATACCTTTGAAAAACAAGGGTGCAAACTAAT
Source organism: Pleurodeles waltl (assembly GCF_031143425.1). NCBI lineage: Eukaryota > Metazoa > Chordata > Amphibia > Caudata > Salamandridae > Pleurodeles > Pleurodeles waltl. Next base: position 83,157,928 of record NC_090450.1, on the reverse strand, counting down.
GTTGCCTCAAATATAGACTCATCTTTCACATTTGAAAAAATAGGAGATGTGTATTTCTGCTCTGTCTCTTCATGTAATTAGAGACAAACATGGGAAAACAGTTTGTGACATGTTTGCATGAGGCAAATATCTAAGCCACTAACAGCATAAATTGTGCAAATTAATTTGTCGGTTTTTTGCACCTTCTACTTTTTTATATGCTCAAGATGCAAGTCACCACTAGCAAAGTCAGACCAAATTGCTTTGCAGATTTTAAACTCTTTTTAGCAAGACCAAAATTTACAAAAAAGGAATTGAGCTCTCGAAAAGATGCCACTCTTTCAAAGTTAATTAAAATTGCCTTCCTAATGTTCAAAGAATTAAGCATAACCACTTCAGCAGATGCAAGTTGAAGAAATAGCTTAGACAATTCTCATTATTGTTCAAAATGAAAAGAAGATATAACTTTTAGGAATAAAGACAGTCTTTAATGTAAAACGAATCTGTCAGGACAAAGGGGGTCATTCTGACCTTGGCGGTCCATGACCGCCATGGCGGAGTGCGGCGGAAGCACCGCCAACAGGCTGGCGGTACTTCCTGGGCGATTCTGACTGCGGCGGTAAAGACGCGGTCAGAAAAGGGGAGCCGGCGGTGTCCACCGCCAGAACCAGGATGGCGGGAACGGGTGCCGTGGGGCCCCTGGGGGCCCCTGCACTGCCCATGCCAGTGGCATGGGCAGTGCAGGGGCCCCCTAACAGGGCCCCAGCAAGATTTTCAGTGTCTGCTTGGCAGACACTGAAAATCGCGACGGGTGCCACTGTGCCCGTCGCACGGCAGCAACTCTGCCGGCTCCATTCGGAGCCGGCTTCATCGTTGCTGAGTCTTTCCCGCTGGGCCGGCCGGCGGTCTTCTGGCGGTCGCCCGCCGGCCCTGCGGGAAAGCCAGAATGGCCGCCGCGGTCTTTTGACCGCGGAGCGGTCTTTCGGCGGGAACCGCTTGGCGGGCGGCGACCGCCGACCGCCGCGGACAGAATGACCGCCAAAGTGTCTGGTAATGAGGTCCTCAGAAAGAGATCCTCAGTAATAGCAATCAGAAAGAAAACCTTCAAAGTTTAGAGTGTAAAATTATAAGACCTCAAAGACTCAAATGGAGATGTTTGTAAAAAATCAAAAGGAGATCCCACCTAGGAACCAGGTTACACCCAGATAAGAAATTGAAATTTTTTTCAAGTGTTCCAATACACAGATTTTGCAAGATTATTCATCCCACCCCTCACCCAGGTTTCAATAACTTCTGTAATGGAAGAAAACGGAATACAAAGGGATGCCACTATAACACACTGTTGAACACATTCCAGAAAGGATTAAAGAGTGTGCATCAATTCTCCAGAAAAAAAGGATCTAGGCCTTTGTGATCACTCCATTGCCTGAAAAAAGGCTTGCTTACTGGAGTAACATTTTAATTTACACTGTTTTCTAGAAACTTGTACTGCGATAGGCAATTCTCCGGACAGACCCTTGTTCTTTAATCCTGCACACTCAAACTCCAGTCAAATAAGAATAGGGGTCCCAGAACGTCTGGTGACAGAATTAGATACTTGAGAAGGAAAGGAGTGAAACACTTTTCCTAGGCAAGACGAAGAAGCAGAATCCAGGACGGGGGCATGATAGCACAATCGAAATCACTAAGACTCCCTCCCACCGGATGCTTTTCAACAACTACAAGATCAGAGGGAACGAAGGATAGCCATTCAGAAGATCTTGCATTAACATGGAGGTAAGAGGATCTACTCCCTTGACTACCAACACATGAAACCTTGACAAAATTGATGTACAAGAGAATTCTCCTGGTTCGAAAAAATATGCATAACTTTTTGCATAGAATTGTGCACAGATGAGGATCCAAACAATAATCCTGTGAGGGTCAAAAGATGCTGCTGCCTCTGCGTTCTCTCCATATGCAAATTGCATTGAGGGAATATTGAACTTTCTGTCACAAAAAAGAATCTCTTGTCGTTATTTAAGTCTATGAGTGAACACCTCTTTGCCTCTTGATATAAGAAGTTGCATTTACATTGCCCACCTAGGACTGACGTTCCCTTTAGAAGTGATACAAACCCCAAAAGAGGTAAACAAATGGCCTTGAGCTCTTTCCAATTAGAGAAATATATTTATTTCCTACATAGAACAACTTTCTCAAAACATAATGCACCCCAGCCTTTCTTTTTTTTAATAACTCTTTTTATTCAACTTTGTTTATCATACAGTGAATACAGTATTCAAAACAATTGTTCAGTGTACACTGAGCAGACAGCCTCAAATATGTGACATGGACAGTCAGTAGAAACAGAGCCTTCAATGCTTTCAGAATTATGCCTTTCTTTTGTCAGACCGGCACAGGTAACACACAGAAATCAAGTGTGCATTTCTGATGTTCTGTGCCCACGAGATTGTTATCTCAAAATCCTAGGAACTCGGACTGTAATGCTGATAGATTGCATCTCACCATCTTTTTCCGATAAAAACCTGGACCAAGTAACTATTGATAGTACAGCTGCAATGTCCCATAGAACTAGAATCTAGGCTCTTATCTAATGCCATTGTTTCGGATGGCTAAAGTTGTGGATTGATCTTTCCGATCCTCTAATTTGGGAAACCCTATATGCTAATTTGGATACAACTGAGACTTTTTCCAGTTGATCAGTAGTCTTTGGTCTTGTCTTGTCTATGTTTAGGTGTAATAGAATTCCCATCTAAAGTAACAGCCCCAAAGGAGAGTTGTCGCTTGGTAAGCAACATTTGTGCAGACTTGAGACAAAACAGGAGAACACAAAATTGGAAATTCTGACCTTCTACTGCAAATGTCTGAAGATTCCAATTCATATGAATTTGAAGATAATCATTCCCTCGATCTAGTGTGGCCAAGAATTCTCCTATGTGAAATACCGGAAATACCCTTTATTGATAGTCTACCTTGAAGTTTTTGATCCATAACTAACTGTTGAATCTTTTTAGATCTATTACTGGCGAAACCCTACTGTGATTTCTCCTTAATTCATTAATTGTTCCACAGAGCTCTTTTGAATAATGAAGAACCTGGTTCAGCCCTTTAGTACTTTCACATTAGCTCAACTTGACAAACTGTAGAAGATTCAGCAACCTTTGCAGTCACAGCTATAGAAGAATCTCGCCCTTGTTACTTTCGAGTGAGGGGATGTACCTTTAAATTTTGACTCCAGTGCAATGGCTTTGAGTTGCAGGAGATTGAAGAATGTACTGTACCCCTATCATGACTCTTTTTAACTCTCCAACCGGGCAGCAGAGTAGGCTGTTAGCCTTCTTGCATTATGGTCCTTGCAGCCTTTGCTACACCCATAGTTTAACTGGTGCCAGTGTTTGCCAGTGCTTGGCACCAGCACATAATTCTTGAAGCGGGTCCATACATAAGACCGACCACCACATGGTGGTGTTGTCTCTCTATTTAAAAAAAAAAACAGCAGACAATTTAACAATACTAAATACATCAAAGGTATGAAAAGAATGAGATCGTCAAAAGCTGCCTGCTGATGAGGATTCAAGGCCTACCCTGGTAAGAAGGTATTCTAAACAGCTGCTCTCATTTGTCTTCCACGCGTTGGGTTTTGACATATTTGCTTGTTTTTTTCTATAAATATGTGTTTGATTGATTTCGTAAAATATACTGTTACGACTGCAGGGGAATTGTGTTGAAATAACGATTAAAAAGCAATTAAAAGTATGCACATGCTTGTGTTTCACATGTATGTGAAACAGCTTAGGACTGGGAAAAGGGCACGCCTTAGGAATAAGAGCTGTTGAAGAAGTAAGAATACAGTACACCTTAAGAGGCTTTTTTGGAAATGTAACCCCGCCCCTCTTCTTAGAATCCTTCAAACATACCTCAACAAATTAAGGATGCATGTTTTGTCATTCTGAAGGATGTCTGCAGTGGCATGACAAGTAACCTAGGCTAGAATAGCCAGACAAGCTTTGTGTAAGGTGGTAGAAACAGCATTATTATTATTTTTGGACAAATATATCGGCTCTTTGTGATAGGTCCCAGCAGAAAAGACTTGTGAACTATCGTTGTCCGCTATATTCACATATTTGAGTACTCAGAGGGCGAATCTGAAACAAATGAAAATCTGCACCCACAGGTTTAAAAACTCGCATGGGTGCAGACTTCCACATTTTTGTAATTCCCAGAAGTGAGCCAGAATGCACTAGTAATCCTGCAACAGGTTTCAAGGAGAACCCCGGGGAAAGCTTTCAGTTGTGACCTAATATTTTTCAGAGATATTTCCACGTTCGTGATTTTACACAAAATACATTTGTGCATGGGAGAATGCACTCCCTTGTGTTCAACAACACTTTTTCTGCTCTCGTTTCCACGGGAAAAACATTTTCCCATTGGAGGAATACTTTTAAAACATAAACATCAAATATGGGATTTATACATTTATATCTCCACTTCAATTGAGAAGTTTATATATCTGACCCTTTTCAGGGTGGGATTGGGTTGAAAAATGGTTTGTCAACACCCACACTAGATCACTTGCTGTTCATAAACTTTCAGAGCATTCCTGCGCTGGAATATTCCCTCGCTGTTCTTTTGAGTAGATTTACTCAGACACTAATGTATAATTACCAAATTATTTTATGTGCGGCAACGCATCATTTGTCAACTGCAGAAAGGACACAGAAACACAAATAGTGTTGCCTTTCGGAATCTGGTCCCTAGTTGAAATAACACGTTTTAGTTTTCAGTTTTGGGAAAAAGGTGACATTATTTGCACTGCGAATGAATAAAACCACAGGATGCAAGCAAGCTGCATCGTAATTTCACAATTTTTTTTTGTAATCTATATATTCTTTAACTCTTGTTGCTGAGCTAGCAAAGGCAAAAATCTCTTCTAATCATTGACTTTCTATTTGCTGCAACTCATACAGGTCAAAGGTGATGGGCACCAATAGTTATAAAGTGACGTTCTGGTGGAGAGTCACACTATATATACCCTTGGTGCTGCCAGGGGGTCTGTATGCTCCATAAGGCCTCCACAGAGCAGCCAGGCGCTCTTCTTCCTCCCCAGAAGGATGAAGGCCCTCACTTTACTTGCCCTAGCGTCTCAGCTGCTGTGCTGCTGGTCTGTGTCCCAACCGGTCCTACCGACCCAGCCGCACCCCCTCCCGTGCAATGATTCGATGGCGCGGATTGCGTCAGATACGGCATTACGTCAGATCAATGCCGACCGCAAGAAGGGTTACGTCTTCAGCCTCTACCGCGTCTCCGACGTGCAGGAACACTTTCAGGCAAGTACCGTGCAGCTCCGCCTGTCCCTTCTACAGCGAGCATCCCTGTTGGCCGGTGCAGGCAGGAAACGTCCAATGCATGTGATTACGTTTTGGTGCATGTATTATTTTTGGGAATTAGGGAACATAGGCCTGGTGCACCACAAAATGCCATGTTTAAGGAGTTGCCTCAAACTATAACATTGTACTTGAATTATTTGTACTCAATCTTTCATCGACAGTAATAAAGGAAATACCATTTAGTACAAACTATTCAAGTAGAATGTTTTAGTTTGAGGAAACTCATTTAACATGCCCATTTAAAGCACTGATGATATTCATATCGGTGACCTGTACTAGGTGCTGGTACTCTCTTTCATACATAATCGATTTGCTTGTGAGAGTTCTGACTCACCCAAAGAAAAGAAGTGCAGGTACTGCGTACCAACATAACAGGTCTATTTAAAACTCTGATAGCACTTGCACACACTGTAAAACAGGTGCATAGACCGACCCAGCTACTGCTTTATCTTGAAAGAGTTAACAGGTGACGTGGTAACTTTATAAGCTTTACTGAATTTTTTTTGGAGCACAGCATTTAAGTATCATGGGAACAATACACAGGTGCTGCTGGTCACAGAAGTACATTGGACATGGTTTTACCCTTTATGTAAGTTAAGTATATTACATGCTCAATGAATCAGAGAGCAACATTCAACAGCTGGTGCCAGTAGTTATGGGCTTGTGCAATCTAGTACAGGAATGGAATAACATGCCTCCCTTGTGGCATGGGTCACACCAAGGCGGGGATTTCCATCCTTTTCTCTAGTGAGAGATACTTCTGATCAGTCAAACTCATCATGACCTCTGAAGCCAAGCAACACTCGCATAGTTACCAGACACCCCCACGCCCGCTTCATTGTCTTTAAGCCTAATGTCCATAGAGCCAAATGCTATGGTTTGAACAAAATACTTGGACAAGGGGCACTATGACAAGACTGCCACGTGTGTCAGTAGCAGCATGGTCTTCGGGGATGTATCAACATGTGTGCATATGAATGGGAACTATGTGCATGGTTGACTGAGAGCCTGTGTTGTATGTACATTTGGCACAAGGCATACCTTTCGCCATATACAGCACCGCTACATGTATAACAGAAACATACGAAGATTTTTTTAAATGGGAGAAATTTAAAGTGCAGAAAATGTTCTGCAAAAATGTTCATAATATGGAACATTTTTCTGCACTTTGAATTTCTCCAACTTAAAAATTGGCTGTGTTTTTCATGTGTAAATATGACACTGTGTCTACCAGCCACTTGGAGTAAGATGCCTTCTGTGTGTAAATGCAACACTTTTAAATGAGAGAAAATTAAACTGAAGAGTTAACTTTATGTTCATATGGATTATATAAAACTCATCATTTAAATTCTCTCCCATTTCAAAGTGTTGCATTTACAAACAGCAGGCCTCTTCTTCCAGTGGCCTGAAGACACTGTGCAATATTTATAACTGTAAAATACAGCCATTTGTTTAAATGGGAGGAGTTTAAAGTGAAGAAACATGCTTCATAAAATATTAGTACCTCATTGACTCAATTGAAAGCGGAGAAAAACATTAAGATTTAATGTTTCACAGAAACATATTTTTCTTCACTTTAAATGTCTCCCATTTAAAAAAAATGACACAGCAAAAGGCCTGCTGTGTAATTGCATCCACACTTTGAAATGAGAGAAAATTAAATCGAAGAGTTAGCTTAATCATTAAATTAACTCTTAATTTTTGTTTTTTTTTCAAATTTAAAGGCATTCAGAAACATCATTTTGTTCACAAGTACAAGTTGACAATGACTTTTATTTAGGAGTTTAATCCCTCAGTGCTTCAGTTCTTTACCTCTGTGTCTAACCCTAGGTCATAAATATGATTCAGCTCATTATCAGGCCCCACTATCTGCATCCTAATGATAATAATGTAAACTAAACACAGCCTTCTCTTAACTTTGCAAAAAATGTGACCCCTGATTATTTAAAAATGAACTCAAGGCTGCCAGACACCCTGAAGGCGTGCAAGCTACTGGTGGCTCGTGATGGACCACTTGGAGACACCTGCACTAAGGTAACATCCACCTGTAGTAAGGTAACACCAGAGTAAAATAGTTTAAGTTTTCACAATAAGATTAATTCATAGGGCTGATTCACAAAATCATATATGAGTGCCCAAAAGCGTACTACAGAAGGACTTTTTTTTTTACATAATCTTACATGCCTTTGCAAACCTGCACTCAAACATCTAAAATAAGAAAGAAATTGAACTATTTCTGGAGTATTCATGCACAGTGAGTACAAATAGAATGTGTTGTTCCCTCTTTGCACTTTTAGTAGTGGTGAGGTTGATTTTTCGGGCTGATTCATAAAGTGGTATAAGAATATGTAGAAAGTACTCTTAAAATATTACTTCCTTTACCTTTGTGAAAAGGCCAATTTTTCTCCAAACATGCCATAAGGCTGTAAAAATGGGCTTTGGTCACACTTGAGGAAGGAAAGCAGAATAGGGCTGGCTTATAAATTATTCAATAACTAGTGATCTCCCTATTTCACTGCACCACATGAGGATTTACACAGAAGACATGGCACCATTCTTCAATGATGGCAAACTGAGATCTAAAGGAACGATAGCTTCTTAGGGCATGTTTCTTTCTTCACTTGGTTAAATATTTATTTGTTATTCACTTGCTATCACTTTTAAGCAATACAGAAAGTAGATTGATGACAACCAAAGTAGAAGGCGCTATTACACTTTCCCTTTTCATTGGTGTAAAAATCCATTATTCACTGATTGTTTTATGCAGGAGATTTACTGTGTTTTAAAAAAAAATGTTTTAATGTTGCATGGGGATTGCTGCACTCTTGGCAGCCCCCACGACATGTAAAAAATGCTTGGTTATACCTCTGCCTCTTCTACCACCAAGCTCTAAAAATGTACAATAAAAAAGCCGTCGCTGGGCATTATGGAGCACTCCTCAGAAGAAGCAGTAAATAGTAAATGAGCATCTTCTGCTGTTCATTCCTCTGATTTTGTTTTCAATTTTAAACTTTTTTGGGTGCCCCCAGTATACACGTGGGGGACCCACACCTTTTTTCAATCATGGTGGCTACAGGGGGAGCCCAAAGCCCCTGCTGGCTCCCCAGCCACCTCAGTGGCAGGAACAGGACTTTTTAAAACGTTTTGTTTTAGGTTGGTGTCCCAATTTCCACCCAGGCCACCTTCATCTTTTTTCATTTTTGGGGGTGGTAGGGACAAGACCCTCACCCCCACACTCCCAGCTGGCTCACACCAGCACCATTCTCATTTTTTCAGAAATATTGTGTAGCCCTTGTTCAAATATCATAAAAACATAAACAATTGAACTAATGAGCAGATCAGCAGACTTACAGGATGTGTGTAACATTTCAAAGCTAGAACATTAATTAGGTATCTTGAGTGGGTAATAGTAACATCTATTATTTAAAACACTAAACCACTATAGAAGTGCACCATGAAGTGCTATGTAAAACAATGTATTATTATTATTGTTATTGTTTAAGAAAATTTAATAGGATCTAAGATCACCTCCTTTTGTGTAACAAGCTTTGGGTGTTGTCATAGAACATGCATTATAAGCAGAATAAAGTATACCAAACCATAGGTTATAAGGATATTGAAAATTACCTACGAGTTCAGTGAACGTGTAGAGCAGTGAGGCAATGCATACACTTCTTTATAAGGCCATGCAACACAGAGTTCACTTTGTGATTTTTTAAGGTTAATGGGGATACTCTATATCCATAACACATTATCAAAGCATCAGCACCCCAAACCCCTGTCTTGAAAACCTTATGTAGAATGTAGTGTTTTGTTGGTAATCGAAACTACTCAAATGTCTTCTGGGAACACTAAAGCTGCATGATTTTTTCTTCTTACTAAAAAGAGAGATCTAGATAAATACATATTACTGCAGACCTCCTCGGATTTACGGAAATAATAATCTGGAAATCATAATTTTGCAAATTATCATAAATGAAAAGGAACTAATGTCACAGGGCAAACCTAATATTTTTTCTAGGTAATGCTTCCCTCTTTGGGATGTTTCTCCCAATACAGATCAGTTCATTATAAAGAGTTCTATAGAGGTAAAACTGATCTTTTATCTGCTGAGACATTTCATCACATTACCTCTAACTTGAAGAATCCTATAAATATTTATTTTCACCCTTTCACTGCTAGGCCTCTTCCCCCTCCTCCATGTGAAGCCTGTTTTTGGGCTATTTGGGGTAGTTTGTGCTTAGGCCTCCATAACCTTCTGTCCACACAAGCTACCCACACAAAGTTTGCGTCCGTTTTTTCCAACACCCTGGGGATTCTAATGGTACCCAGGGTTTGTAGATTCCCCTGGAGGGGACTGAGAAATTAGCCTAAATATGGCAAAAATTGTGATTTTTTTGAGAAAATGGGAAAAAGTGCTGGAGAAGAGAGTGTCAGTTTGTTTTCCTGCAAATGACATCAACGAAAGATAAATGATGCTAAAATCACCATATTTCCAGATTTCAGGAACAGGCAGACCTGATTCAGAAAACCAAACTTTTTAACACAGTTTTGGCATTTTGCTAGGAGATAGCCCATTTTTTCCTATTTTTTGTACTTTCAACCACCTTCCTGCCTTCCTGTTTGTGGTGGAAACAGGTGTAAAACCCATTGTGGATCCTAGAAAGCTAGACATTTCTGTAAACTAGACACAACTCTGAATTCATTCGTGTAGATCCTTTAAGGTTGTCCCAAAGATGCTAAGGGCATGATCTAGATCTTGTCAGATGGGAATACTCCATCATAAACCTGACGGATATCCTGTCTGCAATATTACAATCACGTTTGTGATGGAGTATTCCCTCCACCAAGATCTAAATCATGTCCTAAGTGTTGAAATAAAAAGTAATATTGAAAATTATTAGTAATAAACAGCCATTTGTGACAACATTTTCATTTGTAACGTCTCAACAACATGGCTGATTTTCAAAAGCAATATACCATTACATTTGTTAGGCCCTTCTGGTTGCTGAGATATATAGGGTTTGTGGGTTTTCCAAGATTTCAAAGTACCTAAAGGGAATAACTCAGCTGCACCTTGTAATGTTTTTTCATTGTGTACAGGTATACAGCAATTCATATGCTAAAATTTAAAGAGTGAAAAATAGTTATCAAGGAAACCTGTGTATTTCTGAAATGGGCACAAGATAAGGAGTTTAGCAGTGATTATTTGCACATCTCTGAATTTGTGGGTATCCATACTAGCATGTCAATTAGAGAACATTTCTTAAAATGACTTACACGCTGTCTTACATTTGTAAGGAACAAATTTAGAAAACAAGCAATTGGTACTCTTGTTTTACTATTCTGTGTTCCCATAAGTCTCTCTATAAAAATGGTACCACACTTATGTTGGTAGGCCTAGTGCCCGCGATAGGAAGGAACCCAAAATGCAACATGGACACATCACATTTTTCCACTGAAATCGGACCCTTTTTTGCAATGGGCCTAGCTGTGGATTTTGGGCCCTGGCTCAGACGGTACCTAGGGAAACCTAGCAAGCTTGTACAGTTTTGAAAACTAGACACATAGGGAAATCCAGGATGGGGTGACTTGCATGGCTCTCACCCACTTGTGTTACCCAGAATCCCTTGCTAACCTCAAACTTTGACTTATTAGGCTCATTTTCCATACATTTCTGACATAAACACCTGAAATCAGAAGGAATCCACAAAATTACTCCCATCCATCATTCCTTCACTTATCTAAAAATCTAAAATCTAAAAATGCAGCCCCAGTTGTGTGACTGGACTTACTGCCCACAACAGAACAGATCAAACCAAGGGCAATGAGTATCCCTTTGTGAGGTCTCCCACTGATGTTAGTTTGATCCATTCCTGTCAGGGGTACTACGCTTAGCCACACAAGTGGGACAGCATTTCTATTTGGACTAGTGGGGAAATGCTGGGTGATAACAATTGTGTGGATTACCTCTGATTCTGGAAGAATATGGCACAGAAATGCAAGGAAAATGTGTGATTTTAGTCAAATCTGTGGGTTTGCAGACCATTGTGGGTAAGAAGAATTTATGGGATCCATGAGAGGTGCACCACTTTTGTACTCTCCTGGGAGTTTACAGAAATGGCTGGGTCCGGTAGGTTTCTTTGGGTGACCGCCGAATTTAGGCCCAAAAACTGCAGCTACCCTTTTGGTGATGTTGCCACATTGCGTCTAGGACCACACACTTTTGCAGGCACTAGGCCCACCCACACAGGTAAGGTACCGTTTTTATCAGGAGATATGTGGGCACTCTGGGTGGCAGGAAGTTTGAGGTTCCCAGCAGATTCCAGTACTTTGAGGGATCCACACTTGCCATCCTAGAGTCCCCATAGTGTCTAGTTTACGAAAATATCTAGAGTTGGTAGATTTTCCCAAGAGACAATCTACACCCTGGCAGAGGACAGAAAAGACAAATATTACTACAAAGCCATCTACTCCTCAAGTCCTCATACATACTGGTTGGATTGGCAGGAGGGTGAGGGAAAGCTTCAGAATGTAAATTTTATTAACAAGACTTCTCAAAAATAAAATGCACTGTTAAAAACTGCAAGTTAAAAAAATGGAACAAATGACTCACTGTTGGTGAGCTTTAAAGCTATGACAAGGCACCAACTGCTTTACAAGCCATTCACACACCTTTCATATATGACACACACAAAACCAATCACACCTCCAGCTGCGGGTCCAGCACATTTTGACATTAACATCAACATACAGTGCCATTCAAGGACCCAACACTTTCACACGCCCACAGGACTGACATAGAATTCACACCACCTGGCAGCTGATGGAGTGTGTGTACTGCTGATTGGCTGGCAATGTGTGTGTAGTGACCAGCAACAAGTCATATACACACTCTGCCAGCCAAATGCCAGCTCACACACATTGCCAGCCAAGTGTCAGTTCATATGCACCTCCACCAAAGTGACAGTCCATGCACACCGCCAGCCAAGCTCCAGTCCACACACATAGCCAGCCAATCGCAAGTCCACACACACTGCAGACAAGCACCAGTACACACACACCCTCGCCAAGCAGCAGTCCACACTCACCGCCATAACTTTTTTTTTTTCAAAAAAGGAAATGCAAACCAATTTGAAGGGGATGAATAACCAATTATGACTATAAACGTAACAGGTCTAACTAAATACATCAAACAACTGCCAATTGTGAAACTGAACAAAAAATATAAAACAATACAGAACAGTCAGTTCACTTTTATGATGCCTGTTGCTCCCAATACTTCAGGTGCGTGTGATATGATTAAAACATGCTAGCCCACGTATCCCAGGATTAGAAAGACACTTGGGCAGTATATATAACTCTCTTTCCACATGCCTCTTCAGGCACAGACTCTACAGTTTTTCTTTGGGTGCGTGTGGAATGTTATCAGGAAAGTGTTGATATTTCAATCTATCAACATCATCCATCTCTCCAACTCTAGGAAAACTTGCCTGCTCCACTACAACAGGGCTGCCTATTACAGACTGCTGAAACTGAACAAACCTTGAATGCAACAAAGGCACTGAAGTTTGCGAATTGAAACAAATGGACAGCCATGAATGGTTGTCAGCATATGGACATCTCCCCTGCCTGAAATATTCACAGCTAGAAGTTCATCACTACGCAAAGCACTGCACTGTCCCCTCTGAAGTGTTTTATTACATTCAGGCTCTTTAGAGTAACCTTTATGGTTAGGGTGGATTGTGCCACATGTAGCAGTGTCCACTTTGAATAATTCCTTGAACAATTGCACACCAGTGTAGAATTTATCTACGTATAAATGGTGAACTTTGTTAAAAAGTCCTCCAACAAGTTCCCACACAATTTTCTTACTGACTCCAAAAGTGGACAGACAACCAGTGGGGTCAATAGAAGAACCCCTACCAAAGTACACCCTGAAAGTACAGGCATATCCACTACTACTCTCAGAAAGAATATACATCTTAATTCCCTAATGTGCTCTCTTGTTAGGAAGGTACTACCTAAAAAACAAACGAACCCTGAACAGGACCAAAGACTCATCCATATATCTTACTTTCCCTGGGACATAGATCTCTGAAAAGCAATCTATAAAATGATCAAGGACAGGCCAAACCTTGAAGAGATGGTCACAATCAGGTGATCCTGTGACAATGCTGAAGCATTATCGACAAAAGGCAGCATCCGAAGCAGAAACAAATACCAATCACGACTCATGGTTGTAGGAAATGTAGCAGTTGCCATCAAGGGACAAGTAGACTAACATGAAAACAGCGACTGATATCTTATCAAGTCCGTCAAAAAAGTTAAACCAAGAACTTCGGCAACACAGCCTGAACCATGTTTGGGGCAACCCAAAGTTCAGCACTTCCAATGGAAAGCCTTTCAGCCCCAGGCTGTTATCCACATTCCTCTTGCTACACTATTGGCATGTAAGTATCCTCTTGAAAAAGAGACACTTCTTCTGCACTGAGAGTGGCTTCACCATCGGATGATTCTTCTCAGACAGAAAATTTACTGCCAGAATCTTCGACTTCCTCCTCTGCTTTAGGTCCTGAGTCAGTCTCAGAACCATGGTCAGAGGAAGATTCGAAAAGCGAACCAACAACATGCTGAGTGATAATCTGGCAGTTAACCATAATCCTTATTAATAAAAGTGACACAACAAATAAGTCAACAATAAGCAACACTGTGTAAGATAAGTAATAAACAAACCATGGCTTTATCAATCATAAAGTAAAACTACTAGCATATAATATTCTGGAAGGAAATGTCAAAGCACACAAAGACCTCTATACTCAAAAAATGTACCACTCACTTGCCAGAGACAGCTATACTGAGGTTCACCTGCACCTACTCTGCACAGGCACAGCAAGCACCAATGATACCCCACTAAAAAGGAAGAACAAAAGAAAATTACACACAAGACAACAAAATACACATCTTCACAAGTCCAAAGAGAATTTGACACACAATAAACCAAAGCTAAAAATGCTGCAATTTTTCCACCATTTAAAAAACACACATTCATGCAGAGCTATGATATTCATTTGAAGTAAATAGTATAAAAAATGTTTCTTACCACACACATACAACTACACAAACTGCTGATCTACCAGTGCTGAAACCGCAAGCAGTAGTCTCCACCAAGTAAAACAAAAGCTTTGTATTAGAGTTAAAAGGAGAAATAAAACATTACGATTACAAATTATGACAAGAAATAAAACAGTTAACATTATAAAACACTATGAAGTATGACCTTCGGCCCAGATCAGCATCACAAACGTGTGGTCAGCTCCCAAGGGGGGCAGAAAGCAAATGCAAGATACCCTTGTATCACCAAGTGACTCTTACAACTGCCAAACTACTTCACACACACCACTATCCAAAACCCAGCTACACATATCACCAAATAGATGCCAGTCAATACACACCGCAAGCAAAATCCCCAGTTCAAACACACCATTAGCCAAATGCCAGTCCTTACACACCACCAGCCAAATGCCAGTATGCACAGACTGTCATCCAAACTCCAGTTCACAGACACACAGAAACTTATCCCCTTGGAGGGGAAGATCAGACTAAAAAATGTCTGATCTGTCCCTTGGGGACAGGTGCAGGGGTCAGAAACTAGCAAAAAGACCTCCCCAATAATGAGGAGCATCCCTTGGAAAAGGGCTGCTCCCAAAATGTAAATAACCTAATCCCTGGTGTCAAGTGGTTTTCTGCCTCCCTTGGGGGCTATGGGCCTAAAAATATGGCTGATCTGCCCGAAAGGGCTAAACTATTGCCTCCATCAATGGGGGGCAAGCCTTGCCCAAAGGACCACCCCCCAATGTACAAATAACATAATCCCTGGTGTCTAGTGGTTTTCTGTCCAAAAACTCTTTCCTTCCCCCAGTGCAGCTCTGCCGTCCTCAGTCCCCCCTCCGGAGGACACCTTACCTTCCTCCGAAGGCCCTGGAAGCGAATGGCTTCCAGCATGTCCCGGGCATGTTTTTTGATGACGTTGGTGCACAGCGTGCTCACTCATATCATCAGATCGCTAGTGGAGAGGTCAGGGGTGGCCCGTCCCTTGTGTGGGCATGTTGTGAGGGAGACCACGGGGAGAGCCCCAGTGCATCCCCTGTGGGTGGGTCCTAGGACAGCATGACGCCGTCCTCTGCATACACCCTCCATGCCAGACGCCACACCGATGGTGTTAAAGCTTGATGGAATGCAGTTTGTTTTAATCATAGATTAGATGGAGCATATATTAATCTTATTACTTTAGATATTCAAAGAGGACTGATGTGGTTACCTTTAACAACATTCCTTAACAGATCTAGCCTTCATTGCAAAACTCTAAACATATATGCTGAAGAAATAACAAAACCTCCATGATTACTTTTTGATAATGTGGACATGTCATCATTTTAAGTTATCATTGTATTAGTACTGCTTGTGGTATGTTTCATTATTAATATATAAGATTGTTATAGTTGACTATAATATTTTTTTCAATTACTCTCGTAGCATATGCATTTAATACTTTCTTTTTTCTCTTTCCACTCTATCTACTTTTTGTTATGCTTTATTGAATTAGTTCCAGTTCTATATATTGGTTCACCTGATATCTATAAATATTTTCTTATTTTATTACATCATATTCATCCTGTTTTTCTAATAATCCTGCACAATCTTTTCGATAAAGAAGATTTGAAACTGAAAAAATAATGTAAATGAAGAAATGTAATTTGAAGGATCAAGTAACGCCTTAAGAGTGCCTATGGGTGACAAAATATGAATCAGGCTTAATGTGATTTTATCATTTCCCTGATTCCCATTAACAAAATATATAAAACAGGGGCGTTCATGTGTTATTTCACTGTTGGATTAGTTCTAAGGTGAATTAAGTCCTCAAGGGGTTTGTAAAGAGCTAGGTTTTAGTTTGCCCTTCCCTTTTGATTATTTTCTTTATGTTTTGACCTAATGTTCACCACATTGTGAGATAATGTTGACTCTAAACACACTAAGGCATGAGAGAAAATGTTATGAGGTTCAGGATTTGCAGAGGTGTTGTAGGCACAATGTCAAATATAGTAAGAACTATTCTCTGAAATGTTGCATATTGAGATATAAATTGTTGCAAAAGTCACACTTTTCAAGAACTTTATTGAGAAAGCAGAAAATCTCATAAGCTGCAAAGGTTCTATAAAGTTTCACAAATATTGCAAAAGACAGCAAATGCGCTGCTGGATTGGACTTTCAAGCACTCTGGCACTGCCTAATGTGTCAGCTGGAAAGGGCCAGTGGGTAGGTTGTTTTTATTCGGTCTGTGGGCCATGACAGGACCAAATAAAGGGCCTGATTACGACTTCGGCCGAGAGGGTTAATCCGTCCCAAATGTGACGGATATTCCGCCCTCCCTATTACGAGTTCCATAGGATATAATGGACTCGCAATTCAGTGGGCGGGATATCCGTCACATTTGGGACGAATTAACCCTCTCCGCCAAAGTCATAATCAGGCCTAAAATGTCCATACACTTGCTGTTTCAAGTTGGCCCATCTGGCCGTGCCAAACTGCCACACTGTCTGACATTCCAACACTGCCACCGGGTAGACCTACACTCATTCACCCTTTGAAACAGCTTCTTAGTGCCCATAGCTTACAAATGTTCAATAAATGAATAGATTTGAGTGCATGTACTCTGCTTCGAAGGGAAAAAGTCCTTCCGCCAACTGTATGCTCTTTGGGACACTCACTTTAACCAAGTCGGGCAGTAAATTATTTACACAGACAAGTGGCCCTGACACACCTGAAGCTTGGCCTTTCACCAGAGGGCCACTGACAACCCAATGTACACATTGATAGCACGCCTCCATATTTGCACTATTTGCTACTGAGAACCAGGGCTAATATTTGATCAGACACGTGCAACCTACCTGTTCAAATGCTGCATCCTCTTCAAATATTTCTGCATCCAACGAATTTGCAACGACCGCCCGAAGATGGATGAAGCTTATTGATGAAGAACCAATGAACCCTTCGACTGGTTCTTGATTAGTGCAGAGGTGAATGGAACGCTGAACAGCACTATGGAGTACATGTGCAACACGGAAAATTCTGTGTGCATCTAAATCCATACCTTCAAAAGAGGGAAGCAGGGCCATTTGGTTTTAAAACAAGTATTCCATCAAACATGGAATGTGTTGAGTGAAACGTCACCGAACTTTTAACTTAGTAAGTGACTTGAGGATGAGATATTAGATGCACCACCATCAAGAGGGTGCATTGGCTAGTCTGGAGAGCACCTTTTATCTATAAAGTATGCTGCATGGCTCACAAGGCTTCAACATGTAGGCAGCTCAGTGTAGAGTTCCATCCATAAAAACACCTAAAGACCACAGAGTGACAAAAATAGTCACACAGTTAGTGCTAGCACAAGGGTCTTTGAACTGGGGGGTGGCCCACCAGGGTAGGGGTCTCAAATGATCCTGTGGGGGTGGGGGGAGGGTCTGGAAAAATTGTCAGCACTAAACCGCTCTGTAATGGGCCATCACTAACATGTTTTGTAATTTAAATCTCAGCTGGGAGTATGTATCAAAAGGGGAAGGGGCTCCTAATATAGCCTTAGAACCCGCCGTAGTGGGCTCTACCGGCTATTAAAGGCCCGCTCCCCGCGTTAAATGCCCGAGCCGAAGGCGAGGGCATTTAACAAGGGAGAGGGACTTTAATAGCCGGTAGAGCCCGCTACGGCGGGTTCCAAGGCTATTAGAACATTCTGCCACACAGGGCAGAATATTCTATAAAAAAAAAAAATGTTCACGGAGCCCGAGGGGATTAAATCCCCTCGGGCTCCGTGAGGCTTTGTTCACAGCTGTTGCTGTGAACAAAGCGAACATTGGAATGTTGGCGCTGCGGGCTTTTACCAGCCAGTAAAAGCCTGCAGCACTCCATTGTTTTCAATGGAGCCTCCAGCATTCCAATGTTCTAATACTTCTTAGAACCCCCACCCCAAATAATCACACTTTGGATCATTTTTACATGTTAGTAAGGCTTCCTGACTAGAACAGTATGTTTGGCATCAGTTAGTGACAGAACTCAACTGCAATGTTTAAATAAGTATAGACATTTTGAACATTGGTAATTTAACAGAATAATTGTGAAAAATTTGGAGGGGGGGTCCAATTATTTTTTTTCCAGTGGGGGGGGGGGCGTGGCATTAAAACTTTTGAAGACCGCTGTGCTAGCAAGTTCCCCATCTCATATCTTTAAAGTAAAAGCACACAGTCCCATATTAATGCAAAACAAATGTTGGATTTAATTTTTGAAAATGCATAAAGTGCAAGTGCTTCAGGGCAAAAGTAAAAAAAATGTGTGTTGGCAGCATTTTTCCCCATCCCACAGGCTTTGTCAAAGTTCCATCGTAGTTCCCATTTAACAATAGTGAAATTAATTACAGCAGAACTAGTCGGGGCTTCCAATAGTTAACAAAACAGGGTAATTCCAAAGTAGTTGTAAAAAGACTCCTAGGAAACTGAGTCCACAATTGACAATCTATATGATCCCCTGTGAGATGCACCCAAATTATGATGGAATATATAATTCATCAGTGCAATACATATTTGAATGTGAGCATGAAAATGTAGTCTAAAGGACGACAAGTAGCCTTTCTGGTACGTTATACTTGTTAATTCACAATGCCTTAAACCAACATCCAAAAATAACACATTTGGTTGAAAAGATATTCAATGTGATTCAAAAACTGCTGAGATACAAACACCTATTTAATCAAATTTATATTTCATCCTACACCAGACTTTCCATGTATACAATTACAGCATAAAATGTCTATGCTTATGAATGTATAGCAATTATAACTTCCGATTAAAAATGCAACCAAATGGCTTGATTCAGTCAGATAATGTGTTTCTTTCATTGAAATGCTAGGACTAAAAAGATGCTAGCGACTTTGTCTCTAAGATTACCAATGTTTTCCAACAATCTCATGTCACTTACTGCTTTGTTGTGACTCCTGTCTTGCAGTCTGATAGTCTGTAGTCAACTCAGCGCAAATAACCTGTAGAAGTCTTAGGTACAAATAGATCTCTTCTGTTCTTTAAATCAGCCTTCCTTCTTGCATTCTTAAACTTTTTTTCAAGTTTCAAAACTGTAGAACATAACCATCTATTTTCATGTGATTAGTACTAGCTGCTCAATTTCTCGTGGCTCTAATCATTTCACTATAGGAATCACACAGTAGTACTGCGAGCCGGACAACTTACTGTCTAAGAACTGAAATAGAATCAATGCCTTTTCTAAAGAGTTATATTGATAGACTCTGATTAACTACAGACACATGTAAATCTAAGAAACCAATTGTATTATTGGAGATGGTGCACATAAACTGCAGTCCCCATGGATTATGGTTCAGAATGTCAATATATTCCAAAAGTAATTGCTTGCTGCCACAACAGATAATATGATGTGGTCATCACTTTGCCTCCACGTTGTAAACAATACTGGCCTTCAAACAGAAAATACCAGATTTCCAAAATGAACCTGGCAAACTCAGTCCACATCTTGGTGTGTAAATAAAATCAGGCAGTCTTGTCCGATAAGATAGTAATAGGTTTAGCTTATGTCCATAGAGGTAGAGTAATACATCTGATACCAATTGCTTATAGGTTTAGAGCCCACAACTAGAAGCAATATCTGTGATGACAAGGATTCTGGTGCCCACCGTAGTGTCAGCCCAGAATATTGTCTCCTCCTGTTCCAGAACACTGTCCTTGGCTGCATGATTAAAATCAGAATCAAGGGAATGAACTCCCCTTTCATGTGTCCCTCTGCCCATAGCAGAACATCCTATTGCAGCAGACAGGGAATAATCTTCCTTTCTGGTTCAATGCTGGTTCTTGATCCCAGTGAGTCAAGAAGTGTGTTCTTAAAGGGAGAACTAGCACACTGTTGACTGGTGACCTTAAAGCAGTGTTTTATAAACAATATTCTTCTGTATCCCTGTGGTTTACTTCCTCAGTATAATACAACCACTACTCTTTCAAAGTGCACTGAGTGGTACATGTAAGATGCTCATGGAGTTGTTTCAGGGTTATGGTGCTTTTCCTTAGTTCTCATGTCCATCCATTTGCAAGCAGTTCAGTCCAGGCCACTTCAAAGGGATTCCAAAACCATCTGCTAGCACTACACGCAGAGTTGTGCATGTTTTTGAAATCAGCATGTCTTTCTGGGGCCTTCTCTTTAAATCAAGTAAATATACTCCATTTCGTAACAAATGCCCAATTAACGTACCAATCAATTCACCTCTTCTTTCCAGAACATGGTGACCGTGTCGTTAGAAGCCCTTAGCAAACCTCTTCATCAAGGTCTTTAGAAGATGTTAGTCTAGTGAAGCTGAGATCTCCAGCCAAATGGTTTGAAGATTTGTTAGAAGCCCAAGTTACAAACATGATGCTTATCAAGCCACTAGTTACATTAATCACACAGTACTCCATATCTCAAAAGTTGCAAAACCTAAGTAGGCAGCTCGTATCTGAAAATGTTTTTCTGAGTTTCAGGCTAAATTATATGTAAGTAGTTGTGCTGGTGAACACGTTCACCAAATCTGAGATTTAATTTAGCAGTGAAATTTCAGTTTATTTCAGCAATGCTCATTTCCTCCATTATGCTCGTCAGCCTTTATAAGCAGCTTCTAAGATGGCCCTACGGTAAATCTGAGGGTGTAGTTTATTCAGTGGTTTCCAGAACTGCTCTCTCGACTACAGGACATGTTTTCATGTAGTAAACTTGTGTAGGATAGTAATAATTTCGACAGGCATCTGGGACAGTCAAGAAGTGGCGACAGCACTAGCGGCTGTACTGAAAAGACAAAGGAACCCCATTTTCCAGGGCAATTGGCCTGGGTGAGCTTGACAAGGCTCCACCAACAGGAGACATCAAAACCTAGAGTCGGGAATTACAATACAGAGGGCACAATAAAAAGGTAGATGTCCATAAGAGGTGTCCAGGTGTTTCTGCAGTTTGATTCACCTAGTTGTCAATATTGTGGACCAAGCTGAGAGAATGACAATTAAGACTGTATTTCTCATTACATTTGCATTCACTTTAGGTTTTGTTTTTTTTCTATGGGGGATTTAGTAAACTTTATTTAGACCCACTGTTAACTATTACTATTTTGTAAAAGATTATCTCAGATTATCTCAGATTGAAATGTGTTTATCAAATTGCCAGATTTCTGCAGGATCCACCTTGGATTGAGGCCAGTAGTGAATTCACTGGTTTTAATATTGCTGATGAAGATAAAACGTGTGTCTTCAGAAAGTATTTTCAAATTAGAAGCAGTAGTTAGGGGGCGTGTTAACTGAAAGCCTAGATCTACATCAGATCTCAGTCCTGTTCACTAATGGAAAAACATTTCGGAGGGACCATGCTTAGAGGTCACAAGGATCCATCCCTTGTTAGTCTGATGTTGATTTCAGTCAAATATTGGTCTGCAATTGAGGTGTGGAAGGAGAGGAGATAGATACAGTGGACAAAGGGAATTCATCCTCTGCATTGCTTGAAACAATGACTGAGCCTGGTTGGAAAAGTTACTGATTACATTATGCTAAAAGTATTATTTCTCAGTATAACATTTTTTGGTTGTACTTATGCAGCTGTGCCTAATACACTATTTTGATCTCCGGGCAGATATACATTTTCATCTTCTTAGGTGTTCATGTCACTGATGCATTGGGTTAAAATATCAGTAACAATTAAAACATGCCTTCGTTAGCCCTTTCTTTTTTTAAGGTAAAACAATTTCCAAGAACAAATATTTCCTTTCCTCCATGCTATCTGTATAAATAAGGAATGCTGGCACCTTTCTGTAGGTGTAAGCTAAGGTGTCCAGACATGGGTGGGAGAAGGCATAGCGAAGTCTTGATTCACAACATTTTTTAGGAGTAGGTGGGCTTACTCCTGACTGAATCCTGAACTCTTGGAGTAAATCAGGGAATATTCCTGACATACTCTTAGCTTACTCCTGGAATTCAGAATCAGTCAGGAGTACCCTAAGTGTCAAAATAAAACATTTATGAATCGGGCCATAAATATTTGTGAGTACCCGTAAAGATACAACGTTTTCACCAAATTCGCTTGCGCCACTTACAAATAATTTAGTGGGAACACATACTAGGCATCACACTGAACTACAAAATATCTGCACATGTATCAGAAAGTTCTGCAGGTGTAACTGGCATTTCCGCTCATACCGTCCCGAATTTTGTGAATTAGGACCAGGGATTTATAAATGGGGATCATGTGTACATTTGATTGTTTTGATTTGAGCCTGGACGCATTGGAATATTCCCCACAGGAATAATTTTGTAGTTTGTTGTTATTCTTTGACTTACATATTTAAGGGCCTGGACTGGGAATTTCTCAGTGTCTGGTAATGCTCCTCTCTGATGCTATGCCGTGTGATACTCAGAATCTCCACTGTTTCTTCAGGGGTCAGCCGGCTCTGTATACTACCTGACCTTGGATGTCCTGGAGACAGATTGCCACGTGCTCAGCAGACGCTCCTGGGAGAGCTGTGAGGTGAAACCTCTACACCAGGCGGTGAGTACAGAAGACACACAGCCCTCCCAAGACACAAGGGATTCAAAGTCCACTGCAGGGCTTTAGCGGTGCTGAATTTCGAGCCAGTGCTTGCTGGTGAGACCCACTTGCATTTGTGTTTTTTGTGGACAGGACTTATATTTAACCATCAGGCTTTGGCCGGAACAATAGTGAGAAAAACAGCAAAAGAGGAAAGAATGAGAAAAAGAAAGATGAACAGACAGAGGGAAATGGGAAAAATAGGGTTGAAAAGGAACCAACAAGAATTTGATACATGGACATGGAAAACGTATTGGTGCATAAAAGAAGCATGAGGTGAAATAAAGATTAAACAGCCTTGGTGCTCTGCAACCCCCATATTCAGGAGCAGCGATGGCAGGCTTCTTAGAAAAGGTGGAGCCGATCACTTACTGTTTTGCAAATGAAGCCCTGGTTAGCAATGATGAAAGGCTCTAGGTGTCTCTAGAGACAGACAGGGGACCTTTATGGTATTTACATGGGAGCTTTAGTAGTTTATCTCAGAATATACAAGTGCAGAATCTAAATTCACGTAAAACAATTTTTATCTGGTTCTGGTTTATCTGTTTTAGGAAGAATGTGTTTGTTTAGAAAGTCTGATAGACATGTGTAGGAGATAGAACGGAAATGCCTCTACATAAGGCAGACTTTGGATGTTCACAGACTGTTGACAAATATCAGCCCTTCTTTCTAACTTTATGTTTTTTCTTTCTTTCTTACATGCTTTCACCAATGGACGTGCACTTTTTCTGAAACTCTAATAACTTTAAGGAAGCAATGAAACAACTATTGATGCTAAACCCAAATTCTCCCTTACAACACCCCAAATTTCATCTCCCTTTTGACACCCCAAATTTCGGAGCTGCCTGGACAGCCTTTTTACTCCTGACTCCTCTCCCTGAATACAGGGACTGGAGAGGATGAGGGAGGGGTGTTTGTTGTTTCTGTTGTTTATATCAGCACAGTTTTCTCCCCTAAAGGATGGACTCTTTACCCTGCCTTTTTCCTGTACCTTAAAATGCACTACTTTGTGCTGAAGGATTTATGTATTGAAGCAGTTGGAGAGTTAATAACACGAATCATCCTGGAACCTGATTTATGTTAATTGGTGGAAATTCCTCAACCATAGAGTAATATGGTGACATATGTTGCTCTCCTCCAGATTTTAGCATTTCCCTTAGAATTCAGTGGCTTTTCTGGGCTGACCACTTCTAAATCAGGTGGCTATCTTTGAACTGGCTATTAAGCCTATGGTCCAAACTTGTGCTTGTGTCTCCTTCAAAGAATGAGACCATCTTTATAATAAAGATAAAACCATGGCTGTGAAGATGGGTCACAAAATGAATACAAGATACCACATTATTTCATCATGCCCTGTGCCGGTGATGCTGAATACCAGCATTTCCGAATACCAAGGCTGCTTAGTTTTAATTCCACCTAATCCCTCTTTCTTCTACCGCCCTTTAGTTCCTCTGTGTTTATCTCACTCAGACAGGTTCTCCTTCACTCCTTTGTTACTGTTTCCTGCCCTTTGCTTTGTCCTTATTCTCCCCCTTTTCTGCCTTTCTGTTACTTACTCAGCAAAACAAGTTCCATTCCGAAAAAAACTGAGGGCCAGTGCCGATCACCTCAGGCCCCAGCACAAATTAAACACTAATCGTAGCTATATGACTATTTCATGATGTTGGCATTCATTTTCAGACGAATTATTTAAATGGAAAATTTTATGGTAGTTATTATTGTGAATATTCAGGAGATCCGCATAATATGCATGTTGATAGAAAAAATCTGAATTAATCTATTTATATTCCCAGTGGTTATCCTCGCATGGACCCATCTGTCGTGGACCTAGGCTGTTGATGGAGTCCTCTACACACCAGCTTCTAGGCTCCCATTCTGCCTTCTAATTCTGCCATTCATTGCTGGGAGCACACGTTTCCATTCCACTGGTACCAAGAATAATGTTATAGTCTAAAAGCAGCACACTTTGAAATCAAATAGAATACCTGCGTGGAAGATGTGCACCATCCACTGACTTCGTTTGCACTTCTGAGGTAGATATTACTAAAACCTTCAATGCAGTGACGATAAAAAGAAGTTGAGAAAAGATTCGCAATTAGGTGCACGATCATCTAATCACCTCCCGCATTTCGTCCCAGCTACTGTTGAAGTACATTGATTGAGGGACTAAAACGCAAATATGTATTCATTATATGTGACCATAAGTAATTTAAATAAAAGCTCACACTAATGGCAACAACCACAAACGTCTTCACTCTAAAGAAACCAGCCAAAAATATACAATATATATTGCCCCTGAAGTATATTATACGGCTGTTGAAGGTTCCCAAGTTGATGATTGCCATATAACAGCATGAGGCCTAAGGACTCGTTCCTTTGTATCTTCAGGCAAATGTGGGAGACATGCAAGACATGCAATAAACTCTGACTTGAGACAGATGGTATTTTATTCCTCATAATACATGGTCTCACCATCACAGTTCTTCCAAACCACTTAAATCGTTTTCTCTTGCTCTCTCAGATGAAAACGATTGTATGGTTGCTGGTATGTAGAACAAATCTAGCATCTGTACCGTCCAAAATGTTTATTTGCAGCATAATATTTTACAAAAACTTATTTTAAGCAGTATAATGTAAGTAATCTCCGAAAATCGGAATGTACAGTTATACAGAAAATTATTTCTGATTTCATTCAATTAACCTTATTAGTGCAAAAAATAGTAAACTGGCAGGACTCATTGTAACTTTTCGCAGGGTGATTCATATACACCATTGCTAGTTAACAGGCGGTTTGTATTGCTATTAATATACCTCAAATCCACCTGGGACGCAACCAAGTTCTATACAAGAAAGTAGTGAATGAATGAGGAATATACATATAAGCAGAATATAACCAGAATGGGGTATGGTGGTAAGAGATTGCCGTCTTCCTAGCACACATTGTTGAAAAAAAGTTTAATCACAACCAGGCTTTTCCAGAACACAATCCCATAATTACCTATCATTTTGTATTTTTTCATACTTTTCTTAACATTTACTATTCCCTACTTCTAACCATTAAAACTCAGCTTTGTGTGCTTCAAAGAACACTTAAGACTGAGTTTAAACATCAAGCATCCGACACTGTGGTCTACAAGGATAAAATTATTCTTTTCTACATTGAAGAGCGCTGTTGTCACACTTAGTACTGCAAAGTTTGAAACTGCAACCAGCCAGGCAACAGTCGTGGACCAGAAGCCATGTGTGTAGCAGTCACATAAGTGAGCAGCGTAGATGTACAGTGCAAGTCACATGTGACTTTTAACTTTTACACCACTTGTGTACTTACTGCAGACCCTCACCTCTGGCCTTACGTGAACATTAAATAAGCCTATAGGTTTTAGCCAATTTAATCTTAAGTCTAAGGAGCAAATCGCACCACACGCTGTTGGACTGAGAGACAGTCTCACACTGCCTACTGTAATAATTGCCAGCCAAAGACAATCTGGAAATGTATGGAGACCACTAAAAAAGCACTTTTCTCAGAGATGTTCTGGTTGGGTGAGGTCAAGGAGCCGAAGGAGCAGAGTCGTTTAATAGAGACGGAAGTGAGTCTTGTTTTGAAGTGGTGAGTTTGCAGTTTTTGTTAAGTGCAATCATGGAGCTTGCCTGATGTCCCAAATCCTAGGGCCTTCTTTGAAATACGATTGTTTTTTTCTTTTCTGCATCACTTTGACTCCAGTGACATCTTGGCTTAATGTGTTCTAGAAGCCGTTCGAGATGTTTGCATTTTTTCCTGACATGTAAGGCAACGAGTGCATTGGTTACCATTCTCTTGTACATGAGGCAGAAGCTTTTTAAGAACATTCAGTGCTGCAACGGTATCAGCTTTAAAGTTTTAAAGTGATGAGGATATAGTCAAAACTTTTCAGATTCTCCTCTTTCGAACTGTTTAATTCATTAACCTTTCACTAATAGCATTATGTTGATAATAGTTTAAATATCAAATGCGCTGAATGATTCGTGCGTTTTGCATTGCAGGTTTATGGGAAATGCAAAGCAACAATGCACGTTAACCGGCCCAGAAGGATTGTTCACCTGTATAACTATGACTGCACGCTGCATCCAGGTACACCCCTTATGACGTGGCTGATTGTGGAGCCAGAATCGAGAGCACTGCACGTTATCCTGCCAGGAAAATAATCTGTGAAATATACCAGGGGTGTAAAGGGAGACCAGTGTGAAGTTGACAATTGTAGCCTGAGAGCCAGATGTTCAGCGTGTGGGAACCAAAATATTGTGGCTTAGATATGGTATGAAAAAAATCAGGGCCTGAGTTTTGTTGCACACAGTACTCCGTTACAAGCGCAGTGAGTACCCTGTTGGCTGAACTGCCAGTTATCTTCCTCATTTGGACTTCAGCGGGCCGTTAATATTTACATCAATAGAGCTCCAGTTGGCTCTGTCGAGGGAATACTTCCTATGATGCTCCGATGTAGTAGTTAATCTGCCATGAAGCATTACCTGACTGGGTGACAGATCTCATATGACAACAATCAACTATTTTCTCCTTTAACCAGGACATTGTTCTTGCTTCCTTTGTGCTTAGGAAAGTTGGCTTTCTTTCAAAAGTCTACTTTCCTAATAAAATCCCCAACACAGCCTAATCTGAAAACCTATACATGTACGTTACTGATTCCCAAATGCAATAAAATGAAATCCTTGGTTGATAAACACATTACAAGCAAGAATAACTGTGAACTTTGAAAAACTAGTGGAAGGATCCAATGTGAATAATTCAGGGTTCTTGGCACCTGAAAAATCAAAATCATGGTAGACTGAAGTTCAAGAAAGAAATAATTTGGATAACAACAGCTTTCCTCTTTTTTGATGGGTAGGAACAGATAATGTTGCACAAAACAGAGGTTGGTGTGCACAATTGCAAACCGTTTTCTTTAAAACTTTGCATAATTATTGTGAACACTACAAATGCTACCCAAAGTTCACAACGTTCTCTGAAGAAATGAATGAATGAATGCCATTTTAAAAGTGCATAGCTGCTTCCCAAGAAGCGCCCCAGCACTAAAAAACCCGTAGAGCAGAGAGGAGTAGATCTTTAGAATTCCCTAAAAAGGTATTTTTTGCAGCGCTAACTTAAAGCCTACGTTTTGGTCTCTCAGTACCAGTACTTTAAAGAGTAAGATCCAGTTGTTTTGTTCCCAGATGGGAAAAGGAAGGTCCTCCTAGCCTGTCCTTGTGGTCCATGGCTATGTAACTATTACACCTGAACATCAGATCTTCTGTGCTTCTTTAATGTTGTTGAGAGAAGCAAGAGATCTGCAGTGTCCATTCAGTTTCAATTTTTTAGCAGCGACTAACACTCGTGAGAAAATGGAGACAAAGAGTAACTATTTCTAAGTGTAAACAGATGAAAAGCTGGAAACTCTGCAAACTATAGGTAGCTCAGTTGTGACTTATGTAGGACTTTGCTTGCATGATAAAACAATATTTGCACCCCTACTTGTCATCTTCCTCTCTTGCATAGAAGTGACAGAAGCCCACCACTCATGGTTCCTGGGAAAGGCAGTCTTTTAGCAAAATGTCACCCATTTTTTGCTATAAAAGAATTCAAGGGGAAAATGAATAAAATTAGTATGATACCTTGAGTATCATATATCCATATAGGGATAGATGTACAAAGTCTTACCTGGGTCGCAAAGCCAGGATTTGCGACTACAGCAAAGCTTTGTCCAATGAACAAAAAACATTTGGATCAGAAGAGTCTTCCCAACTTGTAAAAGGGTTTCTGTGGACCTTTCCTGAATTGTAAGTATGAAGAGGCATGAAAGTGATGCCCGCCTCCTAACTTTGGGTCGTAAAGGGGTGTATCAGCAGTTACTGAACCTCGATTTAGGGTAGTACATGATTTTCGAATGGAAGCTTTCCTCTGGCACAGTTTCCTTTATGCGAATCATGTCTTGGAGGGATCAGCCAGTGAAGCAGAAGATCATTGCACACCAAATGCAATGCTCATGAACTCACCCTTTATGTATCAGATGCAATTACACGTGTCATAACTGATCTCATAGGTTAGATTCTATATCACATATCAATGAGACGACTAGAAACGAAGTATTGGTTTCAGTATATTGTATTTTATTTTATTTTAAGTGGTGCTTTTAGTTGTGGTTATATAGTGGTCTAAAATTGTGTAGTCGTAAGTATTGCAGTTGGTGCACATGTTATGGTAATGGTTTACAAAACTGTTGTGCGAATTATAGAACATTTCAGTGCTTTTTAGGCTTTATATATATATATATATATATACGTATATATATATATATATATATATATACACACACACTGATGTTCATCTGCCTAAAAGTAATCCACTTCAGTGAAATTGCTAGTAGACCAATTTTAATTTAATTTCTGCTTTGATTCCATGCTGGTTCTGTATATATTTTTGAGTGGGTCATTTTTCACTATTTTCCTGCAGACGTGTGCACCACCTTTAAATACCAGATTTTTAATTTTCTTATAAATATTTTTATTAGAGTTTTTAGAAGTATAACCGAAAATGCAAACAAGAAAGCCACACATTGTGTTTATGGTATAAGAAACAACCGTGTACAGTATACGGAACAGTACATTCTCTATCATAATGCATACTTCTGTGCATGGGTAACAACAGTAGTGTAACCTTGTGGGTGCCTGAAAGCACAGAACCTAAGTTCTTCAGTCAAACCCTTGCTTTAAGTCTCAAAAATGGTTCTTAACTAATAATTTGTAACTTAAAGAAACATTTGTGGAATGGGATTTTAGAGGTAAATATTGCAGTGGTATAACATAAGGGTTTTTGTCGATACACTTTCTGGGGATCTGGGGGTGAGCGTAGGGCAGCAAGGACTGGGATACCAGCCATCAAGTGTGCCAAGTATTGCATCGGAATAGGTGGGAATAGAAGGTTCCCTGTCTTTAAGGGGGAAGGTACATCCCTTGTATTGGTCACCCCACATGATGTCAAGTAGACTTGTAGGGACAGGTGGTGCGGTCACTAGTACTACATATATGTGCTGAGATGTTGCACAAGAGAAATGTTTTGCAAATCATTTTTATTAAGTTTTGAAAGGTATACAGTACACTGTTTTATATGCATAGTTTTCAACAGGTGAGGTTACAGTTTTATATGCTGCCCTACAATCAGGAAAGTGTGGCATAATTTATAAAGCGGTGTCTGAGCTAGAAAACGTAAACAGTTGGAAAAAAATTAACTATATCGAGTGGGAAGAGATGAGAGACGGAGTGGGTTTGTGGGTCCATAGCTTCTTCACGCAAACGTTTTGAGTTGAGTGCTTTTTTGGAGTGATCGATATTGTGTGATGTGGAGATGGGCCAGGTCAGCCTATTACAGAGTTTGTCCTATTAACAGTGCACCACATGGGAGTGGGAAGTGAATAGTTCCGGACTTAAAGTGGGCCCCAATGATAGAAGGTGGGGGAAGCAGGAGAGAGACACCCCGAGTGTCTGCTATTACCAGGCACCAGGCAAGCACACCCCCAGGCCGAGAAGTTGTCACTGGTGATCAATGCTTTCTGGGTAAGAGCCAGGGCGATCCAGAGGTCTGCAGTAGGTACTGGCAGAGACCCTGTTTCTCCTCTCTGTGCAGGGAAGTTCCTTCAGCCTACGCCCAGTGTTGAAGGTTCCCATGCTAGGAGGAAAACGTAGAAGGGATCGTGACTTTCCATCTCCAGCAGATGACACAGTGCACCAGGAAGAGAGCGAGGTCCAGGAATCCAGTTGTGAGCTTAGCTCCCTCTGGTTATTGCCGAAGAGGGCTGTTCTTGGAAAACATTGGAGTGATCTATCCAAGAGTTGGGTTAACATAAAGAGCACTCCAGACCAAAATGGATACATTTATGCACAGTCCAATAACATGTGGCTCAAGTGTGCTGGCTCCTGTTGGCATGCAGAGACTAGGGGAAAAGTATATGTAATTTTTGGGGGTGTTAAATATGCTCTGTGTAGAATACAGGTTTGTATACATTTAAAGCAAGCGTTACAGGGAATTTGTTAGGAGTATTGTACTCTGGCTTTCAAATCCTTATCATTGAAGACTACGTGGAGTTCATTTTCACATTCAGCCTTAAATATGTGTAAGCATATTCCTGTTTTAGTCCAAACTGTATAGCCAGCACACCTGTCTTGTCTTATTCCCCATTTTGTGAAGATCCTGTAATATGGTGTGGGTTCCTCTCCAATCGTTAGCCATGTCCGATGTATCACAAGCCAAATTCTGCCATATGAGAGGAATTCTCCTGTGTGGAGCTCCTTGCAAATGTCCAAGGCCTGAAAATCAAGGAAAAGGCCATAATCAAAAAGGAACCCCACGGCTCACAGTCCTGGAGGATCCCTGCATACCAGGTCACTGGAAGAAATCTGCATTAGTTGAGTGGGGAGCCCCTTCATTGAGATAGCTGGGGCATAAGCAGGCTCAGCCCTAGTGTATTTCATGGTATTGTGCACACCGGCACGCCCTACCTCTAGGTGTGTAGTGCACTTTGGGGTCCTTTAGTCTACCAAATAAAGTAAAGTGCATTCTGTAGGGTTCCAAAATGTATCTGGTCTGTTGTGAGGCCTGTTCCAGCAGGGCATTGCAGCCAGTCTGCGTAGTAATATGCTTGGTAGTCTGGTGCACTGATTCTGCCTTGATAATTTGGGAGGTAGAGCCACATGTTATTGGCCTGTGCAATCCACCACCTCCCAGTGCCCCATAACGTTGAGGTCCTGGAATTTTCTGCAGGATGATCTCTGGGAGAGTCACAAAAAAATGGAGCAAAAGCGGTAGGACCACCATTTTAGAAAGGTCAATCTTTCCCATAACTGTTAGTGGGCGAGTATTCCAGTAAGTGACATGAGTCTGGATAGTCAATCTGAATAGCCAGTACTGCAGTGCCCAGGAGGATTTTTATATTGTATTACATTTCAACTTCTATCGCCTGTTGAACGTGTTTCCAAAAAACACTGCAAGCTTGCAAAAACCAGGTCTATTGGCTTTGCCATTGCTTGTTTTTCTCATTTAATTTGATGAAGAAAACATTTTTATTGGTGTAAACAACTCTTCGTATAACCCATGCAATTTAGACGCATTTCCATTTGGGAAGGTTATTCATTCAAGGCCTTAGTTGGACCTGCCCTCAAACCATTTGCAGGATGGAAAAGAGTTGTAGAGGAGTTTTTTGATGCCTACAAATATGCAGGGGTTATTACAGCAGTCATGGAAATAATTAGTAGTAAATGCATTATTATCTATTAGGTGCCTCTTTGTGGGTACCTGATCGGAGTAAATGTAGCCACTGTGAGCCTTAACAGTAGGTTTACAGCATAAAATGAATGTGTGAACTGTGCAATTGGTGTTCAGCAGTTAGTGTATGGTTTAGCCTAGTCCTCTTTGTGTATATGAGATTTAAAGAACATATTGTGCAGCACTTGTACAATTCCTACATTAATTGCCTATCAGTGATTAATGCCACCTGTTAATATCTAAAGAGCCAATATGATGCCCAATCATAATGTTCCTCCACTAAGATGTTTGTCTGGTAGTGAAAAAATATGTAAGTACTTTGTGTTGTTTCATTTTAAATAGTGCCACGAAGCCAAATTCAAATGCTCTGCCCCGACTGCCCAGTTCAGAGCACTCAGGAGGACCCCAAGTTTCGAGAGACTGCTCAACTGAGCCTTGACAAATTCAACCGGGAGAGCAACCTCACAAAGTACTTTTCCCTTGACATCATCACACGAACTTCTATGCAGGTAAGGCTGCATGGGTCAGGCTGGGACAACTCAATGGTTCAAGTTCAAAGCCCAAAAGCATGTTAGTTCTGTGGAGTATTAAACTACTAAGGTCTTAAAAAGAGGATGCCAAATGGTTGAAACATTGATTTTTGGAATCAGACACAGGGTCTAATCTTTGCCTTTTCAAGTAACAGTTCATTGACCCAATCACAAAGATTTTGCTGTGACCTGAGCTATATTTAGAGTTTGATGGATGGGATAAACTGCACAAAAATTGCAGCTGTCCTGTATGTTGTATTACAAGTGCTATTTGAAAGTGGATTATTGGTAAGGGCAGGAAAGTACCTACACTTAGCAATAGGCCACAAACCCACATTTAGGTCCATTTAGGTCTCAATAAATTAATCCCAGCTCAACTCTTGGTAGCTTGGCAACGAGCAGTTAGGCTTAATTTAGAAGGCAGGTGCATAAAGCATTTAAAAGTCACAAAACAGTAAATAAGTAAAACAAAAAACAAAATAAGAATCTAACACCAGTTTATAAAAATAGATTATTTTTTTATCTTTAAAATGACACTAAAATGTCAGAAACAAAAAGCCGATAAAGGGAAACGGAGATATACATTTTTAAAGATTAAGGGGGTCATTATGACCCCGGCGGTCGGTGTTACAGTGACGGTAGTGCCGCCAACAGGCTGGCGGTTCTAAGGATGGTCTCATGGACAGTATGAGCCTTGGGAGACCGAAACATCAACCTTATACTGACCATGATTCAATTCTTTGCATGAGCTGCTGGACTCCCCTAGGAGTGATTTCTGATTGTTTGAAAGACTGCATATAGGACTCAAACCTTTTGTGGTTGGAGCGTCAGAAGGGTTGGTGCTCTCCTTCTGTCCCTTGGATGTAAATTGATTGTGGACAAGAGGGGTCACCAGTGCATTTGTATAAAAACACCAAAACATCTCTTTGTTTCTTTGCTATATTGATAGATATATTATTAGTGGATATATAAAAATTCTTCATTTTCTCAGAAAGAAATTACACACTGAAGATTTATTAATTTATGAAATTTGATCTATGGTTGATTACAACATTAATAGTATTTAATATCACTGAAATATTTGTATGGAAATGATTCCTCCATGAACATTGTGTGCTTTACAGTTAAGTTTACCCTAACACACCCCTTTCCAGCCGTCTCTTAATCAGGGGGCACCTGGCTTTCTGGTTATGCAGGAAATGGGGAGGTCCACTTGCTGGCCCAAATATCCTTCCCTCTTTTGAAGTACAGTTGGCTGCTCGCCCTATCCTATTTCAGCATCTGCTGAGGGAGTTCACCTCCCCCAGGCACTTCCTTTGTGTTCATCTGAGCCCACTTAACACCTCAGCAAGGCAGCCTGGCCAATCAGAGAAGGGCACTACAGAGATGAAACTGGTAATTTTCACGTAGAGTTCTAAAACTCTTTCCCTGAGTTAGTTATAGTAAATTCAACAATGGCAAGTTGTTGGATTTATTATAACAATAATGTTGATACCAAACTTGAAATATTTAGCTCATTTTAAGACTTTGTTAAATAAAAATGAAGTCTTCCTGTGTTGGCCTATGGAGCCCATTCACTACAATGGAGAAAAACGAATGTAGCTATTGTTTCCTTACCAGGGCTTTTAAAACACCTTTTATAAAGTCCCTGCTTATAGTTACACTGCACCCAATCCTGAAAGCACCTAGGGCGCACCTTAAGGGTGTCATATATGTACAAATAAGGTAGTTTAAGACTTTGGAAGTACTTTTAATTCCAAAGTCGAATTTGGGGTTAACTTCAACTGAAAAACAGCCAGTAAGGCAGGCCTGCCTTTAAAATGACCAGGGGCACCACAGCAGTGCACCTGTGGGCACACTACCTATGCTGGGGTCCCTAAACCTACATGATCTACCACATACTGGTGACTTCTATGTAGGTTGACATATCTAATTATAATTAGCCTGATTTGCATAATCATTTTAATCAGAGCACAGGCCCTGGGAATGTTTAGAAAGTCAGAAAAACACCAGCATAAATGAAAAATGGGGGCAAAAAGTTAGGGGGCTTCTGCAATCAGCCTAGTTTTCCCACAAATGCATTTTAACATGTTGTGCTTGTAAAATGACAGATGGGATATCAACCTGATTTTTATGGAGTAGTCCCTCTGCCGAAGTCTAAATAAGGCATTTTGCCTTTAAGTACTCATGACATACTTGAGTTTGCAGAGAACGCCAAGAGTACAAATAGCTGACTCCTGGAATTCAGAACTAGACCAGCACTACCACATGAGCAAGTTATGAATACCCATACCAAAGTCTTTGTGCATCAGACGAATGTGTGTTGAAAAAACTGCTTTACATGTGCATTGCTACCTGCTATTTATATTGAAAGCCCCCACATATTGCCCATGGGATAGAAAGAGATGTAGGATGTATTCATTCAAAAGTGACTGCTCCAAAAAGTTTGTTTTACTCCACAATTAGGGTGAAAAATTATGTATGATAAACCAAAATACATCTTTCCCTCATAGTGCTCTAAAATCCCTGCATTATTACAACCTAGAGGATATGCCGCTGCCTACCACGCACACTTGAAGTGGGTCTTAAGAATTACAGGGGAGATGGGTGTTTCTCGATGCTTCAGAAGGAAAGCCTGCTGTAGGTTCCCTATCCACTGTTGATGGGTAAGACCTCCATGGGTGCACTGTTATTATTCAACATGTAAAAAACACAACAGCAGATCAAGAGACATGATCTGCAGGAACACTAGTCTACTGATGACAGTGGTCTCTTGCTCTCAGTGGAACAAGATGTATGTGTGGATCAATGTCAGCACAGATGCAGAAGACCTTGTAGATGTGCCCGAGCTATAAGCGAGGCAGGTTGGGTTTTACCAGCGGTCGAGGCTGTGTAAGGGATGAAGCACATCCCTTTTATGAGCAGGACTGCTAGAGTCCATCCTTTATGTAACAGATCCATGACTCCCCTTCAATACCCTTTATGTATAGAACTGTATTGTTTGCAGACATTTACATATAATTAATGATGAATCTCCATCTAGAGCACCTCCACAGGTTGGCTTTACACCATCCTCACCTATTTCAGTGTGTAATTGCTCATATGCAGCCATATATGATTTTGAAATCCTGCCCACTTAAGATCCTGAATGACTGAGTGTCATTGATTACCTGGTGAATTAAAAGCCACACCCCCCCAACAAGTTTTTGCCAAACATATCATTGCCTTGGGGTTTGTAGTTACTTCTCTCAGAAAGCTTCTCTCAAATACTTGTCTTGCTTTGGCCTTTTAATCAATTTTTTACAGTACATGTCTCGCAGTAAACTATCCTTACATTGTGCTTCATAGTCACCTCCTATTAAGCTTCTCTTCAGCTATGTCTTTGCAAAGTGCTTTGTGGTAACTACTCCTTAAGAGACTCCCAACCTATATGCTTGCATTGTGCTTTATAGTCATTACTTTCAGTAAGCTTCTTCCAAGCTAAAACATTGCATTGTGCTTTGTAGTTACAAAGCTTATTCTGAAGAACATCCTTGCATCTTGCTTTGTAGTCACATCTCCAATTAAGATTCTCCTAAGTTATAACTTTGCCTTGTGCTTTGTATTCTATCACCCAATACCTAATAAAAATGCTATAGTACTTAAACAAATAGGGACATGGCTGTCAAATACATAACTCTTGATAGTCGTTAGTACTTATTCTGAAGTGATTTCTTTAATTCACCAATTGCAGTGGGTTGTCGGTGCCTCTTATTTTGTGGAATTTACAGTCAAGGAGACAGACTGCACCAAAGATACACCTGTTGCTGATATCTCCAAGTGTAAGCCCCTCAAATGTGAATTTGGGGTAAGTGCATCTTTTATTAATGTTTTACACTACTTTCACTACTTCGTATTGACTAAATGTTGGTAAATATGTGTCCTATTGTGTCTGATTTCAGTGAACTCTTTAGAAGTGAGGCAATAAAGAACCTTGAATAAAAGATTTTTTGGGTGAATTGTTAGGAGCATATTCGCTACATAATAGCTTCATGTGAAAAAGGTAGTGTTTGAGGTCTTATAGTGTTACAGGAACATTATTACAAACGTTCTACAAAAATATTTAGAAAACTAGCATATGGAAGGCTCCTTCTTACTTCAGTTATTTTCAACGCCGTTATTACAATACAATTTCATTACCAATTACTAGAAGAGACAAGAAGCTCATTTGCTTCTTCTCCAAAATCATCTTTGATATGATTAGTAGAGGTTTTGGTATTGTAACGGAGAATGACTCCTCTCTTTGCACTACAAGCACAAGTGGCAAGACTTCTGAACAAGTATAACATAGACTAGAATTTGGGAACAGTTTTAGTCATATATGCGTTTGCTCGTTCTAAATCCTTTCTTTAGTTTTTGAGTAACTAGCATTATAGAAGTAGTTCTGTGGACCTCGAATTGAGCCAGGCTGTCAAACAAGCTAGAGATACCTGCATGTTTAATTGGTGGGTTGTCTTTGAATGTCGGCTTGTGGACCATCCAAAGATCTACGTTAAAAAACAACAATTTTGATTTGACAATAGAGATTTATCCCATTGTCCTTTTTGGGTCTTTGAAACCAAAGCCAGTGTCAAAGAACTAAGGGCTTGATTTAGACCTCGGTGGAGAAGAATGGAGAAGAATACACTGTCACAAACGTGACTGATATTTCAGCCACCGTATTACAATCCCATTGTAACCTATGGAGATCGTAATCTGGCGAACGGGATATCCGTCACATTTGGGACAGAGTATTGCATCGGTGAGATCTCAATCAGGCCCTAAATGTGATTGACTGGACGCAGCTGGAAGAAAATGATTTGGCTGCCTTACATCACATGGGGAACTCAGCCTGCATGTCCTGAAAACAATAAACAAAAGATCCATTATTGGGGCAGGGAGTGCTTTACAAAAAACAGGGTAAAGTGAAGATATGCTGAGCTTTGAATATAACACAGTAACATCACTTTGTAAAAAATCTTAGAAATTCACTTGAAAACACAGTGGAAGTGCAGTTATGTTTATGAATTACAAATTAAAAAAGTACTGAAATTTGCAAGATATGGTTACAACTGCGATCTGTATCTCACACAACATTCTTCAAACCATAAATAACTCACCGAATACAAGGTTTATAAACCGCAAATATTTCTAAACATATTCAATATTTAAAATGTAAATGAAACTACCTGGGTAAGGGTTTTTTCCTTTCATAGAATCGAGACACGCAGATCCCCAGAAGCATGTGACAACTAACTTGAATACTTCCAACCCTGGTTTGTGATAAGCAAATTTCCTCATAGAGATATAAATAAATACACTATTCTTTACATGATACAGGGCAAGATTAAAAAATACCCTATTCTTTGCATGATCCAGAGCAAGATATGTGGTGTAATCATCTCTTGCACAGGCAAAAGTCTTAGAGGTAATTGGTTCATGGCATTTTACACATGATTTTTGTTTGACTAAATATAGTTTTTTTTTTTTTTTTTGGTTATTAAAAGTTAATGGATAGTGGGAAAATGCAGTCAGTTTGCCACTGAGAACAGGTGAGAATACAGTCTCACATGGGCATTTGCACAACTTTAAACATGAAAGAATTACATGTATTTTAAGTGACCAGCAGACATAGTAAACTCCTAACATCTCCACTCTTTTCCTCTCCTCTTTGATGTTATAGGGTCATGTTGTCCTGTGAATAAATTCTTATGGTATGGAATGTTTACTAGTTCTACAAATTGTGGGCATTATCTGCTTATCTCAAGTTGTGTAACTCTTTCTTTGCAGCATACTGGATTCTGCAAAGGCTCTGTGATGAATGTTGAAATGGAAGGTCCTGGGGTACAGCATGTGTCAGTCTCATGCGACATCTTTGAACCCGAGGTACAGTATTCTTTAGTACTCTTTGTTTATCAGATTAAACTAGATAACTCATCCAAAACGAATCAAGCCTGTCAGTTAGCCCAGTGGGATACTGAGTAATATGTATTGCCTAACGAATGTAAGAAAAATTAAAAAAAGGAGTGAATCAATCAAGCCTTTACGATATCAATGTGTAATATATGAATTGCCCGAAGAATGTAGGAATCATTTACAAAATGAATGAATGAGGGGAAGGAAGAAAATAAAAGTCCATTTTTATTAGCACTGGAAAAACCTCACCCCAGTGATTACGTATGGAGCAAAAAAGAATAGACAGTTAAAACCACTGTTTTAATATTTTTTTAAACCATTAGGAAACAGTAAAAATCTCTTATGAATTCACACCAAATAAAAATTGAAAACAGTAAAGTTAATTATAGTATTTGAGCATATCTACCTAATACAAGCGAAGTTCAGGATGATGCCCAGATGTTGACAGGCCTGCTATGATTCCTCCTTTTAGAATGACTGTTGGCAAATTAGTAAAATAAAGCACAAGTCTTTTTTATATTCTGTCTTTAGGATAAATACACAATATTTGCAGGGGCGGCTCCTCCGTAAAAGTGGAGGAGTGTTGCTCCCCTGCTCAGAGTCAGGCAATGACAAATAAAAAAAAAAAAAAAAAATGTATTATAATTTTGTCACTATCTCTCTGAAAGCCCTGGTGGGGCCAGTGTAGGAAAGTACCATCTTGCCTGGCATGTTACCCCCATTTTTCACTGTATATATGTTGTTTTAGTTGTATGTGTCACTGGGACCCTGGTAACCCAGGGCCCCAGTGCTCATAAGTGTGCCTGTATGTGTTACCTGTGTAGTGACTAACTGTCTCACTGAGGCTCTGCTAATCAGAACCTCAGTGGTTATGCTCTCTCATTGCTTTCCAAATTGTCACTGACAGGCTAGTGACCATTTTTACCAATTTACATTGGCTTACTGGAACACCCTTATAATCCCCTAGTATATGGTACTGAGGTACCCAGGGTATTGGGGTTCCAGGAGATCCCTATGGGCTGCAGCATTTCTTTTGCCACCCATAGGGAGCTCTGACAATTCTTACACAGGCCTGCCACTGCAGCCTGAGTGAAATAACGTCCACGTTATTTCACAGCCATTTTACACTGCACTTAAGTAACTTATAAGTCACCTATATGTCTAACCTTTACCTGGTAAAGGTTAGGTGCAAAGTTACTTAGTGTGAGGGCACCCTGGCACTAGCCAAGGTGCCCCCACATTGTTCAGAGCCAATTCACTGAACTTTGTGAGTGCGGGGACACCATTACACGCGTGCACTACATATAGGTCACTACCTATATGTAGCTTCACCATGGTAACTCCGAATATGGCCATGTAACATGTCTATGATCATGGAATTGCCCCCTCTATGCCATCCTGGCATTGTTGGTACAATTCCATGATACCAGTGGTCTGTAGCACAGACCCTGGTACTGCCAGACTGCCCTTCCTGGGGTTTCTCTGCAGCTGCTGCTGCTGCCAACCCCTCAGACAGGCATCTGCCCTCCTGGGGTCCAGCCAGGCCTGGCCCAGGATGGCAGAACAAAGAACTTCCTCTGAGAGAGGGTGTGACACCCTCTCCCTTTGGAAAATGGTGTGAAGGCAGGGGAGGAGTAGCCTCCCCCAGCCTCTGGAAATGCTTTGTTGGGCACAGAGGTGCCCAATTCTGCATAAGCCAGTCTACACCGGTTCAGGGACCCCTTAGCCCCTGCTCTGGCGCGAAACTGGACAAAGGAAAGGGGAGTGACCACTCCCCTGACCTGCACCTCCCCTGGGAGGTGTCCAGAGCTCCTCCAGTGTGCTCCAGACCTCTGCCATCTTGGAAACAGAGGTGCTGCTGGCACACTGGACTGCTCTGAGTGGCCAGTGCCACCAGGTGACGTCAGAGACTCCTTGTGATAGGCTCCTTCAGGTGTTAGTAGCCTTTCCTCTCTCCTAGGTAGCCAAACCCTCTTTTCTGGCTATTTAGGGTCTCTGTCTCTGGGGAAACTTTAGATAACGAATGCATGAGCTCAGCCGAGTTCCTCTGCATCTCCCTCTTCACCTTCTGATAAGGAATCGACCGCTGACCGCGCTGGAAGCCTGCAAACCTGCAACATAGTAGCAAAGACGACTACTGCAACTCTGTAACGCTGATCCTGCCGCCTTCTCGACTGTTTTCCTGCTTGTGCATGCTGTGGGGGTAGTCTGCCTCCTCTCTGCACCAGAAGATCCGAAGAAATCTCCCGTGGGTCGACGGAATCTTCCCCCTGCAACCGCAGGCACCAAAAAGCTGCATCTCCGGTCCCTTGGGTCTCCTCTCAGCACGACGAGCGAGGTCCCTCGAATCCAGCGACACCGTCCAAGTGACCCCCACAGTCCAGTGACTCTTCAGCCCAAGTTTGGTGGAGGTAAGTCCTTGCCTCACCTCGCTGGGCTGCATTGCTGGGAACCGCGACTTTGCAAGCTTCTCCGGCCCCTGTGCACTTCCGGCGGAAATCCTTCGTGCACAGCCAAGCCTGGGTCCACGGCACTCTAACCTGCATTGCACGACTTTCTAAGTTGGTCTCCGGCGACGTGGGACTCCTTTGTGCAACTTCGGCGAGCACCGTTTCACGCATCCTCGTAGTGCCTGTTTCTGGCACTTCTCCGGGTGCTACCTGCTTCAGTGAGGGCTCCTTGTCTTACTCGACGTCCCCTCTCTCTGCAGGTCCAATTTGCGACCTCCTGGTCCCTCCTGGGCCCCAGCAGCGTCCAAAAACGCCAAACGCACGATTTGCGTGTAGCAAGGCTTGTTGGCGTCCATCCGGCGGGAAAACACTTCTGCACGACTCTCCAAGGCGTGGGGGATCCATCCTCCAAAGGGGAAGTCTCTAGCCCTTGTCGTTCCTGCAGTATTCACAGTTCTTCAGCCTAGTAAGAGCTTCTTTGCACCAACCGCTGGCATTTCTTGGGCATCTGCCCATCTCCGAGCTGCTTGTGACTTTTGGACTTGGTCCCCTTGTTCCACAGGTACCTTCAGACAGGAATCCATCGTTGTTGCATTGCTGATTTGTGTTTTCCTTGCATTCTCCCTCTAACACGACTATTTTGTCCTTAGGGGAACTTTGGTGCACTTTGCACTCACTTTTCAGGGTCTTGGGGAGGGTTATTTTTCTAACTCTCACTATTTTCTAATAGTCCCAGCGACCCTCTACAAGGTCACATAGGTTTGGGGTCCATTCGTGGTTCACATTCCACTTTTGGAGTATATGGTTTGTGTTGCCCCTATCCCTATGTTTCCCCATTGCATCCTATTGTAATTATACATTGTTTGCACTGTTTTCTAAGACTATACTGCATATTTTTGCTATTGTGTATATATATCTTGTGTATATTT
The DNA here is from genome assembly GCF_031143425.1 of Pleurodeles waltl. Lineage (NCBI taxonomy): Eukaryota > Metazoa > Chordata > Amphibia > Caudata > Salamandridae > Pleurodeles > Pleurodeles waltl. The sequence goes on along the minus strand of NC_090450.1, from coordinate 83,115,769 downwards.
CCTATCCTCTCACTGAGGGTACACTCTAAGATACTTTGGCATATTGTCATAAAAATAAAGTACCTTTATTTTTAGTATAACTGTGTATTGTGTTTTCTTATGATATTGTGCATATGACACTAAGTGGTACTGTAGTAGCTTCACACGTCTCCTAGTTCAGCCTAAGCTGCTCTGCTAAGCTACCATTATCTATCAGCCTAAGCTGCTAGACACCCTATACACTAATAAGGGATAACTGGGCCTGGTGCAAGGTGCAAGTACCCCTTGGTACTCACTACAAGCCAGTCCAGCCTCCTACATTGGTGGCAGCGGTGGGATAAGTGCTTGAGACTACTTACCACTCTTGTCATTGTACTTTTCATAAGAGAAAAATATACAAAACAAGGTCAGTGTATATACACATAGCCAAAAAGTTTTGCATTTCCTCTTTTCACTCTTTTCTAAGTGCTGAAAAGTACTTCTAAACTTTCAAAAAGTTCTTAAAAGTTTAAAAAGTTTTTTTCTGTCTTTCCAAAAAGTTCTGAAAACTTTTTTCTCTTGGTCTATCACTTTAACTCTCTCTAAAAAATGTCTGGCACAGGCCAAAAAGTTGAACTGTCCAAACTTGCATATGATCACCTTAGCTGGAAAGGAGCAAGGAGTCTCTGCATAGAGAGAGGTTTGAGTGTAGGGAAGAATCCTTCCTTAGAACTGTTAATTAATATGCTTAGAGTACAGGATAAGGCCATAAGTGCCCAATCTGTAGAAAAAGTAGCTAATGGTTCTCAATCTGATCCAGGGACTCCCCCAGGAAAAGGTTCAGGAAAGAAACTTCTTAGCCTGCCCATTACTAGACAGTCTAGCATAGTTGGTACAGAGGTTGAATCACATCATACTGATGATGTGCTCTCACATTATACTGGTAGCCAAGCTGTTAGGGTGCCCTCTGTAAGGGACAGGTCTCCTTCTGTTCATTCCCATCACACCTCTGTATCTAGAAATGTCCCTCCCACCCACCCTGATGACAGATTGTTGGAAAGGGAGCTCAATAGATTGAGAGTGGAGCAAACCAGACTGAAGCTCAAGAAGCAACAGCTGGATTTGGATAGACAATCTTTAGAAATAGAGAGGGAAAGACAGAAAATGGGTTTAGATACCCATGGTGGCAGCAGCAGTATTCCCCATAGTCATCCTGCAAAAGAGCATGATTCCAGGAATCTGCATAAGATAGTTCCCCCTTACAAGGAGGGGGATGACATTAACAAGTGGTTTGCTGCACTTGAGAGGGCCTGTGCTGTACAGGATGTCCCTCAAAGGCAGTGGGCTGCTATCCTATGGCTATCATTTACTGGAAAAGGTAGGGATAGGCTCCTTACTGTAAAAGAAAATGATGCTAACAATTTCCAAGTTCTTAAGAATGCACTCCTGGATGGTTATGGCTTAACCACTGAACAGTACAGGATCAAGTTCAGAGATACCAAAAAGGAGTCTTCACAAGACTGGGTTGATTTCATTGACCAGGCAGTGAAGGCCTTGGAGGGGTGGTTACATGGCAGTAAAGTTACTGATTATGACAGCCTGTATAACTTAATCCTGAGAGAGCATATTCTTAATAATTGTGTGTCTGATTTGTTGCACCAGTACTTGGTGGACTCTGATCTGACCTCTCCCCAAGAATTGGGAAAGAAGGCAGACAAATGGGTCAGAACAAGAGTGAACAGAAAAGTTCATACAGGGGGTGACAAAGATGGCAACAAAAAGAAGGATGGTAAGTCTTCTGACAAGGGTGGGGACAAATCTAAAAATGAGTCTTCATCAGGCCCACAAAAACACTCTGGTGGGGGTGGTGGGCCCAAACCATCCTCTAATCAGAACAAGGAAAAGAAACCATGGTGCTATTTATGTAAGATAAAAGGCCATTGGACAACAGATCCCAGTTGTCCAAAGAAAGGCACCACAGCTCCTACCACTACAACCCCTACTGCTACACCTAGTGTCCCTACTAATAGCAGTGGTGGTGGGAGCAAACCTACTAATAGCCAATCCAAGGGAGTAGCTGGGCTCACTTTTGGTAATTTAGTTGGGGTTGGTCTGATTAGGGAGACCACAGAGGCTACTTTAGTCTCTGAAGGGGCTATTGACTTAGCCACTTTGGTTGCTTGCCCCCATAACTTGGAGAAGTACAAGCAACTAACCCTAATAAATGGTGTTGAGGTCCAGGCCTACAGGGACACAGGTGCCAGTGTCACAATGGTGATTGAGAAACTGGTGCACCCTGAACAACACATACTTGGACACCAGTACCAAGTAACCGATGCTCACAACATAACACAAAGCCACCCCATGGCTGTTGTAAATCTCAACTGGGGGGGGGTATCTGGTCCAAAGAAAGTTGTGGTAGCTTCAGATTTACCTGTAGACTGTCTATTAGGGAACGATTTGGAGACATCAGCTTGGTCAGATGTGGAGTTGGAGGCCCATGCAGCAATGCTGGGCATCCCAGGGCATATTTTTGCTTTGACAAGGGCTCAGGCCAAAAAGCAAAAAGGACAGGGAAGCTTGGATCCTGGAACAATGGACCAAGTGCTCCCTAAAGCTAGGGCTAGTAGAAGCAAACCACTTCCTACTATCCCTCCCTCTACAGTGGATTCTAATTCTGAGGAAGAAGAATTCCCTCCCTGTGCAGAACCTACACCAGAGGAGCTGGAAGCAGACACTGCTGAGCTTTTGGGTGAAGGGGGGCCTGCCAGAGAGGAGCTGAGTGTGGCACAGCAAACCTGTCCCACATTAGAGGGTCTCAGACAGCAAGCTGTCAAACAGGCTAATGGGGATGTCAGTGACTCACACAGAGTTTACTGGGAGGACAACCTCTTGTACACTGAGCAAAGGGATCCTAAACCTGGAGCTGCCAGGAGATTAGTGATTCCTCAGGAGTACAGAAAGTTCCTCCTAACACTGGCACATGACATTCCCTTAGCTGGGCACCTGGGTCAAATGAAAACTTGGGACAGATTGGTACCACTGTTTCATTGGCCTAGGATGTCTGAGGACACAAAAGATTTTTGTAAGTCCTGTGAAACCTGTCAAGCCAGTGGCAAGACAGGTAGCACTCCAAAGGCACCCCTTATCCCACTGCCTGTGGTTGGGGTTCCCTTTGAAAGGGTAGGGGTTGACATAGTTGGCCCCCTTGACCCTCCTACTGCTTCAGGCAATAGGTTTATCTTAGTGGTAGTGGACCATGCCACAAGGTATCCTGAAGCTATTCCTTTAAGGACCACTACAGCTCCTGCAGTGGCAAAGGCCCTCCTGGGAATATTTTCCAGGGTGGGCTTCCCAAAGGAAGTAGTATCAGACAGAGGAAGCAATTTCATGTCTGCATACTTAAAGGCCATGTGGAAGGAGTGTGGTGTAACTTACAAGTTCACAACACCCTATCATCCACAAACAAATGGACTGGTGGAGAGATTTAATAAAACTCTCAAAGGCATGATTATGGGACTCCCTGAAAAACTCCGCAGGAGATGGGATATCCTTCTACCATGCCTCCTTTTTGCCTACAGGGAGGTACCCCAGAAAGGAGTGGGCTTCAGCCCCTTTGAACTTCTTTTTGGACACCCTGTTAGGGGTCCACTCACACTTGTAAAGGAGGGTTGGGAACAACCTTTAAAAGCTCCTAAGCAGGATATTGTGGACTATGTACTTGGCCTCAGATCAAGGATGGCTGAGTACATGAAAAAGGCCAGTAAAAACCTTCAGGCCAGCCAAGAGCTCCAGAAGCAATGGCATGATCAGAAGGCTGTTTTGGTTCAGTACCAACCAGGGCAGAAAGTGTGGGTCTTGGAGCCTGTGGCCCCAAGAGCACTCCAAGATAAATGGAGTGGTCCACACACAATTGTTGAAAAGAAGGGTGAAGTCACCTACTTGGTTGACTTAGGCACTGCCAGGAGTCCCCTTAGGGTGCTCCATGTCAACCGCCTGAAACCCTACTATGACAGGGCTGATCTCACCCTGCTCATGGCAACAGATGAGGGACAGGAAGAAGACAGTGATCCTCTACCTGATCTCTTCTCTTCCACAGAACAAGATGCTCTTGTGGAAGGGGTAGTTTTGGCTGATTGTCTTACTGCTGAGCAGAAAGATAATTGCATAAACCTCCTAGGACAATTTTCAGAACTCTTCTCCATTGTGCCAGGCACCACTTCTTGGTGTGAGCACACTATAGATACTGGAGACAGTTTACCTGTCAAAAGTAAGATCTATAGGCAGCCTGACCATGTCAGGGACTGCATAAAGCAAGAAGTTCAGAAGATGTTGGAACTAGGAGTGGTTGAGCACTCTGACAGTCCATGGGCTTCTCCTGTGGTACTGGTACCAAAACCCAATTCTAAAGATGGAAAGAAGGAAATGAGGTTTTGTGTAGACTATAGAGGTCTCAACTTGGTAACCAAAACAGATGCTCACCCTATACCCAGGGCAGATGAGCTAATAGATACACTGGCATCTGCCAAGTATCTAAGCACTTTTGATTTGACTGCAGGGTATTGGCAGATCACAATGTCAGAAGATGCTAAACCTAAGACTGCATTTTCTACCATTGGAGGACATTACCAGTTTACTGTAATGCCTTTTGGTTTGAAAAATGCACCTGCCACTTTTCAGAGGTTGGTGAACACAGTCCTGCAAGGGCTGGAAGCTTTCAGTGCAGCATATTTGGATGATATAGCTGTCTTTAGCTCCAGCTGGGATGATCACCTGGTCCACCTTTGGAAAGTTTTGGAGGCCCTGCAAAAGGCAGGCCTCACTATCAAGGCTTCAAAGTGCCAGATAGGGCAGGGTAAGGTGGTTTATCTGGGACACCTTGTTGGTGGGGAACAGATTGCACCACTTCAGGGGAAAATCCAAACTATTATTGATTGGATTCCCCCTACCACTCAGACTCAGGTGAGAGCCTTCCTAGGCCTCACTGGGTATTACAGGAGGTTCATTAAGAACTATGGCTCCATTGCAGCCCCTCTTAATGACCTCACATCCAAGAAAATGCCTAAAAAGGTATTATGGACAGCAAACTGTCAGAAAGCTTTTGAGGAGCTGAAGCAGGCCATGTGCTCTGCACCTGTCCTGAAAAGCCCTTGTTACTCTAAAAAATTCTATGTCCAAACTGATGCATCTGAATTAGGAGTAGGGGCAGTCCTATCACAACTTAATTCTGAGGGCCAGGATCAACCTGTTGCTTTTATTAGTAGAAGGTTGACCCCTAGAGAAAAGCGTTGGTCTGCCATTGAGAGGGAGGCCTTTGCTGTGGTCTGGGCTCTGAAGAAGTTGAGGCCATACCTGTTTGGCACTCACTTCATTGTTCAGACAGACCACAAACCTCTACTTTGGCTAAAACAAATGAAAGGTGAAAATCCTAAATTGTTGAGGTGGTCCATATCCCTACAGGGAATGGACTATACAGTGGAACATAGACCTGGGAGTAGCCACTCCAATGCAGATGGACTCTCCAGATATTTCCACTTAGACAATGAAGACTCATCAGGTAATGGCTAGTCTTATTGTCCTTCGTTTGGGGGGGGGTTGTGTAGGAAAGTACCATCTTGCCTGGCATGTTACCCCCATTTTTCACTGTATATATGTTGTTTTAGTTGTATGTGTCACTGGGACCCTGGTAACCCAGGGCCCCAGTGCTCATAAGTGTGCCTGTATGTGTTACCTGTGTAGTGACTAACTGTCTCACTGAGGCTCTGCTAATCAGAACCTCAGTGGTTATGCTCTCTCATTGCTTTCCAAATTGTCACTGACAGGCTAGTGACCATTTTTACCAATTTACATTGGCTTACTGGAACACCCTTATAATCCCCTAGTATATGGTACTGAGGTACCCAGGGTATTGGGGTTCCAGGAGATCCCTATGGGCTGCAGCATTTCTTTTGCCACCCATAGGGAGCTCTGACAATTCTTACACAGGCCTGCCACTGCAGCCTGAGTGAAATAACGTCCACGTTATTTCACAGCCATTTTACACTGCACTTAAGTAACTTATAAGTCACCTATATGTCTAACCTTTACCTGGTAAAGGTTAGGTGCAAAGTTACTTAGTGTGAGGGCACCCTGGCACTAGCCAAGGTGCCCCCACATTGTTCAGAGCCAATTCACTGAACTTTGTGAGTGCGGGGACACCATTACACGCGTGCACTACATATAGGTCACTACCTATATGTAGCTTCACCATGGTAACTCCGAATATGGCCATGTAACATGTCTATGATCATGGAATTGCCCCCTCTATGCCATCCTGGCATTGTTGGTACAATTCCATGATACCAGTGGTCTGTAGCACAGACCCTGGTACTGCCAGACTGCCCTTCCTGGGGTTTCTCTGCAGCTGCTGCTGCTGCCAACCCCTCAGACAGGCATCTGCCCTCCTGGGGTCCAGCCAGGCCTGGCCCAGGATGGCAGAACAAAGAACTTCCTCTGAGAGAGGGTGTGACACCCTCTCCCTTTGGAAAATGGTGTGAAGGCAGGGGAGGAGTAGCCTCCCCCAGCCTCTGGAAATGCTTTGTTGGGCACAGAGGTGCCCAATTCTGCATAAGCCAGTCTACACCGGTTCAGGGACCCCTTAGCCCCTGCTCTGGCGCGAAACTGGACAAAGGAAAGGGGAGTGACCACTCCCCTGACCTGCACCTCCCCTGGGAGGTGTCCAGAGCTCCTCCAGTGTGCTCCAGACCTCTGCCATCTTGGAAACAGAGGTGCTGCTGGCACACTGGACTGCTCTGAGTGGCCAGTGCCACCAGGTGACGTCAGAGACTCCTTGTGATAGGCTCCTTCAGGTGTTAGTAGCCTTTCCTCTCTCCTAGGTAGCCAAACCCTCTTTTCTGGCTATTTAGGGTCTCTGTCTCTGGGGAAACTTTAGATAACGAATGCATGAGCTCAGCCGAGTTCCTCTGCATCTCCCTCTTCACCTTCTGATAAGGAATCGACCGCTGACCGCGCTGGAAGCCTGCAAACCTGCAACATAGTAGCAAAGACGACTACTGCAACTCTGTAACGCTGATCCTGCCGCCTTCTCGACTGTTTTCCTGCTTGTGCATGCTGTGGGGGTAGTCTGCCTCCTCTCTGCACCAGAAGATCCGAAGAAATCTCCCGTGGGTCGACGGAATCTTCCCCCTGCAACCGCAGGCACCAAAAAGCTGCATCTCCGGTCCCTTGGGTCTCCTCTCAGCACGACGAGCGAGGTCCCTCGAATCCAGCGACACCGTCCAAGTGACCCCCACAGTCCAGTGACTCTTCAGCCCAAGTTTGGTGGAGGTAAGTCCTTGCCTCACCTCGCTGGGCTGCATTGCTGGGAACCGCGACTTTGCAAGCTTCTCCGGCCCCTGTGCACTTCCGGCGGAAATCCTTCGTGCACAGCCAAGCCTGGGTCCACGGCACTCTAACCTGCATTGCACGACTTTCTAAGTTGGTCTCCGGCGACGTGGGACTCCTTTGTGCAACTTCGGCGAGCACCGTTTCACGCATCCTCGTAGTGCCTGTTTCTGGCACTTCTCCGGGTGCTACCTGCTTCAGTGAGGGCTCCTTGTCTTACTCGACGTCCCCTCTCTCTGCAGGTCCAATTTGCGACCTCCTGGTCCCTCCTGGGCCCCAGCAGCGTCCAAAAACGCCAAACGCACGATTTGCGTGTAGCAAGGCTTGTTGGCGTCCATCCGGCGGGAAAACACTTCTGCACGACTCTCCAAGGCGTGGGGGATCCATCCTCCAAAGGGGAAGTCTCTAGCCCTTGTCGTTCCTGCAGTATTCACAGTTCTTCAGCCTAGTAAGAGCTTCTTTGCACCAACCGCTGGCATTTCTTGGGCATCTGCCCATCTCCGAGCTGCTTGTGACTTTTGGACTTGGTCCCCTTGTTCCACAGGTACCTTCAGACAGGAATCCATCGTTGTTGCATTGCTGATTTGTGTTTTCCTTGCATTCTCCCTCTAACACGACTATTTTGTCCTTAGGGGAACTTTGGTGCACTTTGCACTCACTTTTCAGGGTCTTGGGGAGGGTTATTTTTCTAACTCTCACTATTTTCTAATAGTCCCAGCGACCCTCTACAAGGTCACATAGGTTTGGGGTCCATTCGTGGTTCACATTCCACTTTTGGAGTATATGGTTTGTGTTGCCCCTATCCCTATGTTTCCCCATTGCATCCTATTGTAATTATACATTGTTTGCACTGTTTTCTAAGACTATACTGCATATTTTTGCTATTGTGTATATATATCTTGTGTATATTTCCTATCCTCTCACTGAGGGTACACTCTAAGATACTTTGGCATATTGTCATAAAAATAAAGTACCTTTATTTTTAGTATAACTGTGTATTGTGTTTTCTTATGATATTGTGCATATGACACTAAGTGGTACTGTAGTAGCTTCACACGTCTCCTAGTTCAGCCTAAGCTGCTCTGCTAAGCTACCATTATCTATCAGCCTAAGCTGCTAGACACCCTATACACTAATAAGGGATAACTGGGCCTGGTGCAAGGTGCAAGTACCCCTTGGTACTCACTACAAGCCAGTCCAGCCTCCTACAGCCAGGTGATAGGGTGGAGGAGTGGTAAGCACTGTAAAGTGCATACGTCCGTTTGGCCGTTCATCTTAGGATAGCCAAACCAACATGGGGACATACATTACTCCAACCCAGCTGTGTTACACAGCTGGGTTGGAGAAATGGCACAGACTCCCTGTGCCTGAGCGAGAGCCAGACTAGCCCGCTCAGGCCAATCCCAGCACTGGTCTCATGCCTGGTATAGCACAAGAGCAGAGTCTGAATTGGGAGCCTGTGCTTTTGTAACCCAGTGATTGACGGGAGAACGAGGAGCACCAAGGCAACCGGCATGGACGCTGGGACCGGATTTAAAAAAAAAAAATATTATTGTAGCTGTGCCAAATCCTAGCAAACTTCTGGGACCAACCACTTGCCCGCTAGAATAGTTCTTCTGCCTGCTTATTACACTCCATAGCTACCCATTCCCTCACTGACGGGTCCTCCATCCTACCCAACTAGCAGACCCAACTAGTGCCTGATTTAGGTACTGGTGGATGGGTTATGCCATCACAATGGTGATGAATTTCCCATCTGCCAAAATCTAAATCTCATTACATTCTATGGGACTTAGATTTCGGCGGACGGGATATCCATCACTACTGTGATGGTGGAACTCATCCACCAATTTGTAAATCAGGCCCAAAGCATTTCTGGACAGTGTCATGTTGCTGAAGAGAAGCATGTACTTGTTGAGGGTCACATCACATCAAATACCCAGGAAAACCAACCAGGGTCCCCTGTAATCAGTGAGAGTTATACTCAACCAGAATCCCCTCACACTCAGACACTCCCAATTGGTGTGCAGCAAGATACCCTGGTATCCATATCTCATGTGGCACTAATCAGTGTCTGTTTTGTCCACTGTGTGTAACGGGGTACAAGTGAAGTACTCCCTGTGCAACTGCTTCAGCTGTACCAGCCTGAACCCAGCCCAGATAGTGACCTACATGCCCCCCTCCCCCACTCGTCAGCTCCAATTTTTCCAAAGTTGCTCTCCCACTTCATCTCAATGTCAGCATTGTATGTTGATCCCTGTGCACTCTTATTTCACTTTTCTTTTGGAATCTCCTCTGTCTGCTGGTGTCTCAGACTTAGGTCTGTTGGGTGTTTAGTGCCGAAGGCCAAGCATTCTGGATGTTCTCTGTTTTAATGGAAGACAGCACAGACAATGCACCTGAGAAATAAGTATCAGATAGGACCATAGCAATTCCAGTTTTCAGGCAGTAAAGGAAGCACTTGCACAATAAAATTTGAGATGCGTGGTATAGATGCTAGTCAAAAAGCAAGAAACATGCAAGTCACGTATATGAAGGTGTCCTTTCTGCACTCATGAGTGACACCTAAAGAGAAAATATTTATTTTTCCTTAGAAGTTAAGACAAGCATGATGTGAAAAAAGCAAAAGTTATAGTGGAGCAAAACATAGGACTTTTAATAGTAAAAGTAATAAAAAGTACAGTTCAACCCCCCCACCCAAAAACACTGAAAGTCACCAGTTATACATAACTCAGCTAAGGATAACTTGGACAGCCATAGCTTCCAGATGTCATCAGTGATGTGTTGGGGGAAGTCATAAGCTGTGCTTCATAGCAGTGCAAATTATATTGTCAGTTACATATAGGGGGTCATTACGACATTGGCGGACGGCATCAGCCGCCCGCCAAGATCTGACCGCCATGCGTGCCAATGCGGCCGCACCCCCGCCGCGGCCATTTGGAGATCCCCGCTGGGCCGGCGGGCGGAAACCTGGTTTCCGCCCGCTGGCCCAGCGGGGATCACGGCCGCACCATAGGAGCCGGCTCCAAATGGAGCCGGCGGTGTTGCGGCCGTGCGACGGGTGCAGTTGCACCCATCGCGCTTTTCACTGTCTGCACAGCAGACAGTGAAAAGCCGCATGAGGCCCTCTCAGGGGGCCCCTGCACTGCCCATGCCAGCAGCATGGGCAGTGCAGGGGCCCCCAGGGGCCCCACGACTCCCCGTACTGCCAGCCTTTTCCTGGCGGTTCAGACCGCCAGAAAAAGGCTGGCGGTCGGGGACTGGTAATCCCCTGGGCAGCGCTGCAAGCAGCGCTGCACTGGCGGATTACATCTGCCGGGGCCATTGTGGCGGTAAACCGCCGGCCCCGGCAGTGCGACCGCGGCGCTACCGCCGCGGTCACAATACGCCAGAAGGCACCGCCAGCCTGTTGGCGGTGCTCCTGTCGTTTTGGCCCTGCGGTTATAATACCGCCAGGGTCATAATGACCACCATAATCCCTTGCAAGCAGTCATCCTCCAGCAAGTGGTGTAGGTTAAATGATCAGGTGACAGGTGAGAATTGCACTGCCAAGCCAGACCTAAACATCCATGTAGGTTAATGACTGCTCTCCTCCCATCTGTTTTGCTGCCAGAGGAAAAAACATGCATAATGTAATTATTTAAGACTCTTTAACAGGAGAATAGTGTCATGTGCCCTTGAAAGTCCAACCCTCGAACAACTGGATAAAAAAAAAATGATCAGAGCTTTCTGGAGGTAAAGAAATACTTTTGTAGAAGCACACAACTTCCGCCCAATCAAAACATGTACTCCTGGCTCCCAACATGTGGGTGTAGTCTGGGGACAGCTGTGCCCCAAAGATCCTTACCCCATTTTAGCCTTTCTTTCTACTGGTTCTGCAATACTCCTGTGGTGCTGGCTCCTGCTAGAGTACCTCGAGACTGCAGTGATCCAAGACATTTTGTTTTTAAGTTTTGGCTCCAATGGGGGTCCCTTTGGAATTCTTATACAGAGGCTAGGGGTTGAGGGTACACTGCCCCCTTACATCGTTTTCAAATATTTTTTAGGACTCGAGGACTGAGTCCCGAGTCCTGTAATGACAGACGAACATTCCTCCTCATTTTTCGACCAGCCAATCAGTGCTCTGCGGGTCCGATCTCAGTCTCGCAGGACCAGCCAATCAGTATGCCTTTCTTTTTTTAATTACAGTACCTCCACAGGAATAAAGCGGCACAGGGTATCTCTATTTTTTTCCTTAATTTCTAAAAAATGGCTGAAAAGAGTTGCAGCAAATCACAAAAAGCTTGGATTGTGAGTAAAGATCTTACTTTTTGCCAAATTTTGTGTTATTCTGTTTTCACTATGGCACTGTTAAAAAAAACCTTATGGAAATTACATGAGGAGTTTGGGTTTAGGGACCCCTTTTCTCTCAGCCATCACTTGACAGACCATTCCGCCTTGCAGGAAGTAGCTGAGGTAGATGAATATTTTCTTTTTAAAGTCTGTGAAGATTTGTCAAATAACGCAGTTATTAACAAAACAAACAATGCACTTTCTATTGAAAGTCTGACCTAACTAGAACTACACAGTGGCGAATACAGCTGTATAATACATGCAGATTTGTCAATAGGTTTGTCAAAAATGTATTTTCAGTGAAATGTTAGAGTCAACCATAACCATACATGTGTTAACGGTATCTTTGAGATATATATATATACATAATAATATATATTACTTATATATATGTTCACTAATATTCACTTTAACTCGCGCTCCGAACATGCAGTTATTTCTTAATTAGTATGAATGCTAATGCTTCATTTATATTTTTAATAATGTTAAAGAAGTTGTCATGAGTGCTGTAATATCTGGGATGGCATGACGAGGATGCGAGTTATAGTTACCTTAGGGCGCGAATTATAGCTACTTGAAATAACTCTAACAATAACTGCTGAATTTCTCTGGTTTTGTGTGAGTAAATTCAGAACCTAACTATAACATCCCTGTAACCTTTGGTTTCTTAAGTGAATTTCTGAGATTTTTAAAATTCTATTTCCTAACTGTAACGTCCCTGTAACCTTAGTTTTTTTCAGGGAATTTCTACGGTTTTATTTAACGTAAAATAATTTTATTACTATATGTTAATCCAACCCCTGCTGTGCCCGGCCTTCGGCCAGGCCCTGCAGCCAACCCCCTTAACCACTGAACCCCATGCTGCACATGGCCTTTGACCATGTGCAGCGGGAGTTGGCCATAGGGTCTGTCTCTCTGGATGTGAGAATAGGTGTGAGAGGGTGTCACTGGTTGTGAGAATGGCTGTAGTGTCTTTCTGGGTGTGAGACTGGGTGTGAGAGGGTCTATGTGGGTGTAAGGGGGAGCACTTACCTCTGGTTGGTAGCTGCTTCCTCATTAGGTGAATGGCCAGTGTGGGGGAAGGGGTCCCTCGCGGCCCCACTCCCCAGGCCGATTTAAGCCCCGGGGAACCATTGTTCGGCTGTCACTACAATTGAGAGGGGCGGTGCGCAATGCCCGCCTCCCTGGGCCAATCTTGGCCCTGGGACCCTATCCCCCGGGGCCCGGCCTTCATTAAATGGAAGAGGGGGCCATGAGGCCTCCTGCCGATTTGAACTCTAACCACTGGGGCCTGGCCTTATAATTTATATTTTTTGGGAGGAGGGGGAGCTCCTTAGACCAATCTCAGCCCTGAGGACCCCATCCCCGGGTCCCAGGGTTAAAAAATTTTGGGGGGGAGGGAGGTGTCCGTGCGCCGATCTCAACCTCAGGGACTCCATACCCCGGGGCCTGGCCATGTCACTTGAGGGACCCACAGGGCTCCCAGTCAGCACCATTGGGGACCTGAAGGCCCTCAAGGTCCCAGCCACCTCCCTGCCTCCTGCAGGAGCTGACATTGCTGTCATAGACAGGGAGTGCTAAACATGCATCTCCATCTCTGTGAGAGCAATTGTTTTCACTGTTTCCATGCCTGCATCTCTCCAGGCAAGGATTGACAGCTCTCACTTGTTGAAACTGGAGTGTTTGCTCTGACTTTGTGGGAGCTCTCAAAGTTCCTGAAAAGTCAGAGCAGCTATGCCCCTGGGTGGGCACTCCAGGACACAGCAGGAGCCGACCTAGGGGGTGACGGTCTCCAGGACCATCTATGGCTCCACACCAGAGGCCATGCAACACCGCCAATGTTGTATTTGGACCAGGAAGGTAGTGGTCCTTGGGGTCCGCAATGGACCCCCTTCATTCTTTTATTTTAGCCTCGAGGAGATGGTGGTCCCCGGGGCTGCGGGGAGGCCTCGTAGCCCCCCTTAATTTAAATAAATAGCTATGGGGAGGTGGCGGTCCCCGGGGCTGCAGGGGCCACTCCCCCCTCTTGTAAATCATTGTTTGCCCCTGGGAGTTGGCAGTCCTTGGAGCTGTAGGTGGGGGGCCACGCCCCCATATGAATCAGTGTTTGCCCTGGTGAGGGGGCAGTCCCTGGAGTTGCAGGGGCACTATGCGGCAACCCATGTAAATGAATGTTTGCCCTGGGGAGGCGGCGGTCTCCAGGGCTGTGGGTGGCTACAGGACCCCCCCTTATATAATTTACTGATTTTCCCCTGGGAAAGTGGTGTTCCCCAGAACGTGGGAGTGCAGCACGGTTCCCCGCATACTATTGAAAAAAAGCCCAGAGGAGGTGGTTCTTCTCAGGGAGCTTAAAAGAGTATCTAACGAGTTCCACTACTAATTTGAAGAATAAATTGTAAATGAAAGTTATAACTATAACTTAATAATTTTTACATTATCTGTAGCTTTAACTTGGCTTGCATAGGGAAAGTATGTTTTTCTAACTATACTTAATCTTTAACCTTTGTATTTTCATTGAAAATCAATGTTTGTTTTTAAATTTTTAATAAAAACGTGTTTCAAATCAACAAGTCCACTGTCATAAGTAAAGAGTTGTTATGAGGAGTGTTATATAGTACAGTGGAGGAGAGTGTTGTGAAATCTATTGTCATAGAGTGGAGTATTGTAGCTTGGAATAGAGTGGAGTAGTGTGCCATACAGTGTAGTAAAGTGTTATATAGTGGAATGCCTTGGTGTCTCATATAGTGGAGTGAAGAATCGTAAACTTGAGCAGCGAGTTGTACAGTGAATTGGCGTGTTGAACACTAGAGTAGGATGTCGTAGACTGTCATAGATTCGATTAGAGTTTTAGAGTGGAGTAGGGTGAAGTAGAGTATTATAGGGTGTCATCAAGTGGAATACCATGGAGGAGAGTGTCTTAGAGAAGAGTGCTGTGTCATATAGTAGAGTGGTGTATTGTAGAGAGGAGTTGAAGGGTGTGTCGTCCAGCGTCACACAATCTAGTACTGTGGCATAGATTGGAGTAAAGCATCTTAGGGTGCCATAGAGTGTAGTACAGTGTTGAAGAATGGATTTCCATACATTGGAGTACAGTGTTGGTCAGTGGAGCGGCGTAGAGAAGAGTACAGTGGCGTAGAGTGGGATGAAGTGTAGTAGAATGGAGTATTTTGGAGCTGTGCACACTGGAGTGGGATACTGTAGGGTAGAGTAAAGTGTAGTAGAGTGGAGTGGCCTGTAGTAGACTATAGTGGCATGGAGTGCAGAAGACTAGTTTGGTGTAGCATACAGTTGAGTAAAGTGTCATAAACTGGAGTACCGTGTTGTACAGTGGAGTGGAGTGGGGTGTCATATGGTATTGGAAAGTGATGTAGACTAAAGAAGAGTAGAGTGGCATACAGTCTAGTTGTTTTTTGTAGAGTGGAGTATTGTCGAGTAAAGTACACTGTTATAGAATGGATTGGTATACAGTGTTACAGAGTGCAATGGTATGGAGTGGTGTACAGTGTAGTAGTGGAGTAGAGTGGAGTACTATGTCAACGTAGAGTGCAAGGGAATACAAAGGGTTGCATGCAGTCTTGTATAGTTGACTATAGTACTATAGAGCAGAGTGTAGTAGAGTGATGTACAGTGGCATACAGTATAGTACAGTGAAATGAGGTGGATAGACAGGAGTGAAATATTTGAGTGTGGCATACAGTGCAGTAGAGTGTTGACGAGTGGAGTTGCTTAGATTACAGTAGTGTGTGAAACAGTGAAGCTAAGTAGAGTGGATTGTTTTATAGTAGCGTAGAGTGAGGTAAAGTGTCATACAGTGGTGTAGAGACAAGGTGAATGGTGTAACGTAGTGTGGAGTAAAGTACAATAGAGTGTTTTGGTGTGTCATTGAGTAGAGTAGTATGGAGTGGAGTGTACTTGTGCTGCCTAGGTAGAAAACTGATATAAAGTAGAGTGGAGCACTGTGTTGTATAGAATGGTGTGTAGAAAGTGATACACTGAATAAAGTGTTGTACATTGGAGAGAATGGTCATAGAGTGGAGTGTAGAGTTGGACAGTGGAGTATACAGGCATAAAGTGGAGTAGAATGATGTAGACTGCCAAGAAGTATGATAGATTTTTATAGAGTGGAGGAGAGTATCATACAATGGAACAGCGTAGAGTGGAGTATTGTACATTGTAGCGGCGTAGAGCAGATTACCGTAAAGTGAAGTATTATACAGTGGAACAGTGTAGAGTGAAATACTCTACAGTGGAGTGTAGTAGAGTGGAGTGGCATGGAGAGAAATACCATAGAGTAGAGTGGTGTACAGTGTAGAGTGGAGTAAACTATTATAATTCAAACGGTGCCTCATACAGTAGAGTTTTGGAAACTGTTGTTGAGTGGAGTAGAATGCTGTACAATAGTGGCTATGGGCATAGTGTAATTTGCAAATTTGGACAGTGGAATGTACGGGGATAGAGTGGAGTGGAGTCAAGTACAGTGGCATGGGGTGTAGTAGAGTTATGTAGAGTAGAGTTATATAGAGTGGATGAGAGTGCACTGCAGTGGCAGAGAATGAAGTAGCTAACAGTGGAGTGGTATAAATTGGAATAGCATAGAGTTGAGAAGCGTACACTGGAGAGGCATACAGCGGATTGGTGTAGAGTGTAGTAGCGTATGATGTAGCAACATACAGTAGAGTGGCGGAAAGTGTAATAGCGTATAGTGTAGTAGCTTACAGTGGATTGACATGGAGTGAAGTGGTATATTACAGGGTGGGGTAGAGTGTAGTAGCATATAGTGGAGTGGTGCACTGTGGAGAGGGGTAGAGTGGAATACCATAGAGGAGAAAGCCAAAGATTGAAGTTGCATACAGGTTAATAGTATAGAGTGGAACGGCGTACAGTTGAATAGCACAGAGTGGAGTACAGTGGAGTGGTGTAGAGTAAAGTGAGGTAGAGTGAAATAGCATTTAGTGGAGTGGCATAGAGTAGAGTGGCATCCAATGGACTAGCATAGAATGGAGTGGCATAGAGTGCAGTGGTGTACACTGGAATAGCATAGATTGGAATAGTGTATGGTGGAGTGGCACACAGTGGAATGACGTAGAATTTAGTGGTGTACAGTAGAACAGCGTATACTGGAATAGTGAATAGTGGCATAGCATTCAGTGCAGTGGTGACCAGTGAAGTGGTGTAGACTGAAGTGGAGTACACTGGAATAGGGTAGAGTGTAATAGCATATAGTGGAGTGACGTACAGTGAAGTGGTGTCCAGTGTAATAGCATAGAATTGAGTGGTGTAGAGTGGCATGTCATACACAGGAGTGGCGTAGAGTGGAGTAGCATACAATGGAGTGGAGAGGCATACAGTGTAAAGGCATAAAGTGGAGTAGCATATACTAGAGTTGTGTATAGAAGAGTGGCATACAATGGAGTCGCACAGACTGAAAAGGAGTAAAATGGAGTTGCTTACAGATAGTGTAGGGTTAAGTGGCATAGGGCGGGTGTAGTACAATGGAGTATCATAGATTGTAATAGTGTATAGTGGAGTAGCATACAGTGGAGTGGCTTATAACGGAGTAGTGTAGACTTGAGTGAAGTAGAGTGGCGTAGAGTAGAAGGTAATGGCATTCAGTGGAGTGGCGTAGAATTGAATAGCGTAGAATGAAGTGGCGTACAGTGGAGTGCCATAGACTGGAGTGGCATATGGTGGGGTAGAGAACAGTGGAGTGGCATACAGTGGAGTACTGTAGAGTGGATTGGAATGCAGTGGAACAGAGTATAGTAGAGTGGCATACAGTAGAAGGGTGTGGAGTGGAACAGCATCCAGTGGAGTAGCGTCTAGTGGAGTGGCGTACAGTGGATTGACATAGGCTAAAGTGGTGTAGAGTGGAGGTGCATACAATGTGTGAGTTTAGTGGCATAGAGTGGCATTGCATACAGTGTAAAAGCTTAGAGTAGAGTCATGTAGAGTGGAGTCTTGTACAGTGGATAGCGGCTGAGTGTAGCGCCATGTGGCCACAGTGGCATGGCATCTGGATGAATGTGAAATTTAGCAGCAGTGTATATTATGGTGTGCAGAGTATTGCAAAACAGTGAATTGCTCTTCCTTGTGTTTCTCCTGATTTACATTTCAACACAGGGCTGCACATGGTTGCCTGGCCTTGCTTTATAAATCTGACTTAAGTATTGTGTCACTCATGTGACACCCTGTGTGACACAAGCCTACCCCAAATCAATAATACAGCTCAGCCTTAGTTATATTTAGGGCCATGCTATACTGTGATAACTTAGTATTATACTATGGTATGTGGTGATGGCAAGCCAGTATATAATTGGGTAATGGCTGTTTTTAGAGAATGAAAAGGCAGCCATAATGTTTAGTACACTTTGGCTGTGTTCAGTGTTAGGGTCTTAGATATACTTAAGTAGTTGGTAAGTAGGTAAGTAGTTGGTTTCTACCTACTACCACTTTATTAAAGTGGCAATAGGTAGGGAAAAGTATTTATATTTTTAAATATATTTTAGCTAAGTTTACGGTCAAGTACCGCAATTTAAAAAAAATACTTACCAAACCTAACTGCAGTACTGAAAAAGCATAATCTCTGGCCATAATGTATAATTCAGCCAAATTTCATGTAAATCAATTCAGCGGTTTTCACTGCTATGTCAAATATAGGAAAAGCATTGGTGGCAAAATGTGTTTTGGGACCCCCCATTTATCTTTCTACCCCACTAATGATTCATCACAAAAATTCTATAGGTCTTGAAAGGTTTGTGGGGATTCATCAAACTGGTGGAAACTTTTAAGGAAGTAATATTCGAGGTATTCCTATCTTTGGAAATACTAACTATAACTACAGATTCCAATCAGATTTAATGTGAGTTCTTTCTTTTATCTATAGTTTATATAATCATGTGACCATAAATGTGTCTTTTAGTCGTTTGTGTAGTAATTCTGAAAGTTTACATGTGCAGTTTAGTTTATTGTATGGGCTTTCTAGTTACTTTTAGTAGGATTGAGCTACATATGAAGCCAAAGTGAATGCACTCCAATTATTGTTGATATAAAAAGTAGGATAATTTTTTTTCCCTAATTTCCAATTATCATGTCCTCCATATAGTAGTTTGTGTAGCTCACTGCTAGGTCATTGATCTATTCTGTTGCACAGGAGTTAATAAGGAAGATGTTTTTTGTTCGGCTTGTTGGGCACAGTTTTATTTTGTGAGCAGAGAGAATGCAAAGGAAATGTATGTAGATTAAGATGTAGTCTGTGAGTTAGTTTGTAGGTTTCCATTAGCATATGACCATAAATGGGTCTTTCAATTGCATATGTAAAGTTTCCAATTTACTTCATGAACAGTCTAGTTTATTTTATGGGCTTCCTTGCTACTTTTAGCAGTATTGTGTTGCAAGATATTACTAAGTTGACAATTACTTCGTACTAGCAATACCCCGCAGACTCACTTGTGCCCCCTAATATGAAATACTGCAGAATAAAAAAAAAAAAACAACTGACAAACCGTTTCGCTATGCGAAATACAAACGTATATGGAAAATGCATTGGATTTAAAGCCTGTTTTTCTTTTGCACCTCTCCTTTACCGTCTATGGGTGTATGTGAAAAATTTGCAGCAATGTAGATTATGGTGTGTAAAGTAATGCTAAGCAGCGAATTGCGCTGACTTGCGTTTCTCCAGATTTACAAATCAACGCAGGGCCAAGCATGCTGGCCTTGTGGTACCTTCTAAATTTGACGCAAGTATTGCAATGCCCTTGGGACACCATGCGTGACGCAAGTGTAACACAATCACATAATACAGCTAGTTCTTAGTTATATTTTGGATCATGGTATACCATGATAACTTTGCAATATATCATGGTACATGGCGATGGCAAGTCAGTATATCATTGGGTACTGGCTGTTTTTTGCGACGGGCATGGTTATTGAAGTGGTAATTGGCAGGAAAATTTACTGTTTTTTGAATATATTTTTAAATAGGTTCTCAGCCATGTACCGCAGTAGTTAATAGTCTATGGAAAATGCATTGGTGGAAAAACGTGTTCTGGGACCCCTTTTTATTTTTCCACTCCCTTAAAGATTCACCAGAAAAATTTACAGCATCTCAAAATGTGGCAAATGCTATAGGTCTGGAAAGTATTGTGGTGATTCGTCAACAGGTGGAAAATTATTATGGAGCTAATATCTAAGGAATTCCTATCTCTGAGAATACTAACTATAGTTACAGAGTGGCAAACAAATTGAATGTGATTTCATTATTTTTTTCTTATTATTTTATCATGTATTTGTTTTATTGTTTTATATAACCATGTGACCATAAATGTGTCTTTTAGTTTTTCATGTACTAATTCGGACACTTTACATATGTAGTCTAGTTTCTATTGGTAGAATTGTGCTACATATAAAAACCAAAGTGATGAAAGCCAATCATTGTTGTTATAAAAATAAAGATAATTATTCTTTTTTCATAATGTCCAATTATCATGCCCTCCATAGAGTCGTTTGCGTAGCTCACTACTAGGTCACTTTTCCATTTTGTTGCTCAGAAGTACAAAAGGAAGATGGGTTTTGCTCGGCTTGTTGGGCACAGTTTTATTTTGTAAGCCAGTGAGCATGCAAAGAAAATTTAGGTAGATTAAGGTGTATTATATTCCTTAATTTGTTTATAGGTTTCCATTAGCATGTGACCATCAATAGGTCTTTCATTTGTTCATGTAATAAATCTGAAACTATACATATGCAGTCTAGTTTATTTTTTGGGCTTCCCTGGACTTTTAGTAGGATTGTGCTACCTATTGAGGCCAAACGTAATAAAAGGCAATCACTGTTATTGTAATAGAAATTGAGATTATTCTTTTTTTCCTAGTGGACAATTATCATGCCCTGCAAAGAGTAGTTTGTATGGCACATTGCGAGGGGAATTTTTCATTTGGTTGCACACGAGTGCAGAAAAAAGATGGCTTTTGTTTGACTTGGTGGGCCAATTTTATTCTTTGAGCCAGAGAGCATGCAAAGAAAACTTTTGTAGATTAAGAAATAGTCTGTTCGTTATGTATTTGTGTATAGCTTTCCGTTATCATGTAAACATAAATGGGTATTTCAGTTTGCTCATGCAGTAAATCTGAAACGTTATGTATGCAGTCTAGTTTATTCTGTGGGCTTCCTTGTTACTTTTGGTAGCATTGTGCTACAAGACATCACTAAGTTGTTGGGCCTTGTGACTTCATAACCACTTAATAACATTTCTTGCAATAGCATAATTAATCATCTACATAGTCTTTTGTACATTGCTGTGAAATTTTATTGCAATCCATTCAGCTGTTTTGCTGCTACATGCAGTACCAAAGTCCATGTGAAATACATTTAGATTTTAAACGTTTTTTGGGGCCCCCTTTTTATTTTGTGTCCCCTTGTCCAAACCGTAAAAAATTTCAATTCTTCAACAGTGTACCTGGTGCGACAAGTATGCAGCTACTAAAACTAAGCATGAATACTCAGTTGTTTATTTGTTGAGGTTCATTATTGTATTATTTATGAAACAACAAGTCCTGAAGTACTTGTTTAATTTTGTTTGAAATGTTAATTGTTTCATTTCAGGCTGCTGTAATTGAAGAGCAAAAACACAAAGAGATTGAAGAAGAGCAAGATCATCATGATCATAAGGACTCTCATGGACATCACCATCATAATCATCATCATGACCATGACCATGTCCATGAGCATGATCACCACCATGACCACAAACATGATCATAACCACACACATCACCATGATCACAGTCATGAACATCTTGATCATGACCACAAACATGATCATAACCATACACATCACCATGATCACAGTCATGAACATCATGATCATGACCACAAACATGATCATAACCACACACATCATCATGATCACAGTCATGAACGCCTTGACCATGGTCATGATCACAACCACACGCATCACCATGACCACAAGCATCATCACAACCACATACATGATCATGAAAATGAGCATCACCACCAACATCTGCATAAGCATGAGCATCACCACCACTCATCGCCCGATGCTCAAAAAGTCCCAGGAGCACCTAAAACTATTGGAGTTGTTAAAATTCTCCCCTCTATAGATGACACTTCTGGTTCTGACCAGAAATCCAGAAAGGTTGATTCCTCAGATGCGGGAAAGCCTGTTGTATTGCCAGTCTTCCCAGATCAACCAGGACACGCAAGTGAGGCCAGGCCTGTGCCTCTTCCGTGGTTGCCCAAGAAAGCAGGTACACCTGGAATACAATCAAAACCAAAGCCGTCTGTACCAAAGAATCCATTTGGTGAGCCGACTATTCTTCCCTTTCCTGAAAAATCTGCAGAATCTAATCTCTGCCCTGGCGAAGCCAAGAATTATGTATCTCTCATTGATTCATTGTTGTCAAATGATCATAAAGTGCCCCTTCCAGGTCCTGCAGCTCCAGGTCCTAAGTAAATTAATTGCTCATATTGACAAGAAGATTTTCTCACCCAAATATAGCTCATCCATCCTTGCATCGTCTCATAATTTGAGACTCTACGATATAAAATTTGACAAAAACAATCTTCTCAGTTATGCTAAAAACGAATTGTGCTAAAATATTTTAAAATAAAAAATCCAAAGATCTCAGCATGATACCTTTGCTTTTGGGATGACATATGCTTAGGCTTGCAAAAAGAGATTTATGTGGTTCTGAAAGCCGATGAACAAAACCATGTTTGAGTTGTTTGTGTCAGTTAAGCAACTTGTTAAAACCAGAATGGCACAGAGAGATAACACAACTAATGTTTAACATGACGAAACATGTTGACAGGGTAACAACATTATATTTATAATGTGTTCCACAAAATCCACCAATTGTAACAGTATATTAAATACCTCTTTTTTTAAACCATGAGTGTGAGTTTTGTTTTACTGGATTAATAAAATGTTGATGACCATTACTAGTGGAGTGTCTAATGGAGGTTCTTAGGATCAGATGTCTAATCAGCTCAAAATAACTTTTTGCAATGTACAAAACCATTGTATGAGCCAGAAAAGATGTCCCAACTTGTAAAATGTCTATTGTGACTATTTCAAAATTTCAGCTAGGAAGGGGTGTAAAAAGGGTTTTCGAGTTGGAATGGTAAAGTATTGCATCAGTGGTTCTTGATCACATATCATTGTTCAGTTACTGACTCCTGTGTTGTGTAAGAAATATCTCCTGTTCCAAATTTTCAACATGAGGCTCAACAGTCACCATCGGATTCATCATTCTGAATTCTACAAGTTTTGCTTTTTTTCCCCAGGCCTTTTATCCATATAAATTTAGTCAGGTTTTACCTCTTGCAGCCTATCAGGTGAGAACTGCCAGAGTGTGATAATTGTCACACAACTCACAATTACCATCCCTTTGCAGACTCTTGTTTGCACTGGCAAGGCCTGACCTTGTAATAGGAGCCTCTATGTCCTTTTAAAGTGCTTCCATTCTACATGCATCCCAGTGCAAGTGAACATGTACACGAAAAATATGGCTCATTTGCAAAGGGAATTGTTAATAATTAAATTGCATAATACTGGGAGCAATTACAATGTTGGGTTACACTGTATAAATTATATAGTGCTATGCTAATATTGAGTTGACTCTAGGCACCTGAAACAGACATAGATCAAACTCATTCACTGGATAAACTGAAAGAAAGGATATTTGGGAGACTACGATTTTCCCTTGTTATACTCACCATAAAATACACATACAAATAAATTAACTAGGACTGAAAGGGTGCTTGTGAATGCAGTAACTTAAATTTTGTACCGTAAAGCCATTATAGTTTAATTAAACTGAATGGAAACTGACAGAAGACGAATCATTACAATACCCATACATTTCATGAAATTGCAAGAATACATTTTAAGATCCATTCTGGACAAAGCAAATTTGAGAAGCTTCCAAAGGATAAGTAGAGCCTTCATTCTTGATGATGGTGCCAGCAGTTTGCTGTGGCCATGAAAAGGTTCAGGAAAACACATAAACTGTGTATCACCAACTCTGAATCATTTTTCATATCTTGCTGCCAATTGTCTGCAGGAATCCTTCCTAATGCTCGATCATGCATTGTAAGCTGAAGTTCCAACCACAGAAAATGTTTTACAGTATTTCCATTTACCATGACTAGATACAGCTCATAAGAAATAGTAACATACATTTATATGAGTCATGTAATGATTGTTGTGTGTCTGTTATGTAAGGGTTCTGTGTTTATGCTGTTGAATGTTGAGGGTGAATCTGTGAGAATGTGATAAAGCACAAAATGTTTGTGTCTATGTGATGGGTGAAGCCTGGCAGCTGATTACAGTTGGAGGAAGGATGGAACATTAGCATCAATTGGGAGTTTGTGGCTCATACCTAAGCATCTAGCATGAAATAAAGAAATTACTATCTACCATATGACTGCAGAGTCTTGTGTGAAAAACCCTGGCCTCCAACTACAACTAGTGCCTTGAAATTTTTTATTCTAGTGAATCTATCCCTGAGACATAACAGCGATAGTCTAAAGATTGACCAAAAGGCTGTACCCCGGGGGGTCGTGGCTTGACTGCCGAACATGGCGACAGCACTTTAGGAGAGCTCCTGGGGGCCGCGTATTATCCTTCATAATCCTCCCCAAACTGTGCAATCAGCACTCCCTGGGAAGACCCCCACACATTGGAAGATCCGACAAGACACAGAGGCGTCGTCAAATTAGCCATGCTGCTGCCCACTGCTTGGAGATCATCGGAACCGAAGAGGCCGGCCTTGTTTAAGATGGCGGTGCCGCCCTGGATGGCTGGGCATGGCACTGTGTGACATCTGCCCTCTGCTCCTGGGCGTGTGGCGTTGGGCTGTCTGGAGGGCTGCCCAGCTGGATTCACACAGGACCATTTTCTGGTGATCATGTGCGGCGCCACAGGTGCTGAGGAGCCACCTGG
Source organism: Pleurodeles waltl (assembly GCF_031143425.1). NCBI lineage: Eukaryota > Metazoa > Chordata > Amphibia > Caudata > Salamandridae > Pleurodeles > Pleurodeles waltl. The sequence continues at coordinate 83,091,136 of NC_090450.1, read as the reverse complement.
GCCTTCAGAGGCTATGACACTATACTGCACTCAGCCAGCTGCAGAGGATGACAGCACTGGCAGTCCAAACATATTGAGGGGCCAAATTTAAACTAACAGGGCTGGGCAAAATGGAAAATGTATTCAGTGACAGGGGCCCTTCAGAGGCAAACAGCCCTTTCAAGGGCCGGACCATCCAGCTGGCCCTGACCGGCCTTACACACTCTGCCTTTTTTCCCCCTCCCCCTTCCGAACAGCAGCAGCGAGGCCAACATATATGCCCTGGTGGGATGGAGGGAAAAATTGGCATGTGACAACACTTATTGGATGTAGACACATGAGAGCACACCTTTGCCTGGTCCCAAGCAATCTTCCTGTGTCTTCAGATTCGTAATGGATGGCGAAATTGGATGGCCAAATAGGAGTGGTGCTGACGGCCTGCTTCAATCTCTCTCCTACTTCAACATTTATTGCCCTGATAAAGATGCTTCCCTCTTGGGGATATCCCGTGTGGGCCTCCATCAGGGAGCCACACTTACAGTGAGCATACCTGCTATGGAGGTGGCCAGGCTAAGTCCTGGTGCAGCTTGTGGCACAATGTCTGCTGTCATCTTGGGTGATAAATGTGGTATAATCATTGACTGCAATCCTATTTCTCAGTGGTAGCAGTGCCTCTCCCACCAGCTGTTGACTGCTAGTGCCACCCCTTGTGTTCTCCCCGGGGTCAGGTGTGTCGAACCAGGTGCCAGACCTGGGATGTGTGCCTCATCAATACCAAAAAGCTACAGCTTCCATGACTTAAGACAAACACTCATCTGCTGCGAAACATGGCACTATGGACAAATATGCACACTCTGGGGGTACTGTGCAGTTCCCCGGGGTCTCCGGTCTGTCACCCTCAACCCTGGATAATGCAATGCTCTTGGTGACCATAACACAATCATGCGACATGCTAGACGCTAAGATTGGGGCTGTTGGCCTAGATGTTGCGTTGCAGGGTCAAGGTGTCAGAAACAGAGTGAAGTGAATAACGTAGGCCAAAACTATTGTGTCGTACTGGAGGACTCAGTATCTACTCTCCAGCAGAAGGTGATAAAACTCAAAGCAGTGACCAAAGAGCTGGCTCTCCAAGTCACGGATGCTGAAGGAAGAGCCCGCCAGAATAACCTCAGATTTGTGGGCTTCCTGGAGCGCTGTGAGGCCCATGGACACCTTCTTTACATGATGTGGGGCCAGGGAAGGCTCACGGGATGTCCTCCTTTACTCACCGCTCCTGCCCTGGGGAGACACTAGGACATTGCATACCTACACTTGGTACTGATTTATTTTAACATGTGTAGTTAATTAAAACCATTCCATGTAAAATAACTGCTGAATGAAACATGAATCGAGCACCTTAATTACAAACTTAGTGCTATACACATAAAACTCATTTAGTGAGTAGCCTCCCATAAAAATAAGTTGACTTTCATAAAAACATATTTATGGTGTGTTTAAATTTAGGGAACTTTGGATGATTAATCCTTACTTGTTTCTACAAAAACGTTGAGGCATCCACAACACTGAAATTAAACACTTATTGCAACACTCAGTAAAGTGCAAATTAGATCATTAAAAAACACATCACAATAACATGCACATATAAAAGGAGGTCACTAAATGATGTTTACAATATGAATCTTTTAAACATATAATTAATAAACTCTAAAATTCTTTAACATACCAAAGTCTAAAATCGATAGGGCAATAACCAATAAAGAAGGTTGAAAAGGCAGTATTGGATTCGTTTTCAGGGATCCCCATTTTGGGAAAGACCCAAGCGAGTTTTGAGAAATTTAGTATGCAGTGAGAAAAATGTCAGCAATTTACAGTTTATTTGGGTGCCCTGAGTCAAAACCATTCATTAAGGCAGACCGACAGGATTGAATCCCCTGTTCATTAAAGGCGGGTGTCAGCAGCAAGGTTCAGGACTCTCTCAGCGCCGGACTAATGCAGACCAAATGTATAATGTCTTCCTTCACAGCACCACATAGTCTGCATGATTTTGGACCATGGTACCTCCATGCAGGTTGATCGGCCAGGGGTGGCAGGGCCCTTACCCATAAGGCTAATAATTGGCACTTGAGATGTACTGGATATGCCGTGCTCAGATATGTCGCTGACTTAAAACTTATAATTATGCATCACCATCCAGGCATGCAACCAAGCTGCAAATTTATAATTGTCATCAATTCAAGAATGCAATTTGGCAATTCTGTTGATGGCACGGCAAAAGGGAGGATACCATAAATGTAAGTTCTTTAAGTCAGATGTATGTGTTACCTGCAGGGAAGATCCCAAATATGTACTGTAAATTGAATTTGGGTCTTTATACATTGAGTGACATAAGGCGCTAACTAATGGACTGAGTGGATTAATCCATATCTTATACTATGTTTTATTGGTGAGGTATTTTCTTACTAAAACCTCAAATTCTAACCTAACTTGTGCAGAAGATGCGCTCTGCAGAAACCCCAGAACATGCTTGTATACTTTTGTATGTAGTTGATCCAAAACTGGGGGATCTTTCCCATACATTCCAGCACCCCCATAAGCCACTGTTGGTAGAAAGATTGCAGCCATAATTGCCATATTGGTTTAAATGATGGGCCATGAAGCTTCTTCGCAATTGTGCAAAAGGCATAAGCCAATTTTTTGCTTTTTTCACCATATATTATATGCCTGAAAATTCTGTTTCTTATTGACGTAAAGACTCAAGTATTTATAATGGCTCACTTCTTCTAATGTTTCCTCTCCTAGCTTGAGATTGAGAGCAAGTCCAAAGGAATTTCAACTGAACTTTGTTTTCATCTTGACAGTATTTATTTCTAATTTGTTAACCAAAGCAAAATCAGCCAGGTCATTAATTGATCTTTGGAGACCAACTCTTGTGTGGCTAGGTAGGGCAACATCATCCACATATGAAAGTTGTGTGAAGAATCTTGGACCTAGTTTTGGTGGATGTGAATTGACATAATCTAGCCTAGGAGACAAGTCAGCCATTAAAAGATTAAACAGGTGTAGGGCAAGGACACACCCCTGTTTAAGATCGATGTTTGTAGGTATTTTCCTTAATGCCTCGTCCCGTCTGCCAGCTTGATTTGGATCCATGTATTTGCCTACAGTTGCTCAATGGCTTGCAGGATTTTTTCGTGGAGGCCCCTCCGTCTTAACTCACCTCATAAGAGGGCCCTGTCCACCCGGTAAAAGGTGCTCTTAAATAAAATCAATAAAACTCTTGAGATGTACTGGATATGCCGTATCCAGTTTTTTCTTTGAGTGCTTACATTTTTTCTTTTAGCGATTACATATGTCGGCAATAGTTGTTAAGGCTGGCATATTAATGATGGTTCCATAACCCTTCTGAAACCCATTCTGATTTAAAGTGACTATGTCCATGGCGTTAGACCACTCTAAGAGATTGTCAAGAATTAGTGAGGTGTAATACTTAGCTTCTGAGTCAATGAATTAAATAAGTGTAATTTGCCGGGTTCGTTCGATCCCCGCCCTTAAATATCGGGTTAATGATTGATCCTCTCCAATTCGTGGGAATTAGACCAGTTAACTCAGCCTCGTTATATAGAGCTGCAAGTGGTCTGGACCAGTAGTCTGGATCTGACTTATAAATGGACTGTACAATGTCCTTGGGACCAGGTGCCCTGTCACTTCGCCCTTCCTTGATCACATTTATTTCAGCCGCCATTATACGTTGATAGTTAATTGGGGAAACCCAAAGGATTTACTTCATCCGCCCCAGCGACTCCATGTGAATCTTGCCCCAGGAAACATTCTTGTCTGAAAAAAGGTTCCATCAAACAAACTACCGAATCTTCCTCAGTGACACTCAAACAGTTTATTATTCTTGCACCCTGACCAATGTGATTGACGATTGCCCAAAAGGTACTAGCATTATTGCGTTTGGAGTTATAAAGCAGCCTTGCCCAGAATTCTTTGAGTCTCGTTTTCCGCTCTAACCAGAGCTGTTTTTATACTGCTTTTTTAGGTGTTTATACTCCCCCATGTAGAAATTGTAGCATTAAGTTTTGGCCAGGGATGGCAGGGCCCTTACCCATAAGGCTGATTTCCTGCCAGAGCTCTTTTCTTAAACTTAAGGTTTTGCCTGTCAAACTCCCAACCGCCGAGTCGCTCGACGCGGACTGGGCGTGAGTGTACAACCAAGCAAGAATAATCTTGTTGAAAAAGTCCTTCAGGCATCTATTGGAGAAACACGTGAAACTATACTGGATTACAATGTTTTTGCCTTAGCAATCAATTTCAGTAGAGATTAATGTGTCCAATTTAAACTCTTCAAAATAATTGATCAGAGACTTCCAAGGTCCACTGCTGCTGACTGATGCCTGGCGGCATTAACAATCAGTTCTAGATGTAGATAAGAATGGTCACTTTGTACTGTGGTTTTGGTTTTAAACTTTAACTGCATTAATAATGGGAGGGTCACAATAGTATAATCAGTTATCGGTCGGATATCACACCATAATAGGTGAACCTGGGAGGATTATCATCTTTGGATCTACCATTAATCACCCTCAAACCCAGTTGTTCCAGTCCAGTAACCAGCTCAATGCCAATACAATCAAATAGCTTTTAAGGATGGCTCGCTTGGGGTTGGACTGCCCACTATCAACTGGTCATCATCGGTGTATATATTAAATTGGCATTAAAGCCAGCTGTCACCAAAATTTCCCAACTTGGGTTTGTAAATATTATTTCTGATATCTCATGAATTCATTTTTTTAACAGTGCAGTCATACCTACACTTGGTAGTTCATATTCTGCTGTGTGAAATATAATATGACTGACTGCCAACTCTAGAAACAGTAGTTGATTAGTCTCTAGTGAATCACTCTTCATATGGTATGGGTATCCAATGGACGTGATTACTGGGGTCCCCCATTGGGTTCTCACGTTTTCACTGTCCACAATAGGTACTTCTTGTTTAGTGACGTATGTGGGAGGGAGGAAGTTTAGAGGAAGTTTTTCGTTATGCAATGTTTGCAAGCACTGACCCACTGCACACATCTACTCATGCTGGTACCCAACGACACAGCCACATCCACCCTAAAGCATTATCAGTATCTTGAGACTGACAACCCCCTAGGCCACATCAGTGTCTTGTCGTGAAATGTTAGAGGAATTCTTGACAAAATTAAAGTGGAGTTGTCCTGATGTATGCTAAGAGATTGGGGGCACACATCCTGATGTTACAGGAGACCCATCTCCTTGGCAATAAAGTCCCCTGTCTAGCCAAATACAGATATGGCCAGGTGTTTCACTCTGGATTCACAAGAGGGCCCAGGGGCACATGCATTCTGATACAAAGAAGAGTCCCCTTCAAACTAGTTAAGTCCTAGTCAGATCGTCTGGGGAGATTTGTGGTAGTCACGGACACCCTATATGGCAAAGTCATCACACGCTGTTCTATGTATACCCCTCCCCCCTTGGACAGACCTTTGTAGATAGTTTTTTTGTCTGTGGGGAGAACTCCCTGATGGCTTGTCAGTGATAGGCGGGTACTCGAATTATGTTATGGACCAACAGGTGGAGGGGTGGCGCGCACCTGGTGGTGTAGCAGAACAGGAATGTCCAAACTTGCCACCATGGAGTCTGTCCTGGGAGTGATGGATGTGTGGAGAGCCCCCCACGCAGCTGAATCGGGTTAGAATTGCTTTTCCTCAACCCCTGGCTCCCTTTCTAGATTGGACTGTTTTCATATTCCCATCTCATACATACACAGAGTGTCAGACATTATCATCCTGGCTAGGGAATTGTCGTACCATTCTCCAACAGTCCTAGGACTCCGATTGGGGCCCCAGCAAGCAGCCTTTCACTGGCGTATGTCACCATGGACTTTACAACATCCTACATTTAGGCTAGACCTTATACACTTCATTGAGGGATACTTAGCCCTCAACAAGGGCTCGGTGCCATCTACAGTGGCACTTTGGGAAGCCATTTAAGCCTGCCCTTTGCAGGGTGGATATCAGTTAATGCGCTGGGAACATCGATGCAAAATGCAAGACATAGCAGATCTTGAGTCACAGATTCAGGACATGGAGGGGCGTGGCCCCCAGACAGAGAAGGAAGTGGTGCAGCAGTGATTGAGATTGGCGTAGCAACAGCATCGACAGTTGTTCCTGGATGAGGCCAAACATACCTGGTGGTCAGCACAGAGCTGCATGTACCAATGGGATGACAAAACGAGCAGACTGCTTCATAGGCTGTGCAAAGCTGCGTGCTTGCCGGCGGCCCTTCCATTACTTCGGGACATGCAGGGTATGCTGCTGATGAACTCCCAGAAGATAGCCCATAGGTCTGAGACATGATTGCAGAGCTACTTATGTGGGTGGCACAACCAGTGCTGCAGGCCCACTAGTAGCATTTGATTTACAGACCCTGGGCACCTCTAGTGCACTGTACTAGGGATTTACTAATAAATCAAATATGCCAATCGTGGTTAAGCCAATTACATACAATTGTACACAGAGACCTTATGCACTTCAGCACTGGTTAGCAATGGTAAAGGGCTCAGAGTTCAAAAGCCAACAGCAACAGGTCAGAACAAATAGGAGGCAGGAGGAAAAAATACTGGGGATGACCCTGCATAAGCAAAAAAGTCCAACAGTGATGCACTCTAGAGCTGTGTATGCCAAGCAAGAGACACTGCTCCCTTAATAGGTGGTCAGATTTGTGGATGCTTTACCCCTTAAGACACTTACAGATGCTGCATGCGACCTCCTAGATGAGGCGCTTATGGAGGCAGAGTCCACAATAGCACTGTCGGGGTTCCAGCTGAGCAAGGCCCTGGGCCTGGCTGGGCTCCCAAGTGGAATCTTTAAAGCCTTCATGCCTAAACTAGGGAGACATTTCGTATAGGCCTTTTACACTGCACTGGATACAGCAACACTTCCACTAGAGTGGAGACTGAAATTGTGGTCTTCCCCAAACTGGCTGCCCACCGGATCAGCATTCCTCCTATCGCCCGATACCCCTCTGGAATATAGAGGTGAAACTCCTAGCCAAAGCTCTTGAAAATAGACTGATTCCACATATTCTGGACTTGTTCCATTGCGATCAAGCGGGCTTCATGCCGGACCGAGCCACAAGACATAATATTCAATGTATTTCAAATGCCCTTGCTGTTGCCCGTTGCCTTGAGTGGCCAGTGGCGGTACTCCAGGTAGATATGGATAAGACATTCAACTCTGTTAACTGGGATTGCTTGTTTGCTCTGCTAATTATCGGGCCCAGGTAACTTTCCTACATTCGGCTGTTAAATATCGACCTGATAATGACAGTTTGAGTAGTGGGCTCAATATCGGACATATTTATGAAACAACGAGGACGCTCCAGGGGTGCCCTCTATACCCACTGTTGTTCACATTGGTGGTTGAGCCCCTAGTCAGTTGGGTCAGGATGGATGCGGGTTTTGAGTGGAGTTTGGAGTGCTCAGACAGGATAGCTCTATATGCAGATGATATTCTGTTTTTCTAGACACATCCAGAGACCTTGGGCCCAGAACTACTGCACACTATGCAAATTTTCAGTGGAATGTCTGGCCTATCTATGAATATATCTAAATCTGTGGTCTTCCCCATGAAAAGGTATACAGGACATACTGCCGGGGTGCCAGGCTTATTGTCAGCGGTGGGAGGCTTTAAATATCTGGGGGGGGGTCTATCTATCTCCAGAAACGGCATGGTCGAGGAACATAGAACCAACTGTGGCTCAGGTGAGGGAGGAGGTGGGAACATGATTGATTCTTCTACTGTCGTTGATGGGCAGGTCAGCCATATTTAAAATGGTCTACCTACCTAGGTTACTCTATCAGCTGCAGAATTATCCATATGTCACCCCCGATACTGGTTCAGGCAGATGACCTCCATCCCTACTGGGTTCTTCTCGCATTGCACTTACCAAATGCTTTCAGTCATCCTATAGCGGGGGCATCATGACTGTGGACTCCTATTAATCCACGTCACACTTAATGATATTCAATGATTGATGGTATGATATCCATGGGGATCGAGCGTACATGACGAAAGTGGACAATGGGCACTACCCCCTATTGGACCACCTACATTGGAAGGCAAAGATCAGTTTCCTTCCCACTGGTGACACAAATGGTCCTGATAACATGGCAGAGATCCCCGCGCCATAAGGGGTGGTGGGGAAAGCTAACCAAATGGACATAGCTATGCGTTGCAGCGTTGCAGTAATTAACTCTATTGGAAGGTTTTAGGAAATGGGATATTAAAGGTATCTCAATTTTAGGAGATATAATGAGTGGTGCAGTACTTAAATCATTCCAAGAACTACAGCTCGAATATCAAGTTCACCATAGCCAATTCCATCACTACTTGCAGCGCCGACATGCCAATACCCCCTACATTAGACACCTTGCGACACTTCCAGACTTCAACCCGTTAGAGGGTAAACTCCGTCTAGGAGACCTAGGAGCTCCCAAAATCGCCAGGCTATATCGTTTATTAGTGCTGCATATCTCACATATGCTCTCTGCCCTTGGAAGAACATAGCATATGGATATCAACACTTTAGATCGTGGGTACTCACAAACCTTTTCCCAGGGGCCAAAAAGTTTGGTCTGTGATATGCCCGAGGGCCCCATCAGTGCCAGCGGAATGGTGGTCGGGCGAGAGGGTTGGGAGGACTGGCGGTTAAGTATTGGTAGGCAAAGCAAATTATATACATATAGTGGCTGAATTGAGCAATATGGAACTAGAAAACCTGGGATTAATCTTGGCTTCCCCACTTTTGCATATTGTGTGATCCTAGGCAATTGCTTAATATTAGGGTCAGGGTCTGCATCGTACAAATCTGCTCCTGAGTTTGATTTAATAAACTATAATGCTGTTCATCTATATTAGTAACCCAGATCACTCAAAAAGTGCACATAACATCTGACTCGCTTGTTTAATTTACTATTGGCGTATTTGTCAGGGTAGAGGTGAAAATTTGATCTAAATTCTTGTTTGAAAACTATCACATTGAAGGAATACTTCTCATTGTACTGATACAATAAATTATACTTAGGTGAAATGGACTGCATGTTAAATTAATACACTTTTTGAATTTTGAAGTGACTGTTATATTTTTTACACTTTTGCTGCAAGATGTCTTTAAAAATGAACTTGCTTCTAAAGTGAAGCTCAGGACTCATTGGTTACTTCCTTTCCTTACACCAGTTAACCTTGAAATAAATAATTGTCTCTCTATTTACGATCGAGTTAACAGCAGCCCTGTACTCCTGTTGCCCAGGGGGCCGCAGGTAAAGGTCAAGGGGGCCGCATGCGGCCCCGGGCCGTACTTTGAGTATCCATGCTTTAGATGATGATGACTGTGCTGAGGCTTTGAGGGCACCTCATGTGGTGGTCATATCAACTCATCACCTTATCCAGCTCAAATACCTTCATAGGGCTTAGTACCCAAGATATCGCCTACGGCACAAGGGTATGCTGAGCTCCCCATTATGTCTATGCTGCCTGGTGGAGGAGGGCATGTTTCTACACACAGTGTGGAACTGTACAGCAATGAACCAGTTTTGGTGGAGAGTGGCCTCTTGTCTGGGAGAGGTTGTCTCCTAGACCTTTACACTAGACCCGAGGTTGAGTCCTTTACATGTTACAGATGGCTTTGGAGGCAATAGATATAAACAGCCATTTTTATTGTTGGGATTAACTTTGGCAAAGAGAAATATTGCAAAGGCATGAAAAACTGAACATTACCCCTCCCTGACAGTGTGGAACCAGGGATTAGACTATTTCATGGGGCTTGATATTGCTGTGTATCAGGTGAGGAGAGGTCCCCAGAAACATCCCCAAATTTGGCAGAGATGAGCTGATTATAAGGAAATTATCCTAAAACCGTTCCGTACCATTAACACTTGTGTTGAGGAAGAGATTTGAACATATGGTGAGAAGAGAAGTGGACATAGGAGCAGACTTGAACTTTTGCTTACATTGAGTCCTGGGACCAGTTGTTGGGTGGTGGGGTGCGGTGGGGGAACAGTCTATGCATGTTTTGAGTTAATGTTTATTACAGTTTTTGTATGCTTTTGTCCTTCTGTATTCATTGGCCTAGGTAGACATATCATCTCAGCAAAACTCAATCAAATCTGTTATTTAAAAAAAAGGCTGTACATGGAAGTCAACCCATCCAGGTATGTGATAACATGGGGATTTTCAAAACTCAAATCGTAATCATTATATAACCCTCATCATGGGTCATATGGACCTACGTTCGTCGATGAAAAGAGTTAAGAAGGAGCAAACATTTTAATCAGCCTTTTAGTATCTGCAATTCTTTTGTCATCTGTATGTCAGAAAAGAGAATTTGTTCGAGTTAGAGGGTTTTATTAACAATTCCAAAAAGTTCAAATGATTTTATTCAGAAGTTATTAGTCTTCTGTCATTACTATTACAAATTCAAATAACTTATTAGTCGATATTTCAAAACAAGCGTTAAGACACAATATTAGTAAAAATTATAGTCAAATAGAAATAATGCAACAGGTGTGTTCCATTATGGGAATTCCCCTAATCTAAATTAAATAAAGAATGTTGTAACATATCAGTTCACAAACCAAACAAAGAGTTCTGATGGGAGACTAAATTCATAAGCGTAAAGCCACAGTACTTCAAACAGTAGAAAAATTAGTACGTTGGAATGTATTCTCAGCTATGAAGCTGCAAATCTCTTTTGCAAAGGAACAGAATTCAAAGATGAGTCTCTCATGAAGTGAGATTTTGTCTCAAGAAACCCATGGAAGGAGCTCCAGAAAAGGTGATAACCTACTCTAGGAACACTCTAATATAATTTCTAATAAATGCAGAGTAAAACATCTGCTAATTTCCCAATTTTGATTTCCAATAGGATGACAGCAAACCCTGGGAATAGGTAAAGTCCCTAGTTTCTCATGTCTTTACAATGGACCACAGAAATAAGTCCTTGAAAAGATACTTTGTTCACATCTTGCAGTTCAGACAGTTGTTTGCATGAGTTCTACTACCTGCCATCTCCTCTCCTCCTGGTGAGAACCTCGCTATCATCAGTTGTCTAATACAAATCAAATGCCTATGAACAAACTAACACAAAGTTTCTGGAGAGTTACAACATCTACATTGAACTTAAAAAGCATCTTATGCAAAACAATAGTTCAAGAAGTAAAGCAGGACTTTGAAAGCTAATGTATAAATTGCTGTTGTTATGGTAGCAATAGTTAAGCTAACTTAGGGCCTGATTTACAACTCAGGGAATGGGTTACTCCGTCACGACAGTGACAGATATCCCGTCCACCTAATCTAAATACCATAGGATAGAATGTGATATAGATTTGGTGAACAAGATATACGCCACCTTTGCGATGGAGTAACGCATCCGCCTAGTTCTGATTCAGGCCCTTAAACCATAACGTTGTGTTATTCTACTTGTGTGTTTACAGTGACTAAGTATGACTACCCATTACAAATTTGCATTTATGTGTGCATTACTTTTCTTTTCCTAAATGTTGGCATCTTTTAGTTAAATGCATTTTATTTTCAAAATGAGGACATTTTTGTCAGCATGGGTAATCTGGGAGGAAAGGCTAAAGATCAGAAAATTGCACTCAAGTTTTTCCCTACTATTCCTAGGCAAGGAACACAGACCAGAACCAGTCACACATGAAGTGTCATCATGTTAAATCTAAAAAAGAATTGCAAATCAGTTCAGCGATGAGGCGCAAATAAGATGAGAAGACAAAGGCCTTGGTTAGGATTTGTTGGACATGGTACTACACCACAAATGTGAGGCAGTACCCTGTCCACCAAACTCTTAGTCTGCCTGTTTTATGTAAAGTCAGGTGAACTGTCATGTTTCTGGCTGTAGACACTCCCCTGGTTGTGCTAGTGGAAACATTTGAGGGATGGTGTTTTAGAGCCCGCACTTAGGGCCAGATGTATCAAAAAGTTTTGCACTCGCAAACGGTGCAAATCGGTAAATTCGGCCGTTTGCGAGTGCAAAACAGTGGTCTGGGATGCATGAAATGCATTCGTAGACCACAAATAAGAAATCGCTAAAATAGCGATTTCTTGCGTTGCGAACTGGAAATTGCGAGTTGCAATTTGTGATTCGCAATTTCCAGGTCGCAAGGCTATGCTGGAAAAAATTGCAAATTGCGATTTTTCCAAAAATGGCATTTTGCACTTGCAAAATACCATGCTTTGCAACCAGGTGGTAACCTGGTGTAATATAACATGTAAAGCACACATACCCTTTTGGCATGTGTGTACCTTACATGTTGGAAAAAAAAGTTTTTGGGGTGCAGGAGAGGGGGCCTTAGGCCTTAGGCCCCCAGCACCCCGGCCTTTTGCATTTCCAAAATTGCTATTTCTGGTTCAGAAATCGCAATTTTGGAAATGCAAAAAATTCGCAGCTATATTTTTGGCAGGAAAATGTACTGTTTTTTTAATATATTTTTAAATAGGTTCTCAGCCATGTACCGCAGTAGTTAATAGTCTATGGAAAATGCATTGGTGGAAAAACGTGTTCTGGGACCCCTTTTTATTTTTCCACTCCCTTAAAGATTCACCAGAAAAATTTACAGCATCTCAAAATGTAGCAAATGCTATAGGTCTGGAAAGTATTGTGGTGATTCGTCCAACAGGTGGAAAATTATTATGGAGCTAATATCTAAGGAATTCCTATCTCTGAGAATACTAACTATAGTTACAGAGTGGCAAACAAATTGAATGTGATTTCATTATTTTTTTCTTATTATTTTATCATGTATTTGTTTTATTGTTTTATATAACCATGTGACCATAAATGTGTCTTTTAGTTTTTCATGTACTAATTCGGACACTTTACATATGTAGTCTAGTTTCTATTGGTAGAATTGTGCTACATATAAAAACCAAAGTGATGAAAGCCAATCATTGTTGTTATAAAAATAAAGATAATTATTCTTTTTTCATAATGTCCAATTATCATGCCCTCCATAGAGTCGTTTGCGTAGCTCACTACTAGGTCACTTTTCCATTTTGTTGCTCAGAAGTACAAAAGGAAGATGGGTTTTGCTCGGCTTGTTGGGCACAGTTTTATTTTGTAAGCCAGTGAGCATGCAAAGAAAATTTAGGTAGATTAAGGTGTATTATATTCCTTAATTTGTTTATAGGTTTCCATTTGCATGTGACCATCAATAGGTCTTTCATTTGTTCATGTAATAAATCTGAAACTATACATATGCAGTCTAGTTTATTTTTTGGGCTTCCCTGGACTTTTAGTAGGATTGTGCTACCTATTGAGGCCAAACGTAATAAAAGGCAATCACTGTTATTGTAATAGAAATTGAGATTATTCTTTTTTTCCTAGTGGACAATTATCATGCCCTGCAAAGAGTAGTTTGTATGGCACATTGCGAGGGGAATTTTTCATTTAGTTGCACACGAGTGCAGAAAAAAGATGGCTTTTGTTTGACTTGGTGGGCCAATTTTATTTTTTGAGCCAGAGAGCATGCAAAGAAAACTTTTGTAGATTAAGAAATAGTCTGTTCGTTATGTATTTGTTTATAGCTTTCCGTTATCATGTAAACATAAATGGGTATTTCAATTTGCTCATGCAGTAAATCTGAAACGTTATGTATGCAGTCTAGTTTATTCTGTGGGCTTCCTTGTTACTTTTGGTAGCATTGTGCTACAAGACATCACTAAGTTGTTGGGCCTTGTGACTTCATAACCACTTAATAACATTTCTTGCAATAGCATAATTAATCATCTACATAGTCTTTTGTACATTGCTGTGAAATTTTATTGCAATCCATTCAGCTGTTTTGCTGCTACATGCAGTACCAAAGTCCATGTGAAATACATTTAGATTTTAAATGTTTTTTGGGGCCCCCTTTTTATTTTGTGTCCCCTTGTCCAAACCGTAAAAAATTTCAATTCTTCAACAGTGTACCTGGTGCGACAAGTATGCAGCTACTAAAACTAAGCATGAATACTCAGTTGTTTATTTGTTGAGGTTCATTATTGTATTATTTATGAAACAACAAGTCCTGAAGTACTTGTTTAATTTTGTTTGAAATGTTAATTGTTTCATTTCAGGCTGCTGTAATTGAAGAGCAAAAACACAAAGAGATTGAAGAAGAGAAAGATCATCATGATCATAAGGACTCTCATGGACATCACCATCATAATCATCATCATGACCATGACCATGTCCATGAGCATGATCACCACCATGACCACAAACATGATCATAACCACACACATCACCATGATCACAGTCATGAACATCTTGATCATGACCACAAACATGATCATAACCATAAACATCACCATGATCACAGTCATGAACATCATGATCATGACCACAAACATGATCATAACCACACACATCACCATGAGCACACTCATGAACACCATGACCATGGCCACAAACATGATCATAACCACACACATCATCATGATCACAGTCATGAACGCCTTGACCATGGTCATGATCACAACCACACGCATCACCATGACCACAAGCATCATCACAACCACATACATGATCATGAAAATGAGCATCACCACCAACATCTGCATAAGCATGAGCATCACCACCACTCATCGCCCGATGCTCAAAAAGTCCCAGGAGCACCTAAAACTATTGGAGTTGTTAAAATTCTCCCCTCTATAGATGACACTTCTGGTTCTGACCAGAAATCCAGAAAGGTTGATTCCTCAGATGCGGGAAAGCCTGTTGTATTGCCAGTCTTCCCAGATCAACCAGGACACGCAAGTGAGGCCAGGCCTGTGCCTCTTCCGTGGTTGCCCAAGAAAGCAGGTACACCTGGAATACAATCAAAACCAAAGCCGTCTGTACCAAAGAATCCATTTGGTGAGCCGACTATTCTTCCCTTTCCTGAAAAATCTGCAGAATCTAATCTCTGCCCTGGCGAAGCCAAGAATTATGTATCTCTCATTGATTCATTGTTGTCAAATGATCATAAAGTGCCCCTTCCAGGTCCTGCAGCTCCAGGTCCTAAGTAAATTAATTGGTCATATTGACAAGAAGATTTTGTCACCCAAATATAGCTCATCCATCCTTGCATCGTCTCATAATTTGAGACTCTACGATATAAAATTTGACAAAAACAATCTTCTCAGTTATGCTAAAAACGAATTGTGCTAAAATATTTTAAAATAAAAAATCCAAAGATCTCAGCATGATACCTTTGCTTTTGGGATGACATATGCTTAGGCTTGCAAAAAGAGATTTATGTGGTTCTGAAAGCCGATGAACAAAACCATGTTTGAGTTGTTTGTGTCAGTTAAGCAACTTGTTAAAACCAGAATGGCACAGAGAGATAACACAACTAATGTTTAACATGACGAAACATGTTGACAGGGTAACAACATTATATTTTTAATGTGTTCCACAAAATCCACCAATTGTAACAGAATATTAAATACCTCTTTTTTTAAACCATGAGTGAGAGTTTTGTTTTACTGGATTAATACAATGTTGATGACCATTACTAGTGGAGTGTCTAATGGAGGTTCTTAGGATCAGATGTCTAATCAGCTCAAAATAACTTTTTGCAATGTACAAAACCATTGTATGAGCCAGAAAAGATGTCCCAACTTGTAAAATGTCTGTTGTGACTATTTCAAAATTTCAGCTAGGAAGGGGTGTAAAAAGGGTTTTCGAGTTGGAATGGTAAAGTATTGCATCAGTGGTTCTTGATCACATATCATTGTTCAGTTACTGACTCCTGTGTTGTGTAGGAAATATCTCCTGTTCCAAATTTTCAACATGAGGCTCAACAGTCACCATCGGATTCATCATTCTGAATTCTACAAGTTTTGCTTTTTTCCCCAGGCCTTTTATCCATATAAATTTAGTCAGGTTTTACATCTTGCAGCCTATCAGGTGAGAACTGCCAGAGTGTGATAATTGTCACACAACTCACAATTACCATCCCTTTGCAGACTCTTGTTTGCACTGGCAAGGCCTGACCTTGTAATAGGAGCCTCTATGTCCTTTTAAAGTGCTTCCATTCTACATGCATCCCAGTGCAAGTGAACATGTACACGAAAAATATGGCTCATTTGCAAAGGGAATTGTTAATAATTAAATTGCATAATACTGGGAGCAATTACAATGTTGGGTTACACTGTATAAATTATATAGTGCTATGCTAATATTGAGTTGACTCTAGGCACCTGAAACAGACATAGATCAAACTCATTCACTGGATAAACTGAAAGAAAGGATATTTGGGAGACTACGATTTTCCCTTGTTATACTCACCATAAAATACACATACAAATAAATTAACTAGGACTGAAAGGGTGCTTGTGAATGCAGTAACTTAAATTTGGTACCGTAAAGCCATTATAGTTTAATTAAACTGAATGGAAACTGACAGAAGACGAATCATTACAATACCCATACATTTCATGAAATTGCAAGAATACATTTTAAGATCCATTCTGGACAAAGCAAATTTGAGAAGCTTCCAAAGGATAAGTAGAGCCTTCATTCTTGATGATGGTGCCAGCAGTTTGCTGTGGCCATGAAAAGGTTCAGGAAAACACATAAACTGTGTATCACCAACTCTGAATCATTTTTCATATCTTGCTGCCAATTGTCTGCAGGAATCCTTCCTAATGCTCGATCATGCATTGTAAGCTGAAGTTCCAACCACAGAAAATGTTTTACAGTATTTCCATTTACCATGACTAGATACAGCTCATAAGAAATAGTAACATACATTTATATGAGTCATGTAATGATTGTTGTGTGTCTGTTATGTAAGGGTTCTGTGTTTATGCTGTTGAATGTTGAGGGTGAATCTGTGAGAATGTGATAAAGCACGGAATGTTGGTGTCTATGTGATGGGTGAAGCCTGGCAGCTCATTACAGTTGGAGGAAGGATGGAACATTAGCATCAATTGGGAGTTTGTGGCTCATACCTAAGCATCTAGCATGAAATAAAGAAATTACTATCTACCATATGGCTGCAGAGTCTTGTGTGAAAAACCCTGGCCTCCAACTACAACTAGTGCCTTGACAATTTTTATTCTAGTGAATCTATCCCTGAGACATAACAGCGATAGTCTAAAGATTGACCAAAAGGCTGTACACTGGGGGGTCGTGGCTTGACTGCCGAACATGGCGACAGCACTTTAGGAGAGCTCCTGGGGGCCGCGTATTATCCTTCATAATCCTCCCCAAACTGTGCAATTAGCACTCCCTGGGAAGACCCCCACACATTGGAAGATCCGACAAGACACAGAGGCGGCGTCAAATTAGCCATGCTGCTGCCCACTGCTTGGAGATCATCGGAACCGAAGAGGCCGGCCTTGTTTAAGATGGCGGTGCCGCCCTGGCTGGCTGGGCATGGCACTGTGTGACATCTGCCCTCTGCTCCTGGGCGTGTGGCGTTGGGCTGTCTGGAGGGCTGCCCAGCTGGATTCACACAGGACCATTTTCTGGTGATCATGTGCGGCGCCACAGGTGCTGAGGAGCCACCTGGGCCTTCAGAGGCTATGACACTATACTGCACTCAGCCAGCTGCAGAGGATGACAGCACTGGCAGTCCAAACATATTGAGGGGCCAAATTTAAACTAACAGGGCTGGGCAAAATGGAAAATGTATTCAGTGACAGGGGCCCTTCAGAGGCAAACAGCCCTTTCAAGGGCCGGACCATCCAGCTGGCCCTGACCGGCCTTACACACTCTGCCTTTTTTCCCCCTCCCCCTTCCGAACAGCAGCAGCGAGGCCAGCATATATGCCCTGGTGGGATGGAGGGAAAAATTGGCATGTGACAACACTTATTGGATGTAGACACATGAGAGCACACCTTTGCCTGGTCCCAAGCAATCTTCCTGTGTCTTCAGATTCGTAATGGATGGCGAAATTGGATGGCCAAATAGGAGTGGTGCTGACGGCCTGCTTCAATCTCTCTCCTACTTCAACATTTATTGCCCTGATAAAGATGCTTCCCTCTTGGGGATATCCCGTGTGGGCCTCCATCAGGGAGCCACTTTTACAGTGAGCATACCTGCTATGGAGGTGGCCAGACTAAGTCCTGGTGCAGCTTGTGGCACAATGTCTGCTGTCATCTTGGGTGATAAATGTGGTATAATCATTGACTGCAATCCTATTTCTCAGTGGTAGCAGTGCCTCTCCCACCAGCTGTTGACTGCTCGTGCCACCCCTTGTGTTCTCCCCGGGGTCAGATGTATCGAACCAGGTGCCAGGCCTGGGATGTGTGCCTCATCAATACCAAAAAGCTACAGCTTCCATGACTTAAGACAAACACTCATCTGCTGCGAAACATGGCACTATGGACAAATATGCACACTCTGGGGGTACTGTGCAGTTCCCCGGGGTCTCCGGTCTGTCACCCTCAACCCTGGATAATGCAATGCTCTTGGTGACCATAACACAATCACGCGACATGCTAGACGCTAAGATTGGGGCTGTTGGCCTAGATGTTGCGTTGCAGGGTCAAGGTGTCAGAAACAGAGTGAAGTGAATAACGTAGGCCAAAACTATTGTGTCGTACTGGAGGACTCAGTATCTACTCTCCAGCAGAAGGTGATACAACTCAAAGCAGTGACCAAAGAGCTGGCTCTCCAAGTCACGGATGCTGAAGGAAGAGCCCGCCAGAATAACCTCAGATTTGTGGGCTTCCTGGAGCCCTGTGAGGCCCATGGACACCTTCTTTACATGATGTGGGGCCAGGGAAGGCTCACGGGATGTCCTCCTTTACTCACCGCTCCTGCCCTGGGGAGACACTAGGACATTGCATACCTACACTTGGTACTGATTTATTTTAACATGTGTAGTTAATTAAAACCATTACATGTAAAATAACTGCTGAATGAAACATGAATCGAGCACCTTAATTACAAACTTAGTGCTATACACATAAAACTCATTTAGTGAGTAGCCTCCCATAAAAATAAGTTGACTTTCATAAAAACATATTTATGGTGTGTTTAAATTTAGGGAACTTTGGATGATTAATCCTTACTTGTTTCTACAAAAACGTTGAGGCATCCACAACACTGAAATTAAACACTTATTGCAACACTCAGTAAAGTGCAAATTAGATCATGAAAAAACACATCACAATAACATGCACATATAAAAGGAGGTCACTAAATGATGTATACAATATGAATCTTTTAAACATATAATCAATAAACTCTAAAATTCTTTAACATACCAAAGTCTTAAATCGATAGGGCAATAACCAATAAAGCAGGTTGAAAAGGCAGTATTGGATTCGTTTTCAGGGATCCCCATTTTGGGAAAGACCCAAGCGAGTTTTGAGAAATTTAGTATGCAGTGAGAAAAATGTCAGCAATTTACAGTTTATTTGGGTGCCCTGAGTCAAAACCATTCATTAAGGCAGACCGACAGGATTGAATCCCCTGTTCATTAAAGGCGGGTGTCAGCAGCAAGGTTCAGGACTCTCTCAGCGCCGGACTAATGCAGACCAAATGTATAATGTCTTCCTTCACAGCACCACATAGTCTGCATGATTTTGGACCATGGTACCTCCATGCAGGTTGATCGGCCAGGGGTGGCAGGGCCCTTACCCATAAGGCTAATAATTGGCACTTGAGATGTACTGGATATGCCGTGCTCAGATATGTTGCTGACTTAAAACTTATAATTATGCATCACCATCCAGGCATGCAACCAAGCTGCAAATTTATAATTGTCATCAATTCAAGAATGCAATTTGGCAATTCTGTTGATGGCACGGCAAAAGGGAGGATACCATAAATGTAAGTTCTTTAAGTCAGATGTATGTGTTACCTGCAGGGAAGATCCCAAATATGTACTGTAAATTGAATTTGGGTCTTTATACATTGAGTGATATAAGGCGCTAACTAATGGACTGAGTGGATTAATCCATATCTTTTACTATGTTTTATTGGTGAGGTATTTTCTTACTAAAACCTAAAATTCTAACCTAACTTGTGCAGGAGATGCGCTCTGCAGAAACCCCAGAACATGCTTGTATACTTTTGTATCTAGTTGATCCAAAACTGGGAGATCTTTCCCATACATTCCAGCACCCCCATAAGCCACTGTTGGTAGAAAGTTTGCAGCCATAATTGCCATAAAGGTTTAAATGATGGGCCATGCAGCTTCTTCGCAATTGAGCAAAAGGCATAAGCCAGTGTTTTGCTTTTTTTCACCATATATTATGTGCCTGAAAATTCAGTTTCTTATTGACGTAAAGACTCAAGTATTTATAATGGCTCACTTCTTCTAATGTTTCATCTCCTAGCTTGAGATTGAGAGCAAGTCCAAAGGAATTTCAACTGAACTTTGTTTTCATCTTGACAGTATTTATTTCAAATTTGTTAACCAAAGCAAAATCAGCCAGGTCATTAATTAATCTTTGTAGACCAACTCTTGTGTGGCTAGGTAGGGCAACATCATCCACATATGAAAGTTGTGTGAAGAATCTTGGACCTAGTTTTGGTGGATGTGAATTGACATAATCTAGCCTAGGAGACAAGTCAGCCATAAAAAGATTAAACAGGTGTGGGGCAAGGACACACCCCTGTTTAAGATCGATGTTTGTAGGTATTTTCCTTAATGCCTCGTCCCGTCTCCCAGCTTGATTTGGATCCATGTATTTGCCTACAGTTGCTCAATGGCTTGCAGGATTTTTTCGTGGAGGCCCCGTCTTAACTCACCTCATAAGAGGGCCCTGTCCACCCGGTGCTCTTAAATAAAATCAATAAAACTCTTGAGATGTACTGGATATGTGGATCCAGTTTTTTCTTTGAGTGCTTTCATTTTTTCTTTGAGCGATTACATATGTCGGCAATAGTTGTTAAGGCTGGCATATTAATGATGGTTCCATAACTCTTCCGAAACCCATTCTGATTTAAAGTGACTATGTCCATGGCGTTAGACCACTCTACTAGATTGTCAAGAATTAGTGAGGTGTAATACTTAGCTTCTGAGTCAATGAATTAAATAAGTGTAATTTGCCGGGTTCGTTCGATCCCCACCCTTAAATATCGGGTTAATGATTGATCCTCTCCAATTCGTGGGAATTAGACCAGTTAACTCAGCCTCGTTATATAGTGCTGCAAGTGGTCTGGACCAGTAGTCTGGATCTGACTTATAAATGGACTGTACAATGCCCTTGGGACCAGGTGTCCTGTCACTTCGCCCTTCCTTGAACACATTTATTTCAGCCGCCATTATACGTTGATAGTTAATTGGGGAAACCCAAAGGATTTACTTCATCCGCCCCAGCGACTCCATGTGAATCTTGCCCCAGGAAACATTCTTGTCTGAAAAAAGGTTCCATCAAACAAACTACCGAATCTTCCTCAGTGACACTCAAACAGTTTATTATTCTTGCACCCTGACCAATGTGATTGACGATTGCCCAAAAGGTACTAGCATTATTGCGTTTGGAGTTATAAAGCAGCCTTGCCCAGAATTCTTTGAGTCTCGTTTTCCGCTCTAACCAGAGCTGTTTTTATACTGCTTTTTTAGGTGTTTATACTCCCCCATGTAGAAATTGTAGCATTAAGTTTTGGCCAGGGATGGCAGGGCCCTTACCCATAAGGCTGATTTCCTGCCAGAGCTCTTTTCTTAAACTTAAGGTTTTGCCTGTCAAACTCCCAACCGCCGAGTCGCTCGACGCGGACTGGGCGTGAGTGTACAACCAAGCAAGAATAATCTTGTTGAAAAAGTCCTTCAGGCATCTATTGGAGAAACACGTGAAACTATACTGGATTACAATGTTTTTGCCTTAGCAATCAATTTCAGTAGAGATTAATGTGTCCAATTTAAACTCTTCAAAATAATTGATCAGAGACTTCCAAGGTCCACTGCTGCTGACTGATGCCTGGCGGCATTAACAATCAGTTCTAGATGTAGATAAGAATGGTCACTTTGTACTGTGGTTTTGGTTTTAAACTTTAACTGCATTAATAATGGGAGGGTCACAATAGTATAATCAGTTATCGGTCGGATATCACACCATAATAGGTGAACCTGGGAGGATTATCATCTTTGGATCTACCATTAATCACCCTCAAACCCAGTTGTTCCAGTCCAGTAACCAGCTCAATGCCAATACAATCAAATCGCTTTTAAGGATGGCTCGCTTGGGGTTGGACTGCCCACTATCAACTGGTCATCATCGGTGTATATATTAAATTGGCATTAAAGCCAGCTGTCACCAAAATTTCCCAACTTGGGTTTGTAAATATTATTTCTGATATCTCATGAATTCATTTTTTTAACAGTGCAGTCATACCTACACTTGGTAGTTCATATTCTGCTGTGTGAAATATAATATGACTGACTGCCAACTCTAGAAACAGTAGTTGATTCGTCTCTAGTGAATCACTCTTCATATGGTATGGGTATCCAATGAACGTGATTACTGGGGTCCCCCATTGGGTTCTCACGTTTTCACTGTCCACAATAGGTACTTCTTGTTTAGTGACGTATGTGGGAGGGAGGAAGTTTAGAGGAAGTTTTTCGTTATGCAATGTTTGCAAGCACTGACCCACTGCACACATCTACTCATGCTGGTACCCAACGACACAGCCACATCCACCCTAAAGCATTATCAGTACCTTGAGACTGACAACCCCCTAGGCCACATCAGTGTCTTGTCGTGAAATGTTAGAGGAATTCTTGACAAAATTAAAGTGGAGTTGTCCTGATGTATGCTAAGAGATTGGGGGCACACATACTGATGTTACAGGAGACCCATCTCCTTGGCAATAAAGTCCCCTGTCTAGCCAAATACAGATATGGCCAGGTGTTTCACTCTGGATTCACAAGAGGGCCCAGGGGCACATGCATTCTGATACAAAGAAGAGTCCCCTTCAAACTAGTTAAGTCCTAGTCAGATCGTCTGGGGAGATTCGTGGTAGTCACGGACACCCTATATGGCAAAGTCATCACACGCTGTTCTATGTATACCCCTCCCCCCTTGGACAGACCTTTGTAGATAGTTTTTTTGTCTGTGGGGAGAACTCCCTGATGGCTTGTCAGTGATAGGCGGGTACTCGAATTATGTTATGGACCAACAGGTGGAGGGGTGGCGCGCACCTGGTGGTGTAGCAGAACAGGAATGTCCAAACTTGCCACCATGGAGTCTGTCCTGGGAGTGATGGATGTGTGGAGAGCCCCCCACGCAGCTGAATCGGGTTACAATTGCTTTTCCTCAACCCCTGGCTCCCTTTCTAGATTGGACTGTTTTCATATTCCCATCTCATACATACACAGAGTGTCAGACATTATCATCCTGGCTAGGGAATTGTCATACCATTCTCCAACAGTCCTAGGACTCCGATTGGGGCCCCAGCAAGCAGCCTTTCACTGGCGTATGTCACCATGGACTTTACAACATCCTACATTTAGGCTAGACCTTATACACTTCACTGAGGGATACTTAGCCCTCAACAAGGGCTTGGTGCCATCTACAGTGGCACTTTGGGAAGCCATTTAAGCCTGCCCTTTGCAGGGTGGATATCAGTTAATGCGCTGGGAACATCGATGCAAAATGCAAGACATAGCAGATCTTGAGTCACAGATTCAGGACATGGAGGGGCGTGGCCCCCAGACAGAGAAGGAAGTGGTGCAGCAGTGAGGCGTAGCAACAGCATCGACAGTTGTTCCTGGATGAGGCCAAACATACCTGGTGGTCAGCACAGAGCTGCATGTACCAATGGGATGACAAATCGAGCAGACTGCTTAATAGGCTGTGCCAGGCTGCGTGCTTGCCGGCGGCCCTTCCATTACTTCGGGACATGCAGGGTATGCTGCTGATGAACTCCCAGAAGATAGCCCATAGGTCTGAGACATGATTGCAGAGCTACTTATGTGGGTGGCACAACCAGTGCTGCAGGCCCACTAGTAGCATTTGATTTACAGACCCTGGGCACCTCTAGTGCACTGTACTAGGGATTTACTAATAAATCAAATATGCCAATCGTGGTTAAGCCAATTACATACAATTGTACACAGAGACCTTATGCACTTCAGCACTGGTTAGCAATGGTAAAGGGCTCAGAGTTCAAAAGCCAACAGCAACAGGTCAGAACAAATAGGAGGCAGGAGGAAAAAATATTGGGGATGACCCTGCATAAGCAAAAAAGTCCAACAGTGATGCACTCTAGAGCTGTGTATGCCAAGCAAGAGACACTGCTCCCTTAATAGGTGGTCAGATTTGTGGATGCTTTACCCCTTAAGACACTTACAGATGCTGCATGCGACCTCCTAGATGAGGCGCTTATGGAGGCAGAGTCCACAATAGCACTGTCGGGGTTCCAGCTGAGCAAGGCCCTGGGCCTGGCTGGGCTCCCAAGTGGAATCTTTAAAGCCTTCATGCCTAAACTAGGGAGACATTTCGTATAGGCCTTTTACACTGCACTGGATACAGCAACACTTCCACTAGAGTGGAGACTGAAATTGTGGTCTTCCCCAAACTGGCTGCCCACCGGATCAGCATTCCTCCTATCGCCCGATACCCCTCTGGAATATAGAGGTGAAACTCCTAGCCAAAGCTCTTGAAAATAGACTGATTCCACATATTCTGGACTTGTTACATTGCGATCAAGAGGGCTTCATGCCGGGCCGAGCCACAAGACATAATATTCAATGTATTTCAAATGCCCTTGCTGTTGCCCGTTGCCTTGAGTGGCCAGTGGCGGTACTCCAGGTAGATATGGATAAGACATTCAACTATGTTAACTGGGATTGCTTGTTTGCTCTGCTAATTATCGGGCCCAGGTAACTTTCCTACATTCGGCTGTTAAATATCGACCTGATAATGACAGTTTGAGTAGTGGGCTCAATATCGGACATATTTATGAAACAACGAGGACGCTCCAGGGGTGCCCTCTATACCCACTGTTGTTCACATTGGTGGTTGAGCCCCTAGTCAGTTGGGTCAGGATGGATGCGGGTTTTGAGTGGAGCTTGGAGTGCTCAGACAGGATAGCTCTATATGCAGATGATATTCTGTTTTTCTAGACACATCCAGAGACCTTGGGCCCAGAACTACTGCACACTATGCAAATTTTCAGTGGAATGTCTGGCCTATCTATGAATATATCTAAATCTGTGGTCTTCCCCATGAAAAGGTATACAGGACATACTGCCGGGGTGCCAGGCTTATTGTCAGCGGTGGGAGGCTTTAAATATCTATCTATCTCCAGAAACGGCATGGTCGAGGAACATAGAACCAACTGTGGCTCAGGTGAGGGAGGAGGTGGGAACATGATTGATGCTTCTACTGTCGTTGATGGGCAGATCAGCCATATTTAAAATGGTCTACCTACCTAGGTTACTCTATCAGCTGCAGAATTATCCATATGTCACCCCCGATACTGGTTCAGGCAGATGACCTCCATCCCTACTGGGTTCTTCTCGCATTGCACTTACCAAATGCTTTCAGTCATCCTATAGCGGGGGCATCATGACTGTGGACTCCTATTAATCCACGTCACACTTAATGATATTCAATGATTGATGGTATGATATCCATGGGGATCGAGCGTACATGACGAAAGTGGACAATGGGCACTACCCCCTATTGGACCACCTACATTGGAAGGCAAAGATCAGTTTCCTTCCCACTGGTGACACAAATGGTCCTGATAACATGGCAGAGATCCCCGCGCCATAAGGGGTGGTGGGGAAAGCTAACCAAATGGACATAGCTATGCGTTGCAGCCTTGCAGTAATTAACTCAATTGGAAGGTTTTAGGAAATGGGATATTAAAGGTATCTCAATTTTAGGAGATATAATGAGTGGTGCAGTACTTAAATCATTCCAAGAACTACAGCTCGAATATCAAGTTCACCATAGCCAATTCCATCACTACTTGCAGCGCCGACATGCCAATACCCCCTACATTAGACACCTTGCGACACTTCCAGACTTCAACCCGTTAGAGGGTAAACTCCGTCTAGGAGACCTAGGAGCTCCCAAAATCGCCAGGCTATATCGTTTATTAGTGCTGCATATCTCACATATGCTCTCTGCCCTTGGAAGAACATAGCATATGGATATCAACACTTTAGATCGTGGGTACTCACAAACATTTTCCCAGGGGCCAAAAAGTTTGGTCTGTGATATGCCTGAGGGCCCCATCAGTGCCAGCGGAATGGTGGTCGGGCGAGAGGGTTGGGAGGACTGGCGGTTAAGTATTGGTAGGCGAAGCAAATTATATACATCTAGTGGCTGAATTGAGCAATATGGAACTAGAAAACCTGGGATTAATCTTGGCTTCCCCACTTTTGCATATTGTGTGATCCTAGGCAATTGCTTAATATTAGGGTCAGGGTCTGCATCGTACAAATCTGCTCCTGAGTTTGATTTAATAAACTATAATGCTGTTCATCTATATTAGTAACCCAGATCACTCAAAAAGTGCACATAACATCTGACTCGCTTGTTTAATTCACTATTGGCGTATTTGTCAGGGTAGAGGTGAAAATTTGATCTAAATTCTTGTTTGAAAACTATCACATTGAAGGAATACTTCTCATTGTACTGATACAATAAATTATACTTAGGTGAAATGGACTGCATGTTAAATTAATACACTTTTTGAATTTTGAAGTGACTGTTATATTTTTTACACTTTTGCTGCAAGATGTCTTTAAAAATGAACTTGCTTCTAAAGTGAAGCTCAGGACTCATTGGTTACTTCCTTTCCTTACACCAGTTAACCTTGAAATAAATAATTGTCTCTCTATTTACGATCGAGTTAACAGCAGCCCTGTACTCCTGTTGCCCAGGGGGCCGCAGGTAAAGGTCAAGGGGGCCGCATGCGGCCCCGGGCCGTACTTTGAGTATCCATGCTTTAGATGATGATGACTGTGCTGAGGCTTTGAGGGCACCTCATGTGGTGGTCATATCAACTCATCACCTTATCCAGCTCAAATACCTTCATAGGGCTTAGTACCCAAGATATCGCCGACGGCACAAGGGCATGCTGAGCTCCCCATTATGTCTATGCTGCCTGGTGGAGGAGGGCATGTTTCTACACACAGCGTGGAACTGTACAGCAATGAACCAGTTTTGGTGGAGAGTGGCCTTTTGTCTGGGAGAGGTTGTCTCCTAGACCTTTACACTAGACCCGAGGTTGAGTCCTTTACATGTTACAGATGGCTTTGGAGGCAATAGATATAAACAGCCATTTTTATTGTTGGGATTAACTTTGGCAAAGAGAAATATTGCAAAGGCATGAAAAACTGAACATTACCCCTCCCTGACAGTGTGGAACCAGGGATTAGACTATTTCATGGGGCTTGATATTGCTGTGTATCAGGTGAGGAGAGGTCCCCAGAAACATCCCCAAATTTGGCAGAGATGAGCCGATTATAAGGAAATTATCCTAAAACCGTTCCGTACCATTAACACTTGTGTTGAGGAAGAGATTTGAACATATGGTGAGAAGGGAAGTGGACATAGGAGCAGACTTGAACTTTTGCTTACATTGAGTCCTGGGACCAGTTGTTGGGTGGTGGGGTGCGGTGGGGGAACAGTCTATGCATGTTTTGAGTTAATGTTTATTACAGTTTTTGTATGCTTTTGTCCTTCTGTATTCATTGGCCTAGGTAGACATATCATCTCAGCAAAACTCAATCAAATCTGTTATTTAAAAAAAAGGCTGTACATGGAAGTCAACCCATCCAGGTATGTGATAACATGGGGATTTTCAAAACTCAAATCGTAATCATTATATAACCCTCATCATGGGTCATATGGACCTACGTTCGTCGATGAAAAGAGTTAAGAAGGAGCAAACATTTTAATCAGCCTTTTAGTATCTGCAATTCTTTTGTCATCTGTATGTCAGAAAAGAGAATTTGTTCGAGTTAGAGGGTTTTATTAACAATTCCAAAAAGTTCAAATTATTTTATTCAGAAGTTATTAGTCTTCTGTCATTACTATTACAAATTCAAATAACTTATTAGTCGATATTTCAAAACAAGCGTTAAGACACAATATTAGTAAAAATTATAGTCAAATAGAAATAATGCAACAGGTGTGTTCCATTATGGGAATTCCCCTAATCTAAATTAAATAAAGAATGTTGTAACATATCAGTTCACAAACCAAACAAAGAGTTCTGATGGGAGACTAAATTCATAAGCGTAAAGCCACAGTACTTCAAACAGTAGAAAAATGTGTACGTTGGAATGTATTCTCAGCTATGAAGCTGCAAATCTCTTTTGCAAAGGAACAGAATTCAAAGATGAGTCTCTCATGAAGTGAGATTTTGTCTCAAGAAACCCATGGAAGGAGCTCCAGAAAAGGTGATAACCTACTCTAGGAACACTCTAATATAATTTCTAATAAATGCAGAGTAAAACATCTGCTAATTTCCCAATTTTGATTTCCAATAGGATGACAGCAAACCCTGGGAATAGGTAAAGTCACTAGTTTCTCATGTCTTTACAATGGACCACAGAAATAAGTCCTTGAAAAGATACTTTGTTCACATCTTGCAGTTCAGACAGTTGTTTGCATGAGTTCTACTACCTGCCATCTCCTCTCCTCCTGGTGAGAACCTCGCTATCATCGGTTGTCTAATACAAATCAAATGCCTATGAACAAACTAACACGAAGTTTCTGGAGAGTTACAACATCTACATTGAACTTAAAAAGCATCTTATGCAAAACAATAGTTCAAGAAGTAAAGCAGGACTTTGAAAGCTAATGTATTAATTGCTGTTGTTATGGTAGCAATAGTTAAGCTAACTTAGGGCCTGATTTACAACTCAGGGAATGGGTTACTCCGTCACGACAGTGACAGATATCCCGTCCACCTAATCTAAATACCATAGGATAGAATGTGGTATAGATTTGGTGAACAAGATATACGCCACCTTTGCGATGGAGTAACGCATCCGCCTAGTTCTGATTCAGGCCCTTAAACCATAACGTTGTGTTATTCTACTTGTGTGTTTACAATGACTAAGTATGACTACCCATTACAAATTTGCATTTATGTGTGCATTACTTTTCTTTTCCTAAATGTTGGCATCTTTTAGTTAAATGCATTTTATTTTCAAAATGAGGACATTTTTGTCAGCATGGGTAATCTGGGAGGAAAGGCTAAAGAGCAGAAAACTGCACTCAAGTTTTTCCCTACTATTCCTAGGCAAGGAACACAGACCAGAACCAGTCACACATGAAGTGTCATCATGTTAAATCTAAAAGAGAATTGCAAATCAGTTCAGCGATGAGGCGCAAATAAGATGAGAAGACAAAGGCCTTGGTTAGGATTTGTTGGACAGGGTACTACACCACAAATGTGAGGCAGTACCCTGTCCACCAAACTCTTAGTCTGCCTGTTTTATGTAAAGTCAGGTGAACTGTCATGTTTCTGGCTGTAGACACTCCCCTGGTTCTGCTAGTGGAAACATTTGAGGGATGGTGTTTTAGAGCCCGCACTTAGGGCCAGATGTATCAAAAAGTTTTGCACTCGCAAACGGTGCAAATCGGTAAATTCGGCCGTTTGCGAGTGCAAAACAGTGGTCTGGGATGCATGAAATGCATTCGCAGACCACAAATAAGAAATCGCTAAAATAGCGATTTCTTGCGTTGCGAACTGGAAATTGCGAGTTGCAATTTGTGATTCGCAATTTCCAGGTCGCAAGGCTATGCTGGAAAAAATTGCAAATTGCGATTTTTCCAAAAATGGCATTTTGCACTTGCAAAATACCATGCTTTGCAACCAGGTGGTAACCTGGTGTAATATAACATGTAAAGCACACATACCCTTTTGGCATGTGTGTACCTTACATGTTGGAAAAAAAAGTTTTTGGGGTGCAGGAGAGGGGGCCTTAGGCCCCCAGCACCCCAGCCTTTTGCATTTCCAAAATTGCGATTTCTGGTTCAGAAATCGCAATTTTGGAAATGCAAAAAATTTGCAGCTATAGGCCAACAGGCACATAGCTGCGAATGGGGCCGGTATCGCAATTTGCGATTCGGTAATAGCTTTTGCGATTTTTAAGAAATTACTATTACCGATTCGCAAATGTGATACATGGCCCATTGCGAGTCGGTAATAGCGATTTCTTAAAAATCGCTATTACCGAATCGCAATGGGCCGTGATGGTACATCTGGCCCTTAGTCTCCATTTTAGATTTCCTTTTTCAACTTGACATCTTTTCCTAATGGTGACTTGTTACATATTTTCCTCTAACACGAGAATGTGCTACATACACAAGATGCAGCACACCATGGCGGTAGTTAGGGAAACATGGATCAACATTTTTTACGCTAGTTTGGAGCTTTGCAGGACTAGCGTACAAAATGTTGATGGTAATCCTCCAAAGCCCATTGAGGCCCATTGAAAACAATGGTGTGCCTCCTTTTAACGCCTGCTCTGAGGCGTTAACAGTGCAGAAAAAAATGAGGCCAAGAAATCTTTTAGATTTCTCTGTGCCGTTTTTTCGCCGCCATAATGGGGGAACGCCCCCTTTGCATACATTATGCCTGTTGCAGGCATAATATGGCACAAAGGGTTACAAAGTGTTGCAATGCATGTATTGCATCACTTTGTAAATCTGGCACTGTGATTTTGCCCTCATTGGGCCACGTCAGCATAAAAAACATAGTTGAATTGCTTGTATTGTTCTCCATTCTAATAATGCTTATTACAATAGTGTGCCTCATCTGCTTAATCATCACAGCTTGTTTTCTTTACTAGAATGCAATTGTTTAAATAAATGTTTTGATAATGTATTTTCTTTCTTTCTTGTTTATACCTTCGGCATGCAAAAATAACGAACAAAAGAGTTAGATATGTTTCCAAGCATTCCTTGGGGATCAGAGTGTTCAGGTTCAAGGTTTCCAGTAACATCTATTGCCCTCATCAAGTTAGAGGTTTAGATGTGGTACTCTGAGCAGCCTAACAAAACAAAATAACATTTAGTGATGACATAAAAACGTAAGCCTCTATATTGTGAAGCTCTTAATGATACATTACACAGTCCTGCTAAACTTGTAGGAACGATACAACATGGTGCCACAACCATTTTAGGTCAGGTACTTCTTGAATGGGTCTCCTGAGTAGTTTGTTGCACGTGCTGAAGGATCCTTTTTCACCTTTATAGGGTGACGTCTACGGTGAAAGGGATTAATCCTCTTCAGCCTTTATCGGAAGCACCTATTTATGTCTGTGGGTTGCTCAAGCCCGAACTTTGGATTACCCTAAATAGTGATCCCTTTTTCGGAATACTAGTCGTTATGTCATTATGTCATTATGTTGCAAGCAGTGAATATTCCTTTTAATTGTACACAGGCTGTTACTACTCAGTTTCTTGCACATGAGTTTGACAATGCCGGTGGGGATGTTACCTTCGTGTATGAGGTACACAAAGCTTATAAATTTGAAGTTTTTTTTTCTTGGGTTCATTTTCCTGCAATTGATGCCAAGACACAGATATTTCACATGTATATTGCTGCTTCAGTTCCAGCTGCATACTAAAATATTTTAAAATAGCATTGTCTTTCCAGGAACATCAAACTTGGTTCCAAGGCGCACTCCCACAAGCTCCTCAAAATATCAGACTAGATCCTGTCAGCAATAAATGGGCAAGCTGACCAGGCTTGGCATGATTTATACACTATACGAATGCAGAATCATTAAATTAGTGTGACAAGGTTGCTCTTCTAAAATCATCTGGTTAGACTGTATTGATGTCTGATGCAGTTAGTTGTGCATACATTGACTACTGCCCCATCAAGGGCTCTTCAAGCTGGGAAACCAGTTAGTTATGGTGGCTATTAGTCCAATTAATATTAAGGGCATTATATCACACCTGCCGATACCCCAAGCTGTCCGGTGAGTGTGACGAGGATGGAGCTTGCAGAGGATAAATGGCACCAAGGGGCAGGAAGCTGCTTGGCATTCTAGTTGTTTTTTTGGCCTGCAGCATCCTGCCATTGTTTTCCTTTCCTGCACTTCCAGTTATTCCTTCACAGATCTTGGAATTCTCTCTTGTCGCTCCTCACGTGAACTCCTCAGCTTTCTCTTCAATCTTGGGGAATTCTAAGCAGATTTACCTGAAAAAGAAAACAGAAAGACAAGAATCAAGTTGCTACTTCATGGTTTGGGAAAAGGTGCTGATAGGCTATGCATGCATGGTAAAGAATGCCTTAATAGAGGATACTTATCTGACTCTGAACTTTCTGTTCCATTACTTGGGACTATAAAGGAAACTTATGCTTTTCTTTTTCCTAAAAGAAACTACTCTGAGAGACAAACGTTGTTAAATATCATATGGATTTTTGATCAGTTCTGAATACCACATTGGCCCACTACTTCATTACTTTTTTTTTGGACTTAATTTTTTTCTTTTCCTAATTTTTATGTGTGTTTTTGACATTGTTAAAATTGGCTGAATACTAGGCGCATGTAGTAATGTATCAAATCAGCATTTGTGTTTATTGTTCGCCCTCTTATTTATTTTCTAGCCATTTCTCCAAGCCTATTTTGTCAAGTCAGTTTCAAATACAAGAGGTATACACTGCATAATGTATATATTATTTTTAGGAAACTCATTTTGTCAGCAGACTCTTACTTACCAGTATCTCTCTACCTTTAGATATGCGGTATT
Source organism: Pleurodeles waltl (assembly GCF_031143425.1). Classification (NCBI taxonomy): domain Eukaryota; kingdom Metazoa; phylum Chordata; class Amphibia; order Caudata; family Salamandridae; genus Pleurodeles; species Pleurodeles waltl. Next base: position 83,058,449 of record NC_090450.1, on the reverse strand, counting down.
ACCAGCTGACCTTGTTATTCCAATACTAAGACAGAAGAGGGGATTCAGACAGGTACTGGATCCTTATGTGCTGTGTCTTCTCTACCAGGAAGGGTTGGAAGTACATTGTTAATAGTTTATCTGATGCACTTTTATAATTTATTTCACATAGAGAGAATCCTAGATGGATCTTGATAAACACACCACCTACAGCTCACTCATCGCTTGACATTCTCTTTTATTGTCCTTTCGCCTCTTTCCCATCGGTCGGACTACTGTTGGGTCATTTTGATTGTTGAGGAGGCTGGAACCTAACATTTTGGCCACACCTTGCTCCTGTGGAAATATCCAGGTTAGATTCTGACACATTATGGGGAAAATCCCTACCCAATGAGATCAAATTCAATTTTTGGACTGCACAAAAAAACAAGAGTTGAGGCAGTGTTTCCTCATGCAGCAGTGGCCTTCAGACTATTTAATGCTGCCCATCCCCAGTGAAAAAAAAATAATTGCGCCCGTCAAACGTTTTCACAATTATTGCACTAAACTGGCAAAGTTTAAATTTGTCTAGACTTATTTAAAAATTGCTTTTAAGTTCTGTTACTGATTTAAAGTTGCAATCAAGTACACAATTGTCAAACATATTATTCTGGTCAGGCAGGCTTTACTAATGTGCAACAGTATCCACAGTGTAATTATTAGAAATGGGGGTGAAGGGTTTGAAGAATATTTATAGTCCCTTCCACTTTTGAGACCTTATCTCAGTCAGGATATAAGTGTAATTTATGGCCCATTACAGAGCAGCTTGCTGCCACTCACTAAAACAAAACACTGTTATCAGTGTAATTCTTCTTTTAGCCAGAGCCTGGCACCTCCTCAGGGTCATTTGAGCCCCCGTCGGGGGCCTTCCCCTCATTTTGAAGACCTCTGCCAGAAGAAGAGCCCAAGATAAATTAAGAATTCTCACTATGTATGTTCCACTTGGTATGATTCTCCCAGTTGGCGATTGTGCCTCATGGGGTACTGAGTTTGCTGCCATATACACCATTATATATGGCACCCCACGTGGCATTATCTTCAACTGGGGAACCATACCAAGTGGTATGAACATGGGGCAGCCCCTACCTTTGATTTGGGGATTAACCTAATTGGCAATTATTAGGTAATTTTGCCAGGGTGTCCTCAATAAGTTTAAGTTAATATTAAATGGAAGGCAGCTTCTTTGATGATATAAAACCACCTAACATTAGTTCCTGTTGCAGGAACGCAAGTTATGTAAAATTATTGCTGAAACCTGCACATCTACAGGTAGTGGTAGTTTGAAAACCAGGCCTAGTAAGCCACAAAATAAAGCAAAATCTGATATCGATACTACAAAGCATAGACCTACGTCTTCTAAAAAGTGCTGAAAATAAAGATATAATAAAGCTAAAACTAAAATACAGACCGAATCTCTGCAACCAGAGTCCTCTGAAAAATATTATAATTTATGTAACTGTGATACAATTACACACTCTGATAGGTATCAGTTTTCTGATACACTTTCTTCTCATTCCTTTCAGAACTCTTCAGACAAAAAGTCAGAGAGAGTGGGACGAGGCAAACACAGACACAAAAAGCATGTGAAATTGAAAATAGACTCACAGTGCTCCTCTGATCAAAAAAAAGGAAGAAAATCTTCCACAACAAAAACCACAATATAAAAATAAGAAAGTGGCAGGAATGTCCGCGAAATATGTCACAAATACTCATAACTCTTCTTCTGAACAAATTGTGGGCAAAAACTCTGCTTGGCAGAGCAGCAGAGGTCACAATAGTTTACCAGACACTTCAAGAGCTTCTAGTTGTGAGACTGGCTAATGACTATATACAAATTGAAACTCCAAATCAACAGCTATACCCTTCTAATAGACTGTATGATCTGGACATTTAAATTGACGGTGATATAACACGTACTGTTAAAGTATTATTCTTTCAGGGCCCCTTTCTGCATGGCTCATGCTCCTGGATTTCAAGATGTGCACTACTGCGGCTGCTTTTTCTGCGATGGGCATCATTGTATATGACTCACTTTATCGCAATTCTTTACTCTCTGAATAGTATGCTCCCCTTATTCCTCCTTCCCCTCTAATTCATGTTTACTGTTTAAAAATCAATAAATATATTTATATTAATATTGTGGCAGAATTTGACTTTTGCATATGTTTTTCTTTGGCTGAGGTAGATTGGCCACCTGAGTTTGTTAGAAAAGTCAAGGGAGGATGTAATACTACCATCATTTTCTATTCTTTCTTCCTGAAGAGATTAAAAAAGGACCTGTTGAAGAATGGGTTCTTGCACAAGTCCCAGCATTATATTCCAATCAAGCAGGTTGGATTAAGGATTTGCCTTACCATGTTATACCTAGAAGGTCCAGCCCACAAGTGGAACCACAATACCCTATTAAACATGAAGCTAAACGCCCTGTTAGGGCAATTCTGTCACAAATAAAATATATAGGTGTTATTGACCTTGTATCTTTCCTATGAATAATTTATTACTTCCTGTAATTAAACCAGATAATTCCTAGTCTTAGACGATAGACATTTAACCAGTCGGACTCTGACTTTTGCTATACAAAATTCCCACAGCACAGCTTTAATGAATAATATTGTTTGTACAAAATACAAAACTACATTGGACATTTCCAGTGGGTTTTTCTGTCAAAAGAAAGTGACTAAAAGCAGGAATTTAACAGCTACTGATGTAGATTATGTTTTTGGCCCTACACTGAGAATGCAGGAATTTCTCCAGCATGAACAAGAATACCATATGTCTAACAAAGTTTTGCCCCTAGATCACTATGCACACATAATATATACTGATAGTTCAGCCCAGCCCTCAGTTGGTACTAAGCATAAGTACTCAGATGCATGTGCTGCAGTGACGGGTGTCATGAAAGATGGTGTATTTCAGGCGCATAAAACATTAATAGAACTTTTGAGCGACTACTGCACAACTGGCTGAAATAAAAGCTTTGGTTCTGGCACTGCTGAATATGGATCCAGACTTCCACCCACAAAGCTATCAAGCATAAGTTGCTCTGGAGAAAGGTGGCAGCTCTGAAAGATGCTTTGACACGGGCTCATGTCATTCACACATTGAGTCATCAGTGTGCTGGAGTACACATTGCAGTGAATTCATTGGCTGATGAAGCTGCCAAAGTGGCTCTTCCAACTGTGTTAGTAGCTGTGTTTACTCATTTACATACAATAATAGATGGTGATATATTTGCTGCAGTCACTGGTTCGGCGAGAGGCACGCCCCTACCTAAACGCTATCCTGCAAAATGCTCCTAACTGTTGATTTCTCAAACTATTCCTTTTGCCCGTGTTATGGGGGTGGGTGATCGAGTGATACCAACCAGGACCACAGGTAAGAATTAATAATTGCTGCTAATGAAGGATTCACATCTGCCCATGCTTGTGTGGTGGCTATAGATTCCTATTGACAGAAACTATTCTGGTGTCAGGGTTTTGATAAACAAACTAAAAATTATGTCCCTTGATGTGACATTTGTCAACAAAAAGTTCCACCATTGCACGACCAGCACAGGCATGCCTTCTAATTTCAAAATAGAATGTGCCTATCTAGATAACTGCAGACTACTCCATATGGATGGTAGATATAATTTTATCTTATTGGCTGTTGAATCATGTTCTTGACTTTTATGGGTGTTGCCACAGTGATTGGCTGACGCTCAAACTGTTATCGATATATATGCAGTGTTGATATTCCACTCGGACCAGACATGAGCTTTTGCCTATAAGACATACAGAGATACCATGGGTCGTCTGGGTGTTGTTGTGCATTATTCTGCCCCTATCATCCTGAGGGAAATTTGATAGTGGAATGGAAGAACCATGACTAAAAGTAGTCCTTAACAGCTAGAGTATTAGGTTTAGGTTTTAGTTGGATCCATCACCTGCATGGAGTCCAGAGAGCTTTTAACAAGCTGCCTGGAAGAACTTTAAGTGGTTAAACTCCCTAAGACGTTCTTTTCAGAGGTATGTTCCAGATCTTGATAACTTTGATTACCCTGGCACAGCGGCAGCAGATGCACACTTTGACATCAATGAACCATTTTGACGTCTAATAGGAATTACAAGACTTCCGAGATGAGCGCTCACATTTAACTTCTAAACGTTCTGCCACTGATGACATGAAGGAGCACCTAGCATCTTCTGGCTGGATTCCTGAAGTTGGGGATCTTGTTGGGAGAATATTGCAGACATGAAAGAGTATGGCATGTCCTATCATGCACCAGTTCCTGTCCTTGTTTTTGAAGGTATTCAAACTGTGATTTTGCCACCGCTTGCTAGTTGTAAACAGAAACTACAAGTTTTCATTGATTTGGTCAATTACATTACGTGGCCAGTTCTCAACAGTAGGCCATAAGGGTATCTGGGTAGTTAGTTGTCTCATCTCTCATTTCACCCTGCTAGAGATCCCTCTATATGCATTAAGTAAGCCTAATCTTTTTACTCTCCTGTTGGGGTCTTCAGATGCTGAACTTTCAGTTGTGCCTGTTGCTAATGCCAATACAAGCTACAACTCTGATGTGAGCTTCCAGTTTTCTACTTCTGCCTCCTTACATTGAAATATCATCAATCTCCTTTGCCTAATGAAGCATCTGTTTTTACTCAGTCTGCCTCTGGTTATTTTGCTGACACTTATGATTTTTCCTCAAGTTCTTTGCATACCTCCTTACATAGTGCACGTGCTCTAATATTTTAGTTGAAACAGACATCTGACTCCTCTATGGTCCTTCCTTTGCACTTTGTTTCATTGTTTTTTCTCTTCATCTGGATTGAATTTGCTACAGTTTTCTTCTTGTTGTTGAACTGATGCTATCTTCCAGATTGCTGTTCTTCAGAACTGGTAGCTGAAGTGCTTATTCCCCATTCTTATTTGCATAATATCCAATGAGACTTGTCCCTTGTGAACATTACTGCATTTACTGTCCATGGTGGTATTGTTTGGGATAAGGTCCCTATGACATTTGGTCCTTCACAGACTTTGCAAATTCCGTATGTCTTTAGGAATGCTGTGGACAATATTGTTACCCTAGCTTCCATTTCTGATGAATGTGATGTTGTGACGGTTTCTAATATGCTAACTGAATTAGAATCATATACGGTATTTGAAAATGAGGATTTGTATTTAATTCTGCAAACTATGGTGAAATGTTATGCACATCACTATTTGCAAAGAGCTAGTACTCCACATGCTTTGTTTAATTATAGACAGTTAGAACACTGCCTCACATCACCTAGAGTTCCAAAACATATTTGAAGAAGTTTGCATATTTGTCTGGTCATGTCTCTACAGATCCAGTTTAATTTCAATCAAAATTTCACGCTTCCCCACCAAAGAAAAATATGCTGACACAAACAAAATTGATTTATTCTGACTCCTTGATTTCCCAATTAACCATAAGGGATCATGAATATTGGAAAGGCAATATTGATGTAAAATCTGTTTGGGGTACCCGACTGGCAACTGCAGGGCAATGATGCTTTATTTAGGGCTTGTGTGATCCCTCAAGAAATGATTGTTTTAAATAAAACAGTACAACAGACTATGGGGTCGATCATGACTTTGGCAGACGTAAAAAGGCATCCGCCGAAGTCCCGACGGTCAGGTTGCCACCAGTGCAGCGCCTTCCCGCAGTCCCCATTAATAGTTTTCCACTGGCCCGGCGGGAAATGGCCTACAACATTGATGCTGGCTCATAATAGAGCCTGCGGCAATGGTGTAGTGCGTAGGGTGCACCAGCACCCATTTTGATGGGGCTGGCCCCGGGGCCCATACACTGCCCATGCCAAGTGCATGGGCAGTGCAAGGACCCCCTGGTGCCACCTGCACCCTGTCTCCGCCAGCCATTACATGGCAGTGCTACCGCCATGTAATCGCTGGCATAAAAGGGACTCAGAATCCCCAGGGTAGCCCTGCTTGCAGCGCTTCCCTAGCGGATTAGGACCACCAGTACCACCAGACCGATGAAAACTTGTAATCTGGCAGTGCTGGCGGCCTGACCGTGGTGCTACTGCCATGGTCATAATGTGGTGGTCGGACCGCCGCATTGGCAGCGGTCCACCCGCCACCGAGCCTTGGTGATCTTAAGAATGCCAAGGTCATAATGACCCCCTGTGTCTTGGGTTGGCAAATATAAATACATCTAACATTCCCTGTGTTGAATGGTTTGATACTTGGCAACAGTACATTAATTTCACAGAAGAACAGCTTAATAAAATGCTGCAGATTAGAACATTTAACTCTTCACTTTCTGGTTTGAAAAAGTGACAAGTGTGACCCGTTGACACCAAGGTCTGCAATTCCCTTTTTTTACCTCTTTCACTGGGTTTACAGCAAGCTCTGGCATATTCAGTCACAACACTTGTGTGTAGTCACTGCCTATAGCATAGGAAAGTTCTACTGGGATCGGTTAGAACATTCCACCTTGTCTGCAATTAAAGAACACATATCTCTCCTTCCGGATGATATGGATTTACTAGATTTTTTGTTGGGTCGCAGATCTCCTTGTTTCATATATGCTACTTATAATGAAATTTGGAAAAATTCTCAACAGGAAGCTGCTGAAAATTTGCAACAAGTACTAGGAAAATTTTGAGAAAGCTTTGCCTGTTGTCCATAATCGTATGACTACATTGTCAACTCATACTTATTCTTTGAATAATATTGTTTCATCTGTATTTGATATCATGAAAAATAAAATTTCTATGCTTCAACATGGTCAAAGTCAATTGAGATCGATTTTGCGATTGAGTTGGACATTGCAGATAATAAAAACAAACAGAGTGGCATGGAAATATTTGAATGAAACAGGATTGTTTTTGCCTTATATTATGTATCATATACAACAGGTCACGGCAAAAAAGATGCAACCTACACTGTGCCTAAAAACTCTTAGAACACTTAACAAAACTGCCTTTCACTGTAGCAGAAATTCCATCTGCCATTTGGCTTATTCATGGGTTCATTTCAGAACCAATTTCTATGTTTCATTTCATATCAGTTCTGAAACATTTTGAGGTCGGCAGATATTATTATTATTATTATTATTATAATAATTATTATCATTATTATTATTATTATTTTATTATTATTATTATCTCCAGGGGGTTTCCTAGCAATAAGCATGAATGGTGAGTGGCCAGGCAAGAACCAAAGAAAGAGAATAGTAAAGCATGCTTTAATAGATTTACGGACAACACTAAGGGATGGGCACATTCTTAACAAATTGGGGAAGGAATTCCAAAGCATAGGGCTCAACAAAGCTAAAGAATGACCCCCCTGATGTGTTCTTTTAATTTTGGAGACTGCCCACAAATTGTGATTACTAGAGAGGGGAGAGCGACTGGGATGATAGGGATTCACCAATGATGTCAAATAAGAAGGACCAGCATTTGACTCAGCCTCATGCATATAGCAAAGGGCTTAATACTGAATATGTTTTTCCACAGGCAACCAACAAAGGTCTTGCATAAGTTTGGACATGGAAGCCTGTTTAGGAAGATGGAATAACATTCTACCACCCGCGTTCTGCACCACTTGCAGACACTTACGTGATGTTTTAGAGGCCCCAAGGCAAAAGATATTGCCATAGTCTAATTAGGATAGGAATAAGGCCTCAATACCTGTTCGCTGTGTTCAGAATCGTAATATCCAAAGACTTTTTCTTAACCACTTTGAGATAGCAATATAAGTGGAGGTTACCATGGAAATCTAAGGTTTCACTGGGAGTTTGCCATTGTGTCAGAAACCCTAATTCTTCTTCGAGTGCCAAGGATGTCTGGCCAGTGATGGGGTCCCCAAAAAAAAGGCATTTTTGTCTTCTGTCCATTCAGGTAGCTTCAGGAGACAGATGTTCAAGGAGTCAGAGCTGCAAACTTTCTTTGATGAAAGAGAGAAGATGATCTGGGTAATATATGCATAAGACAACAGAGAGCGAGTCCACAACCATCCACAATATCACCCAGGGGGCGCACTTGGTTGTTACACAGCATTGGACTCAAAGCTGATCTCTGGGGTAGTCCTGAAGTGGGAGGATGGAGTCTGGAAGTATGGTTAGAAGCAAAGACCTGCAAGGTCCAGTCTTGTAGAAATAAAGCTAATCAGGACAGAGCCAGATCATGAAAACCTATATCCTCTATTCTTATGAGGCGCAGTTCATGAGATGTTGTGTTGAAAGCTGTATTGAGATCAAGTAGTGTCAGCGCAGCTGTACCGCTACTGTCGAGATGAGATCTGAGTAGTTCAGTGACTCCCTGCAGAGTAGATTCAGAGCTGTAGCCAGCCCTTAAACCAGATTGAGATGAAGAAGATCATTTGCTTCAACAAATGCTGAAATGGGATTATTCATATGTTTTTCAAGAATTTCAGAGATTAAGGGTAGAAGTGAAGTTGGTCTATAATTAGACCAATTAGGAGGATCAAGGTTGGGTGTTTTGAGAAGGGGCAGGATCATAGCATGTATACATGCTTTAGGGACTTGACCCTCTAAAAGTGAAGAGTTGAGAAGAGTAGTCACCTTAAGCAGATGTTTATGACAAAGTTTGCTCATAGAGGACAATGGAAGAGGGTCTAAAGTTGAGCCAGACTTTAAAGAATTGAGCAGAGTAAGGAGGGCAGGGACATCCTGGGGTGGGAAAGAATTGATTAGATATTTAGGACCTTGACGAAATTGACCATCACTGCATGACACCTTTGAGGCGACAACAGTCATGATCCCATCCAACTCCCATTCTGATTGAGGCTGGAAAGTATGAGACATGGTTAAAATGGAGGCCAGAATGTCTACCACTTTAAAAAAAAGACAGCCAAATATTCCCATTGAAACTGTAAGCGGGGAATAAGGGGATATCCTTCCTGAATCAGATACTTTTTCATCCAAGCAGAAAAGCATTTTTGGACAATTCTGAGAAGCTCAAGGCAAATGGCAGGCTTTGAGGTATTCTTTCAAAGGCAGTTTATAAGTGCTTTCTTCTATCTCAGTAGGATTCATGCCAAACCTTGTCCAGAAGCTTACAATGTTTTTAATCCACCAAAGAGTGTCATTGAACCAAGTGGCTGGATGGTGCTTTCTGAACTGAGTGAAGCATTTAAAGGGGAGAAGCGATTCTAAGGAATCTCAGAACTACCCATTGGCCTTAACAGAATCAGATTCAACTGACTGATTCAGAATAGGTAGTGTGGTATAGAAAGAGGTGTTGAGAGCAGAGAGATTGAGCTTCAACCAATTTCTAGAAAGTGTGGCTGAACTTAGGAATTGTGCTGTTACAGAGGAAGAGAGTGGGAAAGAAAAAGATACAGCAAAGTGGTCTGACCAAGGTAGAGGAATAGGGCAATGTACTTCAAGACCCTTAAGGTTTGCAAAAATGGGGTTGAGTACATGACCTGAGCTGTGAGTGGGGGCATTATGCATTAAAGGAAGATCTAGCACACTAAAATCCTCTATAAAAGAGGAGGCAATGCTACATGATTGGTCCTCAAAATGAATTTTGAGGTCTCCAATTACACTAAAAAAGGCACTTTTAAGGATGTGACTTGATAGAGCATCCGATAACTGGGTGATCCAGTAATCAGCATATCTCAGAGGTCGATAAATCAATGCACCTGACGGTGTAAAGTTATGAGAGCGACAAAGAGAAAAAAAGCAGGCCTCAAAGTTAGGTAATGAGAGGCCTTGGATTCTATACTGGAAAGGTTTTCTGAAAACAATGTCAATACCACTGCCTTTTTGACCATACAGTCTAATCTAACCAAACCGTAATTCGAAGGTAGATATGAGCAGATGGGTGAAATGTTTTTACCCAAAGCCTGGTTTCTTCCCTTCGATTTCAGATATATGCATATGGACAAACAGGTTTTTATTAGTGGAAATGAATGTGGACTTTTTTGGATCATTCATTAGTCTGTAAAGAGATAACACTTCATGAAATTTCTAATGCGTCCATGGCTAACTTAACTTGTTGTTTGAAGGGGGCTTCCATATCCCTGATAAAGTCAGCATTTCTGTTACTTTCTAATGGAAGCTACTTGATTTTAAATGATTAACATTGCTGTGGAATGATTTAGGTGTTCCTTATGTTGTTACTGTTTCCAAGCTTGTGACTTGCTGTATGAATATTTTATATCCTCATACACACACAGCTGGGTAAGTTGACTTGTGGCCAACAGTCCCTATTTCTAAAATTAATGTTGCTAAGTTAAGCTGACTGAAAGCTTTATTGTTTCAAAAAGATGTTGCATTAACGTCTACCCTAGAAATTTTTGATATTCAAGTTGCCTGATCTTCCTCAGAAGAGTATTTGCTTTTAAGTACTAACTTGCCACAGCATGTCGGTGACCTTGTACTCAGTATTTTTAATGCTTCTAACACAGGTGGAATGACCCCAGTTTTAAAGGGATTGGGTCTGGATTTGTTTCTATATTCCAGACTGTACTTGGAGTGCCTCCGTCTTTTATACATTCCTCTTTGTCAGGCATTTTTGGAGGCATTCCACTGGTGTTATAACTGTTGATTGCTATTTTGGATCTCTTTTTGTTGCTCCGCACTGGATGTTCCACAACCAGGCCAAATGATGATGGAATTGGCACACATCCTTCTGTACCGTGAATGCATGATACACTACTTTGGAGTGTCCTTGTTACTGTAACTGAACGAGAACTGGTCTATGTTCTTCCGGACTGTGTGGTTTCAGAATAGACAGCATGCATTTCATTGTCTAATGTATTCTTTCTAGTGTGCAGAAGACTTATGCCTTGCTATGCAACTGTTGCTGCCTGCGGGTCTCAATCTGCTTGTGCGTCTTTCGTGGGTGCACCAACAGTGTTGTCCTTTGTTGCTTCCTTTGCTGCAAGATGCCTATTATGAGCTGCTTTCACCAATATTGATGGATGCTTCTGTTCCAGGGTTTCCTGTGTCTTGCTCCTCTTCTGAGGCTCACTCCTAGTACCGATGCCTTTGGCTCCTGCTGAATGGGCCGGCACTGACCATGTTTGTTCCTTGGAACTTGTTCTTCAAGCCTCTGTGGGTCTTTTGTCTGCAGATGAGGGTTCCTTCCTAGACATTAATGACTCCCTGAACAAGGTGAACATTTCAGAGATGCCATCTGGCAATTCAGGTGTCTCCCAGGCTTTCTAACTTGGCTCCTTCTTTTTACATTTTTTTAATTAATTTTTTAGTAGTTTGTGGGTTTTTTTATTTGCTATTTTTATGGCTTTCAGTGCCTGCTTATGTTTTTAAAGTGTCTTATTGCATAACATTAGACTTTTAGATCCTTTTAGAACTATTTGTATCAAGTAGTCTCCTTTCCCACCAAGTAAAGGGTGTAGGGCCTGCATTTAATGTCCTTAAAGTTCCTTTTTTGATTTGACATCTTTTCCTAATAATGACTTTTTATATAATGTCCTCCAACACTGGAATTATTCTTGGTAGGCATTGCCGCCCTGTATTCTGCACATTTAGATCCAGGGTTGTACAATCAAAATGCAACACACTTGTTTATTTTCAGTGCTCATCGGAGGTAACTTTTTTATTCTAGACATACTAACAAGCTGTTCTGCACTGTCTTTGACGGTAGTTAGGTATACTTCAAAAATAAAAGTAGCTGAAAAACAGTGGTGCTGTGTGTAATACCAGGTTTGTGACAAATTCCAGTAATTGGCCTTTGGAGCTGAAAGATCTCAGCAGTTTCTTAGGGGAGGCAAATGAGGTATTACTGTAGGAGAGAGTTTTCACCTTGTTTCTGACTTTGAATAGTGAAGGAGTGAGCTTAAATTGTGCTAGCTTGCCCAAGATCTTCCTTACGTAAACTCCGAAGTCTTCTCTGGTCTTAAGGCATATCCTGATTTCAAATTTGGCCGTGTGTTGCATTAAACTCCTGAGATTGGGAATTTATTTTGAGAAGTAGGTTGTTGAGGTGACAAAATAGGGCTTAAAGTGTCTTGGGTGCTGCAGAGTCAGTCAGTGCAGATCTATCAGGATGGAAGTGGTGGTGTGGTTCTATTTCTTATATCTGTTCACATGGAATTAGTGGAATATTCTTTAGTGAAGCCAAATGAGCATGTGAGATGCTGGCAAATAGGCTGTTGACATTTTCTGTGTAAAAAGGGAACATCAGTTGGATGTTGATTCAGAAGAGATCATTGGTACCAGTCAGTCTGAGATTTATTGCCTATAGTGTATTTGAAGAATAGACAACTTGTGACTATGAATCTAAGTGAGTTTATACTGATGGTGACTTGGGGTGTCAATGTGTCTAACGTTATATTGGAGAGCCAGTCCTGGATTTACATAGATTTAGATTTGAGGCAGACACCCAGCATCCTGGCTTGCATGAGACACATATTGCCTGATTTATAGTTTGTCGGACAAACACTCTGCCAGACACCTGATGAATATCCAGGCTCCTTATTACAAGTGCTGTCAGATATAAAACAGTTGCAATAAGGTGAATGGGAAATCTGTCATGTTTGTGATGGAGTAACCCATCTACCAAACTCGAAATCATGCCAATAGTAGTTGAGGCATTCAATGTCCTCTCTATGTGACAAGAAGCTACATTACTACAATTAGTGGAGAGAAGGAGTCAACATTTCTTAACACAGGCTAAACTGATGAGTAATCAAAAGAATTGCAGTTAATCACTTATATTAGAAACTCACAAGGCAAATATTTAACTCAAAACAGTTAAGCCATTTAGAGTGTAGGGGCACGCAGGCTCTAGAAACACTCATTACACATAACAGACCCTGTGGTGGGGAGAAGGCTCAATTTTTTGTTGTAATAATAGGCTACATCTGCATGAGGTATGATCCAGTCGTGACACAATAATATCCAGTGTGATCCTCGCTACGTAACACCTAATTTTAGAATCTCCTAGAGTATAAAAGAAATACCAGATAAATTAGATGTTAAAACAGTCACTGACAGGCTTGTGAGGTAGGTTTGAGAGTTTACTGATAGTTTCTCTTACAAGGTATTTTTCAAAAGTAAAACTGTACATTCATCCTGCAGTTTGAGAGATGAGGCCGATATTAACCTTAACCTTGACGACATTGCCTTGACGCCAGGTGCAGTTCGACACCGATGGACATCGAATCCACCATCTACTTGGCTCGATAATGCTGATCAGCGTGGCTTGATGTTGACACACTTACATTCACTTCAATGGAGTTCAACGATGATGCATGACCCCCTTTGTGTGGCTCGACGGCAACGCAGTGGATTCTCAATGTCGACAGAGGCTCACTCAAAGTTACTGTTTCAGTGGGACCTGTCTGTGTCCTGTAGCCAGCCTACCCTGCATCGCGGTCGGCTTGGATTTTGGATTTTCACTGGTCCCTTGCGACCTCAAGTAACCCTTTGAGCGTTATTGACTTCTAAGCCCTGTTTCCACATTTATTATTTACAAATTCTAATCTCAGCTTCTACAAATTGGATGTTTACCATTTTGGTCTTGCTTTACTCAGATACATATTCTCTATTTTTCTAAGCTGGTGTGGAGTCATTTTGCAGTGTTTTCATTGAGTTACTATATTTTAAGTGTTTTGCACAAATACTTTACACATTGCCTTTCAAGTAAAGCCTTACTCCTCTGTGTGTTCCAAGCTACTAGAGGGTGAGCACAGGTGAATATAGAGAGTGCAACTTACCCTGACTAGGATTGTGGTCCCTGTTTAGACATGGTGCATCCCTCTGCCAAGTAGAGCCCCAATTTCGAACAATAAGGAATGTTTTATTATAGGCGGGGTAGTCCTCACAGTAGTGAAACACAAATTTGGGAGTTTTTCACTATGAGGACAAGTAAAACTGAAAAGTATATGTCCTATCTTTTATGTACACACCACCCTGGCCTATGGACCGCCTAGGGCCTATCTTAAGGGTGACGTATATGCAGTAAAGGGGAGTTTGAAGCTTGGCAAGGGTTTCTAAATGCCAAGTTGACCTTGCACTGGGACACTGTATTCAGGCTGCAATAGCAGGCCAGGGACATGTTTTGAAGTGATATTTAAGTGGTTAGCACAATACATCCTGCAGGCCTGAGGGTAGCATTTAATTTACAGGCCCTGGGTATATGGTATACCACTCTACAAGGGACGTACAAGTGAATATTTTTGTACCCTGTGGAGTCTGGAGTCACATAATGTACTTCATCTCACGCTGGGCATGGGGGAAGTGAGGTTGAGAAAGAGAGCAGTCGTTTCTGCGCTAGCACTCCAGCCAAGAGTGTGTACCTTCAGTTGCAGGCCATGATGAGTGGCTTTTGATTTACCCCATTTCTCTCTCTAAAACATGCACTGTATATTGCTCTCTTTTCTCACTTCAAACTACAAGAGTGAGATAAAGATGCTGGAAGGTCAGGATGGTAGAAAGGGAGGCATGAGCATGAATCAAGACCAGCCAATTTGTTTTCATTTGAGTGACTTCTTTATTAGACTAAGGTCAACAAACACATAGGGCTCGGAGCAATGGGCTGTTGCTATTTGATGTCTCGCTGTCTCCCCACCCCTCCTCTCTTCTCCTGTTAACTGTCACTGGACCTGCCTGGATTGCTTATGGAGGATAACATGCATGCTAGTAAAAGGAGCCCTGTTATTCTTTTGACATACATTCTGATACTCGAGTGGGGAAAGCAGTAAGCCATCCTCTGAATCAGTACAAAAGCCATGCAATGTCAGAAACTCCTGTATCTGGTCACAAAAGAGTATTTAGTTAATAAAATACATGTGCAGGTGACCTGAGTGATTAGATAAAAAGTTATATTACGAACTTGTTAGAATTAATTTTTTTGTCTTAGAAATATGACATACAGATTTGGCCCCTAGGGGGATTAAAGCTTGCTGGCAGATCTCTGTGCACATCACAAGTTGTGAGCTTAACACGTTGAGCTCTTTTAAGAGCTTTAACAAGTGATATATATGTACATTGAAAGAACATAAAAATGACAGGGCTATTTCGTAAGAACACCACTATATAGCTCAATGAATTAAAACCTCTCTGCTCAGATCAGGTATTACCCGAGGTCACAAATTATGGCAAAATGGTTAATATCCTCTATATTTATGCTCTTGCACCTAAAGTAATACTCCTGAAAAAATTGTTTCTGGAGGCAGATTGTCGAGTATTTGAATGCCTTAAGAGTAACCCTTCTGAATTCCCTTTTAATTAAACATACAGGCCCTCATTATGACCCTGGCGGTCAGTGTTAAAGAGGCGGTAATACTGCCAACAGGCCGGCGGTAAAAAAAAAAGGGATTATGACCCTGGCGGTAGGCGCCAACACAGACAGCCACTTTAACACACCGACCTCCAGGGTGGTAACGGCCGCTGGGCTGGAGACCTCGCTCTCCAGCCCGGAGGCCGTCACAATCCCACCTTTGGGATTACGACCCGGCCTACCACCATGGTTTTCGTGCCAATCTTACCGCAACGAAAACCATGGCGGTAGGCACTATCAGTGCCAGGGAATCCCTTGCCGGGCCCTGATAGAGGTCTCCCCCGCCCCCTCCCCGACCATCCCCCTTCTTCTTCTGCCCCCGCACATTTACACACCCACACGCGCACCCATATCCACGAATGCACACACACATATCCACATCCACCCACGCATGCACACATACATACCCACACACCGCAACATATATCAACATACTTTGTCATACACATGCATTCACAACACACAACATACACGGACACTCACAGTCATTCACGCACTCATTCAACGTGACTCCCACCCGCATGCATGCATACCAAAACATACACACGCACACACACACACCCACACACAACACCCCCACACACGCACACAACACCCCCCATCCTCCTCTCCAGTCTGAGAACCCGACTTACCTGCTTGCAGGGGGTCCTCCGGATTGGAGACGGGACACGGCGCTGCTGTCAGCAGCAACGTCCGCCAGCAAAACACCGCCAGGCTGTATCATTGCTCAGGATATGGTCGGCGGGGTTTTGCTGGCGTGGCGGTGCTACTATCAGCAGCGCCACCTTACCGCCATCCGCAGCCGTGACCGTCAGCGGTATTTTGCCAGCCTTCTGGCAGAATACCGTCAACGGTCATAATACGTGTGGACGGCTGGTAGCCACGCAGCAGTATGTTGGCGGCCGTTGCCGTGGCTGTAGGCGGCAGTTACCGCCAATGTCATTGTTGGAAAATGGGTCATTGGTAAGGGCAGGTAAGTACCTACACTTAACAATAGGCCACTAACCTCCACTTAGGTCCAGTTAGGTCTCAGTAAATTAAACCCAGCTCAACCCTTAGTAGCTTGGCAACGAGCGATAAGGCTTAACTTAGGAGACAAAGCGTAAAGCATTCAAATATCACAAAACAGTAATTAAATAAAACACAGGAAACAGCTTAAAAATCCAAAATCAATTTATAAAAATAGATTATATTTTTATCTTTAAAATGACACCAAGACGAATAAAATTGGATAAGGGGAACCGGAGATTTGAATTTTTAAAGAAATATTGCTTTCTAGCGCATAGAAACAACTAGCGCTCAAAGGGTTAAAAAAGGTCACACTGGTAAGGAACAAAGTCCAGAGTTCAGGCCACCCACGAGGTAACACTGTCACACTTATTTTCAGAAGTGTTTGATTCAGGAAAGTGGTCCACAGCACCAGCCAAGGGTTCAGAGGCTCCGGTATGCCTCTTGGGGTCTGGAACTACAACTCCCACAATTTATAGAGATGCTCCAAACGTCTCCAAACTTCTGGATCTTCTTTCAGGGGTCCTTTTTGTGTCCTTGAAGTGTCCACAACTTGATCCAAGGTTCCAGAAGCTCGGAGTTGCTCCTTGGGAGTTGGGACTACAATTCCCAGAATGCACCTGGTCAGAATCCTCAATAGCCACTGGACGCTGTTCAGCTGGGCTCTGCTTGCAGGACTTGATGCAGGGGACTCTGGGCAGCTCCTTTGTAATGGTAGCAAATGGGGAGTCCCTTCTTGAAGCAGTAGAAGACAGGTAAAGTCCTTTTAGTGGTGAAGCCCAAGTGTGCAGATGGTGCAGTCCTCCAGAGTGCAGTGTCCAAGTGCAGTTCAGGGGTCCAGCCGGGCAATCCTTCTCCTGTCATTCTTCCTTGTTGGAATCTGATAGGGATCTGGTAGGGAACTGATGTGTGGGTGCAGGTCTGACAGTTTTATCCCTGCTCCTCGGTGAAAAACAGGGGGGTCCTGGTTCTCCAATCAGGTGCAGGGTCCTTCCGACTGTGATGACCACTTCCTGGGAAGTGTGGCCAAAATCAATCCCAGGGAGCAACATTTCTCAAAAATCCATCATGGCGGAAAGTGATTTTTGGAGGTTACATCTGGCTGAGCCCTCCCACTGGTGTGGCTAAAAACCCTAAACACACCCCTCTCCTAATCTAATCAAGGGGGCACCTGATTGTCTGGGTTTGAGGGATGTGGGGGTGTTGCTGGGCTGCTCCAAATGTCCTTCTCTGCCTTTGAAGACCAGTTTGGCAGCCCTCCCCCTTCCTGCCTCACCATCTGCTGAGGGGAGATCTCCTCCCACAGGCACATCTCTTTGTGTGAAGCCAGGCCACTTCCCACCTCATCAAGGCAGCCTGTCCAGGCTGCCAGAGGCTGGCCAATCAGAGCACAGCAGCAAAAACACTGAAGGGCTGAAGTTGGCAACTTTTCAGGTAAAGTTTAAAACTCTTTACCTGAACAAGTTACATTAAATCCCACAACTAGAAGTTGTGGGATTTATTATAACAATTAATTTGATACCAAACTCTTGGTATCTGTTACCTAAGGGGACTTTTAAAATTAAAATTAAGTCTCCCCATTCTAGCCTATGGAGGCTATTCACTACAATGAGGGGAAAATGAATTTGGCTGTTTTACCTCACCAGGGCTTATAAAACTATTTTTAGAAGGTCCCTGCGTATAGTTACATGGCACCCAGCACTAGGGGCACATAGGGCACACCTTAGGGGTGACTTATATGAAAAAATAAGGTAGTTTAAGACTTTGGAACTACTTTTAATTCCAAAGTCGAATTTGCATGTAACATTAATTTAAAAGCAGCCAACAAGGCAGGCCTGGCTTTAAAATGGCACTGGGCACCTCAGCAGTGCACCTATGGGTGCACTACGTATGCTGGGGACCCTACACATACATGCCCTACCATATACTAGGGACTTAGTTGACTGAGCCAATTATAATTAGCCTAATTTGCATACTGATTTTATACAGAGCACGGGCCCTGGTTAGCAGTATCCAGGGCACCATCAGAGTCAGGAAAACACCAGCAAAAAGTGGAAAACGGGGGCAAAACGTTAGGGGGCCTCATATCAATCTGCAACTGATTTTTGGGGGTAAAAACATTTTGGACTTGTCCAACAGGTAAAAGAGATGGAAGGGAACTCTGTGTCACTGAGTGTTTGGCATTCTTATCCTTGTCCGCCGTTTCCTTCCACCAGTTCCTGACATCAGTATCCCTTGTACGTGATACCATGACAGGCAGGAAGAGGACCAAAAGCACAAGGTGAGATCACATCACAGAATCATGTCTCCTTTTGGAAGGATTTAGAAGGAGGGAATGAGCTTAGGATAAAAATTCCATCAACAAATTAGGCATAATGCAATGGTTTGGGTGGAAATGATAGAATACACAGTGACAGGCCTATGCATTTATTCTTCACTTTCACCTGTCACTTTGGCTCTCCCTTTTAGACATGCTAAAACTAGCATATACAGTCAATTTATTTGTAAGATCAAAGTATGTGGTACAGCATAACACTGTAAAAATGTCTACATGTCTGTCATTACAGCCTGGTTGGGAAGTTTTACGCTGCCTTTTGGACCTCATAAAATAAACCTTTGGCCTGGCTCAAATCTTCTTTTTTAATACCTCTAAGTAGGCTGGGGCTGAATATCAATTATGCCAGAGTTATCGGAGTAACTTTAGTAATTCTGTGTTACTCACAATGCTCAATCACTGATTAATTCAATTAATGCAATGCAATTAATGCAATTAATTCCACATGCTTGATTAAGAGAATTTTGTGGGGGAAAATCCTACAACAGGAGAACATTTAGTGAGTGCTCAGCATCTGCTCACACTGCTCTTTATGTTCTATTAAATGTAGTGCTATTTTCTTAGAATGAAATGCATCCCAGCATCCACTTTGAATGCAAAGGTGCTTTTAGCGCTATGAAACTAGCTCTAAACGCTGGGAGTAAACTGGGGAAAAATCCTTCCCCAAGGACATATTTAGTAAGTGCGTGAGGCTGCTTACTCTCACCATTCAGGTTCGGTTGCATTTAGCTTTATTCCCTACCACAACATGCATCCTCACACCCATTTAGGACTTGGGGAGGCAATTTTGCATAGCACTAAATGCATAATTACTCTTCTCGCATAATTCTGCTTAGTCTTGCAGGATTTTGGGGTAATTCTGCACGATTACACTACACAGAATTACACAAGTTATGCCCACCCCTGCATACCCCTTCCCACTAAGGTAGGCCCTAAATGTCCAGGGTGCCTGGTGTTTAAAAACTAGGACATGTAGGTTTAAGGTTTTACATATCCTTGCAGTGAAAAACTGCCAAATTCATCTTTTACTGTAGTAAAGCTGGCTCTCCCATCTGGAAACACTGAGGCCCTCATTATGACCCACGATGCGGCCTGACCACAACATTATGACTGCGTAGTTATCGTCACGACCGGACCGCCAGCACTGCCACTTTCGGCCGCCTGACGGCCTGGCAGTGGCGGTGGTCCCAATCCGCCAGGGCAGCACTGCAAGCAGCACTTGCACTGCAAGCAGCACTAAGAGGATTACGACCCCTCTCTCATCCAGCATTTACATGGAGGTTTTACCGCCATGTAAAGGCTGATGGAGACAGGGTGCCGGGGGCACTTGGCTTGGGCATTGCCCCCCTGACAAGCCCCGTCAAGCAACTCAGAAAGTGATTTGGACGGCGGGTGCTGGTGCACCCGATGCACAATAGCATTGCCGCCGGCTCTATTATGAGCTGGTGTCAATGTTGTTGTGCGTTTCCCACTGGGCCAGTGCCACTGACCCAACGGGAAACTCATAATAGGGCTGGCGGTAAGGAGACCGCACTGGCGGTCTCCTGACCGCTGGAGTTTGGCGGATGGCCTTTTCCGCCCGCCAAACTCGTAATTAGGGCCTGAGTTACATTATAACAACTTATAATACTTAGTAATAGTTTGTGAGCAGCTAGAAAAACTATTCAAGGACTCATAATAAAAGTAATAGAATCCAACTTAATAGTAAAGCCGAATTTTATAGTACTATTTTGAAAATGGTACTTTTGGAAAGTGTCATTTCACTTTCTAAGTCAAATGTGCTTTTCTGCCAGTGCCCAGTGTCACCTGACTGATGAATGGTTCCCCTGTGGTGAGATGTGGATTTCTCCGAGACAGTGGACAAAAGGCTTGAGTGCGGAGAGGTGTTTCTCTTCCCTGAGCTAGATGGTCTGGGGGGGTTGTGCCCATCCGCTTCCTGAGCTGCAGTGGGTCCCTGTCCTGTGTCTGGCAGATGTTGCTCACATCTAGACCTGCCCCCTTTGTCTTCCTAGTCATCTTCGATCTAAACCCAGTGGGCGGGTGGAGCTACCCCAGAACAAGACCACAAGGTATATTATAGTAGCCACAACTCTGGCTTGGCACATGGAGCTCTCACCAGAGGACAAAGGGTCCTGCCAATGCTGGATTTAGGTGGAGAAATGCACTGTGGGATAGTTTACTGTAGAACAAACAGGAAATGCTGCAAAAGTATGTAAGGTCCTCCTAGGATATTCTACCACATAGGACAGGGAGTTGCCAGGGTTTACCATCACCTACAGATTGGCACTGGTAAAAGGTTGGCATAAAAGTGGTATCTCCAGTATCCCTCTCAAAATAGTCCTGGACCTGTGAAGAATCAGAAGAAGGATTGCTTTGCTGTAAGGAGAACCTCAGGAAATACTGGTCTTGCTTGCCTTGAAACCATTGTCCCAGAGGTGATTCTAAGGATCAGTAAGCTGACCTCCTATTTGAGCTGTTAGACACATCAAGCTTCCAGAGGACTTTTGCTGCAACTGCCCAGCTAAACAGTTTCTACTACACACTGGACCCTGCTGCTGACCTCTGCTGGGTTGAGTCTTGACTCCTAAGTGCTATCACCATGGCCCTGGACCCTTAGCCAGGGCTGGATCAACGTACACTCCTCCTAACATTTTCGGAAACCTGGGACTTAGAAATGTTTTGCCAACTTTGTGCTCTGACTACCAGTGGAGGACCAGGGCCAACCGGCCAAGCTGATTGAGTGAAGGTGCATCGCCTTCGAGCCAAAGATTCAGGTTAATCCCGCTGAGTTCTCCAGAGCAGCAAATCCAGTCCAGCAGGACTTTGCAAAGAAAGAGTCTGGCCTCATGGAGCCCTCTTCGACGTCAGCCTGCAGTCTTGCTCTGCTTAAATAATCTGAGCTCCTAAAAAGTAACTAACTTTAAAGATAGAAATCTCCACCGGGGAAAGGCACAAAAAGTATATGGCAGGTGAGGGACCTTCTCTGGGCATGAAATTTAAATTTCTCCCACTTTGAGTTTCGCACCAAAAGTGAAAGTTTCACTGAGACCCTGTCCTATAGCTATCCCAGGAAGTGGAGCCATTTTCGGTTCCAGCCTACTGCCATGCCCCTCTGAGGATATTTGACTTCCATTCCAGAGACTAATTTAGAAGGTAACATTTTTCACTGGGACAAACCGTGTCCCTGTATCCAACCGGTGCTCCATTGCGTTAGGCCTTAACTGGTAACATTTAGCCAGCCTAACATGGCTAAAAGCATGATTTAGAACTTGGTGGATGGGTTACTGCATCAGAATGGTAACAGATATCCTGTCCGCCAAAATCTAAATCCCTTTAGGACATAATGGGATTTAGATTTCGGCAGACGGAATAGCCATCACCATTGTGACGCACTAATCCATCCGGCAAGTTCTAAATCAGGCGCTAGGAAACCGTGGTTGGCCCCTAAAATTTGTTGGTGCAATTTTGAATCTAAAACTTAAAAAATTCATAACTTAAGTTCTACTTTTTGGATTTTTGTCATTTTTGTGTAATTGTATTTATTGAAATTCATTCTAACTTTCTAACTTAATTTGGGATTGTTCTTGTGTTTTCTCATTAATACTCTTTGAGGACTGCATAAAAACTTTACACATTTTCTCTAGGTTAAGCCTGACTACTTTTGTCTCAGGCTACAGGAGGGTTAATGTTAGGCCTGTCAGCCTTGAGGTATCCTTCCCTCCAACTTTTTGCCTTCCTCCAACATTTTTCAGACCTTGTTTTCGTTGGTGTTAGGCCTCTGCACACTATACCACTGCTAACCAGCGCTAAAGTGCTGGTGCTAGCTCCCCTAAACATGGTCATATCGGCTTATTCCCAATTGGCATATTTATTTTACATAAAAGTCCCTAGTAAAGTGCGTCCAAGGCCCATAAATTAAATGTTCCTAGTGTGCCTGCCGCACTGACTATGCCACCCACTTAAGTAGCCCTTTCAACATGTCACAGGCCTGCCATTGCAGAGCCTGTGTGTGCAGTTTTAAACTGCCATTTCATAAACATTTTGCCAGGCCTGAACCTTCCTTTTTTGGTACACACAAATCACCCCTGGGGTGGGCACTGGATAGGCCAGAGGGCATGGTGCAATGTATTTAAAAAGGAGGACATGTACTTTTAAGTTTTACACATACTGGTAGTGAAAAACTCTTAAGTTTGTTTTTAACTTTTAACTTCTGAAAGTCCCATCTCTCTCATAGGACAATACTGGAATTGACTTATTGCAGAGAAAATTCCTTCAAGTTTGGTGTCTCTCAAATCATAATTTCAATTCCTAATTTATGGTGAAGCCGAATTTTAATTTGCAATCCAGAAAATGCTACTTTTAGGAAGTTGCCATTTTTTTACCTTAGGGATTTGGTGCCTGCAGCCTTCCTGGGTCACATGACTGGTGTAGTTGGCAGTTGGGTTTTGTGTATTCCTGCTAGACAACCACACACAATGAGAGGTTAGGTGTGTCTTGTTGGTGTAGGAAGCTGCCTCTTTATACAGTAGAACAAAATTAGGTACACTGCCCAAGGAGTCCAGGCAATCCCCAGAGGAATCACAGAAGCCCAAATGACATCCCAAATGCTCTCCTTTGTGGTACTGTGGTCGAGCTTTAATGCATATCGGAGGGCAGTGGTAAGCATTAAAGTCAAACACTCATACAGCAAGTGAGACACACACTCAATGAAGAACTATGACAGCAATTGATAAAAATAACATGTGCTTTTATATAAACTTTGATACCAAGATTGCTGAAATGAGCTGGGTAATTTTTGAGTTATGAAGCATAAGAGTTTGCAAAGGTTGACAGTGCATTTTTCAGATGCTGTAAAGATATCCTATAGAGGAAGAACAAGCACTGCATACAGGTATTGTACAGCGACTTATGGGACGAATCTCCTAGACTTAGGATAAGTATGGTATAGGGTCCAAGGCCACACAGTAGGTCTCTTCATGCGACACTGGGGCAGCTGGGTGCAGGGGTGCAATTCAGAGTTGGGTGCCCCGTGTAAGTCTATGGGGATTGGTTCAGTTACAAAGTTGCTGAAGGAGTGGACTGGAAGATCAGTCCAGAGGAACCCACGGGGGCTCAACCCTTGAGGTCCTTGGGCATGTGGGGACACTGTTGGTCCACTTCTCCTCAGGATGTGGGACGCAGGTGCAGTGGTGTCTTGTAGCATTGGGTCTGGTGGTGCAGTTCCTCACGGTTGCAGGGGTTCCCACAGAAAAGGTTTGCAGGTGTGGACTGGGGGTCAGTCCGACCAAGCCAACAAGTGGGCACAGGTCTCATGATGCTGAGAGACATGGAGACACCCTCGGTCCTCTTCTCTTCGGTTCGGGGTGGATGGGTGCAGAGGTGTCCTGAGGTGTCGGGTCTTTGTCTTCAGGTCACTCGCAGGTGCTGGGGGGTTTACAGAAACAGGCTTCAGATGTCGTTGTGAAGTCCACATTGGACAAACTCAAGTTGGGCTTTGTCTCTGGGGGGCCTGGGGACCACGCTGACACCGTTGCCCCAATTCAGCTCAGGCTAGGTGGCTCGGGTGCAGTGGTGATGTGCAGTGTTGTGTTTTTGGCGGTTCTCACAGTTCTTTCTTGGGTGCCTGAAGATGCTGGGAAGCAGCTCCTCTGTCCCAAGGGAGTTATTCTTGGAGATTTGTGAAGTACTGGCAGCTATCCCAGTTTCTTGAAGGCTGCAGTGGCAGGACAGTTCAGTTGCTTCACGAGGGTCGTGTGCAGGAGGCAGGCCAGCAGGGTTGCCGCCAAGTAAGTCGTGCTCCTCTGTTTTGGGGTTCAGCAGGCTTCTTGCCCACTCCTTCTTTTTGTCCAATGACGATCTGAGTATCTGGTATCAGGGGGTCCCCAAAATACTAAGTTTAGGGGGCATTAAGAGAAGTGAAGGGCAGTAGCCAATGGGCTACCTACCCCTGGGGTCACTACACCCTCTAGATGACCACTTTCTTTGGGGAGTGAGCATCACCCTGTTCCAGAATTCCTAATCCCAACACACAAGATGGCAGAATTTCCAAGGTTGTGTGCACTTCAGGCTGGTCATCCTTGAGGTGTGTCTAGCTGGGAGATACGTCTCATCTCCTGCATAGGTAATTTTCCCGCCTGTCCAGGTGCCAGATGGGCCCTGGGGCAGGGGAATTGACATCTCCCTGTGAGCAAGGTCAGATCTACATACCAAAGGTGGGGGATTCTTTGAAGCTCTTGCCTTGGATTGCAGGTCATTTTGTGAGGAGGTGTGTGCAACACCCTTTCCAAAGCAGGTTTTGTTTCTGACCTCCAGAGAGCAAAAGCTCTCTACCTTGGTGAGTCGGATTCCCATCTGTTGGTGGCAGGCTGGTTAGATCTAGTCTGTGAGCTCACCAGCAGTTAGTAGGTTTTCAGGGGCACCTTTAAGGTGCCCTCTGGGTGCATGTATTAATAAATCCATCACTGGGTCAGTGAGGGTTCATTAATACGAGATGTCTGATACCAAACAGCCCTATTTTCAGTGAAGCCATCATGTAGCTGGGGAACTCGTACTGACCACTGTCCAGCACATATGCCTAAAATGGCTTCCCTGTGCACTTCCTATGTCTAAGAATCAACAAAGACATACCAGGGGCAGATCTGCAATTGTAGGTATGACAGCACATGTAATATAATGCAGCCTGCCTTAGGACTGTAGGACCTGCTGTAGGGGTGACTTACAAATATTAAACGCAATGTTTAGGGCACATGGTACACAGGCTGTGTGTCATGTTGAGTTTTCACTTTTAGGTAGTACCTTGCCACGCAGCCTGCTATGGCAGTCTGCTTGTGTTTGGTGCTCAGTCCCTCAGAGTGGTACAAGTTGTGCTGCAGCTCTTAGGGACCCTCTGCAGAACCTAGGTCCTAGGTACTAACTGTTTTACTTACCATGGACTTACAAGAGTGCTACAGGGCCTGGTCACTTGGGGATCAAGTGAACAGGTGTCTTGTTTTGGGGAAGGAACACTGGCACTGGGGACCTGGTTAGCAGGAACCCATTGAACTTCAGTCAAAGTTGCATCAAAAAACAGGCAAAAAGTGTGTGGGGTACTGCAACCGGAACCCAGCTTCCTACCCTGTATTGTCACCATAGCCGGCTTGGAGCCAGGGCTGGTGAGGGAGGGAAGTCTTGCACTTCAAACCACTATCTAGAGATTTCTCCCACCTTTCAGAACCAGGGCACCAGGGTATAAAAGGTGGGCTTCAGACACCACCATTTCAGTACACTTCTAGACCTGTGGATACTCTACCAGGAAGAAGGACTGCTCTGCTGTTGAAGGACTGCCACTCTGCTGGACTGCATTCTGCTGGACTCCTGCTTTGCAGTCCTGACCTGCTGCACTCTTGCCTGGGTGAGAAAGACTGGACCTGCTTCTCCTGAACTCAGAACCCAGAGTGACTCCAAGGGCCAGTTGGCTAGCCTCCTGATCTGAAGTCACTGGGAGATGACAGACTTCCAACAACCCTGCTTCCTCACCTGGACTATGCCATCTGTGAGTCTACCCTTCCAAGTGGGCCCACCCCATTCCTAAGATGCTTTCCTGTGGAACTGACACATACTCTCTGCTGACGACTCCATCCCAAGCAGAACCAACGCATCTTCTTTGCAGAGCGGTGCACCCCAAAGCAGAACAAACGCATTGCGACTACTGTGTGAATTGGAGTGGTTGCAAAAGGCACGCATCGCTGCCATATCCCACATGTTGGGTTTGATGCCTCGCCTTCAGAACTGCTGCTGCACAACGTTTTTCAAGAACAGATTCTTGCATCTGTCATTGTCGATGGCAACTTTGACGGAGATGTTGACCCGCCACATCAAAGCTTCACCGGTCTTCAGAATTGACGTATCACCTCAATTGTGCATTGCATCCCAGACACTGGCCTTTGCATCACAAGCCCCGTCAATGGGATCCTCGACATCAATACAACAGATTCTCGAACCGCAGACTTGCTGCATATCAGGACCAAAGCATCGCCTCAGCTGCGTGACTCATCTTCGACATGGATACATGAAATGCTCCACAACCCGGATTTAAGTTAGTTTAATCAGCGACCGAACTGAGTCCCTTCAGCTGGCTCATACTCCATCGTGATCGGCCTGAACTTGTGACTTTGTCCCGGTCTGCAACAACCAGAAATCTCCCAATAGCACTTTGTGCCTTTTGGTGCTATTTTTACTAAAACTTTAAAATTCTATATCTCCGGGTCTATTGATTGAATTTCTGTCATTTTGGCTTTGTTTTATTTATTAAAACCAACCCTCATTGTTTAACCTTTGTCGTGGGCTCCTTTTGTTGTGTGTTTTCACTGCATTACTGTTTCAAGTGTGCCACAAATACTTACACTTTGCCTCACTGCTCTGTGCCAAGTTACCCGGGGTTTGGGCACAGATTAATTTTGGGGTTTGCTTGTGTTTTATACTGACAAGGATTGTGGTTGGTCCTTGACTAGGGCTTACACCCCAGTCAACCAACAAACCAATATCTTACAATTAAGCGCAGGTTTACCTAGTGACTTTTGTGGTACTCCCTGACAAGGATTGTGGCTGTTCTTTGAAGTGGGTTCTTATTTACTACAACAGATTTTCCAGTATCTTACAAAACCACTTCAAACTTTTCACCTTTCGCCCTCTAGAAAACTTGGGCGTGCAGTGATACAAATGATACTTTCACATCATGCCATCTCCTGCTGTAGGAAGCCAGATAATCAAGTTGAACAACTTAGAAAGTAATTACATACTTCCTGCTATGGACTGCCCAAATAAGGAAACTAAGTAGATTAATGCCAGACTCCATGTAAAAATAGTGCTACAATAACTAATGAATAATATTGAAGACATAAGCATTATCACAGAAAGAGTAGAAAGGTAGTGGCAGGGGAGATGATGCATGTGAAGAGCGGTGACAGTGTTTGATCAGATAATAAGAGTCACATAATCAAAGGCACATTGGAGATTTACTCAAAGTGTAAGATATTGTGTATGTTTCATGTATGTCTTTGCTGATTTATACACAGAATTAAAGGACATTTTGTTGGAGGCACTGCTGGTCCAGTGAAGTAATTTACTAATGAGGAGCACAGGAGCAAACCCCATGCTTCTGTTTTGGGAACCATCAAAACTACTGTAGGATTTGCTACTTTGTCACTGTAGAGAAGATTACCCTTTGCTAAGCCTGCCTGGGTCGATCTATAGACACTGATCAATTGTTCCCTCAACAGTTCCTACTGCTGATGTGAGACATTTGGAGCTAGGATTTCATATCTATTAACACAACTAACACTGAGTATATGGCTTTCAATCCTTACAAACTGTTCAGGCAGGAAACAGGTTTAGGCCAAATCCCTCTTATAATTTGTCTATTTAGGAGCCTGCTTAAGTGTTAATAAGAGGCGGTGGGAGTAAATCAACAATTGCATCCCTTCCGATTCTTGATTCATAGATCTGATGCAGTAAAGAGATATACAATAAGGTCCCCCTTACTTCTCTCTCACAATAAAGAAGCATGGTTCAATTCTTAGTCTTTGTTTATCTACATTGGGCGCCAGCCTCTCTACTTTGTTTCAGTTTAGAAACGTTCAGATCCTTCTGTGTGCTCCCAATGTTTGAGAGTTTCTGGTAACATCTTGGCCACTCCTCTAGAAGATCAAAATGAACGTTAACCTTAGGTATTTCCCCAATGAGGTCAACACTGAATGTTCAGGGCTCCTCCAGAATGTGCATTTCTAGCCACATGTATTCCTTCAGCGCATGTCCAACACTGGTTGGCCCATGATCAGGACATTTGTACCAAGACACCCTTAAAAGGGAAGGCTCGGGGGCAATGCCCCTACTCAAATCCCATAATAAAAGTCTCCCGCCCCGTTCACTCATGGCTGGGCAGGCAATATGAGACACTGGGAAAACCCAAAAGTTACTTTTAAGAGAGGAGGGAGAGACGTATCACCAGCAATCCAGCCAGGCAAACAGCCCTGAGGGAAAGAATAACATTTTATTTTAGACTTCTTATAATTTTTCCCCAAAGGCTCATGGAGACGGTCTGCCTCACTTGCCACACTCTCTCTGCGCATTATGGGCTACCATAAACCACTAAAGTCCTGAGTTTGGAGACTCGGGCAGAGAAGGTATCATGATGTTCTAAAACAAATATATTGAAGGGACTCTGATAACGGATGACCCTTTGCAAAAGAAAGGCCGATTACACAATCTAATTGGCTTTAGCTAAGTACCACCCATAAATCATTTACTCCAAATAATGCTGATTCAGCCCACGGATAACGGACACGATTGATGAAGAGGGCTATATAAATCATGCTAGTATGAGTTACAACTGGACTTTTATTATGTGCTTGTAATTAAAGTTCGTCTAAACCCAATCGCAGCTCAGAAGGGGGAGGAGCGTGAACATGAAGCAGCTGACTGCAGTCCTGTGTCTCGCGCTGCTGTCCCTTGTCAATGCCTACCTCATCGTGGTCCCCGAAAACCGCCCCCCTGTGGTGATATCCCAAGACTGCAACGCCACCGAGCGTCAAGCGGCCTTGGCCCTTGATGAGATAAACAAAGACCGAGATGATGGCTTCATCCTCAGCCTGTACCGCGTGGTCGACGCCCACCTCCAGTCAGATGTAAGTGGTTCCCGTTGCACGCATTGTACCTCGGAAAGCTTAATGACCAGTGCTTAATTTGTGCT
The DNA here is from genome assembly GCF_031143425.1 of Pleurodeles waltl. Taxonomy (NCBI): domain Eukaryota; kingdom Metazoa; phylum Chordata; class Amphibia; order Caudata; family Salamandridae; genus Pleurodeles; species Pleurodeles waltl. Next base: position 83,029,114 of record NC_090450.1, on the reverse strand, counting down.
TGCTGGTTCCGGTGCTGAGCACCGGCACTTATTTTTGAGGGCCGGGACTTATTCTTCTGCCTCAAGCATTTGATGTGAGCAAAAGGCACATTTGGGAACGGCGGAGGAAGAGAAAAGGGAAAAAGCGTCACAAAGTGAGAAAGCAGAAAGCTGCCAGAGTCAGCTGAAGGGGTAGGGAGTGGCTGTAAATGGATTAAAGAGGCCCGAGATGGTTTCAGGATTACGCTGCCCCAAGGAGGGCTTTGGACACCAGCACGTTTTTATTTACAAATTAAGCACTGTTAATGACACAGAGTGCTCTTTTACTATTATTTATTGTTGATATATTTAGAAAAGGAGGTAGCAATGTATGCAAAAAACTAAGAAAAATCGGTTTGTCACGTTACCATCCATTTATACTTCATAATTTCTTATTGTGGGAATATATTTCTTGAACTGCTGCTGATAAGAGACTGCAGCCACACTCCCCAGTGTACCCTTGTTATCACACTCAGTATGTTGAGAGGCTGACAACTCGCCTTTAGATTCATTTCATCTGCCATCTTTATGAGAGAGAGCGCTGCTACCTAGACCTTGCGTATTACCGGGCTCTTGTTAAACTCCGTCCCTCTCAGTTTATTTTCTTGGGCGATTGCAACGTTTCCTGTTTCAAAATGTCCTACATTTCATCATTCACCTGTGAGGAAACTGGCCGATTCACAAAAAATGCTGACAAACTCTAAATCGTGCGTTTGTGGCAGCGATCTGCATTGCATTGCGGACATTCAGCGCTTTAATAACTGGCAGGAGCTATCTGTTGAAGACACTATTCTTGTTTCCCAGATGTATGCCTGTCAACCCCAACCACGCAACACCGGATTATCAATAGCGCAGCCTTAGTCAGTGAAATGTGCAAAACGCCTTTATTTTGTGTCCTAGTTTTATCACTTATCATTTTCCATGTGGCTAAGCCCCTTGTCCTACATTGCCACAAACATTTCCATTATTTGAGGGCACTTGTCCCACTGCACCAGGGGCGGCTCCTCCGTTTGGGCGCCAGCAGCTGCCAAACTTCTACACTACAACTAGAATAAACTATGTTTATTACTGTTGCAGTGTAGGAGGGGCACGGCCACGGGCCATGACGAGCACATAGGGGGAGCGCTCAGTGCGCATGTATGTTTGGCCGGCCATCTCAGGCCGGCCAAACATACATGCGCACTAACCTCTGTCGAACCCGGCCACGCAGTGCCTGGCTGGACACTCCGACCAATCCGAACCCTGCTGTCATGCAGGCAGCAGCATGACAGCAGCATTCAGATTGGCCGCAGGAGCCTGTGCATGCGGCAAAGGCAAGAGGAGCACGAGGTGGCACCGGCGGCAGCGGGGCTTTCAGGTAAGTTTTTTTTTACATTTATTAACTCTTCTTCACCACCCCTCCCCCCGCGCGCTGCCCTGCCCCCACCACGCGCCTCGAGCCGCTACTGCACTACACCTTCCATTTTAGGGGCTGATTTACAAATGTACTTCATATGGGTAGGCATTATAACCATTTGTGAATGTTACTAATTTCGGGATCGTCCCATGGCAAAACTATTCGAACATCTATAATCCTAATCCCAGGAGTCACTTGCAGCAGCAGATTTTCTCTTGAGGCCGCATAAAACACAAATTGTGATCTATTGGTAAATATGATGTTGTATTACAAATGTTAGTCAATAATTTAGCTGGGGGTGCATGAAAATTGCTTTTGTGTAAGCACACAAAATTACTCAAACATTACACGAAATGCAAAATTGACACGTGACATTATATTTTAGCATGAAATGCGCCCTCAAATCCATTTTGGATGCCAGGATGTATTTCCCGTTTAGGAAAGCACAAAAAAACCACAAGTGCTGGAAAGAAAAGCAGCTCACTTTCTAGTTATTCGTCTTGTTCCTTTTTCTCCTGCACTGCAATTTTGTTGCAAATATGGCTTTTTTGTGTCTTGTGGCAAACATGTATAATTTCAGGAATTTCAAGTAGCAAGAGTAAATCAAAATTCACAAAATTACATGAGCCTAGGCCAGCATAATGGAAATTTCAGTGGGGCCCAGAAACCACACCTGAATCTCTTAATGTTTTCCCATTGTCCACTTAAAGCATCGATGAGTTTAATTAGCACAAACTTCTTCGCACAACAGGATGTTCATGCAATCAACTTCTGCCACAATGTGCAAAGCTTCCAAAACATTCACTGATATGCAGCACAGATTACCCCTTTTGAGCACTCTAATTGTACTAATCCAGGTAACATTTTTGACATATCCTACTTCTAAAGATACTTAAACCATAACCCTTTGCTTTTAGACTCACAACTGTATTTACAAATCTACCCAGTCACAGAGTTGTAATGTGTGCTTTCTTTGGATGAAGTAACTACAATGTCAGGATTGTCATGAAAATATAATAGATATTTTACATTGATATTACTTATTTAACCGATTTGAGGCCTGTATTGAATTTTTTGGATGCACCTACCAAGGTTTTTGAGAGAGATTTCTGGTACAATTGTAACTTTTAAGGCATATTAACCAAAATACATAAATACATAATATTGTCAAGATGTTTGGCGGATCTATAAAAATTTAAGATTCATCTTCATATAACATATTCAGAAATAAATGCTAGCGGAATTTAAATCTCGCACCCTTTTCTACTAGTTCAGAGATCAGTATGCTAAAGTTCCATGAAATCTTGACGTTCAAGCAGCAGCGCAGACATCTAGCTCTTTGCACAAGCATCAGCATAACCTGTAGGTCTGAATTTAGTGTGCTAATGCATGCAAACACAGAAATGTAAAACGGTTGTTTGCAGGCATCATCACACGATAGATGGACCTATTGAACTTGCTAATGCTTGTTTAATTAAAGTTTTGTATGTGCCTTAATGGCAAAGGAGCTTAATAAGTAGTTTCATCATGCCTTCTTAATGTTATTGGTATCTGGCAGCAGATGAAATTTTGTAATGAAAGTTGTCAATGTCTACTTTGTTCACGGCATGTCTCTTACACTCCTGTATCTTTTAAGTAGTTTCCTGTGCCCCCTGGTTTCAGAGAATAGAACATACCAAGAGTAACAAATAGAAAGCATGAACACAAATTAAAAATAAGGCACAATTGAAGTTTACTCTTGGCTTAGGCTGATATGTCTGAAGGGAAATCATGGCTGGGGACTGGTAAAAGGTTACAGTGGCATCCACTTGCCTATATGTCATTGATCGTAGGCTAATGTCCAATCTACTACAAAATTCCCACTCTGTCCCTACCTCAGCATGGTTTTGGTGTTTGACAACTGCTGGCTCTTACTTTTGCCACGGGTGGAACAGGGGTGCTGCAGGCATTCACACTTCTTGCTGAAATTGTCATTAATGTCTTGAGGAGCAAGGCAACCATTGATTTCACCAAGCCCAAACTTCTGCCCCCGCAATAATAGACCCTCCTGTCCAGCAAGATTTACATTGACTGCCTGAGGAAGCATGGAGCATGGAATATGTTGCTAGGCATACAAAGCCAGTGTATGAAAACACTTCCCTACCTGGTAAAATATGTTGGCAGAGCCAGGAGGCCCGAAAGGCCTATGGAGTATTGGCTGTCTCCTGCTCAAATATGCAGATTTCGACACAAGCAGTCCTATGAGATACTCCTTCTCAGGAATGTCCACGACTCTTCGAAACTCTCTGTGGATGCACTAGAGAACATTACCTACCTTCGTCTCCTTCAGAAAAGCCCAGAACTCGTGTCTGTTCTGCTAGCAGTTCATCAAGACATCTTTAGTTTCACTGTAATGAATGTCTCCTCAATATAAGTAGTAGTCAATTCTTTTTTGAAACTATGTTTCTGGTTTCTCTCTCTACTTTACTAATTCTTTGAGTGTTGCAAATTTTCTTGTGACATGTTCTTTGCCATTTACTGCTATATGCAAAACTCACTGACACATTTTGGTGCAGACTGGCCTATCTGCAACTGTTAAATAACTAACTTACCAAATGTACACAGAAAGCAACTTGAAGGAGGAAGAGACAACTAGCAGATGTGTGTTGCCAAGCACTTCTACCTGGTACAGAAAGGCAACTTCAAAGTTTTCTAAATGGAGGTTTAAGGTATTCACGAGACACACAGAAAAATAAAAGGTTATCCTCTGGCAATTGTAGTAAATCCAGACCATATATACAATAAAACTAATGTTAATGTTTTGATTGTGAGCTCGTCCCTCCCCAAAATGGCTGCCATACCTAAACCTGTGTTGCACTCTCAACATAAACAAATGTATTATTTCAGAGATTCTATTAGCCAAACCTTTACAAAATATTTAGCAGTCACAGGCGTGGCCATCCATGAAAAGGATGTGAGGACAGTAGATGTGTGTATATGTTTTTTGAGCATTAAAATTAGTTGTAAAAACATAACAAGAAGGTGTCCTTCAGAAGCTTTTGTGCATCCCAGACATTAAAACAACTGTAGGGAGACCCCGAACCTTCGTTTGATTAGAAAAAGATCTAGGCCCTGCTCACGGGAGTTGGGATGAAGAGAAAGCACAAGGGGGGAGGGGAGGGCACTTTTTCCTGTGCTTCCCACTGAAAGAAAGCCCCCAACCTTTTGACTTCTGTGGACCCCCACTTTATCAGTACTGGAACCCAGGGACCCCCACTGAATCATTATTGGAATCTGCCCCCCCCCCCCCCTTGAGTTAATACTGAAAGCTGGGGACCTAATCTGTTAATATTATTACATTTTTTAAGCCACTGCGGACCCCCTGAGGAGGCTTCACGCCCCCCAGGGGTCCCCGGACCACAGGTTGGGAACCACTGGTTTAGACTTTTATGTCAGTACAGTTGGCAAGATCGTTTGAGAGGCTCTACTGAATGGCTAGGAACTCTAATTGCCTTAAATATAGCACTCTATGCCTTTTGCACCCAAAGCAAGCGGCATAGAGTGACCTTTTCTTCCCAATGTTCCCTGAAAGAGCATCTCCAGTATCTTGCACCAGCTAGTGGGGTGACCACGTTAGCTGCCGAAATATAAACAAAACAGCTAATCCCGCTTTGTTATTATATAAATGTGTTATGTGGCAGCAGCGTAAGGATTTAAGGGTGCGTGCCCAGGTCACAGAGCCCCCCCATACCCCTCCCTTTTGACCAACCTGCTGTACTATAGTGAATGCTTATACATATATGACATTTTAACTTTTCATCTATATGTCAGATTTTTAAGATTCCAGTCGTTCTGTAGCGTAGTGCAAACCGGGATAGCGAACGTTGCACATCAGATACTGCTACACTTGCCACACATTGCAATGGATACATGTATAAGTGAGTGTTTTCGTGAAAAGTGCTCTATGTGGTTGGAAGTGTAGTTTTTTAGTAAATATTAAACATTTGATCAGGTATTTCATCAGCTTGAACACTCACTGTGTGAATTACATTTGTATCCCTTTTCTAGGGTGTTCGGGATGTCTATTTCCTAACAATTGATGTCCTGGAAACAGATTGCCATGTCCTAAGTGGAAAGCCCTTTAAAGATTGTCACATCAGGCCCATTCATCGAACGGCAAGTACTGTTGCAGCAGACAGATTTATGCTCAGAATGTACACATCACCTAAAGTGTGTTTGAAATATGCATTTTGTGGAGAGGTTTAAATTATGAAACTGCTTTTATGTATCCTCCATATAGAAGGCAGACATGACACTATAAAAAAACAGACACACAAGTACCTATCCTAGCTCCAACAACAACCATCACCATCTGATCAGCATATTCGAGAATGCCGTCTTGCAAACATAGTACATTCTGCTGGGAGTTACCGCCTTCCACATGACGGTGTACGTCATCAGCCACTTACATCAGTGCTCGCTGCCATCATGACATTGTACCAGAGCACACTTTGTCATGTACTCAACTCCTAACTTTTTGCAAGTCATTTGCCTACCTCAGTATATATCCACAACGCCTGCATTGCAAAGGCTAGAAAAGAAAATGCAAAGATGATTGATTCTCTCCCAAAACACTAGGAGGCTATTCACAAAGTAATTTTGGTGTTTATAAAGTCGCACTCTTTTAGTATTTTTTTTCGTACACTTACATTCCTTTGTGAATTGGTCACAAAACATGTAAAATGGGAATAGGATGGAAATAAAACAGGACTGTTCCATAAAAATATGTATACTATTAGGGCAAATGGAAATAACTATGACTTCCATACACTTTCTACTATTAGGAGTAGGGTGTTGGGGCCCAGTCACAAAAGTCCCACCGTCACCTTTTTGTAAAAGAGAACTCCTGTAGTACTGCATTCCATACATGCTTTTGGGAATTTGTATTTTTGGATGCCAGAATCTAGTTATTATTAGTTTTCATCATCTCTAGTTATAGAGGTCACCAACCATGATGGACTTTGCATTCCATCTTGCCACATCACTGCATATTCCACCATCCTTAACACAAAAACACACACACATGCACACACACATACACACAAACACACAAAACACACACGCACACACACAAACACGAAACACACTCATACTATTGATCAACACACAATGTGCACAATCAGGGCTATTCACAAAGGTGACTTACACTTTTGAGTAACTTCACTACTTTTGGGCATTCTCCATTTCCAGGTGTAATGTTATTCAAAAGTATAGACTTGCGTGACTTACATTTCTCCACCTCTTGTAATAGCGGGTAGAGCCAAATTTGAGAGTGTAAGTCCTTCTTGTTCTCCTTTCAAAAGTGTAAGTTACTACAGCCAAAAATGAGCAGTAATAAGGCCAGCACCATACATATCCAACCACTGCTACTATAACACCCTCCAAGGATCTCCCTATGTTAAAATATATTTTGTTAAATAAAAATGTAAATTAATTATATATATTGATTTTAAATGTAGAACGTGTTGGTTGGTGATTCTGTTACCACAAAAATAACATCACACATTCATTTCTCAACTAGATGTATACCAATATTTGCTTAAAATATTGCACAACATGACAACAGTTGATTTATGTAGTGCATGCATCAAGAAACAAAGGACATGCTATTATTCAACTAAAACCTTGTGCTTGATATTATATTACTCTTGATATGATTATTCAACCAAAGAATTAGAAGTACTAAGTGAGAAATCTATAGGCATTATTGTGCGAGAATTACCCGTCACCAAATCTATGGTTTCCACATTGTAGGGTCCCTTTCATGGGTGAAGAACAATTACCCACACTACATTTACTGTATAACTTACAAAAGCTGTTCATAGTTCCTAGGGTTGCTGATGATTACTCAGCAGCCCATTGAGAATGTACAGTCTGGGATGTATTGCTTCCTTGTTGCCCCCAAGTATCCCTTCTCTCTCCCCCACTACCAGGGAAACTCAGAAGCAGCCGGATTTTGCATATGTCCCCGACTTCCTTCAGGTCCCAGTGGCAGCTGGAAATGATCCTGCTCTAATGTCTCTTCAGTGAAAGCAGGAGAGAAGGGAGAGACTGCAGAAGGAAGGAAGTATTTTGAATTTTTATCAGCTCAGGTCAGGGTGCTTGGAGTGCTGACACAAATTACATTTAGAGCCCACATTCTAAACCCTTTGAATAGCTGGAGAAGTGCAACCCACTTTTCTAATGGTTGGCAGTATGCAGAAATGTAGGAAAGTCCTCATTTTTGCCCTGGTCACCCCAAACCGTTTGGACAGAGACTGGTGGTTACTGATTCTTGGCTGTGCCCCGTGTACTGCTTACCAGTCCCAGGGCCAGTGCTCTATGTAAAGTGGATATGCAAATTAGGCTAATTATAATTGTCAGTATCAACCTACCTATAAGTCGCTAGTATATGGCAGGGCATGTAGATTTAGGGACCCCAACATAGGTAGTGCACCCATAGGCGCATTGCTGAGGTGCCCAGTGTCATTTTAAAGGCAGGCCTGCCATGCTGGCTTCTTTTAAACTAAAGTTATATGCAAATTCGACTTTGGAATAAAAAGTAATCCCAAAGTTTTAAACTACCTTATTTTACTTACTACCTTATTTTTACATATAAATCACCTCTAAGGTGTGCCTTATGTGCCACCTAGGGAACTTATAAAAATAGTTTTATAAGCCGTGGTGAGGTAAAATAGCCAAGTGCATGGGCCGTGCAGGGGCCCCAGGGGCCCCCAACAACCCCCATTCCACCAGTCTTTCCATGGCAGTGTTAACCACCATGGAAACGCTGGTGGATGGGGACTCGTAATCCCCAGGGCAGCGCTGCCCTGGCGGATTACAACCGCCGGGACCGCCAGATGCAGGCTGGCGGCAGCCTGGTGGTGTTGCGTTTGGTCCGTGGTGGCTCTACCACGGTCATAATGGGGCAGTCGGACCGCCCTGTCTGCGGCGGTCCAACCGCCAACACCAGGCTGGCAGTCATAAGACCGCCAGCCTCATGATGAGACCCTAATCCTCTGAAAAATAATATCTCTGGTTCCCCTTATTTGATTCTATTCATTTTGATGTCAAAGTAAGGATACAAATAGTTCCTATTTTTATAAATTGGTTTTAGATTTTTAAGCTGTTTCCTGTGTTTTATTTAATTACTGTTTTGCGATACTTGAATGCTTTACACGCATTGTCTCCTAAATTAAGGCTCATTGCTCGTGGCCAAGCTGCCAAGGGTTGAGCTGGGGTTAATTTATTGAGACCTAACTGAGCATAGTGGGGAGTAGTGGCCTATTGCTAAGTGTAGGTACTTACCTGCCCTTACCAATAATCCACTTTCCAACAAGAAACATAAATATGTTTTTAATGGGAACTGTGCCAAAAGGCAGCAAATTGTTTGCCAAACATGTATGTGGTACACCCTGTTCCCCGTGCAGGATTGGTGGGAACATTTCATTGCAAAAGATTTAAGCTAGTTGAGATGTGCTGCTCAAGACTTGGGACCTACCCAAAAAATATTACTGTTGGTAAATTACTGGAGAAATTCTGTCAGATACATGGTCCAACAACTTCATTTCTATGAGCTTGAAGACTCACATTAATGAATACTTTGATGACTTAATGTGGCATACCACCAAAACATATGGGACCATGGCAGCTAGAGAGTCACATTAGAATTGCACTTGTCTCTGGTTATAACCATTCCATATCTTTTCCTCCAGGTGTTTGGTCGGTGCAAAGCAGTCTATTATACAAGTTTACTTTGGAGAAAAGCCCGACTGTTCAGTTACAGCTGTGTCCTCAGTTCAGGTACAGTGTTGTTTCTTATTTCAGGATACCATGTAAATCTATGTAATAGAACATGTATGTCATTAATATGCATTCAATAATATGGTGTACCATATACTTCCATGGGTTATTTTGAGCTTAAGCGTGTGAACTGCAATCTAACAAAAATGACAAAATTGAATTTGAACTTATATTATTGTAGCATGATCCAGATATGTAAAAGGCATGTAATGTAGATAGCAGCCTGGGCAGCAGGGCATAAAATATTATGCAAAATTGTAGTCTATAAATAGATTTCATTATTGTTTTTTTCTTTCACAGTTCCCCGGGAGTTAATTTCCCGCATGTGCCCAGACTGTCCAGTTTTCACCAGAGATACAGATAGTTATAAGACAAAAGCTGAATCAATGGTTACAACATACAACAACGAAAGTAACAACACCAACTACTTCAAAATTGATTACATAGAAAGGGCAGCTATGCAGGTAATCATAACAAATCTCCTGGCGAGACTCGACAAGCACTTAGAAGGATACTCTAGGAATGGAGGCCACCATGTAATGCTTGTGGTTTTGGAACTTTAGCTCGACCAATTCCCCTGTTCTCTCTTTTCATAGACTTCAAAAGTACTTTATTTTCTGTCATATTTTCTGTTTCTTTTGAGTCTTTCTTATGTGGATTTGCCTGGATGGGACCCTTGCTGGCTATGTGTACGGGCACATATTTCACTTCAGTGATGAGGGAAAAGCTCATCAGAGATTGCTTGGTGTCTAGTCAGAGGGGGTGGTGGCCTAGTGGCTTTGATGCAATTGTTCTGCTTCATGTGGGGTTCAACCAGTGCTTAATTTGTAAATAAAAATGTGTTGGTGCCCAAAGCCCTCCTCTTAAACAGGCGGCTGCTGCAATTAAATGTTCGAACACGGAATACTAAGGCAGCGTAATCCTGAAGCCATCTCGGGCCTCTTCAATCCATTTAAAGACACTGCCTGCCTCTTCAGCTCACTCTGGCATCTTTCTGCTTTCTCCCATTGTGACCCTTTTTCATTTCCCATATGCGTCTTTTGCTTGCAGTAAATGCTTGAGGCAGAAAAATAAGTGCTAGCCCTCAAAAATAAGTGCCGGTGCTCTGCACCGTAAACAACAAGCACAAATTAAGTATTGGGTTCAACTAATTTGATTGGTCAGTCTTGCTTGGTAATCACACAACATAATTAGGAAATGGTCGAATACAATGCATCTACGCTCCCAGCAGTGAAGAAACTTCAAATGAATGATTTAAAAAAACTTTAAATGCAGCCTACATTTTACATATGTGTATTGAGGTTCAAATTTAAAGATCTGTATTTACATTAGGGCGGAACAACCAACACATATCAGTAAAATCAGCAATTTAAATAATCTGCACCCCATTTCTTTCATAGCAGATGTTACAGGGCAAAACATAACTCAGTGAGTTGAGTTTTATTGTGGGTATCCATGTGCCTCACAAAGATCATACATTAGAATCCTAGCAAGACCAAACAATCTTTTTAATCTTCCACAGTAGATATATGGTATACAATTTAATTGAGTAAAAGTAAATTTTTCATTTGTACTGGTTGTCTGTGGAAAAATGAGGGTGTTAAGAGTCATATAAAATAGTCAACCATTTCTCTTTTAAGTCATTGATACAGTTTTAAAGTTTGAGTGCATATGATTTCTATCCAAATAGTAAAAATATTAGTTTAATGCAGTGGTTCTTAACCTTTTTGAATCCGGATACTCCGAGTGAATCATTATTGGAATTTGGGGCACCCAACTGGGTCATTATTGGAATCTGGGGACTGTGTCCTAAGCAGTTTTGATGATTTTTACCCCTGATTAATACACTAAAATACGGAAACAATCATTCATCAAATACACAAATCATTAAATATTTTGCTTGATTCATAAATTCCTCAGACCACAGGTTAAGAGTCACTGGTTCAATACATACCTTATACGTCTTAATCTAGCAATCAAAAACAACTCTTACAATAGTACCTTTGCTCAGTGGGCAGTAAAAGCTTGCAGGACAATTCTGCATCCTGAACAAATTGTTTGAAGTTTTAACCTAACTTCAAATCAAGAACCACAGAGCCCTTGCTCCAATTATTGCCTGGCTTCAATGTGTAGGTAAGCTCACTTGGAGACTTTAAGTCAAGAAAACCTAAAAAAGCAGTAATCGGACCAAAACATTCCATATAGTGCAGAGTTATTAACACATCACCTTCAGTGTTACAACCACTGAATTATTTTCAAAGAAACTCACCTCCAATTATTTCAGTTCAATGTTTTTCAGAGCCCTTTTGTTTCTGTGGGTGGGATAGAAATCCTTTGAGTCCCTTTGATTGTTGTGCCCTCATTTATGCTTTCAGAATCAAAAATGAAATTGGATGGGTTACATTTGATATCTCATCAAACAAATGCCGCCCATATTTTTCCATAGAAGTCAGGTACTCCATAATTTTTTAATCAAGGTGTGCAGATTTTCACCAAATTTAAATTACTTCCAAAACTTTTGACATGGGAATTTACAATTTTCTTTCCTCAAAATGTTAAGTGAATGTCTATCTGCCATATGTGCAGTGGTCCTAAATTTAACATTAGAACAAGAATTCAGTTTTCAGAGCATACCATTCACACATAAAAAGTTGGAAGTGTTCTCTGAGGTCTTTGCTGCGAATACCATGATAGATACCTCTTTCTAAATTATTTGTTAACTTCATTTACACTTACTAAATATGTTGCGTGGTATACATAGGTTTCTCTAGATGGTTTTTAACCAATTGATTGAGTACAATTTTTAGGTTCTGGACTCTGATTCAATCGATTACATTTTTATTAAGAGGCTTTTACTAAAGCTGTTACTTAAAGGACCAATCAAACCTAAAATATATTTTTAGATTCGCTTCCTTATTGTTTGAAGAAGTGGAGTAATAATGAAGTACCAAGTTTGCAGGCAAGTTGCATTAGCTGTCTGTAGTTTGGGGTTCATGTCAATAATGGTAGACAAGTGGCCTTATTTTTGAAATTCACCAAACCCCAGGCACAAATATACCAGTTGCCTAGACAGTTAGCAATCATGTTCAGAGTCCTCAGTTTGGGTAGCTAGAGGACTGTGAAGTTGATCATGGGCAATTTAAGTAGATATCATCATGGAAATAAAAAATATCCCTTTGCTATAGAAGCTGTAGTGTCAGTACATACAGGTAGCATCAGTGAATATATCATATTTTGGGGGGGATTATTTGCTTAAAGAAGTATGCATCATCTGAAAGTGCAATGTATTTATACTTTTGTAAATGAGGACACTTGCAGCATTTTGGTTATTATTTGCTTACCACTGAAACATGCATTGCTTTGCTTTCAGTGGGTTTTTAAAGCGGCATACTTTGTAGAATTCACTATCCAGGAGACCAACTGCTCAAGGTTAGAAACAGATGTTTCCCACTGTCAGTTCCTGGACGATGAGCATGCTGTAAGTACATGATTTATATTACCTTACTACTACTTTTTTCTGTTACCTTTTAAGGATATATGGTGGACCTTCAGGAAGGTTTCATAAAATGGAGTGATCCTTTTTCGAACCTTTCACTTCTATATCTTTTTTGAGATACTCGTGAGGTAGCAAAATATAGCTGCAAAATATAGCTGTCCTGTCACAAATCAGCTGTTAAAAATTAAAGGAGTGAATGCTAGCATGATACCCATAACTAGTCAACACGTTAACCCATCTACTACCACCCCACCCCACCCCACTAATGTGAAGACGGGGTGTACACCAAAACTTCACAAGTGCAGGGCATGCTGTAGTATCCATATATAGTGCTGACTACAACAAGTCAAAAGGGTTGTCTGTGGAGCTCCATTATAACTGGTTGGTGCTACTAGTTAACATGATCTGGTACAGCTGGACCTGATGAACCTTCATTGGGTTTTAACTTGCACAAAAGTATTCAGATAAAAAGTATCATGTTAAGCTATGATAATGCTCTATCTAACACAATGGGGTGGTGGCAAGCTAGAAGAGAGGGGGATAATTGCTCAGCCTGTTCACCAACTGGCATTAATATTAACAGGACAGCAAGACCTAGGGCCCATGTAACAAAGGAGTGAGCTTTTTGAGCTTACGCTTGCAACCTCATCGGCAGTCGATACAGCTTTTGTTTGCTTGTGTTGCATAGACTATCATCAATCTATACGAGCAGGATTACATCAAGACTTGTGTCTTCTCTATGAGCTGTGATTGGTTATAGCTAAATACGAAGCTTTGCAAATACTGCTTCATAGTCACAGTTTGATCCAATCTTGATGCAAGCCATTGCAATGGAATTTGTCCGTAGAAAAAACTAAATTATTTTAATGTCTAAATGAGGGAGACCAAGTAGACTGACAGACAATTGCATTTATAGCACTCACACTACTGTTGGCAGTGTCTTGTGGGTCTCTTGGAGTATTGTCTGCCATTTATCCACCCAGTCCCTCATAGACCCCACTCAGAAGAGTAATTTACGTTTTCTAGTGGATAATAATGTGACCATACTCCTCAGACCAGAGCAGTTGCTAGAAGGTGTTGCTTTAAAATTACTCAAAACAATCATGTCCTTACAATCACTGAATCATAGGACTGTTTTAGCTACTGATGCAACAAGTGTAAGCATTTACATTTATAATCTCTCATATCATGTTTTTTAGCCTCCTTCATCCACAAACATGCACACAGTGCCACATACTGTCACTCCCAAAGTCTGCGATCTTATAAAAAGAACACATATCCACTGCCAGATGGGTTTTTGCTGACTCTTTGCAGGAGATAGGATCTATTTTAAAGCTGCCTGTCTGGAATTCAGGCACCTGGTTGTCATAGCATTGGTTTAGGAGAACTCCATTTTCTATTGTTAATTTTATTGTAATGTCAGAGCAGGTGCGAAGTTAGTGTGAGGAGGTCATATATGAAAACAGTCTGGTATACAAATCAGCATTCGCAATTCATGACATTACAATTGGGTATTGAGGACAGTGAAGCTATAAACCGTCCTCAGTGTTGTTCTGCACATTTTCTTTACATTCCCCTTGCAAGTAACAAGTGACCACCTACATTTGTCCTACTTTCATAACTTTAGAAACTGAAGACTGGAAAGACTCCTTCACAAGAGTGTGTAACCAAAGGTGACTGTTCTACTAAGTCCAGCATGCCTCAACGTCTCAATGAGGCAAAATTGACTGTTCTTTTTTGAGAATTTGCTGAATTAACAGGATTTGGGATGGGGTGCAGCAGTACTCAAATGGGCATAAAACTTTCTGAGACCAACAAACCAATTTCACATATTTATGGTCCAGAGTGGACTTGTCCACCTATGATGCACTCCAACAACGGAGGGAAGTAAATTCATCAAGCTCCAGCAGCTGCAGTGAGCACAAAATGTAGCCACCCCCCACATTGACCAAACTATCTATTACTACATAGACATTCCCCTAAAATATAAATTAATTCTCCAAGAAGTTTGAAACCACGACCACAGAGTAGTCTGGATCATTCCCTATTTCTTCCTAAAACCACATTGGAAGGGCAAGCAACATTCTCAATCAATTTTAGTCAATTGGGAAAACATGGGAATACATGGGTGGGTCGAAATGGACAGCATGGAGATAACAAAAATTAAATCATCTTTTCCCTGCTCTGGATCTACTTCTACCCAGGGCCACTGGAGACTGGGAAATAAATTAGGATTATAGGATTTTGGAAAATAACAAGCCTTTATTAGTATTTCTAGTTCAACTCCTGAATGTTTCCCTTAGGATTTCAAACTGTGATTCCGGCTGCCGTCAGCTCATACTTAAAGTCCTAATTCTTGTACTTAATACTGTATGGTAAAAATGAAACAATGCTTAAATTGTGAGTTATGAACTCTGCTTATTTAAAAAACTCTGTAAGCAATGTTCAGTGCCTTACTCTTGGTCTCAATGATGAAGTAAAACAACCTACTAACAGAACCCATTCTGAAGAAAATTAATACCTGCCTGTGGTACTCAATGAACACTTGATTTACATTTCAAATACCATTAAACTTGATTAGCAATAACCTTAACTATTCTGTTAATCTTTGGTAGTGCAGCCTATATTCTTTAACAAAAGGACTCCTAGAATGCAATAAGAATACCCTGCTGCTCTTCTTGACTTCTGTCGCCACATTAACCCACATAAGATGAATGTTGCGGGGCTGTTTAGGAACACTGACTTTATAAAAGGAAATTGTAAGAAATGGGGCCTAGTTGGCAGAGGTATGCACCCTGTCAACGTAGGGACCAACACTCTAGTCAGGGTAAGTCAGATACACACCTTAAATTAACCTGTGCTCATCCTCTGGTAACTTGGCACAGAGCAGACAGACTCAACTTAAGAGGCAATGTGTAAAGTATTTGTGCAACACTTAATGCAGTAAAAACTGTGAACACACCACACAATAATAATCCACACCAAGTTAGAAAAATGAATCTTTATTTAATGAAAAAAATACCAAACTGACAAAAATCCAATTAGTAGGAGTTGAGATATTAAATTTTAAAGAATATCTACAAACAAAATGCTTAAAAGTTTAAAGCACCAACTGAGGCTATCTGGTTGTGCTAGACCGGGTGAAATCCAAAATTTCAGGCTGGCAGCGTTGGAGCGTGGGCTGACTACAGGGACCAACCTTGTCCTGCTGAAACAGTTCTTTGAAAGGAGAAATGTGTCGATGTCGGAGATCCGATGTGGGGAGCAAGAGGGCCGATGCAAAGGCAATACATTGGTTCCAATCCATGCAGTCAAGGGATGAGTCGACAGCGAGCCATGCAGTCATTGATGTGATGATGTGATGTCCTCAAGGTGCGGCATCGAACCCTTTATGATAAAGGTGATGTGTCATTGTCGAGCCATGCAGATAGTGATGTCAAAGAGATGCATGGGGGCTGATGGCGATACGTCGATCCTTAGCTGTGCAATTGGTAATGCAAAGTCCTCATTCTCAGTGGCAGCGGTGATGCATCAGTGTCCAAGGGAGATGCAGCAGTTCCAATTGGTGCAGTGCCAGCACTGCATCGAGTTCCTCAGAACACAGCTGCAGAACCCTCTTCCAAAGGCCTAGGATTGGATTGGCACCACATGGCAGGACTCATAGGTGGCAAAGTCCAGGTGCTGTTGGAGAGTTGTAGGCAGTCTTTGATGACCCTGAGACTGCAGAACAGGGGACATGCCAGCAAGCCCTTGGAGTCACTTGGTTCTGGGGATGTAGATAGTCAGGTACAGTCCTTCTCACTACCAGGAAAGGAGTGCAGCAGGCAACAGGGCAGGTACAGCAAAGCAGGAGTCCGGTAAGTCCAGCAGAGTCCAGCAGAGTGACTGTTCTTTCAACAGCACAGCAGTCCTTCATTCTGGTAGAATGTCCACAGGTCCAGAAGTGTGTTGATTTGATGGGGTTTAGAGTCCAGTACTTATATCCAGTCATGCCTTTGAAGTGGGGGAGGCTTTAAAGGGAGAGCTTTGAAGTGCACATACTCCCTGCCCTTCCTTCCCTGGCTGCAGACACACTACAGGGGGTTATGCAGCTCCTGGTGGGGGGACGGGCACAGCCCTATTCAGATGAAAGAGTCAGCCCCTCCCTCCTATCTACCTCAGGAAGACCCGTCAACCTGGTGATGGCCCATCAGGATGTGAAAGACATATCTCAGCACTCTTTGTGTGTGACTGTCTAGAGGGAATGCACAAAGCCCAGGTGTCACCTACCCCAGACATGTATTCAGGGACAGGCAGAAGGCACAGAATAATTAAAGTAATAAAATACCAGCTTTCTAAAAATTGCATTTTCAGACTTAAAACTTGAAATCTGACTTGACTGTAAGTTGTGATTTTAAATTGTGAGTCCAGAGACACCAAACTCAAAATCTATTGTTCCAAATGGAAATTAAATGTATAAAATGTAATACGGTAATCCCAATGTTAACCCATGGGACAGATAGGCCTTGCAGTAGTGAAAAATGAATGTAAGAGTTTTTCACTACCTGGACATGTAAAACTTTAAAGTATATGTCCAGCTTTTTAAATACACTTGGCCCTGCCCTTGGGGTTGTTCAGGGCCTACCTTAGGCGTGACTTGTGTGTATTAAAAAGGAAGGTTAAGACCTGGCAAGTGGGTTAACTTGCAAGGTCGACATAGCAGCTTAAAGCTGCACACAGAGGCTGTGCAATGGCAGGCCTGAGTCCTGTTTAAAGGACTATTGAAGTGGGTGGCACAAACAGTGCTGCAGACCCACTAGTAGCATTCATTTTACAGGCCCAGGGCACATGTAGTGCCCTTTACTATGGGCTTACAAGTAAATCAAATATGCCAATTGTGGATAGTCCAATGTTACCATGTTTTAGGGCAATAGCACATGCATTGGCCAACAGTGGTAAAAAGCCCAGAATCCTAAAGCCAGCAAAAATGAAGTCACCAAAACAGGAGGTCAGAAAGTAAAATGGCTAGTGGAAACCAAGCCCAGGGTGCCAGGTCTAACAGAAATTTTAACACACACAATGACCCAGATGTCATGTGCAGTTCATTTATATCAAGTGACTTCTTGATAAAAGGTTTATCGTGCTATTCTCCACCACACATCCCCCCAAACATGCCTGTCCCCTTAGAAACCTGTTCAGATAATTTGGCAACACTTTCCTTCAGGGGGGCCAGGGCCTTGGCTATGGCCTGTGAGAGTAAAACATCCACCTTAGGAGGTAGGGTGCGCTGTGAAGGGCCCTCCCCTGGGGACAGGTTGGAGAAAAAAATCGTGGTCCTGCATGGACTGCATTGTAGAGGTGACACAGTGGGCAGGCAATAGACAGGAGAACGCCTTGTAACAATATGAAGGGTAGCCCTCCCGCGGTCCTGTCAAAACAAAGCCCAACGGCTGCTGCGCACGCTTTTTGAAGCCGCGCTATGCTCCCTAGCCTGGAGCCGACCTTACCGCAAGCGCGGTGATTCACTGGGGTTGGAGGGGTTAAAAATGAGCCTCAAGCTCAAAACCCCTGTCGCGCTATACTGATAGTGATTGAGTGCTCACCGCTCCTCGAATTGTTAAGGAAAAGTGCTCCGGATTGCCAGAGTAGTGCAGGAGAGCGCCCTCTGGTGGACCCGACACGTCACTGCAAATTGAATCTGCGCTTGGGCTAAAAAAGCCTACTGCGCGCGGTGACATCTAAGAAGAGTAAACACAGAAATTATGCAAAAGTAAATGAACAGCTCAAAGGCAGTAAGGGCAAAGAGACTTAACTGACGTCGAGCAGTGAAGAAACAGGAAGGATGGGGCCAACGGAGGATATATATACAGACTGTCGGAGAAGGAAGGATTAGACACTGGTTACCATGGAGATGATGGCTTCATGGGTGTTGTAGTTTTGAGTTACTGTTGAACTTTTAACTGGCTGTTTAATAAAAAGTCAAGAAAGATATGCATCATCCTCGCCGCCGTGTCCTTAATAGAATTTAAACTTTCCTTCTCGATAGCTAGGAAATTTCTCATTATCCACTACACCAAACACATCATGTACTTCAAAGGCTCTTGGGTAGCTGACAGTCTGGAATCCATCCAGGCCTGACGCATTGACAAAGCTGGTTTAGACTTTTGATCTCCTTCTGTGACCTACTGTCTTGCCTGAACAAATGACAGGGCGCCTGCCCACTTAGAGTGCACCTTAGAGTTTTCCTCCTCCACACCCACTCCCAGCACCCACTGTGTACTGTGCTCCCTGGCTGTCAATGGAGACATCTTGATCAGACAGTGAAACTGACCTAGAGGCAAGGACATTTTTGATTTCCTGCTACTTCCTTTAATTAGTTAACACATAAACTTTTGTTTTACTTCTTTGAAAAACAATTGTAAGTGTTTTGAAAAAATATAATCTAAGGAGAAGTACCACATATATTGAGAGAGACAGCAGAATTTTGTCCATTCCATCATTTGGTCCTAATGCTTGAAACAAGGTCCTCCTTCAATCCCTAAAGCAGCACAAAACCCTAACTTAAGGATACCGCACAATGTAACATCATCAAAGTTTAAAATCTTGAACTTTCCCACCTGAATAATTATGTACCCCATCGCCATTCTTCCGTTTATACATTTAGGCCAAGCAGTAAGGAATGTGATTGAAGTGGAGTTGTGAATTAATAAATGAAAAATACCAAGGCATATGTGCCTCACCTTTATTAAGGGTTACTGTTTAAAGCAGAATACAAGCAAAACAGAGAACGTTGCTCTCCTAAGAGTCAATTCATAGAATATATGAAATAGAAACATAGTATGCTGAGGTGTGCACTCTGGGTCACTGCATTCATTTCCTGAATAAACACGAATTCGTGGTCAAGATGAGATCTACATTTCTGGGGATGAATGCAAGGATATAGGGCAGAGCACATTGTAATAAAAAGGGGTCTTGGGCTGAGTTTGCAAAGTGGAGAATTTCCGGTTTTGAATCTCTGAGGCATAAGTTACTTTTCCTCAACCTTTCCTGCACATATGGAAAAGGTATAGTGATACCAATCCTGTTATCAACATTTTTGTCTAGGGGAATCATGATCTTCCTTCCATTGGCATAGCATTGGAAAGGTATACTGCATTTCTCAATAAAATCAGCTGAAACACAGCTTCAGAATATCCTTTGACATTAAAACCGAACGCCCTAAAGCTCATCCCATTGGAATAAATAGCAGGGAATATACACCCAATGGGACAATATTTGTCTCAAAGATTGAGGATGTAGGGACTGATTACCACCTTGGTGGAGGGGATTTCTCGTTCCCAAATGTGACGGATATCCCGCCCGCCGTATTACACGTTCCATTATATCCTATGGAACTAATAACACAGCGGACTGGATATCTGTCACATTTGGGACGGAGTAAACCCCTCTGCCAAGGTCGTAATCAGGCCCATAATCTTTTTGCCATATTTTTGTCATACAATATTTCTTCGTAAATATTCTGCTATACAACTGCTATAGGGCATAAACATTCGTTGAAGAGCAGTGAGGTTAGTGATCCGTGTGGGCCGCCACATGGAGTTACTTGGGTGTCAGATGTGAACCTCCCCAGTCTTATTTGCTTTGTTTTATTATGGGGGCAATGATTTCCAAAACTGTGTTACGTACTTGCGTATTGTTACAGTACTTCCTTCCAGCTCACAAAATTTAGTACTATAATTTTCACTAGCCAAGACTTCCCAAGAATGGCCTCCACTCTAAACATATGCACACTGTTTGCACTGTTTGCATCAGCAATGACAAAAGGCACAACTGGAACACCCAGTAATCTTCAAAACAGAAGAAATGCACATTAAATGGATATATTGATGTGATGATGCAATATGGTAGAATGTAGTAACAAGTATGAATCATAATGTGTTTTCTTTACTGAACAGCATGTGGGTTTTTGCAAGGGAAGTATATCTGAAGGGACTGAAATGCCTGATGGGCCGCCTACAGTGTCTGTTAACTGTGACATCTATGATCCCAAGGTGAAGTATAATATTTAAATGTACAGTCTCAGATTTGTAAATGTTCAAAAGACAGCATCACATGCATGAATGCAAACACCCCATAGCAATCTTTCTCAACTCACCCATTGTTTGAATAGGGTTCATTTTCAGACTCAACTGGTACTAGGCCGGTCATAGCCATCCTAAGGAAGATAAGATATTGGTGACAAATGGAGTACACCCCAGGATGCTAACTATTCACATATTGTCCACTGGCAGTTTTTTGCAGGAAGATCTGGGAAGGGCAGGTGTTTCCTACCTGCTAAATGTCTAAATAGGATTTATGGTGAAAACTATAACCCTGGTCTATTGAAGAGTGGTGACGGTAATGAAACAAGTCCCTTTATTCAAGGCAGCAGAGCAGGTCCGACCTAGATGAAATTATTTCAGTCAGTCTAAACAACAACTGAGCGTTTGGTTTAGTAGTTAGAGCAGGAAGGATTGATGGAAATAACCTACTTGGATCTTACCAAGGCCTAGGACTCTCCTCTACATGAAAGCTCCTAAAATGAAGAAAAGAAAATAGTGGATGGGTTGATGGCCAGTATCACACAACCTGTTTTCATATTTGTATTTAAAAGTCATAAACATAGAAGGTGTTAGTGTGGCCCCCACGGTGGTGAGCTGTATTGGTAACTTTGAGGTGATACAATAAGGGTTCTTAGTGAATAAAACCTATTCGCAGGAGATGTGGTGACCAGCAGGATGTCACAATGACTGGTACTATGTCCTTTAAAACATTTATAAAACATATGGAAGGGTATGTCCCTTCAATATATTGAAAGTATCCAGTTTTGTAGTTGATCGCAAGCCCTAAGCCAGTGTTGCTACACAATTCAACTGAAATAGCAACAAAGTCATGAATTTGGGTTGCAGAATACATGGAGAGTAGATGATGATGGAAATGAGCATTGCAGTCCATCCAATTAACCTACATTTTTGTGATGAAAGGGTCAGAAGCAAGTCTATTGACTGAACTGACGATTATCGGTGACCAAAATAATCTTTTCAGATTGTTTGTACATTATTATCACCTTCAAATACTTTTTGGTCCCTTGAGAAAGCTTATAGGGCAACTTTCCTGATTCAAACAAGTGTTGGCTGTCCTGAGAGTGTACTCTGAGGAAAATAATCAATAAAGAATCACTTTCTACCCTGACCTAGAGTACAATACGCAATTTCTGATTATGTGCTGGGTTGCTATAACTAAACTCAATCATTACAAACATTCAAAGCAAAGTCCAGTCAATCAGTGGGATTTTGAGGAACATAATCAACGGGTTCCCTAACAGAAAAATGTTGTATAACATGTGTAGACAAAAATACTGAAAAAACAGCACAGAAGAGACCAAAATGGCAAAAGGTATGTTGAAGTGATTATACCAAGAAAGATGGTGCATATAACACGGTTTAGCCTATGAGAATGAATGGTCAGAGAAGAGACAATAGAGGGAAGAAAGATTTTCAGACACGTAAATGAAGAGGCATATAGCCAATAGACATCTTACATAAAGAGAATCACAAGGTATAACTAGATCAAATATTTAATGTCGCAATTAAAATGTGTGGTACATACCTTGGCTCATCATAACAGCACAAGACCAGAGTTAGAGCTGCGAAAAATTAGTCCACGTTGCTAGTGTGTGTGCACGCTAATCCGTGTGACTATGCATTCTTGTGTGTGTGGTCCTGTTTCTGTTTGTAGTAATATCCAGACACAAGATGGATGTCATCCCCATCTGCAAAAGTTTGAACTTAATGAAATTTGTCCCATTGGAGCTTGAACCCATGTCCTAGCATTGTATTCAGATGTCATTGATGTGTAGCAGAATTCTCAGTTGATTTTAAAAGATGTTGTCTACATTATAAATCTAAATTCTCCTTAGAGTGCTCTGTTGATCAAATAATTGCGTATTGCAATGTTGATTCCTATTTTGATAGCATTAATATGGACAGGTAAGACTACAACACTGTCAGCTCAGCTTTTTCATGTCTCACAACAGTTCTAGGAAGGTTAGTTAGCAGGGAGGATAGTGATGCAAAACATTGTTCGCCTGCTCATACAGCACACTATGGACTGAAAAATGTTTTACACGTTAGTGTTACTCTGTAGCAAGTCTTGCAGTCCGACCTCTCAATCAGGTTTGCTTGAAGAGTGTGTTCTTCAGCAGTTTCCTCAAAAATCGCAAGTCTGACTGCCTCGAGGATATTCTAGAGCCCGAGGTCACTGAGGTATGCTCCAATCTCTTTGTCAGTTGAATTGTCGCCAATAGATTATCCTTGTACTGGTTCATCGCAGGCCCCTAAGTGTTGTGCAGTGAGGAGCCAACTTATTTCTGGAATCTATGTCCTTGTAATTAGCCTGTGCAAGAGGAATACAACTTTAAATCTGATCATGGTTTCAGCTTGGAGCTAGTGGATTGTTGTTTCATGAGGTATTAACATAACTCTCTGTCTTCTAGTGCAAAGGTAGCCTGAGTGTCTAATTCTGCATTTGAAATCTGTTCATGGGATCTCTGGCTAGGCCTGGGTAGACAATGTTTCAATAGTCAGTTCACACCAAAACATATGTGATCAGCTACACCTGGTGATTTGCTTGGAGCTGTGGTGATTCTGTAAGGACTATGGATAACTGGACATTAATGATTCAACAACTTCATATAACTAAGAGCTGAATGATAGTTCAGTATCAAAGATAAGGGACATATTACTCAGATTTCCTCCTGGGGTGAAACTCTGTTCCTAGGAATGAGGAACACTGGAGGAGTACTTTTGTGTTCTTTATGCCTTTTAACACTAGAATGTTCATTTTGGTTCCAGTGAGCCAAAGGACAATTCGCAAATATGTTACTTTGTTTGGATCTTGGGGTGAATGTGGTGGTGTACTGCATGCATTCCTTGGGAGCCGGGCCATCATCTGAAACCACATGCGCATTATTCTCCAGTGCAGTGACACCCTATGTTTATTCTAAATAGTAAAAATTGAAAGTGCCTACAGAATGCATAGGTATATGAGGATTCCATTCACCTGCAATAGGCAGAACAATTTGTATGTGGAATGCTGGCAAGACAATGCCCCGTTAAGAACTCGACCCTTATTGGTGTCGGATATGTAAGGTTCTGATATAACAACCCCTGCAGCCTGTTGTACCATATTCCATGAGCACAGCAGATGAAGTGTCATAAGTTATCAGTATTAATGTTGCTGATGCTAAGTAATGGAGGCATACTGCACAGATAAAATAATAGGCACATCTCCAGGTATTATCAGAAGGAGTCTAGTATTACTGTATGACCTATTGCTACTGGCATTTCAATACTCCTAATCTACCAGGCATGATTGTGATCATGCTAAGGGTGCAAGAACGCTCAAGCCAATTATGTGTACCTATTCAACTGAACATTTCCCAAAGTTAAGATTAAAAGCAAACATTGGGTACCATAGTATTTGGTTGTACAGGATAAATAGGAAGTGTAGGTGCATTGCACATTATGTGGGTGTGTGGAGGACATGTAGATCAGCACAGAAAGCTGTGTGCATGTCATTGACTTTAAATACTGTTTCTATCAAATACCTCGTATGCCATCGTGTTGTGATGCACATTATGAGCCATAGTTCAACAATGCCAGAATTGAGGGTAGAATCATCCCTATAATTCTGTTTTCATTTTCAGGAGTGATGTAGTCAGTAATTCACAAGATTAGTTTCTTTGAATGTTATTCAAGAGCCAGTGTAGGTAAAGCTACCTAAAGATTTAAAATATAACTTTCAACTGGTTCTTGTCCGTTCCCGTTCTCTTGTCTCCATTCCTTCCACACCAACCTCTATGCACAAAGTCATCAGAGTTTTGAGCAATTCCTCTGGTGACCTCAGCCACAAAAATGAGCTGGCCTTCTGAAAGTGGGCAAGTTGTACTCGGGATTGTCACTCTAGAAGCTTTTTACTCTCTTCTTGAAATCATCGCAACTCTTTAGAGGTGCACGTGGCACTGAATTAATCCTGACCAGCATTTTCTGTCAAAGTCAATATCTTCTTTGGGCGGTTGTTGGGAACCAGAGCACAGGTTTTTTGTAGCAGAGTGTACGGCACCAGTGTGTGCTAGCCTCTGCTGATAAACATTTTGCTGATGCATTCAGACCATACGTAAATGATGCTCACTGAAATGGTATTCCATTGTCAAGCATTTTCTCTGCAAAAAAATCTGAATCAAGGCAAAAGTCTTCGAGCGTCTTTTTCTGTTTCTATCAAAATCATGTAGTTTCGATAGACACGCTTTCTTACATAAAATGTGTTTTTCGTCTCAAAAGTTGCACTATTTTGTACATGGGGCCATGGGGTCTCATTTACAATGAGTTTGTGCTGGGCATTTTTCATGAGATCGTAGTATCATATTTGAAGTTAACATAAGCAAGGAATCTTAAGCCCAAAGTTTTAATTTTGAGTTTTTTGCTTCAATATATTAGAAGGAGATATTCTACAGTGCCATTTAATAGGATAGGATGACACAGCAAAGCTACATATATCTTGGAAATGTGTGTTGTTTAATGTGAATCAAAAGTAAATTAAAATTCATATTCAAAATATTGATGATACCACTCCTAGACAGGGTAGTTTGTTATCCAATGGGTTAGTATTTACTTTATATGTATCTCGTTCATCTGTTCTGTAGAAAATGGAATGCGTCCAGAGAACTTGTTTGAATACTAATGTAAAAAAATAAATAAAAAAAAACTATAGTATTCTGTCTATGCGCATTTAATCATTAAAAAACAATGAAGCAAGTGACGTGTTTAGTAAACATGTGCAGAAGACTATAAACCCTTGACTTAATACGAATATATGAGATTTGCAGCTGATAAGGCACTACTAAAAATGATTTTGAGTGATGCTATAGTTAATTGAAGAAGTTAAAGTTAACAGTTTCCATTAAACATTGAATGCTATCTATGGATGTCCTCCCTTTAT
Organism: Pleurodeles waltl; assembly: GCF_031143425.1. Taxonomy (NCBI): domain Eukaryota; kingdom Metazoa; phylum Chordata; class Amphibia; order Caudata; family Salamandridae; genus Pleurodeles; species Pleurodeles waltl. The sequence goes on along the minus strand of NC_090450.1, from coordinate 83,003,366 downwards.
ATTTTACCAACTTCGAATCAAATAGACTAGGAACTTTGCCTTTCTTAGTGAAATACTTTTCAAATGGATTTGAGCAAATAGCAGCTAGATCACTTACAATAGATTCAATGCTTTGCATTCCATATAAAAATGCCTCACTAGGATGAGAACATCGTTAAGTACCTTTTTTATTAGCTTGTTCGGTGTTCTGCTGACTAAGGTTCAGAATGTATACATTGTATTTTCACATTGTTGACCAAAGAAACATTGAAAAAAGCATGGCAATGGCATTCCTAAGGAAGCATTATATCTCACAAATAATGTCAATATATTCTGTGTAATCTTATTACAGAAAACTGGCCATCCTCATCATAGACACCATGATCACAACGGTAAAGGTCGTCATGGCCATGGCCACCATGGCCATGGAAAAGGACACAGACATCATCATCATCACCACCATCATCCTCATGGACAAAATGAAACTCATTCAGAAGACGGCCAACACCACAATAAGGAAGATCATGAGCAGAAGCATGGACACGGACCTCCTCCTGTTGAAATTCTAAATCACCCTGACCAAAAACATCATGGGAGCTCATCTGAAGAGTTCATTTTGCCAGATCAAACCCTTCCACCTCCTAGAAAACCAGTCTCAGCAGTGAAATACCATCAGATGGAGAATACAACAGATTTTTTCCCCGATCCAATCATTGATGACCGCTCACCTCCAGTGGTTCTTCCTGAATCTTCTCCTGTTGGCTCAGAAGGCAAAGCTGCCCCATGTATGATTGATGAATTTCCAGAACCAGTGCCAGAGAAGTTTCCAATTGACCCTTCAGATTCATCTGGATGCCCGGCAAAGCCAAAGTACGACTTGCCACTCATTGAGCCTTTATTTCCAGTACCTAAGCAACCTCTAATCCAACAATAGAAAAGGGAAAATCTTTATATGGTTTAAAACCTTCATAAACACAGTTTCAGTTAAGCAAAATCAGATTCCAATGTCATGCTATTGTGGTCAATATTGACATAGTCAGTAGTAATAAAATGATGTAAAGGAGAATATTTCTTTATCTTCTGTATTTTTGTAGAGATTTCATTTTTCTTTAATTTTCTTTCAATTAGGAATTGTATTGTTCATAACTGCAGATGGTACAGCAGTCTTAGGACCTTATACGAGGCTGGTGGCCACAAGACCGCCAGACCAGCGGTGGTGGTCGGGCAGCGCAGCTGTGGCGGCCGGACCGCCACATTAAAAGTTTGGCGATCAGATGGCCAACCAATCACCGTCTCCACCAGGATCCATGATCCCGACATGGTGATAGCAGTCCTGGTTGTAATCAGCCAGGGTGGCGCTTAACTCAGCACCACCCTTTTGATTACCACCTTATTCTCTGCCAGCCTTTTCATGGTTTCCCCACCAAGAAAAGGCTGGCGGAGAACAAGTGCAGGTGGCTATGGGGGGGCCCCTGCACTACCCATGCCCAGGGCATAGGCAGTGCAAGAACCCCCCCTAACCAGCACCATCAGAATGCACACTGTCTACTTTGCAGACAGTGCACATTTCAAGAGTGCTGGTCGCCCCCCACTGTGCTACGAGATAGCACTCAGCTCCTTTAAGGGGGCACTCTATTTCAAGGTTTTTGCTAGTCAGTCAGGTCAGGCTGGCGGAAAACTTGTAATAGGGTCGGGGGAAGTGGTGCCACCACCAATCAATCAAAAAAATTTGTAGAGCGCGCTACTCACCCGTGAGGGTCTCAAGGCACTGGGGGGGGAGTTAAGGGGGGGGGCAGGGAGGGTCATTGATCGAACAACCATGTCTTGAGGTTCTTTCTGAAGACCAGGTGGTCTTTGGTTTTGCAAAGGTCGGTTGGGAGGGAGTTCCAGGTTTTGGGGGCAAGGTAGGAGAAGGACCTGCCTCCTGTGGTGGTGCGTTGGATGCGGGGGACTGTGGCTAGGGCGAGGTCAGATGATCGGAAGTTGCGCGTGGGAGTGTGGAAGTTCACTCTTTCGTTGAGGTAGGTTGGGCTGGTGTTGTGGAGGGATTTGTGTGCGTGGATGAGGATCTTGAATGTGATTCTTTTGTCTATGGGGAGCCAGTGAAGGGATTTGAGGTGTGGTGAGATTCGTTCATGGCAGGGGAGGCCAAGGACGAGGCGTGCGGCTGTGTTGTGGATTCTTTGGAGTTTGCATTTGAGTTTGAGTGTGGTGCCGGCATAGAGGGCGTTACCGCAGTCCAATCTGCTGCTGATGAGTGCGTGGGTGACTGTCTTCCTGGTTTCTGGGGGAATCCATTTGAAGGATTTTTTTAGAGTGTGGAGTGTGTGGAAGCAGGAGGAGGTTAGAGCATTGATTTGCTGTGTCATGGAGAGGGAGGGGTCTAGGATGATGCTGAGGTTGCGTGTGTAGTTTGCTGGGGTGGGTGCGGGGCCTAGGGCGGTGGGCCACTAGAGTCGTCCCATGTGGTTCTGTTGGGGCCAAAGATGATGATCTCGGTTTTGTTTGAGTTTAGCTTGAGGTGGTTAGTGGTCATCCAGGTGGCGGTGTCGAGGAGAGCAGCGTGTAGGTTGGTTTTGGCAGTGGTTGGGTTGCGGGTGAGGGAGAGGATGAGTTGGGTGTCATCTGCATAGGAGAGGATAGTGATTCCGTGTGCTCGGAGGATGCTTGCTAGGGGGGGTCATGTAGATGTTGAAGAGTGTGGGGCTGAGGGAGGACCCTTGGGGGACTCCGCAGGTGATCTTGGTAGTGTTGGAGTGGACGGGTGGAAGGCGGACTCTCTGGGTCCTGTCGGTGAGGAAGGAGGTGAGCCAGTCTAAGGCCTTGTGGCGAATTCCTATGTTGTGGAGGCGGGTGTGGACTGTGTGGTGGCAGACGGTGTCAAAGGCTGCGGAGAGGTCTAGGAGGATGAGTGCGACGGTCTCGCCCTTGTCGACTTTGGTCCTGATGTCGTCAGTGCATGCGATGAGGGCGGTTTCCGTGCTGTGGTTCTTGCGGAACCCGGATTGTGAGGGGTCCAGAGTGTTGTTTGCTTCGAGGAAGTGGGATAGGCGGGCGTTGACTAATTTCTCTGCAACCTTGGTCGGGAAAGGGAGTAGGGAGATGGGGCGGTAGCTGGAGAGGATCTCCGGGTCGGCTTTTTTTTTTTTTTAGGAGAGCGGTGATTTCCGCGTGCTTCCAGGGGTCTGGGTAGGTGGCGGTGTCGAAAGAGGAGTTGATTATGTTGTAGAGTATGGGGCGAAGGTTGGGCTGGCTTTGTTGTATATGCGATGTGGGCAGGGGTCGGAGGGGGAACCAGAGTGGATTGGGTTCATGTTTTTTTCTGTTTCTTCGTGTGTGGTGGGGGTCTAGGTGGAAAGTGTGGTGGGGGGTCATGACTGGGGGTTGGGTTGGGTGAGTGAGGGGTGTGTTTGGTGGGCGTGTGTGGTATGAAGCTGTTGTGGATGTCCAGGATTTTGTGGAGGAAGTGGTTGGAAAGGGCGTCACATAGGGGCTTTGTGTGTGCAGGGTCTATGTTGCTGGCTTTGGGTTTGGCAAGTTCATTGATGATGGTGAAGAGTTCTTTGCTGTTTTGAGAGTTGTTGTCGAGGCTTGCCTTGTAATGATCTCTTTTGGCAGTGCGTATGAGTTGGTGATGAGTGCGGATGGTGGTTTTGAGGGTGGAGAAGTTGGTTGTGGAAGGTTCTAGTCGCCATATTTTCTCAGCTTGGCGGCATTTGCGCTTGGAGTCTTGGAGTTCAGGGGTGAACCATGGGGCGTTCTTGATGTTGCAGGTGGCGATGTATTTTCTGAGGGGGGCTAGTGTGTCTGCGCAGGTAGTGACCCATTTGGAGAGGTGGTGTGCTCCTGTGTTGGGGTCGTTTGCGTGGGGGGGGGTTATGGGCCAGTTGGGAGTTTAGTCATTCTGTGGGGATCTTGTCCCACATGCGGTAGGGTGTGGTGTGTTGATGGTAGTGTGTGGGGGGTTTGATGAAGGAGAAGTGGACGCAGTGGTGGTCGGTCCAGAGGAGTTCGGTGGTGTGGGTGTAGGCTATGTGTTGGCTTGCGGTGAAAATTGCGTTGAGCGTGTGTCCTGCTGAGTGGGTGGGTGCGGAGACCAGTTGTTTGAGTCCGAGGTTGGTGAGGTTGTCTATGAGGGAGGTAGTGTTGTGGTCTTGTAGGTTTTCTAAGTGAAAGTTGAAATCACAGAGGAAGACGTAGTCTGTGGAGGTGAGGGCGTGCGAGCTGATGCTGTCGGTGATGGTGTCGCAGAAGGCGGAGCGTGGTCCTGGTGGTCTGTAGATAAGTGTACCTCTGAGGGTGGAGTTGTTGTTAATGTGGATTAGGAAGTGCATGTGTTCAGTGTTGTCGATAGTGTCTTGGGAGCTGGTGGTGACTTTGATGGTGTCTCTGTGTAGGATGGCGATGCCACCACCTGGCCTGTTGAGGCGGTCTTTGCATTGGAGTTTGTATCCTTGGGGGTGGCGATGGCTATGTCGGGTTCTGAGGAGGGTTTGGTCCAGGTTTCCGTAAGGAAGGCGATGTCAGGTGAGTGTGATGTGATGAGGTCCCAGAGTTCTATGGCATGTTTGTGAAGGGGGCGGGTGTTGAAGAGCAGGCAGTTGAGGTGGTTGTGGTGGGTGGCGTTGGTGTGGTGCGTGAGGGTGTTGTTGCGGGGTGTGTTCTGGTTGTGGGCTGGTGTGCGGCAGGGTTGGTTGGTGGGGGCAGGGCAGGTGAGTCTTGCGTTGGGAGAGTTGTGTTTGTTGAAGGTGGGGTCGCTATGGTTGGTGTGTGGTGTGAGGGATGAGGAGCAGGAGAAGTGACAGGTGAAGGGGCCATGAGTGTGTGTGGGGCTAGATGGGGTGCATGTGGGGCGGGGGCCTGGGTTGAGAGACTGGAGGGTGAGAGGGGGTAGGTGTGTCTGAGAGGGCCAGGGGGACTGACGCTGGGCGCAGTCTTGGCGCGGTTGGGTGCGGATGGGCTTGCATTTGGCGCGCCTTTGGCGTGCCAGCAGCACGCCCGCTGCACGGCCGCACCGCGGCTGCCATAAGAGTAGGGGAGGGTGGGAGTGGCAGCTGGGAGGAGGGAGGGCTTGACGAATGAGAGGGCTGGGGCCGCAGGGGATGCAGCGGCGGGAAAAACGAGGAAAAAAGGATTACGAAGAAAAAAGAAACGGTGAGGAGGTTGGGGGGAGGCGGGAGGGGACGCAGCGGCAGGGAAAAAGGATACGGAGTGGAGGTGGCGCGGATGGCGGAGCAGGGAGCGACCTGCCTGCAGAAGCAGGGTCACAGGTTGCTCCCTGTTACCGCGCCGCGGCCGCCATAATAGTAGGGGAGGGTGGGAGTGGCAGCTGGGAGGAGGGAGGGCTTGATGAATGAGAGGGCTGGGGGGTGGGGCCGCTGGGGACGCAGCGGCACGTAAAATGAGGAAAAAAAGGCCAACGAGGAAAAACGAGAAGGTGAAGAGGTGGGGGGATGCGGGAGGGGCCGCAGGGGACGCAGCGGCGGGGAAAACGAGGAAAAAAGGACAACGAGGAAAAAAGAGATGGTGCAGAGGAGGGGGGAGGCGGGAGGGGCCACAGGGTACGCAGCGGCAGGGAAAAAGGAGGGAAAAAGATACAGAGTGGCGGTGGCGCGGAAGGCGGAGCGGGGAGCGACCTGCCACTATGGCGTGGCATCCTCCCCGTGAGTTTGGCATCCCGCGTTGGGACCGCCAAACTCATAATGAGCCCCTTAGTGGCACACAACACATTCAAAAGACTTGTGAAACAGCCATTAACAAATTCAAATATTGATGACAGTCATAAAAAGTTCATCACAAAATGAATTTTCTCTAGGTGAGACAATGGTAGGTGCAAGAAAGTGGGTTGGTGGTTGACTGGGAAATGAACCATGGTCAAACAACAGTCACAGTTCCTTGCAGGATGAACCACAAAAAGTCACTAAATTAAACTGTGCTTAACCCTGGGTAGCTAGGCACAAATTGCAGTCAGGCTAAACTTAGTGGTAATGTGTCAACTATTTATGCAGTACTCAAACAGCAACACAGTGAAACCACAACACAGTAAAAATTCCAAACTGATTTAGAAAAACAGAGAACATTTATATAAATTATTTGACATTGTTGGACTTTTTTGCTTATGCAGGATCATCCCCAATCTTTCTGCCTCCTGCCTCCTATTTTTTCTGACCTGTTGCTGTTGGCTTTTGAACTCTGAGCACTTTACCACTGCTAACCAGTGCTAAAGTGCATATGTTCTCTGTTTAAATTGTATGGTTGATTGGTTTATCCATGATTGGCATATTTGATTTATTAGTAAGTCCCTAGTACAGTGCACTAGAGGTGCCCAGGGCCTGTAAATCAAATGCCACTAGTGGGCCTGCAGCACTGGTTGTGCCACCCACATAAGTAGCTCTGTAATCACATCTCAGACCTGACACTGCAGTGCCTGTATGTGCAGTATTAACTGTAAATTCGACTTGGCAAATGTACCCACTTGCCAGGCCTAAACCTTCCCTTTCCTTACATGTAAGGCACCCCTAAGGTAGGCCCTAGGTAGCTCCAAGGGCAGCGTGCAGTGTATGGTTAAGGTAGGACATATAGGTGGTCATTCTGACCCTGGCGGTCTTTGACCGCCAGGGCGGAGGACCGCGGGAGCACCGCCGACAGGCCGGCGGTGCTCCAATGGGGATTCCGACCGCGGCGGTAAAGCCGCGGTCGGACCGGCACCACTGGCGGGGTCCCGCCAGTGTACCGCCGCCCCATTGAATCCTCCGCGGCGGCGCAGCTTGCTGCACCGCCGCGGGGATTCCGACCCCCCCTACCGCCATCCAGATCCCGGTGGTCGGACCGCCGGGATCCGGATGGCGGTAGGGGGGGTCGCGGGGCCCCTGGGGGCCCCTGCAGTGCCCATGCCACTGGCATGGGCATTGCAGGGGCCCCCGTAAGAGGGCCGCTACATGTATTTCACTGTCTGCTGCGCAGACAGTGAAATACGCGACGGGTGCAACTGCACCCGTCGCACAGCTTCCACTCCGCCGGCTCGATTCCGAGCCGGCTTCATCGTGGAAGCCTCTTTCCCGCTGGGCTGGCGGGCGGTCTGAAGGCGACCGCCCGCCAGCCCAGCGGGAAAGTCAGAATTACCGCCGCGGTCTTTCGACCGCGGAACGGTAATCTGACGGCGGGACTTTGGCGGGCGGCCTCCGCCGCCCGCCAAGGTCAGAATGAGGGCCATAGTAATGTGTTTTATATGTCCTGACAGTGAATATTGCTAAATTTGTTTTTTCACTGTTGCAAGGCCTGTCCCTTTCATAGGTTAACATGGGGGCTACCTTTAAATCTGATTAAAGTGTAGATTCCCTTTGGGAGCGGATGGACATGTGGAGTTTGGGGTCTCTGAGCTCACAATTTAAAAATACATCTTTTAGTAAAGTTGATTTTAAGATTGTGTGTTTGAAAATGCCACTTTTAGAAAGTGAGCATTTTCTTGCTAAGACAATTTCTGTGACTCTGCCTGTTTGTGGATTCCCTGTCTTGGTCAGTTTGACAATTGGGCTGGTTGCACCTCACACTAGACAGTGACACAAAGGGAGCTGGGGTGTAGTCTGCATTTCCTGATGAGCCATCTGTACTAGGAGAGCGGGGAGGAGTGGTCACTTACACCTGAAAGGGCTGTGCCTGTCCTCACACAATGCAGTCTCCAACCCCCTGGTGAGTGTCTGGGGCCTGGCCTGGGCAAGGCAGGATTTCACATTCAAAAGAGACTTTACTTTGAAGTAGGCCTACTTCAAAGGAGAAATTGGGTATAAGAAGGGCACCCAAAACCACAGACTTTAGGAACACTTCTGGAAACAAGAGGAACTTCTACCTTGAGAAGAGCTGGAGAGCTGAGGAAGAAGAGCTGCCCTGCCTGTGACTGTGCTTTGTGGAGTTGCTGCTTCTGCCAGAGTAAGAGGGCAAAGACTGGACTTTGTGTGCCTTCCATCTTGAGAAGAACTCTCCAAGGGCTTGGTTTAGAACTTGCCTCCTGTTGTTTAAAGTCTCAGGGACAGCAAAGACTTCTTTCTGCCAGCACCTAGAGTCTCTGGAGAGACTCCTACTCTGCCCTGTGGTGCCCATCCGGTTCCTGGGACCCTGAAAGGAGAAGCTGGCAGCCTAAGAGGTGGAAATCCACGCAGAGAGCGCCGGGAAAAGATCGACGCAACTCTGATCTGCGGCTGAAGAAACGACGCGCCACCAGCTCCGTGGCTGAAAATCGACGCTCGCCAGAAACACGACTGAAGAATCAACGCACAGAGCTGGAGAAACGACGCGCAGAATCGCTGACGGAGGCTGAGGGATTGCAACCCACGCTGTGTGGGTTTCGGATCATCATGGGGCTGGATTTCTGACGCAAGCCCCGCTGGGCTTGTAAAAACAATGCAAGGCCTGCCCGGACCCGAGAGTGCTGACTGGATCGACGCATCACTCTCCTGCGTAGAGAAGGAACGACGCACCCCACATTCAACGAAAAGAGAAACGTCGCAAGGTCCCACTCGTGAGGGGAATCGACACATGGCAAGCCCTTTTTGACGCACACCTGCCCGTGCCAGGTTATTTTTTATGCACCTAAGGTAGATTTTCACGTTAACAGTGTTAGTATGTGTTTTAAACTACATAAAGACTCTTTTTAATTTTTAATTGATAACTTGACTTGTGTATTGCGGATTTTTGTCGTTTTGGTCTTGTTTTGTTTAGATAAATATTTCCTATGTTTCGAAACTGGTGTTGTGTCATTTTGTAGTGTTTTCATTAAGTTAATGTGTGTGTTGGTACAAATACTTTACACCTAGCACTCTGAAGTTAAGCCTACTGCTCTGCCAAGCTACCAAGCGGGTAAGTAAGGGGTAGCTGAGGGTGATTCTCTTTTACCCTGACTAGAGTGAGGGTCCTTGCTTGAACAGGGGGTAACCTGACTGTCAACCAAAGACACCATTTCTAACATTGTTGAGCAGCGATGGGATTGGACTTATATTTGTACTCGACATACAGTGATTAAGTCTACACTACTGTTTTGAGTTCAGACCACTACGTGACCACATACTACTTGTCTTGGGATTTTTCTTTTTGCTCTCTGATGTCCTCCTGGATATATTGTGGATATCTTGGGACTCTGGATTTTGGTTGTGAAGCCTTTGCAGAATGGAAGTCAACTTCTGACACCTATTTATCTATAAAAAGTGGCAGCTTAAAGCATTCTGCATGAATAGGGGACTGACTGTGAATAAGAAATCCATAAAGAAGGATCTTGAGTCAGCCCTGTTTCTGTATGAGTTGAAACGTTGTCAGGCAACACCACCGGATGAGTCTGAGGAGGAGGACTACTCTGAGGAGGAGGGCAGTGGCCCTGAGGAGGGAACAGAAAGAGATGATTGTCTCCTAGCTCGAATCCAGAGCCTGGAAGAGCTAGATGCAGAGCTTGAGAGGGCTGAGGAGAAAAGAGTCTTAGCCCTGAAAATAGAAAGGTTGGCAGGTCAAGAGCTGAGCTGTGATGAGCTGAAGCCATGAGGGCTGAGTCCAGTTCAGATGGTGGCACCAAAAATCTTGTATCCAGTACTGCCGAAGAAGTGCACACTCTCAGAGATGTGGTGTCCTACTTGAAGGAGGGAGTTAACACACCCCAGGAGGTTCAGGGGTATGAGGTAGCTCCAGTGATGCACAGGGTCTCTGAGGTAGATTGGGGAACTGTCATGGGGAGTCATATTCCCACTGGTAGGAGGGACACTCTATTGACTCTAGGTGAGAGTGGCCGGGAGAGGGGTTCCCCCTAGGTAGAAGTCCTAGTTATGGTGTGTGAAGACATCCCAGAAGAGTGTGGGTTGAGTGTCAGGAACAGTCAGGTACTGTCTCACCATTCTTAGGAGGGTGATGTGGGGTATCTTTTCAAAGCTGAGTCACTGGATGGTTGGGTGAAGGGTACTTTGGTTAATTCATATTAGGGGCTGAGTGATGTAATTGCTGGAGAGCATATGTCTAGTCCTTATTTTCCAGAGCTATGCCAATACCAGGTGGAGTGTGAGGTCTCTGAACTCAGGGAACTTGCACTGGAGGCAGACCTCTGGGTGAGTACAAGAGAGTCTGAAGAGGCATTTGGGGGTGCTCCTGAGGGGAGTGGTCTAGGTATTTCCCAACCAGGTGAGGTAGGGAAGGATTGTAGTGTCCCAGGTAGGTCCAAGTGTAGTGAGATGGACGAGGGACCCCATGTCCAGTCTCAGAGGAGAGGGAATGGGGATGGGCTGAGGCCCAAGGTGCCTGAGATCTAGTCCCAAGTCCTGGAGGGGTCCATGAGGGAACACCAGGAGGGGAGTCTAGCCTGTACCATAGGGCCATCTTCTGAGGGAGACCCCACAGTGTCAGAAAAACTTGGGGGGCGACTGTAGCCAGCATCCCACCAGTTCTGGTGTCTGACAGTACCACTCCTAATGAAGGGGTGCAGAAGTCCAGTCAGAGGTTTGAGAGGGGGTTGCGGACCCCAGTGGAGAACCTGGAGGGTCAGGGGTCAGCTCTGAGAGCACAGCACCCCAGGAATGACCTTGGTGAGACCATTTCTGGGTTAGGGGGAATCCAGACTCTGCCAGATGGGCAGGGGTCAGGAGACCTGCGCCAGCCAGACTCTTGTGTGGCCCTTGGGGACAGTGTGTTCCTTGTGGGGGGTAGATATGCCCACCAAGGAAGTCCTGGTCTGCCAGGAAATGGTTCAATCGCAGGATAGTGACTCTGGGTTGAATGGTCAGGTTCAGAGCGTAAACTCTGACCTGATGGGGAGTAGGTGTGCTCCCAAGGAAGTCCTGGTGCGCCAGGCAGTGGTTCAACTGCAGGGTGTTGACTCTGGGTGGATGACCAGGTTCAGAGGGTAACGTCTGACCTGGTAGGGGGTAGGCGTGCCCCCCAGGAAGTCCTGGGTTGCCAGGCAGTGGTCCAGTCTGAGGGTATAGACCCTGGACTGGAGGTTCAGGTGCAGGGGGTAAACCCTGGCCTGAAGGGGAAGGGGGGTTTGCCCGATCACCCACACTGGTGTTATCTCAAGGGGTGCTCTCCCTGAGGGGGGTGCAGAACCCTGAGAGTAGGGGCAGAAAAGAGAGAGGCTCACCCCTGACCCCAGTGCAATCTAAGGGTACATACCCTGGAATGGAAGGCCAGGTTCAGGGTGTTCCCCCTGACCTGGAGGAAGGGGCTACTGATAACAGTGCCCCTACCATGTTGTCTTCTGGGGAGGGGGCGTTCCTAGTTGGGGAGTGCGGGACCCCAGAATAAAGGGCAAGGGGAGGGAAGCCTCACCTCTGGCCCTGGTCCAACCTGAAGGTACAGACCCCAGGTTGGAAGACCAGTTGCAGGTTAACCTCCCTGCACTGGTGGAAGAATTGTGCAGGACTGCTTCTACAAGCACCCTGACAATTTTGAACTCTGGGGGTGCTGCTCCAGGAGGGAGGGTACAGAGCCCCAGAGGGGAGGACCAGGGTCAGGCTGTCATCCCTGACCTGGTGGAAGGGAGAGTGGTCAAAGGGTGACAGGCACCTGGGGCTACCACCCCCCACTCTCCAAAGTCACAGTGGTTGGAAAGGCCTGAGGTCAGGCTCTCATCCCTGACAGCTGTCAGTGGCCACTGTGGCTTGCTGTCCTGGTGGACAGAGTTGCCACGGGAGGCAATAGTCACACCCCGGGGGTGGAGTGGGCAACACCACTGTGTAGGCCCTGGTGGTACTATCTGCCCATTGGGATACATCTGTGAGCAAAGTAAAGTTAGGTGCTGCACAGATGGTGTCTACAGATGTGGAGAAGGGTTCCCCATTGGTTAGCTTAGTGGGCCCTCAGAGTATGGACAGAGGGATCCAACTGGAGTCAGGAAGGCATAGAACTGGAACATGCCCCTGCTGTTGTGGGCCTGGGTCCCTGTTCTATCGCCCCAATCAGGGAAGTACATCAAGGTATTGATTGTTCTCTCCTGGCTTTAGGCTGGTGGGGGTCATGTTGGACGTTTTTGCTTATGCAGGGTCATTCCAATCTTTTTGCCTCCTGCCTCCTATTTTTTCTGACCTGTTGCTGTTGGCTTTTGAACTCAGAGCACTTTACCACTGCTAACCAGTGCTAAAGTGCATATGATCTCTGTGTAAACTGTGTGGTTGATTGGTTTATCCAGGATTGGCATACTTGATTTATTAGTAAGTCCCTAGTACAGTGCACTAGAGGTGCCCAGGGCCTGTAAATCAAATGCTACTAGTGGACCTGCAGCACTGGTTGTGCCACCCACATAAGTAGCTCTTTAATCATGTCTCAGACCTGACACTGTAGTGTCTGTGTGTGCAGTTTTAACTGTAAATTCGACTTGGCAAGTGTACCCACTTGCCAGGCCTAAACCTTCCCCTTTTTTACATGTAAGGCACCCCTAAGGTAGGCCTTAGGTAGCCCCAAAGGCAGGGCGCAGTGTATGGTTAAGGTAGGACATATAGGGCCTCATTCCGACCCGGACGGGCGGCGGATGCCGCCCGCCGGGCGGAAACCGCCCAAACACCGCCCCGCGGTCAGAAGACCGCGGGGGGCATTTCAACTTTCCCGCTGGGCCGGCGGGCGATCTGCAAAAGATCGCCCGCCGGCCCAGCGGGGAAAGCGCCTTCCACGAGGATGCCGGTTCCGAATGGAGCCGGCGGAGTGGAAGGTGTGCGACGGGTGCTGTGGCACCCGTCGCGCTTTTCAGTGTCTGCTAAGCAGACACTGAAAAGCAATGTGGGGCCCTGTTAGGGGGCCCCTGCAGTGCCCATGCCATTGGCATGGGCACTGCAGGGGCCCCCAGGGGCCCCACGACACCCGTTCCCGCCAGCCAGGTTCTGGCGGTGTAAACCGCCAGAACCAGGCTGGCGGGAAGGGGGTCGGAATCCCCATGGCGGCGCAGCTTGCTGCGCCGCCATGGAGGATTCCCATGGGCAGCGGGAAACCGGCGGGAGACCGCTGGTTTCCCGTTTCTGAATGCCCATGAATGCACCGCCAGCCTGTTGGCGTGCATTCGCTGCCCTCGGCCCTGGCGGATTCAATCCGCCAGGGTCAGAATGAGGGCCATAGTAATGTGTTTTATATGTCCTGACAGTGAAATATTGCTAAATTAGTTATTCACTGTTGCGAGGCCTGTCCCTCTCATAGGTTAACATGGGGGCTACTTTTGAATCTGATTAAAGTGTAGATTCCCTTTGGGAGCAGATGGACATGTGGAGTTTGGGGTCTCTGAGCTCACAGTTTAAAAATACATCTTTTAGTAAAGTTGATTTTAAGATTGTGTGTTTGAAAATGCCACTTTTAGAAAGTGAGCATTTTCTTGCTTATACCATTTCTGTGACTCTGCCTGTTTGTGGATTCCCTGTCTGGGTCAGTTTGACAGTTGGGCTGGTAGCACCTCACACTAGACAGTGACACAAAGGGAGCTAGGGTGTACTCTGCATTTCCTGATGAGCCATCTGTACTAGGAGAGCGAGGAGGAGTGGTCACTTACCCCTGAAAGGGCGGTGCCTGTCCTCACACAATGCATTCTCCAACCCCCTGGTGAGTGTCTGGGGCCTATCCTGGGCAAGGCAGAATTTCACATTCAAAAGAGACTTTACTTTAAAGTAGGCCTACTTCAAAGGATAAATTGGGTATAAGAAGGGCACCCAAAACCACAGGCTTTAGGAACACTTCTGGAAACAAGAGGAATCTGTGTCTGGAGAAGAGCTGAAGAGCTGAGGAAGAAGAGCTGCCCTGCCTGTGACTGTGCTTTGTGGAGATATCCTGCAGTTGCTGCTTCTGCCAGAGTAAGAGGGAAAAGACTGGACTTTGTGTGCCTTCCATCTTGAGAAGAACTCTCCAAGGGCTTGATTTAGAGCTTGCCTCCTCTTGTTTGAAATCTCAGGGACAGCAAAGACTTCTCTCTGCCAGCACCTGGAGTCTCTGTCGAGACTCCTACTCTGCCCTGTGGTGCCCATCCAGTTTCTGGGACCCTGAAAGGAGAAACTGGCAGCCTAGGAGGAGGAAATCCACGCACAGAGCGCCGTGCGGGGTAAAGATCGATGCAACTCCGATCTGTGGCTGAAGAAACAACGAGCCGCCAGATCCACGGCCGAAAATCGCCACTCTCCAGAAACGCGACCGAAGAATCGACACACAGATCTAGAGAAACAAAGCGCAGCATCGTTGACTGAGGCTGGGGGATCGCAACCCGCGCTGCGTGGTTTTTAAATCATCGTGCGGCTGGATTTCCCACGCAGCACCGCTAATCGTGTAAAAACAGTGCTAATATTTAAGTAGCACATAAACTATAATAAAACCATGATACAAAACATCAAAATGTGCAACCTAATTTTATATGAAAATAGTCTAAAATTGAAGGAGTCACCATTAAAAGAAGTAATCATTAAAATGAGTCTAAAAAAGAGTAATAATTGAAAGGTGTCCAAAATAATAAAAATGGGTACCGGAATTAGGAGATTCATTTTTTAAGAAACATGTCTAAAAAGTGCATATAGGAAAATGTGGCTGTAAAAGTCAATGTTAATACAGGTGCATTACAAAATGCAACAAACAAAGGCTACTTCACCAAAAGCAAGGCAACATTTCCTGCAAACTGTTCTGCCGTACAGAAGTTGTAAGGCCAGAAGCAGAGTTATTTACTTTCTAGACGTGAAAACTCCATTTATTTTAAACTTCTTGAGTGGCTGAATAACTTCATTTCGGTCACACCTTGGCTCCAACACAGCTTGGGAGGCATTCTAGGGTCCAGGAGTAAAGTTCAGAGGTGAGTGTCAGTGTAGTCACTCTAAACTATTTTAAACTGGTACTTACCATCGATGAGGAGCCATCTTCAGGCTTTTCAATCACTAAGTATACAGGAGGACAGTTCAACTGACCCTTACGAACAGCTTCTGAGTGCCAAGAAATGCTTGGGAGTCATACAAAGGGGCAGAATATAACCATACATCGCCCACTCCCTGGCACTGACCACGAGCTGAACACAGGCAGAGGAATATGACAGAAACTGGGGGAGGCAGCCAGGTAAGCGGCTGAGGAGCTGATCATTTTAGACATCCGCCCGATACAGAAATACTGAAAAAAAACGCTAGTTATAGCACACACCTATATGGCAATCACTTAACTTTTCTACTAGTTGAGTGCTAATGCCTGCTCACTGCTGGTAAGGAACTGATGTACGTAACACGGGTAGCAAAATACAGGATGCAATTCGCAGCAAATCATTTTTGTTTGGTGTGGTATTTTGCAAACCAACCTATTTACTAATAGGTTGGTTCATAAAATACAGATTCGTAGTGGGTCACAATTCGATCTATATCATCAATATGAATGAGGTCGGCCACAAATTGCAACCCAGTACGATTTGTTGCCATCAAGGGGAGGGTGGCATACAGGGGTCAGCAGAGCACCATGCCTGTGATTGCTTTGAAATAAAGCAATTAAAAACACCTTTCCCTTTAAGGAGAACAGGATGCATTTAAAACAAGGCAGTGGTCCATAGAACCATTGCCTATTCTTAAAAATGTTTTTGTCAACATTCACAAAGGGGCAGGAGTACCATGAAACCCATTCCCATCTGTGAATGGGTTTTCACTACCTTTCAGTAGTCAGTCAAATATTAATATTTTGTCATCAGATTTCAGTCGCAAAACATCAATAAATCCCAAGGCAAATCGGTATTTGGAAGGGATACTCAAAACACGCCTCTTCCTAATACTGATATGGTATGGGGTCTCAATGCTAAATTGCAATCTGATGACGTGTTATAAGTGCAATTTGGGTTTGATACTTACCAAAAGGCAATTTTACAGTCTCAAAGGGTTAGATTTTGCGCCTCTGACTAGATAATGCGCTACTGCATCTGCCCCTAATATCCGAGGAGGCTAGGGAAGTAGGGGCCACATGTGTGAAGCTTTTTGCACGTTGCAAACAGGGAATTTTGCTGTTTGCTACGTGCAAAAAGCAAATCGCAATGCACAAACCCCGTTTTGCGATTCGGTAACCTGGTTACCGAATCGCAAAACGGGTTTGCGAGTCGCAATTAGGAAGCGGTGTTCCCTTCCTAATTTCGAGTTGCAGTGCAATGCAGGATTGGTTTGTGACTACGAACGTGGTTGCATACCAATCACATTTTGCACCCTTCTGCATTACAAAAAAAAATGCTTTATTAAAAAGCAGTCACAGACCTGGTGGTCTGCTGCCCGCAGCAGGCCACCATCCCTGTGAGGGCCGCCATTCGCAAGGGGGTCGCAAATTGCGACCCACCTCATGATTATTCATGAGGTGGGCATTTGCGACCCGACACCATCCACCATTCAGAATTGCGACTCGCAAATTACAAGTCGCTCTGACTCGCAATTTGCGGTCGCACTTCTAAATGTTGCTACATCTGGCCCTAGAAGAGGACATTCTGGGTGTGTGCTCTGCAATACAAAGCACAGTGTTAAACCATAGTAATACACCTAACCATACTGTTTTCACAAATTGGGAGTGCTTTTAGGTTCCAATTCACATACCATAGTCTTTCCTCTAACTTTCCCTTGCTCTATTCAAGTTACCTTAAGGATTTAAGAATGCAGAATTGAACTCTTGTATTCAATGAATATGGTTTTATAGGGAAAATTGTATAGAAAAACATGTAAGTAAAAAATGCAAGTAAATCAGTCTAAAAATGTGAAGAATCAGTGATCACACGAAAAGTAATAACTTCTAAAGTCTTCCAGTTCATATCCATTCCTGCACCGATTTATCCACAATTTAAACACCAGTTCGAACCACACTGGAACTGACTCACAAATTAATTTATGAGTACGGGAAGCAGTACTACACGAGTACTCTTAGATACTTTTATGTGCAATCGTGGCTAGTCAAGAAACGTCACACTACTTATTAGTAAAAGTGCAAGGAGGGCACAGCCCTTTCTTTTTTCTATTAATAGTCCCTTTTACATCCCCATTTTATATTTTGGGACCAATTCACAAAGGCATGTCAATCTACATAAAAGAGCAGTGCAGGAGTACAACTTCATGAACCTTAAAATGATTTTGTAAAGAGACTTCAATTTTTCTAATTAATGTAAAAGGTAAATGGCACCTAGAGACACTCCCGAGTTCAAATGCAATATATAAGTGTACTAATTCAATAAAGCAACTATTCAGTCAATCATGTCTTCAGGAATAAACAGTAATTCAAATGTTCTGATCGTGATACAATCATAATTAAGTAGTTGAGGTGAAGAGATTTCCAGAGAAAGGAGCATTGGCAATGAAGCATTTGCCGTTGCGTACATTTGTCGGTGGAAATAACAGGTAGGTTCAGGGAGGTCAAGTTTCAAGTAAATTATATTTATTTCATGCCTTAGTTAATTAAAACCGTACATGAATAGCAACACTTCAAAAAACACAATGTAAAAAAGAAAAAAGGAAAAATTTAAATTGACATATCTATTACACTAAATAAAATACTTATAAGACCAAATAAAAACTACAGCAGTGTGTCATGCAATCAAGGTTTATAGTGCATTATAAGCAAAAGTCTTAACAAGGTGAGGGGGTAATGCATTTTTTGCAAGCAGATGTTGACATGCAGCATTGCAGTTCTTGATAAATGGCAAAACGAGTACTAAGGAGCTGGTAATGCCCCTAGGGCCGAATTTAGATCCTTTCAATTGTTTAACATGCTAACAGTTCATGCAAATAGGTTTACTAGTTAGTTAAAACCAATAATAGACATAAATCAATAATCTTAAAATCTGGTTTGAAAGCTAAATGCCACCCTACCTGAGCACACAGCTGAGAGTGGAAAGTGCAGTGTGTTATGAGTGGGTGTTCAGTGCAAAATTCCCCATAATTAAGTAACCAATATCACTGTATATAGACCTAGGGTGGAATTACTTTGTTACAAAAGCCTCCCCCTTCCATGGTCTTCTGAGAGCTTAAGCTGTAAGCAAGCACTGTTACCTAGATCAGATCTGTCTAGATGATCAAAGTGGTGAGTGCAAACAAATGTGAGGAGCAGCGTGCCAGAAAAACCTAAGGATGAGCTAATAGGGACCATGTGGAACCAAAGCAAGTGGGGCAGGGCTTATGCTTCAATAATGATCAGAGAGAGGTGTTCAAGTGTTCTCTGTTACCCACTAGATGACCAAGTGATTGACTGCTCCTTGCGAGCCCTTGTCAGTCATTGTCTTGCAGTGCCATCAGCTTCAATTCAACCTTGATAAGATATCTCACGAAACAGCAGTTTAGTTGAGTGTCCCTAGGAATGAAACAAGACAGAGGGGGTTATTACAACTTTAGAGGAGGAGTTAATCCGTCCCAAAAGTGACGGTAAAGTGAAGGATATACCACCAGCCGTATTACGAGTCCATTATATCCTATGGAACTCGTAATACGGCTGGTGGTATATCTGTCACTTTTCCGTCACTTTTGGGACAGATTAACACCTCCTCCAAAGTTGTAATAACCGCCAGAATCACCAGTCTGCAGGCCCGATTCCTCTTTGATTGCAGAGTGGCCGTAACATTGCTTTTCTCTCCATCTGGCCCTTAGTTCCTTTCAAATGCATAGTAGGTGGACCAAAGCTTCTTTGCCCTTTCCTCACAGCTGACAGTCTATTGCATATGGTTTGCATTCCCATGGAGCTAGATGTGAAAGTAAAGTTAAAATGCCCAATCAATATCTCAAAAATCTTTCCTTTAGTACTTTGGAGAAATCTATGTAAAGATAGGGTTGTGGTTCAGCTTTATGAAAGCCTTACAATACGACCCAGCCATGGGCTCTATTAGCAACTGCTGTCTTATCCTTTAACAAGGACACCGTTTGATGGTTTAACTTACTGCCTTTTCAAAGCTGATGTATGTTGCCGATGTCACACAAAGGCCATGTAAGCCAAGCTGTGTTAAGGAGTCGTTGAGGTAAGTTTGAGCGAGGAGCCACTTCTAGTTGCCAAGTTCACCCATAGATGAAAATGTAATGAACTGAAGAAGATTTTGTTTATTTTAAACCAGAAATTGATGTACCCACCTCTTCTGGCAAAGGACTGTCTCTGACGGCCAAACTCCAGCCTTATCTGTGCAGGAGAGATATATTTGGGGATGCAAAAGATTGTTCTATAGTCCCTGGAACCTGGAGACAACCCCTCAAGCATTGGTGCGTCACTTCCTCGTAGACCCACACTGCCCAAACTTATTAACGGGATCAGTTTTGCCTGAATTACTCATAGCAGTGGGGCTAAATTGGGGCCAGACACTTTCCGTTTTAGATTATTTCAAGACAGTGCAAAAGCACAGTGATTTGAAAGTTCCTTTGTTGACAACAATGAAGCCCAGATAGTTATAGGAAGACACTGTCTCAAGAGGCTGGGAAAATACACCATCTTAGGATTCTCCTTTTTCAGGCTATTTACTGATATTGCTTTCATTTTATCAAAATAGATTTTTAAGCTATTTGTGATTGAATAAATTTGGGTGGCATTAAGAAAACACTGCAGACCCACCAGAGGCTGGCTTATTAGCACCAGGTCATCTTCCTAGAGAAGATATCTAGGATGTTTGGCCTCAGAGCGTGAGAGCTGCAGCAGTCCAAATTTTCCATTAAGCCATCAAGAAAAAGATTGAATAGCATAGATGAAAGGACACAGCCCTTCTTCAAGGCTTTGGAAGTTGGTATAAGTCTTGAGAGATGTGTTCCAGACCCCAGCTTAACTTGCACCCAGGTGTCTGTATGTAGTGTGATAAGGAGACTCAGCAGATTTGGTGGAATTTTCCACGCTGCCAGTTTCCTCCATAGCATGCCATGATCAGTGTGGTCAAAATCAGCCCGAAAATCGATAAAGCAGAGATAGATGGGAGACTAAGCCCCTACAGCTCCATCTATCAGCAGGGACAGGGCCATAATATTGGTAATAGTCCCCACTTTCTTGCTAAAGCTGGTCTGATTTATCAGGAGGATGTTATTGGTCGAAGCCCAGGCTGATTAATCCTCCAAAATAATACAAACAAAATATTTGGCCGCATTGTCGATCAATGCCAAAAGCCGGTAATTTTTTGCACTGTTCTTATCACCTTTTTTGTGGATAGGGGAGATGATGGACCCTCTCCATGCTGCTGGAATAACTGCGCCTTCTGCAGTCTGTCAGAATACTGGCTCCAGCTTCTCCGACCAGTAGCTGACATCTTGCTTGAACAATGCTGGATGTACCCTACTAGGGCCCGGGACCCCCTCCTGTCTCCTCTTACTGATCTTCTGGATTGGGTGTCTTGTTACTGAACCAGTGCCTGAAGGAAAACCCTGGCGTGACCATCAATCAGCAGCTCTCTTTTCCTCATCCTGTTCTATTGTACTGTTAGTGGAATCTGGTTGACTGACCTTCTGTCCCCACAAAGCTTTGCCCCTCCTCGTAGGAGTTGAAGTGCACCTGTAGAAATTTTGCCAGGCAGCTTCAGTAAGGTGTGAATTAACCCCTAGATGAGTAGGGTGTTGGAAAAAGTTTACTTTCCTCCATAATGGTGTGTGGTCATTCCCTTTAATATCACAGAGGAGCTGTGCCCAGAGTGTTTCTTCTCATTCTCTTTTAAATGTCCAAATTACCTTTTTTAGTGCAGCCTTTTCTCGTCTGAGATTTTGTTGCGGATCGAGACTGCTTGGATGCCAGCATCATTTCCTGATGGTTTAGTTTATGAGACTCTTGTTTATTTTATTTGCTTTTGTTTCAAGAGAGTGAAGTGGCTCCTACCTTGCTTTTGCGTACAGGACCCTTTCACAATTGCAGCAAATGTTTCTCCCAGTGCCTTGGTGAAAGCCTCCCATGCAGCTGACAGCTTTGAGTTCTCAGCTTGCGGCCCTTGCAGAATGCCCCTGGCAGAGGCCAGCAGGGTGTCTATGGACAAGATGCTATATTTGATTCTTTTATTGTTAATGGTGCATGCTGAGCGTTGAATTTCAGACAAGATACAGAGAGTTACCGGCCTTGTGTGAAGCTTAAACACATGCAGGAGATGGTCACTAGATTACTCTGCTGCCAACTGATACGAGAGAACTTGATGAAACAATGCTAAGGTGGTAAAAGTGTAATCTAGAGTTGAAAAGGCCCTTGTGAAATGAAACATTGGTGCAGGTGAGCTGTCCTTTGAAAAGAGCCCATTTAGGGTGCAGAGGCCAAGAGACTCAACAGTAGCTTTCCTGATTTGGTTAGTTTGCCCGTTGTGTTCTTCCCTTGTTGGGGGATTTCCCATTGTGAAGATTGGACCACTATGAATTTGACATCTGTTGTACCTAACCGATGTAGATTAAAGTCCCCAGAGAAGATAAAGTTGATGTCTTATTCTTCGCCCATCAGCCATTTACTTTCACTGACCAACAGCAAGGAACCCTTTACTCTATCTTTGGATTGTGGGTAAACATTTACAATCACTAACCTTAAGTCTTCTCCTTGGCATCGCATCGCTGCTCTAACGGCTTTCACCTCAATGTCTTTCACTGATTTCTCTTCCAGCTCCTTGGCTTCACTAATGCTTGTTATAGAGGTATAAATTGACAAGCTGCACTTAGAGGGCCGAGATGTGATGTTTTGTGAAGCCCTCCATATGAAATGGCTGATCCAGCCATGTTTCCTGAAGAAGAATGATGTAAAACAATAGTAGAAAAACTAGAACTTGTGTGTTGGATGTTTTATTTCCTAGTCCATTGATATTCCAGGAACAGATGCGTATGGAGCTTCACTTATGTTCCCGATTTCCTAGAGCAAGAGGACTTGTCGTATTCTTTGGTCTCATTGTGGAAGCTGAGCCTTGTCATGGAGAGTTAGTTTCTCCATTTATTACACAAGATATCCAGTTCCAGCCTTCTGTGACAATTATGTGTGTGTTTGGGCTGATTTGAAGATTTTGCCTTGCTCTTCTTGCCGGTGATGTGCTCTGAGCCCCCTTAAGGACTGAGTAGGTAGTTTTAGGGATGTGCAGTCCGTGACTATGATGGGAGGTCAAGTGTAGCAGTCATGTTGGCTGTTACTATTTTGCTGAATTTGGGCCCTCCCATGTAGGGTGATAGAGCGGTCCGTAGTAATAATTTACCTGTGTTCGGACGCTCTTTAGGCCGATGAATCTTTTGACTAAGTGGGACTCTCCGTACTCTATATCGGCTAATTTTAATCAAATCAATAATCAATAACGAACATAAGCAATACCTTGATCGACATAACACTTAACAATTAATCCAGAATACATTTCGGCGAACCCTGACCTTTCAGTCAGGAATAACCACACCAGTTTATTCAGTTAGTGAATTTTATTTCCCTATATTAACAAAGCTAGCACAATGTAGATGTGTCTCAACACTAAATGATAAACATATATGAACATTAATAACTGTCCATAACGGCGAAACAAGTGCAGTCTATGTAGCATTTGAATCACAAGGCATTCGATAATAGCAATGCAAATCACTAATACGATAATCTGTAACAAACTAATTGCATA
The DNA here is from genome assembly GCF_031143425.1 of Pleurodeles waltl. Taxonomy (NCBI): domain Eukaryota; kingdom Metazoa; phylum Chordata; class Amphibia; order Caudata; family Salamandridae; genus Pleurodeles; species Pleurodeles waltl. The sequence continues at coordinate 82,980,904 of NC_090450.1, read as the reverse complement.
CATTTAGTCAGCATAACAAGATCTCAAATTGCATCGTGCGACATAAGGAATCCTCGTCTAACCTCAAATTAGCATCGGCATGTGGGACTTCATGCAAAAACAATTTAGCAACATTAATTTAGAAAACTCCTAACTAGGGCTCTTATCAAAATCAGCAGTTGGTTACCTAAAAGAAACACAATGCAATTTTACAATTTCCTTTCATATTTACCAATTACGATCAGCATTCAAGGAAGTCTTCGTCTCACAGGAACCGTTTCTCGATCAGCATGGGTACCGTTTCGATCAGCATAGGACGGGGCAAAGGGGCAGGGGTGGACGGGGCAATTGCCTCACGGCGGCAAGGTAAAACTACTACTTCATGCAAGGGATCAAATCAAAGTTAAAGTCTCTAGGGCCAGAATCATTAAAGTCTCTTTCTCTCGATTAGAGAAAGCATCAAAGTCTCTTTCAAAATGGCGTCGCAGCAAAGTGGGCCATAATGGCTGCAATGTCCGAATGTTCGTAATCGCGGGCAAAATGGCTACCTTCTTCTCGTGCACCTGATTTTTATAGACAACAGTTCAAATCCAGTAGGGTCTTCCATTGGAGGGTTCATAGGTTAGCTTCAAATTGTCCAATCAAAAACGACAGTTCTCAAGCTTTTACTTAAGCATACATTATCCTTGGAGATGGGTACGCAAGTTGCAACATTTTATGCCAATTAACTCACTTTCAGAGCTTCCATTGTCCGCACCTGCAGATCGACCTTGGAATAAAGAGAAAATATGCCAGGCTGGCACGAAACCTTAAGATAAGCATGTGAACGGTCTCTGTGGAAAAGTACAGCTTCAAGCAAAAATACACGTTTATTAGCACAGTGGAAAAATACGAGCATCTAAACCGTGAGACCAGGCCACTAGGCCGAAGCCTGCACTAAAGTAATGCTAAGCTAAAACATTTCAAACGAGCAAATCATAGCACACGTTTACGATTATGTCGGATTAGTGCAATTCTAATACACCACGTTATATAAAGCACGCTTATAAATGTTGGCAAACTACTCTGAGGGCACATTTTGTCCCCGTACAATCTTTATTAGTTCGGTTAAAAAGTCACACATGATTATTTCACACTACGTTTACGTGTTAATAAATGTAAAACCTTCATTTTCTGCTTCATCAATCCCTCCTCTGATGACTACTTGTCATCACACCAAACCATGCCCACAAATTTTATTCCATTAAAATTCTGTCAGTTCTCTTTTCCTTTTAATTCCCCTAGTTTGCGCTTTGTATTCTTCTGCCATTCTTTTCATAATTTTCTCTTCTTTTCTTCTCTTAATTCTTTCCATAATCATTATTATTCCCCTTTTTATTCCCCAAATTCCAAATATGCAAATTATAACTATCAAAATTCCCTCTATTATTTTTAGCAATATTCCATTCCAAATTCCCCCAATCCAATGTCCCACTGAAGCAAGTCCTTTTCCAACGTTCTCCCACACTCCTGGTTCTTTCAATTCCTTCAAATCTGCACTCTCTTTTGTTAGATTAGCAAGCATAGTTTTAATCTTCACACTATTGTCGGGAATATAAGTACAACAGTGTCGTGCACCAAGCATTTTGCAAACGCCGCCATCCTTTGCTAAAAGAATGTCTAAAGCAAGCCTATTTTGAAGAGTCATAGCTCTTTCCGCTGCAAGTTCAGCATCTATCAGGATTATAGCACCTGAAAACTTCGTCAACATGTTATCCACTATAGTAGATAACTTTCTTATTTTGATGGAATTCAACACAACTCCCAACGAAGGAATCATTGCTCCAAATATATCTCCTACCACAGCAGCTGCGGTCTCTCTTTTCTGGATACGATGGGATCCAGATGTCTTTTGAATCATCGATAGGTCATCCAGCTGATAAACCTTTGGGAACACTATACCCAAATAACATCTCCCCCACCATCCCTTTGGAAGACGATAATAGGCATTATACCCACAAATGTAATATACACCTGGAATGACAGGGTCAAGTCCGTTCATCATGAATGTCCATTTGGCCTTAAAGATAAACGTATGTTTACACTCACTTGCTCCTACAAAAATGTTATCATAATAAGATTCACCTCGATATATACAAAATTTCCCTACATGCCAAGCATCTAAAGCTATTCTCCCTTGTGTCTTTATTGCAGCAAAATCATAATTATCTACTGAAGTTCTCTTATGTAGCTCTTTTTCTAATTTCGCATTCATTTGTGCCCTTCTATCATCTGTGCGATCTAAAAAGCTTATTTCTACTGCAGAGAGCGAGCAGGTAAGATTTTCCCTATGAGCGTGAGCCGTTTCAAAAGGTTGCATTGGCTCGAAAAATTCCCTCATTATTTTAGCATCCCAATCTTTAGCAATCTGGCTTAGCTGCGCTATTATAGGAACATATGCAAAGGTAACATCATAATTTGAGTAAAAATACTGTATGTTAGTTTGACCATAAAACCTAGACATTACTATACTACATGTAATCCCGTATGTAAGAGGCATGTGGTGATAAGTCACCCCTTCCTTTACTGATGTCGGTATCTGTGTACATACGTAACAATCCTTCGCATCCATAGTCTCAACATATTCTGTTAGCAAGCGATAGAAAACGTTATACGAAAGCTCTTTCTTATCGTGCAAGAGTCTCTCATCCAATGCTAGTCTTTTCAATGCGGTTAGTTCGGTGACAGTAACAGGAGCAAGAGTAGAAGCATCAATTCTCTCATTCTCAGTCTTACCATGTATTCCAAGCACAATTGCCATTATTATTAGTACACATGCAATTATCAAGCCTATACACACATGTTTACAATATTTCTTTCTATTGTTTTGCGTCATGATCTGTATAGAATCAGAGAGCTAGAAGCACCTATAAATGAAACTATTTAGCAATTCAGTTACAAAGCTGAACGAGCGCAATGTTCACACAGTCTTCTTCAAGAGGCCAGTCACTTATCGGTTAGCAGCATTTGTCTCAATTCGGCAATAACTCAGTCTTTATCAGTTCAGCAAGTCTCATCCGGTTTAGCAATGTCTCAGCTGGTTGTTTGTTTCACGTTAAATTGTAGCAAGCAATATCATTTATTACTCTTTCAATCGACAGAGTCCATAAAACTTTTCTTTTCTATTGGTATCTCTTCTTCTTCTTCGTTCTCGATGCTTAGAGATACAAACTCGTCAGTCCAATCGTCATTGACTGCATATGCCCATTCAGGACCGGAATATCTCCTGTTTGGTATCCTTTTCCTTTTCAATTTTGCTTCTCTTTTCGATTCTGCCTCGCTGGTACTTTCCTCTTTTGTCAAGTCTTTTTCTTCACTTGAGGATTGTTCCACAACAGTCACTTCCTTTCTTTTCTCTTTCACTTTTGGCCTTTCTCCGTCGTTCAAACTTTCTTTAGTCCTTTCTTTTATTGGTGATATGCTTAGTCTCCTCTTTGCACCGTGTCCATTTGATGGACCTGCTATCTTTTCTGTGGAAGCTTGAACTTTTTCGTTCTGTTCTGCCTTGTCCCCTCCTTCCGGGGAATCAATCACGTTCTCTTTTTCTTTTTCTCTATCGTCTGCTTCTGGGAAAGCCCTCCTCTGATCAGGCTCTCCTGCTTTTTCACCTTTTTCGAGCCCTTCGTCACCGTTACTTTCGTCAGGCTCTTTATCACTTTCAGCTGCTTCAGGTTCCTTGTCACCTTCAGCTGCTTCAGGCTCTTTGCTACCCTCAGCTGCTTCAGGTTCTTTGTCAGCTTCAGCTGCTTCGTCGCTGTCTGAACTTTCTCCTTGGTCTCCCCCAAGCGAGTTGGTCTCTTCGTCCTCAGAGAATATCTCTTTCTCTCCCGTTTCTGCCTGTTCGCTTTCAGTTCAGTTTTGCTCTGTCTCAGCACTCAGCACTCAGCACTGTTTTGTCAGGCACTGGCAGTTTTAGCGCTTCAACTTCCTCATCTGTGGGACACAACACCTTCTTTGTGTGACTGGCGTGAATCCAGTTGGGAACCCCCGCACACTTCACAGCGGTAGTTGTCGTCAGGATCACCTGGAAAGGGCCTTTCCAACGGGGTTCCAGACACGACTTTCTCACGTGCTTCTTTACCACGACCCAGTCACCTGCTTTCAGTGCGTGTCCTGGACCTTGGATCGATGGCAAGGTGGTCGCTTCCACCTGGTGAGAGAAAGAGCGAACCACGTCAGCCAGACCCTTGCAGTAGTCTAACACCATATCATCTGTAATATTCAAAAGCACGTTTGCGGGAACTGCAGGAAGTCTCATAGCCCTGCCCATGAGAATTTCGTGCGGAGACAATCCAGTCTTTCTATCAGGGGTGTTTCTCATTGACATTAGCACTAAGGGCAATGCGTCAGGCCATTTCAAGTTTGTCGATGCACATATTTTCGCCATTCTTGATTTCAGTGTACCATTCATCTGCTCCACCAGTCCTGAGGCTTCAGGGCGATAGCTACAGTGCAGCTTTTGCTCAATGTTCAGCGCTTCGCAAAGTAACTTTATCACCTCGTTATTGAAGTGACTTCCCCTATCTGATTCTAAAGAGATCGGGAATCCGAAACGTGGTATTAACTCTCTCAACAATAGCTTTGCAACTGTAAGGCTGTCATTTCTACGTGTGGGGTATGCCTCAATCCAGTGACTAAAAATGCACACAATCACCAACACATACTTTAGACCTCCATGCACGGGCATCTCAATGAAGTCCATCTGCATACGACTAAAAGGCCCGCTTGCCCTACCAATGTGGCTCGCGTTCACAACTGTTCCCTTTCCTGGGTTCATCTGCTGGCAAGTGACACATCGATGGCAAACTGCTTCTGCAGCTTGACGAAATCTGGGGATAAACCAATCAGTTTTGAACAATCTTATCATGGCATCTCTCCCTAGGTGAGCTTGCCCATGATAGAACCGTGCAAGCTGTGATAAGAGACTGTTTGGCAAAACAAATTTTCCCTCATTTGAAACCCATAACTCATCTGGTCTTTTTATACATTGTGATTTAATCCAGGAATCTCTTTCATCCTCCCTGACATTATTTTGCAATGCTTTTAATTCATCTATTGTATCTACGACCTTCAAGGCAAATGCTTCAGCTGGTTCGAGTTCTGGCTCACTTATCGAATTCCAATCATCCCTGAGTAATATACAGTTCAAGGCACAAAATCTTGCGACTTGATCCGCATATGCATTTCCCAGAGAAACATAGTCCTGTCCTTTTGTATGAGCACTGCACTTTACCACTGCAACTTCGGCTGGCACTTGAATGGCGTGTAACAATTCCCTTATCCTCTCCCCGTTCTTCACTGGGGATCCTGAAGAAGTCAGGAAAACCCTCTGTGACCATAGTTGTCCAAAGTCATGCACAATCCCAAACCCGTATTGACTATCAGTGTAAATGGTGACTTTCATCAATGCAGACAGTTGACATGCTCTGGTAAGGGCTACAAGTTCTGCTACTTGTGCAGAATAGACTCCTTGCAGCCATCCCGCTTCCAAGACCCCTGTTACAGTACATACAGCGTATCCTGCTTTCAAAATCCCCATCCCATCTCTTAGACATGAACCATCAACAAAAAGAATTTGGTCATTTTCATCAAGCTTAGTATCCTTAATGTCCGGTCGGGGTTTTGTGCAAAATTCAGTCACCTGAAGACAGTCGTGCTCGACGTCTTCAGCGTTCTCAATTTCAGCATTTTCTCCAGGGAGCAAGGTTGCTGGATTCAACGTAGTGCACCTTTTCAGCTGCACATTCGGTGAGCCCAGAATTATCGTTTCATACCTTGTGAGTCTTGCTCCAGTCATGTGCTGCGTTCAGGAGCGGGTCAAAAGTATCTCAACTGAGTGAGGGACCATGACTGTTACTGGGTGTCCTATCACTATTCCTTCACTCTGAGTGAGGCTGATACCAACTGCTGCTACGGCGCGTAAACACCCTGGGAGTGCTGCTGCGACCGGATCCAAAGTAGCTGAAAAATACGCTACTGGTCTGTTTACGCCACCATGGGCTTGAGTCAAGACAGACAAAGAACATGCATCACGTTCGTGGCAAAACAATGTGAAAGGCTTTGTGTAATAAGGCATACCTAAAGCTGGAGCCCTGCACATGCATTCTTTCAGTTCAACAAAAGCATCCATCTCATCTCCTTTCAACTCAATTTGATCCAAAGCATCCTTCTGGGTCAGTTTCAGTAGAGGCTTTGCTAGAGTCGAGAAGTTGGGAATCCACTGGCGACAGTAGCCCACCATTCCCAAAAACTTCCTCACCTCCCTCCTTGTCTTTGGTGGACTCATTTGAAGTATACTCGTTATTCTTTCCTTCATTATTCTCCGTGACCCTTTCTCTATCTGGTGACCCAAGTATTTCACTTTCTTCTGACAGAACTGTAATTTGGAAGGAGACACTTTATGTCCATTCCTTCCCAAATGATTCAACAGAGCAATGGTATCGGCTGTGCAGCCACTTTCTGTCTTTGATGCAATCAGTAAGTCATCGATGTACTGTACTAGAGTTGACTCGAATGGCAATTCTAATGCTTCCAGGTCTTTCTTTAGGATCTGATTGAATATTGACGGTGACTCAGAAAACCCTTGAGGAATTCGACACCAACTGTACACTCTGTCTAAGAATTTGAAACAAAAGAGGAATTGGCTGTCCTCATGAAGAGGCACCGAGAAGAACGCTTGTGACAAATCGATGACTGAGAACCATTCGGCATCGCAAGGGACCTGGAACATTATCACAGCTGGATTCGGTACTACTGGGCAGCATTTGACTATAATGTCATTTATTTTCCTCAAGTCCTGCACGAGTCGGACCTTTCCACTCGGCTTTATTAGTCCCATTATTGGTGAATTACATGGACTGCTTAACACTTCTTTCAGTACCCCCTGTTTTACAAATTCGTCAATAAGTTGAGCAACTTTCATGAGGGTGTCTTGTGCCATGTGGTATTGTGGGGTCTGGGGAAAGATTGCATTGGGCTTTACAGTCACTTTCACTGGTTCCACTCCTTTCATCAATCCCACCTCTTTCCCTGTCATGTCCCACACTTCCTTTCCGACTGTTTCCCGTAACTCGGCTGGAATATCCTCTTCAGTCATCATCGGGAAAAGACAAATCAGAGGATACTCTTCATCCACAGTTTCCATCTCGTCCCCCTCTACACTGTCCTCTTCTTCCCCATCACTGCTCGTCTGTATTGTTATTCCTTCATTCGAACACATGATCGAACAACCCAATTTGCACAATAGGTCTCTCCCTAATAGTGCTATCGGGCTTGAGTCACATACCACAAACTGATGTACCCCTTGATAGTTACCGATGCTGACTGGTACCGGATCTGTAATTGGGTTCGTCAGATGTCTGTTTGCTACTCCCACCACTTGAACTGTCCTCCCTGAGAGTGGCAAATTTGGTACTTCACTACTCTTAACAGTTGAACGTGTGGCTCCCGTGGCAACCAAGAACGAGACACGATGACCCATTACTCTTCCCTCTACATACGGTCCCTTTTGATCAACTTCCAAGGATGCTGCAAGCACACAATCTCCTTCTTCTTCTGAACTTTCACTCTCCCATACATTGTTTATTCCACTCTCACTGTGTAATGGGAACTGTTGTACGGTGCCATTTGTACTCATTACCTGACCCGAGACCTGTGGAGGAACCATCACTTGCTGCTGACTCATTGGTGCCAAGGGTATTTGCATTTGCTGATTAGGTACCATAGGTAACTGCTGTTGCATTGGCTGCATTTGCGTCATCTGCATACGGGGCATCTGCATCTGCTGCGGCTGCATAGGTTGCAATCCCTGCAACTGATTTATGGTCTGAAAATTTGGGTTTGGACCTCTTATTTTCGGTCCCTTCATTGTCTGAAATGCATTGACATCATTGTTTTGCTGACCAACACCTACACCTGCACCTGCACCTTCCTGCACCACCATCGGGCATTCGCGTTTCCAATGACCTACAATTCCGCGCACGTGACACGGCATCACCTTCTTCATTGCCTGCACACCCGTCACAACAGTGTTCAAATCCGGACCATTATTCACAAAACCTCCTCTGCCTCTGCCTCTTGCCTGTGGCTGAAACGCCATGTTTCCCTGTAACTGCGGCTGCGGTTGCGGTACCTGCTGTTGGAACCCTTGCATCCCTTGCAAACCTTGCAAACCTGTCTGAGCTGCCTTAAGCTGCATCATCATCACCTTCTCTTTCAGCTTCTTCTGTTTCACTTCAATTTCGTCGCTACAGTATTTCGCATAATTCAACACTTCGTCAATCGGTTTAGACTGCCAGCAAATCAAATGTGACTTTATCATCTGACTTATCTCTGGCCTCAGCCCTTCCACAAATCTAAACACAAAATGAAGCATGTCCTTCCCCTCTATTGTTTCCGTGCCACTGTAGTTCTTAAACGCCTTCAACAACCTCTCATAGTAACTGTGAATCGATTCCTTAGCCTCTTGGGCAGTTCGATCAATCTTCTGCCAATCCACATTTTTCGCGGGTACCTTCGTCTTCAAATGCTCAATCACCTTATAGTACAAGCTCATCACCATGGGTTATGGTGCACCCGTCTCCCTGTCTCTCTCTGGTTCACTTGTCGGCCAACCTACCGCTCTTTTGCAATCCTCCCACAAATCTGCCGGAACCACAATCTCAAAGAGAGTATTCAGGTCTTCCCAGAGACATTTTGCAAGCTTCACAAACCTGTCAGTCTGCTGATACCATTCAATCGGCTTCTCCCTCAGTTTGGGAAAATCATCCGTAAAAGACTGAATATCGCTTCTGTGCCATGGTACATGTATTAATTTTCCCCCTGCTGTCTCCCTCATTGGTAACATGGTTACTGTCTCGCTGCTTGGTGGTCCTTTCTCATTGCGCTCTGTAGCGCTGTCCCTCCTCTTTTCCTTTCTCTTTACCCACCTGCTTTCCCACTTGTCTAAACACCTCCACACTTGTGCACTCTGTAGCCATTCTCTAAGGTGCGCCTTCATGCCTGCTGACCTCATGTGTTCAAAATCTGTGGCCCCAAAATCCAACCTGTAGCTTCTGCTCAAGTGTTTTGTCTTGTCTATGTCAACCCCGTTTTTGTCAGCTATTTCCTGCAAGCTTTTATGTACCTTGTTCACTTCCTTCGTAATCTTTGGACATAGATACCTCAGCTCCTCTTCCGAGTAGGACTCTAATCTATTCACACCCATAGTCCCTTCCACCAATTCTTGTGCTTCCATGTTCAACCTCATCCTATTCATATGATCTTCTCCCTTCCCACTGGCTGAGCTTTGTGTGGAATTCAGACTGTTGAACCACTGCGTCAGCTGTTGCGCATTCAACCATTGATGGTTGCGGCAACTTTTCAGTGTTCGATGTTAGAGGTATTATCAGTGGGGGGCTCGACCTCACCAGTGTTGACTGAGCACATATGGGACTAAACTCCATCAAGGACCCAGATCCATTTGGCTGAGCCGCTATCGGAGTTATCCCTGGAGTGTTTTCTATGCACCTCCTTTCTGTCCCGTTCTGCAGCATTGATCCCTGACCGCTCATACCTAAGTTAGGCTGACTGTACAGAGGTACCAGTGGACCTACAGTAATGGGTAGTGATATCGCATCTGGGTTTTGTCCGTTTCCCATGTTCTGAGGCACGTTCATTCCCACACTATGGGTCATCATTGTCGGCATGCCCATCTGACTCCCCGTCATCTGAGCATGTGCGTTTCCTCCCTGCATCTGCTTTTGAGGCATCAAAAACTGAGTTGATTCAGCTTGTGTCAATGTCTGGTTGTGACCATTCTGTCCTCCCCTTACGGTTGGATCTATAATCATTCCTGCACTGTTGTCACTGCTGTAGTACCCTGGCATCTGCGGCTGATAATTTTCTGCTGGTTTCAGCATGGGCACATCTGGATATATTCTCCTAACCTGCGGTATCTGCGGGGTGAACAATAAACTCGGGTCCTTAGATCCCGATGATGCTCCTGAACTCTGAGTTTCATTGTTCTGTACCGGTGCCGGAGGGGCAGAACTGGTACTTGGACCTTGTCCATTCTCCGCATAAGGTGGGGGACGGTCGTTCAGCAATTGCATTATTAACTCCTCATCCTCTAACTCCTCTTCTCTTCTCAACTTTTCCTCGTCCTCTCTATCCTTGGAACACTTCCTGTCCGTCTTACAGGTAGCTTTCTTACCTGTCTCCTCTTCTTCCTTAGTAATTGCGGGAAACAATTTTATCCCTTGCAATACATCTGACCTCCACACCTTTTGTGCATTATCCCACCTAGCATCCGCTAGTGTCTTTTCTACCTTTCTCATCCTGGTCTCAAACTTCTTCTACTGTTGCTGTCTGGCCATTAGTTCCCAAATCGCTAGAGCCTCAAACTGGGCTGGCCTTGGAGGCACCTTCATGTCGTACATCGTGAATCTCAAATTCTCTAGGATCCTTATATTGAATGTCCCATGTATGGGGAACGCTACACTCCCATGTTTCTCTGTCAGTTTGTGCCATTGCTTTAGCCAAAGACACGGAGCTACCCCCTTCTCTTCCATTACAATGTAAGCTGGTGTACCCTCGGGTGGCATCTCCTCTCCTACGCTCGCTTTAATGTAAGACTCCCCCTTCATCGCGCTCCTGAATGCTTTAAAGAATTTCATTTTCTCGTCTTTTATTTCACAAAGTTTGTAATCAATAGGTGACTTTAATTCCCGGAATACTCTTCGCTTGCCTTTCCCCTTCCAATCGAGTACCACGGACTGCGTCCAATCCGTGCGCGACCCTTGCCTGCAACTAACCTATCCCAGCGCGGCTCCTAGTGACGTCACACTCACACACACTGCGGCTGACAAAGCCTCGCGGCTAGTCTTCCTTCACTCAGCTCTTCTCGTAACAACTTCTTGCATGTATCGCGAGCTACCAAAAATAAAACAGATCTGTCGGTTTACTACAGGAAGGGTAACACAATCGCTTCAGGACCTTAGGGACTTTTCACTAGCCTCGGCCGCTATTCCGACTTTCTCGGTCCCCACGTTCGCAAGCAAATCTGACCCGCAGACCTACTCTCAACTTGTCAATGATCTATTCTAGTGCACTTAGAATCTTGTCAAAGCCCGAAGTCGAAGTTTCTTTCACTCCCTAACACACGTACCGACTCGTTGACCACGCCCGATCAACCTACTAAACCGCCCAGACCACAACATGGATCAACATACTCCGGAGTCTCTTGACCTCGCAGGGCCCGTCTCAACAACAACAACCACGTGGACCTTTTTATGCACAAAGCGCCACATGCACATGAAGTTCGACGACTTCCCTACTCTCACACTCGGAGTCGCACCTCTGCTATTTCTATGAAGTTCGACGACTTCCCTACTTCTACACTCGGAGTCGCACCTCCGCTATTCCCAAAAAAATAATCCTCGCAACCTTTTCACACAATCTGCGGCAATAAGCTGTGCAAGCGCAAAATCCTAACTTCACTCATACCATCACTAGTACCACCAACGCCGATCTCACACCTCCGTTCTCTCCATTCGCAAGCTCCGAGATCCCGGGAAAGTCGCGGTGGACCTAGCCCATCATCATTCTGTCAATCTGTTTTACTCAAGAAAAATCTAATTCAACTTCTCGAGTGGGGTCTCAAAATGCGTGCTCGTTAATTCAACACCAAGTACAGGGTCCCAAAAGACGAAACCATCCTCTGCTACCATCTACTGATAGAGCGGTCCGTAGTAATAATTTACCTGTGTTCGGACGCTCTTTAGGCCGATGAATCTTTTGACTAAGTGGGACTCTCCGTACTCTATATCGGCTAATTTTAATCAAATCAATAATCAATAACAAACATAAGCAATACCTTGATCGACATAACACTTAACAATTAATCCAGAATACATTTCGGCGAACCCTGACCTTTCAGTCAGGAATAACCACACCAGTTTATTCAGTTAGTGAATTTTATTTCCCTATATTAACAAAGCTAGCACAATGTAGATGTGTCTCAACACTAAATGATAAACATATATGAACATTAATAACTGTCCATAACGGCGAAACAAGTGCAGTCTATGTAGCATTTGAATCACAAGGCATTCGATAATAGCAATGCAAATCACTAATACGATAATCTGTAACGAACTAATTGCATACATTTAGTCAGCATAACAAGATCTCAAATTGCATCGTGCGACATAAGGAATCCTCGTCTAACCTCAAATTAGCATCGGCATGTGGGACTTCATGCAAAAACAATTTAGCAACATTAATTTAGAAAACTCCTAACTAGGGCTCTTATCAAAATCAGCAGTTGGTTACCTAAAAGAAACACAATGCAATTTTACAATTTCCTTTCATATTTACCAATTACGATCAGCATTCAAGGAAGTCTTCGTCTCACAGGTACCGTTTCTCGATCAGCATGGGTACCGTTTCGATCAGCATAGGACGGGGCAAAGGGGCAGGGGTGGACGGGGCAATTGCCTCACGGCGGCAAGGTAAAACTACTACTTCATGCAAGGGATCAAATCAAAGTCTCTAGGGCCAGAATCATTAAAGTCTCTTTCTCTCGATTAGAGAAAGCATCAAAGTCTCTTTCAAAATGGCGTCGCAGCAAAGTGGGCCATAATGGCTGCAATGTCCGAATGTTCGTAATCGCGGGCAAAATGGCTACCTTCTTCTCGTGCACCTGATTTTTATAGACAACAGTTCAAATCCAGTAGGGTCTTCCATTGGAGGGTTCATAGGTTAGCTTCAAATTGTCCAATCAAAAACGACAGTTCTCAAGCTTTTACTTAAGCATACATTATCCTTGGAGATGGGTACGCAAGTTGCAACATTTTATGCCAATTAACTCACTTTCAGAGCTTCCATTGTCCGCACCTGCAGATCGACCTTGGAATAAAGAGAAAATATGCCAGGCTGGCACGAAACCTTAAGATAAGCATGTGAACGGTCTCTGTGGAAAAGTACAGCTTCAAGCAAAAATACACGTTTATTAGCACAGTGGAAAAATACGAGCATCTAAACCGTGAGACCAGGCCACTAGGCCGAAGCCTGCACTAAAGTAATGCTAAGCTAAAACATTTCAAACGAGCAAATCATAGCACACGTTTACGATTATGTCGGATTAGTGCAATTCTAATACACCACGTTATATAAAGCACGCTTATAAATGTTGGCAAACTACTCTGAGGGCACATTTTGTCCCCGTACAATCTTTATTAGTTCGGTTAAAGTCACACATGATTATTTCACACTACGTTTACGTGTTAATAAATGTAAAACCTTCATTTTCTGCTTCATCAAGGGCCACTACTGTTCTTACTGATACGTGAAAGGTTTATATATCAAAAGTGATGTGCTCAGTAGAGCGCATATTCATGATGAGATGGGCAGCTTCAAATTGATTAGTTTGCAAACTGTTGATGCTTTTGGCTAGTAAACTATTTTAGATTGCATTGCAGTAATCCATTGTAGAAATTACCATCTCACAGGTGAGTGTGATGCAGGTCATTGAATCAATAGCACTAGGATACTACAGATTATGCATAAGTGAAAATAATCATTTCTTATTTTACTAGAATTTTCTAAACAACAAGAGAGAAGGAAACTTAGTATAGAAAGAGAAATGTAGATAAGATTGGCACAGGAGTGGTACATTGGTGTGGGAGTACATATAACGGTCAAAAGGAATATGATACCTAAAAAACAACAAATACAAAAACTACAAGATAATGAAAAATAAAGCAAAATGCTATTTGAGTAAGCACAGTAAACCTGGTACATCATGTTAATAGTGAAAAACTAAAGATGGATGGCAAATAACATTTGTGTAAAACCATTCAGCAGGAAAGGAGAGTAAGTATTACATTGCAACTTGCTTAGAACACACACAAGTCAAAAGATCGAAGCATGAGTATCAACCTGCCAGAAAAGATGGGACAGAGAATAAAGGGAGAAAAGAGGAGAAAGAAGAAAATAGATACTAAATAAGTCTATTAGTCCTGGGGCGGAAACCAGAAAAAACAAATTTGCGATATATCACCTCTCTTTGGTTAAACAAGGGTGTGGGTTCTGTGTAAAGGTGTCCAGTGTTTTTCATATTTTGTGTGAAGCCTAAGGATTACATTTGAGTTGCATCTGAGATGAATGTGTGCTTCTGAGGTGCATTACCAAGGTCCACCATATATTAAATGTGATATAATTAGCATTTTTCCAATCGGGAAGGACAAGCTTGACTGCAAACGTCAATAATAGATTTAGGAGCACTAAATTATTATCAGAGAGAGAGAAAGTGGTTTCTTGGCTGCATGCGGGCCAAGAATAATTGTGGGGAAGTCTAATGTAGTAGTAGTAGTCAGAAAGATGTCACTCAACTGGTTATCAATTTTTAGCAATTTGGGCACAGTAACGGGTCAGCAACCTGCAACCAAAGAAATATGTTCAGGGTCACCACATAGTGACTGAAAAGACCAGCATGTGTCTGACTTACTATAATTAAATTTAAATAATATATTTGTGGTTCAATACAGAATATGTAGCATTAATATGTTAGACTGACCTGATGAGGGAATATGTTCATTCTGTAGAGAATGAGTGATGATCTTTCCTGACATCTCCAGAGCAGCGGATGCTGGTCTCTCTATGTTTGGAAGTTTTTGGACCATTTGGACTGAATAAAAGGGGGAGGGTTTAGGTAGTGGAATGCAGTGCAGCATACAATTTAGAAGTAGAGTGTCCTGTGGATAGAAATTGAACAAGAAAAGTTATCAAGGCTGGTGGCTCAAGAGGGCCTAATTAGGAGATATTCCCTTTAATTGATATATTTGCATCAAGGTCCATCGCCACTATTCTCAAATCTGATCATGACCTGCCTTTCAATGGCAAATAATTTAAGGAGTTTCTTGTTCAACTCAATGCCATGCATCAAAAGAGTGCACTTCTCTGGTCCCAAGCCAGTGGTGTTTTTGAACGATTTATGGGTACCCTCAAAGGAGTAATGCAGCGATAATCGATGAAGGGAATCGATCTACATCAAGCCATGTGTCCAGCCTTTCGTGGCTATCTATCAACTCCTCACTCCACAGCAAGCATAAGCTCTGCCACCTCGCTATTTGAAAGAGCCACCGGAACCAAGCTCCCACTTTGGACATCGGACAGTTCGATGAATGCCAACAAGGCATGTGTCATGGATGCTTCACAACAGTGCAAAATTAAGACATATGCCAATGCGCCCAGGAAAGATTCTTTAAGAAAGCAGACTGGGTACTCATCAAACAGAAGCAGAAAACAGACACTCCATTTGCTGTCGTCTCTTTGAGGGTTGTGACATACAAATGACACACGGTGACAGCACATCATCCTGGAAAATCTATCTCACAGGACTCATCACATTTAAAACACCTACCTCAATGTGTGTTGGCTCCTGAGATCACAAGCAATGCGACCACGCCTGAATGGCCAGATCACACTTCTAAGCCTATGTCATCGATGCTTACTGACAGTGCATCTCAATTACCTCATACTACCCGATCTGGTAGACCAAGACGAGCACTTTGGTGACTCATTGAGGAAATATGATTCTAATGTTGTTTGTACTTTTTATTTATCAAAAGGGAAGATGTCGTGTATTTGATATTATGTGCACTGGCACCCTCTCTTTCCTGGGTGGACTCTTGACAGGAATTACGTAATCTGATGGGAGGTGTTAAGGTGTGGTTATGAAAGTTATGACGCAATGCATGCAGAGTGCAATAGGGTGTTGAGGAATTTAGGGCCAGATGTACGAAGCAGTTTCAAGTCGCAAACGGCGAATTGGCCCATTTGCGAATTGTAAAATGCTATTTGGGATGTACAAAGCCCAAACTGCGATTCAGTAACTTGGTACCGAATCGCAGTTTGGGTTTTGCGTATCAGTATTAGGAAGGGGCGTGACAAAGGCGCCCCTTCCTAATATCGAATCCAGATGGTATGTATGATCATTTTGTGACCACGAATGCGGTCGCAAAACAATCGCAGTTAGCACCAGTTTCAAACTTGTGCTAACCCATTCGCAAACAGGAAGGGGTCCCCATGGGACCCCTTCCCCTTTGTGAATCGTAGCGAGAATATTTTTTCAGAGCAGGCAGTGGTCCCACTGACCACTGCCTGCTCTGAAAAAATTAAAAGAAAACTTTTCATTTTTGATTTTGAAATGCATCTTGTTTTCCTTTAAGGAAATTTCTAAAAAATAAAAACTGCTTTATTCAAAAGCAGTCACAGACATGGTGGTCTGCTGGTGCAAATTGCGACCTACCCCATGAATATTCATGAGGTAGGTCATTTGCGACCCCATTGGGAATCGCAAACAGTGTCATTGACACCGTTGTACATCAGGTTTTGCGACTTGCAATTTGGAAGTCGCAAAACCTGATTTTTGTACATGCGGCTCCAGAGCACCCTGCACATAATTTGAATCGAGTTCCGGATGACAGGAGACAGTAGGTGCACCTTGAGGCACCATGAGTAATCTTCGCAGAAAACCATTTTCTGCTTCCTGAAGTCTAGAGCACACATGACACCCCCACATTAATGCCCCATAGGTATCAATTGAATGGCACTTAGATTTACACAGTTATCATCTCCCTCACTAGACTATGTCCTAAGTTGGATGTGAAGTGAAACATACAATCTACAAATCTATTTATTTGCTGCACCCTCCGCACCAACAGAGAATCCCAATTTAATTATGAGTCAAAGGGTAACCCCAGGTAGCTAAAACTCTCCAATTTGGCTACAAGGACACCCGCTATAGAAAATGTCTTTAGTTTAGTTCTCTTTGGCCCACAAACCATTATTAAAGACTTTTGCTGATTGATCTTCAAATTTAAAGATGACAAAAATTCAGCAAAAGCATCCAGCGCTCTTCATAGGCTAATTGAAGCCCTACCTATGAGGTTGGCATTGTCTGCATATAGGAGGGTCAGAATAAATTGAGTTCCCATCCTCTGGAAGCCCAATTTCTTCTGTAACAGATGGCCTTCCAAGCCATTGATGTATTTAATGAACACGAACAGGGCTAAGGTACAACTCTGACGGACTCCTTGGTTACAATTATTAGATGGAGTTTTTTCCCCGCTGGAGCCAAAGCAGTTCTTAGCTAAGGTGTCCAAATGCAGGTGGCACAGAAGAGTAAGAAGGGGTTCTTCTACCCCCAGGTTTCCCAGAATAACCCAAAGTTTGGGTTGGTTAACAGTGTCAAAACTATATGACAAGTCCATGAAAGCTAGGTGTAACAAGTATTACATGGCCTTGGTGTACTTACCAATGACAAGGGAACGTTTCAAGCAGACCAAACCCTTGTCTGAAACCATATTACACCTCACAGGGGATGTTATTGGAAGTATCCCAAATATCTAATCTTGCTAACAGAACCCTTCCCAAGATCTTAAATGTGGAATCTAATAGTGATATTGGGCGGTGACGGGCCGGATTGTTACTATCGCCCTTTTTGTAGATTGGCACTATAATGAATTCTTCCCATGTGGATATTGAGGGCCAGTGCGTGCAGCTTTTAAATCATTTATGAGCTATGGGGCACATAGGTCAATATTTTCTCTGAGCAGGTCTACAGGGATGCTGTCTGTCCCCGGAGCTTTCCTGCACTGGCTATGCTTGAAGACTACAGCAACATCCTTAACAGTGACAGAAGGACTGAACAGAAGAAACAAATCCATATCATTAGCAGAGTGTAGCCTGTTGTCCTGCTGATCAAAAGATCTGAATACTTGAATAAAATGGGCAACCCATGACACTGCCTGAATTAGACATTCTATATTAGAAGAAGGCCCTTCTTTGAATAATGGGCTACCTCCCAAAATAGCCTGGCATCCCTCAAAAGTTTGTAGATGTGCTTGTGTTTAAAGTGTTTATACGTTTACACTGGGTGGTTTCACCTTCAGTGTTTTTTGTCGGTAAAAATAGGTTTAAACCTAAACCAGGATAGCCTATGCATAGTTAATGAAGACCAAAGAAGCACTCTAAAACCTATACTTTTTTAAAGCTAAAATAAACGTGTGTCAGATGAAAACAAATAGTAGTTCATGTTTGGATAGACATGCATGGCAGCTAAATCACATTAAAACATGTTACCAGTCAATTTCATTTTTTGCAATGCTCATTGAAATGGAACTCACTATTGTATTAACAAAGGCTCTCTATGATAGATGTGGTTAAAGAAAAAGCATTTAGGCAACAGAAACAGCTTTGATAAACTGTACAAAACTGCTTGTTGTTGCATGTAAGTGGGACCGAAATATTCTTTAATTGCTAGGGCATAAGATCTTATTTCATAGGAGACCAAAGAATGAAATTAAAAAATGTAGATTGACCTTCTAACAGATGTTTAGTGCCAGCATATCACACTGGCAAAGGTTTCTAGTATATAAGAGTAAAATCCACAGATTTCAGATTGATGAGTATGTTTCCAATTTTGGGGTCGAGCGCGCAAGTGCTCTGGCCCCTGTTGTAACCTCTCTGTGGGCTTTTAACCACGCCCATCAGTTTGATTGGTTTGTGGGCTTGCCTTTTAAAATTCGCTTGATTTCATTAGTGAAAGGCATGCATACGTCATGCCTTTTACTGTGTTTAGTCCTCCTCAAGAGCACAGGTAAACTACTGAAAACATAAGATTCTCCGTGTTTTCCGCATGATTTCTGGACTACTTTTTCTTTTTATTTCCTATGCAGTGTGATCTTGCTGGGCAGTAGTCCTGCACTTTGCATGATATCGACCCTGTTACATGGATAATTGCACTTTTGACAGTTACATGCATAATTGCACTTTTCATAATAAGTTTGACTGCGAGAGAAATTCTGTTTCCTTTTGTGTGTCTCCTTCATGATCAAGGCGGCTGTCGGCTCCCTTATGTGAAACTGTTTTACTTTTCATTTTCAGCTTATGTGGCAAGAAAAGTCCAGTTGGGAGTTTACAATGCTAATAGCTCTAACTCTAGCAAATTCGAGACCCATTGCATTGCAAATGCTTGTTGTAGTACCCCACCAATATTGAACTGGCCATATATAAGTCCGATAATGCCCTTTCTCAATGTCCATTTTCAAAGTTAACTTAAGTGCTTCTGTTAAACAGGGTTGCAGTTCTCCTGGTGATTAAGAGACCGAATGATTGGACTTGTAATTCAATTTTAAGAATACATTTACATTGTGGCCAAGATAAAGTTGATTCCAAAACATGACTTTTTTTGTAAAAGGTCTAGTAAAAGTGTTTAAAGAGACATAATAGCATAATTTGTTGTATATACAGGTGCCAAATTTAGAGTTTCCTAGTTCAGACCATATTTATGATCCTAATGAGTCGGACTCTGAGTTCTTCCTTCTCTGTCCCAAAGTTTAATGTGTGCTGCCTGATAAATTGTGTGCTTAATGAGATTAAATTCCAGACGTTTCTGAGCCTGCACAGTAGAAGATGGCAGAGCACAGAACCACCAAACAAGAATACATTGTGCTATTTCCAACTATTTGATCATAGGAGCAGGGACACCTCGAAGCCATATAAGGAGGCAAATACTTGCCTCTAATATTGACCACTGATGCCTCTACTGATGAACCAGATGTTATTCGACAGATTCAATAGGGCAAGCAGCGCAGCGGATTGTTTGCCTTTGCTTTTATCTCTGCTTGCCGTCCGGTGAAAATTCTGCAGGTGTTCAGTCATACAGCAAGATATGTATATAAATCGGCAAGTATGATTTGTTTGTTTTTCATGGTCCAGCTAGAGTATATTGTTTTTCTTTTGCCAATATAAAGCACAATACATTTATGATTCACTATTACGCAGATGTTAAAATAAGGTTCAAGTCCTGTGAGCGTATGTTGCAATCAAATGGAGATGTGGTCGAAAATGACAGTGTCATCTGTGTAGATTAGCGTTGCTATTGGCCTTTTCGAGCACATGCGTTTGTATTATCCAGGGCTTTGGGAATGCTAGAGACAGAAGTATTAAACAATTGAAGAGCTTCCTGTGATCGATGATGTTGAACGCAGTTCTAAAATCGATAGATCTAAAAGCTCAATAATGGAGCCTTTTTGTATTTTTTTGTTAAATTTTAGACATTCACGCTATCACTGGATCCAAAGTTTTCTGTAAAGCCTGTTTGGTGCCATGGGATGAGCTTCATCTCGTCTGGCCAGACCAGAAGGTCTCTCAAGGGCAGACTTGCTTTCTCTTTTGCCTCTGTGTCAAGCAGTGCGACCATTCTGTAGTTGCAGGACCCGTACGTGAGCCTTTTTATGCTCTGCCTTGACAGTGCAGCTGTTGACATAAAATTGTGTGAGAATCACAAGAAGGGGGCTTTGGCTCTGCCCACCTGTTGGAAGCCACGAGTACATGTTTTGATTGAGCAGATGTTGTGTGAGTCCAAAAACAAAGTGCTTGCCCTCTACACAGCTGTAATCATTTTCTTTATTTTTCCAGGTGTCCGAGGATTAATTTTCAGGGGTACACACATGACATTGTAATGCTATCAGAGTGTCTTAGATAACAAGATCATTTATGGTGCATTTATCTGGCAGGAGCACAGTTGGGAGTAGAGCAGTCATCAACCTGCTTGAATTTTTGATCAGGCTAACAGTGCAACTATCACATGAGCTTATGCGAACAACAAAAAAGAGCTTTCAGAGCCCTACTGAGAGAGGGGCTTCCTGTGAGGCGCTGCAACACCTTTACGTGGCACGTGGCGCCGTTAAGATGACATGCTGTAGCCTTTAAGGCTACTCACCGCATCTCAAGGACTGCTTGTCGTCAGTTCTTCATTTTGGCCCTGTCACTCGGACGTGGCTTTTCTTTCTGCCGCGTTTCCGAGCGCTTGGCTCCATGTTGGGGTATTTTTTCTTGCTCTGTGTTCTGTTTTGGATTTTCTTGTTTTTTTCCTGAATTTTCTAACAAGTTACTTCGTTAACTCTGCTAATGTTCACACAATTTATACATGGATTTTACAGTTCACTTATCTATATGGACTCCTTCAGGAGCATTGTCTGGGCAAATTTAAAATCCTAGGAGAAATCAGAAAGTAAAAGTAATAAGTGGTGGAATGTTGAGTAACTGTGCTTCTAAGAAGTATTAGAAGTCTGTAAACAAATATTGGATTGTGAAAGCTTCTAAGAGATTACTAGAGGCTGTTGGAAAAGGGGTCCAAGAAAGAACCCTCACTGTAGTCAAGGTAAAGGAGAAACACACCTGGTTAACCCCCACCCACCCCCTTGGTAGCTTGGCACGAGCAGGCAGGCCTAAAGTCAGAAGCAATGTGTAAAGTATTTGTTCCAACTCTCAGAGTAATACAGTGAAACACTACAAAATGGACACCACACCAGTTTAGAGAAATAGGTAATATTTATCTTAATCAAACAAGACCAAAACGACAAAATCCAACATACACAAGTCAAGATATGAATTTTTAAAAGAATAAGGGGCATATTTATACTCCATTTGCGCACAATTTGGGTCATTTTTTCACGCAAATTCGGCACAAAACTAACTCCATATTTATATTTTGACGTCAGACACAACTAAAGTCAAAATATTGGAGTTTGCACCATTTTTTAGATGCGTGAACCTACCTTTCGCCAATGGCTTGCAAGGTAGTCATTCTCATCTAAAAAATGGTGCTAAACCCATAGGCCCATATTCATCCCCCTGTGCTAAAATGATTCATGGGGGGGGTGGTGGGGCTAAATAATGGAGCAAAGCCTGCTTTGCACCTTCATTTAATGCCTGGGTCAGACCAGGCATTAGGGGACCTGTGGACCCATTTCCATGGTTAAACACCATGGACTGGGTCCACAAAATGCCCTCCTCTGGAGGATGGGGGACCCCATCTCAGGTAAGTAGGGTAAGTATAGGTAAGGTTTTTTTATTTTTATTAAAGTGCCATTGAAGGCCCAACTTGGGGCCCCCTGCATGGCACAGAGTGCAGTGGCCATGCCCAGGGGACAGTGGTCCCCTGTGCTGGCCAAGGGGGGGTGGGCATGACTCATGTCTTTTCTTTTTAAGTCAGGAGTCATGTGGTATGGATGGTCTTGCGTCAGAAAATGACACTATGCTGGTTAGAGGCATTTTTTTGCCTCTAACCAGCCAAACGTCATTTTTTGGTGCAAAACACCCTTCTCCCATACCGCCACCCCCACCTGGCTAACATCATGTTTTTTTCACGCTAGGCCACCCTTTGCACCAGCTTGCGCCATTCCATAAATATGGCACCCGGCTGGCGCTCTGGAATGGCGCAAACCGGTGCTAAACTTTTTGATGCAAAATTGCATTAGTGCAGTTTTACATCAAAAAGTATAAATATGCCCCTAAGAGTCTTAATTGTTAGAAAACAGTGAGAATGCATACTTTCTAAAAGTGGTATTTTGAAACAAACAACCTTCACCAAAAGATGTATTTTTAAATTGTGAGTTCAGAGACCCTAAACTCCATATTTCTATGGGAATCTGCACTTTAATAATATTTAGAGGCAGTCCCCATGTTAACCCATGAGAGAGATATGCCTTGCACAATGAAAACCACATTTGACAGTATTTCACTGTTAGCACATATAAAACACATTAGTATATGTCCTACCTTAAACATACACTGCTCCCTGCCCATGGGGATAACTAGGGCCTACCTTAGGGGTGCCTTACATGTAGGAAAAGGGAAGGTTTATGCCTGGCAAGTGGGTACACTTGCCAAGTCGAATTGGCATTTTAAAACTGCACACACAGACACTGCAGATGCAGGTCTGAGCCATATTTACAGGGCTACTAATGTGGGTGCCAAACAGTGCTGCAGGCCCACTAGTAGCATTTGATTTACAGGCTCTGGGCACTTCTAGTACACTGTACTAGGGACTTACTAGTGAATCAAATATGCCACTCATGGAAAGTCAATTACACATACATTTTACATAGGAGCACTTGCACTTTAGCACTGCGTAGCAGTGGTAAAGTGCTCAGAGTACCAAAATCAGCAAAAACAGAGTCCAGTACACATCAACAACCTGGAAAACAGAGGCAAAAGGTTAGGGGAGACCATGCCAAGGATGCCAAGTCTATCAGAGGCTACAAGTACTAAACTATACAGGCACTCTTTGGAACTTTTAAAGTGTATTCATTAATGGTGTCAAGACATACCCTCTCAGAACATTTATCCTGACGTGTCATCTATTTTCAGGAAAAAGAGAAAACACTGATATTTCCTTTGACCATACTTATATTCAATTACATGAACTACATCTGGGTACGTGTATAGGAATCATATTTATATTATGACATGTGTTCTTATTTATTATTTAGCTTTTAATGTCTGAGTTTGTCTTAGTTACAGTTACGGTTCTTGCCAATCAGTATTCCAGGCTCAATTCCTTAAAGAAAGGGAGAAGGGACATGAGGGTAAGCGTCACTCACAACAGCCATATACCATAAGTTTGCTTGTTATATACTTCATCTAAAATTCTTCTCATTTATGTTTTGTAGAAAACAAGTAATCTATCAATCTGGTTCACCTGGTCGAGTCCTGGTGGTATGTTTGTCCCTTCATCCCATTGGCCCAGACTTGGCTTTTTTTAGCTTGTTTTTCCATTTCATCCTTGCAGAAAGATATACGTTTGATACTTTCCACTTGTTGGCACCCCAGAGTACAGGCTTTGGTTGGGCCGAATTTGTTTGCTTCCACTAAACAGTCTGTGCATATTGAACTTCTTGGCTCGTGGCAAAGTTTTTATGTGATGCATCAGGTCTGAGTTGCCTATGGTGGCTAGCCAATGACCATGGTTGTAGGCTTTTTCTTATGAAATGTTATAAATATATTGAAGAATAACATTGTATTCTAAAGGCCATATCTAAATGTTTAAATTAGATACAATTAACAAAAACATGTTGATAAGTATGGAAACAATTTATTAACTATTTTGACAATTTTGTGTATCACTAAAACATTTTCAGAAAATTATTCACAAAAAATGCCCCCTACCTTGTTCCTCCAAATGCCCTACATCCCGTTCCTAGAATTATGTCACAATCTGAAACATACAATAATAATAGCAAAAATATTTTAAACATTAAAAGAATTTATTAAACAGCATTAAACAACAATGTACATTAAACAATACTAAATACAACAATATTTGTAACTAAGGTATTAAAATTACATTCTTACCTGTGATATTCTTTTATATGATGTTTCTGACATCACAGAATTATAGACACAATATGTGTACCCCACAATATTTTTGAGACAATATTATGGTGGAATAATGGTGCTTGGTAGTTTAAGAGAAAATATCTTGTATGAATACCTCACTGGAGTGCAATCTACTTTGTACCAAAAAGGGGAGCATTTTTTTCCATCTGATATCTATTGTTTGCCTTGCTATTTAAAATGGCAATATAGATAGGTAGATGGATTCTTTATTTGCATAGTTACTTAAAACCATTGCAATAAAATTGTATTCACCACTAAATACAACATCTGGTGATAGTGCATTAAACCTTTAAAAGACCTGATCAGATTGTAAACTAATGTGAGATCTCATTTTCCATTGCGGCTGAGAGGGATTCTAAAACTAAAAACCATCTGTCACTTAATATACCCATTCAAGATAGCAACGGACAGTCAGTAGTAAAGGGAGCCAATGTCCTTGTCTTGTTTGAGTTTATTTTAACATGACTACATGTCTTAATGGCTCTATTTGCAACCAACAGAATACTGAATGAGGTGAAAGCACATGAAAAACACACTAACTAAAACAGGTTGCCAAAACAGTGTTGTCATGCTGACCCCTGTTGCTTCTTAATTTCCAGATTTAAAAATGTTACCAGTCAACAGCTTAGCTGTAAGTCCCCTTAGGCCAAACAAGCCAACTCAGCTTTCTCCTTGTTCGTATATCCCTTTTATTAAACTTCTTTTTAAAAAGTACTTTCCTTTCTGGTGCAAGTTTTTCAAAGGTACACAGCAGGTGCTGAAGATCTTCTATGACAGTGGCACACAGGTGACAGGTAATGTTTGCAGGTCTCTCAGCCAATGGGCTGAATTTGGTGTGCAAGGTAATAGCCCCAACCAATACCTTAAAAACTGCTCCTTAGTGTGCCTTGAGAAACCCAGGCCAAGGCACGCCCATGGTGCCAAGGTTGTGTAAGTGTTCAGTATCATCCAGACATGAACCATCCTTGAGAAGGTTGCAATGTCCTCCACTAAGGGCTGGGGCCTAACTGACCTCCAGACTACTTTTTTAAAGATACTGTGTGAAATGTGTATCCACCATAGATCAGTGAGCCCTGTCTTCCCCAGTGAGTCTTCTAGATAGGCTCTGGCCAGTGAGGCATTCTTCCGCTGGAGCTCCTGCCATAAGTGGTAGTTGAGAGAGTATGGAGCAGCTCCCCTGATTTTACTCCAAATGTTTATGTATGCACCTTATCTTGCCAGAGATTGTTTCAACAGACCAAACTTAAATCTAATTTGAGTGGGAAAGGTGTGTTTTGGTCGGCTGACGATGATCCTATAGACTTTTCCGGTTGTGTGGTCTAAAGTTTGCAAGTTTCTTCCTCTTTGAATCTCACTCATTGGCAAGCATTATCTTCAATGAGCTAGCTTCCTGACTATTTACATGTATTACATGTATTACATGTATTATAATTTGGTGGTCTGAGAAAGTGGAAGCTAAATTCCAAATTATGACATTTTGAAATAGGGACTCATTAGAACTGAGAGGCCTTCAGAAATGCTGTGCTCAGAAGGCATCAGAAACAGCAGATGGCTGTGGCACTGTAAAACCTAAATCGCTCAATGGATACTTGTAGAATTCTGACCTCCAATAAAGAGTTATTTACATGCTTGTTACTGAGAATTGTACCGGGACCTGCAGGTACTCTTATTCCACCTGTAGAATATCTTCCTTGGCAGATCTGGGGTGGGACCACTTTCATGCATGCCAGCTGATTCATCTAGAACAACCTTTGGAGATAGAATTAAAAAGCTCTGACTCACAAGCTGGCGGCGAGAAACCAGATCATGTCAATTGGCCTCCTTGAGAGGAAAGGATGACAATAATTTTTAAAACTGAATCCAGGCATATTGAAAATACCAATTGATGAAGAAAATACCAATTGATGAAGAATTTTATTGAAATTTCCAACTTCGGCCACAGCTTTTGACAGACAATCATTCAGTCACAATTCTTCTTAGGCTATTTTACTATTTTGCAACTCTAATGAAAATAGGAAGAATGCACACATCATCACACAATGAAAACACAGGACATGAAGAGATGATCTGCAGTACGGAAGTGGAATAATGCGTAATTCAAATCTGCTGCCATGGGACCATATATTTTCTATGAGGTTGATATACTAGACAATTACGTAATTGATTGAAGCACCTCTGCCTACTTCCAGTCAACATTAGACATTGTAAATCCCAATGCTCAGCTTCCTTTGTCCTGTGGCCCCAGTTCAGGCCTGCCTTTGTAAGACTGAAATTCGTCATTCAGGGAATGGTGAGACATTTCCAAGCTCATACAATGATCCAGTCCTATTGCCCACTGTTCTAAGCACAGAGAGTTGCCGTCTCTCCAGGCCTTGGTGATGTCCCTTTTCACTATCACCAGTCTCAACCACAACAGTACAGTGCAGTATCTGTCAGTGTCTATCTTCTCAGTAGTGTTTTTTGGAGGACAAACGTAGTATTCCAGGCAATGCTCAACCAAGCTCCTCCTCCCAGAACACCCCCTCCCAGAAAGGGGTCAGTCTCTTGCATGTCCAGATCATATGGGAAAAGTCATCCCATTCTGATGAGCAACCCAGACAAGTTGTGTCATGGTTTGAGAGAATGTTATTTCAAGGTACTAATACCTGGAAATGTAACCTGTGCAATAGAACTGAATAAATGCAAGATAAGTAATATCCTTCTCTATTCTTTCAGATTGAAAGCAATAGTTGTCAATTAGTCAATTAACCAGTAGATTTGTAGAGTGCTTCTTGTCACCTGTGAAGGTATCCTTGTGCTGCTGTGGTCCAGTTGATTAGCCAGGTCTTCAGGGATTTTCAGAACTCTGGAAGAGATTGGGAGGTCCAGAGATGAAAGGATAGCTTGTTCCATGTCTTCGCTGCTAGGTAGGAGAAGGAGTGACCTCCGCATATGCTAAGTTGGATGAAGTGGGTGAGGGTTAGAGAAAGGGACGTGAAGCAGTGGTGTCTGGTGGACAATGGAAGTTCAGGTGGTCTTTCAATTAAGCAGACCCGCAGTTGTGTAGGCCCTTGTATGTATTGGTCAGAGAGCGACTTACATTCCCTGAGGTAGGGGGCAATATGGATTAATCTAGGGAGATTCAGGAAAAGTCTGGTTGTGGCGTTCTGCGAAGTCTGTAGTCACTGGAGAAGGTGAACTGTGATTCCTGCATACACGGCATTACCGAAGTCTAGTCAGCTGGAGATGAGGACCTGGGTGATGGTGGGTCTTGAGCTTGGGGGTAGCCATTTGAATATCTTGAAGCATGTGGAGGATGAAGAAGCAGGGGGAAGAGACAAAGTTGAACTGAGTCATCCAGGTTAGCTTGTTTTCCAGACTGATGCCTAGGTTCCTAGCATGGTCAGCGAGGGTAGGACTAGGTCCTAGTTCTGAGGGTCACCAGGATGAGTCCCACAGGGTGCTTTTGTTTTCAAAGATCAGTACCTCTGTCTTGTTCATTTTCAGCTTCAGCCATTGTCCTTCATCCAGTTGGTGACATCCCTCATGCAGTGGTGGAAGTAGGTCTTTGTGTTGGTGGTGTCTACAGAGGAAGAGGAGTTGTGTGTCGTCGATATGGTGTTGAGTCTGTGGGTTTTGTTGATGCTGGCCAGAAGTGTCATATAAGTGTTGAAGAGGGTGGGGCTAATAAGGAGCATTTAGCGGTTCTGAGGTACCATATAGACTGCTTGCTGGACCTTCTGTGGGTGTTGTTGCCAATGGGAGTGATGCTGTCTGCATAGTTGGTGATCCAAATTTTGAAATTTCTGATTCTCTGGTCTAGGTTGTTGGTGATGCGGTGGGTGGATTTGAGGGCATTGATCCATGTGTCCTATGAGCCTTTGTCCCAGCTGCTCTGGGGGTCATTGGGCAGACTGGGGGCAGAGGTCCGTGAGCTGCTGCTGTTAAAGTGGACAACAGAGTGGTCAGTCCAGGTAAGAGTGGAGTGTGGCTGTATCTGATGAAGTCGCTGGAGGTGGAGATGAGGTCTAGTATGTGTCATGTAGCTTGTGGAGTGCGTGGTGTTGTGGATGAATTGGGTGAGTCCGATGTTGTTCATGCTGACAAGGAGGTTGGTAGTGATGGAGTCATTGTGGTCATCATGATGGAAGTTCAGGTCTCCGGGGAAAATGTAATTGTTGGAGTCTATGGTGAGGGAGGCAATGAAGTCAGGGATGAAGTTGCAGAAGACTGGACGGGGTCCCGGAGGACAGAAGGTGAGGGTGCCCTTGATAGAGATTTGACTCTCTGTTTGGAGTCGGAAGTTGAGGTGTTCCATGGCTGAGGTGATATTGTCATTTGAGGTGGTGGATTGGATGGGTTCTTTGTGTACGATAGCGATCCCTCCGCCAGGCTTGTTGATGCGATTATGATGGATCAATTAATCAATCAGTTTTTGTAAAGCATGGCTACTCACCTGTGAAGGTCTCAAAGTGATGGGTGATCTCGTTCCCTTTGGGTATTGCAGTGGTGATGTATAATGCGGAAGTGGGGTTGAGCCAAGTCTCATTGAGGAAGAGAAAGTTGAGTGTGAGGGTGGGGATGAGGTCCCAAATCTCAGTGGTGTGTTTGCATAGTGAGCCTGTGTTGAGAATGTTGCATGCGAGTTGATATTTTTGTTCAGGTGGTGTCTGTGGTGTGATTGGGTTGGCGCTGGTCGGTGAGCTGGTATATGCGCCTTGGCAGGTGAAGTGGTAATGGGTGCATGTGAAAGGGCCTGCCATGAAGCATGTGTTGGCGCAGTGGCAGTGTTTGTTGGGGCATCCGGAGTAAAGGGTATAGAGCTTGGTGATGGTGTATCTGCGGGGGCCATGGGTCATGGCGCTAGGCACAGACAGGTGCAGACAGACTTACCTTTGGCAATCCTTTGGTGCCAGCAGCGCATTCGCACTGTGGCTGCATTGCTTCTGTTGGGAGGAAGAATGGTGAGCAGGAAAACCCAGGCAGTGGTGGTGTCAGTTGCTCAAATGGTGTCAACTGGATCAGTTTGGAACGGGCAGGAACTGAAAGCCACTGGCAAGTGGCAAGCTAGGTGATCATATGGCTGCTAGTGCGGTCGTGCTGCGGCCAGCATTAAGTAGGTCCTGGGGTGGGTGGGACTTCTGTTGGTGGTATGAACAATGAGGGGAAAACCCAGGCAGCAGCAGTGTCACTTGGTCTAATAGCAGCAGCAACTGGACCAGGCTGGAACAAGTAGGAACTGGAGGCCACAGGCAAGTAACAGTCTAAATGCCACCCAGGTGCCAATCCATAGTTGTAAGTTAACATTTGCATTTGTTAACTTTCTGCCAGTCAGCTATATTGGTGAGTTTTGGGAATTTTGTTGATTCTTGTAATATTAATTTTATACAAGGAAAAGGATAATGTTTAGGCATCAAATCTAATAAAAATGTGACTGATGTTATATTATCTTCGAATGTGAAGCTCAGCTGACATTTGCCTGACGTCCAGAATGTTCAAGACCAGCATTTTGGTTGAGGCTGACAAGAAAGCATGCTTGGTTGAGTGACAAACACTAAAAGTTAAACTGAAGTTGCTGGGATCACTCTGGGCATGGAGTCCTTCCAGTACAGATGGAGCAAAGATTATCTTAAAAAGACCCTTTCTACAAGCTCCTTGAAATTCCTAACATACAAGCTTCAATGTGGGGCCATTTTGCAACATTGTTCTTTGGCAAATTCAGGGACAGGGTAACATAATTTTGTTTATTTTCCCTCTAGAGTTGGGCCTTCAATCCTACTGGGCAGCAGGTTTTCATTTGTACTCTCAATCGCGTAGAGGTGGAATTGCATTTCTGTGACAGTTCCACTTTTAGGGGATCAGATTTACCAGTTACGCCAAAATTAATACATGGCACTGTGAATCTTTGAATAAGTGTGTCAAAGTGAGCTCATGATGGAAGCACGAGTGAGCCATGACACGTGCGAGTACTCTCCCCTCGTAATAGTTGCTGAAAGAAAGAATGCATACACAAAAAGCAGCTACAGGTCAGGAAGCATTACATGGGCAAAGATTGCACCTCATTAATATCAGTTAACACCTAATACAGCAATCAACATCTGAAAGGGGACCTCCACCTGCACTACAAAAGGCCCACCACCGCGTAGGCAACATGTATGGTAGTTTTTTGCCAAAATCTGCAAATTATGCAGATGATGGTTTGTGTCATTCTTATGATATTCAGGGAGTGATACCTCAATATCGTTGTGAAAAGATTGTCTGACATGAATGTTGTGTCCTAAACATTTTATACAAAACATATTGCTTCTTTGGAGATAACAGAAAATCTAAAAGCAATTGGACTATATTTTTGCAACCATATAAAACTCTTTAAAGGAATTCCTGACTGGGTTTCCCTAGCCACCAGCGCTCCAGGTTTTCTCAAAATCAGCCCCTTGAGACCCTTATGGGTGAGTAGTTGTTCTTTACAAACTCTGATCGATTGAAATCCCTTTTCGAGTCAAGGATGTGCCGGAGCCCTGCAGAAGGGCAGTCTTGTTTGCAACATCTAGTGTGATTTCTTATGTTTTATTAATACCAGAGATTTTTTGAAACAGTGAAAATAGTAGAAAAAATATGAAATATATACCCCATCAATCATTTTCATTGAAAAATAGATACTTGCATTCTTATTATTAGTTGACCTAGTATCATGAAATCTTTTAAAAGACACAAAAGCAGTCAAGCACTGAGATTGGGAAATAATTTGGAAAAGATCTGATTAAGTAGGAGCAAAAACACTGGGACACTGGTATCAGCAGATGACCTATTGCATCAAAGTGCCCTGTTGAACATGACTTTGGCTAAACATTACAGATCAATCTTTTACTTCAAACTGTGCAGGTTCAGCTTGCGTTAACGTCAAGGCTGCATTCACCTCTGATTTATGTGGTTGTATAAAAACATGTCAAGGTGAGCTTCATTTATTCTTACTAAGAGTAAGCCCTTAGGGTAGTTGGTTCTGCAGCTCAGAGTGGAAAGAACCCTCCTTCAGGCTTCGAACATGAAGCAGTTTGTCCCTTTTCTATGTCTCTCACTGCTCTTCCTGAGCGGTGCCCTCGGCTCTGTGCCCCCCATTCCCCCCACGCCTCTGATACCCGAAGACTGCAACGCTACAGTATTTCAAGCAGGTCTGGCCCTGGAAGAGATTAATAAAGACCGAGATGAAGGCTACGTTTTCGGCCTTTACCGTGTAGCTGATGCACACCGCCAACCCGTGGTAAGAAATAAGGCAGTGCTTAATTTGTGCATGTTGTTTCCGGTGCTGAGCACCGGGACTTATTTTTGAGCGCCGGCGCGAATTCTTCTGCCTCAAGCATGTGCTGCGAGCAAAACACACATATGGGAAACACGGAGAAAGAGAAAAACGAAAACCCGTCACAAAGGGAGAACGCTGCCAGAGTGTGTTTAAAGGGCGGGAGTGGCTGTAAATGGATTGAAGAGGCCAGAGAAAGCTTCAGGATTATGCTGCCTCAGTATTCTGTGCTCGCACGTTAAATGCAGCAGCCTCGAGTTTCAGAGGAGGGCTTTGAGCACCGGCACGTTTTTATTTACAAATTAAGCACTGAAATTAGGTCATATTTATTACTTGTTGTAGGCTTCAGGAAGATGAAAATCCAAGAAAACACAGAGATGGGGTCTCTGCATTGTGCTTAATTTGCAAAATGATAAGTGCTGGTGCCCAGAGCGCTGCTCAGATGCCTGCGGCAGCACAATGAGAACCTAAATTTACCTCAGGCCGCTTCAGTGCGCTGGCAGAGACGCCCTGCACCTTTATCGCACTATTGCAGCTGCTTTTTTCCTTTCTGAAGGGTTTTCCACATTTCTTTTCCTCCTTCTTCTCCCTTTCTGTGTGTCTCCCCTCTCTTGCGAAATGTCTGAGGAAGTTACGCGCTGGTCCCCGAGAATGAGTGCTGATGCCCGCCACCGGCAACCACCTGTTCAAGTTAAGCACTATCTCTGCGGCAGACATGCACACCAATAAAAAAAAAAAAGTAACAATAACTTTTATTACAAAGCATGAATGCTGTATATTTTAGGAGTATTTATTTTAACAACTTCAGAAAAGTGATTCGGCTTGTCAGGAGTCAGACTGGCGTTGTACAGAAATAAGCGTTTAACTCACTGAGCTATCTTACTGGCAGTGCCAAGCAAGTTAATGAAGTCAACTTATCAAATAGTCGGGCGCATTACTGTTATCCCTCTTAAGTGGGAGAGATTCACGGAGGTGTCTTTTTTCTGCCTTGGAATAGGCATATGTAGTTTTATAAATTCATTTTAGAAGCTCTCTCTTTGCAATGCTTTTGTTTGGGAGCTGAAAATGTAACTATTTCCAATGCAAAATTCCCTTCAATTCACCTTTCGATTTTTGGAACAACTAAACGGTTCATCATTTTCCACCTTCACCAATCTGGAGGTTAATGAATACAGATGTTTAACCCACGTTTAGTTAGTTATTCTGTTTTGTGTTAAAAAAATAGTTCATATTTTATTTCAAGAACAATTAGAAACCGAAAAGGCACCCAACAGAGTACAATTATCCGGGAACAAAATGGAAGCGATAAAATACCACTAACACTTTTCAGAAGGATAAAAGATAAATGGAAACAAAGAATAACTATTTACTTTTCTGTAATCTGTCGATTACATTGTGTTGACTACACCGTCTCATGCCAAAACAAAACTAATTAGTTACAAGGGAAAAACATTATTAATTACCATCAGTAGATATCGGTGCAATGAATGGATGGTTGGATGGATGAATGTTATGTTATCTGTATTTGTATATCGCTCTGTCTCCTGGGAGGGCATCCTAGCGCTGTGGAGGTGTGTGAGGCTAGCTACATGAGCAGGACTTACTCGAATATGTGGATCTTCAACTTTTTGAGGAATTTAAGAAGACAGGAGGAGGGTCTATTGCTTAGCGAATGGTCGTTCTTTGCTCTAGGAGGAATGTAAGAGAATGCTCCAACTCCAATAAGCTTTTGTGAATGCAAGGGACGCTATCTGGCTGAGCGAAGTTGCATGGAAGGTGGAAAAAGGTGAATGTGGTTGTCTGGTAGGCTGGGTCTGTGTTGAATATTGCTTGGCATGTGTGGGTGAGGAGTTTGAACTGTGTACGCTTGTGTTTTAGAAGCCAATGGAGCTCACATTTTGTATGTGTGAGGTCCATACTGGCTTTGTGGACAAACTGGAGTAATAATAAATATAACGATCTGAAGTAGTGCACAGGGTCAAGTAGGTAAGCGAAAGATCAAATACATAGAATTGTTGAGCAATCAAGCCCTCTTGGCACTTCCTCTGGCCATCATATTAGAGTCAAGAGCCCAAAGACCCTCTCTCAGGGCCCTTGCATATTATTGGGTTGGGAGCAGTGAAAGGCTCCTTCCAGGTCCTTCCTGGAAGGTTCCTGATCAGACCAACAAATCAACTGACCCCAGAAGCCAGTTTGAGACAGGAGACCGAGTGGCCATTCCATCTGCTTGCAATATTCATTTCTGGGTGCTCAGTAGTTAAGGAGCAAAGCCGGAACCTAAGTCAGGGGAGTAGCAACCAATAGTGAATAAAAGTAGAAGCAACAGGGCCCAGGGTGTGAGGTGACTCTCACCACAATCAGTGGCAGTAAATTACTACCAAAGCAAAGAAAGGGTACCAATTAAATTTTTTACGTTAGGGTCTATGGCACGCTTCCTAAGTCACTGACCTCAGTTAAAAAATTTGCTCATAAAGCTGTAACGTCATCCACAGTCAGAGTACCCGCCAATGATTATGCCACACATGGAGCTATATATGTGTCTTGATTCATCTGCATGTAACCGCAACTCAACATTCTGAACCAGCATTCACTTCACCACATTCTAACACTTACGTCACAGCTCTATGAAGTCCTTCAGGAGTCAACCGGGTTCCGTCATTCGTACTCACACAACACTACATCTCCCCCTCTGTTAAATAAAATGTTAAAACTTTTTACAAACATATGCACAATCATAACTCTTAGATAAGCTTTTATGTTGCTCTGATTGCTCGTCCCAATTGTGTCTTCAGAAACTGAGAATCAACAACAGGAGTGTCCATGATCTGCTTTGACGATGTAGGAGCAACATCAGTCTGGGGTTTTCCAATTGTCATTTCCGAACCAGTCTCTACCTTGAAAACAGTATCTGACGAGTGATAAGCCACATGTCTAAAATGTGAGGAATCTCAAGTACTGGATTTCCCAGGACGTTGGACAGTCACCATGTGTCCTTT
This sequence comes from Pleurodeles waltl, assembly GCF_031143425.1. NCBI lineage: Eukaryota > Metazoa > Chordata > Amphibia > Caudata > Salamandridae > Pleurodeles > Pleurodeles waltl. The sequence continues at coordinate 82,946,386 of NC_090450.1, read as the reverse complement.
GTCCATTACAACATGAAATGGCTCAGCCACAAATGAAGCATCAGTCTTATGTTTTCTAAGCTAGCGGAAGAACAGTGGATCTCCTCTTGTGAAGACAATGGCCCTCATTTCAACCTCAGCGGTCTTTTCTCAAGACTGCACAGGTTCCGCCGGGCCGAAGACCGCCAGTGGTGGCGGTCTTCTGCCAACCATATTATGACTGCTGGCAACCCTCCGCCTTTTTTTGGACGTAGAGCCGCCAGCAGCCATACTGGCCGTCGGCGGTAAAGTGGAGGCTGCTCCACCATCACCGCCACGTCATCAGAACACCGCCCACCGTAATATGACCCAGTATTCGGCATGGCGGTGTTCTGGTGATGGGGTGCTGGCGGTGGAGCAGCACCCATGGATCCCGTTCCATCCCTGAGGATCACCGGAACAGATAAGGTGATCGTCCGTTAGGGGAGGGGGGTGGAGGGGTGTTGTGTGGTGTGTGTATGCATGGGGGTGTGCGTGTGTAGAGGAGTTGTGTGAGTGCGTTTATGCATGCGGGGGGTGTAATGTGTGTAAGGGAAATGTAACGTGTATGTATGTGTGCATGTATGTGCGTGTATATGTGTGTGTGGTGTGAGCGTGCATGTAGGGGGTGTGGGGGGTATGTGTGGGGTTTCATTGGGGGTGGGCGGCGGGGTGGGGAGTGGGTCCTGCCACCTTTAGGGGGTGGTAGGGGGGTCGTGGGTGTTGGGGAGGACTCAGGGGAGTGGGAGGGGGAAGATCCCAATCAGTGCGAGGGAACTAATTCCCTGGCACTGATAGTACATACTGCCATGGATTTCGTGGCGGTACAAACCCCAAAAAAATCCATGGCGGTATGCGGGGTCCTGATACTGCCGGTGGTCTAGTGACGGCCACCAGGCTGGAGACCGTTGTCTCCAGCCTGGAGGTCGTTACTGTTGTGGCAGGCGGTGCGGGGCATTGGCGGTTTGGCATATGCCAAACTGCCAATGTCACAATGGGGGAGTAATGACCGCCGGCCAGTTTGCAGTCTTACCGCCCTTTTTCTGCCGTCCGCCAGGGTTGTAAGAGGGCCACTGTTTTTTGCATGTCATCTTCTTTCCATCGGCCTTCATTTTTCTTTCATGAAGTAAATGGGCTTCTTCCTAATACTTGAACTTTTGTTGGTCCACAGGGGTAACTTGGTCACCATTGCTCTCCCGACGTTGCAGGGCTTTAACCTCTGGTTGAGTGAGGAGTCGAACAATAAGCTTGTAGGGTAGATTTCAAGACAGCCTTGCTGTTGAGCTTTTCCAATGCAGCATGCTGAACAGCTTTCTTCAAAGTACTCATGAAATGTTCAACAAAGCCGTTAGCCTGCGGACAAAGAAGTGTGCTGTTCTGATGCTTCATGTTAAGATGATTGAGATAGTCTCTGAAATCTCAACTATTGAAATGTGGGGCATTCTCAGATTTTAAAATCTCAGGAATGCCCCATGTCACAAAGATGTTGTCTAATCTCTCAATGACTCTTTCCTGAGTGATAGATGAGAGATCTATTGGTAGAAAATGGGAGTATTCATCAACAATCACCATCAGATGATGTCCATGGTCAAGAGGACTGCAAAAGTCAACAGCACGTCAGTCCCAGGCATGCTTTGCCAACTCTTATATGTTTAAAGGCTGTTGAGTGGTTTTTGATGACAGGCAGTTGCATAGATGACAGGTGTTTAACTCTCTTTCAACTCTTTCATTGAGACAAGGAAACGAAACTCTATCTCAGTGAGCTAGTTTTGTGGCAATGATTCCAGAACGTCCTTCATTTGCCACTTCAAATATCTATTGTCAAAGACTCTCCAAAATGACACTCCTCAAACCCCTCAGGATAATGCTTTTTGTGTCATGGACAGTTCATCTTTGAAGTTTTAAACCATAGGTATTCATTGACACTGGCAAGAGGTTGAGTATTTAAGTGCCAAGAATGATGTGTAATATTGTTTTTCAGTTTTAACATGTCACGATCCTGACTCATGGCAGTGGTAAGCTGTTCCATTGAAATTGCAGCTGGTGTGTTTGATTTCAAAGTGAAGATCATGAGGGCTTCGGCTGTCTTAGGAGGGTACCTTGACACTGTATAGACAATATGGAGAAATAGTCTATAGGGTTTTGATCTTTCCTTGGACAATGCTCAGTCGTGTAATAGTACTCTTGTAATCATAGACCCTAGCGTTTAATGCGAGGAGGCATCTTGGCTTTTGTATTGCCAAAGATGGGCAGCAATGCTTGATGATCTGTTTCAAACATATAACGTTTACCATATAGGAATACATGAACATGTTCACAAGCCCAAGCCACTGCTAAACAATATTTTTCAGATTGTGAATAAACACTTTCTGTGTGGGACAAACTTTTACTTACATATGTCACAATATATCTTTCAGCATCCACAACGACTTATGTATGGAGCTTGGGATCAAAATATGCCATTTCAGTAGTGTTCTTAATAGCTTGCTGGATGCTCTTAAAGCTTTGCTTGCATTCATGTGACCAATGAAACAAAATATTCCTTTTGTCATCTCTCTCAATGGAGCACTCACTGTGGCCAAGTCTCACATGTATCTGGAACAGTAACTGGCCATGTCAAGGAATGAACATAGCATGGAAACAACCTGTGGGGGACTTGCAGTTGACAACTCTTGCACTTTAGCTGGATCTCGTCTCCTGCCCTCATCAGAAAAGATATGGCCAAAGAATTTCAGCTTTGTGTTTCACATTTCTCGGCATTTAACATTGAACCTGCATCAACAAGTAAACGACACACTTGCTTGGGAGCTTTATTGTGCTCCTTCTGTGTAGCTCCAAAAAATAATATATCTTTGCTATAGTTGAAAGTATTCATGACAAGCTGTATGAAATGTCGAATGACATCTTGAAAAACCTCTGCAGCTGATGACACACCAAAACTTAGGCCCTCATTATGACTTTGGCTTGTCTCAAACCAAAACAGCCAAAGCCATGGGCGCCAGAAGACCGCCAGTGCGGCGGTCTTCCGTCTGCCATAATATGTATACTGCCGGATTTCCGCCACATTTAGGGCAGAAATCCGGCAGGAGTCATGGTGGTGGACGAGGTGCCTGGGCGGTGCTACGAGCTGCACTGCCCCACTAGTAGGACGCCGCCAGCTGTATTTTGACCAGACAGACGGCCTGGGCGTGTCCTGTTGGCAGGGCGCATGCAGAAGCAGCGCCCCTTCCCGTTCCTTGCCAGACGACCTCCTTGCCGGACAAGGTAAGTCAGGCGTCCGTCAGGGGAGGGGGGTGTTGGCTGTGAGTGTGTGGTGTCGGCGTGTGTATATGAATGTGTCCGTGCTGGTGTGTATGCGTCTGAGTGTTGTGGTTGTATGCGTGTAAGTGAATACGAGTATGAATGTTACAGTGAGTGCGTGTCTGCATGTCAGTGTGAATGCGTGTATGGATGAGTGTGAGTGAATGCATGTATGAATTAGTATGTGGGAATGCATGTATGGAAGTGGTGGTGCATGGGTGCATGCGTGGTGCATGTGTGTGTGTACATGATTGCAGAAGGGGGTGGGGTGTTGGGGGGTGCTGTGATTCTAGTGGAGCTGGGGGTTGTGGGAGTGCTGTGATTCTAGGGGGTGGGTGGTTAGAGGGGAGCTGTGGTTCCAGGGGGGGTTCATACCGCCATGGCAGTATGAGTGGTGATATGGCGGGTTGGCTGCCAGCCTGTTGGCGGTGATACCACCACATTAACCCTGGGTCAAAATGAGGGCCTTAGTCTTTTGTATTTAAATAGACCAATATGTGTAGAAACTTACACATATTGGTCTTTTCTTCTTGAATACCAACTGATGATATCCTTTAATTAAATCAAGGCAAGAGTAGACATTTTCATCATTCAATTGTGTTATCATGTCAGCAACGTGCGGACACGGATGTCGTTCTTTTTCAATTTCCTTGTTCGTTTGATGCATATCGACAAAGACGGGTACAGATTCTTCACTGTGCTTTTTGGGTGCTACCGCTATCGGAGAAACCATTGGCCTCAGACAAGTAGAAAACTCAATAATATCATGTGTGAGAAGTGATTCAAGTGCCTTTTCAACAGCTTCTTGTAAATGAATTGCTATTTGTCTGTCTTTGGGAAATAGGACAAACATTCTCATTAATATGTAATTGTACATTAATAGTCTTAAATTTTCCTAATCCATGGAACAATGAAGGGAACTGACTTACTTTTTTGTGTCACTGAGATGAGTCCCATATCAACAGCTGTGATGAAACTGAGTAAACAGGAAATGAAGCACATGAATGGGCACTTGTGCTTTTGTCTTCTTGTGTTTCATTGCTGCTACAAATTAACCTTCACTTTTAAATGTTGTTGATGCAGCCCATTTGCATACGTTAGTTTAAGATGACGTCAGTCATAGCAATCAAGATAGTTCATTATTATTTATCCTCGGGCATAATGTTTATCAATGCACCACTGTCGATAAAGAAAGGCATTGAACACATTTTTTTTTACAGTAATCTTTGGACAATGTTTGAATGCCTTTTGTGCTTGTTCATGTGACTTTGGTATTTTTCTTCACATGAAGCCAGTCCAACATGCACACACAGTTTTCTGAGGTAAATATCAACTTTGCACAATATTTTTCTTCACTTTCTCTTGATATTGATACTGGCAAACTTTTGATGATGCTTTAGATGACACTCGAGTTCATTTGTTGCCGATTTGTCTGAACTGATGCTGTCACTTAGCCTTGTGGGCGTGCATTGAACATCGCCTTTAGAATGTTCTGTTGGCCATGGCAACACAGAATGAAGTGGCAGATGATAGTACAATTGTTCAACCATACTGATTACGGCAGACACCTACAGTCCAAAGCACCTATTGGCCACCAGTATTTATTTGCCCGCCAAAATTACAAAAATTATATTATTAGAATCAGGGATATGATTTTTAAAAAAAAATTAATTAAAAAAATAAAGCCAAAAAAGAATAAAGTGCTAACTACAGTTATTTAGTTGCACAAGGTCAGAGTAAAAAACTAAGGCTTACCACGATGGAGCGCGAATCGGGTACAAGGACTAGGATGGGTTCAGTCAAAGAATTACACTAGGAGATACAAGAAATTCTGAGAAGGTAAAAGTCTTCAGAGGGGCAACACGTCAGGCTTGATCTGAAAACTAGGTCGGCAACATTAGTGAGCCTCTGAATGAAGTCTTGGTGAAGCTATCGACGAAGGTAGGAAAAATTCCAAGTGGGAAAAGTCAAGATTTTGCACAGAGGAGGTTGTCATGTTTGTTGATAGAGTGCTACTTGATGTCGAGTCCAGTGAGGATTTCTACGTTGAGCCTTAGAACATTTTCTGAAGCTCAGAGTTCCTTAGCAGGGTAAGACTGTAGCCAAAGAGGGATCCACAAGCCAAGATACCGTCTTCAGAAGGTCATGCTGAACCAGATTTGGTGCTGCAGTGATGTACCATATGCACCTTCGGTGGATCAACTTGCAGGTGGGCCCCTGTCCCACACTGATGCTCCTATCAGAAATTTATAGAAAAGCTTCCTGCTCCTGTTTTAAGGGTTCGGCAGAAGGAGTACATTTTAGCACCAGTTCAAGGGTCCAGGACCCTGGGCCACCACTTGGCGGTTGGGACTCACTCCCACAGCGGCCAGCAGCAGGGTCTACTGCCGGTCCAGTTGGAAGTGGTCAGCTGGTCAATAGCAGGAAGAGGCCTCTAAAGGTTTTTGTGTCCCTATAGCTCAAACAGAAGATCAGCCAACTGACATTGGAGTCACTTCTGGGGACCAGGGTTCAAGCCAAGCAGATCTAATTTTAATCTGCATCTTTAGACAGCAGAGTAGTCCTCAATATGATATTCACAGTTCCAGGTGTGTTGAAGGGTACTTGTATGCCGTTTTGTATGCCATTGAAGGGTACTTGTATGCCATTTTTAAGTCCAGTGCCAGTCTGTGGTTGGAGAAACCCACTAGCCACTCCATAACCTCTAAGGTAAAAGTGCCCTAGTGTAACTCTACCCTCTTTTTCAGCACCCCCTTCATGTATTATTGTAAACTATTTGATTCAAAAGAAAGGTACTGTTTCTATTGACAAGAGAAGATCAAAGACGAATAATGGACAAACATAAAAAGGGATCCCTCACACATCCTATAGGGATGTCATGCTTCATCATAGGGCATGTACCTCGTAGGACAGGTGCCACGGTGTCCTACAGGCTCCTCGAAGGGTCACTATAGCAGAGATCTTTTTTCATAATGCCGTATGATGAGGACCGTGAGTATGAGTGTGTCCTAGGAGGATGGGGTGGATTGATAGTGTATATGTGAGCGACGGAATACAAATTATTACAAACATCTAAGAGATGCCCACTATGTCTTTTAATATTATGGCTCTCTTGGTGGGATGAAAAAGAAACATACAAATGGTCATGGCTGCTATGGGGATGCAATGTGCCCAAGTAGCCTAAAAAACATAAATGATATCAGGTAAATATGTTTCGTGCCCAGCTGCCCAGGAAAATAATTCACAGCACATCTGCAGGACCAAGAAAATGCATAAATGTTGCTCTACCCCACACCTAAAGACTCAGTGGTAGTTAAGGTGTTCCCCTAAAAGATAATACCTGTTATCTTATGAAGTGAAAACATGTAATAATGTCCAACCTGCAAAGATAAGGAAAAAGAGACAAGAAATGATGCAGCAAAATAAAAGAAACTCATAATCATGTCAGTAAGCACCATAATACTGCTTCACTGCATCATCACGATTGCTCATCCAGTATATCGTGTCATGATAAACGGCATGCTGTAAAGAAAAGCGCTATATCAGTCACCATGTGGCAAGATCTGGTGACCACGTGATAGTACACACATAAAACAGGACATATTAACACAATGGCTATGCATGAAATATATAGCACCCAACAAATACGCCGGTGTCAGCAGGTGTCACACGGTGAGTCATAAGTGCCTGCAATAGTTTTAGGTGAGAGGGGGCCTTTCCCCATAGGTCTATTCTGGAGGTTAGCATACAGCTGCTAACTGTACAATGAAACTGATTAAAAATAGTATCAAATGTCATGCAAAAGGGCACCAAAGTTCAAGGTGGTGCAGCCATACTTACGAGTCTGTAACGCAGAGAGTGCAACCGACTTACTCTCCTCTGGTCACCTGAAAGGAGACTGAGAGGTGGTGATCTGTTTGTAAACTACAGCCCAAACAATAATTCTTTTGAGGTGTGACAAATCTAGTAATGAACCCCCCTATCAGGGAAAGTGATGAGGGGTCATATGCTGCAATCCAGTGTGTGCCCCTGGTCAGACTTGTGGCATGTACCCATCAATGGCGGCCATCTTGTGATGGTGTTGATGTCACAAAAGAAATAAAAATTGTGGTGTTCAAAAAAAGAACTCCTTATTATGGCAGTAAATAACATGGTGGATAGTGGTGTAAACTTCTTGTATTATGCATGGGAAAACCCCATCCAGATCATCTCGCCGACACACAAGTTCTGTTGCTGTGAAGCTCGTAGCTCAGAATGATCCACCGCTAATGGCGGCAAGATAGTCAGTGCAGAGCTCATAACTAAAAAAAAATCATCGCCAATGGGAGCCATCTTATAGTGGTGCTAATTGTCTTCAGAGGAATTGGTGTAGATATCATTAATCAAATGAAGAATAGTGTTCAAATTAAATAAGCCTTTGATGAGGCGATCAATGGTAGTATAAATCACATTGTGAACAAAGGTGTAGACCTATAGTATTAAGCGCAGGGAGAACCCGCTCAACTGATATCGCTGAGTGTGATTATAACAATTAAGTACCGTCGTATGGCTCTCATAAAGGAGCAGAGTACCTGTGATACCTAGGTTGGTACCTAGAAACAAAAGACAAATCAACAATAAAGACATTTGCAAGTTGATATACCTGTCCTTATGGATCATTGAGATGTGATAATCTTCGTCAGCCGGACATCAGTTCGATCAGCATCGGCATCTGCACTTGAAAAGGGGTAATAGTTCAAAATCGGGGACCCTAAGCCCTCCAAATCGTTAGAAAGAAATATTTAGAATAGGCAGCATTCATGATTACAAGTCTAAGCTAATTAAAGTTTAAGATCAGAATTCTCTAAGTAAGAGAATCTAGAAAGGCGCAACAAGCTCTGAGCATTGAGCACGAGAAAAAAGTGAGCAAGAACCCTTAGTGCGGTCTGGTTAAGTTAAAGTTGTCCCCCTTGTCATTGGTCAAAGAATAGTACTATAGCCATTAGTCCAATAAAAGTATTATTTCAAATCTAAGATATAACTTAAAAGTCTTTCACAAGTTGACGATTGGCTCCTCTTCTTCTGCGCACATCGTTTGAATCATCGAAAAACATTTTAATATCCTTCCGTCAGTACATCCATTGTTAGTTCCTGGGAACATTGCTTTCACAAACTCTAAACTTGTCATTGTATAATGAATTTATTGCACGGTTTTCTAACAAGTAGTTCTCCTGAGAAAAAGAAAAACATTTTGCTGCTACTATGATTTGATCAACCTTCAGTTAGAACAATACATCTTTATTTATTCATTAACATGAGATTATATTTTATTCTGACATTGCATTTTTAATAGAATGCTGTGCAAAACTAAGGCCTAGACCTCAGTAACTTGAGGCCTACGGTTAATTTAAGCAAAATTATAAGTATAAGTATAACACACTACTGCAAAATTTCACATTCATATAAGTTCTGACTAAACATTAATACGCGTTTAGTAAAACATTACATAGTAGGTGGCAGCCATTCAAGTGGGCAGATTTTCGAATTGCACATTATTTTCTATGTTAATTCATTTTGTCTGCAGATTCAAAATACAGAATACATGAAATACTTATTAGTAATAATTTTAGTACTCACAGATTTTGGTGTATAATGCATCCACGTCCACAGTTACCAGATGATTGATCTCTTGTTAGTTTTTAGTGTTGGCAATCAAGTCCAAGACATCGCTGGTGTCCTTAAAAAATGAGGGTGTTTGTTGAACCAAATGTTCAAGGTAGTGGTCACAGAATTTACTCAATGGCTCCAAAAGGGATCCGATACCCAAGACTATAGGTCTGCCAGGTGGAGGGTTAATGCCCTTATGTATTTTAGGTAGTATGTAAAAGTCAGGGATTCTAGGGGAGGTGTTAACCAAAAATTCAGCTGTGTGTTTTGAGATCCAATCTTGTGTTTCTGCTGCCATCACCATGGACTGAATACGTTTTGGCAGAGTTTCAGTAGGATCACTGTTGGACTTTTGGCCATACGCATGGTCATCCCTAGTCTTTTTGCCTCCTTCCTCCTGGTTTTTCTGACCTTTCGCTGTTGGCTCTAGGACTCTGAGCACTTTATCACTGCTGACCAGTGTTAAAGTGCAGGTGCTCTCCCATCTAAAGTTGGTATGATTGGCTTATACCTGATTGGCATATTTAATTTACCTATAAGTCCCTTGTACAGTGGTATCTCTATACCCAGGGCCTGTAAATTAAATACTACTAGTGGGCCTGCAGCGCTGCTTGCGCCACCCACTGAAGTAGACTTTCAAACCTGTCTCAGGCCTGCTAGCGCAGGGCCTGTGTGCGCAGTTTTCTGCCACAGGGACCTGGCATCTAAATTTACTTGCCAGGCCCAGAACTCCCCTTTTACTACATGTAAGTCACCCCTAAAGTACGCCCTGTGGGCAGGGTGCCATGTATGTAGAAAGGCAGGACATGTGCCATATGGCATGGCCTGTCCTGGTAGTGACAAACAGCCTAACTTGGTGTCTCACTGCTGTGAGTGCTGCCTTCTCATAAGATTGCATTAGAAATGCCCTGCCTTATGTGTAGGGGTATTGTCTGATTTATGAGGGCTAGCGTAGGCGTGTTTGGTATGGTTGTGATGGTGATGATAAATACTGCTTACTGGTGTGGGTGTATTTTTTTATTACTATCACAGAAATGCCACTTCTAGAAAGTGCGCATTTATCTGTGCTTATGAGTCTGGTGTTTTGCAGCTTGACTCCAATCCACGTCTGGGCAGAGTGACAGTTGGGGCTTTGTGCATACCTTTCAGACAGCCTGTACACAGGGAGGGTGGAGGTGTCACTGAGGTGCATCTACATACTGAATAGTCTTCCTGGGCTGAGAGAAGGGAGAGGCGGGGCACACCTACATTTGTAAAGGCTGTGCCCTGGCCTCACACAATAGGGTCGTTAACCCCCCACTGATGTTTGGAGCCTGTGCTGAAAGGAGAGAGGGGGCACTCCCAGAACCAGTTGTAACTGGCTGGAACCTCCTCTCCCTACCACTGTAAAACACTGTAAGAACTGACTATAAGTACAGGGGAATTTTCCCCACAATTTGGAGACGTTTTGAACTTACCTGGAACTGGACACAGACTACTGGAAGGACTCACCAGGAACCGCCATGGACTGCTGCTGCTGTGCTGACCTGTGACCTGCTTGGTCACTGCAAAGGACTTGCCACTAGCCTGCACCCTCTTTGCGCTGGCCTGTTGCTGGCCCCCCCACCACCTGTGGACCTGCTTCGTAGGACCTGCTCCCCAGGGGCAGGGTGCTGTGGCCCCTGACCCCTGTAGCCATCCTCTGCACGGGGAGGGCTTCACCTCTCTATCAAAAAGTAGCGCTTCTAAGCGCTGCCCCTTGTTGTGCCATTGCGCTTGAAAAAGCGCTCTACTACAGGGGGACATCACCGCCGCAACCTGGGCTCTATTCTATTCAAAAGCGCTTCTAAAAGCGCATCGTGGTGGCAGAGAATCACCGCCGCAGCCCGGGCAGGGCTTTTTGTTTCCAGCGCAAGGATCGCGCTGACTTTAGTGCCCCCGGGGCACTTCAAGAAGTAAAGGAAGGAGCAGCACGCTCCTACCGTGCCCCTGGGGGACGCGCACTCTTCGGAGCGCCCCCGGGGCACACCGGGACCGTCACCTTCGGCGCTGCCTTCCCAGAGGACGAGGGAAGGCAGCACAGCGGCCGCGCACCAGACCGGGTGCTGCCGCTTCCAGAAGCAGGGGCAGTGCCTCAACGGAGGCCCCTGCTTCTCCCACTACTTTGGCAGCCGCACCAAGGACAAGGGCGGCTGCCTCCCGACAAGCAGGACGCGGGGGAGGAAGGGGATTCCCTTTCCCCCGGTCACTGCGCTAGGGGCGCGAACGCCCCTCCAGCTCTAATCTTTACCGCTTTGGGCTCCCCCCTTGTGGAGAGGGCCGGTTGAGGCCCGAGGGGGGGCCCTAAAGGCCCCGAGTCCCCAGGAGGGACCCAATAAGGATCGGAGAGGGTGCGTGCTGCCCCTCTCCCGTTACAGGATCACGAGGCCCCCGTTTGGCGCATGGAGCGCCGGGGGCCCCCTTGTTTCGGCTCCTCAGGCACTGGAGGTGCCTCTAGCAAAACAGGTACTTTAAAATGGACCATTATAATCTAAAGTTCTTTCTACAGACTTTGCCATTATGGTATATTGCCTACCTGTTTTATGATGCTTTGACATATATGTGCACATGTTCCTTTTATGGGCATGACTTGCTAATATGTTTCCCTAACTTGCCATAGGTTTTTTTTTAATGTTCCTACTATGGGCGTTTTATGATATGCTTATGACAAGTGTTCTAATGTGATAACGTGTTTCCTGACTACTGCTTATGTTGCAGAATACTGAGTAACCTGTGTGTTATGTGTGACTACTGCTAGTTTGCAGAGTAACTAATGTGTAACGTTCTGACAACTGCTAAGGTAGCAGGATAGTACTGTTATGTGATGTTTGTCTGATAATTACGTTGTGTACAATACAGGATATTTTCATATAATCTAGTGTTGTGTTTCCTTGGTGGTGGGAATATTGCGTCACATGTATGTGTGTGTTGTGCAAACGCTTTACGCATTGCCTCTGGGTTAAGCCTGACTGCTCGTGCCAAGCTACCAAGGGGGTGAGCAGGGGTTACCTTGGACGTGTAACTCCCTTGCCCTGACTAGAGTGGGTAAGTTCTGCCTGGCTGAGGTGCATACCCTAGCCAACCAGAAACCCCATTTCTAACATTGGAAGTCAGCGGTGAGGATAGGACTTGCGCTTGCACAATACCATTGTGACTCATTATTTCACTATAAGGATTTCGTTTAGACCATCACATGTTTGGCTTCTCTTAACTTTCTCTCTTTGATCATTTTACCTGTTTTCAGTTCTCACGCTTGGGTATTGTGGTTGTCACAGTTGAGTTATTTGTACCTTTTTAAGATGGGGCTTACCTTTGATTTAGAGGACCTGCCGTTTTACACGCAGGAGGAATTAGAGGGGTTCTGTAGAGAGAGAGGGCTGCCTGTAGAAGGGGACCTCAGGAGATCTCTGAATTTCTTTGAAAGGTTTGTGACATTTACCCAGGGAGGGAGTGTGCTTAGGGGGTACCCAGAGGATCCTGAGTGTAGCGAGGGTTCCCAATGGGAGGGCTCCCAGACCTCATCCCTAGAGAGTGGTAGAGAGACTGATCAGGAGGGTGAGAATGACCGGTTGGGGACGCCAGTTGACAGGGAAGGCCCCAGTGATAGGGAGTCCCTTGCTGGGTCCAGTGTAAGAAGCAGGGCTACCTCTCATTCCTTGACGCCTGATGAGCTAAGAGATAGGCGGGAAGAGAGGGACCTGAAGTTGCAGTTAGCGCGCCTAGCTGTTGAGGAGAGAAGGGCTGAGGTAGAGAAGGCCTTAGTACAGGAGAGAATGGCAGAGGCAGAGAGGGCCTTTGCCAGAGAAAGACTCGCTCTAGAGCGCAGTCTGAAGGTTCTGGACTCACCAGCGTTGCAGGTGGAGTCCAGTGGTGGCAGCAATGTACAGTGCTGTAGCAAAGAGGTTACTCACATACCCATAGATCTGGTACCTAGGTTCCAAGAGGGGGGTGACATACGTCAGTGGTTAAAGGAATATGAGAAGGCTCTGGTAGAGCGCAGGATCCCTGAGAAGGATTGGGGAACTGGCCTAGGGAGTTTTATTCCTGAGGAGGGGAGGGATGCCCTACTGACTCTAGAAGAGAGTGACAGGGAGGGGTACTCCGCTGTGAAGAACGCACTGATTGTGAAGTATGGTTTCTCCCCTGAGGAATACAGAAAAAGGTTTAGGGGTGGTAAGAAACTGTCCCACCAGTCTTGGGAGGAGTTTGTGGAGGCTTGCTGCATTGCACTAGATGGATGGGTGAAGGGTAGCACAGTAAACAATTTTGAAGGGCTGTTTAATCTGATTCTCAGAGAGCACCTGTTTCGTTGTTGTTTTTCAGAGTTACGCCAACACTTGTCAGTGTGTGAGCTCTCTGACCCCAGGGAGCTTGCAAAGGAGGCAGACTTCTGGTTGCGTACCAGAGGGTCTGGTGTGACATTAGGGGGTGTTCCTAATGAGAGTGGTCTAGGTGTTTCCCAACCAGGTGTGGTGGGAAAGGCTTGTGTCCCAGGTAGGTCCCAGTGTATTGGGGCAGGTAAGGCACCCCATGTCCAGTCTCAGAAGAGAGGGAATGGGGTTGGGCTGAGGCCCAGGGTACCCGAGCTCCAGTCCCAGGTCCTGGAGGGTTCCATGAGTGAACGCCAGGAGGTGAGCCTAGCCTGTGCCGTAGGGCCAGCTGTTCAGAAGGATCCCATTTTGTCATTAGGACTTGGGCGGGTGGCTGGTGATAGCGTTCCGCCGGTCCTGGTGTCTGGTAGTCTCGCTCTACAGCGGAGGAGGCAGAAATCCAGGCATAGGGTTGAGAGGGGGCTGCGGGCCCCAGTGGAGAACCTGGAGGGTCAGGGGTCAGCTCTGAGTGCAGAGCCCCCCAGGAATGACCTTGGTGAGACCATTTCTGGGCTGGGGGGAATCCAGACTCTGTCAGATGGGCAGAGGTCAGGAGACCTGCGCCAGCCAGACTCTTGTATGGCCCTTGGGGAAAGTGTTTCCCTTGTGGGGGGTAGGTGTGCCCCCCAGGAAGTCCTGGTGCGCCAGGCAATGATTCAACCGCAGGGTGGTGACTCTGGGTTGGATGATCAGGTTCAGGGGGTAAACTCTGACCTGATGGGGAGTACGTGTGCTCCCAAGGAAGTCCTGGTGCGCCGGGCAGTGGTTCAACCGCAGGGTAGTGACTCTGGGTTGGATTGCCAGATTCAGGGGGTAAGCTCTGATCTGGTAGGGGGTAGGTGTGCTCCCAAGGAAGTCCTGGTTCGCTGGGCAATGGTCCAGTCTAAGGGTGTCGTCCCTGGACTAGATAGACAGGTTCAGGGGGTAAACTCTGACCTGGTTGGGGGGGCGGTTAGTGCGCTCACCTCCCCGTGTGAAACTTCTGGTGGCTTCTCCCGAGGTGGGGAGACGCAGGACTCTGGAAGTGGGGTTCAGGGAGGGGGAAGCCCGCCCCGGACCCCGGTGCAACCCAAGGGTGTCGTCCCTGGGTTGGGTGGTCAGTCGCCAGGTAGTGATCCTGGGCTGGCGAGAAAGTTGTGCAGGGCTGCTGTACCCAGCACCCTGGCACGTGTGGATTCTGGTGATACCCTTCTTAGGAGAGGAGGGCGGGATCCTAGAAGGAGGGGTAGAGGGAGGAGAGCCTCGCCTCTAGCCCCTGTAGAACCTATGGGTGCGGACCCTAGGTTGGTGGATCAGTGGCAGGGTAGAGCCCCTGAACTGATCAGAAATGGAGTGGAGACAGGTTGCTTTGCACCTGGGGCTACCGCCCCCCACTCATTATGGTTTCAGAGACCAGAGGCTCCTAGATGGCCTGGGGCCTGGTTCTGGCCATTGGCAGCTAGAGAATCCCCGTGGGTTGGTCTAGGCTGCCTGGGACGCAGGACTTTTGGCCATACGCATGGTCATCCCTAGTCTTTTTGCCTCCTTCCTCCTGGTTTTTCTGACCTTTCGCTGTTGGCTCTAGGACTCTGAGCACTTTATCACTGCTGACCAGTGTTAAAGTGCAGGTGCTCTCCCATCTAAAGTTGGTATGATTGGCTTATACCTGATTGGCATATTTAATTTACCTATAAGTCCCTTGTACAGTGGTATCTCTATACCCAGGGCCTGTAAATTAAATACTACTAGTGGGCCTGCAGCGCTGCTTGCGCCACCCACTGAAGTAGACTTTCAAACCTGTCTCAGGCCTGCTAGCGCAGGGCCTGTGTGCGCAGTTTTCTGCCACAGGGACCTGGCATCTAAATTTACTTGCCAGGCCCAGAACTCCCCTTTTACTACATGTAAGTCACCCCTAAAGTACGCCCTGTGGGCAGGGTGCCATGTATGTAGAAAGGCAGGACATGTGCCATATTGCATGGCCTGTCCTGGTAGTGACAAACAGCCTAACTTGGTGTCTCACTGCTGTGAGTGCTGCCTTCTCATAAGATTGCATTAGAAATGCCCTGCCTTATGTGTAGGGGTATTGTCTGATTTATGAGGGCTAGCGTAGGCGTGTTTGGTATGGTTGTGATGGTGATGATAAATACTGCTTACTGGTGTGGGTGTATTTTTTATTACTATCACAGAAATGCCACTTCTAGAAAGTGCGCATTTATCTGTGCTTATGAGTCTGGTGTTTTGCAGCTTGACTCCAATCCACGTCTGGGCAGAGTGACAGTTGGGGCTTTGTGCATACCTTTCAGACAGCCTGTACACAGGGAGGGTGGAGGTGTCACTGAGGTGCATCTACATACTGAATAGTCTTCCTGGGCTGAGAGAAGGGAGAGGCGGGGCACACCTACATTTGTAAAGGCTGTGCCCTGGCCTCACACAATAGGGTCGTTAACCCCCCACTGATGTTTGGAGCCTGTGCTGAAAGGAGAGAGGGGGCACTCCCAGAACCAGTTGTAACTGGCTGGAACCTCCTCTCCCTACCACTGTAAAACACTGTAAGAACTGACTATAAGTACAGGGGAATTTTCCCCACAATTTGGAGACGTTTTGAACTTACCTGGAACTGGACACAGACTACTGGAAGGACTCACCAGGAACCGCCATGGACTGCTGCTGCTGTGCTGACCTGTGACCTGCTTGGTCACTGCAAAGGACTTGCCACTAGCCTGCACCCTCTTTGCGCTGGCCTGTTGCTGGCCCCCCCACCACCTGTGGACCTGCTTCGTAGGACCTGCTCCCCAGGGGCAGGGTGCTGTGGCCCCTGACCCCTGTAGCCATCCTCTGCACGGGGAGGGCTTCACCTCTCTATCAAAAAGTAGCGCTTCTAAGCGCTGCCCCTTGTTGTGCCATTGCGCTTGAAAAAGCGCTCTACTACAGGGGGACATCACCGCCGCAACCTGGGCTCTATTCTATTCAAAAGCGCTTCTAAAAGCGCATCGTGGTGGCAGAGAATCACCGCCGCAGCCCGGGCAGGGCTTTTTGTTTCCAGCGCAAGGATCGCGCTGACTTTAGTGCCCCCGGGGCACTTCAAGAAGTAAAGGAAGGAGCAGCACGCTCCTACCGTGCCCCTGGGGGACGCGCACTCTTCGGAGCGCCCCCGGGGCACACCGGGACCGTCACCTTCGGCGCTGCCTTCCCAGAGGACGAGGGAAGGCAGCACAGCGGCCGCGCACCAGACCGGGTGCTGCCGCTTCCAGAAGCAGGGGCAGTGCCTCAACGGAGGCCCCTGCTTCTCCCACTACTTTGGCAGCCGCACCGAGGACAAGGGCGGCTGCCTCCCGACAAGCAGGACGCGGGGGAGGAAGGGGATTCCCTTTCCCCCGGTCACTGCGCTAGGGGCGCGAACGCCCCTCCAGCTCTAATCTTTACCGCTTTGGGCTCCCCCCTTGTGGAGAGGGCCGGTTGAGGCCCGAGGGGGGGCCCTAAAGGCCCCGAGTCCCCAGGAGGGACCCAATAAGGATCGGAGAGGGTGCGTGCTGCCCCTCTCCCGTTACAGGATCACGAGGCCCCCGTTTGGCGCATGGAGCGCCGGGGGCCCCCTTGTTTCGGCTCCTCAGGCACTGGAGGTGCCTCTAGCAAAACAGGTACTTTAAAATGGACCATTATAATCTAAAGTTCTTTCTACAGACTTTGCCATTATGGTATATTGCCTACCTGTTTTATGATGCTTTGACATATGTGTGCACATGTTCCTTTTATGGGCATGACTTGCTAATATGTTTCCCTAACTTGCCATAGGTTTTTTTTAATGTTCCTACTATGGGCGTTTTATGATATGCTTATGACAAGTGTTCTAATGTGATAACGTGTTTCCTGACTACTGCTTATGTTGCAGAATACTGAGTAACCTGTGTGTTATGTGTGACTACTGCTAGTTTGCAGAGTAACTAATGTGTAACGTTCTGACAACTGCTAAGGTAGCAGGATAGTACTGTTATGTGATGTTTGTCTGATAATTACGTTGTGTACAATACAGGATATTTTCATATAATCTAGTGTTGTGTTTCCTTGGTGGTGGGAATATTGCGTCACATGTATGTGTGTGTTGTGCAAACGCTTTACGCATTGCCTCTGGGTTAAGCCTGACTGCTCGTGCCAAGCTACCAAGGGGGTGAGCAGGGGTTACCTTGGACGTGTAACTCCCTTGCCCTGACTAGAGTGGGTAAGTTCTGCCTGGCTGAGGTGCATACCCTAGCCAACCAGAAACCCCATTTCTAACAATCACCATTCAGGGGACAGTAATATCTCCCATCTGCTAGTTGGCGGAGACATTCTTTGTCATAGTCCGTGGAGTTCATCACCACAATTTCTCTGCCTTTGTCTACTGGTTTTATTGTGAATAATATATCTTCTGCCAGAGTGGTGATTACTTCAAGTAGTTTGGAAGAGAGTAAACTATCCCACAGTACCCACCTCAACCTAAATCTAAAAATGGCAGGACCCTTCTTCCCCTTGTTAGAGCTCCCAGTCCCCAACCATAGTTGTGGCAATGATAATGAGCAAACCCGCCCTTGAGGTAACTGAGATCCTGATCTGGGGCAGCTCCTCTCACGAACTGGCAGCCACATTTATGAGGACGTCTCTCATCATTTTTGATAGGGAGGGATATATTTTTTAAACCTAAATATTTTATGTGGGATGTCACCCATCTAAAAGAGAAGCCACCCTGTAATTGTTTGACCTCCTATTGATGTTGCAGCAAACCTCTGACTTGTATTAATTCATTCTGAGCCCCACATTTTTCTTAAAGTGCTTCAGTTGTTGGCCCACAGGAGCTAAAGAGATTTTAGGCTTATTTAAAATCAGAATAACGTCAGCAAGGAGGCATATTATATGGTGCTCTTACTTGAACTCAAGCCCATTCACCTCCGGATGTGCCCTTAACATTGAACATAGTTGCTCTATCGAAAGGGCAAATAAAGGTGGCAAGAGCAAGCTCCCCTGTCTGGCCCCCCTCTGCAACTTAAATATTGTCGGGATTACAATCTTGGTGGACAGGGTTACTCCATCACAAACATGATGAATATTCCATCCACCAAATAACGATTCCATTATATCCTATGGAACTTGCAATACAGCAGACAAAATATGTCACGTTTGTGACAAAGTATTCCGTCTGCCAATATCGTGATCAGGCCCAATGTCAGATTTATCCCGGTTAACTATTATTCTTGTTCTAGTGGCTTTAAGTTTGACCACTATCGAGTTTTCCATCTTAGTGCCCAACCCCAGTCTGTTGAAATCATCCTTAAAAACTCCAACTAAGGCAATCACATCCTTTTCAGTGTCTATTGTGAGCTATATCACTGGAATCCTTTTCTTGGTGGCCTTTTATATTAAATGAGAAACCCTCCTAATGTGTATTTGTCGACCCTTGACAAAACCTGATTGGTCCACATCGAGAAAACCGGGGAGATATGTTTCCAGGTGTTATTTGTCTAGCCTGTTTGTGAAACCCTTTGTGACAATTTTTACATCTAGATTTAATAGTGCATAAACCTAAGGGACCTAAAATCCCTGATATATTTGCCAAGTTTTGGAATTTAAGTGACATCCGCTTCTCTCACAGATAAGGTAACTCCACATAACCCCCAAATGAATTCAAATCCTGTGTCAGTTGCTGGGCCAATATTCGTCTCAATGTTTTATTAAAAGCAGCTAATTAGCTGTCCAGCCCAGGTGATTGCCCTGCCTTTAGTGTCTTTATTAATGTTAGAATTTCTTCATTTTCAATGGCTCTGTCAAGGTATTTTCTCAGTGCATATGTCAATGTAAGCAAACCACACTCCTAAAAATATTTTCTCTCTTCATTTTCATCTTGGCTCCCTTTAGTGCAGTGTTCTCCAATCTTTTCTGCACTGAGAGTTACTTCTGATCAATGAAAATCGTCGTCAGCTACTGGAGGTTAAGCAACTCATGAATTGTTACCACATGCCCCCAAGCCCACCTTAACTGACTTTAAGCCTAATGTCCATAGATCCAGATATTATGGTTTGAACAAAATACTTTGACTAGGGGCATTCTTGACAGGGCTGCAGTGTGTTAGTGACAGCATGGGTGTTGTGATTGTATGAACAAGTGTCTGAATGGCATTATTATGCACAGGTGATTGAGAAACTGTGTTGTATGTACTTGTGGCACAGGACATACCTTTCACAATATGTGGCACCATTAAATGTATAAGACTGACTTATAACCATTTTTTAAATGGGAGAAATTTAAAGTGCAGAAAATGTTATGCAAAAATGTTCAGAATGTTGCACTTTAAATTCCTTTCACCTAAAATAATGGCTGTATTTTTTACTTATAAATATGGCACTGTGTCAAGAAAAGTAAACTGAAGAGTTAACTGTTTATTTGGATCTCATAAAACTCATCATTTCAATTTTTCCCATTTCCAAGTGGCACCTTTACAAAGACCAATCATCTTCTTCCCAGTGGCCTGTAGACATGGTGTCATCTTCACAAAAGAAAATTACATTTATTTAAATGGGATGTATTTTAAGCGAAGATACATGCTTCATAAAACAAAAGGTTTATTCACTTTAAGTGCCTCCCATTTTACAAAATGAATGTCTACTGGCCACTAGTGTCTTGTGATCACTGGGAGCAAAAGGCCTGTTGCTTGTAATGTCACACTTTGAAATGGGAGAAAATTAAAATGAATAGTTAATCATTAAGGTCACTTTTCATTTTAATTTTCTCCCATTGAAAAACATTTAGAAACATAATTTTGTTCTCACACTCTACTACTGAGTCGAAAAGGACTTTTATCTAAGAGTTAAATACTTCAGTGCTTCAGTTCTTCATGTCTGTGCCACAGCTTGGCCAATAAATATGACTGATACAAAAAAAATCAGATAATCTTCCATTGGAAAGGTGCCAAGAGGGGCCCAATGATGGGGCTTTGGGGGAACAAGGCGGCCGGTACTGACGCGGGCCGTGGAGCGTCCCTCTGAGGGAAACCGGGCTGGGTGTAAGGATAGGAGGGCACATGTGCCGGCTCACCGGTAGACTGCCGAATCCAAGCGGTGCCGCTGGTGCGGTGCTCTGGCAAGTTGCAGCTCTGGAGCTGCGAAGAACACGCTTGGCTGTAGTGCGTTTCCCTCTTTGAGGGAAGAACAGCAGCGGCCGCAGGAGGAGCGGCAGAGTCAGCACAAGCAGTTTGCTGACTCAGCTGGGAATCGACGAAGAGGCACATGGAGTGTCTCTACCCAGCGTGAATAAGGGAAGTCAGGTAGTTCTGGAGGAGGCAGCTGGCTTAGTGAGGGGGAGAGGTGGAGGCAGGAGGAGGCTTGGACAGGAGAAGCCCAGGAGCCTGAAAATAACTGGTTCTTTACATGAGGAGAGCCTGAGTGGATGTTGGGGTGCGAGCAGTGACTGTCCAAAGGAGACTTCATTAGAAAACTTCCATCAGGGAAAGCGTTTTGTTAAAAGGGGAAAGACAGATCCCCCTGTCAGTGCAAGGTCCAAAATAACCCCTCGTTGCGGTCCTACTTTAAATTCCTCCCATTAGTGGCTTCAGATGATAGTAAGAGGCTTACGGTCCTGAGGGAGGGGCGCTACCTTCTGTTAGTAAGAGGATGGAGGTGGTCCCGACTGAAGTGAGTCTGGAAACGACAGGCGAAAACAGCGGAGGGGGAAAAGATCTGTGTTCAGCCGCTGTGGTGGATCTTAATTTTCAAAAGTATCAGACTGGTGAGCCTACCCCAGTTCTAATGGGAAATGATAATGTTGTGTTGGGCTTCCCGCAGATGTCAAGGATGGAGGAAGGGCGGGGGCTGTGTGTCTCTCTCCCACGGAAGAGATGATTGTGAAGCTGACAGGGGAGATCAAAAGAGGTTTCTCGGTATCTGAGGCAAACCAGGCCAGCATAAAGGAGATGTATGAGGCATTAGAGAATAAATTCGACTTGTTGGCGAAAAGAATGCAGCTGCTGGAAGAATCTGTGGAAACTCTACGAGAAGAGGTAGTACTGATTAAACAGGATGTGCGGAAGTCGAAAGACTCCGAGCGGGATTTACGCGATAAGTTGGAACGAATTGAGAATGCGTCAAGGAGAAACAACCTGAGAATTCTAAATATATCGGAGGGGCAGGAGGGGGACAATATTAAGTTGTACTGTGCCTCACTTATTAAGAACTCCCTGCAGTTGGAAGAATCCGAAAAGGAGATCGCGGCAGATATACAGAGGGTACACAGGGACCCTTTTAGGAGAGATCCTGCCAGGAAGAAACCTCTGAAGATTTTGATAAATTTTCTGACGTATGCTTTAAAAGAGAAAATTTTGTTGCAAGCCTTAAAACAGAAAACACTAAGAGGAGATGGTTTTTCCTTTAAAGTTAGGTCGGATCTCGCTAGTGCAACTCTTAATAGGCAGTGGGAATTGGGAAATTGTATTGAGGATTTTAAGAAGTTGGGTGCGTCATTACAAATCAAATTCCTAGCTATTTTGCGAGTGATGTACAATAACAAGATGTTCAATTTAAGAGACATAAAAGCAGCTGATGATTTACTAGACTCAATCAGAAGTGGAACATCTTGAAAGATAGGGGTAGTATTCCCCCTCTCAACGTCCCTCAGGTCCGGTTCCACTGGATGGCGCTCCATATTTAGGGCTATACCAACTCGCCCATATGAATCAGGGATGGGTTCCCGGGGGGTGGGAGGACAGGCGGGGCACGGTGGGGTGGTGGGTGAGCACATGGTAGGGAGCATTTGGGGGAAAAAAAATATATATAGATATAAAAGGAAAACCTCTTTCACTCCAGATTTACCAGGGCATAGCAGAGTTCAAATTAAGATTAGGAAGAGATAGGCGATGTTGAAGAGAAACCGGGTAGGGACAGTAGTCTCCTTCATATTATGACATGGAATGTAAATGGGCTAAGAATAAATGGTAGAAGAAATAGAATTCTGCAATATTTGAAGGACTATCCAGCACACATTTATATTTTGCAGGAGACTCATCTGACGGGGCCTGAAAGTTCTACGTTATTTAATTCTCAGCAGTGGGTTAGGCAGGTGGTTTCTACGGAGAATATTACTAATATTAGGGGGGTGGCCATAATCACCAAACAGCAACTTAATGTGGTTGTGTTAAAAAATGCGGTGGATAGCATGTGTTGTTGGGTTATTATTAAACTTCAAATCCAAGATGTAGTGTTAACGGTGGTTGTTTTTTATGGCCCAAACTCTGATGATTTAGAACCAACAAAGGGAATGTTTTTGCATCTCTTGGATTTTCCTGACCTGATAGTTATGGGGGGTGATTTTAATGTTCTGTTGGATAATGACTTAGATAGGTTGCAAAGTTCTAGATCCGCAATTATGTTAAAATCGCAGAGTTTTTTTAAATCTAGGATGAGAGAACTGGGCCTGCGGGATATCTGGAGAGTAAGAGTGGGTACACAACGAGGTTTTTCATTCAAGAATAAGAAGTATGGTCATGCATCCAGAATAGATTTTTTTTGTTAGATCAGGGATTGGTGAATATGGTTGACAACTTAGCATATAAGGCTGCACATTTGTCAGACCATTCTGCCGTTGTTTTAACACTGAATCTTAGCACCAAAAGAGAGATGAGAAGGTGGACATTAGATCGAGCATTATTATTGGAGGACGAGGTGAAGTCTCAATTGTTTATAGAGACAGAAGAATTTGTTAAGTTTAATATCGGTTCCGCTTCAAAAAGCATGGTTTGGGATACGTTTAAAGCCTTTCTAAGAGGCAAAATTACGAGTCTAACTGTTCTTAGGAATAAGAAGTAGAGGATGGAAATGAAGGTGTTGGAAAGTAAATTGAATGAGTGTGATCGCGTGGAGATGGGTGTCTTAGAATCTTTAGAGCAGTTAGCGGTTAGGAGGTCTCATCTGAAATTGCAATTAGAGGCGTTATTACACTCTAGGCTAAAAAAACAATGGGACATCAGTAAGTTGGCTCATTTCGAATATGGAGAGAACCCCAGCAAACTGTTGGCCTGGAACGTCAAGACAGATAGGACAAAAAATGAAATTCGAGAGATCCTTGATCAAAAGGGTCAGAGACAGTCCAGTTCCCATGATATAAGGGTGATTTTTCAATCTTTTTTTCGGGTCTATATAAGGAGGATACTGTGGTAACAAATGAAGAAGTTCGAAGTTGGTTGGAAGCGGACATACTTCCTAAAATTTCAGATCCAGAGAAGGAAATGATGAATCAGAAAATTATGACAGAAGAGATTAAGGCAGCAATTATGTCATGCAAGGGGGAAAAGCGGCGGGCCCTGACGGTATTCCAATTGAATTATATAAAATGTTGGGAGATGCAATTGTTGCGATAATGTTGGCTTTGTTTGAGGAGATATACGATAAGGGGAAGGAACTACCAGAATCATGGAACAGTGCTATAATTACAGTGGTTTTGAAGCCAGGCAAAAGTCCAGTTAGGTGTGAGTCATATAGACCAATCTCTTTATTGAATGCTGATTATAACGTTTCTGTTAAGGTGTTGGCAGATCTACTAAATAAAGTGGTGGGTGGTCTTATACATAAGGATCAGAAAGGTTCTATGAAGGGGAGGTATTTACATGAATTGACAGGGAGTTTATTAAGGACGATTGATATAGCCACTGCATTTAGTCTCCCTTTGGCTGCAATTATGTTGGACGCTGCAAAGGCATTTGATAGGGTGAATTGGGTCTTTCTTTTTAATATCTTAAAAGAATATGGGTTTGGGGATAAATTTTGTCGGGTGATGCGTTTAATTTATTCGAAACCCGTGGCTACGGTTCTGGTAAATGGAAGTTTGACTCCTCTGATCCAAATATTTGGGGGTACGAGACAGGGATACCCACTTTCACCATTATTGTTCAATTTATATATTGAACCTCTTGCCAGAAGAATCAGACAGGAGCAGAAAATCCCTTCCTTTGTATATGGGGAATGGGAGAAAAAAGCCTCCCTTTATGCAGATGACTTGTTAGCTGTCTTGGATATAATTGAGAATTTTGGTAAGGTATTGGGCTATCAGATAAATGCCGATAAGACAGTTATAATGGCATGGAATCATAGTATGGGGAATTGGACAAGTAAAAGCGAAATTAGGTATCTGGGTATTAAGATACTCCAAGATATTGAGCAAATTGCAGACGCTAATTTTAGTATGTTAAGAAGGGAGTGCGCTAAGCTTATGAAAAATTGGATGTATTTACCTCTATCAATTTTGGGTAGAATTAATTTATTTAAAATGATAATTTTACCTAAAGTTACTTTCTTATACTATACAATTCCTTTACTGTTTGATAAGGTTTTGATTGGCAAATTTCTGCAAGAAATAAATTCATTTATTTGGGCACAGAAGGGAGTGAGGATCTCTTTGAAAAAGCTGCAGAGGAAAAGGGAAAAAGGCGGATTAGCATTACCGTATTAGCTGGTATATGGTTGGGTGTTCCAACTTAAAAATGTCAGGATTTTGGGTTCTTCTTTAGGCACCACAGACATGGGTTGTATGTTCAAGGCTATGTTAGCACAAGTAAAGGAGGGTTTAAACTATTATTTGTTTAAATTTGGGGATCCCAAATTCTTCAAAAAAAATCAAGCTAAAACTTCTGAGGGATGCTGCCCAACTATGGTATAGTGTCAGGTCTCTGTTTAGGATTGATTACTATAGTAAATGGTCACCTATCTGTGACTCGCCAGGCACGCCAGAATGTTTGAAGGATGCTTTGGCCTTCCCAATTAAAAAGGCAGGTTTTAAACAGTGGGGAGAGTTAGTCAAGGAAGGGGACTTACTGTCTTGGGAGGACATTTCGCAGAAGACAGGTGGGGCTTTGTCGAGGTTAAAATATCTTCGATTGAAAGGGTGGATAGCTAAGGATAATAAGAGATGTGGTTGGCATTCTCAGATAGAGGATAAAAAACGTGTGGCGTTGTGGTATTGGGAGTTGGTAGAGGCAGGGGATGGCAAATTTAATCTGCCTAAAGAACTATGGGGTGATGTTTTTTCGGAAACACAGCTCCGGGAGGTTTGGGAGGTGTCTATGCGTACTCTATATCAAGTGGTCAGACCTGCTCCGTTTAGACGAAATCATATATTTACACTACATAGAGCTTTTTTTCTCCATATAAACTGTCAAAGATGGCGAAAGGTGAGGTGATTAAATGTGGGAAGTGTGGGATGGAAAAGGCGTCGGATGTCCATATGTTTTTCGTGTGCTCGGCGATTCAACCTTTTTGGGTCACAGTGAGACATACGATGGCTGATGTGTTGGGGGTTGAGATAGAGATTACCCCATTACTAGTTATTTTTGGCAGATCGGAGCAGTTAAAAAATGTAAGGGCGGACATGCAGAAGTGGCTATTTTATGCAGTTTTATTAGCTAGAAGAGAAATTTGTAGGAAATGGGTGGGTAGTATTATTCTCTCCTATAAAGAATGGTTGGACCAAGTGAAATATGTATTTAAAATGGATACGGTAATGGGTATTACTAAGTCAAGGAAAATTTGGCTACCCTTTAAAGCCTTGTTGGAAGCACAATTGGTGAATGCATACATTTTGTCCGATGATTATTTCTTCCCTGCTGTCTCTCGAAATTCCTCCCTCTTATTTCATTGTGAGGTGGACGTGGTGAGAGAGAAAGAAGGAGGCCCCCCCCCCTCCCCGGGCCAAGGAGATTGGTTGGTTGTAGGAGCAAAAAAAAAAGACCTTGTGTCTGGAATGAATGAGGACAAAAAAAAAAATCAGATAATTGATGGAACAATGTTAAACAGTCATTCATGTCACAGATCTGGGCTTAGATCCATTGTTTTTGTCTTGCCAAGCCATTCCAGGCTGAGCCCAGCCAGACGCAAATCATTCTTGACCCTGCTCCCCATGAGAGCCTGAACTTTATGTGTTGCTACACTTGCCCTAAGTGGGAAGGCTATGCCCAGACATGGGCCCTGTGGTCACTGTGTTACTGGATTCAAGCTAGCCTGGCTAATGATGGCTAATACCCCAAAAACCCGCCTTAGGATGCTTGTTTCCAGTCCAGGGAAGAACTGGCCTGGCAGTTTGGGCTAGACTGTTCCCCTGGGGAGCAGGGTCAAGATTGATTTATGTATGGTTGGGTCTAACCTGTGGTGGCAGGGTGAGCAGAAAACAATGGATTAAACCCAAATCTGTGACTGGGGGTGAATGTTTGACAATGTTCTGCATTCCGACCATCATCTTTTTGTGTTGCAATAAATCTGACTGAGCACTACTCGGTCAGATTGTTCTTATCAGGCTCAGCTATCTGCAGAAAATGCAGTCTTCCCTTAACTTTAAAAGAAAAATGTGACCCTATGCTTTGGTTATTTAAAAATGAACTCAAGGCGAGCTACTCTGAAGGTGTCTGGGAGCCACTGGTAGCTTGTGATCGACTGGTTGGAGACACCTGCTTTACTGTATACCTCCTGGTACAACCTTTGAAAGGCTTTGGTCTCCCCTGTTTCATCCATGAGGAGTACTTCATGGATATCTTTGATTTCTTTAATATATGCCTTATACTTTTTGCCCTTATACTGGCGAGCCAACAACCATCTTGTTTTATTGCATGTAGAGTGGATTTTGTGCTGGGCCATTAGCTGAAGTTTGTCTGCTTTATTAGTGGAGATAACAGATTACTGACCCTCTAGACTATTAATCCTTCTAAGGCTTCCATCAGTGGTCTGGTGTTTATTAAGAAACCCCCCTTTCTTAAACAGCCTACTATTTCTTTCTGTTTCTACTGCCCTTTCTCTTGCGTACATGCATTCAGAGTGATGACAATGCCGCTCAGTAATGCTTTCAATGCATCCCATTGGGTCAATAAGGGTAGTTTGTCATGTTCATTAACAATCACATAATCTTCTGTGCTATTGCATATGTTCTGTAAGTTAGTAGGGCTACACAAAAAGTATTCTTTGAGGTACTTAGTATCTTTGTATCTTTGCCTCAAGATACCTATCATCCAATTCAATAAGACTCAGGTGTGATCTGCTTATGTTATGTCACCACTGAGTCTCTTTATTCCTTCCATCATTGTTTAGGCACTAAAAGTTAATCAGTTCTACTATAGGTCGTATATGTGGCTGAAAAGAAAGAGTACTCGCTGTCCTTTCCATGTGTCAACCTCCAGGCATCAACCAACCCTAACTCCTCTATGAATATTTTAAAGATTTTTGCTGGCTGCCTTGTACGTTTGACTTTGAGGGTTTGAGTGATCCAGTTTGCCATCACATTTTAGGTTAGATTCACTTCCTACTACCATTTCCCCTTTAAAGAGGTGGCTCAACTCCTGCATCAGTGGCCAATAGTCTAGATTTGAATTTGGGGTGTACACGTTAGGTATTGAGATTATTGTATCACTGCACTTCAGCTGGAGCAGTGCACTTCTACCCAATGTGGCTCTTTTAGTTAGAACTGTTCAAGTGCCAACTGTGTGTCTAACTAATATTTCAACCCCATCTTTTTGGATGCCCATGGGTGGAGTTGAGTGGGATTGTGTTTATGCTTCATCCATTTTTTTTTATCTAGCCCCAAGACGTCGGCCTCCTAAAGTATAAATATATTTGATTTAACCATGTCAATGTGCAGTAGCAGTTTCTGCCTCTTAGTGAGGGACTTCAAGCCACTAACCTACATTTATAGAAGTTGTAATATCCAAATATTCCTTCGAGTATCCTTACTACTAAAGGCTTTTCTAGCTGTGCTCATTTTTTCACCCATGTGTGCATTCCCATATTCCTTCCCTATACCCTCTCAAATCCTCAAAGCTTGAACTATAAAATTTGAAACAGGTATCAATTTACCATCCCTATCCTCCCCACCAACATATATTTTCCCTCTAGGTTCCAGTCTTATAAGGAGTGCTACCCAAGCTCCCCCCCCAGCAGTTATTTACTGGCTCTTGGCATATCCTTCCATTGGGGGCATTGTTTCAAATCAATTGCATATTATCCTCCATTAAGGTCTCATCACCTTGCTTCACCCATGGTGCCCAATCCATGGATTGGAATCTACCCACTATGTGTCAACGCTTCCATATTTACAGTAGTTCCAATTTGGTCAGATTGGGACAGTTCCACCTGATTATTAGCTCCACTACTGCATTTCAACATTTAATTATTAGATAGAACCATGATTATGATTTTTAAACATTGGTTTGCTAGAGTCCCACTTTTTATGATCTCTAAGATGCTGTCTGTAGTCCGATTCCAGTGATGCTTCTCCCCTATCTGAGAAAGTTCAGATCGTCAGCACTTCTTTTATTGATTTTTATTGATTTTGCCACCAGTTTTTGGTCATTTCATTTTAACATTATGCCTTCAGGAAATATCCATCTATATCTTATGCTGTTGTCATTCAGCAACACCACAACAGATTTGTAGGCCCTCCCTTTCACTAGGAATATTAGTGTCAGGTCCTGAAATAGCTTCACTTTGCTGTCCCCTCACAGGATGTGTTTCTGTCTCTATCTAGCCACAAAAATTAGCTCCTTTGTTTCTTCTCCATAATGTCATGTGGTCTTGCTTTCTTATCCACATTTTTCTTCCCCACTATGTGCACTTTTTATACTCCTTTGTGGAAGTCATCGCCCTTACGCAGGATCTTCTTGAAGAGATCCTGGAGATACCCTCTGTTGTCCCCCACTTTGCTTTCTTTCAAATTTTGAGTCCTCAAATTGTCCCTTCTTGATCTTCTCTCAATATCCTCACTGAGGTTGTAGCAATTTGACTGCTATCTGATAGGGACTGCACTGCTCTATTGATTCAATTCTGGAGTCCTTATTCTGTAAATCTTTCTTGATGTCTGATATATCTGCTCGCCCCGGTCAGATCGCAGTTTATCTCAGCCTTCAGATAGTATTTTATGACAGTCATTTTGCAGATCGGCTTTTGAAGTGGGTGGTCCACTTTGGTCACCTTCAAGATTTCTGCCTTCACTGACTTGATTGTGAATAATAGGAGTGAAACTTTGTCTGTTGAGGTGTCTTCCCTTGATTCGATATGAGAGGAGTAAAATGTCACTGTCATCTGTTCAAAAGCATGTCATCCTGCTTAGCTGATGATTTATCCATCTTACTCCCCCAAAGAATGTTTTATGATTTGAACAGCCACACAGAACATCACCTTTGGATGCTTACAGCGGCTCTTTCTAGGCAGCACTGCACCATCATGATTCATGTCTTCCTATTTTACACCTTTGCATTCAGGGCACTTGTCCTCTACATCTGCCCTTCGGCAGTAGATGCAGCTATTATTTTAAGATTGTTGGGTCTTTGTGTCTCCGCGAGCGGGCTCTTGAAGCAGCCCAGTCCCTAGGCAGCTGTCCATTGAGTGGGGTGATGGACATCTACCCCGGTTGGCCATGCCTTCGGCTCCATTCATTACTTTTGCAGGCTCTTTTATGCAGGCAGACAATACTTTGGGCCGATCCCACCACTTTGGAGAGCCAGCTTGGTTCTTTGCACTCTTTTTAATTAAGTTTTGGCGACTATCTTGTGAGTTTCAAAGAAGCAAATACAAAAAATTATGGCCCTCATTTTGACACTGGTGGTCCGAAGACCGCCAGGGGCAGAGTGGCGGTCTCACCGCCGACGGGCCAGTGGTGAATCATGCCACATTATGAGTGCGGCAGGTTGGCCTCTGCCAACCCGCCACATCCCAGCTTTTACCACCAGGGCGGTTGGACCGCAGGGCCGGAGATTAGCATTTCCGACCTGGCGGTCCACTAAAGACCGCCAGCGGTATAACGAGCCAGCTTTCTGCCAGGGTTTCCATGGCAGTAGCACCACCACGAAAACCCTGGCGGAAAGGCTACCGGTGACAGGAATTTTCTTTCCTGTCACCAACAGCTGACTACCCCAACCCCCCCTGCAAACCCAATACCCCCCTTCCATACCAGCACCCCCTCCCCACCCCTCTTCCTGAACAGCACCCCGCACCACCTCCCCCTCATACACGCACCCACACACACACACCCACCCACACGTACCCTGAATACACTCATTCACCTACACTTACATACACGCTTTCACTCACACGCATCCATACAGGCATTCACTCACACACATCCATACTCGCATTCACTCACACGCATCTATACTCACATTCACTCACACGCATCCATACTCGCATTTACACAAACATTCCAACTCGCACTCACTTCAACAATCCTACATGCATTCACTCATACACACACACCTATACACACATGCATTCAAACATGCATTTAAACATCCATACACCTACTCATACACACATGCATACACACTTACATTCACACATGCAGACAACACCCACTCACACATGCACACACAACACACCCCCACCCTCCCCACTCCCTTCCCCTGTCGAATGATCGACTTACCTTGTATGGCGAAGAAGTTGTCCGCAGGGAATGGGAACAGGTGCTTCCACCGCTGGCAGTGCCTGCCACCAGGACACCGCCAGGCCGTACTACAGGTCGTAATACAGTTGGCAGAGTCCTTTTGATGGGGAGGGGCCAGTGATGGAACCGCCCCTGCGCCTCTGACTGCCAGCACAACTACTGGAGGATATCCACCCAAATTGTGGCAGAAAGCCTTCAGTACTCATAATATTGTGGTTGGAAGACCGCCAGCACTGGTGGTCTTCTGGCGTCTGTGGCTTCGGCAGTTTTCTGAAAAGAACGCCAAAGTCATAAGGAGGGCCTATGTTTCCAAAAAAGTATTTCATGGTAAATATGCTATGATAAGATTTAAGTAATCATGAAAAACTTGTGGAATACATCAGACCTAACTGTGTTAACCCTTAATTGATCTACTAAATACCCTCTTTTACCTATATCTTGAATAATATCATGTTGGAAATTAATTGTCATGGGGCTGATATAGGTGAATAAGCAGTTTCAATGTTATCACTGTTAAGAACTTGGTGGTTTATTTGATTGAAACGTTTTGTGCCCAAATAAGCTCTATGCTCCATTTTTTTAGGGTGCTGGAAATATCTATTATTTCACTATGGATCTGCTTGAAACAGATTGCCATCTTGTAAGTCGAAAGAGCTGGAAAGATTGTAACATCAGGCCTTTCCATGAAACGGTAAGTACAGTGATAGCAGAAAGCATGCTTCCCCTGTGATGGTTTGAAATACAAATAGGGTCTACACTTTGGGATTCATTAGCTATGTCTACATTTTAAAATTATAATGTTTAAGACAGATATGACATGTTTAAAAAAAGAGCTAAAGATGACACCATCAAACTCATTCTTTCATTGAAACTCAACGTTCATGCCTTAGTCTGAAAATCACTGTACATGTAACTGCTCAACTTGTATAGTGCATACTACAGGAAACACTGGGCAAGCCGCCTCACACAGTCTTTGCCACCATGTACCTAGAACTAGATACACCATAATCCAAATGGCTCAATGCTAGCCGCCATTTTCTAGAGTTAATGCAACCAACCTGACACTCCACTCCTCCTTCTGCCTCCCCCTCCCATGGCCCAGCCCATGCCCCTCCCTTCACATGCTGGCTGAGCCAGCGGCAGAAATATCGCTTTATTTTTTTGCTGCTGACTCTTAGCCAGTGGGGAAAAGCTCCTCCTCCATTGTGGAGGAGCCACCCCTGATCCAATGTCAATTTCCTTCAGACTTGCAGTACATTTTACATATATGAATCTGTTAGTATTCTTTAGCTTTCCTTGCAGTTACAGGCCATCTGAGTAGGCTTTGTGCCCCCCCCCCCCACTAGGTCCCCGAACCACAGGTTAAGAGCCACTGACCTATTCTATATAAGAGTACAATGAGCGCTTGTAACTTTCTGGAGTTATCCAGTCACCTAATATTACACATGCATCAGAGGTCATTCTTCCAGTTAGCTCCTCTGCATGGCAAAACGAGATGCAAGCTAACTTGAATCAAGGCAGCAGGGTGTTTATATTAAAATTGTAAATTCGCTCAACCACTAATAACAGTATTAATTCAAAATATTCAAAATTCTATTACAAATAAAAACTTTAAAAAAATCAACAGCATTTAAACATAAAATAAAGCCTTAGTAAAGATTTCTACAGACCGATGTCCCAAAAAACTGCCACAATGTGTTGTCTTGCATTGTAGTCCATACTGAAAAATGTTTTTAAAAGCTGTTCAAAAACAATTAAAATGTTGTGCTCTGTGTCTAACTTGTCTTGCCTTTATTTTTAGATTTTTGGTCAGTGTAAAGCTATCTTCTACCTCAGTTTACCTTGGAGGAGGGTCAAATTGTACAATTATAACTGTATTCTCGTTCCAGGTACAGTGTTCTCTATTTTAAGAAATCCTTTGTATCCGTTCGACCATCAACACCATTTTAAAAAGGAAGTGGCTAAAACATGCCTGACATAGAAATAAACACTAAGGGGGTTATTACAACTTTGGAGGAGGTGTTAATCCGTCCCAAAAGTGACTGTAAAGTGACGGATATACCACCTGCCGTATTACGAGTCCATTATATCCTATGGAACTCTGAATACGGCTGGTGGTATATCCGTCACTTTACCGTCACTTTTGAGACGGATTAACACCTCCTCCAAAGTTGTAATAACCCCCTAAGGGTCTGATTACGAATTCGGCAGACGGGATTACTCCGTCCCAAATGTGACGGATATCCCACCCGCCGTATTACGAATTCCATAGGATATAATGGACTCGTAATTCGGCGGGCGGGATATCCGTCACATTTGGGACGGAGTTATCCCCTCCGCCGAAGTCGTAATCAGACCCTAAATATGATGTTTAGTAATTTATCATGTGAACTGAAATCTAACTCAAGTGACTTCAATATATTTACATTTATATCACTGTAGCATGATCCATCGGCGAGAAAGACATGTAATGTAAAGCCACCCATACAAGTTGGTAGAGTGTAGAAAGTGAACTGCAGTTCAGAAAAACTAATTTCATTTTTTCACCCTCACAGTTCCTAAACGTTTAGTCCACTCCATGTGTCCAGATTGCCCCGCACCGGGCAACGATTCTCCTGTCTACGAACCAATAGCTGATATGATGATTGCAAAATACAACAAAGACAGTAATAACACCCACTACTACAAGGTTTATATGGTAGAAAACTCAAATATGCAGGTAACTACAAAATGTTTTCTCACTAGACTTTAAAAGCTGATAGGTGCTTCAGAAGTCGCTTTCCTGTTTTAAGTCACATGATACATTATTTATTTTCTCTTTATTTCTTGTTATTACTCTGCACTATTCATATAGATGTACCTATACCTGTGGCAGTGGCATGGCACTCTAGGACAGAGACAGGGGCATATGAGAACTATAACAACTCCAGAGAAGCAATTATGTGGTTATCACACAAGTTGTTCAAAACCCTGGGTAGAAACAGATCTTTCAATGTAGAGTATTCCCAGCTGTGTCAGCTTAGATACTAAAATGTCCACCACTGATATATTCAGATTGAAAAAATGTCTGCAAGTTAAGGGAATAGAGGAAGACCTCAAGCTGCAAAGAGGTAAATATTTGAATAATTTGTCCTCCAGATGTTCTTGTCCACTGCCACAGAAGATCCTTGGTGCAAAGTGGAGGGACTTAAACCACAGTAGGCCAATGAAGTTTAACCAGAGCTTGTGTGATGTTGACATGTAACTTAAAGCCTATTGTCTGCAGTAAATAAACGTGCAACCTAATATGGCTTATAAATCCAGATATTAAACTCACGCAAGACTATCAAGTGGCTAAAACAGTGAAATGGTATTCAAGCACTGGGGGAGGTACAGAGAGATAACAGACACGTAAAAATAGTTTTGCATGAACCCAGCAAAATTTGACTTCTGTAGTAAAAATATGTTAAGATGAAAAACACTGCCATGAGCCAGGATTTATATACTTACCAATTCATGTTTGTGTACTAGAAGTAGATTATACATGTGAAATGCTTAAGTGCCTCATTACTGGTGTGGTGGTTCAAGGACTGCCAGACTCATGGATGCCGTCGGACTGCTGCATTCCAGATGGTCTGACCACCACATTATGACCACGGTGGTCAGACTGCCAGTAACATGGTTTCTGACGGGCTGACGGCAGTCTGAGTCGTTCTCAGCCACGGGAGTGCTGAGTTAAGGCAGTGCACATTTCAAGGGTGCTGGTGTGTTGTGGTATTGGCCTTGGCCGCCTTAAGGGAGTCGGGGCGAATACCATAGCACTGTTCCTGCCAGGCTGACCAGCGGTAATGTCGTAATAGGATGTTCCCACCATGCTACGGCGGGTGGGGGGGAAGCAGCCGGGTTGATGGCCACCTCATTCCCATGAGTTTGATGGTCGGTTTGTCAACCCCCACACCCAAACTCGTAATGAGCCCCTTAGGACCTGGTTTATGAAAAGTTAGTGCCGCCTTAACGTCATTTTTTTACGTAAAAGAGGTGCAAATTTACAAAATACCATTATATTTTGTAAACTTGCACTGCTTTTACATCAAAAAAATGACATTAAGGCGGTGCAAACTTTTAATAAATCAGGCCCTCAGTGTTTTTATAGCTGAGTGGGTATTGAGAAGAAAGTCTTTAAACCTCCCAGTTACTGTTATGTGCTTGAGTTAAATATAGAAGACATTTTTAAACACTTGAAAAAGTTGTCATTTCTGAGATCAACATTATCATAACCATTAAGGATCTCATCACACATGATCTCTTGATTTCTATGTGTCCGGTGACAGCAATTACCAGCCCCATCGGAACTGTAGAAACACTGCAAATCAGTGGAACTTTAGTTTAGAGATTTTGGCTGCTGAATGTAGCCAAAGTGCGGCTCAAACTCAAGCCCAAAATGAGAAATTATTGAGGGGAAAATCCTATATTTAGCAATTTGTCTAATAATTCCTGATTCCTTAGTGGATTCCGAGGGTCCAACTTGTAAATGGTTGGATATTCCCACTCCCTCAGTCACTGGTACCCCAGATATCGGTAGCTTACGTAAGGGGAAAATCTCTCCCATTTCACAGGACACTTGTAATGAACACCTAAGAGTGTATTCATTGTTAAAAGGGGATGGCTGAATGTGCTGTTTCCGCAATGAAGGGCATATAGTCTGCCAAGAACAACAAAACACCATGACCTTTTTAATGAAGCACTTGACACATTAACATTAAGGGCCTGATTTAAATCTCGGCGGAGAGGAATAATCTGTCACAAACATGACGGATATCCCGTCTGCCGTATTACTATCCTACTACATCCAATGGAGATCATAATATGGCAGGCGAGATATCCGTCATGTTTGTGACAGAGTATTTCCTCTGCTGGCCCTAAGTGATCTGCACTTACCTCCCTGCTGTCAAGACATATTTTGAGACTCAGTGGAGGAAGTGTAATTTAGTTACAGGAAACCTAAACACTGGGTTTATGATTTCAATAGAAATTTAGCCTTTCAATACAGCAGCTCTACTGGTCATTTTCATAATACATTTTGGATAGGTACCATCATCATCATCAGTGAAATAAGGGAAATTTGATTGCTCACCAATGCAAAGGCTATAACGTGGTTAAATGCATTTTCATACATTGTATGTAACATGCATTAATAAAATTGTAAATTTTGGGTACTGCATTAGATGTTTATCATCAATTAGATATCACTGAAAAATGCATGTGATCTCTTTCAGTGGAAGATGGGTCCATCATATTTTGTGGAAATCGTTATTAAGGAAACAAACTGCTCGAAATCAGAAACTAATGTTACTGACTGTCACTTTCTGGAGGATGAACAAGCTGTAAGTGCAGAATTCAAAATACAATCCTTGTAAATGACAGCTAATCTATAGCAGCGGTATCATTTATCTTATTGTATTTCAATATATGTTACCCTTTTGGGATAGCTGGTAATATTTGAAGAACGTTTCCCTGAAAAAAGCTTGCTACAGTTGTAGACATTTTTCTGCTATATTTTCATGATCAATTGCTATATGTTTGAGGTGCCAAGTATGTAATCTGCTCAACAACATTGCCTTAAAAATAATTTTGAGCACCAATTTGGAATCAGAGGAGCTTAAAATGTTGATTACGCATAGGTTGTTGTTTAGTCAGTGTGGGAAGTTGGGTTGTTGGTTTAGGGGGGTGTGGGCCTTTCTCAAGCAACAGCCACAATCCCCATCAGAGTGAACTACCAATATTAATAGATTAACCTGGGCTTAAACCTTTAATGTCTTGGCACAAAAGCAGTCAGTCTTAACTTAGAAGAATGTGTAAAGTATTTATGCAGAACCCAAACAACAATAAAGTGACAACACAAAACAAGAAAAATACCACCAATTTAGAAAAATAGAATATATTTGACAATAAAACAACACAAATCCAATCAGTAGAACCAGAGTTGTGAAAATCTAAAGTTTATGGCAAAAACTAGCGCCTAAAAGATCAAAGCGCCCTCTGTAGACATGTCATCATGGGAGAATGGGGCAAAGTTGGAAGTATTGTTGACTGTGATGCAGCAGGTTTTGGGTACAGAAACTGGGTTAGGTCGCGTTTCGGCTTACCTTTGGACTTAGAACAAATTCTGTAGAAAAATATTCTGAGGAGATACTGCTCAGCTGGGCAAGGCAGCTGGCGGTGTCCAAGGAGAAGGCCTCATCTTCGACGAGCTGCTGGCTGAAGGCATCTCTTGGAAGTTGAAGATCTGCAGCTGGATGAAGCTGAAGGGTATAGCTGACAAGGGTTCCAAGTGATACTCCTTCTGCCAGGGGCAGCTGAACAGAATTTGATGCTATGGAGAAGCACATAGTGGGAGTTGCCTTGAGGACAGGCTGACCCGCGATGTACCTTGGGTGGATAGAAGAGCAGGTTGGTCCAGCTCTGCTCTAGGTTCTCAGAGCATGTTTTAGCAAAAAATAATGTTAAGAACCCCAAGTTTTGAATTTTTGCTATCTGGGCACCTTGTGCAACACCTCCAAGGGTCCAGGCCTGGGGAGGAACCACTTGGAAGGTCAGGACCCACTCAGGTCCAATCCAGGGGTGCGTTCAAGATCGTTGGAGCCCAAAGGCTCTGAGCAAAAGGCCAGCCAACAAGCCCTTGGCATCATTCTGGTAGTCCTCGGTTCAAGGAGAAGAACAGGTCAGACCTATTGAGAGGTTCTTTGTATGAAGGCAGGGCACACCCTATTGACTTGCAATCAGTGCTCCGCCCTCCCTTGTTGCCTGAGATGATCGACTCAGGCTCACCTAATCCCTCTAACAAGTGCCTGTCTGTGAGGAAATAACATCCAGTCATGTGAACCAGAAACAAGCTTCAGGCACCAAATAGTTAGGGCAGGGAAATGCTTACTTTCTAAAAGTGGCATTTTCAAAATTGTGACATAACATCCGACTTTACCATTAAAGACGATTTTAAATTACAATTTCTCAGATTCTAAATATGACTTTTCTCTCTGCTCCCAATCACAACTTAGCTCTTATTAAATGCAATAACTGAACCCATTGTTATCCAATGGGAGAGGTTGGCCTCAAAGTAGTGAAAAACCCATTTGGTTGATTTACACTACAGGGAAATATATATTTTAAAAATTACATTTCCAATATTTTAATTACAATACACCCTGCCTTATGACTGTTTAGCAGTACACAAAAAAATGCTAGATGGAATTAATCGTAGCCACTGGTAGTTACTCAGGGGCCACATCCCAATCCATTGTTATTTTGCACACCATGCCACCTCAGTTTGGACCCAACTACATGCAAATCAGGCTTGAACCTGCTCCCATTAGAAGAATCCAGCCTGAACATCCAAGCCAGGTCCTCCTTGAACCTGAACACAAGCAACCTAGGACCAGTTTTGCCTTTGCTGTGGGCTCATCAGCCAGGTTTAGCTTGATTCTAATGACACAGTGTAAACGGGGTTCATGTATGGGGATGCCCGTCCTGCTCTGGCTGACGTACTAAAGTATACAAAAAGTGATGGATGAAATGCCTAAATTAATCTCAGCCACTGATAATTACTTGCGCTGCATCCCTATTAATCCTTATTTTGCACACCATGCCACCTCAGTTTCGACCCAGATGTACGCAAATTAACCTCGACCTTGCTCTAATGGGAACAGCCTAGTCGAAACTGCCAAGCCAGGTCCTACCTGAACCGGAACACAAGCAACCCAGGACTAGTTACTCCCTTGGTATGGTTCATCAGCCAGGAATAGCTTAGTTCCAGCGACATAGTGTGCGCTTGACCCACATGTGGGCACACCCTTCCGACTTAGGCAGCATACTAAAGTATACAAAAGATGATGCATGGAATGCATGAATTAATCTCAGCCACTGATAATTAGTCAGAGCCCCATCCTAGTCCATCGTTATTTTGCACACCATGCCACCTCAGTTTAGATCAAGTTATATGCAAATCTGTCTCAATTCTGCTCCAATGGGAATAATACAGCTTGAACTGCCATGCCATGTCCTCCCTGAACCAGAACACAACAATCCAGAACTAGTTTTGCCCTTGTTATGGGCTCATCAGCCCGGTATAGCTTGGTTCCAGCCAGACAGGGTGCACGGGACCCATATCTGGGCATACCCGTCATACTAAAGTATACCAAAAGTGATGGATTAATCTCAGCCATGGGATTACTCGGGCTGCATCCCAGTCCATTGTTATTTTGTACACCATGCCACTTCAGTTTTGACCCAGTTATAGGCAAATCAGTCTTGACTGTGCTCCAATGGGAACAGTCAAGGTTGATCTTCCAAACCAGGTCCTCCCTGAACCGGAACAGAAACAGCCCAGAACTAGCTTCACCCTTGTCATGGGCTCTACAATCAGGTATAGACTGGTGCACTTTTGTGTATACTTTAATATGTTGCCCTAAGTGGCACTCCATATGTAATAGTATACCAAAGGGGTATTAAAGGGCTTAAACAAACAATAGACAATTGAATGTATGACCTGTAGATTCTGCAAGATATTTTGAAATTCCAAATTAGTAATTTTAGTAACTTCACCAGCACACAATACAGAATGGCTGGGTGCAATTTAACACAGGCAGGAACATTGCTTAATTTGTTACTTCTTGGAAGCTTGACCAATCTGGGTCTCAAGCATAGGAAGTCCAGGTTTCAAACAGTTGATACTGGATCTGAAGGAGGGGGAAAATGGAGCCTGTCAGTGACAGTAGTTATTAGGGAAATGTAGGCACCATCATTTTGGATGGCAGGTACTAGCCGGCCTGAAGCATACACTTTGCATTTATTGACTCCAGGTTTCATTTAGTGATTAGTGAATAAAGATGATATTCACAGTTCTGTTGCTTGACGTCCATAACTTGCATACGAACACTGTACCACACACCACACTGTTTTATTGGTCAATAAAGGAACCCTAGACTGACATACTACAATAGTAAGGAGTGACTTGACTTTCTTGGTGCTTGAAATTATAATTGTTAGCAAGCTCAGCTCAGATTTTCACTATTTCGTCTCTTTTGGTACACCGCTCCTGTGGGAAAATGCTTTTTTAACATGGCTTTCCTCTCTAAGTTCACCTCATGAAAAAGAGAATGGAACTGTCCGGGCTTCCTCTGAGGCCTACAGCTTCTCCTCTTCTTCCTCCAAGCTGTTCCTTAGGATTGCCACTTGTCTGGGAAAGAGACAGACACTGTCATGATACTTCGTCCCAGAATCACAGCTTCTTTTTGAGAGAAACACCCTGTTTGTGTACCATCAAAAACTCAAACTGATGCACACTACCCCCTCCCCTCTCTCAGTTTTGACTTGTCCCTTCAAGCTTCCCATCTCTTCTTTCTTTGAACTTGAAATTATAATTTTTAGCAGGTTCACCTCAAATTTCCACTATTTCCCCTCTTGTGGTGTTTTACTCCTGTGGGAAAATCCTTTTTACCGTGGCTTTTCTCTAAGGTCCACTTCCTGAATAAGAGAATGGGGCTGTCCGGACGCTTCCTCTGAGGTCCACAGCTTCTCCTCTTCTACCACCAACCTATTTCTTAGGATTCCGTAGTGTCTGGGAAAGAGACACTTTCAAGATACTTCCTCTCAGAATCACAGCTTCTTTTGAACTAACAGAAAGTCCCTGGTTATGTACTGTCAAAACTCCAACTGATTCACACTGTCTTCCCTCTTTGGTTTTAGCTTCTCCCTTTTTTCTCCCCTACCCTCCTTGTTTATTGAGGTATTTGTGTTATTAGCTCTTAAAGGAACAACTCTCTGGAAAGACAGTTTCATCCCCCATAGTATTTGGAGAAAAAAGGGTTTAGGTGAAAACATTTTTACTTCCGAGGCTTATCTTGGGCTGAAATTCACTCAGATAAGTTTGTTTTTCTATCGTAAAAGGGAGGTGACAGGCAGCCCTTCCATAGTCTTTGACAGCACCATCCGGGGATTTACATTGTCAGGACACACTGAATTGTGTTGGTATTTACTCTGCGGGTGCTGTATAGGAAAATTAACCTCCAAATTTGAGAAGCATTTCCCTGCAAACTAACCTGCAATCCTACCCCAAAACAGCCAACCAAATGGAGATTTGCTCAAATAGAAAGGAATACACGAGAGTCATGACTGCTTCCTCACAATGACTCCCTGGCTGTATCGTATCACATCCCATACTGGATTGTGCTCCATGTATGAAGTGTTTTCAGGTAAAATGCATGGTCTTACATGATCTCAGCAAGTAGATGACTATAGATGGCAAGTTCCCTTTTCCAGAATTTCCAAACCCTGCACAAATCCCTGTTTCACATGGATCAGAATTCTGAGGTGTGTGTTTGTAACCAAACTACTACACCTCTCTCCAGGTTTTGTTTGGCCTGACAACCTGCTAACATTTCCCTAGAGAAAATACTCCTTAAATGATAAATATGAGTACATATGGAATTTGATGTGGTAAGTACCAAAGTCCTCATATTACGTCCCATTTTCCAGGTGAAACTCCGAATCTAGAGAATTTACCACACATGATAAACACTTTAACTGATGTTGAAAAAAACAGCTGTCAGGGCACTCATGAACGTATGATTAGAAGTTAGTGATGTATCAAATCTTCAGTGTATAATGGTAATAACACCATGGAGAGTTCAAGCTCAATTTATTCTTGAAGCAAAAAGTTCATCATAACAATAGAAGGTCGTCCATGAAGTCAATATTCATGTAGCAACCACAGCCAACACGTGTTTCGTCCTATGAGAAAACACTCTCACAGACTTCATCAGGGCTGCAAATAAATGAGAACAATGACTACAACTGTAATATACATTCAAAACTGTTCAGAGCAGACCACAAACCACTCCTATCATGATTTTTGTGAGAGCAAAAACATGCCATTCGTGACTTAATGTGCCAAACAATTTAATAGAAACTGATCTGTTACCCACTAACCAAACAGAAAGTTACCTACAAAAAGGATAACCAAATTATCTATACAGTAAAAACACCAAACTGGAACCACATACGCGACGTTCCCATGTGTAAAGGGTTATCATAACATGAGTGTGCACTTCTCCATTTTAGAGAAAATAGTAACCAAATAACCTGAGTGATAAAAGAGTGCGAGAGAACCTAAAACTAGTGCAAACTGTCAAGAAGTACTCAAACCCACGCCAAAATATCAATAAGAAAACCTTAAATAATCAACAGTAAATCTCCAATACAATTCAAGACATACCTTAGCTCAAGTATGTCTTATGTGTGATACCAGTCTTCTCAAAACAATTGTACAGTCTGCGGAAACAACCATAAGCAACCTCTGTAATTATCCAAGTCTCATGCAAAGCCCGAAATAAACATCGCCACCAAATTGTTTACATATAAGTATGGCCATTGGGCCCAGACTGACCTGAATAAGGTATAAATAGTCCAAAATTAAGTCGTATAATGAGGTATTCTTATAACGTTTCCTAAATGCGAAAAAGAAGAAAAAAGAAATAAACTAAATATAAGTATGGTGAGCCTAAAAAGGACATATTCACAATCAATCCCCAATTGTACCCTAGAAAGTAACTAGGTCGCAACCAACCACTCAGGTCACTCACCTATCATCAGAGTAAGTATCTATAATGTAGGAAAACACTCCGCGGTCCAATCATCCCGCGGCGTTCTCAGTATCGGAAAACCATTGTCGAAAGTCGACCGTCCGGGGAGGATTCAAATTTAAAGCGTCCTCACGTTAGTGGCAAGAAAATGGAAAAAGGACTTTAACTGATGTTGTTGATATTAACTGAGTGCAATAAATACTTCACCCCCATTGAGCCCACTTGGGGTCATGGCCTAGGTATGAAAGGGGATAGAGTGAACCAATGTGACACTCAGTATTTCAAGACAATAAGTGTAAACGTGTAGATTGCTTTCCTAATGGACTTGTTAATGCTCTGGTATTTCAATCAGAAATGAAGCAGACAATTCCTAATTCTGATCCCTCTCCAATCTTATTTGAAAAGGGACCAGAAATCAAGGAAATGCAGCCAATAATGCCACACTGCAAATTTTGAAGGCTTAAACCTCCCAAACTGTATCAACAGAAAATGCACAAAAAATACCAATACATGTGGAATTCAGTAATTAGAAACAAAGAAAATGCGCATGTTGATATTTATGACTTCCACATTCTGGTATACAAGCTTCAGCCACTCATTGAACAAGTACAGGCCAATATGTGCAAGCTTAATCACAGATGGCAGTGTAGACTCTTATATACCTGTGTCCCAAAGCCTACGCATGACTTAATATTACCATACGTAACTACAGAAGCTCCGAGCAGCTTCACATCCTTAGGGCAATCTCACCATTATAGGTCTTCAGAGGTATTGCTTACATGCCCTCTCCCCTTCTCTTCTTTATGTATTATAAGACGCAGGAGGGAATCTTCTTGGGATACTGCCAGAATCATAGTTGTAAATTGCCTCACCCAGCACCACACCCAACCCCACTGTAGTGTCATCCCTTGTTGAGAAGGAAAGAAGACAACAATAACAGGGCTCTAATAAATCCTGATATTGCTGAAGACTGATGAAAGGGCAAGCTGTGTCATGCGGTTTCCTCATAGGCACTTGCAGGAGTATCAGATTTTTCCCCAATCCCTTATGTTCCTGAGTAGCAGGGAATAGAAAAGCTAATTTATTTTGCCCATCACCTAGTCCCTCAGCAGCAAATATGAGTCTACTGATGGACTAGGTTAATGGCATGGGATGGTAGTTTCTACCTCTTGCCTCACCCATAGATGTTCGATGATATATATGTCAGTAATGTTCAAACAGAAGGTGAAGTTTTTCAAGAAAAGATCATTAACTGTGACTATGAGAGACCTAAATTAACTTTTTAGTTTTTTGGTGTTACCACACGACCTTTAGACAGGAAATGTCATGCCTGGATCACAGTTTCGGATATGGTAACTTGTGAGTGATGTGCCTCACATCTAACAAAACAGCATCGGTGAACTGATATTGGGCATATGAAACATTTTCAGGAAAACAGTTATTTCAATGAGAGCATAAGATCCCAAATGCAATAATCAGCACTAACTTCTCTTTTGTATCAATATTAACAAACTTGATTCAAATATTCAACCCACAAACCTAAGCTAATAGTTTCACGTGGAGCTTTTCATACACACACATTTAGCTAGAGGGTTAAAGAAGCAGATATGCAGGTGTAACATAGAGCAACTTTCTCCCTAATTGTTTATCCTTATCTGGGAATCCTTTTTAGAAAGTCTTAAAAGGTCGGTCGATTACAAGGACTTCCTCAGCGATCAAGGTATTACATTTATTGTGTATGAAAATGGACTTCTGCTTTTGTTTCCAATGTCCTCCTGTTCTAATACTTTGGGTTATAAATAAATGTTGAGACATCTGAAGTATTGCCTGTAAATAAATTTTACTTAAGGGAACCTTTGCAGAACTGTGATTTATCCTGGATCTCTCCTAAAATGAGAAACCTGGGAATTTGGTATTACAATTCAGTGAGGGATTCATTAACTATCAACATCAATGAACTACAACTGAAAATTAGAACTCATAGAAAAATGACCCCCATGATACCTCTCTTGGTGGGAACATTTAGACACAATCAAAATGATGATCTTACTCATTGTAAATGTCCTTTTTAAGATGTAACCAGTTAAAATGCAAAAAACATTTTATTCTAGAATTTATGGTATCTTTTCTAGAGTTTAAAGAAATAATATTGAAGCAAGAATATCTCTTAATAAACTTTAAGAATCTGAATCAAATGGAGGGTTAACTTTCCAGGTTTTGCTAAGTATTACACTGCGTTCACCCTAAAATAAATAATCTCATATAATATTGATCC
The DNA here is from genome assembly GCF_031143425.1 of Pleurodeles waltl. Taxonomy (NCBI): domain Eukaryota; kingdom Metazoa; phylum Chordata; class Amphibia; order Caudata; family Salamandridae; genus Pleurodeles; species Pleurodeles waltl. Next base: position 82,901,759 of record NC_090450.1, on the reverse strand, counting down.
AGACATAACTAATACTAAATTGTGATTTTGCCTAGGACACTGTTTCACAGTCCCACTTCCCCACACACACATCATCTTCATGTCTCAGGCTCTCACAGTTTGGATACCATCAGCAATTATGTACTCACTACTTAAACCTTTTTACTTGATAATATTTCCTCCCTAGAACAAGGAAAAGGCAGTTCTAGTTGCTATAAAAATGGATTACAATAAATGGTCGAGTGATTTTCTAGAAGCAAAGGGGAATTCGCTTAGTCTCTCAATTTATGGGAGTGTGACGGGCTGTCCGGAACCATTCCGCACACAAGGCCGACTGGTGCTGACGCTGCTTGTGGGGTTCAGGAACACCACAGGGCGAGCACCAATGAGGGACGAGGTCCAGACACGACGCAGGAAGGAGGAGGGACAAAAAGGTCGGCGTCGGCAGAGCAAGGAGAGGAAGAAGACGACGAGGAGAGGGACGGAGTCGAGGAACAACGAGAAGGCAGCAAAGAGGAACGAGAGGACGACGAGGAGGAGAAACAAGGCCAAAGGAACTCGGAATCTGGAAGGCGTTTTATCCCCTGGCCCCATGGTGTGATCGTTGAAGTTGCATAGTTGACGCATCAAGTCTTGACCTGCTGGATTAATTGACCCCGCCGCATCACCACCCCTGCAACAGTAAGGAACCGACACCTTACCTCCCCTGCCTAGCAGTAAGGAACCAACACCTCACCTACCTATTAGCAGTAAGGAACTGATGCAGCACCAGCTCCAACGACACCTCACCTCTCCGACAATATGCAACCTCTTTGTTTCCTCGTTTTCCAAAGTTACTTTGGGTCTGTATGACTCTGTGACCATCCCCAACTCCCTGGTGACTGGCATCAGACTATTGGGAACAACTCTGTCAAGAAGTTGTGATAGACCCAGTTGGAGTTATTGTGTTTCTTAGCACTTTATTGAGATTTAGGGCCTCATTACGATCATGGCAGTTGGCCCGCCATGCCGGCAGTGGCGGCTGAAGCCGCCAGCAGGCATGGCGGGCCGAACCGCCATATTATGCACATGGTGACGACCGCCAGTGGCAGCCATCACCCACCGGCAGGCAGATTGGTGGCGGGATGAAACACTATCCGCCAGGGTAGCTGTGCTACCCTGCAGATAATGTTTCCTTTCCTGCCAGTCTTTTCCTGGCGAGATATCCCCCCAGGAAAAGGCTGGCGGAGGGGGGCCCTGCACTGCCCATGCACTGTGCAGTGGCAGAGCAAGGGGCCCCGGTGCAGAGCCCCGTCACGCAGGTCACTGGCCGAATTTCAGGCAGTGATCTGCACGACGGGTGCAACTGCACCTGCCGCACAGAGGGATTGACGGCCATGTGGAGCCGCCGTCAATGTCCCGGCTGAACCTTTCTGTGGGCCGGCGGGCGGAAACAATGTTTCTGCCCGCTGGCTCTCAGAAATGTTCATAATCTGGCCTGCTGGGTTCCGGGGTCACTGGCGGTCAGTGTTTTGACCGCCAGCATGAACACAGCGGTTGTTTCCGCCGTGTTCATAATGACCACCTTAGACTTTAAAAATGTGTATCTTTGCTTGTGTATGCTGGATTTTTGTTATTGAGGTCTTTTTTTACTAAGATAAATATGGGTTGTTTTTCTAAACTGGTGTGGAGTACTTTTGTGATGTTTTCACTGTGTTTCTGTATGTGTGTGTGTGTATAAATACTTTACACATTGCTCTGAGATAAGCCTGACTGCTCATGCCAAGCTATCAAGGGGCTGAACAGGGGTTATCTTAGATGTGTGACTTCCTTAACCAGACCAGAGTGTGAGTCCCTACTTGGACAGGGTGTAACCCACTGCCAACTGGAAACCCCATTTCTAACAGTCCCTGTAACCTTTGTTTTTTAAGTGAGTTTCTATGTCATTTTAAATTCTATTTCCTAACTATAACACCCCCATAACCTAAGCGGTACCAAAGTTATTGGCAAAACAATAAACAATCTTCCTATGGAAGGTCCTAACTATAGCTACCTATTGGCGACCACCAGCAGGTTATACATATAGGGGCTCATTCCGACCCCGGCGGGCGGCGGGCACCGCCCGCCGGGCGGAAACCGTCCAAAGACCGCACCGCGGTCAAATGACCGCGGGGTCATTTTAACTTTCCCGCTGGGCCGGCGGGTGATCTCCAGAAGATCGCCCGCCGGCCCAGCGGGAAAGCCCCTGCAAAGAGGAAGCCGAATGGAGCCAGTGGATTTGCAGGGGTGCGACGGGTGCAGTAGCTCCCGTCGTGATTTTCACTGTCTGCTAAGCAGACAGTGAAAATCTTTGTGGGGCCCTGTTAGGGGGCCCCTGCACTGCCCATGCCAGTGGCATGGGCAGTGCAGGGGCCCCCAGGGGACCCACGACACCCGTTCCTGCCATCCCGTTCCTGGCAGGTTTTACCGGCAGGAACAGGATGGCGGGAAGGGGGTCGGAATCCCCATGGCGGCGATGCAAGCAGCGCCGCCATGGAGAATTCCCTGGGCCAGCGGTAATCCGGCGGGAAACCGCCGGATCCCCTTTTCTGACCGTGGCTTTACCGCCGCGGTCAGAATAGCCCAGGAAGCAACGCCAGCCTGTTGGCGGTGCTTCCGTGGACCCCGGCCCTGGCGGTTTGAAACCGCCAGGGTCGGAATGAGGGCCATAGTCGCCACTAGGTAGTTAGAGTCACGACCATGATTCCATAGAAAAATCGTTTTTTGACTTGCCTATATCTTTGGCACTGTTTGATGAATCTTCATGACATTTTGCAATAAAAGTGTGCTGGTGATTCTTGTTGCTCACAGAAATTTTCAGGGTGATCTGTCAAGCGGGGGCTGAGAAAAGTGCAGTCATAAAAGTTGTGTTTCCTTGTTAATTCCCATAGGACTTTTAGACAGGCCTTCAGCCAGAAAAATGATGAGCTCATGCAGGGAAATGCACAGCTCTGATTGGCTGCCAACACTTCAAACCAGGAAGCATTGGAAGCCATCATGGGAATCTGCTTCAGAGTCCCACAAAAAAAGTAGAAAGAAAAGCAAGGGGTCAGGGTAGAGTCACCCTGACCCCTTAGCTCCAGTGCTGTGGGACACAGAGGGACCCCGCCAGAGCTAAAAAGCATTTTTTTAAAATTTTCACTGTGATTCATGGTGGATTCACAGTCCCAGGGAAAATTTAAAAAAAACAACAGCCACGGGCTCTTGTGCTTGTTTTATATACAGTGGTTTGTACTAAATATAATGGTATAAACATGAATGCTACCGGCATAACTGGCTGTTGCAGGTATCATCAAATTTCAAAGTGACTGTAGAAAAAAAACACAGATTGTTTTTTAAAAATGACATCAAAATGCTGCAGTAACAACTGAGAGCAATACTTTGTTTTCTTTCCTGAACAGCATGTTGGATTCTGCAAGGGGAGCCAAATAAGCAAGCTTGGAGAGGATGGTGTAACTGTTTCCTGTGAAATCTATGAACCCACGGTACTTTCTGCTCTGCTTACATCTAATAAATTGTCTCAGATATAGCCCTTTCAGGTGATGGTAATGCACTACTGATATAAAATAAATTATAGTAGCCATTCACACCACATCTGTCCACCCATATAGATGTATCATATTCACTGTTGGAGTGATGCGGAACTACACTAAAATTTGGAATCCTAAAGTTGTGTGAAGTAACTACATGATGAGATTCGCTGTACGATATTGAGGGACCATATGGAGTTTGAATGCTCTTCATACAATTACAATGAACCTGAAGAAGAGCACACATTTTCCTTCCTCTCAATTATGTAAGTAGGAATGAGGGTGACATCTATATGTGTATAAAACTGGCCAGGGTGGAGAAAAGGTTAAAGTAAATGCACAAGACATATGGTTGCAACGGATGGCTGGGCGAAGGCAGGGAAAGAGGCAGCAAACAGACCATGATGGGCAAGAGGGAGGACCAGTAGCAGCACAACACAGGATATGCGGAAGGGGCAGTGACAGAACAACAAACCGTGAAGGACCGGCAGGGAGGGGCAAAAAGCCAACTGTGTGCAGGATAGGCAAGAAAGGCAGTGGCAGCTCCACAAACTATGGAGGGCTCTAAGAATAGACAGCAGTAGCACAATGGACCATGGAGGGCAGGAGGGCTGGGTTAGGAGCACAGATTTGGTCTATGGACAACAGGAGGTAGGTGGCAGGGGTAGCAAGCTGACCACATAATGCAGGTGGCAGGGAAATGGCAGCAGAATAGATCACACAGGTCAGGTGGGAGGGTGATGGTACCGCAACGCACTATGGAATAAGGAGGGGCAGGGATATGCACATGGACTACAGAGGGCAGGTAAATGGGGGGCTTTGGCAGCAAGCTGACTTCAGATGGCACTTGGGAGGGGCAGTGACAGCACAATGAACCATGGAGAGTGAAAGGGAGAAAACAGGGGTATGCACACAGCCAACAGAAGGTAGAGGGAGGGAACGGCAGCAATCTGACCATGCAGAGAAATCAGTAGAGGCAGTGGTAGCACAACGGACCAAGAAGGGCAGAAGGGAGGGGATAGGGGCAAAGATTCAGACAATTGAGGCCAGAGTGGAAGGAGGGAGGGGCATCATTCTGACCATTTATGAAAGGTGAAAGGGGCAGTGGCAGCAGCATAGACCATGCAGAGAAAGCAGGAGGAGAAGTGGCAGTACAATAGACCATGGAGGCCAGGATGGAGGGGCAGTGACAACACAACAGACCATAGAAAACAGGAGGGAGGGGTTAGGGGCACAGACTTGGACAATGGAGGTAAGTGAGGAAGGGAGGTCGCGGGGCAGCAAGCTGACCACAAAGTGCAGGCTGGAGGAGCAGTGGCAGCACAAAGGACAATGGATAATAGGGGAGGAGGGGGCAGTGACATGGATATCGACAATGGAGGGCAAAGGTGAGGGAGACAAGGGAATCAAGCTGATCATTCTCTGAGGGCTGGAGTGGCAGTGGCAGGACAACAGACCATTGAGAGCAGCAAGGAGAGAGCAACTGCAGGAGCAGTAAGATGGTCTTGCAGGGCATACAGGAGGGACAGTGGAAGCACAATGCACCACGAGGGCAGGAGGGAATCGATAGGGGAGCGCACACAGACAATGAAGGGAAAGTGGGACGGTTTGCCAGTTTACCACGCAGGGCAGGTCGAAGGGGCATTGGCAGCACAATGCACCAGCAGCACAATGGACCACAGTGGGAACATGGAAAGGGGCTGACCCATGCTCAAAGCACCATGGAGGGCAGAAGGAAGGGGATTGGAGCTGGCCTCAGAGAGCACAGAAAAGGGGACAGGAGCATGGGCAGCAAGCAGACCACTCAGGACCAACAAGAGGAGCTGTGGCAGCACAACAAACCATGTAGGTCAGGCAGAAGGGGCAATGGCAGCACAATGGACCATAGAGGGAAGCATGGATAGGCAGCGCAGTGGACCATGGAGTGCAGGAGAGAGGGGATAGGGGTGTGGACTCAACCAATGTACGGCAGTAGGGAAGGCAGCAATAATTAAAGAGAAGCTACATTTAGGTATAGTGATAAGGTCTTAGGTTACCTTTAAAAAACCCTAGGCATTCAATGAAAAAACAAAGGTTAAAGTAACATTATAGTTAGGTTTTGAACTTAGTTAAAAATGAACACTTAAAAAACAGAAAAACAAAGAAATTAGCCAGTTATAGTTCAGCGAGCTACCTATCACTTATATTCCTGCCATAACCTGTTATGACTTTGTATATTACAACATTCGTGGAATGTTCAATACCATCATTGATGATATCACTGATGACATCATACAACCTACAGTGGTTCAATTTACTGTACAAACCAATAAAGCCGTTCAGATATGTCAATAACTGCTACACTGTAAGGAATGATGAATAGCAGAAATTACATGCAGATATGTACTTGTATAAAATAATTATGCTGTACCACACTTGTCTACATGCCAGAATTATTACATAGAAAGCCCCTACTATTCTCAGCCATCACCCTGTGCTCTGCTCTTTACAAAATGTCTTCTCTCTTGGCACAGCCAAAGGTCATTAGTTGGCCAAGCCGCTCTACACATAGCCTTTACTCTTTGGGCAACTATTCACAGAGAGGACAGTCTCTTTGGACGCACAAGCCCCATTAATTGGCTGTGCTCCAAATATGCACAGCCGTTACCCTGTGCACAACTCTTTACGGAGATGTCACTACCCCCCACATGCCCCATTAGGTGTCTAAGCCCCTATTACACATAATCTTTACTCTCTACACAGCTCTTTACAGAGATCACACTCTCATCAAGCCCTATTTAGAGACTAAAAGCATACTACTTACAGCCTTCACCCTGTAAACAGCACTTGATATAGAGGCCACTCCTTCCAGACACCCAAGGACCAATAGATGGCCAAACCCCTACTATGCAACGTCTTGATCCTATGTGCAAGTCTTCAAAGAGAGTGCACTGTCTTCAGACAACCAACCACATTAGGTGACCATATCCTCTAGTACACAAAACCTTTGTTCTGTGCAAAGCTCTTAGCAGAAATTCCACACTCTTCAAACATCCAAACCTCTTTAGGAGAAGCATTTTGCAAAATATTACACTTGTTAGTAGTATAAAAGGTATAGAAACATTCCTGTAGATGAAGCTTACTAAACATCTTTCAGTGTGTTAAGTGTATTGCAAACTCTCACACCTATTAGAGGCATTAGAGGATGTAATCAGGTATGTCAACAGCGATTACATTGATGTCATCAGTGATGTTAATGATGTCATTGAACATAACATGATTGATGTTTTATTTGAGGGCATAAGCTCTGCACAGCTGGTGGCACAACCAAAATATTTAAATTGTGAGAATAAGGTCTGAGTATAGTTCTCTATCTCAATCATTGTAGAGTAGAAGTCATTAGTTGTATCTTATCTATGAGTCTTCCTATCAATACGAACTGGGGGGTGGGAGAGGGCAGATTTAAGAAAAGTGGTGCTGCGCCCAGTGCAGCGCTACTTTCCTTGCACTCCGTAGCTCTCCACTACCACCACCATGTGTGCGCACCACGGGTAGGGTGGTGGCAATAGCGACAGAATTTCTGACGCTATTGATGTACTGTTCAGGGTTAGTGCTAAAAGTTTAGCGCTAACCCTGAACAGTACATAGGGGCCCATTGTAACAAATGGTGTGCCCCCTTTTAACGCCAGCTCTGAGGAGGTGTAGAAAATGCAGAATAAAATGGCGCAAAGATATCTTTTAGATGTCTTTGCGCCATTTTTTTGGCCACCCTAATGGGGGAATGCCCCCATTGCATACATTATGCCTGGCGCAGGCATAATTTGGTGCAAGGGGTTACAAAGAGGCGCAATGCATGCATTGTGCCACTTTGTAAATCTGGTGGGGCGTTTTTGCCATAATATCGCCACATTAGCATCAATAAAATATTGATATTATGGTGCAAGGGGCTCTTAAATCTGCCCCTGGGTTCTATAAACACTTTTGCCTTCATCTGACCCTCTTGACCTCCAAATCTAAAAAGGTATTAGAGTGGTAAGTACATTACATCATAGCCAAAGATGGATCAGAATAGAAAAAGCTTCTATTAATTTTTTGAACACCAAACTGCTGGTCGCATCTGTTGCGAGGACTCCACAATATACTATCATGGTACAAAACCATTTGTTACATGTTGTGTTGCACTTAAGGTAGCGTTACATAACATTTACCACTTAAAGTTTTTTAAACAAAATTCATATGGAAATACAACTAGTCTGTCTGGTGGGTACTACGCTATGTAAAACATGTTTTGAGTGAGGAAGGGAGAGTTGTCTCTAGGAAACAATTGAGGTTGGATGGGTCACACTTCCGTTTTTGGATATAATCAGTCTATTGGTTAGTGGGTTTTAACTTTTTTGTGGATTACATTTTGACCGAACAACATCTTTGATCAAGCGTTGGCACTAGTACATTTTCGAGACCAAAAGTATGAATGCAATGAATTTCTATCAAAAAGCAGGAAAAACAAATACCAAAAGGTTTTCTTCTCACAAACACAATGGTATCTGTACCACACAAATGGCATTTCAAGTACAAAAAGATATGAAATTCCCAAAAAAAGCAGACATGCATGTCATTTGGGTTGAGTGCTTTTATTTTTCATTTAGTTTGTGCAGAAACAGTAGCCTGAAGTTTGGATTTTATAGAAGTGTGCAACAAAGTAACATCAATAGTGAGAATCATATAATTCTAAAATGACTGAGAATGATATTGGTATGGCTATTTGAAAAAAATCTCATGTTTCCGGGTTTTGTGCTTCCTGTTGTTGCAGAAACTCAGTCTTCCACGTTTTAGGGAACATGAGCATTACGGTGAAGATCATGGGAAAGTTGACATATTTCACAAACATCAATATGACTCTGGTGGAAAAATTGCCCGTCTACCGAAAGGCACCAAGATCCCCCATGAGGAAAAGCACGAGGAGGCTCATGGAAACGGATCTCCCTCGGGTGAACCTCAAAATCACCCTACCCAAAAACCTGATGAAGGCTCATCAGCAGAACACACAGGACGAAAGCCGATCCCTCCATATCCCAGAGGACCTGTTGGATCAGTGGAGTACTATCATATGATCAATGAGACTGATGTTTTTCCTTCCCCAAGTAATCCTGTCCCCTCACATCACAAAGTTCTCCCTGTATCTTCTCAAACTCATAAGCTTGTTGAGCCAGAACACCCTATTCACTCTGGTTTTATTGGTCCATTTCAGGATCCAGAACCCCAGCCATTTCCCCTTCATCCTTCAGAATCCACAGGATGTCCCTCAAATCCCAAGCACACGATTCCCCACATTGCATCCTTATTGCCCAAACCTTAAATGAATGTTGATGCAATAAATGAAAGTAGCATATAACGTTGACATGAATAAGTGCTCCTTCTCTGTTGCATAATTTGACCACAACACCTTGCTATTGTTGCCAGTACCAGGGTCAGAAGCAATGAAGAGATGAAAAATAGCATCTTTCTCTGATTTTGTTTTTTGTGGTAATAAAATACCTCTTTAATTTCCTATCAGATGTGTATTTAATTATTGATGACTCATGGTGGCACATTTTATATGTATATGTGGTACACATACAAAAATTATCTTTTGTTATATGATGACTACAAGTCAGTATATTGCATTGTAAATATATGTTTAAGAAGCAACAGCAGTGTTTCCTTCTTCGTGGTTATTTGAATGTACATTGCACTTCACCTTGTTGTCCCAGAGCTCCACCTTAGAGGCTGTTGGTTCTTTGTCACGTCTGGCACTACATTCTTCCTCATGCTTGAAAATGGGCCCGACTTAAAGTTTGGCGGACGTGTTTCTCCTCACATATGTGACAAATATACCATCTGCCATATTACGATCCCATTATATCCTATGGGAATCCTAATACAGGTGGACAGGATACCCATCATATTTGTTATGGAGTAACCCATCTCCCAAACTCTAATCAGGCCCTATGTCTTGCCCCCATGGATGTTATTTAGGGGTCGCCAGGGGTCACAGCTGCAACCCATGATTTGCCCCTTGTGACCTCTGGCCTCAGAGTTTGCAAAATCAGTGCAGGAACACAATGGCAGCTTGTAATTTTGGACGTCAGTTTGGGGCTGCCCTCTCTTTGTATTCTTTCAAAAACAAATATTACACTAGTAGTGAAAACTCTATCTATCTATCTATCTATCTATCTATCTATCTATCTATCTATCTATCTATCTATCTATCTATCTATCTATCTATCTATCTATCTACAGGGGTGTGGAATTTATTAAAATATCTACTTGTCCAGGGGACAGGTTGCTTCTCAAATCTACTTGTCCTGTAAAAAGATCTACTTGTCCCTTTGGTGCCATGTAGTGTGGCGACAAATTATGGCAGCAATCTCATTATGCAAGAGCTCTGATAATAGCCTCTCTGATTATGCCAGAGCTACTACCATAGTAGGACTTGAATACTTGCAGTTTCAATCCCTAGTGTAGCAATTTCCTTATTTTGCCACCTTTCTGCAGATATGCATACTGGGGCTGTAGGACGCAGTAAGCAATAGTTCCAGGGCTGGAATGCCTTTGAGTCTGCAAACCTACTAACCTGCATGTTTTAAAGATTTTCACCAGCTTCTCTCTAATATTTTCCCATAATAAGAAAGGTTGGACATTTACTCCTGACAATGGCAGAATTAGAACTTCTTCCAGGGTTGGGAAGAAAGTGGCTGGAGGAAAAATGAACTTGCAAATGCTCAATAGATTTTCACATGAGCAAATCTACACATCGTATTTACCCATGCTAAAATACAGTTCACAAATATTTTATAGGGGTACGACATATACCATGGGTGCACTTTTGTGACTTTAAGAATTTGGGGCCACATGTAGGTAGGTTCAGATTTGCGACCCGCAAATTGCGAGTCAGAGCGACTCGCAATTTCGCAAATCCGAATGTAGGATGGTGTCCCTGACACCATCTGTGATTCGCAAGGGCTTCGCAAATGCCCACCTCATGAATAATCATGAGGTGGGTCGCAATTTGCAACCCCCCCTTGGGAATGGCAGCCCTCACAGGGATGGTGGCCTGCTGGAGACAGCAGACCACCATGTCTGTGACTGCTTTTCAATAAAGCAGTTTTTTTTTGTTTTTTTTTTAATGCAGCCCGTTTTCCTTAAAGGAAAACAAGATGCATTACAAAAACGAAAAATGAAACGTTTTAGTTTCATTTTTTCAGAGCAGGCAGTGGTCCACAGGACCACTGCCTTCTCTGAAAAAATGTTTACAGTGACATTCACAATGGGGAAGGGGTCCCATGGGGACCCCTTCCCTTTTGCGAAAGTGTTAGCACCCATTTGAAATGGGTGCAAACTGCGATTGGTTTGCGCCTGCGTTTGCAGTCACAAAACAATCCTACATTGCACTGCGAGTCGCAATTAGGAAGGGAACACCCCTTCCTAATTGCGAGTCGCAAAACTGGGTTTGCATCTCAATGTGCTTTTTGCACGTCACAAACAGCGAAAGTCGCTGTTTGCGACATGCAAAAAGCTACCTACATGTGGGTCTTGGTCCCTAATTAGGTCTGGTGTTAACAAAGACATTTTGTTTTTATTAAACTTCTATTTCTCTCTCTTTCGGCTGGCTTTACTGTGAGTGATCGCATTCTGCTCTTCCACAAGGAGCATATTGGCACACAAAGTAGTTTTGTTCAGTGTCAGGAACTACAGTGGCAATCAGTGCCGTAACGAAACTGGAGTGTGCCTCTTTGCAAAGAACATGGAGGAGCCCCCTCTCCAGACTCACTCAGGGCAAGTGCTGTGCTGAAGGGGCCCCCTGGAGGGCGGCTGCGGGGCCTTTGTTATGCCACTGGTTGCAACGTGTGCTTTTAGAGTTAAAAAAACGTTTTGGGCGGTTTTTGCCAGTGTTTGTTACAATGTTGAGGGCCTGGTAGCTCCCGCAACAATAAAGTGTTACAAAAGCCATGTCAAAACAAGACACACATTGATGAAACTAAAAGACTTATAAAAATAAGTCAGATCAGTTGGCTTTGTCAGTGTTTGTTTATTTTTATGCTTTCCATAATCGTGTTGAAAATGGTTACACTGATTTTCCATTCGAAATATTTTTGGGAAATACTAGCGTGCATCAACACATTTTACTAAATGACACTTCATTTGCATCTAATCAGAGAGCATTCTGGGAGCATTATATTTAGCCTCATAGCCTAAACTTTTCAAATATGTGTATACACGTGTTTTTTTTTTTTTGTACTGGAACCAACGTCAGTAGTGAAGTGTGACCTTAAAACATTTATTTACAGCACTCGCCCTAATAATGAAGACTTTCAAATAATGAACCGTAAATACAAGTTCGAACAGCATTATCTTTTGGAAACACATTACCTCAACTGCAGAGAGTTCCACTCTCTGTAAACAGGCAGCCAATGGGTTTGTGCTGCAGAGGGTTAGGCCTACTTGTCCCAAGGACAAAGTAAACATAAAAACTTGTTGCCCTTGACCCCAAACAAGATGCGTCGGGCGATAGGAATTCCACATCCCTGAGCTATCTATCTATATCTTTCACCATTAGTATAACAAAAGATGAAGCTCAGTTAGCTGTTAGCTGGAATATGACATCTCCTGGCAGTGTGTTAGTAAAAATTGCTTTTAACTTTATGTTGTGTGCATGCTTGCGGGTGAGTGAGTGTTTATGTGAGAGGGTTTGTGTTTCAGTGCAAATGTGTGTGTTTGTGTAAGTATGTGTGTGTGTGTGAGTCAAATGGTGCGTGATGTCACTTCTGCTACCCCTTGCATTTTAGTGAATTGATATGCATGTTCGCCCCCTTGAATTTAGATTGTTATATTGTTTTTTACATCACAGAGAATGGGCCACATTACGAGTTTGGCGGTCCATAGACCTCTGTGGTGGCATTGGCAGTCCAACCACCGTTGGGTTGTTGGTCGGACCGCCGTATTACAAGTCATGTAGGCCTATTTAGTACAGACCGCTGTGGTTCTGCTGGCACTGCCAGGCAGCACAGACCGCCACAGTCACGAGGCAGCACAAACAGGCCAGCGGAGCCAGTGTTTCCATAAGGCACATTATGAGGTTCACATCACCAGTGTGACCACGTGGTCCAACTACCACTTCTCAGCAACCAGGACCTGAGAGTATAATGGGAGACACTCACCTGCAGGCAACCTCACACATCTGGTGCCGCCATAGAGCCCATCACACATATCCTGCAGCTGCTGCTGCCAAATATCAAAGGTGCACAAAATCCATGCTGCTGTGGAGACAACCAACCATAAGTACACACACCTATCTCTGTCATTACACTCACAAACAGATCATCGCACAGTCAGCCACATCATTTGGGGGTCATGCTTCAGTCACCAAGTACATGTGTAATTGTGTCCCAGGTCAGTATCATACACAAAGAAGGACATAATCACAGTCATAAAATGCCACCTTTCGGCAGGTCACTCACACTGCACTACAGCACCACACAAAAACACACATCTGCTCATCTCAGGCACAAAGACAGTGAAGTGTACACACCACTATGTCACATACACCAACAACACAGCAACATCACTTCTAACAATACAACTGACACACTGACATTGCACACATGCCATGGACAGTCATCACCTTCAACACACATATGTATGGATGTGGCATGGGACACAGGCACCACTCCCATTAAATACCCCTGCAATCGACACACACATCACCCACATTGCAACACAATGGAAGGACACTGGGATGCACAATGGACAGAGAGGCAAATATACAAAGCTCACTATGGAATAGGGATGGGACATCAGATCGAATGGGTTGGAGGTGGGTAGGCGTCTTGAGTTTGGGACAGGGGAAGGAGGGAACATGGGAAAGGGATAGCCAAACAAAAAAAATTGTCTTAGTAACACATGGATGTCCAGCAGAAGGGGTGGAGATTTGAAGGTCGAGGGGTTGGTGGGTGTTATGTCAGTGTGGATGTCTTGGGTGTGTGCACGTGTGAGGTATCCCGAGTGGGTGGTGTCTGTTGCATGTGTGAGTGTGGGCTTTTTCGTGTCTTTGGAGCTGGGAGATGGAGGTGCTGGGTGATGGAGTGCTGGATGTGTGTGTCTGTTGGGGTAGGGTCTGCGGGTAAGTTTGTAGTGGTGGATGTGTGTGTGTCTGTTGGAGTGGTGTCTGCAGGCATGGTAGATGTGGATGTCTGTGCATGTGCGGGTATGGTAGGTGTCAAGGGTGTGTCACTGACTCTTGTGGTGGTGCCTGTGGGTATGCTTGATGTGGTGTGTGGTACAGTGGGGGTGGTGTGGGTGTCTGCGGAATTATTGATTGATGTGCATGTGTGGGTTTCTGTTGAGTGCATGCATGTTGGTGTGTTTTGTGCTGTTTGTCTTTTTGTGTGCTGCTCTTGTGTGTTGAGGTGAGTGCGTGTAGATCGGTCTGCATGCTTGGGATAGGTAGAGATACTTCTCAGATCAATAGCCTCCTCACTGAGGGCAGCAGTGGTGACAGGGGCTGGGGTGGAGGTGCCTGTGGCAAAAGAAACGCTCACCCTCTTGGGTGAGCGGGCACGGACAACAGGGTGGGGAGCAACTAGCAGGGTGGCGAAAAAGCTGGGGATGGCGGACAAAGATGGTACATGGGTATGTATTGATGGGTCCACCACCACTAGGGAGTGGCCACAGGAGGAAGAATCTGATGATGACGAGGATGTTGATCTGGTCCTACTCGTGGCATTTCCCTCACCCTCAGGGCCACTATTAACAACAACTCGGAGAGCAATTCTTATTCTTTCCCAACTCATCAGCTATTGGGAATGGAATTCTGACCCTTCTTGGAGGCTCCACGAGTAGGTACCCCTATCCCTTTTCAAAAACTCTATAGCTGGGAGATTGTGTAATCCTCCGGCTCAGCCAGGTCAAACACCTCAGCTCCACATGTGGACCCAGCCAGAGACATAGGTAGTCATTATGGACTCGCTGGAAAATCCGGCGTGTTCGGCGCCGGCGGTCAACAAAAGAGCGCCAGCTTGCAGGACCCCCTGCCAGCCACATAATTAACATTCAGCTGGGCCGGCAGGCGGAAAGAGTGTTTCTGCCAGCCGGCCCAGCTGAATGCAGGACCTGAACATTGACACTGGCTCCAAATGGCAATATAGAAGTGCGGCGGGTGCAGCAGCACCCGTCGCGCATTTCACTGTCCGTAAATCGGGCAGTGAAATGCTCCACAGGGCTGTGAAGGGGGGGCCACATGGCACCCATTCTGTCAGCCTTTCCCTGGTGGAGTAAACCACCAGGGAAAGACTGGTGGAACCTGAAACATTATCCGGCGGGCAGCGCTGCTTGTAGGGCTGCCCTGTCAGATATGTAAATCCACCATCGCCAGGCTGCCTGATGGCAGAAGCCTGGGGGTGGTGGAGTTACAAAAGTGGCAGTTCTGCCACATTTATTATATGGTGGTCTGGACTGCCATGCCGGTGTTGGTAATTACCGCCACGACCGGCATGGAGGTCCAGACCGCCATGTTCGTAATGAGGGCCATAGTGTATAGGAATAAAGATGCAAAGCAGGGAAAATTGCAGAAAAAATCAAAACGGTCTTTAAATGTGGGTAGGTAGTGTACACATAGTTATTGTATGGCTCTGCACAAACACAAGTCCTGTACTCACCGCTGATCATCGCTGATCACCAATGTTAGAAATTGGGTCTCTAGTTGGCAGAGGTATACACCCTTCTCCAAGCAGGGACCACAATCCCAGTCAGGCTAAGTCACAACACAATCCAAATTATCCTGTGCTCACCCTCTGGTAGCTTGGCACAGAGCAGGCAGGCTTAACTTAAACGTCAATGTGTAAAGTATTTGTGCAATAGCTCCTACAGTATCACAGTGAAAACATCACAAAAAGTACTCCACACCAGTTTCTGAATAAAATCAAAACGATCAAGATCCAAAATGCACAAGTCAAGATATTACTTTTTAAACGTTTAAATGAGTCTCAATCCTTAAGAATCAGTGGTTGTATCCGTTTAACACTTCAGATTTTCTGGCGAGGCACAAACAATTTATCATTTCTTTCTACACTGCAAGGTGGTGCGTCGATTTCCAGGAGCGCTGCCTTGGTTCCTCACTGCGATGCAGAGATATTTTAATGCCCAGGGACTATGGCCCTCATTCTGACCCTGGTGGATTGAATCCGCCAGGGCCGAGGGCAGCGAATGCACCGCCAACAGGCTGGCGGTGCATTCATGGGCATTCTGACCGCGGCGGTAACGCCGCGGTCAGAAACGGGAAACCAGCGGTCTCCCGCCGGTTTCCCGCTGCCCATGGGAATCCTCCATGGCGGCGCAGCAAGCTGCGCCGCCATGGGGATTCCGACCCCCTTCCCGCCAGCCTGGTTCTGGCGGTTTACACCGCCAGAACCTGGCTGGCGGGAACGGGTGTCGTGGGGCCCCTGGGGGCCCCTGCAGTGCCCATGCCAATGGCACTGCACATGCCAATGGCCAATGGCATGGGCACTGCAGGGGCCCCCTAACAGGGCCCCACATTGCTTTTCAGTGTCTGCTTAGCAGACACTGAAAAGCGCGACGGGTGCCACAGCACCCGTCGCACACCTTCCACTCCGCCGGCTCCATTCGGAGCCGGCATCCTCGTGGAAGGCGCTTTCCCCGCTGGGCCGGCGGGCGATCTTTTGCAGATCGCCCGCCGGCCCAGCGGGAAAGTTGAAATGCCCCCCGCGGTCTTCTGACCGCGGGGCGGTGTTTGGGCGGTTTCCGCCCGGCGGGCGGCGTCCGCCGCCCGTCCGGTTCGGAATGAGGCCCTATGTGTTGAAAATCCTAGATGCACTGGTCCGTAGGAGCTGGCGCTGCATCGATCCGGTGGGCAATGTGGTGATTTCTCAGCCACGAGGCAGGCGCTGCATCCATTCCGGCAGACATTCCGACGATCCTCCGAAGCACAGGGATTTTCTTCTCATTGCTGAAGTCTTTTGTGGCCCTGACACTTCAGAACAGGAGACAAGCTCAATCTAAGCCCTTGGAGCTCACTTCTGGGGAAGGCAGAGTCCTTCCAGCAGAGTCAGGGGCCAGCAGGCAGCAGAGCAGCTGTCTTCCCAGCAGCAAAGCAGTCCAGATGAGTCCTTTGGGCAGCCAGGTAGTCCCTCTGACAGAGTCCAGTTGCAGGTCCAGAAGTGTCTGATTTTGGAGGGACCGAGACCCAGTATATATACCCAAAAATGCTTTTGAAGTGGGGGTGTTAGAAATGGGGTCTCAAGTTGGAAATCAGTTTACACCCTGTCCAAGAAGGAGCCCTCACTCTAGTCAGGGTAAGGGAGATACACAGCTCAGATAACCCCTACTCACCCCATTGGTAGCTTGTCACAAGCAGTTAGGCTTATCTCAGAGACGATGTGTAAAGTATTTGAACCAACACACACACAGTAACACAGTAAAAACACCAAAAAATACTCCTTGCCAGTTTAGAAAAATACCCAATATTTATCTAAATCGAAGAATACCCAAATGACAAAAATCCAACATACACAAGCAAAGAAATTAATTTTTAAATTAAAAAAAGTCTTAATCCATAGAAATCAATGGATCAATGGATGCATCCCAGGTATTGTGTGTTAAACGGATACAACCACTGATTCATAAGGATTGAGACTCATTTAAAGTACCTGGTATGCATCAAAAATAAAGCATCACGAACAAGCGTTCATCGGAAAAACAAACAATGCGCCAATTCCTTACTTGAAAGTGAGGGCGTACAAGAATTCGTTCTCTGACGAGTAAGCGATGCGTCGGTTTCCAGACCAGCAGCCTTAGGTCTATGCGATGATACTGAAGATTTTGACACCCAGGGATGATGCGTGGAAAATCCAGATGCACTGCAGTGATGAATCCGTACTGAGCTTGCAATGCTTTGATTTCACCGACGCTGCATCAATTTTTCTGCTGCTCAGCTCCGGTGAGTGGATTTTCTCATTGGGTTCACTAGCTTCTCATTTTTAAGGGCCCAGGGACTGGATGTGGCACCACTTGGCAGGGTAGGGGTCTCAGCAAGGGATCCCAGGTACTGGCAGATGAAATCTTTATGACCCTGAGACTTCAGAGTAGAGGGAAAACTCAGTCCAAGCCCTTGGAGAATCTTCACAAGCAGAATACACAGAAAAGTCCAGTCTTAGTCCTCCTTAAGGCAGAAGCAGGAACTTACTCCTCCTCCAGCTCTTCTCCTTGGCAGAGGATCCTCTTGATGCAGTACTATTCTAACAATCCAGGGTTTTGGGTCCACTACTTATACTCATTTCTGCCTTTGAAGTAGGCAAACATCAAAGGCAATTCTCTGTTGTTCCCAAGATCCTGCCCTACCCAGTCCTGGCCCCAGACACATACCAGTGGGGTGGGATACTGCATTGTGTGAAGACAGGCACAGCCCTTTCAGGTGCAAGTGTGAGTTCCTCCCTCCCCACTCTAGACCAGGAGACTCATCAGGATATGCAGGACACACTTCACCTCCCTTTGTGTCACTGTCTAGAGGGAATTCACAAACAGCCCAACTGCCAGTGTGACCCAGATGTGGATTCCACAGGCAGGCTGTAGCACAGAATGGTTAAGCAAGAAAATGCCCACTTTCTAAAAGTGCCATTTTCAAACTAACACTCAAAAAAACAACTTTACCAAAAGATGTACGTTTAAATTATGAGTTCAGAGACCCACAACTCCATTGCCCTCATTAGGACAATGGAGGTAAAAACCGCCTACTACCGCAGCGACGGCCGCCAAAAGACCGTCACCGTGGCTACAATCCGTTCACCAAATTATGACCACAGACGGATTTCTGCCAAAAGAAATCCGGCTGTGGCCACACTGGCGGATAGTGGTAAGGTGGTGCTGCTACCACCAGCAGCGACACGCCAGTAGACCGCCGCCAGCCATATTATGAAAAATAATAAGGCCTGGCGGTGTTCTGCTGGCTGGTGCTGCTGGCGGTAGCAGCGTACCGTCCCGTCCCCTGCCAGAAGATCTCCTGGATACAGGTAAGTTGGATTTCCGACAGGGAGGGGAGTGAGGGTGTTGTGTGTGTGTTGGGAGTTGTGTGCATGTATGTGCGAGTGTGCTTGTGAATACGAGTTTGTATTTAGTGTTGTTTGTGTGAGTGTATGCATGTGTGTGAGTGTGTGTATGAATGGAATGCGTGTCTGCGTGTAACTGTGGATGTGTGTGCGGATGTGTGCGTGAATGAATGAATGCATGCGTGTATGTATGCGTGTATATCTGTGTGAATGAGTGTGTGTCTGCGTGTGTGCGTGTGTGTGTATGGGGGAGATGGAAGGGAGGGGGAGCGTGGATGAAGGGGGGGTGAGTGGGGTGTCTGGGGAGTGTTGGGGGGAGGAGTCTCTTATCAGTGACAGGGAAGGAATTCCCTGTCACTGATAGGGCCTACCGCCATGGTTTTCCATGGCGGTAGACAGGGTCATGATACCACCTGTGGCACAATAGCAGCTACCGGGCTTGAGATTGTTATCTCCAGCCCGGCAGCTGCTACCGCCATGGCGTTCGGAGTGGTACATTGGCGGGTTGGCTTCAGCCAACCCACCAATGTCATAATATGGCGGTAAGTACCCCAAGCCTGTTGGCGGTACTACCGCCACATTATCTCCGACCGCCGGGGTCATAATGACCCCCCATATCTCTATCTGCTCCCAATGAGAAATGGCACTTAATAGGTATTTAAAGACAGTCCCCAGGTTAACTTATAGGAGAGATAGGCCTTGCCATAGTGAAAACCGAATTTGGCAGTATTTCACTATCGGGACATGTAAAACACAACAGTGCACGTCCTACATTTTAAATACACTGCACCCTGCCTATGGGGCTGCCTTGGGGGTGGTTTACATGTAGTAAAGGGGAAGGTGTGGTCCTGGTAAGTGAATACACTTGCCAGGTTGAATTAGCAGTGCAAAACTGCACACACAGACACTGCAGTGCAGGTCTGAGACATGTTGACATGGCTACTCATGTGGGTGGCACAATCAGTGCTGCAGGTCCACTAATAGCATTTTATTTACAGGCCCTGGGCACCTCTAGTGCACCTTAATAGGGATGTACTAGTAAATCAAATATGCCAATAAGGGATACCTAACCATGATCACTGTTTATACAGGGAGCACTTTCACTTTAGCACTGGTCAGCAGTGGTAAAGTGCCCAGAGTACCTAAAACCAGCAAAAACAAAGTCCAGCACACGGTCAAAAATACAGGAAGCAGATGCAAGAAACCACACCAAGGATGCCCGGTCTAACGTGTCCCCACCAGCTGAAAGTGGGGAGAACTACCCAACCTCATGGGAGTACTTATCACTAAGGCAGAAAAATCTGGGCAGACCATCAGCATTGGTATGTGTGGTACGAGGACGGTGTTCCTCCATGAAGTCCATACCCTGTAAGGAGATGGACCACCTCAACAGTTTTGGGTTCTTACCCCTCATTTGCATTAACCATCTGGGGAGCCTGTGATCTGCCTGAACCCAGACGTGAGTCCCAAACAAGTAGGGTCTTAGCTTCTTCAGTGCCCAAACCACAGCAAAAGCTTCTTTCCCAATTGCTCTCCACTTCTGTTCACTGGTGAGTAACCTCCTGCTATAGAAGGCTACAGGCTGTTCTAGGCCCCCTTTGTTTAGCTGTGTTAGAACTACCCCCACACCATGCTCTGACGCATGAGTCTGTACAACTAATTCCTTTTGAGAAGTCGGGTGCTGTGCCTTCAGGGCATCAAAAGCAGTTTGGCAAGCATCAGTACAGATCTCTTTGTTGGGCTGCTTTCCGGAAGCCAGATATGTCAGTGGGCAACAATGGTGCCATACCCCCTGACAAACCTCCTGTAGTAACCGGTGAGACCTAAGAAGGCTCTCACCTCTGCCTGGGTCTTCTGGCGTTCCCAAGCCAAGATGGCATCAATTTTAGGTTGTAGGGAGGGTCATCTGGCCACTCCCCACCTGGTGTCCCAGGTAAACCACAGAGCACTGCCCTATTTGGCACTAACAAGCCTTAATAGTGTGGCCTGCCTTTTGCAGGGCCTCCAACAATTTGCAGAGGTGATGCATGTGATCCTCCCAGTTGGAGCTGAACACTGCAATGTCTTCCAAGTAGTCAGCGCTGAAATCCTCCAGCCCAGCCAAAACCTAGTTGGTCAACCTCTGAAAGGTGAAATGGCATGACCCTGAACGGGTAATGCTCCTCTGATATTGAAAATGCTGTCCTCTCCCTGGCTCCATCAGTCAAGGCAATCTGCCAATACCCAGACGTTGAGTCAAACATGCTGAGGAACTTGGCAGCTCCTAACCGATCTATGAGCTCATCAGCTCGCCGAATAGGGTGCACGTCAGTCATAGTGATGGCGTTGAGTATGCAATAGTCCACACAGAACCTAAGTTCAGGAGTGATACCAGGTGTAGCAGCCTTTGGAACCAAGCCCACTTGGCTGGACCAAGGACTGCTGGAGAACTCTATCACCCCTAATGCTAGCGTCTTGGAAACCTCACCTTTGATACTGGCTCTAGCCTTGTTAGTCACCCTGTAGCTCTTATGCTTCATAGGTGGACTATCCCCAGTGTCCACATCATGTGTACACAAATGAGTGACCCATGGGGGCAAGGAAAAGAGGGAGGCAAACTGCCCCAGCAACTGGTGATAGTCCCTCTGCTGTTCCAGGGTCAGTGTTGGGGAGAGGTTCACACCCTCCACAGACCCTTCTTTGTCTTGGGCAGACAGGATGTCAGGAAGAGGGTCGCTTTCCTCCTCCATCCCATCATCTG
This sequence comes from Pleurodeles waltl, assembly GCF_031143425.1. NCBI lineage: Eukaryota > Metazoa > Chordata > Amphibia > Caudata > Salamandridae > Pleurodeles > Pleurodeles waltl. The sequence continues at coordinate 82,880,418 of NC_090450.1, read as the reverse complement.
TTGCTAAGAGTATGGTCAGTTCAGACCTCTCAAAATGCGGTTCAAAAAGGTTTACATGTAGGAACCTCAAAGGAGTCCTGGGAGTCTGGAAGTTTACCAGATATGTGATATAACTCTTGAGCTCTACCACCTCAAAAGGTCCAGTCCACTTGTCCTGGAGATCATGAGGCTCCACTGAGGCCATGACCCACACTTTATGGCCAGGCTGAAACTCAACCAGAGTGACATTCTGGACATACCACCATTTCATGTCCTTCTGCTTGGCGTCTAGGTTCGCCTGAGCGAGGTTCTGAAGCGGGCAGTCTGGTTCCTAAAGGCCAGCACATAGCTAAATACATCCTAGGGTTGGCTATTGGGAGCTTTCTCCCAGCACTCCTTCACCAGACTCAGAGGTCCTCTCACAGGGTGCCCATACAGCAGCTCAAAGTTGCTAAAACCAAGTCCTTTCTGCATGCAAACAGAAGGCATGGAAAGAGGACGTCCCTCTTACCCCTCATGGGTTCTGATAGACACATAATCATGCCTTTCAGGGTGCGGTTGAACCTTTCAACCAACCCATTTCCTTAGGGGTGGTAAGGAGTAGTGAACTTGTAGGTTACCACACACTCCTTCCACAGAGACTTTATATAGGTAGATACGAAGTTGGTACGCCAGTCAGATACCATCTCCTTGGGGAATCCCATGCGGGTAAAAATCCCCATCTATGCCCAGCCCATCATGGGGGCTGTCACTCACCTCAGACGAATGGCCTCCGGGTGCTGTGTGGCATGGTCCACCAAGATCAGGATAAACCTGTTGTTCATGGCTGTCTTTGGGTCCAGAGGCCCCAAAATGCCAATTCCCACTCACTTAAAAGGAGTGCTGACAACAGGGAATGTTGGAGAGGAGTCTTGCATCTCCTCCCACTCTTGTCACTTGCCTGGCAAGTCTGGTAAGACCTACAATAGGTGTCAGAGTGCCTGCGCATATGGAGCCAGTAAAAGAGGGTGACAATCCTCTCAAAAGTTTTGTTCTACCCCAAATGTCCTGCCAAAGGCACATCATGAGCCAGCCCCAGTAGGAAGGTTCTGAAGCGCTCAGGTCCCACCTGCACATGTGCTACCCCAGGCTCAGCAACCTTAGGCTCACTATACAGGAGGCCATCCTCCCAGTAAATCCAGTGTGATCCCTTCTCCTTGCCAGATGCTTTGTCTGCTGCCTGCCGTCCAAGACCCTCATGAGTAGAACATGACTTCTGTGCCTTGCAGAACTCTCTGGTGGAACCCCCCTTCCTGCTGCCAATGGGTCAGCTCAGGCACCTCCCGTAGTTCAACCACTTGTTCCCCTGTAGGATCTGGGGCCTCCCCCTGGGTTCAACCTCCTCCCGGACCATGGGAACGTCTGGGGTGGATTTCCCGTGCCCCTTGCCCTTCCTCTTCCTGGCAGGCACCTGGGCCACTCTTTCAGGTTCCAGGGCCACCTGATCACCCTCACGGCCTGCTGTCGACTGTGTGGCCACGCATGCCCACCCAGGCAGACCCAGCATCTCCAAGTGTGACCGGTGTTAGACCTCACTGCAAGTTGAATCCTCCAGGATGTTACCTAGCAGACAAGCAAAAGCCATGGTTGGACTCACAGCTATCCTCATGGACCCTGAACCCCCCCCCATTCAAAGGGAACCTGTGCCACCTTACCCAGGCACTCTCAGTTGTCTATGTCAACTACATGGAGAAGCACATTAGGGACCACGTGCTCTTCAAACACCAGGTGACACCTGCCAGTAGTCACACAGGATCCAGTGTTTCTCAGAGCCTTCACCCTCTGTCCAATGATGGTCACCCACTGCCTGTATTTCTTAGTGTTTTCAGACAGGAGGGTCCTCTGGACCATCTCACTGTCCCCTAGTAAGATACGGGTCATCTCAGATGGCTCCCACCCTTCTCCTCGGACCAACTCCTCCCCAAGCGCTACACTGGCCAAAACCTGTGACTGCGCACCAGTGTGTGCCCGTTTGGGACACTTGGGAACACCCTTCATGTGATCCTCATGATCACAGGCATCGCACTTACGGGGACCCCTCTCTGCAGGCTTCCCTGTAGAGATCCATGGCTTCCTCTCACCTGCCGGCTAGGAATCTTTACCCTGGTAACTAGGTTGGGGCCTTTCAGGGAGCTTCCTATGTTTACCCTTACCCCCCACTTCTTCTGATGGGCACCCTGATTACCCTTGGCAAAGTCTCCCCCATACCTCTTTTGGACCCTGGTGCTCTCCCACTGGTCCGCCTCTTGGGCAAGCTTCCTGGGGTCAGTCAGCTTGCTGTTAATCAGGTGCTGGCCCAGCTCTGGAAAACAAAGACTATGCAAGTGCTAGCACACAATCAAATTGTACAGCCCTTCATAATCTGTTACCCTACTACCCTTCATCCATCCATACAGTGCTCTGCCAAAAAAAATCAACACATTCTAACCATGTTTGAGTATCCCCCTTTTTGTAAAACCTGAATCTTGCTTTGTACTGTTGTGGAGTGAGACCAAATCTAGTAAGTAGGGCATCCTTCACGGAAGACTCAGTGAGTCCCTGAGGATCACATAGGGCTGTCAGAGTGTCCCTCCCCTATGCCTCAAAGTGCTTCCACAGACCCGACCCCCAGTGTCACTCAGGGACCAGGTTCGTGTGAAGAGCTGACTCATATCATTTAAACCACAAGTGTATGTCATCTTCCCTTTTATAATCTTTTCCAGGTCTTTGGGACTGTGCACTCTTTTCTCAGGTTGCGCCGGGGTATTGCTGCCACCATCTGTGCCGGACTTGCCCTTCAGATCCAGCTCCTTTAAACTCAGGTCATGAGCCAACAACATTTTTCTCTCCTCCATGGCCAGAGCCATTTTCTTTGTTTCTGTCTCTCTGTTCAGTTTGGCCAGTCCCAGAGGAAGCTTCTCAAGCTCCAAATGTTGCTGCCTCTCTGTCTGTCTGTCCCTCAGTTGATCTGGGGTCAGACCTTTAGAAGAAACACTGCTGCCTGCCCTTGAGGGCCTCCCTCCAGGCAGGTCCAGGTTATCCACCAAATCACCATGCATGCTCTGCACATCGTCATCCACTGCCATATTCTCTTCCACTGTGTGCCCCTCAGCCTCTTTGCTGCCAACTAGTCCCCCGGTGCCTTTTGCAGCTCATCCTTCTTAGTGGAACTTTTGATTGGGCATTGGAACTCCTTACAGAAATGCTTGAGCTGGGCCACTGTGTAATCCTCCAATTTCTCCAGCTCAAACGCTACTGTTGCAGCAACGTCTGATGGCTCCCCAGACTGAGACATCTTTGTGGACAAGGTTCAATAAAGGTGCAAAGTCTCAAAGGCAGAGAGATCCCAAAAAGGTCAAAAAGAAAAGCAAAAGAAACCCAATAGAAAAAAACAGTATGTGGTTGTGTAATGGTCTGCAATAAAATAGTAGTGTACACCAATCACTGTATGTCAAGTACAAATGAAATTCCTATCCCACCACTGCCACCATGTTTGAAATGGGGTCTCTAGTTAAAGGTCAGTTTGCACCCTGACCAAGTAGGGACCCTCACTATAGTAAGGGAGAAACATAGCTCAGATAACTCCTGCTCACCCCCTTGGTAGCTTGGCACAAGCAGTCAGGCATACCTCAAAGTCAATGTGTAAAGCGTTTGTACCAACACACACAGCAAAACAATGAAAACACCACAAAAATACTCCTCAACAGTTAAGAAAAATAGCCAATATTTATCTAAATCAAACAAGAACAAAATGACAAAAATCCAACGTACACAAACAAAGATATGACTTTTTAAAGTAGAAACAGTCTTAATCCATTGAAATCAATGGATAAGATGTTTTAGCCTAAGTACCTAGTATACATATAAATTAAAGCCTCACGGGTGAGCCTGCATCGGAAAAGCAAGCGCTGCATCGATTCCATACTTGCAAGTGAGGCCATGCGTTGATTCTTTTTCCGCTGGGTAAGCGATGTGTCGGTCTCCTGATCAACAGCCTCTGGTCTGTGAGATGATGTTTACGTTTTTATGCCCAGGGACAATGCGTGGAAAATCCGGATGCACAGCAGTGTTGAATCCGCGCTGAGCTGGTGATGTGTCGATTTCAGCGGCACAGCAATGATTTTTCTGCCTCTCGGTTCTGGTGCATGGATTTTCACCCTTGGTTCACCAGCTTCTCCTTTCAGGGTCTGGATGTGGCACCACTTGGCAGGGTAGGGGGTCTCAGCAAGAGAGCCTATGTGCTGGCAGTTGAAGTCCATGATGGCCCTGAGACTTCAGAGCAGGGGGCAAGCTCAGTCCAAGGCTTTGGAGAATCTTCACAAGCAGGATACACATCAAAGTCCAGTCTTTGTCCTCTTTAAGGCAGAAACAGCAATTGCAGTCCAACCCAGCAAAACACACACAGCAAAGGGGTAATACTCCTCCTCCAGCTCTTCTTCTTGGCAGAGGCTCCTCTTGATCTAAAAGCATTAAAAAGAATTGGGGTTTTGGGTCCACCACTTATACTAATTTCTGCCTTAGAAGTAGGCAAACTTCAATGGAGAGCCTCTGTTGTTCACAAGATCATGCCTTGCCCAGGCCTGGTACCAGAAACACACTACGGGGTTGGAGACTGCATTGTGTGAGGACAGGCACAGCCCTTTCAGGTGCAGGTGTCAGCTCCTCCCTCCCCACTCTAGCCCAGGAGACTCATCAGGATATGCAGGCCACACCTCAGCTCCCTTTGTGTCACTTGTTAAAGGGAATTCACAAACAGCCCAACTGTCAGTCTTACCCAGACATGGATTCCATAGGCAGGCAGAGGCCCCAGAATGGTTAATCATAAAAATGCACACTTTCTAAAAGTTGCATTTTCAAACTGACAATCTAAAAAACAACTTTACCAAAAGATGTATTTTTAAATTGTGAGTTCAGAGAATCCAAACTCCAAATCACTATCTGCTCCCAAAGGGAAACTACACTTAAAAGATATTCAAAGACAGTCCCCATATTAACCTATGGGAGATATAGGCCTTGCCATAGTGAAAACCACATTTGGCAGTATTTCACTATCAGGACATGTGAAACACAAGAGTGCATGTCCTACCTTTTAAATACACTGCAGCATACCCATGGGCTGCCTTGGGCCTACGTTAGGGGTGACTTACATGTAGTAAAAGGGAAGGCTTGGGCCCTTGCCAGGTCAAATTGACAGTGCAGGACTGCACACACAGACACTGCAGTGGCCTGGCTGAGACATGTTTACAGGACTACTCATGTGGGTGGCACAATTCTGCAGCACACATGGAAAGAGCAATAAACAAGGAAGAATAAAAGTATTCTTCCTTGTTGTGCCATGCTAATGCCACCCCTGGGGTGGTGTTAGTTTTTGGCGCTGCCTCAGATTTGCGCCTTCTTGTAAATATGAGGCAGCGTCAAAAGCAATGGGTGTTGCAGTGGAAAACCCACAGCAACACCGATTGCACGCCCCTCTGATGCAGAAAACTGCATCGGAGGGCCCCATATTTCCAAGGAGGCTTTAAGCCACAAAAAGTGTAGTGAAAGTGCCACTAGGGCGTCACTGAAAGTGATGCTCTGGTGGCACAGGGGTGTTATAGATATGGCCCTTTGTTCTTTGCAAGGGGACTGTCTCCTGTGTTAATGTCATTGACACACAGATGTGTGAGTCCGGGGGTGAGGGAGAACAGTGAGGCAAACTGTCCCAGCAACTGGTAGCATACTCTGCTGCTCTAAAGGTCAGGGAGTCAGAGAGGTTGACACCCTCCACTGACCCATCACTTTCCTGTGCTGAGAGGAGGTCAAGGAGAGGTTCACTCTCCTCCTCCACACCCTTATGTGTCATAAGGAGCATGCTCACTTTGGACCTGTCAAAGTGAGGCTTGAGTCTGTTTACATGGAGCACCCTTAGGGGTTTCTAGGGGGTGGAGGTCCATTAGGTAAGTGGCCTCCCCTTATGCTCCTTGATTTCGTATGGGCCGGTCCAGAAGTCCTGGAGAACTCTGGGCTCCACTGCCTCCATGACCCATACTTTGTTGCCAGGTTGAAACTCCACAAGAGTAGCCTTCTGGTCATACCAGTGTTTCATTACCTCTTGATTGGCCTCAAAGTAAATTAGTGTTTTTCCAGAAGCGGTGCATCTGGTTGTGGTGGGCTAACATGTAGCTGACCACATCCTGGGAGGGATTCCTGGGAGCTATCTCCCACCCCTCCTTGACAATGCTTAGAGGTCCCCCGACAAGGTAGTTATAGGGGAGTTCAAAGGGGCTGAACCCCACTCATTTCAGTGGCACCTTCCTGTAGGCAAAGAGATGGCATGGCAAGAGGACGTCCCACTTATGCCTCATGGCTTCAGGGAGGCCTGCAATCATGCCCTTCAAGGTCTTGTTGAATCTCTCAACTAGACAATTAGATTGGGGGTGATGGGGCATGGTGAACTTGCAAGGATGAGGATGCTGTCTTTAAGGTGGTGAAAAATGAATCACGTTGTATGCTATTGACATTGCTAACGGTTGATGATTTGCCCCCAGATTTGGGGGAAACTGTCAAATGTAAAGGGTGGGATTTTACAGGAAAGGACATCAGACTGATAAAAGGTGTAGAACCTGTTCAAATCACTGTTAGACCTAATGCTGAATTCCTGAGAGCACCACAGTACAATTTGACCCCTGATATGATGGCTGGAATAACTCTTGTAATCAATTCCAGGATACAGCAGGGAATTCTGAAGGAGATAATAGGAAGTCCTTGTAACTCTTTCAATATGAGTCTTTAGAAACTGAGTAGCAAATACAGAATTGGCAGGATCTTAGGAAAAAAAAAAATATTGTTGTTCCTTGTTGTCCTGTGGTACCGAATTGAACTGTAATACGGGTCCAGATTCCATGTGAAGCTGAGTGGTGATACCGTTGCATGAGGACAGTCAGTTCCTTTTTTGTATTTCGTCTCGGTACCATGGTTTTACCATGGTGCCGAGTTCCACAAGGGAATACTGAATTTCCGTCTATTTTTAATCAAATTTTAAAGAAATATATGGAGTCTTTGGTCATGCCTTGCAATTCAGTCCTGATCCACTACTTGACGACCTAATGGTTGCATTGAATACTCAAAAAAGCTTGTAAACATGACACCATTGCATTAGTGAACCACCTGGCTACGAATGGACATAAAGTATCCCCAGGGAAGTTACAATATTGCCAAAAAGAAGTCAAATATCTTGGACTCAATATTGAAAAAGGAGTGAGAAAGGTGTCACAAGAGAAGATTTTAGCCGTACTAAAAATGAGTCTGCCAACTACGCAGACAGAAGTCAGGATGTTTCGGGGAATTGTGGGTTACTGTCGACAAAGGATACCTAACTTTTCCCTGGTGACCAAGCCCATACAGAGGCTGACACACAAGGATGTGTTTGATCCCGTACCATGGGAAAATGATTGCCTTGTCACATTTCTGGAGCTGAGAGAATGTCTCTTTTGTTCCCCGGCTCTAGGGATGCCTGATCATGGCAAATCATTAGTGTTTTCTGCAGTGAGATGGAGGGCTGTGCTTTTTCAGTGCTAATTTAAATGCATGAAAATGCATATTTTTCTGCCACATTAGATCCTGTTGCTTCTGCATTGCCTGGCTGTATTAAATCAGTAGCAGCAGTCAGCACTAATATTGAGAGTTGTGAAAATATTGTTATGATTCACCCTTTGACTATCTACATGCCCCACTCTGTTCGGCTTTTGTTGAACAGAACCCAATATTTGACTAGCAGTCAACTTACTAAATATGAGCAAGTGATTTTGGCTGCAGAGAATGCAACAATCAAACATTGCAGGATTTTGAATCCTGCTACTCTGGTGCCAATCGTGGGCCCAAGTCTTTACAGAGGCTGATTGTGAAAGCGACCACAATCGTTTTGTAGTTTCTGAACTGCTCACCAAGCCGAGACCCGATGTACGAGATGAACCACTACCTAAATCTGATTTTGCCCTCTATGTTGATGGCTCATGCTTGAGAGACAATGAAGGAAGTGTGAGGGCAGCCTAAGCTATTTGTACCCTTTCTGGAGTTGTTGAAGCTTCCTGGCTTCAAGGAATATTTTCTGCCCAAGTAGCTGAGTTGATTGCTTTTACTAGAGCATGTTGTGTTTCCGAGCAACTGAAAGTTACAATATTTACCAATAGTCAATGTGGCTTTGGTGTTGTTCACAACTTCAAACAACTGTGGTCTCAGAGAGGATTCATGACTTCCTCTGGATCTCCGATCCAGAACAGCAAACAAGTTAGAAACCTTCTCGGCGCATTACAATTGCCTGAACAAGTTGCAGAGGTCAAGTGCCCTGCACATCGCTCTGGAGATGATCCTCTAACTTTGGGCAATAGGGATGCCAATGAAGCTGCCAAGTACTGTGCCCACAATGTTTGTACATTTAATGGTGAATTCACAGTCAAGAAAATGGATGAGACTAACTTTAAACTCTTGCTGACAACAGTGGATACTTGGAATGAAGTAAAAAGGCTTCAGGAGGAAGTTTCTAAGGAAGCACAGCAGAGTTTCATCAGAGCAGGCTGTGTCATAAGAGATGATGACATGTGAGTTTCAATGGATGGAAGACCAGTGCTGCCAAATACTCTATTACCTTCTATGGCTAGGTATTTCCTTGGGCCAGCTCAAACTGGTAGGCATACAATAGTGAGGTTATTCAGACAGACTTGGTTCAAACCCAGATTCAGGTTGATGGCTGAGGCGTTGTGACACAGGTGCATTGTGTGTCAACAGAATAATGTTTGGAAGAGAACTGCTGTACATTGAATTACATAGCAAAGTCAGGAGATACCTTTTAGTAGGATACAGATGGATTTCCGTGAGATGCTTGTGTACAGTGGATTGAGATATGTTTTGGGCATGGTGTGTATCTTTTCTCATTGGGTTGAAGCTTATCCAACTAGATAAAATTATATCTGACTGTAGCTAAAATGTTATTAAGAGAGCTAATACCAAGGTTTGGTTTTCCAACCTCTTTGGAATCAGCTCAAGGAACCCATTTCAATAATGAGGTTCTAAAACTGTTGTGCTCAGCATTGCAGATGGAGCCAAGATTGCTTTTCAGTTATAGACCTGAGGCTTCCGGTCTTGTGGAGCAAGTGAATGACACTCTGAAATCCAGATTGGCAAAAGTATGTGCTTTGAAATTGCTAAAATGGCCTGATGCCTTGCCTCTTGTGTGAATGAGTCTTCAGAGTGTACCTGATCGAAAGAATGGACTGTGGACTGTCCCCCCATGAGATTCTAACGGGGAGGGTGATGAGACTGCCTGCGAAACCTGCTAGTGCACTTGTTAACATTACCGATGCTATGGTCTTAGACTATTGCAAAGGACTAGCTGATGTAGTGTGTTCTGCGTCTCACCAGGTCAGAGCAGCCGTAGCCCCATCACTTCAAGAATAATGCCATGACCTTTATCCCAGCAATTGAGTCTTGGTGAAGAAACACTTCAGAAATACATGTCTAGAACCCTGTTGGCATGGGCCTTACCAGGTGGCCTAGGTTATGACAACTGCTGGGAAGTGTGAAGTTGTCCCCAATTGAATCCACGCTACCCACACTCGCAAAGTTGAATGTCCCCTTGATACAAAAGCACCTGTTCCAGAAGTACTGGTGGTGCAAGAGAGATGAGAGGAGCAGGTCAGCCAAGCTGTCGGGGACCAAACATTTGGACAAGCTGAAGAGGATCTAGAACAAGTTGCAACTGAAACTGAAACAGTGAAAATCGAGCCTTGCCCCGCGGTGAATGAGTCAGACTCAGAATCAGACCCTGAAGAAGGAACTAGTGCTGGACGAATGTGAGTGGAAACTGGAGACCGTTGACCCAGAAGGGAAAGAGGGACAAAGTGAGGTTGCCGAAAGAACATGCACCACCAATGATCCCAAAAGAAACTGAAAACTTTGATTTGAGCAAAGGAGAAAACGAAGGGGAGGCAGTGAGAAGGTCAAGGAAAACAATAGTGCCTAGTCTAGGTATTCTTCACCGGAGTGAACCTTCTTTGCAAATGATGAAGACAAAGGGTTCTGGGAATATTAGAATCAACATACTGGCTCAGCTGGACCGCCTTGAATTGAACATTGTATTCGAGATGCATCTTGAATTTTCACATCCATGAATGAACTTGCTTGTGTGAATATTGGAGACATTTGCAATGATTGGAATAGAGAATTTGGAAGATTTCCCCAAGCCACAGTAAAGAAGAAAGAGGGTTGCTATTTTGAAGAACATGAAGTAGATCTAGGGAAGTCTCACAAGGATTTACTTGTTGATGATAAATTAACTGAGAACTTCTTTTGCTGTCCGTATTGGTGTTTCCTCACAAACTCTTAGTCCTAGGGGCAGTAACCTTTATATGTTAAATGAAAAAGCATTACACTTAGATAAGTCTAGAGGAGATTATTCAGCCATTGTATGCATTAAACATTTATACAAATATGGAAAACAATGGAAACTAGGGACTGTTATGTCTGTACAGAGTTACCTGCTTCTGTATCACAGGGTATCACATATCATCATATTCTGTTAACCTAGGGTATTTCTTGTAGCTTGCAATTAATTAATATTGTAATATTATTGTAATATTCTACAATGAGGGTCGTTTTCAATATTATGTTTCAAATTATGATATAGTGTTGCCAAAGGTTCCTTTGTTTAAGCATTCAAACAAGAGTCCTTACTTTAAGGGCACCGCAATTGCAGGAAAATACTTCATATCATCGAAACCTTTAGACACTGCATATGCACACAGACACAATCTTACATGTTCAGTGAAAGAAACTCCTGAATTTAGTGGCAGGTCAAAGGAGGGAATTATACGCTAGATCAAAAACAGAGACAGATTTAAGGGCCCAACACAAATGGAAGAAAGAAGAGATAGAATATCAAGTGCAAGGGAATTTACCAGCTTTCAAATTAGACAGGCAACAACACGGGAAATTGTGTATACACATTGATCAGTGCCACATAGATCCATTATTCATACGGATGAGTGATTGTGAGCATCTTTTGATGTTAGAGGAAAAGGTAAGTCCTTTTTGGATGGACAGATCTTGTGATTCCTGGAGTGTATTTAATTTGTGGACGGTATGCATATTTTAAGTTACAGAAAGGATGGTATGGTACGTGTTATTTAGCAATAGTATTTGCAAAGATCTATCATGTGTAGCATCTTGAAGATCCTGTGTGGAAGACTAAAACTAGAACTCGATGAGGAGCTAGTACTGCAGGTATAGTGGGAGATGTCTTTGACACATTGATTCCATCAGTAGGAGTGACCCTAAATGTTCTGAAGATTAGAAGGTTGTCTATGATTGTGGATAAGCTAGCTACTGGCACAGCAAATTCATTGTTGTTGATATAAACAGAGATGGTAGCGATAAGATAAATGGTTTTACAATGTAGACTTGTTCTAGATTTGTTGCACGCAAAAGAGGGCAGGTCTGTAGAATGTTGAAAGTCCAACAATGTTGTTCTTTTATTACGAATAGCAGTAAAGATTTTCAGATGTATATCCGGAATATTCCATGGTTGACAACGAATTTGAAGGAGTTGGAAGAAACTGGTGCATAAGGAGCAATTGGTGATGGATTTTCTGCTATAGGTAGATGGTTTGGGAATTTGGGAAGTGGAGCTGTAGATCTTGTGTTTAAACTATTGTTGATCATGGCAATAGTGGAAATAGTTTTGTCAGTTGGATATAAAACTTTCCATAGGCAAAGGATTCAGAAAGTTAGAAAGAGAGCAGGTGTTGAGCTGGAAGATAGCTAGTATAAATATTATGATGCTATGAAATGTTTGGAGGACTCCAGACGCAACTTGTTAAAAACAACTGGGTTTTATAGAGCCTCATTTGAGAATGGAATGGGTTTGTGATGACTTCAAAAGATATCAGCGGGAGGGTTGAGAGAGCATAACTCGGTGTGCCTCTGTTTCATAAACGTGAAATAAGAGAGTGCTTATTTTCTTAAGTAGACGTGTGAAGTAACTTCTATGTAACATGAAGCACTGAAATGTATACAAGTGAAGTGCACAATGAATATATCTTTGTGTAAACCACTTTTAATAATTGTATTGCAAGTATGTTTATGTTGTAGCAATTTATAAATGCTATTTCGTAAGCATTTTATATTCCTGGTGTTTATGAGAAAACATGTGGAAAATCATTTAAACTGAGGCATAATTTTGTCTATTTTAATTGGCCAGAGTGAAGGCCTGAGTTCTTCGAATTTCTAATCTTGAATGTGAAGTCTGCTTTTGCATGTTTTTTTAAGCTTCAGGTGCTGGAGTTAATAAGGAGCATATTGTGTGAGAGAGATAAAAAAAGCCTGATAAAGCGGCACAAAGATGGAAGGAGTATCCTGTATTGGCAGTTATCACTTTGAAATTCCTGAGGGCAAGGGTGCACCAAGGCCACAAAGAAGAGTCCAAGGGGACTACTATTATCAATTAACATTCTATTCAGAAGTTGTTTTTCAGTGAAAGAGTTTGCCAGAGATGTCATTTTTGGAAGAACCAAGATTTAAGTTTGGTGTAGTCGGAGAAAAGCACAGACACCTTTTTCCATCTGTGAGAGCGGACTTCTCTGAGGTAAAGACCTCTTATTCATAAAGACTTAGCGACTTTATGCTACACACACCTCTCTTGACAGAATCTTCTACAGATGTTCCGTTTTGCTGACCTTTCCTTTAAATCCACATTAACGTTAGAATAGTTAGGAATCTAGATTCAATGGTTAGGCAGGAGAATTTGATTTTAGATTTTAAACATCAAACTCTGTCCTTGATTTTCTGTATTGTCATGCTTGAAGTATTGGTTTTGCATATGCTAGTCTGATTTAATATTGTGTGAAATTTTAATTCTCTTTTAGTGATTTTGTATATCTACACTATGATTTAGAGACTCATTTACGTAAGCTTGACTTTGAATCTATTTTGAAACTTTAAATTGGTCTCCAAGATTGAATGTGTGACCTAGTGGTTGTACTGAAATTGGATTCAAATATTTAATTTGAGTCTCCTCACCCTAGGAACACAGAAAGAAAAGATTAATTGGACTTCAGATTTAGAGATTGTGACTATGGGCCAGATGTAGCAAGCAGTTTTACCCATTCTGTGTCTATGGGAAAATGTGTTTGTACATATGGCCCTATGTGTCACAGCCTTCGCAGAAACCTGTTGGCCTCTCATGCTGCAGCTGAAGCAGTGACCTCAGTGAAGCCTTCGCAGCAGCAAAATGACTGGGAAGACATCAATACACAGATGGTGGAGAGAGGAAGAAATATTGAAGTTCTGTTTCTGTGCAGAAACAAACGACTGGAAGGCAGGATTGCTCTTCACTTAATGATTCTCATTATTGCTGAGAGAAGAGCCTGTGAGGAAGATAAGGCCTTATGTCTCAATGGGCCGTGTTCCTCAGGGCAGAAAGAGAGCTTCAGGTGCTGGTGCTAGCAGGATTCCCAGTATATGGTGCTACTTCAGTGGCTGCATTTTAAGAGAAAAAGAATGCCGTAAAAGAAATGTAAGGTGCTTTGTGGCATTTTCACGTTGCTCAATAACCATTTAATTTGCTTAAGTAATACGAACTATAGAAGAGAGGGGCCATTGAGGTAGATATGGTATAACGTCATTCCACACTTCAAGAAAGAGCATTTCAGGTGCTTCTCCTGGTGAAGTGGTTTTACTGGATGTGAGGAGAATCATGAAATTTTATTTTTCCTGATGAATACATATGTATTTTGAAAAAGAAGCAGAACGTATGCCCTGGCACTGAAGGGACCTGCTTTGTGTGTGGATATGTTCATTGTGAAAAGACCAAATGACGTCACTCACAGTTAAATTAGTCAGTGACTAAAGTGGGTGGACTGACTGCCCCATACTGTATTCTGTGGTGGGTGGAAGACAAATGTGAATGACACAACAATAGACCAATAGAAGAAGAGGGCTGGCTGAAAGCCCCTATACATAGGTATATCCTTAATATAATATTTAGGGATAAATTTCCTATCTTTCCCTGATATTGTGAGACATTTAGGATGACAATGCTGCATATTTATTGTAGCGTCTTCCCGCACCTGGGAGCCTGCAAATTTATAGGCTACCCACGGAACTCTATAATGGACATCTTTATTCTTCAACATACTATCGCAGTCTGCTCAAATTGCTCATAGTAAAGTTAGACTTTTGGTCTAAGTTTACACTTTTGGTCCAAGGTTAGACCAAAGGTGTAAAGTTAGACCAAAAGTCTAACTTTGCTTTGAATAAAGTTAGACTTTAGGTCTAAACTTATGCTTTTGGTCTAAATTTAGACATTTTGTCTAAGTTTACCTTTGTGATCACACCCAGTAATTCTGTATCTGAGCAAACCAATGTGAATCGAAAAAGTAGTAATGTACCTACAGTTCTCTTGCAGCTCAAGTTGAAAGTATCCTTTGTTCAGGTCAAGACGGGAGAAGATTTGGGTCAGTTAAGCTGCATGATCATGTCCACTATGTGGGGACCAGGATGTCTTTCTCCATCCCTTTATTGACCTGGCGTGTATCAACACAAATGCTCACTGTACTTCCACTGTACTTTTTTGGTACCACAACTATAGGTGAAACCCTCCGCGTATGACCATTGGAGCATTCAATGATGTAATGCTTCAACAGTGTTTCTAGTTCTTTCTCAACAGCTGTTTGTAAATGAAAAGCGATTCTGAGGTGCAGTTGGGCAACAGGGTGAATGTCCTCATTGACATGAAGTTGCACTTTCATCTTTTTAGTCTTACTAAATCATGAAACAACGACGGTAACTGACTCACAATTTCAGCCTGAGCATGACTTTTGTAGTTGAGGGATATCAGTGCCATGTCACAAGCTAAGTAAGCATGCACTAGATGAAGTTCCCTGCAGAACATGAATTGGTGCTTGCACTGACATCGTTTTATGTTGAAAGGATGTTGTAAATGATCCTTGACTCTAATGGTTTAGAAGCAGCCCACAAGTATACCTTCATGTTTGATGGAGTAAGGTGTGGCACAGGAGAAAGGCTGTCGAACTTTTCTGCTAGCATGATGTTAATCAACACACCACTGTCTGTAATGAAGGTTATGGGATGACCATTCATCTTTAATGTAAATTTAGGACTGTGTCCAAATGAAATTTGTCTCTTGTTTGGTGATTCTTTTTTGACTTTTGATCTTTCTTGCAAGCAGCTAATCCTACATGTGAATGTCGTTCCTTAGTTGATATCATCCATGCAGATCTGTCTTCTTCGCTAGCACTTGACAATGACGTTGAAAAGCCTTTGTATGATGAACTTGACAATGATCAGCTGTTCTTGGTTTCTACTTGTTGTAACTGGTGTCGCTTTTTGGCCTTGTGGTGGGGAGAGAATGCTTCTGGAAACTTCTGGCATCCATTTTCTCCTCTCACTGCGACACATTTGGTTTCTCTTTTGCTTTGCAGACCGTTATGAAGTGGGTTTTTTTCAGCAGCCCTTCCATTTCTATCCTATGGCTATACATTTACCTTCATGGGGAAATGCAAACCCACATCGGAAGCATACCTTTTTCTTCTTCTGAGATGTCAACTTGTGTGCATGTATTTTTCTGCTTTTGCTTGCTTTTCATGATCAGTGCTGATTCATTACGTGCTGCTACTCCTTCCATATAAGCAACTTGTCGATCTGCTCATTCTTCTGGCCTTCCATGCACTACCATTTTCTAGCAACTGAGTAACTCTCTAAACATGAGTCTTCTGAAGAAATCTGAAAGGCAGCCATCAATGACTCTGAGGCGTGTGGCTTCCTCATCATTAAGTCACAGAACTTACAGTGTTTGAGAGTGTCTCAATTCTCTCAACAAATTCAACCATTGTTTCACCAGCATGTTGTTGTGCTTGGTTTGGTAAGTAACTCTCATAATCGACATTTGGCATCAGATTAAATGTGGCATCCAACTTTTTTTTCCTTTTGGTATGATGTTGAATCAGCTTGTGAGACCTTCTTTAGCACTTTTTTTACTCAATCACCAGCAAAGATGTTCAAATACTTACTGATTTTTTTATTATCTTCTCCCCTAGCACATCTATGAAGTCATTGAATGTTTTGATCCATTGAGTCCATCTGACACCAACGTTTTGTTTCTTTGCAGTCTCAAACAAAGGTAGTGGCCTCAGGAATGTAGCTGTGTTGTACTTTGTGCTCTCTTCTGCCACCATTGAGAGCCTATGCTGTTCAGCCAGCATTCGCTGCACAGGATGCCAGTTGCAACTGCTGCACTCATCGGCCTCGCACCTAAGCCTGGGTCTTCACGTCCAGTTTGAGGTTATGTGGTGCTTCAATTGCCTGCATCAGTAAGTACATTTCTGTTTTTGTTATTTGGTCATCGCTGCCTTTAGAGTTTGCTTCGTTTTGATGATGGCTCTATGTTATGGTGCAGTGCAGTATCTCTTCTTTCAGCCTCACCAACAGGTTTTTGGCAGGCTTTTTGAGTGTGCTCCTCTGCAGCGCCTTTCACTTTTTCGATGGCTGTGTCTTGGCTGGAGTAGGACTTTAACTCCACGTGTGCCGACCGCAAACCACTTTGCATTGATTATAGGGCACAGGTGGCACGCACCAGCAGTTTGCTGCCCTTGGCGAACTCTCAGGGAGAGCAGTTGTGTGTCTTTGGGACACATATCCCCTAACCGTCACCAGTTGTTGCACCTTCCTCAGTCAGGGAGCAAATAAATGAATGGGGACTCCATTTACCAGCTTAGTGTTCACCCCTGGAGGTGACCCTCCCCTCCACAGCTCCTGCACTTATAACACCTGTGAGAGTTCTGTTGCGCTAGACACATCTCAACAGCACTGTGAAGGGGGACTCAAGTGAAGGGGGACTCAATTTTCCAGCTTGCTCTTGGCCCCTGGAGGCGGCACTTCCTTCCTCAGCTGCTGCCACTTGTAACACCTGTAAGCGCTATATAGCACTGGACACATCTCTGTGATGCTGTGAAGGGGGACCAATGTCCCAGCTTGATCTTGGCGCCTGGAGGCAGCCCTCCCATCCTCGGCTGCTGCCACTTGTAACACCTGTGAGCGCTATATAGCACTGGACACATCTCCACAATGTGGGATGGGGTGTGGGCCGGAGAAGGCTGGGCCATCCCTCTAACATCAATGAGAGAAAATCTGAGGTAATGTCCGTGGCCTTTCTTGCAGCGCTGGAGTGATATTAGCCACAACTGATAGTCAAGGACTGTTAGAAATGGGGTCTCTGGTTGGCACTCAGTTTGCACTCTGTCCAAGCAGGGACCCTCACTCAGGTCAGGACAAAGGAGAGACTCACTTAAGATAACCCCTGCTCACCCCCTTGGTAGCCTGGTACAAGCGGTCAGGCCTATCTCAAAGGCAATGTGTAAAGTATTTGTACCAAAACACACAGTAATACAGTGAAAACACTACAAAATGGACACCATACATGAAGGAAGGCTGGGAGTTGCTGATGTAGCCTGTACGGTCTCAGGTTTAGTCAAAGTCTCCTAGCTTCATGGAGTGCTTTCTGCACAAGTGGCTGAATTGATTGCTCTTACTATAGCATGTTGTGTTTTAGACTAGCTGACAGTGATAATTTTCACTCATAGTCAGTATGGCTTTGGTGTCGTCCATGACTTTGGACAGTTATGGTCACAACAGGAATTTATGACCTCTTCGGGGTTCCCAGATAGGAATGGGGAAAGTGTGCATAACTTCTTAAACGCAGTACAGCTACTTGCTCGATCACAGTTGTGAAATGCTCTGCACACTCAAAGGGGATGAGCATGTAACTGTAGGAAACAGGTATGCTGGTGAGGTCGCCAGATATTGTGCCTTAAATGCTTCTACTTTCAATGGTGAATATTAAAACAGGGGATCAGATGAGACCAATTAAAACCTTTTGGTAACGGCAGCCGATACATGGGAGGAAGTTAAAAGGCTGCAGAAGCCCTTGGTTTTCAGAAACCCTTAAAATAGAAAAATCTAAATGCAAGAACTTGGAAAGGAAATGGCGAAAAAACTATGACCCAGACAGAAAAGCTACTTACAAACTAGCCCTTCTTAATTATCACCGATTATGTAAGATCGCGCGCGCCAAACACGCCACCGAGATTATTCTACAATCCCAGAAT
The DNA here is from genome assembly GCF_031143425.1 of Pleurodeles waltl. NCBI lineage: Eukaryota > Metazoa > Chordata > Amphibia > Caudata > Salamandridae > Pleurodeles > Pleurodeles waltl. Next base: position 82,862,266 of record NC_090450.1, on the reverse strand, counting down.
TGCCCCAAAGTGCTGTTTGAAGTAGTTCAGGAACTCTCTGGTGGCTCTCGCCTATCTAAGCCCCCTGACTTTGACTCCAAGAAATGTAATGATTTGGCGACCTTCTTTGTGGATAAAATTGACAAAATGTATGCTGAATTCCACAATGACTCTAATCATGCCAGTATTATCACTAAATCCCAATCTACTCACTCTTTACCTTTTCCTATCATTCAAGAAACAACCCAAGTCAATCATTCTAACTTACTCAATGAATGGCTCCCTATGGATACTGCCTGTTTCTCTAATATTCTCACAAGCATTAAAACTGGTTCCCCGCAAGATCCTATCCCCATCTCGGTACTTCAAAAGCTTGACCCCTCCATACTTCTCTTCATTATGCAGTTTCTTAACTTGTCATTTACCGAAGCTTATGTGCCGGCATCATGGAAGCATGCAATGGTTCTTCCTTTACTTAAGAAAACTAACTCTGATCCTGAAATTTTCTCTAACTTTCGCCCAATTTCTCTTTTGCCTGTTTTTTCCAAAATTTTGGAAAAACATGTTAATTTTCAATTATCCCAGTTTGTAGAAACCAATAACATCCTCCACCCTTCCCAATCTGGTTTTCGTGTTGGCTACTCAACTGAGGCGACCTTACTGGGTGTGACTGAAAATATCCGCCAACAAATTGACAAAGGAGAAACTGTAGCTCTTATCCTATTGGATTTAAGCGCAGCTTTTGACACTGTATCTCTCTCATCTCTCCTAAAAACTCTTAATACTAAGGGCATTGGCGGCAAAGCCCTTCTGTGGTTATCCAGTTTTTTATCTAATAGGACTTTTCAGGTTTTCTCTCATATAGCTTCCTCTTTGACTCATGCATCCCCTTATGGAGTTCCCCAGGGCTCCATTCTCAGTCCACTACTCTTTAATATATATGTCAGTCCTTTGGCGAGCATAGCAGAACAAGCTGGTTTAACTATTTTTTCTTATGCCGATGACACTCAACTTATTTTTTCACTCTCTTCTAAAGAAACCGCTAACCCTCCCTCTTTGCAAATGGGACTATCTAAGATAGCCAATTGGATGCATTTTAATAAACTCAAACTTAATGGAGGTAAGACAGAACTCCTCATTTTTGGAAATAAAAAATCTCTTTGGGGCCCCCAACATTGGCCCTCTGAGTTGGGTGCCCCCCCCTATGCCTTCCCTCTCTGCACGTAACCTAGGCATCATAATTGATGATCGGTGACCAAAGTAGCTTCTACCTGTTTCGCTATCTTGAAGTGGCTTCGCAAAATTCTCTGGATGCTTCCTATGGCTGCCCAGAGAACTGTGATCCAAGCGCTAGTTATTTCTAGACTGGATTACGGAAACGTGCTCTATTTGGGTGCGAATAAAGAAGCGCTACATAAACTGCAAGTTGTTCAGAACTCGGCGGCCAGGCTTCTTTGCCAACTTCCCAGAATCACTCTTACTTCTGGTGCACTTCGTGAACTTCATTGGCTAAGAATTGAGAATCGTATCAAATTTAAAGCCCTATGCTACATGCATAAAATTAATACGGGCCTAGCTCCTAGCTACCTTAATATCCTGGTCCAACAATACCGGCCCTCTCGTTTACTTCGATCCTCTAATCAACTAAAATTCCAGGTGCCCAAATTCAGACGTGCCAAAATGGGGGGACGCTCTTTTGCTTTCCTAGCTCCCTCTCTCTGGAATTCTCTTCCCTCTTACTTGCGTCATGAAAGGGTGTTCATTAGATTTCGCAAAGAGCTTAAGACATGGCTCTTTAACCAGTAATTGCCTAAGTTGCTCGCCTGAGCCTGCCTTTGTCTTGCATTGTCTTTAGCGCCGGGAAACCTTCGGGTAGCTGTGCGCTATATAAAATCAATAAATAAATAAATAAATAAGCAGAACAGCAAAGCTGGGTGAGAGCAGGTTGTGTAAAGAGAGACGAGGATGACATTTGGGTTTTAGGAGATGGAAGACCTGTATTGCCAGACAGTTTGTTACCCCCAATGGCTAGAGATTCTCATGGACCTGCTCACGTAGGTAGCAATGCCGTGGTGCATCTGTTTCAGCAGACATGGTTTAATCCTAGGTTCACAGTGTTGGCTGAAGTGTTATGTCACAGGCTTGTTGTGTGTCAGCAGATGAATATAGGTAAATTAATTGCAGTAACACAGTCACATTGTGAGATCAGAAGGTCCCTTTAACAGGATGCAATTGAACTTCACTGAAATGCCAGTGTGCAGAGCACTGAAATATTTCTTAGTGAATGTGTGCATTTTTTCACGTTGGGATGAAGCCTACCTGACCAGGAGAAATGACAGTCTCAAAGAAGCTAAATTGTTGAGAGAGCTCATACCCAGATTTGGGTTCTTGCCATCTATGGAGTCAAATCGAGGGACCCACTTTAACAATGAGGTGCTGAGACTATTGTGTGCACCATTGCAAGTGGAGCAGAGGCTGCACTGTAGTTATTGACCTGATGCTTCAGGAACTGTGGATAAAGTCAACGGGACGCTAAAATTCAGAGTGGCTAAAGTGTGTGTTTCAACTTTGAAAAGCCTGATACGTTGTCCCTTGTGTTGATGAGTCTTCGCAGTACTCCCTATAGGAAGGACAGGATTATCTCCACATGAGATAATTATGGGCAGACCCCATGAGATTGCCAGCTGTGCTGCAAAAGTACTTGTGAACATTATAGACGACATGGTTCTTGATTACTGCAAAGGACTGGCTGATATGGTGCGTTATGTGGCTCCTCAGGTTGGAGAGGCTACAGCCCCACCTCAACAGAAGCACTATCATGACCTCAGTCCCAGTGACTGGGTTATGGTGAAGAAGCACATGCACAAAACGTGCTTTGAGGCTTGGTGGAGAGGACCCTACCAAATCATCTTGGTCACTGCAACAGCTGTGAAGTGTGGAGATCTCCCCAACTGGGTGCATGCCTTGCATACTTGCAGAGTCCCTTGTCCCCTTGATGATGTAACAGTACCTCTCCTTGAGGTGCCAGTGGTTACAGGGAGACAAAAGGATCATGGTAGTCAAGCTGTTGGGGATCAACAAGAGTCTATGACAGCACATGTTCAGCCGGAGGTGGGGTGGTCTGAATGAGTTAATAGTTGAAGGAGGAGCAAGAGGGTCCCATCCTGTAGTGTTGACTGTGCCAGATTCAGACCCTGGTGAAGGGCCTAGTGCTGCAGTAACTCGAGTAATGACTGAGTTTGCCTGAAGTGAGAGTACCACATATAATCCCAGAAGACACTTAGGAATCTGGTCTAAATGGCAGTGCTATGAAGGGCCAGTAGTGCGGAGATCAAAGAGAGCAAAAGTAACCTGTTGGAGGTACTCCTCACATGAATGGACATACCTTGCTTCCAATTCAGTTGTTAAACTTTTTGGTAACTGATAGGACATCATAGGAGACTGAGACTACAATCTGCATGTCGTCGGCATAGGAGATCACAAAGATTCCAAATGATTGAATCAGGTTCGCCAATGGATCACCTAGACACTGAAGAGAGTGGGGCTTAAAGATGACCCCTGAGGGACCCCACATGGGTGGGAAAAAGGCTCAGATGTAAAATTGTGCAGAGATACCACTTGTGCTCTATCCACCAGAAAAGAACTTAAAAGGGAGAGGGAGGAATCTCTGATACCTATGGGTTCTAGCCGGTTGATTAACACTGAGTGGTTGACAGTATCAAATGAGGTTGATAAGTCCAGAATAATCAAAGCCGCGTTACCACCCTAATTGACCAAAGACCTGATTTCTTTTGCAGTGGCCACTGGTGCTTATTCAGTACAGTGATTAAGACTGAAAACGTACTGGGTGCTATCAAGGATGTGGTGTTTGTCAAGGAAAGCCATGAGATCCATGTTCAATGTTTTCTCAAGAATCTTGGCCAACAGAGGAAGGTTGAAGATGGGCTTATAATTGTTACACCTAGGGGGTCAAAGGAAGGGGAGTTGAGTAGGGGAAGCACCAATGCCCTCTTCTAGGTTAAAGTGAAATGCCCTGAGGTTATAATCTTGTTTTGATAATTGAACTGCTGCAGGTGTTAGATGTTACATTTTCTGCTATAATCAGGGCTTTAGATTTGCGGAGAAGTTGTTTGTATTTGTTCCTTTCCTCAGGGCAATAGTTGTTTCTCGATTTTTGTTCCTGATGTCTACATTTTCGTTTTAATAATAGATCTTGTGAATGCCACAGGATCGAGAGCTTTCTTTCGTGAGTGTTTAATCATCTTTAGAGGGGGTAGCTAAAAAACTGGTAAATCAATCCAGTTAAAAAATGAGGTGGTCACTATGTCTATGTTATTATCCAAAATGGGTCCAGACTTCACAAGAATATTATTTAGTTTGGTTTTATCAATTTTATCAAGGCTCTGACTTTGATCAAGGTAGGCGCAGGATGACTGTGTAAGAGCTTGACCACTCACTCACAAAGGCAGGTTGTCTGCAGGGGCGATGACTGTTCCGCAGTCCTTCCGGAACACCTCTTGGCACTACCACCGTAATACAGGAGTCCGGCAAGTGTCCCCAAAAGGGTGGGGGTTTGGATGAGAGAGAGGGAAGAAAGATATTGTCTCTGCTGCCTGGTCCAGCCAGCTCCCAATGCTTTGGGGTGCAGGTAATCGCTGTCAGCATTAGTTGTTCAGTGTCCAGAGCTATAAGGAATAGGATAGGGATGAGTGATGTGTTGGGGCCACTCTTGTACAGTATTTTTGCACACAGTCTATTATCTCAGCTAATCACCTTTCACTCAACATGTTCCTCGCACTTCCTCTCTACTCAATTGGGCTTACAGGAATGCACCATCATTGCCTGGATCTGCTCTCTGTCTCAAACTACTTAGAGTAATCACTCTTGGTATAGTTGTTCACACTGAAAACTTATAGCACTCAAACATACAACAGAAACTCTTTCCAAAAAGTTATAAACGTACACTGATTTATACAGTCAAGTGAAAACCTGCTTTTTCTGTTGTTTTTTTGCGGAAGCACTTATATCAATTCTAGACAATACTAAAAGAGTTCCTGCAAAATGAGGATCGTTATCATAACAAGCAACTCACATGTAATTAGCGATGTCACACACATATGAAGGTTGTTCATCTCACAACAGTCTTTTTGTGTGCTGATGACTTATCAGATTTTATAATGAATCAAGAAGGCAGGGTACAGATGCACAATAAATGTCAAAGCTTCAAGCATTTCTGTACACTCTCTTAATCAACCTTAAAACTTTTGTTCTTTCTTGAAAATAAAGTCATGTTTAGGGGTGTGAGTGCCTGTATGTTGAGTTGTGTGAATGCGTGTCTGCGTGTATGTATGTAAGTGTGTGCTGATGTGTGTGTGAATGGATGTATGCATGCGTGGATGAATGTGGGAATTGGTGTGTGTATGCGTGTGTGTGTGTGTGTGAAGGGAGGGGCGTGTATGAAGGGTGGGTCTGGAGAATAAGGGGGGTGGAGGGCAACCTGTGGAGGGGGCAGGTGGTGGGGAAGACCCCTATCAGGGATTCCCTGTCACTGACAGTGCCTACAGCCATGGTTTTTGTGGAGGTAAGGAAGCCCCGAATACCATGGCAGTAGGCGGGGTCATAATCCCGCAGGTGGTACAGTGACGGCCGCCGGGCTGGAGATTGATGTCGGTCCGTGTTGTACATTGGCGGTTTGGCTTCAGCCAAACCACCAATGTCATAGAATGGAGGAAAGTACCGCCAGCCTGTTGGCAGTACTTTCCTCCATATTACCGAAGACCGCCGGGGTCATAATGAACCCCTATGTTTTTTTTTATTACTTATGGTTATCTGGATTTGCACAAACTTGCGACCTCCAGACTACAGTAAATGTGAATGGCAAGTGTTCACCTCACCTTGCTGTCTTACTGCAGATAGATTACAACTTGGTGTTCCAAGAAAGTGGAAGCTACTAACGGCTTATACATTTTTGAAAGAGGGACACCTAAGAACTGAGAGAGAGACCGTCATAACCCGCGTACTCACAGGGCATACGAAACAGTAAAAAGACTGCGGCACTGCGGCACTGTTGTACCTAAATCTCTCAAGGGGACTTGTAGAGTTGTGGTTTTCAGTAAAGAGTTCTTCAGAGGCGTGTCAGTGGGAATTGGTCAGGGTCACCTGGGCACTGCGATTCCATTTGCAGAATTGCTGCCTTTGCAGATGCCTGGTGGGACTGCTTTTATGCACGCCAATAGACAAATCTAAAAAATCTAACCTTTGAAGATATACCTAAAAGGCTCTCACTGACAAACTGTGCAGAGACTGGATCATGAAAATTGTCATCCATCAGACAGGATAACAATCATTCTGAAAACAGAAGCAGGCCATAATGAAAATACCAAGTGTAGAAGAATGTCATTGGAATGTCTTACCCTGAGTGTAGATATTAACAGCCAGTGAGTCAATCATGATTCTTCTTGGTTTTGTCAATCTAATGAAAATAGGGCGGGCGCTCACATCATCACAAAGTGAAAGCGCAGGAAATGAGGAGATCCTGTGAAGCATTAAAAGGGAATGATGTCTAATTCAAATCTAATCTTCTGACAAAGGATCCCATGAAAATGAAATATCTTGATTATATGCACACTGCCTAAAGCTCAAATGTTTTGACTTATGAGTAACCTAGAAAAAAACTTCTGTGATAAAAATGCCAACATATTGTTGGAAATAATCTTAGCAGTTCCTACAAGATAAATTACCCCAAAAAGAAGAGCTTATTTGGCCCGAGATAGGGTAACCAAGTTAAATGGGAAATCGATTTTGTCAAACCTATATTTTCAAGGGAAAACCGGAGACGATACACAAAATATAATTTCATTCTTTGAGGGAATGGGATGTGAAGAGATTTAAGACTACCATTTTGGTCAATTCTGAGAAGACACTATGCTAAAATGATTTCACGTTTAGTGTAGACTATCTTGATCGTGAGCCCTGAGCCCTTGGTATCCGGCCTAAACAAAGGGTATGATTACCTGTGTGAGACTTATTTTGTCTGCAGTAGAAATGTGACAGGCCGCAGCGTCAATTAAGTTTCCTTTCCTTAACAAAGTAAGGTAAGTCCTTTCCTTAAAAAAGTGCTAGTCATGGGTAATTCACATTGAGTCCACCTTGGGCTTAAAGCGTTCGTACAAGCAAAGGTTGTCCAAATGCTGTTCCATGGTCTGAAGAGTATATCCTAGACCAGACGTGTCCTGTTCAGGCTCAGCTAGCCTTTAATGCACACTTTTCTTGGTTGAGTGTCAAAAACTATACTAAAAGTGGCCACCAGCCTCGCTTTGAGCATTGAGTCCTTTCAGTGTAGAGTAAGCAAAGGGTATCACTAGAAGACACTTTGTACAAGCTCTTTGAAGTCCCTAATCTAGAATCTTCAAGGAGTCACTTTGGAGGTCCATCTGCAGCGTTGTAATTTGGCAAATTCAGGGACAGAACATCATAATGTTGTTTAATTTGAGACTAGAGTGTTAGCCTTAGCCCTGTCAGCAGTAGGTTTTCATTTTCACGTTCAGCTGTTTCAGAGAGTGAATTGCATGTCTGTGTCCGTTTTGTTCACAGAGCTGAGATGTGTCAGTGAGTATGATGCTGATTGGTGCTTTGCACACACTTGACCACAATTGATAAATTGACAAATTTACCTGTTCGAAAGATACTTCTGAATATAAACATATAGCCATGCTAGTGATATTGGTGGAGAACAATACCTATATAGCCAGTCCCTAGTAGTCATTTGGAAATTTGCCAATATTTGCTGCACAAGACGAACACGTTAGCATCTCCTGCAAATGGCAAAGCATCCTCCAAGATGAAACCGAAGTGGGTGTGCTACAATTAGAAATACCTTCAGAGATCCCCCCTCACTAACACGAAACATGCACCAAGAGGAATACCAATAACCAAGAGTGGTGTTATGAATGTTTTTTCTGGTAGTGACACACTGGTAGCACACGACTAAAGTTGTTATAGTGGGCATCCCACATGTCCATGGATTGTTATGGTAAAGGTAATGTCAGGACATGCCAAAGACGAGCACTGACATGACTCAGACAGTGTTTCAGAATCAGTAAGATAATGGATCAAAATGTGCAAATTGTAGACAAGTTTCAACTACGTAGAGCAGAGCACGAGGTCCAAGCCCTGATCCAGGCACCTGGGCTAAAGTATGTGTTTAACTCTCATCACACCTCGAGTTATTGAAACACTACCACAGACATCATTTACACGGGACTGCTGTGGTGGAAGCCAGAGGTCTTAGATGCGGAGGGTGGACTCATAAGCGCAAGAGTTTTTTGTGATAACAAATACATGATTCTGGTCGCACGTTCCTCTGGAAAAGGAAAAGTCAAATGCATGAAATCGTTCCCTTTTGCAGTCCTATGTCTGTGCTATGAGAACTAATCTGGTAAGCCAGCAGTGTCTTCATCCAGATCCTTATAACATAGTAGAAGGACTATGTTCAAGTACCTTAGGCGCACTGGCGATTGCTTTGATATTGCACATGTTTAGCTGTAGTTTGATAGAAGAAATGTAAGACTAATTTGAGATAAAAAACTCTAGATAGCAATTCTCAAATGCACAAACAGCACAAAATGTATTGAATCAAAGGGCAATTGCATGGTAAATCCAATTCACTCTCATGATCAGGCCTAGATGTCAGCTGAGAGTAACAGACGGCCGGTGAAGTCTGAGTGAACAATCTGTGATAGCAAGTGACTGGATAACTTGTCAACGCCTCCAAGTGCTGACAGATGGTATAGGAGTAGGCTCCTGGTCCCACAACGTGTTCAGGTCTCTGCCAACCTCCCTCCTTTCAACATGCACTGATGGGACAGAAGGAACACAGTGTAGACCTCTGTTCTTATGCTGTCAACCGCAAACACTGTCATGGACATACGCGTCCCATGAAGGCCTCTGCCATCCCCACGCCTACCTACACTACTGGGGTTAGAGAACCACTCAGCAGGCCCGCCATAATACTTGGGCCCAGATTTAGGAAAATTGGTGCTTCATTTCATGAAGCGCCACTTTTCTTGCAGCCCTTTGCGACCCCCCTAACTCCATCATGTGTGCGCCGTATTTAACATACTGCACACCATGGTGCAGGGTAGGGACAATAGCATCATAATTTTTGACGTTATTGTTGTACTTTGCAGGATTAGCACCAAAAATGTTGCCGCTAATCCTGCAAAGTACGTAGAGGCCCATTAAAAATAAAGGTATGCCTCCTTTTAACGCCTGCTCTGTGCAGGCGTTAGAAATGCTGCTAGGAGTTACTGGAGCTCCAACTTCAGTGACTCTGGAGGTTGAGAAAATCCTTCACATTACAGGGTCACTCATAATGATAACCTTAATATTTTAGAGTGTATAGTTTGCCACACTGCTGAATTGCATGTTGTTTTAGTCTCAAAAAATCTCTTAACCTTTAAAGCTATATGGGAGCAATACCCATATTTCACCATCACACATTTTACCACTTTACTTTGCTGATAACCAATTCCTTAATCTTTATTTTACGCAAAGGGGGCTTAGAAGCAATGTAGACCCCCACTGTCAATGCTTTTCTTTTTTTCCTTAAAGGGCCACTCTTCCTTAGAGAGTAAGGGCCACATGTAGGAAAGTCCGAGATTGCGACTCGGAAATTGCGAGTCTGTCCGGCTCGCAATTTCCGAGTCGCAATCTCGGATACAGAACGATGTCTCAGACACCGTCTGCGACTCGCTATGGGGTCGCAAAGACCCACCTCATCAATATTCATGAGGTGGGTTGCATTTTGCGACCCCATAGCGAGTCCCTGCACTCACAGGGATGGTGGCCTGCTGAAGTCAGTAGACCTCCATGTCTGTGACTGCTTTTTAAATAAAGCAGTTTTTTTTTTTCATTTTGCAGCCCGTTTTCCTTAAAGGAAAACGAGTTGCAAAATGAAAAAAATACCGAAACCATTTTGTTTCGTTTTTTTCAGAGTAGGCAGTGGTCCATAGGACCACTACCTGCTCTGAAAAAATATTTTTTCGACATTCACTAAGGGGAAGGGGTCCCATGGGGACCCCTTCCCTTTTGTGAATGAGTTACCACCAGTGTGACACTGGTGGTAACTGCGAGTTGCTTTGCGACCGCATTCGTGGTCACAAAGCAATTCTGAATTGCGATGCGAGTCGCAAATAGGAAGGGAACACCCTTTCCTCTTTGCGAGTCGCATTCACAAATTGCGAGTCTGTACCGACTCGCAATTTGTGAATGGGCATCGCGTGAGGCCGTTTGCATGGCGCAAACTGCGATTTTCGCAGTTTGCGACATGCAAACGGCTTGCTACATCTGGCCATTACTCCACTGCAAATTAATTCTGTGTGGTTGCATGTGAACACCCCTGTACCACCCATGAATGCCTTCTTGATGCAAAGTAGCACAACGTAACACACACCAGAACTTTTGCATTACTTTGGGGAACATTCCCACAAAAATCCTCGTTTGTGTTGGGTGGTAAATCGTACTCCAACTCTTTGTGCTGGGCTTGCGACACTTATGTGATATAAACACAGTGTGAAGTGTAAGTAAATCTGGGTCCAAGTATTCATCTTCTCTGTGGCAACTCCTCAGTGACCGTCAGCCATCACCTCTTTAGGGCACTCTACATTTATTTGACTGGATCAGTCCCAAGATTTCTCCAAGAGTGCGGACTCATTAGGTAGGGTGCAAGCTGGGAGCTGGTATTCTGTTAAAAAAAAAGCGTTGACTACGCGAGATCTCACGTAGCTGCCTTATCACCAGGTTTAGCAGTAGATGGCTTCAAGTAATTGATTAATTAAATCCAGGTCAAGATAGGGGTTGGGACTCTGCAAGACTGTCATCCTACCCTCAACCTTCTTAACTGCCTTTTTATCAGGGTCTGCGGCAGGTACCTTCTCTCATGCACTACACCTTCAGCCACTTTTTGGCTTAGCGCAGGGTTCTGCAAAGTTGGTCCTGGAGAGTCGGGTCCATGCCAAGTTTTTAGCATATCCACATTTCGAAAAAAGATGTTCCAGAAATCTACATTTTTCTAAATGTGGATATGCTAAAAATCTGGCATGGGCCCGGCTCTCCAGGACCGACTTTGCAGAACCCTGGCTTAGCGTGACACACCCTTAAAGCCAGTTGCTCAGAAATTCAGGCCATATTTCAGAGAAGGCTGAATCATAGATCCATAGTCATCCATAGGCTATTGTGAGTATGTACCTGAATACTGTGGTGAGAATATTGTCTGATGTAAATATTGTGTCCTAAATAGCTCCTGCAAAATTTCGCCTTTCTGAAGTTAATTGAAAAAATATAAAGGTAGTAAGACAATTTTTTCGTAAACAATATCTAGGACATAGGTTTTGAAAAACACGATATTTATGTGTAAGATATTCTGATATACAACGCTTTTGAGAAATGCATGCCTGAGTTCCCTAACCACCAGCTTCCTATGTGATCTCAAATCACTTTTGGATTTTGCAGGAGCTTTGCTGATTAGACAAACATTTTGCCCGCAACATCTACTTTTCTATTGTATGTTTTCTTTTGAATTTTAAAAGCAAAGATTTTTTGGAACCCTAAAAATAACGAACAAATATCAAATGTGTGTTTCATCAACCATTTTAATAAATACATACCTGAATTTATAGTTTTAATTGACATAGGTACATGAAATGCTTTAAAAGACAAAAAATGAGGCAGGGCCCGAGACTTAGAACTTTTTGGTACCTTATATCAGAGGCTAACCCTTTGCATGAAAGTGACCTGTTGCTCATGAGTTTTGACTTTGGCTAAATATCACCAATCAATCATTTACCCAGACTGTGCTGGTTCAGCTCGGGTTAACGTCAAGGCTGTGTTGATCTCTGATAAATATGGTTGCTTAAAACCATGTCAACATGAGCAACATTTACATTTATTCCCATCAACGTTTAGTTCTCGTAGTAGTTGGTTCTGCAGCTCAGAGTGGAAAAAACCCTCCTTCAGGCTTCGAACATGAAGCAGTTTGCCCCTTTCCTATGTCTCTCACTGCTCTTCCTGAGCGGTGCCCTCGGCTCTGTGCCCCCCATTCCCCCCACGCCTCTGATACCCGAAGCCTGCAACGCTACAGTATTTCAAGCAGGTCTGGCCATGGAAGAGATTAATAAAGACCGAGATGAAGGCTACGTTTTCGCCCTTTATCGTGTAGCTGATGCGCACCGCCAACCCGTGGTAAGAAAATTATTACCTTTTCGATCCCTTTATTATCGTCTCCTGGAAGATGAAAGTCTGAGAAAACGCGGAGGGGCGTATTCTCTGCAGCACACTTACTACAAAAAAAATGAATTAATATTTTAACATTCCGCACGTTTTACGATCTCACACAGCCAATGTGGTCTTGCCAGGATTCGAACTAGCCTTCTACAGAAGCAAGCATTTAGCGCTCTCAGCCATCTTACACGCGGTGCTATCAAGTTTATTAATCGTCTTTCACAGATAGTAGATCAGTTTCTCTTGTCGCTTTTAAGTGGGAGAGGCTAAAGGGCGCCGTTTATGGTTTGTGTCTTGTCTCAGGCATATGTGTTTTTATAAGTTCATTTATTAAGTTCTTTTCCGCAATGCATTTAGTTGGGGAGGTAGAAATATCTGTTTCCAAAGCAAAATTTCCTTCACATTTCGATTGTTCGGACCATTAAATCTTTCATCAATATCCATCATTACCAAGCTCAGTTTTAACTAATACAGTCCTTTCACATATGTGCAGTTATTTATTCAGTTTTGTACTAAAACAATTTTATTAGATTTCCAAGAACAATAAAAGAGGCAGAAAACCGCACCCAACAAGGTAAAGGTGCAGTTGTCTTCAAATTAAAGTCAAGTGATAAAATACCACCAAACATGCTGTGGGATATTGGGGTACTAGTTGTCTGGGGTGTGAGCCCTGGTCAAGCAGCAACCACCATCCTTGTCAGGGTAAGGCACAAACAAACCCCTAATTAACCTTTCCTCAGCCCTGTGGTAATATGTAAAGTATTTGTACAACACTTCAAACAGTAATACAGTGAAATCATCACACAAAAAGGATCCCACATCAAGTGTGCAAAATAGAGCTAAATGTAATGAATAAAACAAGACCAAAACGAAACAATCCAGTCATGAGACTCGTAGATATGATTTTCTGAAGAATAAAGTGTAAAATAGTGCCAAAAAGCATAAAACCCCAACCACAGCTATCTGGTTGAGCTGGACTGGGTCAAAGTCAAAAGTTCAGGCTGACCACAATGCAGCATGAGTCATATACAGTCCCAGATGAGCCTCACTGACATATTACTTTCTCCAGTTTTGTGTCAAAAGAACTGTTCACATTGGAGAGGGTATCAGGTAGCAAGGAGAATGTCCCAGACGATGACGGGCATGGCGCGGTGAGCAGACCAGGTGTCGCAGATGGGCGAGCTGGAGCTTTGAGTTCGCGGTTGTGGGAAATTGGGTGGTTAGTTGACTGGCGTAGGAGTCCTGGCCAACAAACAGCCACAGTCCCTTGCAGGGTGAACCACAAAAAGTCACTAATTTAACCTGTGCTTAACCCTGGGTAGCTTGGCACAAAAAGCAGTCAGGCTAAACTTAGAGGCAATGTGTTAAGTATTTATGCAGCACATAAACAGCAATACAGTGAAAACACAACAGAATAAAAATCCCAAACCAATTTAGAAACAGAGAGATAATTTCAATGAATTATTTGACACCAAAAAACGTCAAAATTCAATTAGTAGAACCGGAGTTATACATTTTTAGTATGGAACTGATAACGCGTCCTTCTATGTTAATTTTATACACATTAGGACTCGTTTTAGGCCGATAACTCTTTGGACCCAGTGGTGAGACACCGTAAGACGAGATAACTGATCAATATGTCAAGCAAAATGTCAATAATGTCATCAACATATATCACCACAATATATTTCAGTTTAGACATTTATTAAAACTGTCGGCGCAACCATGACCTTTCAGTCATGAATAACCACACCTTATTGAAGTTTTTGAATTTTATTCCCTATTGATTACAATCTAATAGTAGATGTATTCATCTCAAAACCAAGAAGCAAAAGAGCATAGTCACGAAATGGCAATTATAATCGGATTTAGACAATGTGAAGATGACAAACATTAAGCCACAAATCAAATGCGTTAAACAGCATATACGACGCAGTTCAGCATTTCACCATGTCAGTTGCATTTGTCACATCAGTCAAGGTGAGTCCTAGCCTATCCACTAATTAGCATTGGCATGTTGGACTTCATGCAAAAACAATTTAGAACATCAATTTAGAAAACATCTAACTAAGGCCACTAATCAAAAATACAGCAGTTGGTACCTAGAAAGAAAAAGCAAAGAAACAAATTTCAATAGCATCAGGTATATTTACCCTCCTCCGAATAGGTCAGCATACAGGTTCAGACTTCGTCTTCAGGACATCAGTCGAATCACTGTCAGTCTGTCTAGTCTAAGGGCAGTGGACACTTCCCTCATAAGGAGGAAACTGAGATGGGGCAACTAAGGGCGAGGATGGTTTTATTAAGTCTCAAGTCACCAAACAGAGTGACAGAGTTTCTGGATGCAATCAATATCATTCCCTACCTAGGTCTCTCGAACCCCCTGTGTCATGGGTTTTTATCCACTTTTTACAATACCTTCCCCCAAAATTCTATTGGACAGTCACTTTCCCCATTATCTGTAACCTATCAAATTATACATTAAGTAATGCATTTGTCATCTTGTGATAAATCATAACACTTTGATTGGTCTTCAATAATTGACGTTTTTCGTAGGTGGCACATCCGGGGTTACTTCATTCTTTGGCACACTCTTCGGGTCAAAAGTTCTCTTTTCCATGGTTGAACGTCCTTGAAAGTGTCCATATTCTGTTGCAAAGTGTATAACTCTATACCAAAGCAGCTAGCATGCGAATGGGAAAAACCATTAATGTATCAAAAACGTAGAAAAGAACAAATGCTGGGTCATGGCCTTTAGCAAGTCAGCACACTGGAGAAACAGAAAAATATGCTTTAATATGAGAGTTGCACAGCTAGTTCTTCAGCTCACGCTAACTTAAGACTTACGGATTCTAATAAAATGATCTTTGTACGTTTAATATATTCGATTAATTCATAATGCAAACAATTATTTCTTGTAAATGGCATTAGTATGTGCGTACAATAATTCTTCCATGTTTAAAATATGTTTCAATGAATAATATTATTAATGCAGCATTGTTAAATGTCAGCATTTCACATCTAGAAAAGATAATGTTCAAACTACACTCTCTCAGTCCCTCCTCTGATGACGCTCGTCATCACAAACTTTCTTTGATCTAGTTTTCACCTTGCGCATGATACGCATTTCAACATCTTGCCCTTTATGAGAACTTTCCCATATTTCATTGAACATTTTCTCTCTTTCACTTTCTTCATTTCTCCTGGTTCTTTTGGTCCATTTTCTTTTTACTTTGTCATTTATTTTACATATTCCCCATAATCCTAATAGACAAATCATAACAATTAATAGACCCATCATAATTTTTGCAAGTACCCCATTCCAAATGTTGGTAAACCAGCTTCCCACTCGGGCAATTCCCTTGCCAAATTTCTCCCAAACACCAAGTTCTTTCAAATCTTTCAAATCTGTACTATCTCTAGTAAGGTTAGTAAGCATGCTTCTAATTTTCTTACTGTTATCTGGAATAAATGAGCAACAATGACGCTCATTAAGCATTTTGCAGACCCCTCCACTCTTTGCTAAAAGAATGTCTAAAGCAAGCCGATTTTGAAGAGTCATAGCTCTTTCTGCAGCAAGTTCAGTATCCATCAGGAGTATGGCTCCTGTAAAGTTTGTCAGCATGTTATCCACAATAGTAGACAACTTTTGTATTTTCATAGAATTCAAGATAACCCCTACTGACGGGATTATAGCTCCAAATATATCACCAATGACAGCCGCCACTGATTCTCGTTTTTGTCTAGAATGTTGTAATTCAGTCGTTTTAGGTATTTGTTTTAAGTCATCAATCTGGTATATCTTTGGAAACACTATCCCCAAATAACATGTCCCATACCATCCCTTAGGGAGACGGTAATAAGCATTTAGTCCACAAATATAATAGATTCCAGGAATCGCTGGATCTTGTCCATTTAACATAAAGGTCCATTTACTCTGAAACAAAAACACGTGCCTACACTTACTCGTACCTACAAACAAATTGTCTTGATCAGATTTTGGTCTATATTCACAAAGCCTACCTACGTGTAATGCATCTATAGCTAATTTACCTTATGTTTTGATTGCAGTATAAGCATAATCATTTGCATAGGTGTGTTTTTCTAATCCTTTTTCTAACCTTTCTTTTAATACTTTGCGTCTATCGTCTGTGTGATCTAAAAAGCTCTTTTCTACAGGTGACAATAAGCAAGTCAAATTGTTGCGATATGCATAAGCAGTTCCACATGTAAGTGTTGGCTCAAAGAATCCTCTAATTATCTTTATATCATGCTCTTTAGCTAACTTATTCAAAAATTCAATCACAGGCACAAAGGAAAACACAACATCTAAATTCGAATAAAAGTATTGCACATGCTCTTGATTATAGAATCTTGTTAGTAGCAAGCTGCAACTAATTCCATAAGTAAGTGGAAGGCTATGATAAGTAACTCCCTCCTGCACAGATGAAGGAATTTTAGTACATACATAACAGTCTTTCGCATCCATTGTTTCCACATATTCGTTCAATAAGCGATAGAAGACATTTGTAGAAAGCTCCCCTTTTGCATTAGTTCCCTCATGCATATGTCTTGCATCCTGCTCAAATTTCTCCCAAGGTGTTAGTTTAGTAGTAGTCTCAGGTTTTGAAGTTGCGTTAATCGTTTCTTTCTCTCTCCATGGAATTCCCACAATCACTCCTACAACCATTATTGCACACACAACACCCATTATAAGACCTAACCAACCACACACTTTACTTCCTTTGCTACTATAAGCCATGTTTGTATAGAATCAGAATAGCAGATCAACAATCAACTTTGAGGAAAACTTCTCTTTTTTTTTCTTTTCTTTTTTTTCTCTTTGTACAATTTCAGCGTCTTCACTCACTCCAGGACCCTTTTCGTCAATTCAGGTTAGCAGCTTGTCACAATCAGGTTTCTTTTTAAGTCAAATCCGGTTGTAATGTCAGTCTCAGTAAGTTTCTAGAGTCTCTTTCGTTAGTTTACAAAAGATTTTCAAACTTAGCCAAGTCTTCCTTGAGTTTTGTTCAGGTACCGTAATACTGGCCTGATACTTCTCGATCAAAACAGAATGCTAGGAATTCTTGTTGCCATTCAGATGTTGTAGCATACGCCAATTCAGGACCTGTATATCTTCTGTTCGCAATTCTTTTCCTCTTTACTCATCGTTCTCCTTGTTGTTCTCCTTCACTCAGATCATCAGCTTGTGTGGTATCACTTTCTTCTATTATGGTGTCGTTTGATACCTCTTTTATTTTAAGATGCGATTTGTCTGGCCAATTATCGCCTCTATGGGGGTCATTCTGACCTCGGCAGTAAAAGGCGCTTACCGCCGGTCAGAAGACCGCCATAACACCGCCGCGGTCACGGTAAACCGCCACGGTCATTCTGACCCGCAACTACCAAACCGCCAAAAACCCGACCTCCACAGAAGGCCACCACACCAACGGCCAGCGAAAAACTGGCGGTGACCAAACCTCCACCGTCACGCCAACAGAAATACGCCCATGCCATTACGACCCACGAATCCACTCGGCGGTCATTCAACCGCGGTATTCCATTGGCGGTACACCCCGCCGCGGTCAAAATACACACCCAGCTCCAAAACACAGCCACATTGGACAATTTGAAATACACATACCTGATACACATACATGCACCACTCCCACACATCCAAACAACTATAAAACACACACCCACATCACCCACAAACCCCCACTACTAGAAATTCGGAGATAAGGCGAGAGACAGAGAGAGAGCACAGCGAACGAAAACCCCAACACACAGAGGAACTCAACATCATCACCCACACTACATCCACGCACAAAACACCACACACCACCACACTCATCACCACAAACACCACCCCACACGACATCCACACCACCCCATGGCACCCCAAAGACACCCCAGGTTCTCGGATGCAGAACTCAGGGTCATGGTGGAGGAAATGCTGCGGGTAGAGCCCCAGCTCTTCGGGACACAGGTGCAGCACACCACCATTGCCAGGAAGATGGAGCTATGGCAAAGGATAGTCGACAGGGTCAACGCTGTGGGACAGCATCCCAGAAATCGGGAGGATATCCGAAAGCGGTGGAACGACCTACGGGGGAAGGTGCGGTCGATGGTGTCGCGCCACAACATCGCGGTACAGAAGACTGGCGGCGGACCCCCACCACAACCCCCAGAATTCACAGCATGGGAGGAACAAGTCTTGAACATCCTGCATCCTGAGGGCGTCGCAGGAGTAGGCGGAGGAATGGACTCTGGTAAGTCTAATCTCAACTACTTCATCCCCTCCACCCACCAGCATGCCTACCCACACCCTCACCCTCACCCCCAACCCCCCATCACACATCCTCCTTGATAATGTCTCACCAGCACAACCCACCAATCCCAACACCAAGCCCTGCATGCCACCACAAACCATGGACACCCATCACCTAAGCATGACCACTGCACATACCCATCCCCCCCACAAACCACCCTCACAACACCTCCCCCAAGGGAATGCCAGCACTGGGGGACAAGGGCACCCACACATTGCACGCTATGGCACACACAGAAGCAATAACCATACTCTTATACCCCTGCAGGACCCGAACGCCAACACACCGCCCAGGAGGGTCCAGAAATGTCCATCCCACCCCCAGAACAGGCCCCCAGTGATGACAGCAGCTCTGTCGACCTGGAACCAGATGACCAGCCCGGACCATCGGGGACCTCTGGACAGTCGGTTCCCCTCAGACAGCCACAGGCCACAGCAGACCTACACCCCTCTGGGAACACCAGCACAGCACCCACCCAGCGGGCCCATGCCTCTGTTTCTAGGACAGGTCAAGCAGCGGTGTGTCTACCACTACAGGGCACCCAGTTTAACCCACCACAACAACAACAACAGGGACCTGGGGGCAGTGGTCGTGGGCACACGGTCCAGGGGACAGAGGCCCAGGAACAAAGGGGAACTGGGAGGGCTGCTGTGTGACAGAGGGAGGACAGGCCCAGGGAACCCACTCTCCACGAGGCCCTCACCTCCATCATGGGAGCGTACCACCACTCCCAAGAGACGATGGCGACGGTCCTGGCCAGGTTTCAGGAGATCCAGGCCCTGCAGGAGGAACAGTACATGGGGTTCCGGGAAGAACTCCGCAACATCAGTTCCGCAATGGGTACAATCGTCGTGGCACTCAACCTGATTGTCACCACATTGCGGGACCATGTGGCACCCCAAAGGGCCCCTGTCACTAGCATGGAGGAAGAACAGCCGACCACCTCCGCCGGCGCTAGTGGACAGGAGGCCCCTACACAACAGCAACGGGCCACCCGAACCCCACCCCCTGCAGAACAAGAACCACCCCGCAAGAAGGGCCTGAGATCACGTAAGAAGACAGAGTAGGATGTCAAGACCCCCGCCATGCAAGGATACCCCTGGATGTCATCCCACTGTCCCACTTGTTCACCCTGTCCAACCTTAAACTGCCCCTGCTCCACCTTCCACAGGCATATGGACAATGCACCTGTGCGACTGAGAGTCTGGACTCTGCCATGGACAGTCCTCCACCATCACCCATCACCGTATTAGAACAATTCCCCAAAATGTGCACTTTAATAAACACACTTATTGCACAAAATTCATCAGGAATCTGCCTGTTTTTTAAACAAATGTATCTGACAAAACCGTTCAAAATTGTCCAGTTACATTGTGATGACAACATACCACTGTCACACAGCTGTAGTCCATGGGGAAACAAAGCAGAGGTCACGCCGTGGGGCCCACATCTCTGAAATTGGAAGGGAAAGTCACAACTCAGTTACCATACATTGGAGGGAAAGGTCAGACAGTAGAGAGCCAGTAGTCTTAAAGTAATTTTAAAATGCCGGTGTTGATTCTTACCTGTGTGTTACTGAAAATACTGCTGTATCACTGTGTCCCTGTTGTCTGTGTCATCCTCTTCGTCTTCCTCCTCTGCACTCTCCGCAGGCTCCACAGCTGCCACAACACCAACATCTGGACCGTCCTCCTGCAGGAAAGGCACCTGGCGTCGCAAAGCCAGGTTGTGAAGCATACAGCAGGCCACGATGATATGGCACACCTTCTTTGGTGAGTACATTAGGGATCCACCTGTCATATGCAGGCACCTAAACCTGGCCTTCAGGAGGCCGAAGGTCCGCTCGATCACCCTCCTAGTACGCCCATGGGCATCATTGTACCGTTCCTCTGCCCTTGTCCTGGGATTCCTCACTGGGGTCAATAGCCACGGCAGGTTGGGGTAACCAGAGTCACCAATTAGCCACACACGGTGTCTCTGTAGCTGTTCCATCACATAAGGGATGCTGCTATTTCGCATGACGTACGCGTCATGCACTGACCCTGGGAACTTGGCATTGACATGGGAGATGTACTGGTCAGCCAAACAGACCACCTGGACATTCATCGAATGGTAACTTTTTCTGTTCCTGTACACCTGTTCACTGTCTCTGGGGGGGACCAAAGCCACATGGGTCCCATCAATGGCACCAATGATGTTGGGAATATGTCCAAGGGCATAGAAATCACCCTTCACTGTAGGCAAATCCCCCACCTCAGGGAAAATGATGTAGCTCCGCATGTATTTCATCAGGGCAGACAACACTCTGGACAATACCTTAGAAAACATAGGCTGAGACATCCCAGATGAAATGGCCACTGTTGTTTGGAATGATCCACTAGCCAAAAAATAGAGTACTGACAGGACCTGCACTAGAGGGGGAATCCCTGTGGGTTGGCGGATGGGTGACATCAGGTCTGGCTCCAGCTGGGCACACAGTTCCTGTATAGTGGCACGGTCAAGTCTGTAGGTGAGTATGACATGTCGTTCTTCCATTGTCGACAGGTCCACCAGCGGTCTGTACACGGGAACAGCCCTCCGTCTCCTCCCAAGTCCCTGTGGACGGTGCCTAGGAAGAAGAACATGGAGCACAGAGTCAAGCAACCCACAGGTACGTTCACACAGCTTGCACTGTCCACGATTCTCTATGCATTGAATGGCATGTATGAGTGGCAATGCAAGGCCTAGGCCTGTGTGACGCAGTAGAAATTAAGCCATGTGGGCCTTTGAAATGGCGGCTGCCTGACCTGTGAAGTGTGACAATGTGATGTGAGCTCATTGCGCTGCCGTGGCACACCGTGGCGGTAGGCGGTCGAAGACCGCGGCGCAAAGCTGCATTGGTTAACATTGAACCCTATGGGTTTCAGGAGCCAATGACGATGTGCGCCGGCGGTCGCGGTACGCCATTTTCTATCTGCTTAATCACTCGAGACCTGATCATCCACAGGAGAGGACCTATACTGCAAGTGCTGCTGTGACCTCGGTCTGGAAGTGACAATGGCTGCTGCGACTGGGGAAAGGGCTCCCGCCTTCACTTCAGAAGAGTTGGAGAAGCTCGTGGACGGGGTCCTCCCCCAGTATGCGCTACTCTACGGTCCTCCAGACCAACAGGTGAGTACACTGGGACCATGCTTAGTGGGCAATGCCTGGGATGAGTGGGGTGAATGAACAATGGAGGGGAGGGGAGCGAATGAGGAATGCATCGCACGACAGATGAGAGCATGTGCCACATGGCAAGGTTGGGGAGGGGGGCCACTCACATCGACCATGCAGAAAAGTGATGATGTTTCTTTTCCCATCCTGTACATGTCACATAGGTCAGCGCCCATCAGAAGATCGAGATTTGGCGTGCCATCGCCAAGGACGTCCGGGCCCTGGGGGTCCACAACAGACGGGGCACCCACTGCGCAAGGGGTGGGAGGACATCCGCCGATGGAGCAGAAAGACCGCCGAGGCTCTGCTGGGGATGGCCTCCCAACGTAGGAGGGGTGCCAGTCGTACCTTGACCCCGCTGATGTCCCGGATCCTGGCGGTGGCCTACCCCGATTTGGATGGGCGCGTGAGGACATCACAGCAGACACAAGGGGGTGAGTACCAGCACATTCGGCTATCTTTGCGCGCAGTGGAGGTGCCTGGATGGGGGAGGAGGGCTGTGGGTATCCCTAGGCCAGGGCGATTTCTGTAGGCTAGGCCCCTCCGTGAGGCATGGCCCTGTGCCCCCGCCCCCCACTCTGTAGGGTGCCTAGTACAGCTAGTCATGGCCCTGTGTCATCTATGTGGGCAGTTGTCGTCCATAGGCTTGTAGGCCATGTCCCAGTGATTGAGTAGTGTACCCCAAGTGCGCAGCGTAGTGCAGTGGGCTTCTGTGTCTGTCCTCTCCGCCAACGGTGTCGCCAATGTATGCACTCAACATGTCTTTTTTCTCCCCCCCCATTTTCTTTGTCTTCCTGTTCATGTGTGCATTAGCATCATCAGGCAGAGGAGAAGTGGCATCGGCGCACGAGGGAGCTGCCTCTCACATGGCCCCGGAGGGCCATGCAACCGACTCCGAGTTGACCAGTGAGACGGAGGGCGAGGGGGGCTCCACAACGGGGACCCGTGGAGACGTCAGCGACACCGACACATCCTCGGAAGGGAGCTCCCTTGCGGTGGCGGCAACATCCGTGCCCACCGCTACAACAGGTACAGCCGCCACCCAGCGCACCAGCTCCGCCCTCCCAGCAGCCCCTCAGCGTTCGGCCCGTGCCCGCTCGGCCAGGAAGCCGGCCATCTCCTTCGCCCCAGGCACCTCAGGCCCTGCCCCATTTACCCCTGCTGCCCTCAGTGAGGAGGTCATTGACCTCCTGAGGACCATCATTGTTGGGCAGTCTACCCTTTTGAATGCCATCCAGGGTGTAGAAAGGGAGGTGCATCGGAGCAATGCATACCTGGAGGGCCTTCATTTGGGTCAGGCTGCCCATCAGCGATCGTTCAACGCTCTGGCCTCAGCACTGACGGCAGCCATTGTCCCTGTCGCCAGCCTCCCTCTTCCAACTCCCTCCACCCAGTCCCACTCCCCTGTTCCTCTGCCTATCCCATCCACACCTACAGACCAGCCTGCACACACCTCAACACCCAAGGGCAGCTCATCCAGACATAAGCACCACAGATCACACAAGCAGTCACCCAAGCAACATCCAGATGCAGACATGCCAACAGCCACTACCTCCTCTGTGTCCCCCACCTCCTCGTCTCCCTCCTCCCTCCCTGTGACGTCTCCACTCACACCTGCATGCACACCACCATCAGCCAGTACGTCCATCACCAGCACACCCTCCAGACCAGTCCGCACACGTGCAGTCACCACCCCTACTGCCATTTACACGTCCCCTGTGTCCTCTCCCAGTGTGTCTGTCACCCCCTCTTCCAAACCACACAAACGCAGGCAGCCACCCACCCAACAGCCATCCACCTCACAACAGCCTCCGTCACAAGCACCTGCACCCAAAGACACCACACTTGACTCTCCTACAACCACATCCTCTTCCTCCACACCCATACCCACTACACCTACCCGTCCCTGTCTTTCCAAATTAATTTTCCTTTCCAACCTTGACCTCTTTCCAACAACTGACCCACCCCCTCCATCTCGTAAGAGTCCAAAAATCACCTCAGCCACCACCAGCCCTGCATCTACTAGGACCATAGTGCAGGGTTATTGGAGTCCACCAGCTCCTAGGGCAGGAACATCGGCCAGCAGCAAGGGGACAGCCAGCCCACCCCCTGGGAAGAGGACCAAAAAAGGGAAGGGCCGGCGCGACAGGCCTGAGACGGCTGCCCCCAAGGACAGTAGTCTTGCCCCGTCACCTGGCACATCCACAAAGGGAGGCAAGGGCCCCAGAGAATCTGCGAAGGAGGGCAAGGGCAGCAGGGCGGAGAAGTCAGGCAGCAGGCGAGCTGCCCAGGAGGGCCCCACCAACCCCATTCCGGGTGTGACGGAGGACACCCACGGGCCCAGGACTCCATCACAGGAGGGCCCCGCAAGCGGAAGGTCGGATGGCGACTGAGCGGGAAGTATTGGCCAGGTCTGGTTCCCTAGAAACACAAGACAAGCACCGCTGAACAGGGGCCGCTGTGAGAAGCACCGCTGAACAGGGCCCGCCGTGAGTAGCACCGCTGAACAGGGCCCGCCGTGAGTAGCACCGCTGAACAGGGCCCGCCGTGAGTAGCACCGCTGAACAGGGCCCCGCCAAGACAAGCACCGCTGAACAGGGCCCGCCGTGAGTAGCACCGCTGAACAGGGCCCCGCCAAGACAAACACCGCTGAACAGGGCCCGCCGTGAGAAGCACCCCTGAACAGGGCCCCGCCAAGACAAGCACCGCTGAACAGGGCCCCGCCAAGACAAGCACCGCTGAACAGGGCCCGCCGTGAGAAGCACTGCTGAACAGGGCCCGCCGTGAGTAGCACCGCTGAACAGGGCCCCGCCAAGACAAGCACCGCTGAACAGGGGCCGCTGTGAGAAGCACCGCTGAACAGGGCCCCGCCAAGACAAGCACCGCTGAACAGGGCCCGCTGTGAGTAGCACCGCTGAACAGGGCCCGCCGTGAGAAGCACCGCTGAACAGGGCCCCGCAAAGACAAGCACCGCTCGGCTGGGCCCTTCATCTCAAGCACCGCTCCGCCTTTCATCTCAAGCACCGCTCCGCTGGGCCCTTCCTGTCAAGCACCGCTCCGCTGGGCCCTTCCTGTCAAGCACCACTCCGCTGGACACCGCCGTCTCTGAACTGCTCTGCTGGCCCCTTCCTCTCAAGCACCGCTCGGCTGGGCCCTTCATCTCAAGCACCGCTCCGCTGGGCCCTTCCTCTCAAGCACCACTCGGCTGGGCCCTTCCTCTCAAGCACCGCTCCGCTGGGCCCTTCCTCTCAAGCACCGCTCGGCTGGGCCCTTCCTCTCAAGCACCGCTCCGCTGGGCCCTTCCTGTCAAGCACCGCTCCGCTGGGCACCGCCGTCTCTGAACTGCTCTGCTGGGCCCTTCCTCTCAAGCACCGCTCGGCTGGGCCCTTCCTCTCAAGCACCGCTCTGCTGGGCCCTTCCTGTCAAGCACCGCTCAGCTGGGCACCGCCGTCTCTGAACTGCTCTGCTGGGCCCTTCCAGTCAAGCACCGCTCCGCTGGGCCCTTCCTCTCAAGCACCGCTCCGCTGGGCCCTTCCTGTCAAGCACCGCTCCGCTGGGCACCGCCGTCTCTGAACTGCTCTGCTGGGCCCTTCCTCTCAAGCACCGCTGGCCCATTGGCAGGCATGGATCTGTGTCAGGCAGGGCTTCACGAGGCACTCTGGCGACCATGCCTCCTCCATGACCAGTGGAGTCTGTAATCCACCTGATGGACTGTGGCTTTGCACTCCCCAGGATGGTACAGTGGGCAATCCACCCAGTGTAGAGACGTGTGAGACTGTGGCTTGGCACTCCCCAGGATGGTACAGTGGGCAATCCACCCAGTGTAGAGACTTGTGAGACTGTGGCTTTGCACTCCCCAGGATGGTACAGTGGGCAATCCACCCACTTGTGAGACTTGTGAGACTGTGGCTTTGCACTCCCCAGGATGGTACAGTGGGCATGGAGGCCCCTCGTGGATCTGGCGTCGTGGACTCATGTGGCTGAGGTGCCCCCCCTTCCCTTCCCCCTGAGGTGCCTGTAGTTTTTTTATCTGATGCCCCAGCAGTGTTCTCTCCAATGGAATCGGTCTTGTGTGTGGGCTTTGCCCATGTGTTAATGCACATTGGCCCACGAACAATAGAAGGTTGCCAAACTGTGCCAGACATTTGCCCCATGTATATATTGTTACTGATGTTATTTTTTTTATTAATATATTTCATATTTCACATTACTTAAAATTTGCTATAATATACTTCAATTTTAATGATCATTTTATTTTGTCTTTGCATTCTTCCGTGGGGTTTGGGGGGTGTCACTCTGACTTGTTACTCTGCATTGGTGTGTAGGTATTTGGGTGGGGGTGTGGGGGGGTGGGTGTATCGCGTACGTGTGTGTCCGTAACCTTTCCTCCTCCCCCCTCCGCTGTGTCATAGGTGCAGTACTCATCGTTGTCGTCTGCGCCGGCGTTCGTGCTCCTGGTAGAGGAGCAGGAAGACAGTAGCTGGTAGGATGTTTAATTCGGGTTCCATGCTGTCCTGATTCCTCGTGGAGTGTATAGAGGTGAGCGTTTTCCCGTTCGTAGTCTGTTTCCGCCGTGTTTTTATCGGCGGGGCTCCCGCCCCGGAAAAGGTGGCGGATTGGTGAGTTGTGATGGGGTGGGCGGTACATTGTCTGCCGCCTGCCTGTTGGCGGTGACCGCCGCGCTGTTTGTTTGTCCCGCCGTGGCGGTCGGAGTGTTAAAGTGGCGGGCTGTGTTGGCTGTTCCCGCCAGGGTCAGAATTCCATTTTATCGACCGCCAGCCTGTTGGCGGGTTGGCCGCCGCATTAACACCGACCGCCAGGGTCAGAATGACCCCCTATGTGTCTTTTCTCTACGCTTTCCTTCAGGACGTTGGACAGCACCCTCCTCTTGTGATATGGTGTTTTCTCTTGACGGACCTGCAACTGGTTCGGGAGATTCTGACACGTTTTGATTTGTATCTACAGTTTCTTCTTCTCTTTCTTCTTCTGGTTCAGTGTTGGGTTCAGATTCTAACCCGTATTCGTCTACTTCTGGGAGAACCTCTCCTTGACTTAGTTCTCCTGATGCCTCTTCTGAGATAGGCACTCTGTCACCTCTCTCGAACTCATTGATAGCTTGAGGGACAAAGCTGTTCTCAGTGGGCTCTTCAGCAGTCTCAGTTCCTTCTTGACTGACCTCTGACCCTGAGACTTCTCTTCCTGAAGTTGCTGTACCGGAAGCTTCAAGTTCCTCTTCAACAGGACACGTTACCCTTTTTGTGTGACTGGCATGTATCCAGTTGGGAACCCCGGCACATTTCACAGCAGTGGTGGTCATCAAAATTACTTGATATGGCCCTTTCCAGCGTGGCTCTAGACACGACTTTCTCATGTGCTTCTTGACAACCACCCAATCTCCAGCTTGCAGAGAGTGGCCTGGATCGCCAATTGGTGGCAACGCGTTAGCTTCTACCTGGTGAGAAAAAGAGCGAATCACGTAAGCCAAACCTTTGCAGTAATCCAACACCATATCATCTGTAATATTCACTAGTGCATTTGCAGGTACTGCTGGTAATCTCATTGCTCTGCCCATGAGGATTTCATGGGGGGATAGTCCCGTTCTCTTGTCTGGGGTATTTCTCATAGACATCAGTACTAGAGGTAAGGCATCTGGCCACTTCATGTTTGTCGCTGCACACATTTTTGCCATTCTTGATTTCAGAGTACCATTCATCTGCTCAACTAGTCCTGATGCTTCAGGGCGATAGCTACAATGCAGCTTTTGTTCAATGTTGAGTGCGGCACACAGAAGTTTAATCACCTCATTGTCAAAGTGTCTTCCCCTATCTGATTCTATAGAAACCGGGAACCCGTACCTTGGTATCAGCTCCCTAAGTAGTAGTTTTGCAACTGTAAGACTGTCATTCCTACGTGTGGGATATGCCTCAATCCAATGACTGAAAACACACACAATCACCAACACGTACTTCAATCCTCCACAGACAGGCATTTCGATAAAATCCATTTGCATTTTGTTGAATGGACCTCCAGCTCTCCCAATGTGGCTCAAAGTTACCACAGTTCCTTTTCCAGCGTTCATCTGTTGACAGATGACGCATCTGTGACAAGTGATTTCTGCGGCATGTCTAAATTTTGGATTGAACCAATCAATTTTAAAGGACCTGATCATGGCATCCCTTCCTAGATGTGCCTGTCCATGGTATAGCCGAGCAAATTGTGACAAAAGGCTATTTGGCAGGACCAATTTTCCCTCTTCTGAAACCCATAAGTCATCAGCTCTTTGTACACATTGCATTCTCTGCCAAGAGCGTTTCTCCTCTTTGCTCGCACGACCTTGTAATGTTTTCAGTTCATCTAAGGTGTCAACTACTCGTAATGCCATATTCAACTGTGTGTCGTTCTCGGATTGTGGTAACAATTCCCATTGTTCTTTAAACGATATACAGTTCAATGCACAAAATCTTGCAACTTGATCTGCATATCCGTTTCCCATAGACACAAAATCTTGTGACCTAATGTGAGCACTGCACTTCACCACGGCAATTTCTTGAGGTAACTGAATTGCATGCAACAAATCTCTTATTTGTTCACCATTTTTCACTGGGGAACCAGAGGTAGTCATAAAACCCCTCTGCGACCAAAGTTGGCCAAAGTCATGCACAATTCCAAATCCGTATCTGCTGTCAGTATAGATAGTGACTTTCAAATTTACAGCTGCGTGGCATGCCTTAGTGAGAGCAATTAATTCTGCCACTTGTGCCGAGAACACTCTCTCGAGCCAGGAGGCTTCAACAATGCCAGTTATGGTACATACTGCGTAACCGGCTCTTAGTATTCCTGCAGAGTCTCTAAGACAGGACCCATCAACGAACATAATGCAGTCATTTTCTTTCAATTGAGTGTCCTGAATATCTGGGCGAGGTTTGGTGCATAACTCTGTCACCTCAAGACAATCATGTTCAAATTCTTCCCCGTCTTTGATTTCAGTGTTTTCATTAGGAAGCAAAGCAAGGTTGCCGGGTTCAGCACAGTGCATCTTTTAAGGGTGACATTTGGCGACCCCAATATGACTGTTTCATATCTGGTTAGACGTGCATTTGTCATGTGTTGAGTCTTAGTTCGTGTCAGGAGAATTTCAACTGAATGTGGAACCATTACTGTCAGTGGGTATACCATGACTATGCCTTCGCATTGTAAAAGGCTCTGACCAACTGCTGCAACTGCCCGCAAACAACCCGGTAAGGCTGCTGCGACAGGGTCCAAAGTAGCTGAAAAATATGCTACAGGGCGATTTGCATCTCCGTGGACCTGTGTTAAGACAGACAAAGAACAAGCATCACGTTCATGACAAAACAACAGAAAAGGCTTTTCGTAGTCTGGCATTCCCAATGCTGGTGCCCTGCACATGCATTCTTTTAATTCTACGAATGACTCAAGCTCCTCTTTTGACAAAGTTATTGTGTATGGCTCATCTTTGACTTCTTTTCCTGTCAATTTTATCAATGGCTTTGAGATGATTGAGAAGTTGGGTATCCACTGGCGACAGTAGCCCACCATTCCCAAAAACATCCTGACATCTCTTTTTGTCATTGGAGGATTCATTTGCAAAACTGCTGTTATTCTTTCCTTTGATATTCTTCTGGACCCTTTCTCAATCAAATGTCCCAAGTATTTCACTTCTTTCTGACAATACTGTAATTTTCTGGGCGACACCTTTTGCCCATTCATTCCCAGATGATTCAATAAGGCAATGGTATCGTATTTACAACTGTCTCTGGTTTTGGATGCAATTAACAAATCATCTATGTACTGCACAAGAGTTGAACTAAAAGGCAGTACAAGGGGTTCCAAATCCTTCTTCAATATCTGATTGAAAATGGATGGTGACTCTGAGAATCCTTGTGGAATTCTGCACTAACTGTACACCTTATCCAGGAATTTAAAACTGAACAAAAATTGCCTATCTTCATGGAGAGGTATCGAAAAGAAGGCTTGTGATAGGTCGATTACAGTAAACCATTCAGCATCACAGGGGACCTGGAACATTATTACCGCTGGGTTAGGTACCACAGGGCAGCATTTTATCACAATTTCATTTATTTTTCGTAAGTCTTGCACAATTCGAACTTTCCCACAGGGCTTCTTTAAACCCATGATGGGTGAGTTACATGGACTGCTCAAGACTTCTTTCAAGACTCCCTGTCTAATAAAATCTGCAATTATTTGTGACACCTCAATGAGGACATCTTGGGTCATGTGATACTGTGACACTTGTGGGAACACTGCATTTGGTTTGATCTGGACTTTAACTGGTTCTACCCCTTTTATTAATCCGACTTCCTTCCCAGTCAAATCCCACACTTTCTCTGTCACTGTCCCTTGTAATTCAACAGGTAAGTCAATCAAGGGATGCATTGGAAACAGAGTAATCAATGGTAATCTTCATTTGTCCCTGTTTCTTCCTCTATGAAATGACTCTCATCTCCTTCATCGTCACTGTTTGTCTCCACCTCAATTCCATCATTAGAACAGGTAATCGAACATTTTGTCTTACACAGTAAGTCCCTTCCTAGTAAGGATACTGGACTTGAATCGCATACAACAAATCTATGCAGCCCTTGGAAGTTGCCAATTTCAACTTGCACTGGATCAGTAATTGGGTTAGTCAGATACTGATTTGCCACTCCAACCACTCGTATGGTTCGCCCTAAAAGAGGTAATCATGGGACTTCTGCACTTCGAACTGTAGAGCGTGTTGCTCTTGTGTCAACCAAAAACGAAACCCTATAGCCCATCACTTTTCCCTCTACGTATGGGCCTCTCTGATCTACCTCTAGGGATGCTGCAAGCCTGCACTCTTCACTGTCTGAGCTGTCATCTGACCAATCCTCATTCATGCCATTTTCACCTCGCAAAGGGAACTGTTGTACAGTGTTATTTTGACTTGTTACCTGACCTGTGACCTGCTGAGGAAGCATCACCTGTTGCTGTCCCATCGGAGCCATTGGTAATTGCATTTGCTGTCTAGGCACCATGGGAATCTGCTGCTGCACTGGTTGCATTGGTATTGACTGAAAACGTGGCATTTGCATTTGCGGCATGGGCTGTACCCCTTGCATTTGTACCAAATTATTCTGAAAATTCGGATTTTGATGTCTCATCTTTGGACCTCGTGGATCTTGTAATGTACCAACATTAGTGCTCTGCTGAATTGCACCATCCTGCACCACATTTGGACACTCCCGTTTCCAATGCCCCACACCCCCGCATGCATGGCATGGTGACATATTTTTCACTCGTTGACCGTCATTTTGAATAACAACATTATTCATGTCCGAACCGCGGTTCACAAACCCTCGACCTCTGCCTCTCGGCTGAGCCTGAAACACACCATTCATTTGTGGTTGCTGTTGTATCATTTGCTGAACTCCATTTCCCTGTATTCCAGCCTGTGCAGCCCTTATCTGCATCACCATCACTTTTTCTTTCAACTTTTTCTGCTTCAACTCGATTTCGTCACTACAGTATTTTGCATACTGCAGCACCTCATCAATCGGCTTTGCTTGCCAACAAATCAAATGATTCTTAATCATCTGGCTAACTTCCGGTCTCAGCCCTTCAACTAATCTGAACACAAGGTGATTCATGTCCTTCGGTTCAATTGTCTCAGTACCACTGTAATGCTTGAACGCTTTCAACAATCTCTCATAATAAGCATGTATTGACTCTTTAACCTCTTGAGAGGTCCGGTCGATTTTCTGCCAATCAGTCACCTTCGGCGACACCTTTTGCTTCAGAAATTCAATCACTTTATGATAATATTTCATCACCTCTTCTGAAGGTGCTCCGGTCACCTTATCTCTTGCCGGCACCTTTGTCGGCCAATCTACCCCTCTTTTGCACTCAAGTCACAAATCTGGCGGAACAATGATCTCAAACAAGGTATTCAAATCTTCCCAGAGACACTTTGCAAGCTTCACAAACCTATCCGTTTGTTGATACCACTCGATCGGCTTCTCTCTTAGCCTAGGATAATCATTTGTAAAAGATAGAATGTCTCCTCTAGTCCATGGCACATGTACTAAAACACCACCAGCCGTCTCTCTCATAGGCAGTATTTTCACTGAATCCAGATTAGGTGAGGTCCTAGCTTGATTGGACCCTGGACTATCACTCTTCCCCTTATCTCTTTTCTTTGCCCATCTGCCTTCCCATTTCTCCAAGGCACCCCAAATTTGTGCACTCTGCAACAATTCTCTCAAATGTGCCTTCATGCCTGCAGATCTCATGTGTTCGAAATCTTTTGAATCAAAATCTAATCTGTAACTCCTTTTCAAATGTTTAGTGTTTCCGATGTCGATATTGTATTTGTCTGCTAGGTTTGCCAATCTCTGATGTACTTTGCCTACCTCCTTAGTAGTTTTGGGACACAGGTATCTTAATTCTGCTTCTGTGTATGACTCCAATCTATTTACTCCCATTGTCCCTTCTACTAACTCAGCAGCTTCTGCCCCTAGTCGTACAAAGTTCAAGTATTCATCTTGTTTCTCTTTCTCAGGTTCAACTGTGGTGGCCACTGTAGTCTTTTGTGAAGTATAGGTTTTCTCTAGCCATTCGTTTAACTGTTGTACTGTAAATCCCTGCAGTGAAATGTTCCCTGCATGTATCATTGGAGAATGCAAGGTATTTGTGCTCATAGTCTGGGGAGTTAAAACTCCTAATCCTGCTTGATGCATTGCTTCGAGAGGTGCCCCCACTGGACTAAGGTCCATTAGGGGTCTCAGTGGCTCATTCACTTGCTCTCCAGAAGCCATTATCTGTGGAGTTCCCATAGGCCCTCCTCTTACCGCTTCCTGTGTCATCACTCCCTGATCACACACCCCTGCTTTACCTTGTGCATATAATGGCACTGGGGGACCAACAGTAATAGGTAGCGATATAGCGGCAGGTGTCTGACCTGGACCTAGACTCCTTGGAGCAGTAACACCATAAGTCTGTTCCAATGTCCCCGGAACAGGTACTAGTGGTGGTCCCGCTACAGGATTATACCCTGGTATCAACTGTGGGGGTTGGGACATTAATTTCGGGGTTGATTCAATCTGTATTAATTTTGACTTTGTATATATCGGGTCTGGCGGCACTATCACATTCGTGGTAGTCTCAAGCACTGGAACATCAGGGTAGATTCTCTTTATCTGTGGTGGCGGTTGCAACTGTATCGGCATATCGGATGCAGTGGGTACACTGACACTATTCTGTATCAAAGCTGTATCGCTAGTCTGTGCCGTATCAGTAGCTCCCTTTTCTTGTGTCTGGTTCCCAGGATCCAAGCTAGTGCTTGGAACGCTGTCGCTCACCGCATACAGTGGTGGGCGATCATGTAATAACCTATCCATAAATTCCTCATCGTCTGAATCATCGTCTTCTTCCCAGGATCTTTTATTTTCTTTAGATTTGCCTGAGTCTTTATCAGTTTTACAGGAGGCTTTCTTTCCCTGTGTTTCT
This sequence comes from Pleurodeles waltl, assembly GCF_031143425.1. Lineage (NCBI taxonomy): Eukaryota > Metazoa > Chordata > Amphibia > Caudata > Salamandridae > Pleurodeles > Pleurodeles waltl. The sequence continues at coordinate 82,828,979 of NC_090450.1, read as the reverse complement.
TCTCCCTGAGTTATTGCCGGGAATAACTTCAACCCATCTACAATTCCCCTTCTCCACATTTTTCTCTCGTTGTCCCACCTAGCTTCTGCATAAGATTTTTCTGCCCTTTTCAGCCTTCTCTGAAACCTTTCTTGTCTGTGTTTAAGAGCCATTAAGTCCCAAATCGCTAAAGCCTCATATTGTGCCGGTCTTGGAGGTGGCTGTTGTGTACTTAACATCCACCTCAGATTTTCAAGTACCTTTGGATTGAAGTCCCATGTTCTGGAAACGCTAAACACCCTTCTTTCTCTGTTAATTTGCGCCACTGTTTCATCCATAAACAAGGCGCGACACCTTTTTCTTCCATAACCGTATAAGCTGGAGTACCCTCAGGTGGTGTAGGTTCCCCATCAGTTGCTACAATATATACATCTCCCTTTAGAGCTCTCTTGAATGCCTTGACAAAATTCATTTTTGTAATTCTCTTGATCTGTATTTAATCAGAAATGGCTTAGTCCCCAGGACACTCTTCACCCGCCCTTTCTCAACCTATTTGCCTCTCACGGACGGCAGCCAATCCGTGCGCGACCCCTCTCGACATCTGACCTATCTCAGCGCAGCACCACTGACGTCACACTCACACACACAGCAGCTGACAAAGTCTTGCGGCTTGTCCGCTCCTTACTGACCCTTACAACTCTCACAAACTAATGCAATTTATTGCGAGCATCTAAAATGACAACACAAATCTGTCGGTTTACTATAGGAAGGGTAACACATTCACTTCAGAACTTTACGGAGATTTCACTTGAAGCCTCGGCCGCTACTCTCTCCTTATCAGCTCCCGCATACGCAAGCAGAATTCGGCCCGCAAATTCTACTCTCGACTTGTCAATGACTCCTTCTAGTGCACTTTAGAATTTGTCAAATCTCCATCGAAGTTTTCATTCATGCCTTATGACTCAAACTCGACTTGTCAACCACACCCGATTGACCTACTAAACCGCACAGATTACAACATAAACCACATTTATCTTCATACTCCGGAGTCTTAGACCTCAACAGGTCCGTACACAATAACCAACCACGTGGATACTTTTGAGCATCAAGCGCTACATTCACATGAACTACGCCGACTTACCTACTCTCATGCTGTGGAGTACGCCTACTCCTGCTAAACAACACTTACTTTGACCTAAATACACACAAATTTCCACAACCACCTGCAGGGCGCATAAGCTTTAGGCAAGCGCAAAGACCCTAACCACTCATACTATGGCGCCGAGAACATTCCCAACTTCATTTAGGCAGGCTCCGAGATCCCAGGAAAGCCATGGCGAGCTTAGCAATCCATCATACCTCCAAATTGCATTATCACAGAAAAACAAATTAAACAATGAATCTCCGTCTTAGGGCCCCCAAGGGCCAAACCGTCGCTCTGCTACCAGAACTGATAACGCGTCCTTCTATGTTAATTTTATACACATTAGGACTCGTTTTAGGCCGATGAATCTTTGGACCCAGTGGTGAGACACCGTAAGACGAGATAACTGATCAATATGTCAAGCAAAATGTCATCAACATATATCACCACAATATACTTCAGTTTAGACATTTATTAAAACTGTTGGCACAACCATGACCTTTCAGTCACGAATAACCACACCTTATTGAAGTTTTGTGAATTGTATTCCCTATTGATTACAATCTAATAGTAGATGTATTAATCTCAAAACCAAGAAGCAAAAGAGCATAGTCACGATATGGCAATTATAATCGGATTTAGACAATGTGAAGATGACAAACATTAAGCCACAAATCAAATGTGTTAAACAGCATATACGACGCAGTTCAGCATTTCACCATGTCAGTTGCATTCGTCACGTCAGTCAAGGTGAGTCCTAGCCTATCCACTAATTAGCATTGGCATGTTGGACTTCATGCAAAAACAATTTAGAACATCAATTTAGAAAACATCTAACTAAAGCCACTAATCAAAAATACAGCAGTTGGTACATAGAAAGAAAAAGCAAAGAAACGAATTTCAATAGCATCAGGTATATTTACCCTCCTCCGAATAGGTCAGCATACATGTTCAGACTTCGTCTTCAGGACATCAGTCGAATCACTGTCAGTCTGTCTAGTCTAAGGGCAGTGGACACTTCCCTCATAAGGAGGAAAGTGAGATGGGGCAACAAAGGGCGAGGATGGTTTTATTAAGTCTCAAGTCACCAAACAGAGTGACAGAGTTTCTGGATGCAATCGATATCATTCCCTACCTAGGTCTCTCGAACCCCCTGTGTCATGGGTTTTTATCCACTTTTTACAATACCTTCCCCCAAAATTCTATTGGACAGTCACTTTCCCCATTATCTGTAACCTATCAAATTATACATTACGTAATGCATTTGTCATCTGGTGATAAATCATAACACTTTGATTGGTCTTCAATAATTGACGTTTTTCGTAGGTGGCACATCCGGGGTTACTTCATTCTTTGGCACACTCTTCGGGTCAAAAGTTCTCTTTTCAATGGTTGAACGTCCTTGAAAGTGTCCATATTCTGTTGCAAAGTGTATAACTCTATACCAAAGCAGCTAGCATGCGAATGGGAAAAACCATTAATGTATCAAAAACGTAGAAAAGAACAAATGCTGGGTCATGGCCTTTAGCAAGTCAGCACACTGGAGAAACAGAAAAATATGCTTTAATATGAGAGTTGCACAGCTAGTTTTTCAGCTCATGCTAACTTAAGACTTACGGATTCCAATGAAATGATCTTTGTACGTTTAATATATTCGATTAATTCATAATGCAAACAATTATTTCTTGTAAATGGCATTAGTATGTGCGTACAATAATTCTTCCATGTTTAAAATATGTTTCAATGAATAATATTATTAATGCAGCATTGTTAAATATAAGCATTTCACATCTAGAATAGATAATGTTCAAACTACACTCTCTCAGTTCAAAATAGCAAATCCTCAGTTTTGGAAAATGGACGCCTGGACACATTTAGCACCACAACCAAGGGACTAGAATTGGAGGGAGACCTTTTGGGGTTTCAAGACTCACTCAGGCTGGGTCCAGGTGCGAGTTCAAGATTTTGGAAGCCTGTTATGGCTCTGTGGCTCTGAACATGAGACCAGCAAATCTAGCCCTTGGAGTCACTTCTGGAAGTCCTGGGTGGAAGTGAAGATACATGGTTCCACAGAAGGGCTGACCTCTGAGGGTTCAAGGCAGACTCCAGGCATCAAAGCAGTCCTTCCAGTACAGCAGCAGTATGGCAGAGTGCAAAGAAGGTCACAGCAGCAAGCAGTCCTGTGAGAGTCCTTCCACAGGTCCAGTAGTGAACTGAAAACTAGGTCTGATTACCCTATTTTTATACCCTGGTGCCCTGCTCCTAAAAGGTGGAAGAAGTTTCCAGAAAAGATATTTGAAGTTGCAGGAGGTTCCTGCCTCTCCTGCCCTGGCTCCTAGCTGTCTGAACTGACAATACAGGGCTGTTAAGCCTATTGTGTGGTGGCAGAGAACAGCATATTCAGTGCAAGTGGGCTGTGCTTAGCTCCACCTCCACCCCTCAAGTCAGTTAAAAGCCATTTCAGGCGCTGCTAATCCCACTATTGTGTGACTGCCTGAGAGAAATCCACAAAGTCCTAACCACCAGTTGCACCCAGTCATGTGACCTAAGGCAGACTGCAGGCACAGAGGGCTAAGGGCAGGAAAATGCCAACTTTCTAAAAGTTGCATTTTCAAACTTGCAATGATAAATTTGACTTTACCGATAAAGAGGGTTTATTATTTCAAGTTCATAGGTAGCAAAAATGACATAGCTACCTTCTCTGGTTTAGGAATTACAGATTATCAAATATATTAAGGAATCCCCAAGTTTTCCTATGATAATGGTAGGCCTCACAGTAGTGAAAAATTAATTTGGGAGATTTTCACTACTAGGGAATGTAAAGCCAAAAAGTACATGTCCGACCTTTTCATTAAATAGCACCCTGCCCTATGGGATACCTAGGGCCTACCTTAGGGGTGATATATGCAATAAAGGGGGAGTTTAAGGCTTGGCAAAGGGTATTTGCATGCCAAGTCGACATGGCTTTAGGAAACTACCTTTAGGCTGCAATGGCAGGCATGGGACAAGCTTTAAGGTGCTACTTAAATGGGTGGCACAATTAGTGCTACATTCCCACTGGTAGCATTTAATTTACAGACCCTTGGTATATGGTATACAAATCTACAAGGGACTTACATGTAAATTGAATTTGCCAATCAGGTATATGCCAATCAAATCATGTTTTAGGGAGAGAACACAAGCACTTTAGCACTGTTTAGCATTAGTAAAGTGCATAGAGTCCTAAGGCCAGCAAGCAAAAATCTAGCAAAAAGTAGGAGGAGGAAGGCTAAAAGTTTGGACCCTGTAGAGAAAGCCATTTCCAACAATGGTCCTCTGTGGGCAATTGATACTTGTTGTGCAAAGAGACGGGTTGGCAGTGGCTTGTGCTGATTTTTGATGCGAACGTCATGGTTCCGGTGCGAATGGTGCTGTTCGTGACAAGCCAAAAAGTTTGATTTCAAAAGCCTGTGAGCCACACAACGGATTTAGGACCTGAGAGACACCACTTGCGGGTCAGGAACTCGCTGCAGCTCGGACCAGGAGCTGGTTAATGTGCCGTTTAAGCCCCTGAGGCTCAGAGTGCCAGTTCTTGTAGCAGCACAGCTGACTGTGTTTCTGGCATTGTAGCCACAGGTCTAGAAATATACTGAAGAGCTTGGTCTGATGTCCTTCATTTATGCACAGTTGTGCCTTTGAAGTGCATAGAGGTCCTGCCTTCCTGTCCCTTGCTCCAGACTAGCTACAGGGGTATGCAGTCCTTTGAGTGAAGGCAGGAAATAGCCTTTTCAAGTGTAAGTATGGTTGTTACCAGCTCCTTTCTCCCATCCTACCAGTGATTGCCCATCCAGCCACAACTAAGCTCCCCATTGTGAGTGGCTGCATAGGATGAATACACAAAGCCCAGCTGTCAGCTGCACCCAGTCATGTGACCCAGAGAGAGAGGCTGCAGGCAGCCAATGGCTAAAACAAGAAAAGATTAACTTTCTAAAGGTGGCATTTTCAGAATTGCTATTTGAAATCCAACTTCACCATAAGTTAGAATTTTACATTGTGATTCTATACACACCAAACATGAACTGGTTATCTCTTCCCATTGGAAATTACACTAATAATGTAATAAGGCAACTTCACTGTTATCGTATGGAAGAGATAAGCCTTGCAGTAGTGGAAAACAAATGTATGAGTTTTTCACTACCAGGACATGTGAAACTTAAAAGTACCTGTCCAACTTTTTAAATATATGACACCCTGCCATCTGGGCTGTCCAGGGCCTACACTAGGGGTGACTTGTAAGTTTTAAAAGGGAAGGGGTGGGCCTGGCAAATGGTTTATTTTGCCAAGTCAAAATGGCAGTATAAAACTGTACACTCAGGCTCTGTATTAGAAGGCCAGAGACCTAGGTGGGTGTCACAATCCGTGCTGCAGACCTTCAAGTAACATTTCATTTACAGGCCCTGGGCACATGTAGTATCACTTTACTAGGAACGTGTAAGGAAATTAAAGAGGCCTATTAAGTGTAAGCCAATTCTACCATGTTTTAAGGAGCGAGCACAACACTTTAGCACTGGTTAGCAGTCCTACAGCACTGGTAAAGGGCACAGAGTCCTGAAAAACAAATTTAGCAAAAAATAGAAGGAAGAAGGCAAAGTGGATGACCCTGCAGAAAGGGCCAGGTCCAACACTTGTCATAAGAATAAAAAACAATTCAAATACTTATAATAACTAGCTAGTGAGAGGTAATATGTTGAATACATAGTGCTAATTACACAGACAGTCCATGTTGTGTCAATTTAGCCACACAGGAAGTCAGCCAACTAACCCTTGGAGTTCACTTCGTTGTCCTGGGTACAAAAGGGAGTAGGTCCAGTCCTTTTATGGCTCTTCTAAGGTCACAAACTGCAGGTCTAATCATCTTGGGATCTTTGTCAGGCCCAGAAAGTGTTCTGAGGAGGGTTCTTTGAAGTGCTACTTTTGCAGTTTGTAGTTTGCACTAGCCAGTGAGTGGATGTAACGGGCACTCCTTAACCACTGAGGAAAAGGTTACAGGATCAAGCTCCCAATCCCACAGTCCTAAAATCCAAGATGAAGAACCCTTCCTCCTTTGTGCAGATATCTTGTGAAGACCCGGAGTTTTAGCCAGTTAAATGACCAGTGCTCTTCCCTGTGCCAACTCCAAACCGTTTCTTGGGGTGGCATACCCCCCACTGGGTTCAGCTCCAGCCTAGTTTGTGGGAGCCCTGGGGACAAAGGATTTCCATTCTTCAGGGCTTCCTTACACTAAACTATAAATGAGCAAACTTTTCATATGTCCCTTGCAAGACAATGAAATTCCATGGTCCAGCCAACTCTCCTTCGTGTGCTCATAGGAATCAGTTGCCCTCACTACATCCTTTTCATCCTGACATCATGCATCAGCCATTTTTCTCCTATGGAAGCATTTTACCCATCTCATTAAGGTCAAGCAATTGTTAGGCAGCTGCTGGTGGGCTCACGATGTTCAGTTTCCTGGAGTTTCAGGCAGGGAAAAGGCAACTTTCTAAACAAAATACTTTTCCCTAAATATTTATTCATAATATACCTTCACCAATGATTTTGACTTTTTAATAAACATGAAAAATAGTATTTGAATGACTTCTTTCACCTTTTTCTTGTCAAAACGTACAGATTAAAGCTTATAGACTGTATTGACATTTTCTAGGATCCAGCCACAGCTATGCCACTGAAAATAGTTTTGGGGTATGGTCACTGGAGGAACATGTCAATTGTAATTTCACATATGTTCAACTTGTAAATATGAGACACCCTACCTTGTGCATGACAAGGTGTTCTTGGGGTTACCTATTAAAAAGCAGGGCTTCTTGACTGTTCATCACTATTATGTTGTCAGGTTCGGCAGCACATTTTTAGGCTGCTTTAGTCAGGCCACACATGGTAGGCCTGTAACTTTGTTTTAGAGGCCAACCCTATGGATGGTATCGTAAGTGTTGCAGTTCCCAGGACTGTATTTAACTTGTACACCCTGTGTGTATTTCTTTCACCATACTTGGGCCATATAGACAAACTAAATATGTCCATCATGGTATGCAAATTTACCAACATATTAAAGGGGGAGAACAGACCCTTTACTCCTGTTTAGAATTAGTAAGGTTCACAGAGTTAAACTAAACAGCAAAAACACAGTCAGTAGAAGGTGAAAAATCTGGTGTGACAATACAGAAGAGTCAGATTTGCTAGAGTCTTGTACAAATTTCATATTCTGACAAAAAAACACCCACTGTTAGATAAAGAACTTCTGCCGTGGGCCATCAATCTTCAAAGCACTTTGGGCCTCATTATGAGTTTGATGAAGGAGATTACTCTGTCTTTTGTGAAGGATTAATCCCCTCTGCCATACCCGTAATGAGACCCTTTATTTGAACCACTATGAATATCTGTTGTCAAATAATACACAACATGAAGGAAAAACTACTGAGGGGGACATTATTTCATTTTGAACAAATTATGGGGGTAATCTTGTCAAATCAGATACACTGCTAGGCCCCATGCTTGTTATGTTTCTGTATAAATAAATTAGAAGGAGACATTGTTTCCTATTTACCCCATCATTAACTGTAGGAGGTTGGAAGAAGATGTCTGATGAAAAAGAAAAAAAATCTATCAATGAAAACATCAAAAACCGATAGCTTGAATCATTTTTTGTATTTCATAGTTCTGTATTTCCTTGAAAAGGAAGGCAAAATAGAAAACAGAGTACATCTTACAGTGCAAAACTACTGCAGCACCCCAATTGCAATACACATGTAGGCTGAATATGAACATAACTGGGATACAGCCTAGGGGTCACACAATGGCTCGTAGCAGCAAATGGTGGGCAGATTAGCTGAGGGTAGAGGGAAGGATAGGTCAGAAGGTGGGTGGGGGAGGGAAAGGCCCAGAGGCTCATGGTTTGGGGTGAGGGGAGGTAACAAATAGGAAAGAGAGGAATGGAGAGAGAATGGGCCAGGGGGTGCAGGAATGGATGATGAAAAAGATGAGGAAATAAGGAGGCGGATGGGATTAGTTCTGGGGAGCCATGTTTGCCCCACAAGTGCAGACATCCAGCAGTCTGTGTCAGCTGCCTACTGCCCGTCGTCTTACAGATAGGGGTCTGAGACGAAGAGGAAGGTGTCTGTCTTGTCCTGTAGATTATAAATTACATGTTCACACTAGGCTGTCTGATACATCGTTCATGTGTGGAGGTTTGGGGGGAGTGCCAGTGCTAAAGTTCTTTGCTGTTGCAAAAGCCAAATGGAGCAGTCGGCCTTCATGCCGCGACAGGGCAGGAGAATCAGTGAGATCATGGAGCAAGATCACTCTTCGGGCCAAGGACACAGAGACCGGTAGAGTTGTACTCAACGTGGCCCAACCGCCACCCAGAAGCGTCAAACAGTGGGACAATCACAGAAGATGTGGACCAGGTCACAGAGATCACTGTTGCATAGCCAACAGTTAGGATGGGTATGCAGCTACCCCACTCGCAGTTTCGTCAAAAGACAGAATTTCAGCGATGCTTCTCTGGCGATGTAGTCCAGCATCCCCAGCAGTTATGACATTTCCTCTGACTCGTATTCCACTTGTAGGTGAGTCTGGCACTTAATATGCAGATAGTCCCTCAGGGGTGTGGAATATAGGTGACGTCAGGAGGCTGCAGAAGCCAGACATCCCCCTCAAAAGCTGCCTCATGCTGCAGATAGAAGACCAATAGGGAAGGCTGGAGGAACCAGGGCGCTGGGTCCAGATGGCGGGTGAGGCAGTTTTGCAACTGGAGATAATGCCATGATTGGTGAAGTGGGAGGCCATACTCATCTTGGGGCGCTGCAAAAGTCTATAAGGTGCCTTAGGCAAGCATGTAGTGTAGGGTGTGGATTTCCGCAGTGCGCAACACCATTCAGTTAAGCACCTTGCCACCAATACGAGGCTGGAATTGCCCAACAAGGGTACATGTTTATACAAGGGAGCATGCACTGAGAAATTGTGATGGGCCCTCTACCACCATGTTTGAATAGGTTTTTAAAATGACCTAAATAATTAAGTATCACATTCTAGGAGACAAGTAAACAGGGAAGGCTAGATTACAAGTGACTTACTTTATATATTTTCCAAGTTTGTTTACTCTGTTTTTGGATACCCTTACTTAGGGGTGTGATCTCAGTAAAATGACAACTGATTGGTAAAGCAATCATTGTTAGCTTTCTAGGGTAAAATCCATGCAAATGTCTTTGTCTGTCCTTTGAACTAAGGTCACTGTTAAACTGTGATGTTAAGGTATTTGCATAACTTGTGTTGAACAGTGTATTTTCATTAATACAAGTTGCTACATCTATTTGGAGTTTGTATTGCCCACTCCAAGGTGCAATGTGAGGTTATTCTTGCCCATCTATGAAGGAACTCGCTTATCACGTATCTCTTTTAGACCGGGCACTGGAGATCTCCTTCCAAATACTGGATGAGGAAAATGCATTCAGCAAGGTCAAATGTGTCTATTTGTGGGTTTAGTCTTACTAATTCTTGCCTCACCTATTTATCAGGTGTTTAATGTGCCTCTATGAGTGTCCATTGGCACCCTTTTATCAATTTGACATTTCAGAGGGATCCTATGTAGAAAGGGTTATCCACCAGTGCTGCTACCTTTCTCCTTTGGTTTTTCCCATGTACATCGAGGTATTCTTGTCTTACAGGATGGGATATAGCAGAATACATTAAATCAGTGATTCTTAACATTTTGACTTCTGTGGAACCCCAGTTAATGATTACTGGAACCCAGGAAACCCCACCTCACTGAATCATTACTGGAACTTGGGGACCCCCACACTGAGTCATTACTGGAAGCCGACAACCCTGGCCTAGGAATCAGTGATGACTTGAACAACAAAATAATTCACAAAAAATACAGAAGTAAGCACTTATCAAAGAAACCACAAATGCTAAAATAGTTCATTAAATTAACAAAGATAAAAAAAAAATCAAAAGTTTAATTGTTATATGAGAATGTGGGAGCTTTTCTAAAGTTAATCAAGGCCACTAATCACCCATAGTGTAATCTGTTCGATGGACTTACACTGCTCCCACAACTCAATTTGAGAATACTTGATTTGTAGCCTCCAATTTCAAATTCCCTCACACTTACAGATCGTTTTATACATCTTGCTTCTTTATTTATATACATTTTATTACTCAGTTAATGCTGTTTCATTTGCTAAAGAGTCACAGACCTCCTGAGTATGATTTGCTGTCTCCCAAGGGTCCCTGGACCACAGGTTAATCCCTTTGCTGCAAGGCCTTTTCCAACCCTGTGCTAAGCCTTTCTTTGGCTATTTGGGGTAGTTACCGCTTAGGCCCCCATAACGTTTTGTCCACATAAGATGTCCATGCCAAATTTGTGTCCTTTTTTCCAACATCCTTGGAATTCTACAGGTTTCCATGGTTTGTAGATTACCCTGGAGGGGACTGAGATATTGCCGAAATACAGCTACATTTCAGGGGTTCTGTGGAAAATGGGGAAAAAAGTGCTGCAGAAGAAAGTATCTTGTTATTCCCTGTAAATAGCATCAACAAACGGTTTGTGCTGCTAAACTCACCAGCATCCCAGCTTTCAGAAACAGACTTCAATCAGAAAACTGCATTTTTCAACCCAGTTTTGGGATTTTACCGGGACATGGCCAATTTTTTCTATATTTTCAACCTCCTTCCAGTTAGTGGTAGAAATGGGTGTTAAACCATTGGTGGGCCCTGGAAAGCTATACATTTCTGAAAAGTAGATACTATTCTAAATTGAGCAAGGGGTCCTTTATGTAGATTCTTCAAGGTTTTCCTACAGAAAGTAATAGTTGAAATTCAATAATATTGACAATGAGTTGAAAAAATCAGCCACTTGTGTCTATGTTTTTATCTGTAACTTTTTCTAACTATGGCAGATTTTGGAAAGCAACATACTGTTTTGCCTGCTGGACCCTTTTTGTTGCTGGGATTTATAGGGCTTGTATGTTTACCAAGAACCCAAGGTACCCAGAGGCAATAACTGAGCTGCACCTTGCAATGGCTTTTCACTGTCTACTGGGTATACAGCAATTCATTTGGTAAGCTATGGAGAGGGAAAATAGGTGTAAAGGAAAGCTAAGTATTTCCAAAATCTTGGGGCTAGCCTTAATCCTTACTAATGAAAGTAACTTGACAAATATGTCAACAATAACCAACACTGTGTACAATCAGTAATAAACAAAAATAAACAAAGTGTGACTTTTAAAAAAAAGACCTATATACTCAAAAACAATACCACTCACTTAGCAGAGAGAGCTAGACTCACCAGCACCTACTCTGCACACAGCAAGCACCACCGATATCCCACTAGAAAGGAAAACCAAAAGAACATTACGCATAAGACAACCCAACACACATCATGCACAAATCCAAGGAGAATTTCACACACAATAAAACAGAAGCTAAATATGCTGCTATTATTTTATCATTCACAATAAACACATTTACACAGGGAAATGATACTCATTTAACGAAAACAGTGCAAAAAATGTTTTCTTACCAAACATATGCAACTACACAACTGGCAGATCTACAGTGCCGATACCGCTAGTAGGAGTTGCAGCAAAGGATATCAAAAGTTTTGCACTAGAATAAAATGGAGAAATAAAACATTACAATCACAAATGCAAATGATGACAAGAAATAAAACAGTTAATATGATAAAACACTGCCCATTGCCCATCATCACCCCAAAGCCAATACACACACTGTTAGCCAAACGCCAGTACACACAGAAACTTTCCCTGGATTAGAAAGAAAGACCCCTGTGTCTTGTGGGTCGCTCCCCATAAATTTATAAAAGAAATCCATGGTGGCCTAGTGGGTTCTAACCCCTCAGAGGGGCATGTAGGCTAAAAATGGGCGATGGAGGGAGGTGAAACACTGCCCCCAGGGGGCGATCCATGTCTAAGGGTCCCTTATTTAGCCTAAATAAAAGATCCTTGGTGGCCTTGTGGGTTTCAACCCACTCGGAGGGCTGATCAGCTGAAGAAATGGCTGATTTACCCCTAGTGGGTGCCTCAACACAAATAAACATTGCCCCCAGGAAGTAACCCTTGCCTAAGGGGTCGCTCCCCTCAAAACACAAAAAAAGTCCTGGTGGCCTAGTGGATTGATTCCTACTCCACGATCGGGTGCTAACCTGTGATTGCAGAGCAGGAATCAGTTAAAAACAGGCACCGCATGAAGCAACTCCTTCCTTTCCCTTGTGTCTGTTTTGAAAAAAAAAATGTTCCGTCAGAACTCCAGAATAACACTTACCATGTTTCTCTCCAATGAGGTGGAAGTAAAAATGGTTTCCAGTGGGAGCGGCTGCATGTGTTGACATTGGCAGGCCTTGGGTGCATCGGCGTCATTAGATCGCTGACTGAGGGGGGGAGGTAGAGGTAGACTCTGGTGGCTTAGTGAACTAATGCATCCACTGTAGGGGCCTGTGTTTGACCTCAGGGTCACATGTTCAAATCCTGGTGGGTCCACTCAGCCTTTAATCCTTCTGAGGTCAATGAAATGTGTACCATTGAACTGGATAACAATAAACATCTGTTATTCAGTGCCAAGGTACCCTTCTGGAAGAATGTGTGCTTTGCAAAAACTCATTTTGGCAGTGGCAGCCAAAGCACTTCTGCTGCCATCCCTGGTGGGCAGGTGGAGATGGGCAACCCACAGGGGGACCACCAGCACCATGGATGGGTGTTAGGACGGAATGGTTTTACCCTCAGCACATGCCCACCGTGGCTGAGGACAGAACCGTTCAATCCTCAGCACTGCTTTAAATTATTTCAATCTTAGAAAGTCCAAATTTCCTTCAGGGACAATTCACTAAGGTATTTGCAAAGTGGTTCCTCAGGAGCATACTTTTACGTATTCATAGATACCTTTGTGAATCTGTGCGACATTAATCTAAACAAAACTGAATATGGCCAGAGTCCTTTCTGTGTGTAAAATTTGTCTGTGAGTATTAACTGAATATTCCCATTTTATCCTTTCTTTTTGTGTAATTCATACATGCATGTAAGAGCACACAAAAGACTACTACAGGGGTACTACTTCATTCTCCAAAATGCCTTCTTAAATCGGCCCAGTGTGTCATTTTTACCTGCTATTTGAGTGTCAACTTTCATAGCTTACATGATTTTTGAAACGTTTAATGGTTGTTGCCACGTACACCCTGGACTGGCGTCCTATCTGTCCTTCAATGCTTCTGGAGTCAACAACGCTTGCTAGACGGCCATACCTGGGCCGAGAGGCATGCTCCTATGCCTTCTTTTTGATGAAGATATTTTGAGCTCTAAATAAACAAATGCAAACAACTACTTTTCAAATTCTTATTCCATGGCAATTTTGTTATGATTACCACCAACAAAAGACTCTTTAGTAATCATCATACAAAAAACGTGTGTGTGGAATACATCAATCATAACTGTGTGATCCTCTAATTGAAACACCTATTACCTTCTTGGACCTATATCCTGCTAATACATGTGGAAAAGTAATTACCACTGGCGGTCATTAGCCCAAGATTTATCGCACGGAGATGAAAGGGACTGGTATAGGTGGAAAAGCAGTTTTAATGTAATGAGCTTCAAGAACTGTACTGGGTGGTTAATTTGATTCGAAACGTTTATCCCGGCTTATAAATCAGCTCTTGCTCCTGTTTTTTAGGATGCTGGAAATATCTATTATTTCACACTTGATGTGTTTGAAACAAGCTGCCATCTTGTAAGTCGAAAAAGCTGGAAGGACTGTATTCTTACACTCTCCAATTCCATGGTAAGTACACCAAGAGCAAGATATAGGCAGAATGTACGCTTCACATAAGACGTATTTGAAATACTAATAGAGTCCACAGTTTGGTATTTCTTTGACATGTTTGAATATTAAGGGGGTTATTTACAAGCCCCCTGCACCACTGATGCGCCATTTCTTTTGACGCATTGCAATTGCACCAGTTTGTAAAGCCTTGCACCACATTATACCGACACCAAATAATGCACCAGGGCTTCTGAGCAATCATATTCATTACACACTGACTGAAGCTTCTGCTTCCTGAGTTTGGGGTATTGCACCAAATCATGACCTAGTGGGTAACATATAAAAGTATCTCTCAGCATAAAAATATGTCTGAGCTAGGCAACATAATAGGTTTTAACTATGTACCTGGCAGCATGTCCTACAGTAGGAAAGAATGCAATGAGCACTTCACTGACTTGAGATGTCCATCACATAAGCATACACATGCATCAGAGGCACACCCTTCCTTTAGCTCTGCTGAAGGTCAAAAAGGAAACACAAGCTAGCTGGGATCAAGTCAACAAGTTGATTATATTAAAACTCTTCATCCAAGCAATAAATGCAGTATTACTTCAAAATCTTCCAAACTGTATTACAAATTAAAAAGAAATAAGCAACATTTACAGCATTTAAAAATACAATGCAGCTAAAGCCTTGGTAAATTTGGGTCGTTAGACCCAGGTCTCTAAAGACTGGTGTCCAAAAATGATGTAAAAAAAGGTTACTTTTTTATTGCAGTACATACCAAAAACAGTAAAAAAGTAAAGCTGTTCAAAATTAAAAGAAAATATTTGTGTTCTATGTCTAACTGGTTAAACTTTTATTTCCAGATTTATGGACAGTGTAAAGCTATCCTCTATCTGAATTTGCCTTTGAGGAGAGTCAAACTGTACAGTTATAACTGCTTCCTTAACGCAGGTACAGTGTTGTTTCCATTTTAAGATGTCCTCTATATGTATGTGATAGACCAAGAATACCATTTCGAGTAGCTTAAAAAAAGGCCTGACATATCAGTACACAGTAAATATAGACCTATATTTATACCTTTTTTTTTACGCCGCATTTGCATCGTTTTTTGAAGCAAAATCGGCACATGCTTAAAAAATAAAAAATTTATTTTGTAAGTTTGCACCTCTTTTGCATCACAAAAATTACGCAATTGTGGCTCAAAAAAGTATAAATATAGGCGATAATGTTTAGGAATTTAACATGTGAACTGAAATCTAACTCAGGTGACAGCTATATCTTTATATTTTTGTCACTATTCCATGATCCATACATGAGAAATGCATGTAGCGTAAATCCAACTATACAAGCTGGCATAATGTAGCATGTGAACTGCGGCTCAGAAAAAAATAATCGTTTTTTTCTCGTTCACAGTTCCTCGACCTTTAAATTCCTCAACGCATGGAGACCAATGCACTTTGTGCAAAGATCCTTCTTTCTACGAACCACTAGCTGATACCATGGTTGCAAAATACAACAAAGAAAGTAATAACACCCAATACTACAAGGTTTATATGGCAGAAGGTTCAAACATGGAGGTAACTACAAAATGTTTTCTCACTAGACCTCAAAAACTGATAAATGCTTCAGAACTGTTATCCTGTTTTATGTTACATGATATATTAATAGTATGTCTTAATTTATATTATTATGTAGTTTTCATAAGGGCAATATGAAAGTAGCCTCTTTCTAGCATGGGTACCGCCATTTTTGGCCTGTTTGTCAGTGTGTTTTGACTGTGTCACTGGGACCCTGCTAGTCAGGACCCCAGGGCTTAAGAATTGTGGCCTACTTGTCAGTATGTTTCACTGTTTTCGTCAGTATGCTTTACTGTGTCACTGGGATCCTGCTAACCAGTACCCCAGTGCTTATGCTCGCTCTGGTTCCAAATTTGTCCTTACATATTGGTAACCCAGTATTTCACTCCAAATTGGCATACTGGCCCCCCATTACAAGCCCCTATTATATGGTACCGAGGTACCCAGGGCTTTGGGGTTCCAGGGGATCCCTTTGGGCTGCATCATTTCTTTTGGCACCCACAAGGAGCCAATACAAAGGCTTCTACAGCGCTGCCATTGCAGCCTGTGTGAAATAGTGCATGCGCTTTTTCACAGCCATTTTCACTGCATCATATCACCTATAAGTCGCCCATATGTCAGGCCTTCAGACCCTGAAAGATGGGTGCAAAATACCTGGGTGTGAGGGCACCCCTGCACTAGCAGAGGTGCCCCCACATTGTCCAGGCCCATTTTCCTGGACTTCGTAAGTGCGGGGACGCCATTTTAAGTGTGCACTGGACATAGGTCCATACCTATGTCCAGCTTCACAATGGTAACTCCGAATATGGCCATGTAAGGTATCTGTCAACTGGGAAGTGTACCCCAATACTGATTCCAGTATTGGTTGCACAATTCAATGCACTCTGGGGGCTCAACAGTGGACCCCCAGTACTGCCATACTAGCCTTTTGAGGTTTTCACTGCAGCCCCAGCTGCTGCAACCTCACAGACAGGCTTCTGCCCTCCTGGGGCTTGAGTAGTTCAATCCAAGGAAGGCAGACAATGCATTTCCTTTAGGAGAGGGGTGTTACACCCCTTTGGAAATAGGTGTTACAGGCATGGGAGGGGTGTCCTCCAGGGCCTCTGGAAATGCTTTGAAGTGCACAGATGGTCCCCTCCTTGCATAATCCAGTCTAAACCGGTTCAGGGACCCCCAGTCTGGACCACTCCCCTGTCCATCACCACCTCAGGGATGGTGTCCAGAGCTCCTCCAGAGTGTCCCTGGATTTGCCATCTTGGATTCCAAATTGGTGGGGCACTCTGGGAGCATCTGAGTGGCCAGTGCCAGCCGGTGACGTCAGAGACCACTCCTGATAAATGCTTATCTGGTTAGGTGAACAATCCCCATCTCAGGGTCTCTCCTTTGGGTGTTTCTTCAGATTCAGATTGCAAGACTCCAGCAGGAATCCTCTGCATCCTTTACTTCATCTTCTACCGATGGGTCAACTGCTGACTGCTCCAGGAACTCTACAAAACTGCAACAAAGAAGCAAAGACGACTTCTGCAACATTGTATGTTCAGCTCCTGCCAGCAACTGCAACAGTTTCCAGGTCGTGCATCCTCCGAGGACTGCCTGTCTTCAGCCTGCACCAGAAGACCCAAAGGAATCTACAGTGGAGTGACGGAGTCACTTCCCTGCTTCAGCAGGCACCTCTCTGCAGCGACGACCATGGTTTGGGTCCCCTCTCCAGACGACACGCATGGATCCAACAACACGGGTGGTGGACTAGAGCGACTCTGGCAGTCCCAATGTCCAGCTGTCCATCTTTGGTGAAGGTAAGGGCTTGCCTCCCCACGCAAGGCATTACCCCCGTGTACCGCATGACTTGCAGTTGCCAAGGCTTGTGTGCAACCTTCCAAGAACTTCTTCATGCACAGCACAGCTTAGGCCCCCAGCAGGCCATCCTGCGACGCACAGCTTCCTGGGTGGTGTGGGAATCCTTTGTGTCGTGCTGCGTGGGACTCCATTTGCACCTTCTTTGTCCCAGTGCTGTGGGACTCCTGTGCACACTGCCTGGTCTTCTGAGGGCTCTCTGAGTTGCCAAGAGCCCCTTCTGTCTCCCCCTCCTGGGTAGAGGCCACCAGGTCCCACCTGGTCTCAGGCAGCACCATTTTCCACTACCCGCGAGCTTTGCGTGTGCCAAGGTTTGTTGGCAGAATCCAGCAACGCAAACCAGACTGCATTCATCC
Organism: Pleurodeles waltl; assembly: GCF_031143425.1. NCBI lineage: Eukaryota > Metazoa > Chordata > Amphibia > Caudata > Salamandridae > Pleurodeles > Pleurodeles waltl. The sequence continues at coordinate 82,811,253 of NC_090450.1, read as the reverse complement.
ATCTGGTGTGGGATATCTGCACCAACCAGGAACCCGCATCTGTTTTCTTTGGTGCAATACTGACTTTGTCATCTCACCAGTGGTTCTTCTTTTGCACCATTATCGGGTTAGCAGGGGCTCCTGTTCTCTCTGGACTCTTCAGTGCTCTTGGACTTGGTCCCCTTCTTCCACAGGTCTTCAGGTCCAGGAATCACTTGTTTGTGTCTTGCAGTCTCTTCTGGTTCTTGCATTATCTTCTATCACAAATTCTAGTGTGTTTTAGGAAACTTGTTGTGTTTTAGTCCTGCTTTCCTGGGCTCTGGGATGGGGTACATTACTTACCTTTGGTGTTTTCTTACACTCCCAACACCCCTCTAAACACTACACTTGCCTAGGTGGGAAACCAACTTTCGCATTCCACTATTTTAGTATATGGTTTGTGTCCCCCCTACGCCCATTGCAACCTAGGGTGATTTTCACTATTTGCACTGTTTTCCTACTGTGTACTTACCTCTTTTTGGTTACTAGTGTATATATTGTGTAATTTACCTACCTCCTAAGGGTGTATAGTCTCCAAAGTATTTTTTGGCATTGTGTCACTAAAATAAAGTACCTTTATTTTTGTAACACTGAGTATTGTCTTTCATGTGTGTGAGTACTGTGTGATTACAGTGGTTGCAAGAGCTTTGCATGTCTCTTAGTTCAGCCTTTGCTGCTCTGCCTACAGCTACCTGGAGACAGCCTGGCTTCTAGACTACTTTTCACTAATTAGGGATAACTGGACCTGGCATAAGGTTAAGTACCTTTGGTACCCACCACAAACCAGGCCAGCCGCCTACAGGGCCACCTGTGATAGTCTCACTGTATTTTAGGATGGAGACTGGCAAACATGAGAACCATAACAACTCCAGAGGGGCGAGTAAATGGTTGTCACAAAAACTTTTCAAAACCCTACAGACAAATGGGTGCACTTTCTCGCCTATCAAGAACAAATGTAGATTGTTCCCAGCTCTGGCAGCTTAAATACAAAAAGCGCCACCACAGACCTCTCCAGATTACAGGAAGGGATGTCAGTGAAGAGTTGAGAGGAGGACTTCAAGTTGCAAAAAGTTATATATTTGAATAAAGTGACCTCCAGCAGTTCTCGTGTTGCAAAAAGAGGAGGGACTTAAACCACAGGAGGCCAATGAGGTTGCACAAGAATTTGTGTAAAGTTGTCATATTTCATCTCTGATCTGAATGTGCTTAAATCTGTGTATATCCTAGTCAAGCATTCACAGCTAAATTGATTAATCATAAATCATCTCTGAGGAAGCACCTGCATTTTGCAGCCACTATTCTGGGGAAAAGAAAGAACAATTTGTATTAAAATATTATAATTGCCTCAGTTAGATTAAACACTTTTACAACACTACTCCCATTTAAGGTGTTAAGGAACGGTGATCAACAGAAAAGCACAGTTTTTCACACCTGTCCTCGATGTAGTTGTGGCATTGACCACTCATTGTTCCCACACATTGGTCCTGCAAAGAGGTGATTTTTTCTTGCTGAACAGAATTACGGACTTTGTGGAGCTCATTTTTCAGAAATTGCTAGACAGTAATCTCCAAACTTAGAATGGTGGTCTAACAAATAGAATGGAAACATCCTTAGCCTTGACACTTGGAGTCAACTGTGTATAAGTAGTGCTAGCTAGGTAGGACTCTTCCAAGAGCTATACCAGTATCTAAAGGCCCTCTGCCTTAGTTAAAGGAGCACTGGATGGTGTCAAATGCTGCAGATAAATCCAGTAAAATACTGTGCTTTCATCCTACTGCCATCCATTGTAATTTTGCCTCTTCTTTATAGTGTGGCAGTAAACCTGCGTATGGTATGGTTTTAATTCAACAGGTATTATGGAAGCAGGTTTGTCATTCTAATTATTTAGAGAAAGAAGACAGTGCAATGGCTCATTTGCACATTTTCCTAATTCGGTGAAAGATGGCTCACAAGAGTGGTCCACATTTTCCTAATAGTGTATACTTCAAAGAATAGCTACCAAACTTACAGGGAGGCCCAACTGCAATAAGCATCTGGTCAAGAATATTACAAGGAAAATCCATGGGATACGACATAGTAAGAAGATGTTGTGAACCACATGAAGCCGAAGGGTCTTTGCTAATAACAAGGCTATGAGTATATTCTGCAAAATGAAATGTGTCTAATGTCACTACATCAAACACAAAAATACCAACCTACACAAATATCTACTTCACAATATCAGCTAACAATATATTGTCAAGTACATGTAAGTAAGTATAAATCTGCTATTGCATCTTCACTTCTACTTACCTTGACAATATAGTGTAGTCTATATTGTGGTGTCAATACAGTCAATACAGTTGTATTAAAGTATCAATATTGTGACTCCCCATGGTGCAATGTGGACTTGATATTCTGTAATAAATTAAAGTCTGTTGTTAGCCATAAATATGCACACATGAGCCTGAGATGGATTGTCAATCCATATATTAAAATCACCTAGGACTATCAAGTGGTTAAAAAAAAGAGTGATGTGGTTCAAGCAAATGTATGAGGTGGCCCATAAACACAGAAACAGCTTCCTGGGAAACATAGGGGAAGTAATTGGGGATGGCAGATGCCAAATGTAAATATGAAATTTGTTTTCATGAGCCCAACAATCCTTGACTTCTGTAGTTTGGGTGGAGATAAATAGCAATTCAGTACTCTGTACTAGAAGGAGATTGTACGTAAGGATTCAGTTTTTTTTTTATAGCTGACTGAGCATTGATAGGAAAGGCTTTGAATTTCCCAATTACATTATTGTATAAGTTGTCCTCTCATGAGGCAGTAATATTGGAACCATGTAGGCCATCATTGTGGGAGACCACTTAATTCCTTTGGGGCTGGTGAGAGCAGTACCAGCCCCATTGGAACTGTAGGGACAGTTTGGGAAGGTTAATGTTTGTTCAGAGCTTAGTGGCCAAAATCCCTAGGTGAAGGGTAGTCCAATGTGAGGAATTACTTAGGAATCAAATTTAGAATTATCAATTTTCCTTGTAATTCCTCATTTCATAGTACGACTCATAAAGGGCTGACTTTTCTCCACTCCAAGTTACCAGTATCCCTGTATTGAAAACTCTGTGGAACAGGAAAATATTGCCCATTTCCCTGGCCACTGGTCAAGTGGACCCAAGAGTGTCTCCTTAGACAAGTTTTACATGTCCTTGTATAGAAAACCCCTAAATTGTAATTTTTACTACAGTGACAGCTACCTCGCTCCAAGGATACCTTTGGGGTGCCTCATTACATTTAGTAAGTGCTAACATTTGAGTGGGAACAGGGGAAGATTTCATAATATGTGTCTAAGAAATTGTATTTTAAAATCCTCTTTAATGATAAAGTCAGATTTTAAGATGCAGTTTTGAAAATGCTACTTTTAGAAAGTTTGCCTTTTCCTGCCCTAGTTATTTTGTGCCTGCGGCCAATTCTTGGGTCACATGACCTGGTGTACTTGGCAGTTGGACTTTAATTATTCCTCCCGGACAGCCACACAGTAGAGGGATTAGGTGTGCCAGAATGGGTAATCACTGGCAGAATGGGGGAAGGAGCTAGGCACAGCCCCACTGGCAAATCAATAGGCTTTGCCTTGCCTTCACGCAAAGGATTTCTCACTACTTCATTGTTCAGGCAGTCGTCTGGAACCAGGGTAGGAAAGGCAGGAAACTCTAAGCACTTCAAAGGGAATTCTCAAGGGCAGTGGTTCTTACCCTTTTGACTTCTGTGACCACCTCAAAATCATTACTGGAACTTGAGGAACCCCACTGAATCATTATTGGAATCCAAGAACCCCCAACTGAGTCATTATTGGAATGCAGGGACCCAGGCTAAGCATTTTCAATGACTGAAACAGTCAAACAACACTAAAAAAACTGAAACAAGCATTTATCAAATACACAAATTAAATATTTTCTTTAATTAACAAACAAATAAATATCTAAGTTTTAATGGGAAGGTTGGAGCTTTTCTAATTTCAATTGATGCCACTCATCATCCATACTGGAGTTGCTTGCATTTACAGAGCTCCCACAAATCAATCTGAGGATGCTAAATTAATTTCTAGTCCCCAATTTTAAAATTCTCCACCCTTACACATCATGTTAAATTTAATTTTGCAAGTTTTTCTTCATTTATATACACTCTAGTTATCTGTTTTGTTATTTCATTTTCTAAGCAGCAGCAGGCCCCCTGAGAAGGCTTCTTGGTTCCCAAGTTGTCTGCCCCAGGACCTCAGGTTAGGAACTACTGCTCTAGAAATGTTTTCTACTTCAAAGAAGGTAGTAGGTACTAGGTATAAAACTAGGACCCTCAGACCAACTCTTGAGTTCACTTTCTGGACCTTCAGAACGACTCTCAGAGGACTGTGTGCTGCTGGGTACTTCAAAAGACTGTTTTGCTGCACCTGGCAGGACCGCTCTGCTGCCTGAAGCTGCCTTGTACCATCAAAGGCCTTCCCTGCTGCTTGATCACTGTTCCACGTCTCGAGCCAAGGACAACAAGAGTGACATCAAGGGCTAGTTGTCTGGCCTCCTGATCAAAACATCTGGGACTGAAAAGGCCCCAACCATCTTAAACCTGCACCTGGAACCCTCCTTGAATAAGTCTCTACCCTCCATGTGGTGCCTTCTCAGTCCTGGACCCTGGGCAAAATCCAACATTTGAGAACATTTTTAACTACAAACTGCACTGAGAACCGACAAGAGACCGGGAGCAACCTGATTGCCTTTCTGTCCAAAATAAATCGCATTCAATTTGACTTTGGGGGCAGCTCCCGCTAGTTTCTTCTCCGCAGCAGCAAGTACTGTTGAGCAGTCCTTTGCAAAAGGGACATCCAGTCTTGTGGGGCCCTCGTCAGCCACAGCCTCTTCCAATTGATGGTGGACTATGGGCACCATCTCACTGTCAGCAGAGGTTACTAGGGTAACTTCAGCTGTCACCCCCACAATAACTGGGGCCATCTCCTCCCCAAGTGCTACATTGGCCAACGTAGGGGTGCGCCCATAGAAAACTAGGAAGGAATTCTCTCAAGGACCCCAAACTAAGTGACAGGTGACAATGACCCAACTCCAATCAGACCAGAGAAAAGAATTAGTAGATAAGTATACTGGTAAGTTTTTCCCTAAGTGCTATGAGTGTTTCCAGTGTTGGCATACTACCAAGGGTGATGTCAAGAGCCCCACCAGTGGTGGCCATACCCCTGAGTTTGCCAGTGTAGTGCTTGAGGAGAAGATACCCACAGTTATTGTAGGTGGGAGCTGAGGTTACCTTAGTATCCCTAGGGGACAGAGAAATGGTGTCTATAAGACACTGTTGGAGTGCCTAACCCTAGAGGGTGTGATATGGCAAGTTGAAACCCAGGCAGCTGGGAGAACCTCTGAAGATCACCTCATCTACTGGGAGACTGCAATTTTCATGCCGGAAAGGTTCCTCAAGGAAATGGTGTGTGGCAGGGGCACCAACTGCATGACTGCCTACATGACGTCCACGTGAGAAGAGTGTGGAGTAATCTACACGTTCTCTAAAGATTTTAACAAGTCGCTAAAACGCACGAATATTGGCCTGAGCCCATGAGGAGGAAATTGGACATCCGCTTACCATGACTGCTCTTTGCCTACAGGGAGATATGAAAGAAGGGAGTTGGGTATATCCCATTCAAACATCTGTATGGACACAATATTAGGGGATCTCTCAGTCGAAGGTGGGTGGGAGCATACTCCACCCCAGGATGTGGTTAGCTACATGCTACCACTCACAAGCAAGATGACCAAGGTCTGAAAGAAGGCTTCAGAGAACTTGGAAGCTATCCAGTAAGTCATGAAACTCTATTATATCTTCAAGTTCACTCTGGTAGAGTTCCAAACCAGTCAGAGGGTGTGGCTTATGGAGCCTGTGGAGGGCAGGATCCTCCAAGACTGTTGGATGGGGCCCTATGAGGTGATTGAGAGGAAGTGGGAAGGCCACTTACATGGTGGACCTTAAGGCTGCTAGACACTCCTTAAGGGTCCTCCATCACAATTGCTTCAAACCCCACACTACGAGAGGTCTGAGGTCACCATGCTGGTGACAGATGATGGAGAGGAATAGGGGAGTGAACTCCTTCCTGATCTCATATCATCTAAGAGGAAAGATGGGTCCATGGAATGTATCAACCTCTCTCCAATCCTAACCACCAATTGGTGGGACAATTTGCATCACTGTTTTCCCTTACCCCTGGAATTACACACTTGTGCATCAATGATATTGATACTGGGGATAGCTTGCCTGTGAACGAGAAAATATCGAGGCTTTCGGATAAAGTGAATGTCATCGTTAAGGAGGAAGTCTCCAAGATCTTGGAATTAGGAGTGATTGAGCACTCCAGTAGCCCCTGGTTCAACCCAGTGGTGCCAGCACCCAAAGCTCCCCTCCGGCCACGGCACCAGAATTCAGGTTCTGTGAGGCCTAAAGGGGGCTCAACTAAGTCACCAAGACTGATGCTCACCACATCCCCAGAGCTGATGAGCTCATTGACAAGTAAGGGACTGCCAAATTCCTGAGTACTTTTGATCTTACTTCAGGGAACTGGCCGATTGGTGTAACTAAGGAGGGCAAAGAGTGGACAGCATTCTCTACCTCTGAGGGCCAGTGTCAATTTAAAGTGATGTCCTTTGACATGAAGAATACTCCTGCCGCCTTCCAGAGGTTGGTTAACCAGGTCTTAGCTGGGATGGAGGCATCAATGTTGTATATTTGAATGGCATAGCTGTCTGCAGTAGCAACTGGGAGGACCACCTATTTTACCACCAGCAGTGCTTCAGGCCCTGCAACAGGCAGACCTGTCTATCAAGGCTACAAAGTGCCAGATAGGGCAGGGTTCTGTGGTGTACTTGGGATAGCCTCATGGGAGAGGCCTACAGACCAAAATAGTGACCATCTTGGCGGAGCCATCCAAAACCAAGACAGAACTGAGGAGGCACTTAGCCATCACTGGGTACTACTGGAGGTTTGTTAAGGAATATGGCACCATTGTTGCTCCCTTAACTGAGCTGACTTCCATGAAGCAGCCAAAAGCGGTGTTCTGGACAGAGGACAGTCAGAAAGGCTTTACCACCCGTAAACAGGCTATGTGTGCAGCCCCTTTACTCAATGCTCCTGTCTTTTAGCAGGAATTCATCGTGCAAACTCATCCCTCAAGGCATGGCATAGGGGCATTTTTATCACAGTTAAATGAGGAGAGCCTAGTCCAACGTATAGCTTTCATCTCTAGGAGGCTACTTCCCAGGGAATAGAAGTGGAGTGTTGTTGAAAGGGAATCCTTTGCAGTCATCTTGGCACTGAAGAATGAGAATCCAAAACTGTTGAGGTGGTCCATCTCCCTATAGGGCATGGATTTCATGGTGGAACACCGTTCGGGATCAGACCATGCCAGTGCTAAAGGTCTTTCCAGTTTTTTCCACCTTAGTGATGAAAACTGCCAGGAGGTTGGGTAGTTTCCCCCTTTCAGCAGCAGGGGGCAAGTGTTGGACCTGTCAGGCTTGGAGTGATCCTCCCCCAAACCTTTTGGTTTCACCTTCCTATTATTCTGAAGTGGCTTTTGCTGGCATTAGGACTCTGTACAGTTTATCACTGCTAACCAGTGGCAAAGAGCTTATGTTCACTCCCTAAAGCAGGGGCTAATTGGCTTACAACAGATTACCAAAGTTCATTCACCTATAAGTCCCTAATAAAGTGGTATACCAGAAACCTACTGCCTGTAAATTAAATGCTACTAGTGTGCCTGCAGCACTTATTGTTACACCCTCGTAGGTAGCCCCTTAAAAATTGTCCGGGTCTGCTATTGCAGCCTAGATGTAGTGTTAAACTGCTAATCCACCTTTGCAAAATAAACCCCTTGCAAAGCCTCAAACTCTCTTTTTATTAATATATAAGCCACCCAAAGGGTAGGCTCTAGTTAGCACAAAGGGCAGGGTGTATTGTAGTTAAAAGGTTGCCCCGCTGAACTTCTACCTTCTCAGACACTTTTTGCTGGAGTCTCTTCCAAGTTCGAAAGTGAGCACCAACCGGACCAGGCCCAATCTACTTTTGTATCTTATCTGTTTTTTACTGAAGTCGGCCATATTTTTCAACTTTGATCCAGTCTCACACGACTAGATGTCCGCAGTTACCACTTTGATATTTTAGTCACAAGTTTTTACCTTAAACTTTAGAAATTCATAACTTCAGTTCTACTGATTTGATTTTTGTTGTTTTGGTGTCAAACAGTTTATGAAAATTTACTCTGTTTTGTCTAAATTGGTGTGGGATTTTTCTTGTCTTGTTTTTTCACTTTTTGCTGTTTGTGTGTTGCATAACTACTTTACACATTGCCTCTAAGTTCAGCCTGGCTGCTTTGTGCCAAGCTATCAGAAGATTAAGCATAAAATAATTAAGTGACTTTAGTGGGTCACCCTGAAAGGGGTTGTGGCTGTTGCTTGAGCAGGGTTAACACCCCACAGAAACCAACAACCCAATTACTAACATGTATACATTGTTAGAAGGGGAAGGCTGAAATTGCTGTTTCTGCTACGAAGGCCACATTGAGAATGAAAGTTATAATGGCTTTCTTTTTATGTAGGTCTAACGATAACTGGTTATTACAAAGTTGGTACGCTTGATTGTCTAAGCACAAAACAACATCAAGCCTGGTTATTACTTAACCACTTAACACATCCGTTTTGCAATTTCTGGGTATTGTAGAAAGGAGGTTTTACTAACTCTTATTCTAACACTAGGTTGTTGGTTCTTACCTCCCTGAAATATCCTTCTGGCATGGCATATTTGGAGACACATTAGAGGATGTGTGATGTAGTTATAGGCAACTTAGTTGTGGTACTATAATCACAATGAAAACTTGCCTTTCATAGCTGCAGCCCTACTGGCTAATCCCATTTCAGGTGTTTGATAGGTATCGTCATTGTGCAGCAAAATAAGGGATATATGCTTCATCACTAATGAGAAATGTATAAGTGCAATTTCAAAACTTGTTTGCAATGTACATTAATAAAATTGACCATTTCAGCTATTACATTAAATGTGTACTATCATTTGGATATAATTGACAAATGTATTTCGTCTCTTTCAGTCAGGGGCTGAGCCATCATATTTTGTGGAATTTGTTATAAAGGAAACAAACTGCTCTAATTCAGAAACTCATACTACTGACTGTCACTTCCTGGAGGATAAACAAGCTGTAAGTGCAGAATTCCAAATGCAATCCTTGTAAATGATAGCTAATCCATACAAATGATATAATACATTTTATTAAATCACAATATGTGCTCCCTTTTTAGTTTGAGTCTTTTGTGTATGCTTTGTGGGATTCAGCTCCACCAATTGCTTGTCATTTGTCTATGTGAGCATCCTTTAAAAATACTTGCTAATGGGCAATCCTTCCTCTTTGTCCCTCCTTTTTGACTTTCGTTTACACCCAGGGAGCAGTGACCAACTTCTGTATCTTTGAGCTTTGCATCTTAATCTGTTTCTTGGAGTGACTATTTTATTGTTTCTTTCCTGCTCGTTTCTTTTGACTCAGCCTGCAGTGCGGTCCGACTCAGCTTGCAGTTCTGTCCCCCTTCCACCTCCAGCCCCTTGCTGCGTTTCCTGTTCATGTTTCACTTGTCGCAATTCAGTTCATATCCTCGTGCGGCACCATCCCCCCACTACCACCTGCCCATCGCTGTTTCCTGTTCGTGTCAGCGCCTGTCGCTATCTGTTAATCTCCCTGTGCGGCGCAGTCTCTCCACCACCTCATACCTACATTCTATTTGATATTTATACGTTTGCGCTGTGCTTATGATTTTGTTTAATTACTTTCCCTGCTTTATATGCTTCTCTCACCCCCACTCGTCTTATCTTTTCAAGTGCTTGTTCAAGCAGAAGCACAACGGGATTGCACATTCCCTTTCACTCTCAGTGCATGCAGAGTTGCTCATATTTTGAAAAGAGTGGACTTATTTAAATCATTTTCTGGGATGCTGTGCATACATATTCCTGATCTTCTGCCAGGATAGTGTCTATACTTTGAGCTCTGTCTACAGAGCGTAGTTAATCATTGTGGGCAGGGTTATGTAAAAACTGCCCTCTCAAATGTGCACACTTATTTGTAAGGAAACCAGTGTTCTTCTATGTTCCACTGAAGGTCCTTTGAACATAGTTCTTTCCACCGTACCTAGTAGCTCGAATGAGATCTTTGCGTGGATCGTAGGTTTAGAGTAACATCAAGGGTACCCTCACTGCCACCCAAAATTCCAACTAGTTATACATGTGGCTGCATCGTCCTTATTGCTGTTAATCTCCCCTTCACGATCCCTTTAACTCAGTTGAAGAAGGTTCTGTACAGCAAATACATTATAGAATGTATGCTTATGTAATGTGACTGGTGTTCATGTAAAGTGCTCCTATAGTTTCAGATCGAGCTCTTGCTATATAAAACTGCAAAAAGAATGCTTTTGAAGCTCCTACCTCTGAGTTAGGAAATCTAACCCATGCCATGACCTTTCTATTTTGACGTGGTGGTGTCTTGGTCGGGTTGTGGCTGTTTTGCTGCATGCAAGTTCTTGGCGTAATCTCTCCAGGCCCTGCCTGGGCTCAGCAGGCGCCTTGCCCCTTCCTTCCCCCACAGGAATGTGACTTATGGATGGAGCTGGGCATGCCCACGTCCTGCTTCAGGATCCATAGCACTGCGCTCTTGCTTGAAGTAGCTCCCTTCCCCAGCCATACTCACTTTCCATCTCAGACATTTGATTGCCAAAGTGTAAATGCCCTCTCTCAGTTAAAATGTAACTTTGCTTATGGGGGTGTACAGGACATCTTTATTTTTTTCATCAAGTGTTGTGATACCTGTAGTTAAAACAAGGTTTTTGTCACATTTGAATTTTTTGTGATCTGCGTTTCAAAGATTTACAGATTTTGTCCATCCTGCCCAGAAATTGAGGTTAGTGTTTTATCGTCATATCGTCATATTTGTCCTTTGGTAATTTTGAGGTTATTTACTATAATTAATACCTATTGCCACGGTTGATTGACTTTAGTGCCTCTTTGCTAGTAGTGCAGAAATGTCACCATTAATTTATTATAGTTGTTGAAAGACAAATTGGTTTGTTGCTTGCGCCTTCATGTATCCATCATTATGGCAGTCAGTATGTCTCTGGTGCTTTCTATTTTTTCAGTTCATTCTAGTCTGCTTTGACAGTCAGTTTGCTGCCTGCAGTGTGTGACAAAGACTGTTCTGATGCGTGGCCTGGTGTGCATGTTGAATGTATCGTTGTTTTTGAAAAAATATATAAACATACATATAGGAACCGCTTGGGACCCATGCTATGACCTTTTCTTTCTTAGGTCTGCCTTGGAGTGCACGTTTTTAATTGTGCATGGGAAGGACAGGGCCTTGTTTGCAAGCAACTCACCTTATATTGCTTTTTAACAGTATGGCAGCACTTCGGCTGTATTATTGTGTTCACTATCTAGAAAAAGCTAGTTTATGAGTTTAACTATTTGGAGGCAGTGAGTGACATGCTCTGTCAAACTGCTGTTTTCTGGCGAGTTTTTATCATAATGGCATCAGCGAGGCATCCTGCAATGTCATAGTTTACTGCTTATCAGAGGTGGCAGATAATGTTGCTTATGATTTTGATTGGTACTTTGAAAACAAATGTATTGTTATGGAGATGAAATATTGCTGCACATTTAACTCCAAAACACAGAAGTCTATGCCTTTGTTGGAGTGTGACTTTTATAATTAATATTAACATGAAATGCTTGCAAAATAATGCATAATGAAGTTGCATAGAAAATGTATTAATGTGCTACTAATGTACGCGTTTGAAATGTGCCCATGGGGAGTGGCCACCAAGGTATACGATGATTAATGAAATTGACTAATAATTAATTAAAAATGTACTAATGTATGACTTGCATTAGCATTATGAGCTATATGTTAAGATTTTGCTATATTAATCACTAGGCCTTAGTTAGCAAGGGTCTAGGCCTAGCTGCCTGGTCTCATATTAAATGTGTTTTTCTAACGTGCGATGTACTGTCTTCCTGAAGGACATGAAGCTGTACTTTTCCAGAAGCTAGAGATGTGTGTAACCGTAGTAAATTCTTTCTCATGAGACACGACTGACATTCTTGCCGAATGCAACAGTGTAATTCGCAACAGGTGCAAGGTCGCCTGTACTGGGAGAGGACAATAGAACTACTGACTGGAGCGACAAGTAACTTTTCTTACCTGACATTCTACCAGTTGAGGACGTCAATCACAGGGGCCAATAAACTACGTGAGAACTGTTTTAGGTGGAAAATTCTAGTAAGGTGTGTGATGGATCATTGGACAGAGATAACGATGCACCAAATATTGCCCAATTGGAAATTAGAGGCTTGTTAGACAAGATGAATATAACACTGTGACACAAGGAGAAATCGGCCATTATAGGGACACTCTTGCTGTTACCCTGACATTCTGCCTTAAGACTTTGCTGTTCTGATACTTTAAACCATTCTCATCGTTCTTATCTTGCCCAATACTTACTTCTCCTCTTAATGAGAGGGAAGAGTTTTTGCCCTACCTTGCTGTTCTGCCCTGGCCGATGGCGAATCGACTGATGTCCTGAGGACAAAGACTGACTCTGTATGCTGACCCATTACGGATGGTAACTATATGATAATGAATTGTAATTGTCTGTTTGCCTTTTCTTTCTAGGTACCAACTGCTCTTTTGATAGAGGCCATAGTTAGATGTTTTCCAAATTTGTGTTGCTAAATTGTTTTGCATGAAGCCCAACATGCTGATGCTAATTAGAGGTTAGTTAAGGAGTTCATCCATATTGGGTACAAATAGACAAATGACTGAATCTTTGCTTTCCTGAATAACATGCTAATGATACTCTGCTAGGGGCCTGCCGTGACAAGAACCGCTGAACAGGGGCCCGCCGTGACAAGCACCGCTCCGCTGGGCCCTTCATCCCAAGCACCGCTCCGCTGGGCCCTTCATCTCAAGCACCGCTCCGCTGGGCCCTTCCTGTCAAGCACCGCTCCGCTGGCCACCGCCGTCTCAAGCACCGCTCCGCTGGGCCCTTCATCTCAAGCACCGCTCCGCTGGGCCCTTCCTGTCAAGCACCGCTCCGCTGGGCCCTTCCTGTCAAGCACCGCTCCGCTGGCCACCGCCGTCTCAAGCACCACTCCGCTGGGCCCTTCATCTCAAGCACCGCTCCGCTGGGCCCTTCCTGTCAAGTACCGCTCCTCTGGCCACCGCCGTCTCAAGCACCGCTCCGCTGGGCCCTTCATCTCAAGCACCGCTCCGCTGGGCCCTTCCTGTCAAGCACCGCTCCGCTGGGCCCTTCCTGTCAAGCACCGCTCTGCTGGCCACCGCCGTCTCAAGCACCGCTCCGCTGGGCCCTTCATCTCAAGCACCGCTCCGCTGGGCCCTTCCTGTCAAGCACCGCTCCGCTGGGCCCTTCATTTCAAGCACCGCTCCGCTGGGCCCTTCCTGTCAAGCACCGCTCCGCTGGGCCCTTCATCTCAAGCACCGCTCCGCTGGGCCCTTCCTGTCAAGCACCGCTCCGCTGGGCCCTTCATCTCAAGCACCGCTGGGTCCTTCCTGTCAAGCACCGCTCCGCTGGCCACCGCCATCTCAAGCACCGCTCCGCTGGGCCCTTCATCTCAAGCACCGCTCCGCTGGGCCCTTCCTGTCAAGCACCGCTCTGCTGGGCCCTTCCTGTCAAGCACAGCTCCGCTGGCCACCGCCGTCTCAAGCACTGCTCCGTTGGGCCATTCCTGTCAAGCACCGCTCCGCTGGCCACCGCCGTCTCAAGCACTGCTCCGCTGGGCCCTTCATCTCAAGCACCGCTCCGCTGGGCCCTTCCTGTCAAGCACCGCTCCGCTGGGCCCTTCCTGTCAAGCACCGCTCCGCTGGGCCCTTCCTGTCAAGCACCGCTCCGCTGGCCACCGCCGTCTCAAGCACCGATGGCCCATTGACAGTGCTGGTTCTCTGTCGAGCAGGGCTTCACGAAGCACTCTGGGCACCATGCCTCCTCCATTAACAGTGGAGTCGGTAATCCATCTGATGGACTGTGGCTTTGCACTTCCCAGGATGGTATAGTGGGCAATCCACCCACTGTAGAGACTTGTGAGACTGTGGCTTTGCACTCCCCAGGATGGCACAGTGGGCAATCCACCCACTGTAGAGACTTGTGAGACTGTGGCTTTGCACTCCCCAGGATGGCACAGTGGGCAATCCACCCACTGTAGAGACTTGTGAGACTGTGGCTTTGCACTCCCCTGGATGGCACAGTGGGCATGGAGGCCCCTCGTGGATCTGGCGTCGTGGACTCATGTGGCTGAGGTGCCCCCCGTTCCCTTCCCCCTGAGGTGCCTGTAGTTTTATCATCTGATGCCCCAGCAGTGTTCTCTCCAATGGTATCTGGTCTCCTGTGTGGGCTTTGCCCCTGTGTTTGTGCACATTGGCCCACGGACTATGGAACTTGGACAGAATGGGCAGGACTTATTGCCTATGTATATATTTTTTACTATGTTCATTCCTTATTTTGTATCTTTCATATTGCATATTTCCCATAACTTCGATGGAGGTATATTATACATATATTTTAAAGATCATTTTATTTGTGTCTTTGCATTATCCCGGTGGGTTTGGGGGGTGTCACTCTGACTTGTTGCTCTGCATTGGTGTGTAGGTATTTGGGGTGGGGGGGTGGGTGTATGGCGTATGTGTGTGCCCGTAAGCTTTCCTCCTCCCCCCTCCCCTGTGTCGTAGGTGCAGTACTCACCGTTGTCGTCTGTGCCGGCGTTCGTACTCGTGGTAGATGAGCAGGTAGACAATAGCTGGTAGGATGTTTGATTCGGGTTCCATGCTGTCCTCCATCCTCGTGGAGTGTGTAGAGGTGAGCGTTTTCCCGTTCGTAGTCTGTTTCCGCCGTGTTTTTATCGGCGGGGCTCCCGCCCCGGAAAAGGTGGCGGATTGGTGAGTTTTGATAGTGTGGGCGGTACATTGTCTGCCGCCTGCCTGTTGGCGGTGACCGCCGCGTTGTTTGTCTGTTCCGCCGTGGCGGTCGGAGTCTTAAAGTGGCGGGCTGTGTTGGCGGTTCCCGCCAGGGTCAGAATCCCATTTTTTTTACCGCCTGCCTGTTGGCAGGTTGGCCGCCGCTTTAACACCGACCGCCAGGGTTGGAATGACCCCCATAGTCTCTATTGTGGAGCCACTGGCCATTTGCTTCGTACCTGCCCAGTCAGCCCTGTGAAGTCTCCGGAAAACGCCAATTCCCATCCTCTATTAGAGGGGAGGGGACGGGATTCTCTGAGATACCTTCTATTTGTTTATCCAAAGAAGATGCAACTGCCCTGTTTCTTTTACCTATTACACTGCTGTTACCGGATGGTCCGGAAGAAGGGGCGTTGGCATTATTAGACTGTGGAGTCAGTGGTATCTATCTGGATGAGACATGGGCTTTGGAACAAACAGTTACTTGAATATCCAAGGACGTTCCATAGCAAGTTCAAATGGTTGATGGATCTCTATAAGCTTCCGATTCTGTCACCAACACTACTCCTACCTTAAGTCTATGCTTCGGAAAACATCAGGAACATGTTTCTTTTGATCTGATCTCCTCGCCTAATCATCCAATAATCCTAGGAATACCCTGGTTTTCACAGCATAATCCTTATATCAATTGGGAAACCAGAACTATTTCTCTTTCTTCCCAATTTTGTCAAGACCATTGTTATGCCTCAGGAACTAATTGGTCACCAAAGAAAATGTTATCAACGGTTCCAGAGGTAGGTTGTTCCATAAACTCTATCGAAGAGGTACCTAGTCATTATCTGGATTATATAGACGTGCTCCAAAAACCCACGAAACCAGTACTACCTCCATTTGGAGAATACAACTGTACCATTCCCCAGGAACATGGTGTGTTGTCCCCTTTGGTAGAATGTACTCTCTTACAGAACCTGAAAAGAAAATACTCAAGGAATACCTGCAAGAAAATATACAGGGTGGTCTTATTGCACCGTCTTCGTCCCCCGTTGGGGCTCCCCTTCTTCTTCGTGTCTAAAAAGACGATGGATTTACGTCCCTGTATAGACTTTCATGGACTGAATACTATGCTGCAGTGTTTATTCATAAAATGAATGGAAACACCAATTTCAGCGAGACTGTTACCAAGCATTGCAATTCTATTGCACCCGTTAAAATGCAGATGCTATTACCATGCATAACCTTTACCACATAGGAATTTACAATGCATATGTGTTAACCATGCATGCCTTTACAATGAATGTTGTTGTAAAGACATAAAAGGTAAAGGCACATGCGTTTTAAATTAAATGCACGTATTAGGTGAGTATATAGTATTTGATATGGGTATCATTTATATATGTGTGTATATATAAATATCATATATATATATATGTATATATATATATATATATATATATATATATACATATATATGTACTAGGGAAATGTTTTTTAAAAGGGTTTCGGGTCGGCATTTATAGGGTGGGTTTGGGTTTTTGAGTGGTAAGGGTTGCTTTAGAGTTTAGGATGGTCTTGAGATTTTAGGTGGCAAGGGTTATTCTAGGTTTTAGGGTGGGTATGGGTTTTCCGGTGGCAAGGGTAATTTTACGGTTTAGGGTGGTTATTGGTTTATGGGTGGAAAAAGTAACTTTAGGCTTAAGGTGGGTATTGCTTTGTGTGTGGCAAGGGTAATTTTAGGATTTAGGGTGGGTATGGGTATTTGGGTGGTAAAGCTAATTTTAGGGTTTAAGGTGGGTTTCGGTTTTTGGGTGGCATGGGTAATCTTAGGGTTTAGGGTTGGTAAGGGTTTTTGGGTGTCAAGGGTCATTTTATGGTTTAGGGCGGGTATGTTTTTTTGGGTGGCAAGGGTCATTTGAGGGTTTACAGTGGGTATGCGTTGAGGGTGGCAAGGGTAATCTTAGAGTTTATGGTGGGTATGTGTTGAGGAGTTGTGGTGTTTCAAGGATATTTATATCTATATATATGTGTGTGTGTATTTACTATATATATATATATATATATATATATATATATATATTTATATATACACACACACACACACACACACACACACATTCTTCTGTATTTATGTGTGTAAATATATAAAAAAGAAAAAGGCATATATATATATATATACATGCACTCAAAGCATGCCGCCATTACCAAGCAAATCATACGGAAGTAGCGAGTGGTATCAGGGGCTCCCAATAATGTATACACCAGCTTGTACTCTAAAGGAGAAAGCACCCGCACTCGATGTTGTAAAAGTTAGAGTGTTTACTGCAGTAAATCCAGTAAATCCAGCCCTTGCGACGCGTTTCTGCACAACAGCCTTGTTCACGTGCATGAAGAAGGCTGTTGTGCTGAAACGCATCGCAGGGGCTGAATTTACTACAATAAACACTCCAATTTTGCAACATCACATGCTTTCTCCTTTGGAGTACAACCTGGTGTACACATATAAATCTATCCAACATATTGTCCGTAGTATGGAGGCTGTGACTGGGCGGTCCGGATCGCGTTCCGGTAACCCCATACATATGAACACTAACTTCTTAGCGTACAGAAGAATCCGGACTCTGTGGTACTGCAAAAATGCTATTTCATGCGAAATCCCAGGATTACAGGCTCCCACACCAATGCATTTCAGCCGTAGCCTTGTTCACGGTAAAGGGGAAAGTGAAAACTGCATATTCATGTAGGAAAAACAAACACAAATAACAGACAAATTACTTAACTAGTGCTTAAATGGAGGCTAATGTAGCGGTTATTGTGAAGTATAGTAAATTCATCACATTCTCAAGCCCAATTATCGGAAACAATGATTTCATGTAGAAACAACCCTATTCACGTCAAAATTACAAGTTGTATATGTTACTTTTGCTATATTTGCATATTATTATTCCACTTGAAAATCTTAATTTACCTTAACCAGTCACAATTTTTGACATGGAAAAAGGATTGTTCATAAAAAATTGAAAATTGTGATCCCGCAGCTTATATATGTTTTTGTATGTGAAAATAACCTACAGACCTCTCAATAAAAATGCCACATCTTGTCAATGGATGAAAAATCTAAACATCTAATCAAATCACTGTACCACCCTAGTGGGCATATAGAAATATATGAAATGAAATTCTCACATAACTGCTAGTGGTGCTTTACTCTCGCCCCAGGGGACTAATTACTCACACGCCCTGGAGCGTATGTGTAGAAGCCGTTGAATATAATGGGAAAACAAAAGGCTCTATTATTATTATAAATATATATATATATATATATATATATATATATATGATACAAAAAATAGTGTTTGTACCTACCTGTACAGTTTTTACAGAGAATATGCCTTTACCCTGTATGTGTTTACAATGTAAATGTAAATATTTTACAGGAAAATATAAAACCTTTGTGTATTTGTGTCTGTGGATATATATATATATATATATATATATATATATATATATATAGGCCCTCATTCTGACCCTGGCGGTTCTCTACCGCCAGGGCCAACGGGGGCGGGAGCACCGCCGACAGGCCGGCGGTGCTCCCTTGGTCATTCTGACCGCGGCGCTTTGGCCGCGGTCAGAACGGGAAAACCGGCGGTCTCCCGCCGGTTTTCCACTGACCCTTAGAATCCTCCAAGGCGGCGCAGCTCGCTGCGCCGCCGAGGGGATTCTGACCCCCCCTACCGCCATCCTGTTCATGGCGGGAAAGCCGCCATGAACAGGATGGCGGTAGGGGGGGTCGCGGGGCCCCCTAACAGGGCCCAACTAGGCTTTTCAGTGTCTGCGATGCAGACACTGAAAAGCGCGACGGGTGCTGCTGCACCCGTTGCACGCCTTCCACTCCGCCGGCTCGATTCCGAGCCGGCTTCCTTGTGGAAGGCGCTTTCCCGCTGGGCCGGCGGGCGATCTGAATCAGATCGCCCGCCGGCCCAGCGGGAAAGTCAGAATACCCCTCGCGGTCTATTGACCGCGGGGCGGTATTCAGGCGGATTCCGACGGGCGGGCGGCAACCGCCGCCCGCCTAGGTCGGAATGACCACCATAGTGTTTATCCTCACCTGTAAATACTGTAAATACTTATATTTAATGGTGAAACCTTTACCATGCATATGCCTTTACCATTCATGCTTTTACAATGAAATTCATTGTAAAGGCATGCATGGTAAAGGCATAATCATTATAGAAACATGCTTGGTAAAGGTTATACATGGTAATGGCATTCACGTTGTAATGGAAGCGATGTAATGGCATGCATTACAACGGAATGCATGGTTCCATCATACAACTTAAAATGAAACATAATAACTTGTGAGTCATAAAGGTGTATCTATCTACATATATTTTTTAAATACTCTAAAGTCAATCTATTTAGAAAAGATATTTGGATAAGATTCTTTTAATATATGGTGTGTCAGTTCCTTTTTCTAGGAATAAATGATTCATTGGTTGGCTATAGGGTGTTCTGGTTATGACTCCTTGTTGAGTAAGCTTACTGACATGTGATTGCTATTGCTTTGTAAGACAAAACTTCCAATTTGACTTTATCACAGACTAGATAGCTATAACAATTTTTTACGAATGTTCATTAAATGAGAGAGAATGTGACTTCCTTTGAAAGGTTATTTATCTAAATGTGCCCTTGAAATAAATACAGTAATTAATATAGACAACCTTAGTCTAGCAGGACCATATACTGTAGTTATAGTTTGGTTACCAGAGGTAGAAATTCCTAGGATTTTTTGTCATTAATAACTTTGTGCCCGTTTGACGAATCTCCATGACACTTTGCAGGCCTTTATTATCATGCTACATTGGCAGATAATGCACAGTTTTATTATAATTTGTCAAGTGGGTTCCATCAATGCATTTTCCATAGGCTTCTGGATCTCTCATAGTGAGAAAATGGCTAAACGGATTTAAATGAAACTTGGCAGGATTAGATATTACGGTATGCAGATGCTCCTTTGGTTACTACAGGTAAGTATTTTTTTAAATTGCAAGGAATTTTAATGTATTGATATCTTGGCCACTGTATTTTTGTGAAACTTCACAGTATTTTGCAGAAGTACCATGGTACATTGCGGTAACAAGTCATTATGTGATTGGCTAATGACTGTTCTTACAAAAGTTAAAAACAGTTGTTTTTTTAGGTACATGATGCTTCTGTTCTGCATTTTGTCCTTTCTGTAGTTGCATATTAGGTTTGATATTTTCCCCTGTCTATTACCACTTTATTAAAGTGTAAATAGGCAGGGAAAAATATTTATCAATTTTGATATGGTTTAAAAAATGTACAAAGGAGTACCACAGTATGAAAAATAAATTACGAAAACAATAAATAAGATAAAAAATGAAAAAAAAACACACTGTAGTGCCCTAGATTTTACAAATATGTTCTTCCGCATTACAAGTGTGCATCGCTCCTGCACTTGCAGGACTCTGATCGACGTGCCACTGATCTTTTTGATGCATATGCAGGAAGCAGCAAATATGGAGCCCCTACATCAATGCTGATGCCTTTTTATTAAGAATATCTCCTCCTGAGAAGGGGGAGAATGGGAAACCAGCAGAATAACTAAGGCAGAGGCAGTGGGAGAGGAGCAAGGGGGTGAGGCAGAAACGTGCAAGGAAACAGAGAGCAAAGCAAAGGAAGCAGAGACTTGGAAAATATTCCAACTGCACAAGCCCTTATGGAAAGAGGCAGAAAGGGCCAGGGAGAAGAGCAATAATGGATGATGACAAAGTGAACCAAACGGTTATCAATTTCTTCAAGAGGGAACTATCTAATGTTGAATAGATAGTTTTTAGCCAAGTCCTATAATTTTATCCCACTTCCAGGTTTAATTTTGTTGAAACCCGGATTGATTGATTCCAACTGATACACAAACTGAAGCAATGTCATACCTTAAAATTTGACAAATTGATGGGGTCCATTTCTAAATGTAAACCTTTGAATTCAACAGCCTTACTGTTGGTGATGTGGATATTCTGCTCACCTTACAGGAATTGAAGGTGAATGATATTGATTTCCATTTTCCCTAGAGCAACAGGGCATTGTTTATGACAGTGCAGCCCCTAGCAGTTTCCATCCCAAATCATATTTCCTCTCCCAGCTCACCCTTGATGACGTTGATGTGTTTAATGCCTGTGCTACAAAAGATTTATTGTCCCTCAGGTCTAAAAAGAGTACTCAAAATTAGAATGTATCAGTCAGTGAAACGCAGGCAGTACAAGATTTAGCAAATAACATGGGCATTGTTATACTCCCACAGTCAAGGGGGGCAACATAGTTGTCATGGATATAGAAATGTACACAAAGGAAGCCTATAGACAGCTAGGCGACATATCAGGTTATTGTGGGATAAATAGGCTATGCTGTAAAGATACCTCTTTAGCTATTTGGGGACAACTTGAGGCATGGAAGGACAGGGTGATTCTGGAATTGAGAGAATGTTTTTACCTGACGTTGAGTTGTCTTGTCCTCCCAGTTTTCTATCTTTTGCTTAAAACTCATACAAATCACTCCAACCCCCCAGGCAGGCCAATTGTTTCCTCTAGTGTTAGCCTACTACAGAATAAGGGTGGTCAGCCAGCTCTACTCCGCTGGTGGAGCTAACGGAGTTTTTGGCAGAAAAACTCCACTATACCCTCCAGCAGAGCGGAGCTCGCAGTGTGCGCGCTACAGCCCAGTTATTGTCTGCACAGCACAAGCTCAGACTGTCTGCACTCACGCAGCCCATAACTGGGCTGCAGTGTGCCCTCTCAGCCTGACATTGGCAAGGCAGCATGGAGCTGCTGCTGGTACCAGCTCCATACCAGATCCTCTAAGCCTCCCTCCACCAGCAGCCTGGGCTGGGCCCGGGAGCAGAGAGCAGAGGGAGACAGAGCATCAGGTCACTGGCAACGAGGACCCAGGTGAGTCCTTGTTTTTTTTATTTTTTGTATGTGCCTGAATTTAGGCCAGGGCAGTGGGGAGAGAAAGCTGTTGTTTCAAGCCTCTTGTGCACTGGCCTGCCTAGGCCTCTTGTGCACACAGGTCAGGCCGGCGCACAAGAGGCCCGAAGCGACAGCTTTCACTACCTACGGCCCTCTCCTCAATGCGTGAGATTTCAGAAGTGCTAAGCAGGTTCAAGCCTGGCTAACATGGCCTGACCCTGCTTAGCACTTCCACAATTGAGGGCATTCGGGTGAGGGTGCACTCCACGGCACATGGAACTCTGCCTCTGTGGAATTCCACTGAGTTTTTTATCAACTCTGCGGAATTCCGCGGAGTGAAACTCTGTCAACTCCGCCCAGGCCTACTAGAGAACAAGTCCAAATATATGGATGATTTTGTGAGGGATTTTATTACAGCTCTGACGTCTTATCTTAAGGACACCAAGGATTTCCTGAGAAAAGTGGAGGACATTGAATGGGATAATGACTATTTACTGATAACCCTGGATGTCTGTTCTTTGTATACCAGTAATAATCTTGGCAAGAGTATTGAAGCTTGTAGACACTTCCTCCAGGCATGTTCCTTTCACCTCTTGTCCCACACTAACATGCGTTTGGAAATTACATACCTATGTTTAGAAAATAACATGATTCTCTTCAATGGATAATTGTTTAGACAGAAGACAGGAACTGTGATGGGTACCTGTTTCACGCCCAGCTTCACAAATTTACTCTGGTGGATGAGCAGGTGGCCATGGCAGATAACACCACCAAAGACATGGGCTCAGTCATTAAGTGGCTGTGTTATATAGATGACATATTCATCGTATTGCAAGCCACAGAGAAATCCACAAGGGATTTTGTCTCCAAACTGAAAAAAAGCAACTAGAACTTAGATTTTACCTTGAATATATACAAATAGAAAATTGTGTTCCTGGACATCACTGTAGAAATAATTAAAAGGGAGATTTTCAATACTTCCTCACACTGGAAATCCACGGCAAGGAACACCATCTTGCATGCTTTAAATAGCCACCCACACACCATGAAATGGAACATTCCCTATGGGGAACCTATGCGAGCCAAATGTAAATACAGTGATCCCTCCTCCTATTTACAAAATAAGAAGTTATATGTGAGACGTTTAATGAAAGGTGGCTACCCAGGCTGGGCTGGGTTCTGCATAAAGCCAAAAAAGTGTCAGGGCAATTACTAGGGATATCTTTCTATCCAAAGAACCTCCTAGAACCACTGAAGAAAACAATCCCACCCCTAGACTGATTACAGCATATAGGGCCAGATGTATCAAGCCTTTTTGCATTCACAAACGGTGAGAATGCCTGTTTGCAAATGCGAAAATGCCTTTCAGTATTTATGAAAGGCATTCACAACGCAAATTTAAAGAATCGCTAGAACAGCGATTTCTTAAATTTGCGAGCCCGTTTGGAGAATCGCAAATTGAAATCGCAAATAAGGAATCCTTATTTGCGATTTCTAAACCACATGTATCAAGCAATTCCTTAATGCGAATTTGGCATTAAGGAATCGCAATTACAACCAAGTAAAACTTGGTGGAAAACATGTGCAAATTTTAAAAATGCATTAAAAATGCATTTTTAAAATTGACATGTAACGCACACATGCCCCTTTGGCATGTGTGTGCCTTACATGTCCAAAAAAATGTTTTGGGGTGCAGCAGAGAGAGCTTTAGGCCCCCTGCACCCTGGGGTTTTGCATTTCCAAATTTGCGAATTCCAGTTAGGAATTCACTATGTGGGAAATGCAAAAAAATTGCAAATATGGGCCTACAGGCCCATAGGTGAGAATGGGGGCTGTATCGCTATTTGCGATTCAGTAATAGCATTTGCAAATTTTAAGTAATCGCTATTACCGAATCGCAAATATGATACATAGCATTTTGCGAATCAGAAATAGCGATTTCTTAAAATTCCGATTCTCAAAAGGCTTTTTTGATATATCTGACCCATAGCAATGCCACCAAGAAAGTTTCCAACATAGACATTACCACTAAAATCGTTTGACTGCAGATCCCACATTAGGCCCCCTGATTCAAGAAAAACATAATTTTGCTTTTAAAAGATGGAAAACCCTGAGGGACTTCCAAGTCAAGTGTGAAATTACCACCCTGGCCTCTAAAGAACAGGAACTTAGTGGCTTTCGTCTTTGCAAAAATTGCAGGGCTTTCCAAAACAGCCCAAGTAGAAGATCTCGTACTGAACTGTTTGGCAGAGGGGTAAGAGAGATTAGGCAGTTTCTAACTAGCAATACACAGTATACCATCTATGCCTTGAAATTCCCCTGTAAGAAGCGGTACATAGGTAGCACCATTCATCCTGCTTAGAAGCATATATTGATGTAAATGTGGGCTATAGATAAAGGGGATCAACACTATCCTATGGAGAGGCATTTTGCATCTGAACATTTCCAGGTCAGAAATCTTCTTTCATAGTTTTGCCATTGAATATATTTCTCTATCTGTTAAGGGAACAGAGAACTTAAGTTAGGGCAGAAAGAATCCAGGTGGATTATTGACCTTGGGGCGAAAATCCCCAATGGGTGGAACACTGAAGAAGAGCTTGGCATTCACTTACATGAGCCATAGTTCCCCTTTGTTCGCATCTGTTTGTTTTTCTGCTGTGTTTTCAGTCACATTCTGTCTGCTCAGAATGTCCACTTCTAGTTTATATAGCGGACAACTATAGTGTTTGTAACCATGGTTTCTTATATTTTTTCCTTTTCTCTTCATGTTTTAGGAGAAAAGGAAAAAAATATTGAGTTGAGGTGCAGCAGTGCACATCTGGGCTTGATCGCCCTACACTTTTCTCTTCCCTATGTGGACCCTAGATAAAACTCTGCAGACAAGATTTTGTACTTTTTCTTCTTTTCATTTTTTTTTTAGAACATCTAAAATGTGAGATGTTTTTATATGGGTCTTTGCACTTAGGTTAGGTGGTTTGTCTTTGTGCCGTCTCACATACTAAAGGGACTGGAGGTGGAACTGACAGTTACTATCTCTAGTAGGAGGTATCTGGATAATGTAGTTTTTTGATTGTTATCCCCCCTTGGGAGGGAGTTCCACTTGCCATCTTTACTTCTGTTCTTGGATATCTGTTCGAGAATTTTGGCAGCCTAACATGAGCCCATTTGGGTATCATTTGTTTATGTTATTGTATTTTATGCCAGGCATGTTTTTCTCTGGATGACCATTATATGATGATATTTGAAACTGTACAGCCCACTTGTGTGCCAATGTGTTTTTTTACTCAATTTATATCATTGACATGCTATATTTGTTTGAAAGTTTCCACTGGTTGAACTTAATGTGCACAGCCCACTCTGGCTTCTTTACTGTTTTGACATCAGGCATTCTTGGGGCACTGTGCAGATATTACGAAATGTACTCTTTACTTGTGCAGTTATAAAGCCTGTAGCGTACCCATGCTAAACAGGTTTTGCCCCTGTAGTATTCAATCTCCTTTTATGCTCTGTCAGGCAAATTGACTGTCATCGTTATGTTATTTCACCTTTTATTAGTCACAATGATAATATTGTTTTTAAATATTTTCCTCCTTTTGTTTTTTGCTTTGTTATTCAGATATTATTGATTTATTCTCTGTCTCCTACATTGTAACAATATTTTTTAAGGCTGTCTTAGCTTCTGTTACAGCACTCTGGCCATCTGTTACATTTCTTGTATGTTCGTCTGCCACAGTCTCAAGGTGTCAGTTTTCTTATATTGTGGGGAGAGATGTGTTGTCCCTCTCCTATGTCCATGAACTGTTTATGGTGAATGAGCAATTGAGCACATTGTTCTGGTCATGTGATCAAGGCTTTTGGCAAAACACTTCTGTTGTGTTCTGCGGAATAAACCTTTTTTCTTTGGAATACCTCATTACTTGCATTGAATAGCTTTTTGAAGTTTGCTGTATACTCCTTACAGCTATCAAAGAAGCCATGGCACTCCGCAGTGATAATTTATTCAGATTTATTTGGCAAGAAGACAGTATATATATATATATATATATATATATATATATATATATATATATATATATATATAAATATATATATATGTTAGAAATGGGGTTTTCTGGTTGGCTAGTGTATGCACCTAAGCCATGAAGTACCCACCCACTCTAGTCAGGGCAAGGGAGTTACACGTCCAAGATAACCCCTGCTCATCCCCTTGGTAGCTTGGCATGAGCAGTCAGGCCTATCCCAGAGGCAATGTGTGAAGCGTTTCCACAACACACACAACACATGTGATGCACTATCCCCACCACAAAGGAAACACAACACCAAGTTATATCAAAACAAACTATATTGTACACAACATAATTATTAGACAAAACTCAGCATGTCAGTAATATCCTGCTATCCTAGCAGTTGTCAGAACGTTACACAGGTTACTAATACTCTGCAAGAATAAGCAGTAGTCGTAATAGAACACATAAGTACTCAGGATTCTGCAGCATAAGCAGTAGTCAGGAATCACATGAAGAAAGAAATGCACTTGTCATAAAAGTATAATAAATGCCTAAATCAGGAATATCATAAAACTATATGGCAAGTAATCAACACATAACAGCATGTCCGGCCCCTAAAAGGCACATCAGTTTGTAGATGGCACAAAACGACACAGGCTAACATAATTAATCCATCTTGTCCATATTAGGAACATGGGCAGTCATGTGTTCTGGGAGAGTACCTGTTTTTTGGCTGCCAAGGCAACTCTAGTGCTGCGATGTGGACACTGGGGCTCCCTGCGCCATATGGAGGCTGTGTGTTGATCCTGGGGGGAGGGGGTGGCAGGCACCCCCTCATGTTTAGTGTCGGGCCCCTCCTGGGGCCCGTGCCTAAATGGGCACTGACAATTATGGGGGCCCCTCCCACGGGTCGCTTCTGACCCCCCTGAGAGGGGGGCCTGAAGTGAGGCTAATGAGACTGGGGCATCCGTGCCCCTAGGGCAGAGGCTGGGGGAAAGGAACTCCCTCTCTGCCCGAGCCCTGTGGTCCTGCAGGCAGCCGCCTGCATCCTCGAGGTGGCTGCTGGATAGACGGGGAGAGGACAACACCTCTCCCTGCCAGCCATACTCCTCCTGGAGAGGGCTGGGGGAACCTCGGGTGGGCCGCTCCTCTCTCTCCGGGTCGCAGCAGAGATTGGGCCCCAGTAGGAGCTGGTGTGTGCCCCGGGGGCACCTCTGAGCTAACCGGATCCCTGGGGGCACTAACAGGAGCACGCCAGCTCCAATCTCCATTGTTGTGGTGCCCCGGAGGCACTTTCAAGAGCATGCCATCAACACGCTTGACGTTATTGGAGCACCCGGGTCACGGTGGTGAATCCCAATGTCAGGAACGCCCGCAGGAGTGCACTTACGAGCGCTGAGGGAGCAAATAAAAGCATTTCTCAAGGCGCTAGGGCCAAAAAGGGAGGCTCCCGCTCCTCAGATGCAGCACTCTTCGGGGTGCCTCTATAAGCACCTGACCAAAGCACTTCCTTAATGGCAAATTAACTAGATACAGGGGGCAGGGGGCAGGGGCCACAGCACCCAGCCCCTGGAGACAGAAGAGGGGGAGCACAGGGCTGCAAGTCTCAACAACAGGCCAGCACAACGGTTTGCGGTCAGTGGCAGTTCCTCTTAGTTATTCAGCAGGTCACAGGTCAGCACAGCAGCAGCAGTTCAAGGCGGTTCCTTGTGAGTCCTTCCAGCAGCATTCTGTTTCCCATTCCAAGTATGTTTCTTGTCTAGATCGTGGGGACTTTTACCTATACTCAGTTCTGCAAAGCATTTACAATGAGGAGGAGAGGGTGTTTCAACCAGTTACAACTGGTTCCAGGAGTGTCCCCTCTCTCCTTCAGCACAGGCTCCAAATATCAGTTGGGGGTAAATGACCCTTTTGTTTGAGGCCAAGGTGTAGCCTTTACAAATGCATGCAAATTTCAGCCCAGGAAGACTAATCAGCATGCAGATACACATCTGTGACACCTCCACCCTCCATGTGTTCAGACTGTCTGACAATTATGCACAAAGCCCAACTGTCACTCTGCCCAGATGTGGATTGGAGTCAAGCTGCAAAACACTAGAGTCATTAGCACAGAGAAATGCCCGCTTTCTAGAAGTGCCATTTCTGTAATAGTAATAAAAATCCACCTACACCAGTAAACAGCATTTCTCACTACCATTACAACCATACCAAACATGCCTACGCTACCCCTCATAAATCAGACAATACCCCCTAGACATAAGGCAGGGCATTTCCAATGCAATCCTATGAGAAGGCAGCACTCACAGCAGTGAGAAACCAAATAGGCTGTTTGTCACTACAAGGACAGACCACGCTACTAGGCACATGTCCTGCCTTCTACATACATAGCACCCTGCCCATAGAGCTAGCTAGGGCCTACCTTAGGGGTATTTTACATGTAGTAAAAGGGGATTTCTGGGCCTGGCAAGTAAATTTAGGTGCTACGTCCCTGTGGCATCAAACTTCACACGCAGGTCCTGCGCTAGCAGGCCTGTGACAGTTTTGATAGGCTACTTCAGTGGGTGGTGCAAGCAGCGCTGCAGACCCGCTAGCAGCATTTAATTTACAGGCCCTGGGTATAGAGATACCACTGTACAAGGGACTTACAGGTAAATTAAATATGCCAATTAGGTATAAGCCAATTATACCAAATTTACAAGGGAGAGCACATGCACTTTAGCACTGATTAGCAGAGGAGCAAAAGGCAAAATGTTTGCAGAATGACCCTGTAAAAAGTACCAGGTCCATATATATATATATATATATATACACATATACATATAAGTGTATGTGTGTACCTATTCATATATATATATATATGTATATATATATATATGTATATATCTATTTATATATTATTATTATTATATATATACATATATACATATATATCTATTTACATATCTATATATATATATATATATATATATATATATATATATATATATATATATATATAGATATACATATGTATTTAGCCTACTGGTGGTCTTTAGAACCTAATTTCCATAGGAAGAGCGTTTTTTGTTTTGCCAATAACTTTGACGCCACTTGACAAAACTTCAGAAACTTATACTTCAGTGGGTTCAGCTGCTGTCTTGAAAGTTTCGGGGTGATCCATCAAGCGGGGGCAGAGAAAAAGGGAGGTCCCAAACACATTTTCCCTTTGCATTTTCCCATAGAGATTTTGAACACAACTGTATCCCAAACCGCTGAAAAGAATTACACCTAATTTGGCAGAAAGCTAGCTCTTGGTCCAGGAAGTACGTGTTTTTTTATTTTGTATAAATCCATTCAGCAGTTTTTGAGGTATTAGAGGTTTTAAAAAACTATAGATATCTAGGGATGTGGAGGAGGCCCTAGCCTTGGTCTAGTGGTCCCTCACAGACCCCGCCAGGACTGAAAAGCATTGTTTTATTTAAATCTCAGAAAAATCCACAGATCTGCACATTTTTCTGAGATTAAAAAAAAGGGCGGTCTCCCACTCTTTTCTTTCATTTGGTCCTTGGGTGGGCCAGGTCCAAAGGGCATTGAAAGATTTAAAAAGGAGGCAGGCACATGGGGCCTCTCTCCTAGGACTTCTATTATCCCTGGGGACCATCACCTCCCTGGGGCAAAATCTTTATTTAAAATGTGGAAGGCCTCCCTCACAGCCCCAGGGACCGGCACCTCCCCGGGGGTAAATGTAAAATGTTTGTGGGGGGCCCGCAAGGTCTCTCTGCAGCCCCTGGGACTGCCACTCCCTCAGGGCAATTGATTACAATTAAGGGGGCCACAGAGCCCCCCTGCAGCCCAGGGGGCTTCCTCCTCCCTGTGGCTAATATACTACCACCCCCTAGGACTGGCTCTTGCTATGTCCCTGGGTGCCTACCCTGGGATATGGCTGTTTGCTCTGACTTGGCGAGAGATTTGACAGCTCCTGCCAAGTCAGAGCAAATACTCTGCTTCCAGCGAGTGAGAGCTGTCAAAGAGCTCTTGCCCACTGGAAGCAGAGGTTTCATCTCTTTTACTCCTTGCACTAATGCGGGCAGGTAAGGAGAAACAATTGCTCTCACAGACAGGGAGCTGCATGTATAGCACCTTGCTGTCAGTGACAGCAATGCTGGCTCCTGCAGGAGGTGGGAAGCTGTCTGGGACTGCAGGGGTATTCAGACTCCCACGGCAGTCCCCCACACTACAAGGTGACATGGCCAGGGCCTGTGCTGCCTTCTTCCCTCCCACAAATAATATATTTTTAGGCCGGGCCCCAGGGGATGAAGTCCTTGGGGTTGAAAACAGCCAGGGGAGGAGGCCGTGGAGCCCTCCACCCCAATAATTTAAAATATGCTTTAAGGCCGGGTCCCAAGGCCAAAATCGACTGGGGAAGGGGGTCATCCCTCCCAAAACACAAAAACTATATTAGGAAATCCCAGAAAACAAAGAAGCACTTATGTCATATAGCTATTTGGAAGGACCCTGGTTTGGTGGAGATTTACCTCTTTGTAGTCTCATAAGATGCTCTATAGGAGGATTCATGTTATCACAGACATTTGGAGAAAGATGCATGGGTCACAATCACATTGCCAAATACACACAACGCCACTGAAGTTCTTCCCTCATGGTCCACAATGCACCTGTACTGTAGAAAGCACTTTGGACATTCACCCAAGGAATCAGAAAGAACTCCACTTGGGTAGATATTTTATGCAAAACTATATATAAAATGGAAGGTGAGGTTCCTTTGTGACCAAGGCACTGCCACAATTACTTACAGACCCACACAGTCACTCACGCAGCCACTCACAGATGCACTCAGACACTCATTCAGACACTCACTTGCACATATACTTAGAGATTCACACACTCACTCACTGACCCATTTAGACACTCATGCACCCACTCACAAACCCACTCAGACATTCACGCACCCACTCACAGGGACACCCTCACACCCACTCTCACACCCAGAAACTCCATCTCACACCTACTCTCACACCCAGACAGACACTCTCACACCCACATAGACCCTCTCACACTCACTCTTACACCCAGAGACACCCTTTCGCACCTATTCTCACACCCAGAGAGACAGGCCCTGCAGCCAACCCCGATGTGCAAGGCCAAAGGCAGTGCACTGAACGTGGTTAGGGGGTTATGGGGGCTGGCCTCAGGGCCCGGCCAAAGGCAGTGTGCTACACGGGATTGGGTACTTATAGGAGTTTGACCGGCCACGTTTCCATATGTGGTGGTGTTTGGATTAACATACAGTAATTAAAATCACTTTACGTTTAAAAAAATAGAAATTCACTGAAAAAAACAAAAATGACAGGGACGTTATAGCTAGGAAATACTTTAAAACAAAACACAGAAATTCACCTAAAAAAACTAAAGTTATAGGGACGTTATAGTTAGGTTCTGAATGTACTCGTACAAATCCTTAGAAATTCAGCAGTAAGAGTTAGAGTAATTTCCCTAAGGTAACTATAACTTGCGCCCTCGCCATGCCCTGCTCCAGATATAACAGCACTCATGACAACTTCGATAACGTTATATAAATATAAACAAAGCTTTGGCAGTCAAATTAATGAAGAATAAATTCTACATGCCAGGGTGCGAGTTATAGTGACCTCAGGGCGCGAGTTATAGTTACTTGAAATAACTATAACTGCTGAATTTCTAAGGTTTTGCATGGCTAAAATCAGAACCTAAGTAAAATGTCCCTGTAACCTTTGTTTTTTTCATTGACCATATATATCTATATCTATATCTATATCTATATATATATATATATATATATATATGTAAAACTGGTGGCAGTCGATACTAAGCAGATATATTAGGTCTGCTTTTCAAAAGAAGGAGCATTTTGTTTTTACTTTGCTAATAACTTTGTCCTCGTCTGACAAATCTTCACAAAACTTTCCACAAAGAAAGGTCTACCGCCTCAGCTACTGGAAAGATTGGGGTGATGCATCATGCAGGGGCTGAAAAAAAAGGGGAGTCCCAAAACGCTAAATCCCTGTGAATTTTCCAGAGACTCCTTTACACAAGGCTACAGCAAAAACAGCTGAACAGAATTATACCAAATTCGACAGGAAACTAGATATTGGTCAGCAAATTGTGTTTTATGTGATTTAGTCTAAATCTTTTCAGTAGACTTTGAGAAATTAAGAGCCAAAAGTAATTGTATATGTGGACATCTAGACAGGAGGGCTTGCACGAGTCCCGAGAGACTCTCCTTGGTGCGGCAATTTAGAAACAGAGCATTCTGATTGGCCCAGGAAGCTTTATTTCCCTTCGGCCAACTCACTTCTGTGGTAGTCAGACTCCTGTGACAGAAAGCACTATAATTGGCTGCCAGCAACATGAGAAAAATGTTGCTATCAGCCATTACAAAACTCAGGGACTTAGTTCCCTGTCCACCCTGGTGGCCTAAATTTAAGAAAATGGGGAGGGGAAGGCTCCCTCCTCGAGCCATTGATGACCTCTGGGACCCTATCCCTCGGGCCGGATCACAAACTATGCACAGAAGTGAGCAGGGAAACAGATCAAAAGATTGCTCCCATTTAGAGGGAGCAGCATTAGGAGCTGCTTCCTGCAGGTGGGAACAATGATGGCTCCCTATGGAGCTCTTATGACCATCCATGCAGCCCTCCAACAAGAGTATGGCGGGCGACTTGTGTGGTCACCAGGGAACCCACTTTTCACAGTGCAGGACCTGGGGAGTGGGGTCCCCAGGGCCAAATAGCAGCCTCCCTGCAAATTGTGCTGGGTCGGGGGGATAGGGTCAAAATTTTAGAAACTGAGGAGGAGGTAGCATATCCTCCTCCCTGAGTTTGAAAGCCCAAGGGAGCCAGCTCCTGTGGGCCAATTTCTTGAAGGGAGGAAAGGAGCCCCCTCCTCAAGCTGTTAATGGCCCCAGGGACCCCAACCCGCAGGGCCGGCTCCATGTTATATAATCCATTCCGGGGATATATCAGTTTCTCTGCCTGCAGCAGCACGGGCATTGAAACCTGTCTTTGCTCTTTCTTTGCAGAGCATTTTCAAAATTCCCGCAAGCTGGAGCAAACACCAAGATCGCTCTCAGCTGGCAGGAGCTTCACAAATGCTCCCGCCCACTAAAAGCGGACTTCTGATTTGTTTCCCTGCCTGCAATAAATTTGGCAGGGAGACATCAATAGACTGTTCCCACCCAGAGGGCACAGCATTAGGAGCTGCTCCCTGCCAGCAGGAACAATGCCAACTCCCGCTGGATGAAAAAGTGGCCACAGAAAATGGGTTCCATGGCACCGATAGCAGCTCGGGAGGCTGTGCGCCCCCCCCTTCCCTTAAATTTTAGAATTGGGCCTAGGAGGTGAGGAGTATGTGGCCTCCCTCATCTTTATTTAAATAATTGACACAGGGAATAGGATCTCCAGGGCTGATAACGGCTTGGGGAGGGGGTCTGTTTGGTCCCTATTTTGTTTCTTAGAATTGGCTCTGGGGTGTGGGCCTAAAAAGGCTCAAGGAGGATGTTGGCTCCAGGGCCTGGCCAAAGGCCAAGCGCAGCGGGTGTTGCATTTACCTATGGCAATTTAGTATTAATGTACCTCGAAAAACCCTAGAAATTCACAGAAAAAAACAAAGGGGAAAGTAAAGTTATAGTTAGGTGTGATAAAAAGATCTATTTTTTGTTTTTAGAAAAAAAGAAAGCCTTAGAAACTCACTGAAAAAATAAGGTTAAAGAAGCTTGATAGGTGAATTTGTTAGTGAAAACATTAATGTTTTGAACTTTAAAAAGACAGAAATTCACCAGTTTCAAAAAGTTGTGATGTCATTTGGGATGTCATCAGTGATGTCATAAATGATTTAATAGAACATGCATTGAGTGATGTGATATGTGACGTCATGAGCAGTGCATGGCGGGCGCAAGTTATAGTTAGCTATTATTGGCGAATTTCTGTGTTTTTTGGTTCAAAACAATGTTGTCACTGACAAATTCACATTACTTAAACCTTTGTTTTCAGTGAATATATAATACAGAGCAGTAGTAGCCACTCTGTGGTGGTGAATAAGTTAGACATTTATTTTTATAACTATAACTTTCCAATTTCTAGTTTTTGTGTAGTTTAATTTTGGTTTGAATGCAAAGATCCGTAACCTTAGTTTTTTCAATGAAATATATATATTTATATATATATATATATATATATATATCTGTATGTACATTTCTATTACCTTTCTTTTTTTCTTGAAGAATCCAACATTATATAGATTTCTTTTTTAATTTTGATGTATCACTTATTTCCATCAATTGTAAAATATTATTCAGATCATGCTATCCGATGTTCAGTTTCTTTCATTTTGTTCTGTCTTTTATGTTCTCACTGTTTCCGATTTTCTTTTCTCCCAAACTGCTTTTTCTTCATGTTAATTCTTACCTGTCTCTAAGTACCTATGTAATGTGTTGACCATTTGTAATCAGGTTTATTACCCATTATAGTTCTCTGTCACTGCTTGTAATATTTATCCTGTATTTTGTTACAGTTCATATACTATTGAATACTATTGTACTTGTGGTGATGAAATGGTGCCCTATCCCACAGTAAATTATTACGTTGATTAGCAGGAATAATAAAGCATAATTCTTTTGTGGGTATGTAGAGAGATGGATTGTAGCAGCATAGCTATGCAAGCAAAATCAAGTCCCTCTAGCTTAATGTATAGTAACATTTATTGCATTGCCTTCATATTTCCTCGTTCTCCAGTCTATTGCTAACAGTTGACATGTTTCACAAAAGTAAATTCACACCTTTTTGTAAGTGTACAATTTCTTAGTATTCCCAAAGGAATTTTACGAGTAGTGTCTTTATGACTCTCTGAAATCTCTGCACAAAAGATAAGATTGTCATATCTTTTTATGGGTGGAGTCTCCACCACCAGTGCAGTCATAAAGATACTACTCATCAAATATATTGGTGAATAGCAAAAAAAAATCAAAAACTAAAGTGTAAGTTTACCTTTGTGAATCAACCTCAATATGTGCTGGTAGGAGACAGTGTGGAGTGATCAGCCTACAGATCTTTTGCCCCTCTGCAGTTTGAAGGACTGGGGCTTTCAAGGTTTGAATAACCAGGAATATTAAAGTTACTAGGTCAGGGGTCTCGAATAGGTTGATTGCAAGCTACCAGTAGCTCTCAGTGTACTTCTGCGTAGCTTGTGCATGATAAGTACCTGTCCGATGGTTTGACAATTTGCAGCTATCGAAATGCCAAGGCAGCTCTTTAAAAACCCAGTGCATCACTTTCTGTGGGGCCCAGGGGGCTGAAAATATAAGACCATGTAGCCTACACACGTCTGAAACATTCGTTACTTGTATCATTTCTGTCTCGTTTCTTTCATTTTCTTTCTTCGCAACTTTGTTTCTTTCTTTTACTCCTCTCCCTTTTCTCTCTTTCCTTTCTTTGTTACTTTCCTTTTTTTACTTCTCTCATACCTTTCTTTCACACCTTACTCTCCATTCCTGTTTGTCTTTTTCACTTTTTTTTCGGTCTACTGTTTTCTACCTGTATTTGCTTCTCGTCTTGTACTCTACATGCTCTCATTTTCTGTTTCCTTTGCTTGATTTTCTTCCTGACATGTTTTTCCTTGTTTCAGTCTTCTTTTTCAACCTCGTTTTACTCTCTCTCCTTTCACTTCTTCCTGTGTTTCATTCTTTACATCCTTATCTTCTTCATTTCCTTTTCTCCTTGGTTTAGTTTGCCTTCTTTTTCTTTTCTATTCTCACTCTTTCGTTTTATTCTACCTTCTCTTGTGTCTTTTTTCTCTCATTTTCTCTTTTTGTATGCTTCTCTTACCCTCTTGGTTCTTATCTTTTGTATGTTTCTTCGTCTTTCTGGCTCTTCCTGGATTACTCTTCCTCTTCCTTTCTTTACACTTTCCTCCATTTCTTCTCTCTTGCTTCTTTTCCTCTCCTTCTTTTTCCCTACCATTTCCTTTTATTTTTACCTATTCTTCCTTATCATTTATTCCTCTCCCCCTTTTCTTGCATTCTTTATTGTTATATTTCTCTTTCCCCTTTTCTTTCTTCCTGGGTTTAAAGAGTGACTCGCCTCCTAAAGCAATCTTTTCATACATTAATTTGTGTGTCATTCTTGTCTGGCTGTTGTATAGTGTCCCAGCCACAGATATAAAGTCTGTTTAGGCCTCGCAAAAATGCAATTTTGCTAGTGGCTCTTCGTGCCCTAACTTACAACGTGAGAGCAGTGTCCTCTTATGCACGGCATGACTATGAAAACACAGCACTAAATTAACTCTCACCTCTCAATGCAATTAATAAATAAAGGACAAAAATGTTCCTTGAGGGTCTTTCAAATTAACATTTGCTATATAGTTCAAGTAGCATTAATGCTGTGTGCTCACTTGAGCAGGAATGTGACACAGTAGGGACGGTTTTTATCTTGCTTGGTCTCTGGGTACCCTTGGCTAACAGCCATATATTAGGTGGTAGCTCAGTGTGTTTTTCTGTGGCCAGACGTAGCTCTCTGAACAAAAAAGATTGAAGACCCCTGGGCTAGGTACTGGTTGACAGAAGCAGTCTGTGATGTTTGAAGTCACACAGACATCAATGTTTAGGATGTGAGGAGTCATTAGAGGAAAATGCTCCTTCTCACCAATATCGTGGTTGGATACTTACAACCCTGCATTAGTCTAAATGCTATCTGAGATATTTCAATAAAAACTGTTAAACACAGTAAAGTGGGTTACTAAATGAAAGATGCCAAGTCATAGCTTTTTCAGCTGCTTAAGGATTACTTTTCAGAAGAGATTACAAATAATACAAGACCCTTAGGCCATAAAGGACTATGATACAGAATGGGTAAAGCTATTTGATGCACCAGGCCCCTTGATCTCATCTGACAGCATTTTATTACAGGACAATATATTTTATACATTTTCACTCACATGTTAAGTCTGACAAGACCAGTTCTGAACTAAGTTCAACTTATGTGCAAAAATAGCATGCTTTAAATTCATGCTTACAATTCATACAATGTGAATGTGCACTCATACATTGATTTACTGAGGCAGATTGTGCTAGTACCACCATATAAAATGGTATGGGGATGTGCTACCAGCTCAGGGAACTGATGCTCCAACGTGAGAACACCCACAACCCTGTTCATGTGTTGCTATTTAGAAACGTTTGCATGGTGGCACATTTTCACCCAGGGTACAAATAGAGATTTGCTCCTGTCAAGGGCAAGAATAACTCTTTAAGTAGGGAGCGTGAACATCCCAAAAAACATAGCATGCACGAATGCACGTTTACAAAGTGTAAATATATGTAATGTACACATGTACATTTATGCATATAATTACTTTCAGAGACACTTTGACTGCCTCAAATTCTAAAGGAAACTTAGAGATTTTTTAAAGATTTTGGAAAACCTAATTCTACTCCAGATGTCGATGCCTATGCAAGGTCACCTGCCTTAGAATGGGAACACTGATTGCAATGGTTTGTTCTGAAAATGAAATCAGAAACTTGAACCCTGTTGGCATAAATGGCTCATCCAGAGATCTACAATTATGAAAATCACTGTAGAAAGAAAATATTAATTTTTCAAAATTACATCGATTGGCTATATTAACAACTAAGAACAATAATGTGTTTTCTTGCCTGAACAGCACGTTGGATACTGCAAAGGAAGACAAATAAGCAGACTTGGGGAGGATGGCGTATCTGTTTCCTGTGACATCTATGAACCCAAGGTACTCTCTGCTCTGCATACATATATATGTATAGCAAATTGTCTCAGACATATTCATATCAAGTGATGGTAATGCATGACTGATATAAAACAAATGATGGTATCTATTCACACCATGCTTGGTTTTCAGCCCCTCGTTATGAGTTTGGCGGGAGGAAAAGGGCACCAGCCCTGCAAACTCCTGCAGTCGGGTTACTGCCAGTGGGTCCCCTTCCCGCTGCCCCATTAAGGGTTTCCCGCTGGGTCAGCGGGCAGAAACTGAGTTACCACCCACTCGCCCAGTGGGAAACAGCCCACAACATTGACGCTGCCACATAATTGAGTCGGCGGCAATGTTACGGTGCGTAGGAAGCACCAGCACCCAACGCGCTTTTCACTGTCTGCAAAGCAGACAGTGAAAAGTGAGACAGGGCTGGTCATGGGGGTCCCTGCACTGCCCATGCCAAGTGCATGAGCAGTGCAGGGGCCCCCTTGGGGCCCCCTGCATATCTGCCAGCATTTACATGGCGGTTCAAACGCCATGGAAACGCTGGTGGAGAGAAGAGTCGTAATCCCCAGGACAGCGCTTCTTGCAGTGCTGCCCTGGTGGATTGAGACCGCCTGCACCAACAGGCCATCAGCCGGTGGAAACGTGGCAGTGCCGGCGGTCCGACCATAGCGCATCCTCCACGGTCGTAATGTGGAGGCCAGAATGCCCTATATTGGCGGATGTCCGACCCCCACTGCAACCCTGGCGGTCTTAAGACCGCCAGGGCCGTAATTAGGACCACAGTGTTCGAGTGATGTGGGACTACATTGAAATGTGGAAACCTAAAGGTGCTTGATGTTATTTTGCAAGACAGAATTTAATGTACAATACTGAGTGCTAGAAATGGGGTCTTCGGTTGGCAGTCAGGTTAATCCTGTTAAAGCAAGGACCCTCACTCTAGTCAGGGTAAATCACACACAATCCAAATTATCCTGTGCCCACCCTCTGGTCGCTAGGCACTGAGCAGTCAGGCTTAAATTAGAGGGCAATGTGTAAAGTATTTGTGCAATATGTCGATCATGGATAAACCAATTAACAGTACAATTTACACATAGAGCATATGCACATTAGCACTGGTTAGCAGTGGTAAAGTGCTCAGAGTTCAAAAGCCAACAAAACAGGTCAGGAAAAATAGGAGAAAGGAGGCAAAAAGTTTAAGGATGACCCTGCAAAAAGGGCCAGTTCCAACACTGAGGATAAATGGGATGGATGTAATGTTTTTTAAGGGATTACAAACAAACTGGAGAACAACACATATTGTCCTATCACTCATGTGTGAGCAAGAAGGAAGATGTCATCTATAGGTCTCTAAACCTGGCCTGGATGGTGAAAAGAGTAACAGAAATGCTTAAGAAAAAATGGTGGAGTATCTTAAAGTCACTTTATTTCTGCCTCTGGGCCAAAGTGTATTTCCAGATAAGGGAAAATAAAATGGTTTGAGTTTCTGATTTGGGATTTAGAGAATGGAAGAATGAAGGGATATGACTAGTTGGATTTATCAGGGCTTTGATTCTATTCCACCAGCCATCAGTAAAACAAAGAAAGGAATAAAATGGAAGGACATCATGACCATTATCTGTTATTCCATTTGTATATTAAACTAGTAGTATTGGTGCATGACTCAACCCAAAGCAGCTTCAATTTCACAGTGTAGGAGGCTGGCCTGGCTTGTTGTGGGTACCAGAGGTACTTACACCGTGTGCCAGGTCCAGTTACCGTTATTAGTGTAGAAGAGGTGTTTCTAGCAGCTAAGGCTGATAGAAGGTGGCTATGGCAAAGCTGCTTAGGCTGAACTAGAAGACATGTAAAGCTCCTACTATACCACTGGTGTCATATGCACAATATCATAAGAAAACACAATACACAGAAGTACTAAAAATAAAGGTACTTTATTTTTATGACAATATGCCAAAAGTATCTCAGTGAGTACCCTCAGTATGAGGATAAGATATATACACAAGATCTATGTACACAAACCAAACTTAGGTAAGTAATAGCAAGAAAAGTAATGCAAACAGTGTAAAATTACAATAGATTGCAATAGAAGCACATAGGTATAGGGGCACCACAAACCATATACTCCAAAAGTGGAATGCGAACCACGAATGGACCCCAAACCTATGCAAGCTTGTAGAGGGTCGCTGGGACTGTAAGAAAACAGTGAGGGTTAGAAAAATAGCCCACCCCAAGACCCTGAAAGGTAGGTGTAAAGTGCACCTACTACCCCCAGAGAGCACAGAAGTCGTGATATGGGGATTCAGCAGGAGGAACAAACACCAGCAATGCAACAACAGTGGATTTCTGGACCTGAGTACCTGTAAGACAAGGGGACCAAGTCCAATAGTCGCGACAGTGTCGAGAGTGTGCAGGAGCCCAGGAAATGCCAGCTGAGGGTGCAAGGAAGCTGCCACCTGTTGGAAGAAGCTTGGAGTTCTGCAAGAAAGAAGGGGACTCGGAACTTCTCCTTTGGCGGATGGAGTTCTCACGTCGCGATGAAGCTTGCAGAGGTGTTCCCACGCAGAAAGACTTAAAAAAAGCCTTGCTAGCTGCAAGGGTCGCGGCAGAGGTTTTTGGGTGCTGCTGTGGCCCAGGAGGGACCAGGATGTCGTCACTTGGAGGAGGAGACAGAGGGGGCGCCTAGCAAGTCAGGGAGCCCTCACAGAAGCAGGCAGCACCCACAGAAGTACCTGAACAGGCACTTGGAAGAAGAGTGAACCGGAGTCCACGCGAAGTCACAAAAGGGAGTCCCACGACACCAGAGGACAACTCAGAAGGTTGTGCACTGCAGGTTAGTGTGTCGGGGACCCAGGTTTGGCTGTGCACGAAGGAAATCCTGGAAGAGTGCAGAGGAGCCGGAGCAGCTGCAAATCATGCGGTACCCAGCAATGCAGCCTAGCGTGGGGAGGCAAGGACTTACCTCCACCAAACTTGGACTGAAGAGTCAATGGACTGTGGGAGTCACTTGGACAGAGTTGCTGAGTTCCAGGGACCACGCTCGTCGTGCTGAGAGGGGACCCAGAGGACCAGTGATGCAGTCTTTTGGTGCCTGCGGTTGCAGGGGGAAGATTCCATCGACCCAGGGGAGATTTCTTCAGAGCTCCTGGTGCAGGGAGGAGGCAGGCTACCCCCAGAGCATGCACCACCTGGAAACAGTCGAGAAAGCCGGCAGGATGAAGCGTTACAAGGTTGCTAGTAGTCATCTTGCTACTTTGTTGCGGTTTTGCAGGCGTCCTGAGCAGTCAGCAGTCGATCCTTTGGCAGAAGGTGAAATGGGAGATGCAGAGGAACTCTGGTGAGCTCTTGCATGCGTTATCTGGTGAGATCCCCAAAGCAGAGACCCTAAATAGCCAGAAAAGGAGGTTTGGCTACCTATGAAGGAGGATTGTTTACCAAGAGAGGTAAGAGCCTATCAGAAGGAGCCTCTGATGTCACCTGTTGGCACTGGCCACTCAGAGCAGTCCAGTGTGCCACAGACACCTCAGTTTCCAAGATGGCAGAGGTCTGGGACACACTGGAGGAGCTCTGGGCACCTCCACTGGGAGGTGCAGGTCAGGGGAGTGGTCACTCCCCTTTCCTTTGTCCAGTTTCGCACCAGAGCAGGGCTGGGGGAATCCCTGAACCGGTGTAGACTGGCTTATGCAGAGATGGGCACCATCTGTGCACATCAAAGCATTTCCGGAGGCTGGGGGAGGCTACTCCTCCCCAGCCTTCACACCTATTTCTAAAGGGAAATGGTGTTACACCCTCTCTCAGAGGAAATCTTTGTTCTGCCTTCCTGGGCCAGGGCTGCCTGGACCCCAGGAGGGCAGAAACCTGTCTGAGGGGTTGGCAGCATCAGCAGCTGCAGTGGAGACCCCGGAAAGGCAGTTTGGCAGTACCCGGGTACTATGCTAGAGACCCGGGGGATCATGGAATTGTCCCCCCAATGCCAGAATGGCATTGGGGTGACAATTCCATGATCTTAGACATGTTACATGGCCATGTTCGGAGTTACCATTGTGACGCTGTACATAGGTAGTGACCTATGTACAGTGCACGCGTGTAATGGTGTACCCGCACTCACAAAGTCCGGGGAATTTGCCCTGAACGATGTGGGGGCACCTTGGCTAGTGCCAGGGTGCCCACACAGTAAGTAACTTTGCACCCAACCTTCACCAGGTGAAGGTTAGACATATAGGTGACTTATAAGTTACTTAAGTGCAGTGGTAAATGGCTGTGAAATAACGTGGACATTATTTCACTCAGGCTGCACTGGCAGACCTGTGTAAGAATTGTCAGAGCTCCCTATGGGTGACAAAAGAAATGCTGCAGCCCATAGGGATCTCCTGGAACCCCAATACCCTGGGGACCTCAGTACCATATACTAGGGAATTATATGGGTGTACCAGTATGCCAATGTGAATTGGTAAATTTTTTCACTAGCCTGTTAGTGACAAATTTGGAAAGCAGAGAGAGCATAACCACTGAGGTTCTGGTTAGCAGAGCCTCAGTGAGACAGTTAGTCACCACACAGGGAACACATATAGGCCACAAACTTATGAGCACTGGGGTCCTGGTTAGCAGGGTCCCAGGGACACATAACAAACATACTGACAACATAGGGCTTTCACTATGAGTATTGGGCCCTGGCTAGCAGAATCCCAGTGAGACAGTGA
This sequence comes from Pleurodeles waltl, assembly GCF_031143425.1. Taxonomy (NCBI): domain Eukaryota; kingdom Metazoa; phylum Chordata; class Amphibia; order Caudata; family Salamandridae; genus Pleurodeles; species Pleurodeles waltl. The sequence goes on along the minus strand of NC_090450.1, from coordinate 82,768,760 downwards.
AAACACCCTGACATATACTCACAAACAGGCCTAAAGTGGGGGTAACAAGGCTAGAAAGAGGCTACTTTCTCACACAACCCCCCCCCCCAAACAAAGGACACTAAGGCTAACCTTGGCCAGTTGAGTCTTTATTGTCTAAGTGATGATAAGTGGAGAGTAGCTCTGCAATAGACTGATTACTCCCTTTATCATCCACTATATGGTTACTTCCCTGTGGGGATGTAAACCACCCTGTTTGAAGTTTTTTAGCTAGCCAACAATGTGAAGATATATTCTCAGAGTTCCCATCAGTAAGTTTTAGTTTAGAACAATGGGAATTGTCCAATGGACCTGTTTCTAGTGATGAGAATGCCAGACAGGGATGCTGTCTCAGTAAAGCCATAGATGGGCAAACACTTTGTCCATGTGGCTGTAAGAGAGAACAGGGATATCTGTTTCTCTTGAGTTGGAGCAGGGCAGGGATGCTGTCCTATGAGCTCCACACTAGGGCAGGGCTGCTGTCCTAAGTGTTTTGAGGAAGTGCAGTGTTTATGCACTAAAGGTTCTCTGGGGGGGGGTTGGAGGGATGCTCCATGTTAACTACAATGGTGGACTTTTTCTCACCAATATTAGTTATCCCACAGAGAGGTACTTCCACCTCAGGGAGTACAGCTGTGCCAGCTGATGGTTCCCTTGGTACAGGTGCCACCCCAGGAGAGGTTTCTCCTACCACAGGAATGGTACCTGAATGGCAGGGTGGGTAGGGGATACTGTGAAACCCTTTTTTCTGTTGTTGGAGAAGGATCCTGAGTTTTCAGGCCTGTTCATCTCCTTTGCTTTTTCATTTCAGTAGAAATGAGAGGAAGCAATTCCTCAGGGATACCCAGCATGGCTGCATGGGTATAAAACTCTACCTCAGCCCAACCTGAGGTCTCTAGGTCATTACCTAAGAGACAGTCTACAGGTAAGCTAGGTGACACACCCACCTGCTTAGGGCCAGTAACTCCACTCCAACTAAGCTGAACTATAGCTAAGGGAAGAAACTTAGTGGGGTTATGGACATCAATAATCTTGTACTGTTGTCCAATGATGTGTTGTTCAGGAGGTACTATGTTTTCAGTCACCAAAGTGATACTGGCACCTGTGTCCCTGTAGGCCTGGGCCTCAACACCATTTATTGAAACTGTCTGCCTGTACTTATCCATTGTAAGGGGACAAGCAGCCAGTGTGGCAAGGCCAATGCCACTAGGTGTGACAGAAACTGTCTTGGGACTGACTACCCCAGTTTCTATGATGGACCCATAAGGGAACCCAACTACACCCTTACTTTGACTGTTGCCAGCAGTCCCACCACTATTACCACTACTGCTAGGGGCACTAGAGTTTGATGTACTAGTGGTGGTTGGCTCAGGGGGTTTACCTGGACAGGACTTATCCCCATGCCAATGGCCTTTATTTTTACACACATAGCACCAAGGCTTTTTAATGTGTGTATGTTGTGAAGAAGAGGAAGAATTTGATTTATCCCCACCCCCTGAAGAGTGTTTAGGATTTGAAGAAGGATCTTTGGTTTTACCATTATCCCCATGTTTATCCTGAGATTTCTCACCATCTTTCTTCTTGCCATCCTTGTCACCCCCTGTATGAACTTTTCTGTTCACTCTTGTTCTGACCCATTTGTCTGCCTTCTTTCCCAATTCTTGGCTAGAGGTCAGATCTTAGTCCACTAGATATTGGTGTAACAAGTCAGACACACAGTTATTCAGAATATGCTCTCTCAGAATAAGATTATACAAGCTTTCATAGTCAGAAACTTTACTGCCATGTAACCACCCTTCCAAGGCCTTCACTGAACAGTCAACAAAGTCTATCCAGTCTTGTGAGGACTCTTTTCTGGTGTCTCTGAACGTAATCCTGTATTGTTCAGTGGTTAAGCCAAATCCATCCAAGAGTGCATCCTTCAAAACTGCAAAATTGTTATTATCACTTTCTCTAACAGTAAGGAGCCTATCCCTACCCTTTCCAGTGAAAAATAACAACAATATAGCAGCCCACTGCCTTTGAGGGACCCCCTGTACCATACAGGCCCTCTCAAGTGCAGCAAACCACTTGTTGATGTCATCCCCCTCCTTGTAAAGGGGGATTATCTTGTGCAGATTCCTGGAATCATGCTCTCTAACAGGATTACTATCAGGAATACTGTTGCTGTCACCATGGGGTCCTAACCCCAATCTCTGTCTCTCCTTCTCCAGGTCTAAGGATTCCCTATCTAAGGCATGCTGTTGCTGTTTAAGCTTCAGTCTGGTCTCTTGAACTCTCAACTTTTTGAGTTCCCTTTCTAACATGTTGTCTTCAGGGTGGGTGGGTTAGGAATGCTTGGACACAGAAGATACATTGGAAACAACAGAGGGGGGTCTCTCCCTAACTGACTGAACCCTAACAACTTGGCCTCCAGGAATAAAGACTCCCCTACTATGATGGGAACCTCCATTACTACCAACATTACTAGGTGTCCTGCTAGGGGGCAGATCTGGTTCAGAACCCTCCCCACTTCCCTCAAGGAGATCCCCTGAGTCAGAATGGGAACCTTCTATTAACCTCTCATTTGAAGTGCCTGGTTGGGACTCATCGTTCACAATAAGCATGTTAAATAGAAACTCTTTTGTAGGGTTCTTTCCTATCACTACACCTCTATCTAAGCAGAGACTCCTTAGGCTCTTGTAATTTAAATTGTCATAAGTAGTATTGACCATTTTAAGAGTAGAGTCTTCTACAGACATGATAGTAAAAGGTTTATAAATAGTGAGAAGGAAGAAAAAGTTTCAGAACTTTTTAAAGAACAGAGAAAAAAACTTTTTATAACTTTTTAAAAACTTTTAGAAGTTTTAGAATTCTTTTCAGCACTTAGTAAAAAGTGTAAGAGGAGAAAAGCAAAACTTTTTGGTTAGGTGTACATACACTGAACTTGTTTTGTATATTATTCTCTTATGAAAAGAGCACAATGACAAAGTGGTAAGTAGTTACAAGTACTTATCCCACTGCTGCACAACCAATGTTGGAGGCTGGCCTGGCTTGTAGTGGGTACCAGTGGTACTTACACCTTGTGCCAGGTCCAGTTATCCCTTATTAGTGTAGAAGAGGTGTTTCTAGCAGCTAAGGCTGATAGAAGGTAGCTATGGCAAAGCAGCTTAGGCTGAACTAGGAGACATGTAAAGCTCCTACTATACCACTGGTGTCATATGCACAATATCATAGGAAAACACAATACACAGAAGTACTAAAAATAAAGGTACTTTATTTTGATGACAATCTGCCAAAAGTATCTCAGTGAGTACCCTCAGTATGAGGATAAGATATATACACAAGATATATGTACAAAAACCAAACTTAGGTAAGTAATAGCAAGAAAAGTAATGCAAACAGTGTAAAAATACAGTAGATTGCAATAGGAGCACATAGGTATAGGGGCAACACAAACCATATACTCCAAAAGTGGAATGCGAACCACGAATAGACCCCAAACCTATGCGAGCTTGTAGAGGGTCTCTGGGACTGTAAAAAACAGTGAGGGTTAGAAAAATGGCCGACCCCAAGACCCTGAAAGGTAGGTGTAAAGTGCACCTACTACCCCCAGAGAGCACAGAATTCGTGATAGGGGGATTCTGCAGGAGGAACAAACACCAGCAATGCAACAACAATGGATTTCCGGACCTGAGTACCTGTAAGACAAGAGAACCAAGTCCAATAGTAGCGACAGTGTTGAGAGTGGTCAGGAGCCCAGGAAATGCCAGCTGAGGGTGCAAGGAAGCTGCCACCAGTTGGAAGAACCTTGGAGTTCTGCAAGAAAGAAGGGGACTAGGAACCTCTCCTTTGGCGGATGGATGTCCCACGTCGCGATAAAGCTTGCAGAGGTGTTCCCACGCAGAAAGACCGCAAACAAGCCTTGCTAGCTGCAAGGGTCGCAGTAGAGGTTTTTGGGAAATTCTTTGTTCTGCCTTCCTGGGCCAGGGCTGCCTGGACCCCAGGAGGGCAGAAACCTGTCTGAGGGGTTGGCAGCATCAGCAGCTGCAGTGGAGACCCCGGAAAGGCAGTTTGGCAGTACCCGGGTACTATGCTAGAGACCCGGGGGATCATGGAATTGTCCCACCAATGCCAGAATGGCATTGGGGTGACAAATCCATGATCTTAGACATGTTACATGGCCATGTTCGGAGTTACCATTGTGACGCTGTACATAGGTAGTGACCTATGTACAGTGCACGCGTGTCATGGTGTCCCCGCACTCACAAACAGGACTGGATCGCCTCCTTCCTCGCTAACCGCTCCCAAAGAGTTTACCTCCCTCCGTTTCGCTCAGAACCCACCAAGATCATCTGCGGCGTACCTCAAGGCTCATCGCTCAGCCCGACACTCTTCAATGTCTACATGAGCCCCCTCGCCGACATCGTACGCAAGCACGACATCATCATCACCTCCTACGCCGACGACACCCAACTTGTACTCTCCCTCACCAAGGACCCCGCCAGCGCCAAGACCAACCTACAAGAGGGTATGAAGGACGTCGCAGATTGGATGAGGCTCAGCCGCCTAAAGCTGAACTCTGAAAAAACAGAAGTCCTCATCCTCGGCAACACCCCGTCCGCCTGGGACGACTCCTGGTGGCCCACGGCCCTCGGCACCGCACCGACCCCCGCAGACCACGCCCGCAACCTCAGCTTCATCTTGGACCCTCTTCTCACCATGACCAAGCAAGTCAACGCCGTGTCCTCCGCCTGCTTCCTCACTCTCCGCATGCTCCGTAAGATCTTCCGCTGGATCCCCGCCGACACCAGAAAAAACGTGACCCACGCCCTCGTCACGAGCCGCCTGGACTACGGCAACACCCTCTACGCCGGGACCACAGCCAAACTCCAAAACCGCCTGCAACGCATCCAAAACGCCTCGGCCCGCCTCATCCTCGACGTACCCCGCAACAGCCACATCTCCGCACACCTGAGACACCTGCATTGGCTCCCAGTCAGCAAAAGGATCACCTTCCGTCTTCTCACCCACGCACACAAAGCCCTCCACAACAAGGGACCGGAATACCTCAACAGACGCCTCAGCTTCTACGTCCCCACCCGCCCCCTCCGCTCCGCTGGCCTCGCACTTGCTGCCGTCCCTCGCACCCGCCGCTCCACGGCGGGTGGGAGATCTTTCTCCTTCCTGGCGGCCAAGACCTGGAACTCCCTCCCCACCAGCCTCAGGACCACCCAGGACCACTCCGCTTTCCGGAGACTCCTAAAGACTTGGCTGTTCGAGCAGCGATAACCCCCCCTTTCCCCCCTAGCGCCTTGAGACCCGCACGGGTGAGTAGAGCGCTTTATAAATGTTAATGATTTGATTTGATTTGATTTGACAAAGTCCGGGGAATTTGCCCTGAACGATGTGGGGGCACCTTGGCTAGTGCCAGGGTGCCCACTCACTAATTAACTTTGCACCCAACCTTCACCAGGTGAAGGTTAGACATATAGGTGACTTATAAGTTACTTAAATGCAGTGGTAAATGGCTGTGAAATAACGTGGACGTTATTTCACTCAGGCTGCACTGGCAGGCCTGTGTAAGAATTGTCAGAGCTCCCTATGGGTGGCAAAAGAAATGCTGCAGCCCATAGGGATCTCCTGTATCCCCAATACCCTGGGTACCTCAGTACCATATACTAGGGAATTATATGGGTGTACCAGTATGCCAATGTGAATTGGTAAATTTAGTCACTAGCCTGATAGTGACAAATTTGGAAAGCAGAGAGAGCATAACCACTGAGGTTCTGGTTAGCAGAGCCTCAGTGAGACAGTTAGGCACCACACAGGGAACACATATAGGCCACAAACGTATGAGCACTGGGGTCCTGGCTAGCAGGGTCCCAGTGACACATAACAAACATACTGACAACATAGGGTTTTCACTATGAGTACTGGGCCCTAGCTAGCAGGATCCAAGTGAGACAGTGAAAACACCCTGACATATACTCACAAACAGGCCAAAAGTGGGGGTAACAAGGCTAGAAAGAGGCTACTTTCTCACACACAGTAGATAGGCTTCCTTTGCTGTCTAAATCAATCCTAATAGTTGTAAAACCAAGAAGATAGGTGTCTAATCTCTTTCTTTCTGAAACGCTTCAAAAGACCTACCTAGCTAACTGTTAAAGTTGCAAACATTTCTTTGCCAGGGTTCAAACTACAGAACTTGATTATGTGGTCTATTGATCAGAGTAGTTATAGGTACGGATTCAGTGTGTTTTATATCAATCCTCACATATATCTCATCCATGCTTTGAATACCCACTTATTTTCTAGGTAAATGTATTTATGGACATATTAATTTACTCGCATTGACAATATGTTTGTAGTCAATATGATAGATATTACATATAAACAAGGTGGAACATTATCAGGGTGATTTGCTCTATGTGATGCCACAGTGGTGACTCTTTAATACTTCTTAATTATTTATTTTATTATTATAATATTTGCTCTATGTGATGCCACAGTGTTGACTCTTTAATACTTCTTAATTATTTTAATATTATAATATTTACATATATATATATATATATATATATATATATATATATATATATTACCAACAATCCTCCTGTTACATGCAGAAAGTTCCCGGACACCAAGTGGAGGTCCAAAAGACTTTATTCACCAATGCTTCCTCCCAGAACAACGCGTTTCAGCCGTAGCCTTGATCACGTAACAATTGAGAGTGTCTCACAAACCAACTATATACCACACCCAACATGCACATAAGGACAAAAATAAAAGAAGGACTATCAGATCACCCAGCTACCACATAGTGTGCAAATGTCAGCACCATCTTTGAATGTCTAGAATGGCCCATAAGCTGTACCAAAATTGATCTTACAATTACAAAATTATCCACATAATTTAATCTCTTTGTACAATAATTAAATTACTATATAATCCTCCAAATAGCCTACATGTTGCATATAAAATATAAAATATTAAATATTATTAGTAACCCAAATGGGCAAGACATTTTTTTGCATTAATTAAATATGCAATATTAAATATAAATATTAAATATTAAATATTAAGTATTATATATTATTAATATCCAAAATGGTCCTAAACAATATTTTAAAAAAAATAATGTTCACTGGCTAACATTCTTTTCCTAAAATATCTACATTAGTTTCTCTCATTGACCTTTGAATAATTATAATCATTTGACTAACCTTCATATTAAATATTAAATATTCAAATATTTTAAATGCTATAAATATCAAAGGATAATCCAAGACTGTAAAATATGATATATATCGGATAACCTTGTATTCCTAAACACATAAATGCACTTTAATATACGAGTATACCTTGACAGCCCTATATTGATATTCAACAATTCCTATGCATGTGTACAAATATGTGCCTCTTACTCCATGCCACATGTCAAAACACCACCCACAATGTCACATCTATAACAGAATTTTTTTTTATAAACAACCCACAAAAATAAATAAATGAAATGTGATTAAAATGACTGACAAAAAATATATATATATATACACATGTCCAGCAGCTTGAATTAACCTAAATGCACATTCATCTCCTCACTTTTAGGTCTAGACCGCCTGGACCGCTACTGAAATAGCAGCCTCGGATGTCTGGCAACGTTGGTGTTATATATATATATATATATATATATATATATATTGATAAGAATATAAAAAATAATAATAAAATAAATAATTGAGAAGTATTAAAAAAACAAAGGTTACAGGGACACTATAGTTAGGCTCACATTTCAATGTACAAAACAAGTGAAATTCAGCACTTACAGTTACTTCAGCTTACTATGACTTGCGCCCTTGTAATGCACTGCGTATGACCTCACATACTACATTACTCATGACATGGTCAGTGGCATCACTGATGACATCTCAAATGACATCACTGATGAGATCATCCACAGAACCATTCACACACCCAGTCATACCTCTGTACAAACTCTTGTACATCCACACACAGCTACTCACTCATTCACAGACCCTTAAAACTACTGGCACGCTCCCACTCACTCACTCACACAGGAACTAACACAACTACTTACCCATCTATACAGTACTAACTCAGCTATTCACAAACTCATACATCGGCTCACACAGCCACTCACAGATCCATACAGCCACTCATACACCCATGCAACCACTCACATACCCACTAACAGACCCACAGTTACTCACACCCCCACTCTCTCACACATACAATCACTCACACACTGCACACTCAGCCGTACAGTCACAGACACAGACACTCACTCAATAATACAGTCACTTACACAACCATTCACATAGCCTTACAACCACTCACACACCCACTCGCTTACCTGTACAGGCACTCACACACCCACTCACTCACCCATGCGGCCACTCACACATACCCAAAAAGAACAGATAATGGACGGAATGCAGAACAAAATAAACATTCACCCCGTCACAGATCTGGGTTTAATCCATCATTTTTTTTTGCTTGCCATGCCATTCCAGTTTGGACCCAGCCATATGCAAATCAGTCTTGACCCTGTTCCCAATGGTAACAATCCAGCCCGAACTGTCAGGCCAGGCTCTCCCTGGACTAGAAACAAGCATCCTGTGACTGGTTTTGGGGTATCACCCCCCTTCAGCCAGGCTAGCTTGACTCTGGTGGCATAGCAAGCACGGGACCCACGTCTGGGCATACCCTTCACACACTCACTCACTCACTGAAACAGCACTCACACATCCACTAACTCTTGCATACAGTCACCGACAGAGCCACTCACTTTTACACACAGTCACTGATACACCCACTGACTCTATCGTACATTCATTGACTCACCAATTCACTCACAATACAGTGACACCCATTCACTCACCCATACAAGCACTCACACACCCACTCACCCATACAGCCACTCACTAAACCAAATACAGCCACTCACAGTCACTTGCTCACCCATAGAGAAACTTACACATCCACTCACTCTCCCATACAGTAAATGACTCAACCACTTACACACCGATAGACCCACTCACACACCCACTCACCCATCGATACAACCATTTACACGCACTGGATGATGTCTCAGTGGTGTCATTTGAGATGTCATCATTGATGTTATCGGTGATGTCACTGACCATGTCATGAGTGATTTTATATGTGAGGTCATAAGCAGTGCAATACGGGGGAAGTGATGTTATATGTGAGGTCACAAGCAGTGCAATACGGGGAGCAAGTTATAGTAAGCTGAGCTGCTGAATTTCTCTAGTGTCCCAGTAACCTTTGTTTTTTTCAGTGAATTTCTGTTTTTTTTCAAATCTATTTCTTAACTATAACATCCCTGTAAACTTTGTTTTTTCAGTGATTTTCATTACTATACGTTAATCCAATCTCCACTGTGCATGGCCTTTGGTCATCCGCGGTGGCAGTTGGCTGAAGGGCCTGGCTACAGGGCAGTCCCGGTGACCAACCTCTAAAACCACCAGCATGTGGCCAGGTCCTGCTCCCAAACCCTATAACCACTTAACCCCATAACCCTATAACCACCTAACCCCATGCTGTGCATGGCCAAAGGCCATGAGCAGCAGAGGTTGGCCACTATCCCCGGTCTGCTACCCCCCCTCCCCAGGTCGACCTTGGCCCTGAGGATCCCATCCCCCAGGGCCCGGCCTAATTATTTTTTTGTGGGGAAGAGGGTTACGTGACCCTCCTACCCAGGCACATATCGATCTGGGTACCCAATACCCTGGGGCCCAGCCTAATTATTATTTTTTGGGTAAGAGAGTGTGTGTTGTCCCCCTCACCAGGGCCCAGCCTAGTTATTACATTTTCTTTGGGGATATGGGCTGCGTGGCCCCTCCCCAGGCTGAGATTGGCGCTGGAAAGCCTGTCCCCTGGGGCCTGGCCTAATTAGTAATTTTGTAGGGTAGAGGGCGGCTGTGAGGCCCCCCTCCCCAGGGCCAATTTTAGCCCTGGGACCCCATCCTTCAGGGCCTGTCCTAATTAGTATGTTTTTTTGGGGTGTTGGGAGACCGCGTGCCCCCCGCCCCAGGGCTTATCTCGGCCCGTGGCCCCATCCCCCGAGACCAGGCCTAACTATTAATTTTGTTTTGGGGAAGAGGGGCTGCATGGCCCCCCTCCCTAAGGCTGATGTTGGCCTCGGGGACCAGATCCACAGGGGACCAGCCTAATTGTTTATATTATTTTTGGTGAGGTGGGCCCTGTGTAATAAAAGGGGCGTTTAAGGCTATTTATTTTGCTTACTCTAACTTGTAGTTTAAAACTGCGTTCAAGCTGTAATGGCAGATCTGATAAATGTTTTAAGGGGCTACTTAAGTTGGTGGCAAATCCAGTACTGTAGGACCACTGTTAGCTTTTAATTTATAAGACCTGGGTATATCGTATATCACTTTACTAGGATCATATAAGTAAATTAATTATACCAATCATGTGTAAGCTAATTTGACCTGTTTTAGGGAGTGAGCACAATCACTTTAGCATTGATTAGCGGTGGTAAAGTGAAAAGAGCCCTAAGGGCCACAAAAATGAATTCAGAAAAAAATGAAGAATAAAGGCAAAAGGTTTGGGAGTGGGTTAGAGAAGGTCATGTCGAACGCCAAACCTAAAACTCCTTTTATATTACATAGATGTAACCCCTAGTAGGCCCTAAAAAGCCCATAGGGTAGGGTACATTGCATTGAAAAAGTTGGACTGCTATGTTTTATATGCCCTGATAGTGAAAAACGTTTACATTTGTTTTTCATTACTGTGAGACCTACTTTTTCTTGGGATAGCATTGGGTTACAATATTGCATGTTAATGGGCAATACATTTTTTTTAGGAACAGGTCGAAATGTCATGTTTGGTGTACGAAGAGTTGAAATGTAAAATCCTCTTTAATGGTAAACTCGGATTTTAAGTTACAATTCTGAAAATTACGCTTTGAAAAAATTGGCCTTTCCTTTACCTAACCATTTGATGCCTGCAGCATCTGTCTTGGGTCAGATGACTGTGATTAGTATGGCGGTTGGCATTTGTGTATTCTTCCCAGTGACACAAAGGAGGACTGTTGGTAGGATGAGCTATCATGCTAGGATGGAAGGAGCGAAGATGTGCTTCGTATTTTGTCATGCCAGATATCCTGAAGACAAGGCAGGGAGGAAGGAAATTCCAGAACTGTTTGTTAAGGGAAAACTGCAGAAGTAACTTCCACTTCAAATCGGACACCTGCTATAAAAAAAGGTCCCTCAGACCTGCTCTTCAGTACACACTTGGACATTTGGATACTACAGAAGGACTGCCCTCCTGCCAGAGGACTTCTCTGCTGCTTGGGACCTACCCTACTCTCTGAGAAGGAAGATTGGACCTGCTATCTTCATCCCCTACAGAGTGACTCCAGGGTACAAGCTGCTGACCTTCTGTTCTCAACTATAGGAACACCCCAAGGCCCCAAGGCTAAAGGAACACACAAAGCTCCAGAGGCTTCCCTGCAACTGCACAGCAGATCTGTTGTACCAGACCTGCAACAGTTATGATCATCAGCAATGCTGTCCCTGCTCCTCAAAGTCACCTCCACTACCAACTAGATCCTACGCATCGTACTTTGAGAAGGTAACTTATTCAGTGGGACTAACCCGGTCCCTGTATCCAGCCCGTGCTCCATCGCAGTTGGCTTGAACTTGTGTCTTTCTCCCATCTAGCACTATCAGATAACTGTGAGTAGCGCTGTGTTATCTAAATCTTTGAAATCGCATATCTCTAGTTCTACAGGCTGGCCTTTTGTCATTTTGGTAGAAAGAGCTATTGCACTTTCACTGATTCAGTGATGATGGGGAGATCTCAGACCACTGAGCACTGATTCTTATGGGAGAGGTACCGTTGGAAAATGGAAGAATCTCCCCTTTCCAATGATACCTCTGCCCAGTAGACGCCTACTTGGGGATCACTACAGGAGAGTGATTCCCAAGCAGGGATGGACCCACTAAACACCAGGGATGAGGGAAGCAGCCCCTTAGGCAAGGGTATGTGCTCCCCAGCATATTTGCATATAACAGTCTTACTGCCCATTGTATCTGATCTGCCCCTAGCGGGGGAGCAGAAAGCCCACTAGACACCAGGGATATTTTTGTATATATAAAAATATAGGAGTGGGGCTGTCCCCAGGACATGGCCTTTTCCCTTCCCCAATGAAAATGCAAAAGTCTTTCTACCCCCCTGGGGGGTACATGGGGGCAATTAACATGATCTGCCACCCATGGGGCAGGGAGCCCACTAGACACCAGGGAACTTTTAAATATGTATAAAAATATAGGAGACGGGCTGCCTACCAGGATATGGACATGACCCCACCTAAAAAATACATATAACAGTCGTTCTGCCCCCAGACACCTATCACTCAATCAAGCAGTCTTTTTAAAGGGCAACCCAGTTACTCCTAGGGTTATCTGGATACTGTGGTTGCTGTGTCTGCGTCGAAAAGCCAGGTCTTGAGTTGCTTTCTGAAGTCTGCCAGGGAGGGTGCCGTTTGTAAGTGGAGGTCATTCCAGTCCTTGACGGTGATGTAGGAGAATGCGCGGCCCCCGCTACGGGTGAGATGGATGTGGAAGACGTGTGCAAGGGTGAATGAATTGGAGTGCAGGTGTCTCGAGAGAAGATAGAAGTTCAGCGGTGGTTGATGTAGGAAAATCCTTGTTTATGGATGGCTTTGTAGGGGTGTGTGAGTGTCTTGAACTGGCCTCTTTTCGGGACAGGGAGCCAGTGGAGTTTCCTGAGGTGAGGAGTGATGTGGGTTCGCTTGGGAAGATCCAGGATGGGTCTGGCTGCCGTGTTCTGTACAGTCTGGAGACTTCTGAGGAGCTGGGAGGACATAGCAGTGTAGAGTGCTTTGCCATAGTCGAGGTGGCTGGTGACAAGAGCTTGTGCGACAATCTTTCTGGTGTTTCGAGGGATCAATCTGAATATCTTGTGGAGCATGCAGAGGTTGTAAAAACAAGAGGAGGCGACTGCGTTGCCTTGTTGTTTCATGGTCAGTTGGCTGTCCAGGATTATGCCGGGGTTGCAAGCATTGTCAGTCGGTGTGGGAGTGGATCTGAGTTCTTCCAGTTTGGTCAGCTGTGGTCCCAAGTGGAGATATTCATCCAAAGAACAGTACCTCGGTTTTGTCGGAGACCAACTTGAGGCAGCTGTCTCTCTTCCAGTTGGCTATGTCGTCATGGCATTACGGAAGTTGGTTTTGGAGTTAGAGGGGTCTTTGGTGAGTGAGAGGACAAGCTGTGTGCTGTTGGCGTAGGAGATGATGTTGAGTCTGTAGGATCTGACGCTGTCCGCGAGGCAGATCATGTAGATGTTGAACAGAATGGGGTTGAGTGATGCTCCTTGGGGCACGCCGCATATGATGTTCTTGGGAGCAGAGGTAAAGGGAGGTAGATGGATGCTCTAAGTGCGTCCTGAGAATAATGAGACAATCCACTTGAGGGCGTGTTGTTGGATGCAGATATTGTGGAGTCTGTCAATGAGGATATGTTGGGTAATGGTGTTGAAGGCTGCAGACAGGTTGAGGAGAAATAAGCGCTGGTTGAGGCAGGGTCTGAGTTCATCTGCTGCAGCGATGAGTGCAGTCTCCGTGCTATGGTTGGCCCAGAAGCCTGATTATAATGCATCAAGTAGGTGGTTTTGTTTTAGGTGGTCAGTGAGCTGTCGGTTGATGGCCTTCTCTAGTACTTTGTCTGAGTATGCGGGCAGGGAGATCAGCTGGTAGTTCTTGAGGTTGCTGGGGTCAGCTAAGAGCTTCTTTAAGAGGGATCTGATGTCTGCATGCTTCCATCCATCTGGGAAGGATGCTGTGAAAATGGAATAGTTGAGGAGGTTGGTGAGTTCAGTGCTGATTATGTTGGATCCGATGTTGAAGAGATGGTGGGGGCAGGGGCCAGTGGGTGCCCTGGAGTGGATGGAGGACATGATGGTGGCGGTGGTCTGGACATCCAGTGGGGACCAGGTGTTTATGGCTGGGCGGGGTTTGCTGGTTGCATGAGGTTGTCGAGGCTGAACGAGGTGGGTTTAGGGATGAAGTTGTTGTAGATTGTGGCAATCATGCTGTGGAAGTAGTCGGATAACGAGCCGCAGAGTTGTTGGGAGGAGTGTATTGTGTTTTCTGTGGCAGTCGTTTGGAGAATTCCATGATGATTTTGAAGAGTTTCTTGGTGTGGTTGGCTGCAGTGTTGATGTGATCTATAATGGCTGCTCTTTAAGCCTCCTTGTTTTAGCCTCTTTTGTGACGTTGGTAGTCAATGTGAGCTGTTTTGTGTGCAGCTCTGTCGGAGGGGTCCTTGGAGATGTGCCATCGCTTATCGAGTAGAAGACAGTTGCACTTGGTAGTTCTGAGCTCTGGGGTTTACCAGCTGGCTTGTCTTGGCATTCTGTTGGCTTTTGCCGGTTTCAGAGGGGTGACTTTATTGGCATATTTGCTGATCCAGGGGGAGAAGTTGTGGATGACATGGTCGAAGTTGGCTGACTTGTCGGGTGGTGTGGTGCTGAGAACTTGCGTACATTGGTTCTCAAGTTGCGGTGTGGGTCGCTTTTGTGCTTGGTGATGGTGTGCTGGGTCTTGGAGATGGTAAAATGGCTAATTGTGTGGATGTTCCAGGAGAGTTCTGTGGTGTTGGTGAATTTGATTCTGTCGCTGGATGAGAAGATCTTGTTGAGGGTGTGTCCGTCTCTGTGAATGGGTTTAGAGACCAGTTGGGTGAGTCTGATGTTGTTGCGGTTCTCCAGTAGGGATGTAGAGTTGGCGTCATTGGGGCCCTTGATGTGGAAGTTGAGGTTGCAGCGTAGCATGCAGTAGAGGGAGTCGATGGCGAGGGGGACAATGATGTTGAAGTCAGAGAATGCTGGCCGGGGTCATGGTGGTCTATATGCGAGGGTACCTCTTATGGTTGTCTTGGCATCAATGTGTAGTAGGAAGTTAAGATGCTCCATGACTGGTGTTGGGTCGTCATTCGTGGCAGAGCATTGGATAGTATCCTTGAATATTATGGTGATTCCTCTGTAATGCTTGTTGGGACCGTCCCAGTGTAGCATCTTGTATCCATCAGGGGTGGTGGTGGTGATGATGTCTGCATTGGAGGCAGGGTTGAACCATGTTTCGGTGTTGAAGGCGACGTCTGGGGTGAGGGTGGTGCCCCAGATTTCCATGGCGTTTTTGCTGAGGGAGCAGGCTTTGAGCAGGATGCAATTTAGCGGTTCTGGGTTGATGGTGGTGTTCTGGGAAGCAGTGGTGTTGGGTCCTTTGTGGGTAGGTGGTCCTGGAAGGCAGGAGAAGCAGCAGTGGTGGCAGGGAATAGTCCTTCTGCAGAATGGGGGGCGAAATGCAGCAGCAGGAGTCTTGGCCTCCGGTGTTGAGGACCAGGAGCTCATCAGCAGAGTATCAGTGGATGGTGGGAGGCCCAGGGGTCCTGGCGCTGGCCACGGTCCAGGCTCAGGCAGGAGCAGACGGGCTTGCCTTCGGTGCACCAGTGGTTTAGCTGTGCTGCAGCCTTCATTTAATAGTCCTCAGGGATGGGGGAGGGGGACCCAAGGAGGTGGGAGCTGGGCAGTGAGGGAAAAGAGCAGGGCTGGAAAAAGGGAAGAGTGGGTGGTGGGAAAAGGTGGGCGCTCGGAGAACAGCGAGTGGCAAGAAGCCTGAGGAAGGTCTACTGGTGGCAGGCACAGAGACTAGCTACCAGGATCTGCTGGTTGTCAGTCTTCTGGCTGCTGGCCCTCTCCTAGGGTAGAAGCAGCTTGAGGGCAATGGAAGCCTGTTCCAGGTCCTACACAGGGGTATATTTTTTAAAAATAAACATAGGGGTGGAGTCTGACCACCATGGGCGTGGCCATACCCCACCCCAGAAATGGCACACACAGTCTTTCTGCATTGCTGGGTGGCAGATAGGAACTATTACCCCCAATCTGTCCCCATGGGCTACAGAAAGTCCACTATACACCAAGGGAAAAAGATACAGGGGTGGGGCTACCCACCATAGACATGGCACTGCCCGGCACTCCATAAAAAGGCTCAACAGTCTTTCTGACCCCCCAGAGGAGGATGTGGGCAATTACCCCTAATTTGCTTCCCCTGGGGGGCAGGAATCCAAACTAGACACAAGGTACTGCAATTTTGCTTTAAGGGGTCGCCTTGGGCATAGGACTGTGTTATCACCACCCAAGGCCTCTAATTTGCCCCAGAGGGGCAGAAAGCTCATTAGACACAGGGAAAGTGTTGTTGGTAAAAATAGAAGTGGATGCTGTTCAACATAAGCATGGCCGAGCCCCCACTCCCACTAAATGGGGCCTCATTATTTCTTCCATGTGGGGGTCCAGTGGGGAAATTACCCCTGATCTGCCCCACTGCGGGGAGGGGGGAAAGGCAGAAATCCCACTAAATACCACGGATTAAAAAAAAAAAGATATATAGGGGTGAGTCTGTCCACCATTTTATGGCTATGCCCCAACCCAAAAACAATGCAGGCAGCCTTTCTGCGCACTGGGGTGGATAGGGGCAATTACCCCAATCTGAACCTGGAGGGCATAAAGCCCACTAGACACTAGGGACTAGATTCTCCTAATATTTTTTGGAAGAGAGGCTCTCCCTTGGCCTGGGCCCATGCTCCTCCCTACCATGGGCCCAATAAATCTGCCATCACTCCTGGCAGGGGGATAGGGTATTCATCCTACCAGACCCAAACACTTCTGAAAACTAGACATCCACAGGAGTCCAGGGTGCTGTGTTTTGCATGCGTTCCACTTAATTTTCCTGCCCACAATGCCCTGCAAACCTCAAACGTTGACTAAAACCACATATTTTCTGTGAGAAAAACGTCTGAAATCTGTGGGGAGCTACACATGTCTAACTACACAACATTTCCTCAAGTCTCCCAATACAAATGGTACCTCACTTGTGTGGGTGGGCCAAGACACCTTGACACAAAAGGCCTTAAAATGCTACGTGAGGAGATCTGCAATAGGGGTAGCTGTGGGATTTTCAGCTATGCTCGGCCCCCACTATGGAAACCTACCAACCACAGACATTTTTGAAAAGTAGACCACCAGGGGATTCCAGAGTGGGTGCCTTGTGTGAATCCCCTGAAGGTTTCTTATCCACAATACCCTGCAAACCTGAAACTTTGCCTGAAATCATGCAGTGTCTCTACATTTCAGTGATGGAAAGTTCTGGACACTGCAGGATTCCACAAGAATCCTTCCACCCAGCATTACCCCACATGTGCTGATGTGAGGAAAATATTTTTGTTAGTCAAAGTTTGCGGTTTGCAATGGATTCTGGGTAAACAAGAAAACATGGTGTCTAGTTTACAAAAAAGTACAGGTTTACCAAGTTGCCATAGGTGTCAGCTGAGCTGGTGCCCCAAATCCACAGCTACCCACTTTGCAACAAAAAAAAAGCGTTCACTTATGAGTGGGAAAAATGTGATGTTCCCATGTTGTTTTTTGGGCTGTTTCCTGTCACGGGCACTAAGCCTACCCACACAAGTGAGGTACCATTTGTATCAGGAGACTTGGGGAAATGCTGGGTGAAAGGACATTTGTGGCTCCCCACAGATCCCAGAACCTTCCATCACAGAAATGTGAAGAACATGTGTTTTGTTTGTAAAAATTTGAGGTTTGCAATGAATTCTGGTGAGCACCCAGCCTAGATACCCCCAGGTGTTTGAGAGTGTACAGGTTTGCTAGGTTTCTCTAGGTATCGGCTGAGCTAGGGCCCAAAATCCACCCTTACCCACTTTGCAGAAAGGGTCAACTTTGAGAGGAAAAATGTGATCTATCAATGTTGATTTGAGGCACTATGCCTACCCAAACAAGAGAGGTAGCATTTTTATTGGGCGACATGGGGAATTGCTGGGTGAAGGAAGTTTGGGCCAGATGTATCAAAATCACATTTTGCATTCCATAAATAGTGAATTTAAAGAAATTGCTATTTAGGGAATGCAAAATGTTGTGGAACAAAATAGCGATTCCCATAGAATCACTAATAGGGATCGCGACTTCATTTGTTCCTATGGGAAGGCCCATAGGTGCCAATGGTTTTGCATTTCCCGATTTCCTACAAAACGAAGGGTGCTGAGCGCCTAAGACCCCCTTTGATGCACCCCCAAAACAATTGTGCACATGTTAAGCACACACATGCCCTAGGGGTACATGTGTGCTACGGTGCAAACTTACAAAATATAATATTCATTTTTTGATGCACAAATGGTGCAAACTTACAAAATATAACATTTTGTACGTTTGCACCGTTCTTGCTTCAAAAAATGAAGTAAAGGCAGCACTAACTTTTCATAAATCAGTCCCATAATGTTTTAAAAACAAATATCACAAATTCACAGAGGATCTGTGAATCTACAGGAAAAACACTATTGGACCAGAGTCTGGGGAGTGGGAGGGTGCTACATATTTTGAATTGGGGTGGATGTGGCTCCTCTTCCCAAACCTTTTCTAGGCCCTGGGGACCACATCCTCCAGGGTTAATTGATTTATAAAGAAAACAAAGCCTACACCTCCCTGCCCAGAACCAAGTTAAGTGAAGGGTGGTGTGCAGCCCCCACCCATGTCTCATTGAGGCCCCATGCACCCAAATCCTGGGGATGTGTAAACATTTTAGCAGAGGGGCACACAGCCTCTTCCCCATGCCTCATTAAAGCCCTGAGGACCCCATTCCCATGAGATATATATCAAATTTAGGATGAGAGCATCTGGCCCCCTTCCTCAAGCCATAGAATGGCCTTGGAAACATCATCTCCCTGGGGCCGGCTCATTGATGCTGTCACAGGGACCCAATTCCCTGAGACACCGTTGTTTCCTTGCCCGTTAGAGCACGGGCAAGGAAAAACATTTGTGCTCGCCGGGTGGGAGCACAAATATTTTTCCTTGCCTGAACCCTCACGGGCAGAGGAAATTGCTCCCACCTGTGGAAGTAGAAAGAAAAGCAGCCCAGCCGGTTGGGAGCATTGCTGGCTCCACCTTCAACAGGGATGAGTGCTAGCAGGGGAGCAGGTGGGGCTGGGGGGCCCATGAGCTTCCCCCACAGCCTCCAAAATTGGAAATGTTGTGGGTCGCCCTGGGTGGGCACGGGGGAATGCCACTGTAAAAAAATAATGTATGCCTTTTGTGCAGCCCCATAGAATGGGGCTTCTTGAAGGGAGCTGGTGGGGCCGTGGGGGCACTGGGGCTCCCGCTGTGGCCCCTAACTTAAAAAATGTTGTGGGGTGCCCCTGGTGTGTACCTGAGTGCCTTGGTGAACTTAAGAAATGTAGTGTTGCCATCTCCTGCACAAGCCTATGGAGTGGGGCCGCTAGCAGGGAGTGGGCAGGGTGCAGGGCCCTGGGGCTCTTCCTCCCAGCCTGCAAAAAAAAAGAATAAAGCTGTGGGTGTCCCAGGTGGGAGCAGAACACTAACAAAAAAATAAAAACATGTTAAAAAAAGAGGAGAACAATAAATGAGTGGCCAGAGACGCTCATTTGTTATACTCTGCTTTGAACAAGAGCACCCTATAATGCCCTTCGTGGGCTAATTTACATATGTCCCTAATATGGGCAGAGGCACCACCAGCATGTCTTTAACTGTTATGGGTGGGCTGCTGAGAGTTCTGCAACTTCCCACAACTTCTTAAAAAATTAACCCTATGATTCCTGGGGTCTATAGATTATGACCCCTGGAAATGTAATTCCCAGAGCCGGAGCTTTTTCTATTCTACATGTGAATGCAGGGACCCATTCTGGTTGGCTTTATGGCTGTACTTTGAGGTCTGAGGAGTTTTGAAAAGTGACTGATATATTCTATTTTTTTTAATTACATTATTGAAATGCTTCTTGACAAAACTCATATGCTTGCCTTTTATATAATGAATGTAATTTTCATTAAATAAGACTCTAGAAATTCACTGAAAAAACAAAGGTTAAAGTGACATCAAAGTTAGATGAAAATGTCAGTTACAAACTACCATTTTAAACTAAACAGCAATGAAATTCACCATTTATAAATGTCTCAAAGAACTATACCTGGTGCCCTAAAGTAAATATAACTCATGCCCTTACCACACATTTCTCATAGCTCACATAATGTATCCCACATGACATGTTCATTAATAACATCTGCAACATCAAAAATTACATCAGTGATAAAAACACTTTGCATGGCTCTAGACAGAATCAATCCCAAAGAATGTCCCTTCAAGTGGGGGTTTACCTTGTCTTTGTAACAGGTCAAGAACTTTTAGGACCATAAGACACTCCTAAGCCTTGTTGTTGGGAAAATTATCTATGTGCATCAGTGGTATCTTTAACCAAGGGAATATTATGACCCTTTGCTCTGCTTGAGTATCCTTACATATATATTTTACATTGTTTTCCATCAGTATCATTGCAAGATAAATGCCATATGCCAATGTTGTTTCATACCTTATTTAGCGATGGATAGTTCTCTGCTGGACCAGCTGTTAAATGTTTTAATTTTATGTTCAGTTCTGAATTTTCATCAGGTGTCAAAATTATAACGTGATAAAGGTTCTTCAGCCTGTACCCAGTACTATTTGTGGGGTTCAAGTTCAAGTGTGAAGAGTTATAGGTAATCTGGGAGTCATTCATGTTTATTTTGTTGTCTGCCCAAAAAGAATAAACCTTCAGATGGTTAAGAAACCATAGAAGATAGATGGTAAAGACTAAGATGTATTAAATAGTCAACCTATGTCTGAAGTTCTCTTTCAAGAGTGCTACTTTGAGTGCTACTTTGACTTTAAAATTAACTGTAGCGAATAGGTATAATGTGATCTGCCTAGGGCGCAGGACAGTTCACCAATTGGTTGAAACTCATTCGCAAATTCTCTAAGAAGTATCAGGAAAATGTGTCACCAGATGGCATCTTCAGCATCATTATCAACATTGACTAAAGTGCTAAAAACAGTCCAAAAGGGTAAAGTGCTCAGCATATGACTTCACAGCCAAAGATAGATCCAAACAGGAAAGATTCTATTAATCCTTCTATATGTCAAAAGTCTGGCAGTATGTTTTGAGAGGACTGCACAATTTACTCATGACACAAAAAGATTTCTTATCAGTACATGCTGTATTGCACTTAAGGAAAATTTGCACAACATATACCAAAAGATTGTGTATTCCAAATAGGCAGTGGTGTAAAGAAACTTGAGGGGGCCCACCTGCAACTTACCTGGAGGTGGCTCCCTTCCCTCTGGACCTGGTCAGGGGCCTGCCTCTTTGCACAGTGTATTGTGTTGAGGGCGTCCCCTGGAGCTCAGGGGCCCCCCGCATCTCAGGGGCTGCGTGGTCCTTTTTTACACCACTGCAAATAGAACTGTAGCTGTTCAACCAATTTTTCAAGTAATTATAGTCTGGTCCTAACATTGCTTTATGAACAATTATCACATTTGTAATCCTAATATGTAGCTTTACTTCAAAGCAGAGCATTCTACAAAGAACTGGAATGCAATCTATTGGTGTGGCCATCAATATGTTAAAATATAATAATAGTTATTTTTGTGGGATGCCGTACAGATGGTGTGCAAGAATAAGCATCTCATCCATAAATGAGCTGTCACATCCCAGTGTAGAGTAGAAAATTGTTAGGATGAAGAAAATGTTATTACCTAGAATAGAGTCTGCCTGTGAACCATTGTCAGAACCAAATTGGGGTGGTACAACAGGGCAAGCACTGATTACTGGGTCTCAAATGTCAAGAATTGGACCTTTTGCCACATATGTTTGTTTTATAACAGCACCAAGTACACCTCTACACATTTGACTCTCAGGGTAGAGAGAGCAATTGATCCAAGGTGTCTCAGGACTGGAAAATTATGGGTTAGAGACTCAGAACACCAGCAATTAAACAACAAGCACAATAAGTGAATGTCAAGTCAGTGCCATTCATTGAAGAAAAAGAAGTACTTTAGTACACCAAAATTTAATGGAATACATAGAGAAGAAATTGTACAACTTGGATGCACACTAAAAGCTTTATTGGTTAATGGGTTAATTTAACAGGGCAACAGAAAGCCTTCTATTAATCCACAGGTGCAGGCTCACTATTGAGAAGTCGAGTAGCTTTCCTGTGTTGACTGACCCATAACTCAGCCTGTAATGTTGGACTAGACATTTCTTGAGTTTGGGCTGCAGTTATCTTTCTAAGACCCATCAAAATCAGTTTATACCATAAAGAGTCATTGTTTCTCATTCATTGATGTTTCTCTCACTCAGAACATTCAAATACAGGTGTGAGCAGTCATCCCCTGGCCACTGTTTGTTTCAGCGGACCTCTCTGCTTCTTGCCTTTTTGGGACTGGGAAGACCACAGTAGCTTGTTGAAGATAGTTCTGAACAAACGGATTCATCATTCTTGTCTGTGGCACTGGAGTGAGCTGTTTGAGTTCAGCGAAGGCAGAGTCAGCACAGGTTCTCTGTGTTCCTCTATGGCAGGAACTGTCTGGTTGATCGTTATTTATGAAGTTGGTCTTGGTCGGGTTTTGGTCAGGCAGAATAGCCATGAAACTCTCATGTCACATTGGTCAACTCCTGACACATCCCATGGGATGTGGGTCCACTGTCTATTGCTCATGAACTGGCTAGGGATGGTCCCTTTTTGCTAACTTCTACAGTTCAAACACTGTTTTGTGTAAGGCAGACAAATAGATGGAGATATCAATGCACACTCTAGGCACTACATGCATACAGAACTTTACATGAGTGGGTCAATAAGTATGATTCTAATCCTTATTGCAGCAAATGTAACCTTTGTAACTTCTAGATGGGTGTTAGTTACTGAATTCATGGCGTGTACATGGACCGCGAAAAAAGACATATGGTTAACCAAATAAAGATGCAGGTTTCAAAGACCATGTTCTGAATGCTACCTTACTCCGTTACCCATTGACTATTCCAGTCATAGGATAAGTATTTCTTCAACAGGTCAAAAACATTTGTTCTAAGTGTATCTGTTCTAAATTTGGGTTACTTAATAAAGGCGTTTAAAATATGAATTTCAGCATGAAAGAAAATCTAGTGGCATGTCTAAACCACAGGCAAGACACACAGAAAATAAATAAAATTCAGAGCAGTTCGACTTAATGTTTTTGAAAACAGAATTCATATGGAAATCCATTAAGCTATTTGGTAGTTAATGCACTACTTAAAAAATATTTTAGGTGAGGAATGAAGGCTTGCCTCTATGAAATAGTAAAGGGTGGGCAGGTCACCACTTCCTTCTTTTGCTATAGTCCATTCAATTGTTTGATGGGCTTTAATTATTTGGTTGATTACCTTTTTGACCAAGCAGCATGTTAGAACAAGTGTTGTGGCATTTCAGTATGAAACCAAATAATATTCATAGAATTCATTTCTATCAAAAAGCCGGAAAAGCACATTGAAAAAGTTTTCATCTCACACACAGAATGGTATCTATCCCTTAAAACCAACATTTAAACTGGAAAAAAAACGCTTGACCTTTTAAAAGTGAAAGACAGGCATACTTGTCATTTGGGTAAAGTGCTTGCATTTTTCATTTAGTTTGTGCAGTGTTCATAGGTAGGGGTATAGCTTGGTCAGTAAGTCTGGGAGGTGGGTGTGAGCTTCAAGTTTTCAACAATCATACTGGCATATAATGTTTAATACATTACAGAACAAGCAGGGTGCATGATTGGGGCCTGAGAGGCAGTGGAAAGGGTGAGGAATTGATAGGGGTACTGCATGAGAGAAAACAAAATAGTGTGTAAAATAAACACAATTTTTTAGCACTTTCAAAACAGAAGGCGAGAGAAGATATGTATTGTTTTGTCTATGCGTATGTAAAAATTGCTGGTGAAATCCAACAGACAGCTCACCATACCCGATTGAAAGTCCCTTCACTCAACTATTTGTCAGAAAATACATTTAGATGGGGTGGTGTAACACAACAACCCCCCGCGTCTGTCCATAAGCCTGGAGCTTGGATTTTATAGAAGAGTGAAACAAAGTGAAAAGTAATGCTGACAGACATATGGGTATAATTATACTAAAACTGGAGTTATCACTATATAAAAAAAACTCTAATTTTTCCATTTGTTGTGTTTCTTACTGTTACAGAAACTTGGTCTTCCACGTTTTAGACAACATGAGCATCACGGTAAAGATCATGGGAATGTTCAAATATTTCATAGACACCGATATGATTCTAGTGGAAAAATTGTCAATCTCCCAGAAGGCAGCAAAGAATACCCAAAGGAAAAGCATGAGGAAAACCATGAACACCAATCTCCCGCTGGTGAAGCTCAGAGTCACCCTGCCAAAACACCTGATGAAGGCTCATCGGCAGAACAGACAGGACAAAAGCTGATTGCTGCACCTCCCAGAGGACCTGTTGGGTCAGTGGAGTACTACCATATGAAGAATGACACTGATGTTTTTCCTTCTCCAAGCAAACCTGGCCCCTCACACCCCATAGTTATCCCTGGATCTCCTCCAGTTCAAAGGCCTGTTAAGCTGGTACAACATCCTGCTGTACCAGGTTTTATTACTCCATTTGACAATCCAGATCCACAGCCATTTCCCGATTACCCTTCAGATTCAGCAGGGTGCCCCTCAGATCCCGACCACACTTTGCACCACCTTTCATTCTTATTCAACGAAACCTTAAATGAATATTGATGTAATAAATGCAATTACGTTAATGTTTATTCCCTGTTAATGAAAACTCTTTCTTATTAGCATAATTTGATCACAGCACCTTGCTATTTTTATCAGTACTGGATGGTCAAAAGCAAAAAATAAAAAATCACCTTTCATTGGTTCAATTTTTTGTTGTGATTATATTCCTCTGTCTTGCCCTTTCAGCTGTGCTTTCACTTCTGTTTGATATGTATATGTGATGCAGAGCAGAAATGCTATGTTTGTGATTCAGCCATTAACATTATTAAAATTGGCACTGATGTAATGCGCAAAAGGAAAAAAAATTGGTGCACAAAGACAGACACGCTCACCAAAGTCCAAGGTTTTCACTTTATAAATTTCAGAAGGGCAAGTGGCAGAGTTGATTATTCTGGGATTTTAACATGTCATCTACAGACAACCCAGCTAACATACTATTTAAAAAGGACCACAATATCTATTTTTAAGGGTAAAATTAACACAAGTGAAGTCTGCAATAAATTTGTAGGTGCTCTAATTAGCTAATTAGAAGGGGCGATGCACAAGATAGGGACTGTCTGATTCTTGGAAAGAACTTGTGAGCAAACATAACACTTATCCAAAGGCTTAGGAACATAAACCAGTGCAAGACAGAATTTCCTGTTAAAACTTAATGGTTTTACTAAAACATATAATCCCTCATTTTGACCAGTGCTGGCGGTCTTCCGCCCATCGTATCAAAAGTATTACTGGATTTCTGCCACATTTTGGGTGGAAATCCAGCAGAAGTCGAGTTGGTGGGCAGAGGCGCATGGGTGGGTCCACCACCGGCCCGCCCTGCCAGAAGAACTCCACCAGCCGTATTACGAGCTGTAATAGGGCCTGGTGGTGTCCTGATGGCGGGGCGCTGCCGGTGGTGGAAGTGCCTGTTCCCTGCCAGAAAACCTCCTTGCCGGACAGGGTAAGTCAGGCGTCCGATGGAGGGGGGTGTTGTGTGTGTTTGTGTGTGTGTATGTGTGTATGAGTGGATGTTTGTGTGTGTTTGTGTGTGCGTTTGTGTATGCGATTATAAATGCTGAAGTGAATGTGTGTATGGATGCATGTGTGTGAATGGGTGTATATCAGTGTTGGTGAATGAATGTATGTGGGGTGCGTGTGGGTGTCTGTGTACGTGTGCATGTATGCAGGGAGGGAGTGTGGAGGGTGTGGGGGGTTAGGGGTAAGAGGGTGCTGTAGCTTTACCTGGAGGGGGGCTAGGGGATGTTGTGCTTGCAAGGTGGGGAGTTGTCTGCCGGTGACAGGGAAGAAATTCCCTGTCACCAGTAGCCTTTCCACCAGGGGTTTTGTGGCAGTGCTACCTCCGCAGAAACCCTGGTGGAAAACCAGCTCAAAATACCGCCTGCAGTCTTCTGTGGACCGCCAGGTTGGAGATAGTCATCTCCAGCCCGGTGGGTCCAACCGCACTGATGGTATGAGTAGGGATGTGGCGGGTTGGAAGAGGCCAACCCGCCACACTAATAATGTGGCAGTCTTCACCAGAGGCCAGTTGGTCAGTAGACCGCCAGGGTCATAAAAAGGGCCATAGTCAAAGGCACCTGGTTTTATGGTATTTTTTAACATTTCAATCTGTATTTATACATATTTATGTTTGGCCATCATATTGGTATTTATCCATATTTATTTTGTGTTTTGAGAGAACATTGAGTCATAAAATGGTATATTTCCACATTTAACTGATAAACATGCACTCCTACCTTGCTGCTAAACAAGAGGTAAAATATAGCAAAACACTACATCCACAGGTAAATATCAGCATTATAATACTAACATATGTTAACATGCCTATATTTAGGGAACTCTCAACCTGTTTTTAAACTTCCCATTCTCTTTGCTCAGCTGTTGTCCTGGTAATCATGAAAGACAGCATAGAGAGTCACAACTAAAAAGCGGAATTTTCCATATTTTTTTGTTTTTAAAAATAAATGCAGACAGGAAACACACTGTTTTGTGTTTGTATTTAACGGTAAAACTTGGAGCTAAAACAAAATAGTCATATTCTACGAGAGGATTAAAATAAGGTCAGTCTTTGAAGAAATCCAAAACAAGAACAAAGTATAAAGCAAATGAAAACACTGACATATAGTGCCCTCTTTAATGAAATTATAGAGATCTTCAACATAAAGCAGTTTTTATAAGGTTTCAAGGTACAGAATCCAAGACAGCCACCTCTGTGAGCCCAGCTTTTTCCCTGTGCCTTAATACAGCCCAGTGATCAAGAATTTCTAGGAGACCTAGGTAAGGAGCCGCAGACTTTTCTGGGAAATCCTAATATTTGTTTAAAAGTGTTTTCTACTGCTACCCTTGCCTATTTACTGTAGACTCTCTGTGTTTCGGGCAGCTTGGCCTTTTAAAAGTGCTGTTTTTTAGCCATGAGCGTTTGAAATTTCCCTTATAGTTTGTGGCAAAAGGCTGCATACACCTCGGTGGCTAACTAGAGTGTGTTTAGGAGACTGTTACTCTGTTTCTGTGATTTAAATTGTGTTTAGGAATTGTCTGCATCACCTCTTTTGACTTGTAAAAGGCAAATTTCTGAGTGCGCGACAAGCAGTATTTCAATGTTTTTTTACAATATCTCCCTTACCTGGAAAGTAGACTCTGCTAGCTTGGAAGTGTGGATTCAGCCTGTCTGTATCCAAGAAGATTCTGAATAGAGCAGCAGCTCCCTCCTCCCTTCCCACAGGGGTGGGGCTTAGCTGATTGGCTCCCTGAGTCCCAGGCCACGGGAGCCCTCCTCCCACACCTGCTCTGGCCCCTTAAGTTTGTGCAGGGAACCCCAAGACAGTCACCTCCATCTAACTTGAAACCTCAATCTAGGGGTGTCTTTCTCCTCCCACTACTAGTTTGGGTAGTGAGGTACCCACCTCCTCTATCCCTAACTTTGCCAGGGCAACACCTAGCTTACCCACAGAAGTTACCCAGCACTTGAGTAACCCCACCATGTCCAACAGGGTCAGGGGGGCCACTTTACTTTTGGCTACGGGATCTGCCTCCCATGCCAAGTGTAGTGTTGCCATGAAGGCCATCATGCAGCAGAGACACTTCCTCCACTCTCCCTTTTGTCAGTGTGGAGGTGACACCCTGCAGCTGAACAGCTAACTGACTACTCAGGACTTCGTTGGGGTCAGGTGAAGCTTTACCAATGCCAACTCTAAGCTTCCTCCTTACTGTGTCAGAAGGCCCTTGATACACTGGACCTCTCTTTAAGAGTGGCCTACCCTTCCTCTTTATTTTCCCTTTTCTTGGGGACCCCTGTCTCCTATCCGTAGGGGCTGGCTCCCCAGGAACTTTGGTAGGGTGGCACCCTGGGTGACCACCCTATCTGGGATCAGACTAACCTCTGGAGGTCATTGCCCAGGATACAATCTAAGGGGAGGTCAGCACTGACCACCACCCTATACCAGTCAAGGGTACATGTGGCTACAGGTTTGATTGTGACCTCACCTGGGGTTACCATTACCCTTCTGGTTTCTCATGGCACATACATGTCTGGGGTCACTAGCCTTTCACTCACTATGGTGTCACCAGCATACGTGTCCCTCAGGGCAGTGGTAGGGATCCCATTAACCTAAATGGGGTGAAAGTGTCTACTCCCACCCTCAGGGTTCACCAGCTTAACACCTGGACCGGCCTCCCAGCTCAATGCTAAGATGACCTCATCATCTGAGGACTCCTCCTCTATGACTACACTGGACAGCCTAGTTCTAACCACCTTCTTGGGACAGGCTGCATCACCTCTGAAGTGTCTTGTCTGCTGACAGTCAAAGTAGGCCCTGTTATCCAAGAATATTTTTAACCCTGGGTCTCTTTGCCTCTCCATGTCAGAGTAGGAGTGGGATCTACTCTCCCCCTTTTTAGATCTCTGGAGTACTGAGGGAGTTTCTGTGATGAGTTTACCACCTCCCTCTTTAGTTTTTTGTGGAGCTAACCCCCGCTCTTCCCCCTCCGGGCCTTGATAATTACTCTGGTCCTCAACTACTAATCAGCTGCCTCTCCCAGGTCTCTGGGACTAGACAGCTTAGAGTCCACTAGATACTGGCATAACTTCTCTGAGATAGAATTAGTCAAGATGTGCTACTTCATGATTAAATTGTATAGCCCCTCATAAGTATTTACTTTGTTACTCTGAATCCAGCCCTCTGAGGTGTCTACAAAGTCAACCCAAGACTGGGTATTTACCTTCTGGGTGTCCCCAAACCTCATCCTATACTGCTCTGGGATGAGACCCAACTTCTGGATGAGACATCTCTTCATATTGGGATAGGACTCTGTTTCATCCTCCTATAGGGTCAGAAGCCAATCCCTCCCTCATACTGGGATTAGTTCCCACAGAAGTGAACCCCAATACTGATGCCTAACCCTTCTCATTCTGAGAGACCTCTCAAAGGCTGCCAGTCACTTGTCAAAGTCATCCTCCTCTTGGTAGTTAGGGACAATTCCCTGAGGTAGTTTCGGGCAAAACCGACCACCCCTTGACACCTCAAACTCTACTTCCCTGTCACCAATTCTCTGTTCTCCTCTTGCCCACTTCTTCTTCTCCAGGGCCAGCTTCTTTGCCTCTAAAGCTATGTAGGATAACTGGGCCTCAAGTTCCCGCTCGCTGAAGACCAGTTCTGCTTCTTCTTGGGTGGATGCTACAGACCCTCCACTTCCACTAGCTTGCGACTGGGCCCTGATCTCTGAAGTAAGGGACAGGTGATCATCATCCTCCTACCTGAGGTTGGAGAGGACAACTTCCGCCTGCCCTTCTATCTCTGCGGCTTTCTGTTTCCACCAGCATTTTCCAGGCTTCAAGGGACCTAACCATCTCCGCCTTCCTAAGATTGTTAGCAGCAGGTAACCCTAAGCTCAGCTGCAGCGAATGTGGGTAGGCTAGCCCGATCAAACTCCATGGTATCCTTAGTTTTGGGCAACAAAAACTTTGGTACAAATTAATCAGAACAATTTAGAAAACTCAAAAATGAAGTAATTAAAAAATAATTAGTCCAAATTCCAAAAATCAAAAACAATTTTGCTCTAACTCAATATGGCAGATTTTTTCTTTGCATCACGTAAACACTGTATGATGATATCAAACACAAGTACTAGATCCCACCACTACGCACCAAAAATGTTGCAAAATGGATTATTAGTAAGGGCAGGTCGGTACCTACATATAGCAATAGGCCAGAAACCTTGGGTCAAGTTTGTGGACACTTCATGGACCCAAAAAGGACTGCTGGGAGTAGATCCAGAAGTTGGAGAAATTTGGACCAACTGTTGTAAAAAGCCCCATAAGTTGAAGAGGTGCATTGTGAGAGTTGTAGTCCCAGACACCAAGAGGCAAACCAGAACCTCTGAACCCTTGGCTGGAGCTGTGGACCACTTTCCTGAATCAAGAAACACTTCTGAAAGTAAGTATAACAGTGTTATATTGTGATTGGCCTGAACTGTGGACTTTGCCTCTGTCCAGTGAGACCTTCTTTAACTTAACTAATTTGCTCCTAAGCGCTAGTTTTACTTTTAATCTGTAAATATTTACATCTCTGCTCCCCTACATTGGATTTTTGTCATTTTGGGGCCATTTTAAAGATAAAAATGTTTCCGATTTTTATAAATTAGTGTCAGATTTTTATTGTGTGTTGTGTTTTACTTATTCACTGTTTTGGTGATATTAAATGATTTACAGACCTGTCTCCTGAATTAAGACTAACTGCTCCTGGGCCAAGCTACCAAGGATTTATTTACTGAGACCATGACTGGATCTAGTGGGGTTTGTGGCCTACTGCTGCATGTAGGTAACTACCTGCTCTTACTACTTATCCACTCTCCAACACTTGGCTTCACCAGGATGTACACTCATGCCATGCAACACGTGAGCTGCAAGGATGTACCTCACTGATACATTTTGCCCACTGATTTCCCAGGCATTTGGGAGCGAGGACCAGAGGGTAGAGTTACAACATTCTTTTTTTTATACTCAGCTTCAGAAGCAAACTATGGTCCATATAATTTTTATCCCCACTTCATTTATAAGAGAGAATTGTTGCCTCACTTCACCAGCATACACCTTTTTTTAATAATATGATGTCACAACATCACTAAAAAAAAATTCTGCCATATTTTCTAATGACTACTAAATATACTCCACAATGCCACTTTTCTCCATTATTCCAGGGTTGTATGATGGAATAACGCATGCACTTACCAAGAAATGTTTTTACAATGCACATGCTTTTACCACGAATGCCTTTACCACGAAAATTTTGTAGTAAAGGCATAGTTGGTAAAGGCATATGCATGGTAAAAAACTAGAGGTAAGTATAACATACATGCATACACACACAAAAACACCTTTCCACCCAAAAACCCTACCTACCCTAAACCCAAAAAATTACCTTACCACCCCAAGACCCAAACCCACCCTCAAACCTAAACACCCCTTACCACCCCAAACCCCATACCCACCCTAAACACTAAACACCCCTTAACATCACAAAACCTAAAAATGCCCTTACCAACCCAAAACCCAAACCCACCCTAAAACATAAACACCCCTTACCACACCAAACCCCATACTCATCCTAAAAACTAAAAAAAAAACTTACCACCCCAAAACCCATACCCCCCTAAAACTTAAAAATGCCCTTACCACCCCAAAACCCAACCCCACCCTAAAACCTAAAAATGTCCTTACCACCCCAAAACCCATACTAAAACCTACAAATGCCCTTACCACCCCAAAACCCATACCCACCCTAAAACCTAAAAATAACCTTACCACCCCAAAACCCATGCACACCCTATAACCTAAAAATACCCTTATCACCCCAAAACTCATACCCACCCTAAAAACTAAACACCTTACTACCCCAAAAACCATAACCACCCTAAAACCTAAAAATGCCCTTACCACCCCAAAACCCATACCCACCATAAAACCTAAACACCCCTTACCACCACAAAACCCATACCTACCCTAAAACCTAAAAATATCCTTACCACCCAAAAACCCATACCCACCTTAAAACCTAAACATGCCCTTATGACCCCAACACCCATGCACACCCTAAAACCTAAAAATGCCCTTACCACCCCAAAACCGATACCCACCCTAAAAACTAAACACCGCTTACCACCCCAAAATCCATACCCACCCTAAAACCTAAAAATATCCTTACCACCCCAAAACCCACACCCACCCTAAAACCTAAAAACGCCCTTACCACTCCAAAACCCCCTATGCCCACTCTAAAATCTAAAGATGCCCATATATATCATTCAATCCACTTAATACTTACCTGTACTTACCTTTAAAACCTTTACCACGCATATACCTTTACCATTCATGCCTTTACAATGAAATTTGTTGTAAAGTCATGCGTTGTAAATGTATATTCGTGGTAAAGGCATGCCTGGTAAAGCCATGCGTGGTAAACACATATGCATTGTAAATGCATCGTAGTTAATGCATTTTGTTGCATTCAACACGATTTACATGGGTTCCCTTATTCCAGAGTGGCTGGTTGTACCATGTTAATTCAATCTTTAGCTGCTCATAAAAAGCATCAGTTTACCTTTAACACTTTTAACGGCATTACTTAGAATTTTTACTGTTTTCAATGCAAATTAAGGTCAATGTTACTGTGAAAGCAAATAACTAATGCATCTATATACCTTATTGTAAACATGCTTCCAATTGTGACATATATAACCATAAGGATCAACCCTACACTCTTCACTCCTAGCCCTTTAACTCAAACCTGTATACACTAAGGGGGTGATTCTAATTCTGGCGGGCGGCGGAGGCCCCCATAATACCCCATAAAAAGGGTATTATGAGTTTTTCCCTGGGCTGGCGGGCGGTCTCCAAAAGACCGCCCGCCAGCCCAGGGAAAAACTCCCTTCCCACGAGGATGCCGGCTCGTAATCGAGCCGGCGGAGTGGGAAGGTGCGACGGGTGCAGTAGCACCCGTCGCGTATTTCAGTGTCTGCAAGGCAGACACTGAAATACCTTGCGGGGCCCTCTTACGAGGGCCCCTGCCGTGCCCATGCCATTGGCATGGGCACGGCAGGGGCCCCCAGGGGCCCCGCGACCCCCCCTACCGCCATCCTGTTCATGGCGGCTTTCCCGCCATGAACAGGATGGCGGTAGGGGGGGTCAGAATCCCCCATGGCGGCGCAGCAAGCTGCGCCGCCATGGGGGATTCGGAGGGCAGCGGTAAACCGGCGGGAGACCGCCAGTTTACCCTTTCTGACCGCGGCCAAAGCGCCGCGGTCAGAATGCCCTGCGGGGCACCGCCGGCCTGTCAGCGGTGCTCCCGCCGACCCTCGCCGCCGGGGTTAGAATCAGGGCCTAAATGTGTATCTCTAGCCCCCAACCCCTTAACCTTATGCATCAAACCTTCAACTCAATATCTTTAACACTATACAATAAACCTTTAGCATCAAAGCCCTATTCCCACGACTTTAAACCCACAGCAAATATTCTTAACTCTGTACTTCATGCCCTATTCCTTCTGTATGCTTTCTACCTTAGCCACTACCCTCTATATTACCAAAATATATGATTTATAACTGTATACTCTATTCCTTAACTCATAACCCTGTACCTCAAACCCCCAAGCCTAGGCTGTTAACCCAAAGCCACATACCCTTAACCTTTAATGCATGCCTTATCCCCATAAATTATACCCATATACCCTTATACCCCAGACCCAATACTCTGTACCCCAACACTTAATCCTCTACCCTGAATACTATATACCTAGTATCTATAGTCATATACCTAGGATCTATAGTCAAACATTAACCAAATAGCACTAACCCTTAACCTTATTCAGTTAACTCAGGACCATAATCCCTTAATCATCTACCCCTAACAGTCGTGGCTCGTGGGTGTTAAAAGGGGTGTGGCGCACGTGGGGGGGGGGAGCAGGGGGTGGTGGGGGGAGAAAATATTAATAAGATTTTAAAAATTAACTTACCTTTAGGATGTACAGTGCCGCGCTCCGCCCCTCTGCTGGCTGGAGGCAGGCACAGGCTCCCAGCCTGCCCTGCGGCCAATCCTGACACTGCTCAAGGCAGCATCAGGATTGGCTGGGAGCGCCCAGCCAAGGTGCTCCCAGGAAGACTGGGAGCCCGTGAAGGCTCTCTCCAGCCCAGCAACTGTGTTGCTGGGCTGGAGAGAGCTCACTGCGAATGTGTGTTTGGCTGGCCAGAGACGGCCGGCAGAACACACATGCACTCTGAGGGGGGTGCTGAGCACTCCCCTTCACACCCATCACCCCCGTGGCCCTGCCCCTTTACAAGGAAACAATAACAAACACTGCTTGTTATCGTTTTGTTGTAAAGGTTTTGCAGCTGCCGCTGCTGGCGGGGGGGGGACGCTCCTCCACCCTCATGTAGGAGCCGCCCCTGACCCCAAACCTATTACATCTTAACCCTGAACCCTACTCCTAACACCTATGCCCTATACACTTAACCATTAATCTGTACCATGAATCCTTAATCCTGAATCCCATACACTATGCTTAAAACCTCCACCCGTAATCCTTCACCCCGTACAATTTGACCCTGTAATTTACATCATTAACATTATACCCCTACGTAATAAATTCTGACCCTTAACCTCCTAATTTCTATACTCCAAACCCTTAACCCAGTACTCCAAACCCTTAATCCTAAACTCTAGATCCTTAAATACTATGACCTACATGCTTAGTCCCTAAATTTAAAAATGTTATCCCTTCCAGACTGTATTTATCTCAATATATTTTGGGGACAATAATTGTGAGAAGTTTTCTTTTTTCAAAACAATTCATTTTAGGACCAGCAATTGAGAACTGTGACTTTTAAAAGTTTTGCTTTCAAATTTTTGAGGCAATAACACATTCAGATATAGATTGCCCGGTTCCTGTTGGTCACAAAAGTTCCAGTGATACTTGGATTTCTAAAGCTATGTGCCTTGTAATTGCTTATTACCCCTGTCATAAAAATCCGGATTTCTGGCATGACCTGGGAAAAAACATCGCAAACAAACATTGTCAATGTCAAGATAACAGCACATCTCGCTCTGCGACTATGAACCTCGGATTGCTGTCCATGACAATACATACATACTGCATGGTCTATGATACACATATTCCTTTTAAGCACTTCAGTAAGTGGGACTATGAGACTCACAGTGGAAGATCTTCCTCTAGAGAACATATTTCATATCCCAATGCCAGGCTTCTCAGTGGGTTATTTGATTTTGCACAGAGTATGGTTGTTTCATTTAATTCCTGCAATAACCCCTGTTGAAGATGATGTGATGTCACTTCTGGATCCCCTATGAAATTGGTGAATCAACACAGGTGCATCTCACCTACCTGCCTCTACCATGAAACTGGTTCCTTCTATGCCAAAGTTGTACAGAAAGCTGGTGAGGGTAGCCATCTCATCCAGCCTTTGGGAAACAGCAGTTTGTAAATGGGAGAAAGGTGAGCTCTTGCATTAAGTGTGGCTGACAGACTCTGGGGGTCATTACAACATTGGCGGTAAAAGCCGCTTACCGCCGTGCAGAAGACCGCCAATACACCGCCGCGGCCGCGGAAATCCGCCACAGCTATTATGACCCACATCTCGGAATCCACCGAAATTCAGACACCCACACAAGTCCACCACACCAAAGGTCAGTGATAAACTGGCGAAAACAAAACCTCCACCGTCACGCCAACAGAAACACGCCCATGCTATTATGACCCACGAATCCACACGGCGGTCTTTCAACCGCAGTATTCCATTGGCAGTATACACCTCCGCGCTCAAAATACACACACATCTCCAAAACACCGCCACATTGGACAATTCAAAATACACACACCTTATACACATACAAACAACACTCCCACACACCCAACACAATATAAAACACACACCCACATCACCCACAAACCCCTACGACCAAAAATCAGAGACCAAGGCGACAGAGAGAGAGAGCACAGCAATAGAGAACCCCACCACACAGAGGCACAAAACACCATCACCCACACAACATCCACGCACAAAATTCCACACACCACAACACATCACCACACTCATCACCACATACACCACCCCACACATTACCTACACCACCCCATGGCACGCCAAAGACACCCCAGGTTTTCCGAGGAGGAGCTCAGGGTCATGGTGGAGGAAATCGTATGGGTAGAGCCACAGCTATTTGGATCACAGGTGCAGCACATCTCCATAGCCAGGAAGATGGAGCTATGGCGAAGAATCGTTGACAGGGTAAATGCAGTTGGACAGCACCCAAGAAATCTGGAGGACATCAGGAAGAGGTGGAACGACCTACAGGGGAAGGTGCGTTCAGTGGTCTCCAGGCACAACATCGCGATTCAGCGGACTGGCGGCGGACCCCCACCTCCTCCCCCACAACTAACAACATGGGAGGAACAGGTCTTGACCATTATGCATCCTGAGGGCCTCGGAGGAGTCGGTGGAGGAATGGACACTGGTAAGTCAAATCTTAACTATCATATACCCCACCCTACCTGCATGCTATCACACACCCCCACCCTCACCCTCACCCCCTCCCCTATCACTCCAACTCCTCACTAATGTACTTATAACACAAACCACCCATCCCAACACCAAGCCCTGCATGACACAACTAAGCATGGACACCCATCACTAAAGCATGCCCACTGCACATACCCATAACACCCCCCAACCATCATCACACAAGCCCCCACACAGGAATGCTTGCACTGGGGTACACGCACACCCACCCATTGCACACCATGACACACACACATGCAGTAATCATGCTTTTATACCCCTGCAGGACCACTACGTAACAACACCACACAGGAGGGTCCAGACATGTCCACTCCACCCCCAGAAGAGGCCCACAGTCATGACAGCAGCTCTGGCCAACTGGATCCAGATGACCAGCCCGGACCATCGTGGGCCTCGGGACAGTCGATTCCCCTCGCACAGGCACAGCCCAACACTGACCTTCCACCCTCTGGTAACACCAGCAAAGCACCCACCCAGCGGGCCCATACCTCCGTACCCAGGACACGTCAGTCAGCTGTGTGCCCACCACTACAGGGAACCCAGGATAACCCACCACCCCAACAACAACAGGGACCTGGGGGCAGTGGTAGTGGGCACACCGTCCAGGGGACGGAGGCACAGGAACACAGGGGAACTGGGAGGGCTGCCGTGCGACAGGGGGCGAACAGGCCAAGGGAACCCACTCTCCACGAGGCCCTCTCCTCCATCATGGGAGCATACCACCACTCCCAGGAGACGATGGCTATGGTCCTGGCCAAGTTTCAGGAGACCCAGCGCATGCTGGAGGAAGAGTATTTGGGGTTCAGGGAGGAGCTCTGAACCATCAGCACCGCCCTGGCCACCATCGTAGGGGTGCTGAAGGACATACAAAAGACCATGAGGGACACCGTGGCACTCCAAGGGGCCCCTGACACTAGCATGGATGATGAACTGCCCACCACCTCCGCCGGCGCTAGGGGACAGGACGCCCTGCCACAGGACCACCACACCAGCACCCCACCCCCTGCAGATGGAGAACCACCCCGCAAGCGGTCCCTGAGATCCAGGAACAGGACAGAGCAAGATGGCAAGACCCCCGCCATGAAATGAGACCACCCTGATTGTCCTCCCACTGTCCCACTTTGTTACCCTGTCCAGATTGGAACTGCCCCAGCTCCACTTCCTATGCCCATATGGGCAATGCACCTGTGAGACTAATAGGTTGGACTCTGCCATGGACATTCCTCCACCATCACCCATCACCATTTTGCCACCCCCTCCAATAATTAGCACTTTAATAAACACCTTTGAACCACAAAACAATCTGGAGTCAGTCTGTGATTTTGAAAATGTGTATTAGCTATGACAGTGACAAAATCCGTTCTCAATAGTAATGTCAACATACCTATGTCACACATCACAAGTCCATGAAGGATGCAAGCAGATGACACACGTTGGTAACCACACCTGTGAAACCATAATGGAAATGTATCACTCAGTTAGCAGATACTACTTCAAATTAACAGACAGGATAGAGGTAGAAGTGTGAAAGTGAATGTATTAGTAAAAAAAATGTTCTCACCTGTGTGTCACTGGAAATATTGCTGTATGACAGAGTCCCTGTTATCAATGTCTTCTTCCTCTGCTTCCTCCTCATCACTGTCCACAGGCTCCACAGCTGCCACAACACCGTCATCTGGCCCATCCTCCTGCAGAAAAGGCACCTGGCATCGCAAAGCAAGATTGTGAAGCATCGAGCAGGCGATGATGATCTGGCACACCATCCTTGGTGAGTAGAATAGGGAACCACCTGTCATATGGAGGCACCTGAACCTGGCCTTCAGGAGGCCGAAGGTGCGTTCGATCACCCTCCTAGTCCGCCCATGGGCCTCATTGTAGCGTTCCTCTGCCCTGGTCCTGGGATTCCTCACTGGGGTCAATAGCCAGGACAGGTTGGGGTAACCAGAGTCCCCTATTAGCCACACACGGTGCCTCTGGAGTTGACCCATCACATACGGGATGCTCCTATTCCGCAGGATGTAGGCGTCATGCACTGAGCCAGGGAACATAGCATTTACCTGCGAGATGTACTGGTCTGCCAAACATACCATCTGTACATTCATGGAATGATAACTCTTCCGGTTCCTGTACACCTGTTCACTCCTGTGGGGGGGGACCAGAGCCACATGGGTCCCATCAATGGCACCTATGATGTTAGAGATATGTCCCAGGGCATAGAAGTCACCTTTAACTGTCGCCAAATCCTCCACCTGAGGGAAAACGATGTAGCTCCTCACATGTTTCAGCAGGGCAGACAACACTCTGGACAACACGTTGGAAAACATAGGCTGGGACATCCCTGATGCCATGGCCACTGTTGTCTGAAATGACCCACTTGCAAGGAAATGGAGCACTGATAGCACCTGCACTTGAGGGGGGATTCCTGTGGGATGGTGGATTGGTGACATCAGGTCTGGCTCCAACTGGGTACACAGTTCCTGGATTGTGGCACGGTCAAACCTGTAGATGATG
Source organism: Pleurodeles waltl (assembly GCF_031143425.1). Taxonomy (NCBI): domain Eukaryota; kingdom Metazoa; phylum Chordata; class Amphibia; order Caudata; family Salamandridae; genus Pleurodeles; species Pleurodeles waltl. Next base: position 82,729,965 of record NC_090450.1, on the reverse strand, counting down.
ATTAAATGTCGCTCCTCCATTGTTAACAGGTCCACCAGTGGTCGGTACACCGGAGGATTCCGCCATCTCCTCACATGTCCCAGCTGACGGTGCCTAGGAAGGACAACAGCGACCACAGAGTCAACAAATTCTGAGGTATGTACCCACAGCTACACAGGACACGACACTAAATACAATATCCTTCCTGTATGTGTGTTGAGTGTAGGCCTAGGTATGTGTGACGCAGTTGTAAATGAAGCCATGTGGGCCCCTGAAATGGCGGCTGCCTGACCTCTAAACTGGGACAATGGGATGTGAGGTAACTGCGCTGGCGTTGTACACCGTCGCGGTAGGCGGTCAAAGACCGTGGCGCAATGCTGCATTGGTGAACATTGGACCCTATGGGTCCCAGGAGCCAATGACGAAGTACGCCGGCGGTGATGATACGCACCGCTGCGGACGTCACCGCCATTTTCTATCTGTTCAATCACTTGATACGTGATCTTCGACAGGAGAGGACCTACACTGCAAGTGCTGCTGTGACCTCGGTCTGGAAGAGACAATGGCTTGTGCGTCTGGGGAAAGGGCCTCTGCCTTCACATCGGGGGAGTTGGAGAAGCTCGTGGACGGGGTCCTCCCCCAGTACACGCTACTCTACGGTCTTCCAGACCAACAGGTAAGTACACAGGGAGCATGTTGTATGGGCTATGCCTGGTTGGAGAGGGCTGGATGTCAGTAGGAAGGGGGCAGAGTCCTGCGAGCATGTAGAAGTGTGATTGCATGTGCCACATGGCAAGGGCAGGGATGTGGGCCACTCACTTCGACGGTGCTGTTGCTAATGACTTCTCTTCTTCCCCTGTACATGTCATGTAGGTCAGCGCCCACCAGAAGAAGGATACTTGGCGTGCCATCGCCAAGGACGTCCGGACCCTGGGGGTCCATCAGAGACGGAGCACCCACTGCCGTAAAAGATGGGAGGACATTCGCTGCTGGAGCAAGAAGACGGCGGAGCCTCAGCTGGGGATGGCCTCCCAACGTGGGAGGGGTGCCCGTCGCACCATGAACCCCCTGATGTTCCGGATCCTGGCGGTGGCCTACCCTGAGTTGGATGGGCGCATGAGGGCATCACAGCAGACACAAGGGGGAGAGTACACTCACATTCTCATGACTTTGCGCGCAGTGGAGGTGTCTGGGTGGGGGAGGAGGGCTGTGGGTTTCCCTAGGCCAGGGCGAGTTCCGTAGGCTAGGCCCCTCCGGAATCCAGGTCATGTGCCACTCCACCCCACCTCTGTAGAGTGTCAAGTACAGGTATACATGCCCCTGTGTCATCTATATGGGTAGATGACACTCATAGCCATGTAGGCCATATCCCAGGAATTGCAGTTGTAGAGGCCAAGAGCACGGCGTAGTGCAATGGGCTGCTGTGTCTGTATTGTCCGCCAACGGCAGCGGTAAGCCATGCACTCAATCTGTCTTTCTTCTGTTTCCCCACCCCTTTTTTGTGGTCTCCCTGTTCTGTTGTGCATCAGCATCATCAGGCGGAGGTACAGTGGCACCGGAGCACGAGGGGTCTGCGTCCCACATGGCCATGGAGGGCCACACCACGGACACAGAATACACCAGTGGGACAGAGGGCGAGGGGAGCTTCACGTCGGTCACCGGATCAGCAAACAGCGACACAGACTCGTCCTCCGATGGGAGCTCCATTGTGGTGGCGGTACCATCAGTGCCCCCCACTTCTACAAGTACAGCCGCCGCCCCACCTACCAGCACCGCCCTCCCAGCAGCCCCTCAGCCTTCGCTCCGTGCCCGCTCACCCAGGAGGGTGGGCATCACCTTCGCCCCAGGCACCTCAGGCCATGCCCCAGTCACCCCTGCTGCCCTCAGTGAGGAGGCCATTGACCTCCTCAGGTCACTCACTGTTGGGCAGTCTACCATTGTGAATGCCATCCAGGGTGTAGAAAGGGAGTTGCAACACACTAATGCATTCCTGGAGGGCATTCATTCTGGTCAGGCTGCCCATCATCGAACCCTGCAATCTCTGGCCTCAGCACTGATGGCAGCCATTGTCCCTGTGTCTAGCCTCCCCCCTCCAACTTCCTCCACCCAGACCCAATCCCCTGTACCCCAGCCTATCCCAAGCACAACATCAGACCAGCCTGCACACACCTCAACACACAGAGGCAGCTCAGGCAAACATAGGCACCACACATCCCACAGGCACTCACACAAGCATCACCCACATACAGACACAGCAACATCCACTGCCTCCACTGTGTCCCCCTCCTCCTCGTCTCCCTCCTCCCTCTCAGTGTCGTCTACACTCTCACCTGCATGCACTACCACTACAGCCACTAGGACTCGCACCAGAACACCCAGCACCACACCCCGCTCACCTGCACTCACCACCCCCACTACCATTTACACGTCCCCTGTGTCCTCTCCCAGTGTGTCTATGACGCCCCCTCCCAAAGTACACAAACGCGGACACCCACAAACCCAACATCCATCCACCTCACGACAGCCTCCAGAACCTGCACCTGCACCCAAATCATCTAAAGTTACACCTCCTACAACCACCTCATCTTCCTCCACTCCCAGACCCCCCTCCAGCTACCCATCCCAGTGTTCGTCAGAAACATTTCCTGAGCAACCTTGACCTCTGTCCCACCACCCCTACCCCTCCAATTCATAGGTCCCGTACTAGCACCTCAGCCAAAAAAAGTCCGGGACCAGTGGTGCGTGTTAGAGGTATGTGGAGTGCACCGGCCACCAGGGCAGCCAGTGTGACACGGAGCCAAAGCACTGCCAGTCCACCCCTTGTAAAGCACCAGAAGTTGGACAGTGCCCGACGGGAGAGGGTGAAGACTCCTGCCGGCAAAGCCGCCCACAAGGATCCCGGGGGGAGTGTCGAGTCAGCTGTGACCCCTCCCAAGGTGGTGAAGGGGCAGAAGAAGTCTCCAAAGTCTGGGAAGAGCAGCACGGTGGAGAAGGCCGCCATCCTCCCCGCTGGCCAGGACGCCACCGCCAGCCCCATCGTCACTGGTCCGGAGACCACCGCCAGAGTCAGTGCCCTGGAGGGCAGCACTGTTGTCACTGGTCCGGAGACCACCGCCAGAGTCAGTGCCCTGGAGGGCAGCACTATCGTCACTGGTCCGGAGACCACCGCCAGAGTCAGTGCCCTGGAGGGCAGCACTGTCGTCACTGGTCTGGAGACCACCGCCAGCGTCAGTGCCTTGGAGGGCCCCGGCACCCACAGCCCCGCTGGACACTGAGGGACCGTCATGCCACACACCGCTGCACAGGTCACAGACAGCAAAGTCAAGCACCGCTGAACAGGGCAAAGACCGCCATGGCAAGCACCGTTGAACAGGGCAAGCACCGCTGAACATGGCAAGCACCGCTGAACAGGTCAGAAACGGCAAAGTCAAGTACTGCTGAACAGGGCAAAGACCGCCATGGCAAGCACCGCTGAACAGGGCAAGCACCGCTGAACAGGTCAGAAACGGCAAAGTCAAGCACCGCTGAACAGGGCAAAGACCGCCATGGCAAGCACCGCTGAACATGGCAAGCACCGCTGAACAGGTCAGAAACGGCAAAGTCAAGCACCACTGAACAGGGCAAAGACTGCCATGGCAAGCACCGCTGAACAGGGCAAGCACCGCTGAATAGGTCAGAAACGGCTAAGTCAAGCACCGCAGAACAGGGCAAAGACCGCCATAGCAAGCAACGTTAGCCCATGTGCGGCTGGGACAGTGACGGAACTGGGACCGTCACGAGGAGCGTGATGCACTCTGGGCACCAGTCCCCCTCCAGAACCAGGGGAGAACTGCATCCACTACCTAAATCCTTCACAGGATGAAGCCCTCTGGGCACCAGTCCCCCTCCAGAACCAGTGGAGAACTGCATCCACTACCTGAATCCTTCACAGGATGAAGCATTCTGGGCACCAGTCCCCCTCCAGAACCAGTGGAGAACTGCATCCACTACTGTGAATCCTTCACAGGATGAAGCACTCTGGGCACCAGTCCCCCTCCAGAACCAGTGGAGAACTGCATCCACTACCTGAATCCTTCACAGGATGAAGCACTCTGGGCACCAGTCCCCCTCCAGAACCAGTGGAGAACTGCATCCACTTGAGAGACTGTGTCTTTGCACTCCCCAGGATGGTACAGTGGGCAAACCACCCACTTGTTAGACTTGAGAGACTGCGGCTTTGCACTCCCCAGGATGGAACAGTGGGCAAACCACCCACTGTAGAGACTTGAGAGACTGTGGCTTTGCACTTTCCAGGATGTAACAGTGGGCAAACCACCCACTGGAGAGACTTGTGAGACTGTGGCTTTGCACTCCCCAGGATGTAACAGTGGGCAAACCACCCACTGTAGAGACTTGAGAGACTGTGGCTTTGCACTCCCCAGGATGTAACAGTGGGCAAACCACCCACTGGAGAGACTTGAGAGACTGTGGCTTTGCACTCCCCAGGATGTAACAGTGGGCAAACCACCCACTGTAGAGACTTGTGAGACTGTGGCTTTGCACTCCCCAGGATGGTCCAGTGGGCAACCCACCTACTGTAGAGACTTGAGAGACTGTGGCTTTGCACTCCCCAGGATACATCAATGGGCATGGAGCCCCGTCGTGGATCTGGCTTTGCACTCATCCGGCTGAGGTGCCCCCCCCCCTTCCCTTTCCCCTGAGGTGCCTGTTGTATTACTATCTGATGCTCCTGCAGTGTTCTCTCCGTTTGTGGACAGGTATCAAGTGTGGGCCTCACCCATGCATTTTGGGCCCAGTGGTCCACGGACATTGAATTGTGCATACCTGCACTAGTAATCGTGATGTATATATTTGGAATGTGTATATATTTCTGTACATATGAGCTTACTGTATTTTTATTCATTACAATAGTTATACTGATTCCCTTTTGTCTTTGCATTCTTCCGGGAGGGTTGTGGGTTGTTACTGTGATGTTTGGATATGCATTAATGTGTGTGTTGTAGTGGGTGAGGTTCGGGGTGGGGGTGGGGGTGTTGCGTTTGTGTCCCCCTGACTTTTGCCTCCCCCTCCTCTATGTCGTAGGTGCAGTACTCACCGTTGTCTTCGGCGCCGCCGTTGCTGATGTTCGTAGAAGAGCAGGTAGACAAGCTCAGGGAGTATTTGGAGTTCCGGCTCCATGGTGCCCTCCTTCCTCGTGGCGTGTGTTAAGGTGAGCGTTTTCCCATTGAAATGGCTGTTTCCGCCGTGTTTTTATCCACGGTGAATCCGCCCCGGAAAAGGTGGCGGATTGGCCTGTTGTAATACTGTGGGCGGTACTTTGTCTTCCGCCTGTCTGTTGGCGGTGACCGCCGCGCTGCTTGTCTGTACCGCCGTGGCAGTCGGAGTGTTAAAGTGGCTGTCTATGTTGGCAGTTTCCGCCACGGTCATAATTCCCTTTTTTTCTCCGCCGGCCTGTTTGCGGTATTACCGCATCTTTAACACCGTCCACCAGGGTTGTAATGACCCCCTCTGTTAGGGAAGGTATTGGTAGGCAGATATTTTAGGTACTTGAAAAAGGAGACACTGTGCATTGTGTAACGATCAATGTCAGATAAAATGGATAGTGGTTAGAAAACGAACACCTTTGGGGATGAACGGAATACACTTTACAGTGAAAGAAAGTGGTGAAATGATCTCTTTGACAAGTAAATAAAAAGCTGTTCTTCATTTGGAAGCTGAGATCTAAATCAGTGACTAGTGTTATATGGGTCATCTCACCCTTTTTAGGGTCGAGCCTGCGAGTGCACGCATTAGTGCATGCATCTCGCTTGCAAGACTCTGTTGTGTACAGTAAAGGGCTTGGAGCCCGCCCGTTGCTGACAATTTATAGGCTTCCTGCTCACTCTTCTTTTTTGCCTCCTCATTGGCCAGTTGAGAATAAAACGTCAGTTCCGTTCCTTGTCGTGGAGCACTGGCCAAGCGCAGATAGATTTGAGATATTTAGGGCCATATGTACGAAAGATTTTTCCCATAGACTCAGAATAGGTAAAATCCTTTGGTCCATCTGGCCCTTAATGCACGTCCCCTTCCTGCGACGTAATTGAGGTGCTATTAGTTTCCCACTCTCCCTGCCCCTCTGGTGCTTCCTCTCTTGAAGATTCTCACTGCAGGAGCCTCGGTTCCACCACAGACAGGTTTTCCATTTCCTTGGTTTATTTTCATGACACTGGTATATTTTTAAGTTAGGGTGTAGAATGGCTACACTTTACTATGAACTCGTGAACAAGGCGTTATGCCTGAATGGGTTGAGTTGTCTTCTGCCTTACAACATGGTGTTTGCACTGCTTGAATAAAAACAATGAGGTTATCCCTAGTCTGATTTGTGCCCTCACAGCCTTCACTCTTTGGTTTTCCAAATGATTTCTGTCACATTTTGCTGCAGTGACTTTCGGTATCTTTTAAAATCATATCGTTTTTGCCCTTGGTGTTCCTAACACCTCTGGTATTCATGGTTGTTTTTTTTCTCTTTTTCTTTCTGTTGTTGACTCCTGCTGCAGAAAGTACCCTCTACTTTGAACAGATAATATTTTTGTTTGCTCTGATTGCAGAGCTGGCTCAGAAGTCGAACGCTAGCTCATGACTGAAAAGAAGAAAGCACTCTTCTAGAGTGTTTGTTTCAAGCCTGAAAGGTCACTTCTAAGTATTCATGAATTTTTGGGAATTAGCAGACCACTGTTTCAGAGAGGGGGTAACTTCCATTTTTTTCGATTTTAGGAGTCTGAACTCCGATTTACTGGAGATGGGCCAGGATGGGCTTCGCCTTTGAAGCTTCTATAAGTTCCATCACACATCCAATTCAGAATTTACACTGTCCATTAGTGATGTAGCATTAATGTGAGTCCATTATTTGCGATGCTGTGGTGAACATAACACTAGTGTTTCCCCAGTGTCCCTTTTTAAATTCTTTAAGATAGGGAAAATGTGGTGGCTGTGGGTGGAGGGACTATGCTTTATTTATATAGCATCTGGAGCAAGATCGAAATATTCACAAACATCTGGAAAGCATTAGACAATATCACTAAAGTGCAAATGTTTGTTGATTTCACCTCACTCATCAAGCATATTACAGGCATAGTTTGGGGGAAGGGAGGAACTGCTGGAATATGTGGGAATGACTACATTCAAATATTACTACATATTGATCCTTCACGTCTTCTGCACTGTATTTTTTTTTTTGCACTGCTAAAATATTTTTTGGGTTTGTGTTCCCAAAGATGTGCATTTTTTACTTTTGATTCCCATGAACAAAATATATCATTGATTTTAGTGACCACAGCAACAAACCATACCAAAGTGCTGATGGCTTTTCATATCCTTGGATTGGGAACGTATTTTCTGTGCTCTCTAGAAATCTTGGTCCCAGTCAGTAAATTGAAAAGCATACTCAGGCGATGCACGTACCCAAAGTTAACAATATTGCAGTCAGTAAATGCAGATACAGCCTATATTTTAAATATAGCTAATGGTTTTATGGTGTGCCCCTCTTTGTTAAGAGAAGTGTTAACAATAGGTGGGGCAGGGTACCATCTTTCATAGTTTCTCAGCCTTTCAGGGGTCACCTCAGTTACTGTTCTCTCTAATCAGGAAGAAAAGTTAGAGTATTTGTCCTGGTACTGATAACGCGTCCAGCCCTTATAAATTACCTGTATCTGGACACGTTGGAGGTCGGTGAACCTTTTAACCGAGTTGGGTTCTCCTCATCCTAGAATAGTTGGATCACTTAAACTAATAATCAATGACTATTGTAATCGATAGCCAATACTCAATTAATAGATCAAAATAACACATTAGGAATCAATAACAGTTGGTATTTCGACGCACCATGACCTTTCAGTCATGAATAACCACACCATTTTATTTAAAGTTAGTGAATTTATTTCCCTATATTAACAAAGCTAAAACGATATATATGAGTCTCAAAACCACATGATATATGTATACGAACATTACTAGCTGTCCATAGCGGCGGAAGAAACGTAATCTACGCAAAATCTGAATTATAATACATTCAGTTTTGGCAATGCAAATCAAGTAATTGAACTTGACTAATTGCATACATCGGTCAGCATAACAAGATTTAAATTCAACATGGTGCGTCAAGTGAATACCTCGACTAACCTCTAATTAGCATTGGCATGTGGGACTTCATGTGAAAACGAATTTAGTCAACACAAATTTGGAAAACTTCTAACTTAGGCCCTATCAAATAGCAGTTGGTACCTAAAAGGAAAAACACAATGCATAATACAGTTATCCTTTCACAATTACCAAATACAATCAGCATACAAGGAAAGTCTTCGTCCTTCAGGTACCGGTTCGGTCAGCATGGGGCAGATCTCAAAGGGGCAGAATTAAGGGCAAGTTTCCTTGCAGCAGCAAGGAGAATGGGGCAAGGTTACTTCATGGGCAAGACGGGGCAACATTAAAGTTAAAGTCTCTAGGGTGAGAATTCTTAAAGTCTCTTTCTCTGGAATAGAGAAAAGGGCATCAAGATGTCGTCTAAGATGGCGTCTGGCATTCAGCTTCAAAGATGGCATCAAGGAAAATGGCTGACTTCTCTTTGTCCGGCGGGTTTAAGTAAGAAACATTCCAAATTCTGCAGAGTCTTCCATTGGAGGGTTCATAGGGTGGCTTCAGTTTGACCAATGAATAGTGCCTTTCTCCTAGTACTCATTTATGCATACATTGTCCTTGGAGCCTTGGAACACAAGTTACAACAATTTTGCCAATTAATTTTATCACAGTGCTTTTATTGTCCGCACCTGCAGGAGTTGACCTTGCATCAAAAGGGATGCAACCATCCTAGCACGAAACCTTGAGATAAGTGTATTAGTCATTTCTACTGGAAAAATACAACCTTTAAATGAAATATTAATGCTTTTGTTAGTGCAAGTGAAAACCACGCAGATGAATTTGAGACCAGGCGACTAGGCCAAAGCCTCTACTAAATTTAAGCTAAGCATAAAACAGTTTCAATCAAGAAAATCATAAAACACATTTGCAATTATGACGGATTACTACATTTGTCAATTCTTCATGATTAATTAGACTTGTTTATAATAATGGCGAACTACTCCGTGGGCACAATTTCCCACGTACATTATTTTTCTTTGCTAAAATCACACTACCTTATACGATTTTGTTACATGATATATGAATATATGTTAGTCCTTCTTTTTCTGCATCATCAGTACCCTTTGGGCCTCAGGGAGAAGTCACAAGACATTGCGAGAGCAAAGACATTTTTGGAAGAAGAAAAACTTGTAAACATAAGTGCCTAACACTTGATGGCACAATTGTGCCAAGCATGTGTATCTTCAGTGCTACAAGTTACAAACCAATAGCTATAGGTTAATTTACGTTTTGCTTCCTGTGCATTAAACAGTACATTGTTTTGATTTGTGATTGTGTATTTAATATCAGTAAACTTGATTGAAAACAGTTGGTGGTGTAGCTCAAAACAGAACAATACATAAAATATCCATGCAGACACATTTCACTTTTATACACATTCGCTAAAGCTACAGTGTATCTAAAATATCTGTGTACAAACTATAGTTTTTAGGTCGCAGCTGTCTAGTTTGCTTAAGACATCTTGGGGACATTCAGAAAGCTGACCTAGGATTGAATTATGCCTTTTGGCTACCATTGGTTTTGTGGTTTGTCCCTCACATTTTCTGTATTTCGATTTGCTCGCTTTATTTGTTTTAGTCTCTCTAGCTTGCATTTGTATCTGCCCCAGCCCAAACATAATTTACAGTATTCTCCAAGTGCACCCTTTCTGTAAACAGGCCTGTAAATCTTGTTCTTATCTTGTCACATTTGCTATGCATTTAAGACCAAGGTCAGATGTCTGATACTGCCTTCTCCTTGGTGTTGACTTTTCCTTCTCTGACTTCAAAGAGAGAGGATTTATGTGACAATCTTGCTGGATACTGGAGGAAGGAAATAGTTTTTTTCTAGCACACAACAACATTTAAATGAACTGTCTAAGTATTTCACAATATATCAGAATTTTTTGTTATTTCTGAAATGTGCTGGAAACAAATACTTTAATACGATCAAAAAAAACCATGTGATGCCATTTCCACACATTATCATCTGTGCACTGTTTCACTTTAATAAAACTGTATGTTCGTGCAAATGTAATGGCAGTGTTCTGCCACACCATGCATACTCCACTCTATGCCACTCTACTCTGCACCATTCCACACCACTGCACTATACTCTGCACAACTCCACTTTACCCCACTCCACGCCACTGCACCACCCCACTCTACGCCACTGCACTCTACGCCAATTCACGCTATGCCTCTCTAATCTGTCAATGCACTCTTTGCCATTCTACTCTACACCACCGCACGCTTCGCCACTGGCCACCACACCACTCCAGTCTAGGCCCCACCAATCTACACTGCACAACTCCACTGTACTCTACAACACCACACTCTACTTCACAGCACACTATGCCAATACAGTGTACTCCAATGCACCTTACTCTGTAATACTCAACTCTATGCCCCTGCACTCTACACCAATCAACTGTGCACCACTCTAATCTACTCTGCACTACTGCACTGTATGCACAACACTCTTCACCACTATATGCCATTACACTTCACGCCCCTCTATGCAACTGGACTCTACCCCGCACTACTCCATGCTACCTCACTCTACTATGAACCAATCAACTCTATGTCACAGAACTCTATACCACTCTACTCCACGCTACTCTACTCTAAACCACTGCATTCCACGCAACTGCTCTTTACATTACAGCACTCTATGCCACTGCCTTCTACTCTGCATCACTGTACTTTCCGCCACTCCTCTCTATGCCACTCAACTCTACACCATTGCACTCTGACATTCTACTCTGCAACACTGCTTTCTCCACCAGTGAACTCTACACCACTCTACTCTGAACTACTGCATTATATGCCAATGCACTCTAGGCCACTACACTCTGGTCCATTCTACTCTGCATCACTCCACTCTAGTCCACTGCACTTTGCAGAACTCCACTCTATGCCACTGCACTCTACAGCACTATACTCTATACTGCACCACTCTACACTACTCTATGCCACTGCACTCTATGCCAGTTGACTCTACTCTGCACTCTATGCCACTGCCCTCTATGCCACTCAACTGTACTCTGCATCACTGAACTCTACTCCACTCAGCACCACTCTGTGCCACTCTATGCCACTGCACTTTATGCCACTCAACTGTACTCTGCATCACTGAACTCTACTCCACTCAGCACCACTCTGCGCCACTCTATGCCACTGCACTCTATGCCATTGCACTCTGCCACTGCACTCTATGCCACTGCAGTCTACTATGCACCCCTTTAAACTATGCCACTGCATTCTAAAACACTGTATTGTATGCTGCTAAATTCTATGCCACTGCACTCTACTCCACTATACTGTGCAACACTCTATGATAATGCACACTACACCAATTCACTCTACTCTATGCCACTCCACTGTATGCCACTCCAATACACAACACTCTTTGCCACTACAGTCCACGACACTCTATTCCACTCTTCGCCATGCAACTCTGACCCTCCACACCACTCTCTTCTACGCCACTAACTTTTAACCATGCTAAACAGACAAGCACTGGTGTACAACATGGCTAAAACACATTGGCAAAGCCAATAGCTCTTGTATAGGCGAAACCTATTGGCTTTGCCAATGCTTGTTTAGTATGTTGGTTAATGGGGTGTTTTGGACTAGACTGAAAATGGGAAAGATGGCCCTCGTGACATGGGGCTTGTCAACATGTGGCATGGAGAAGGAAAGAAGGCTCACACTGTAGCAGGCTGTATATTGGTGTCCCATGGCATAGAAAGCGGAGGGGTGGAGGGAGTACAGGGGAAAGGTGCTTTACAGAACACATTGGGTCATGGAAAATAGAGAGGACATGATAAGGTACATTTTGGCAGATTTAGGATGAGTGACAAGGGCCTGATATAGAGTTCGGCGAAAGGGTTACTCTGTCACAAAGGTCACGACCAGTCAATCATATTACAATTGCATTATAATCAATGGCGCTTCTTTGTAATAGGATGGATAGGATTTCCCTCATATTTGAGATGCAGTAACCCACCACAAACTCTAAATCAGGCTCTAAGTCATTCACCTTCACCCTCGAGACTTTGGTTGTTACTCTGGCTTCTGCACTGATTCACAACGAGGTTATCATGCTGGTCAGTGCTTTAAATGGAAATACAGAGTGCAGGTACTCACTCGTGAGAGTACCTGCAGGCTTCTGAGAAGCGGCGGTTCTCTTCCAATAAATGCACTGAAGCAGTGCTGAGAAGTGGAGGCACAGTCCCTTTCAAATTAAAGAAGTGCAGACTCTCCGTACCGGACAGTACCTGCCCATTTGGTCAAATAATGATATCCTCTGTGCCTCTTGTTACTGTGGCTTCGGCGCAGAATCAAAAAAAGATTGGATTTTAGTCAAAGCGTTTTATCCTCTGTGCCTCACATCCTTAATATATTTCATGTTCATATTTTCGAGAGGTACCCGTGTGCACTGTGAAAATAATCTTTCCAGTGCACTGTCCCAACTGTAATGTGTTTTAAGTAACCTGTTTCCACCTGGACCCCATGCAAGTAACATTATCCTGCCTACAGAATTCATATCTGACATCCTCCTGCGACAATAAACATGGTCTCTGTAAAGTAGTCTATAATCCTTGGAGCTAGATCCGTACTATGCTTTACAGTAACCCCTAAAATAAATGTATAAATATAACATACATTCTAAATAACTAAACAAAGAGCTATATGAAGGAAAGTGAAGAAAAGTAAGGGAAAAAAGTGAAGAGGCATACGGGTAGGAGAAGTATTATGAATCTGGATGTACAGAAAAGGGCCTCCCCTGGAGGAATACATTGATACTGTCAAACAAATGTGGGCGTCCCAAACACTGCGTTGCACAAACTAGATCAGGACCGGGCTCACAAATTCCTGCAAAAAGCCTGCGAGAGCCATGGTCTCACCCACACAGAAAAAAAAACAAAATAACCCTACTTTTGTTCATTCTTTGTGCAGTACAGATCCTGGGGAGAGGGCATTTTCCCTCTGTGAGGAAGAAACTAATTTTAAACATCGTAATTAAAACGAGAGGTGGGCCTGCCACATAGACCTGCTCTTTCCAAGAGAGAGGAGGTGGTGATTGCCATTTACTATACTAGTTATTGTAACTGGTTAGCCCACCCAGGGACCACTATTTGCGCGGAACCTAACTGGTGTTAGGTACCGCGCATCCCTAGTACCTGCTCGGATACATCTCTGGAACTGCCCCCTCGACTAGCCCTTTGTGCCACAGATGACAAGCTAGTCGCAAGCAGATGAGTTTTGAGTCGTTTGGTCAGTTTTTGCAATGGTGGTCGTTAGTTGTGCAACACGTGGACTATGGCAGCTGAGTTCACTAGTCCAGAGCTGTACTACATACCAACTGGGTTCGCTCGTCTGGTATTTTCATGGCCACTGAGATTCACTTGAGAGAGCGTATTTAATATTACATATTATAGACATGAAATGCTTATGTCTAACAGTGCTGTACTAAATAAAACATTCATTAAAGCGTATTCACAAATATGAAGAATCATTAAAATGTATAAACTAATGTCAACTGTAAGAAATAATCGTTTATAGTTTGCCTGAGTACATTAAAATGTATAGAACTGCATTCATTAGAACTCGTATATCTTAAGTTAGCATGAGCCAAGCAGAAGCTGTGTAGCTCTCATATTAAAGCGTATTTTTTCCTGTCTCTTCAGTGTGCGGACTTGCAAACGACCATGACCCAGCTATTGTTCTTTCTGTATTAGTTGAAACATGGGGACATTTTCCCATCCGCATGCTAGCATTTTTTAGTATAAAATGATGTGCTTCGAAACATTTGTAGATACTTCCAAGGACAATGAGACGAGGGAAAGAGAACTTTTAACCTGAGACGTGTGCCAAGATGATGAAGTAACCCCGGATATGCCACCTACGAAAAGCCGATTATGAAGACCAATCAGAAGACCAAACAATATCGAGAGACGACAAATGCATTACTTAATGTATAATTTGATAGGTTAACAATGATGGGGTGTATTGACTAACCAATAGAATTTTGGGGGAATGAATCACGAGAAAGGGATAAAAACCCATGACACAGGGAGTAAATGTCATTAGGTAGGGAATGATATTGATTGCATCCCGAAACTCTGTCACTCTATTTTTTGACTAGAGATTTAGACAAACCATCCTAGCCCATATTACTGTCCTTTACTCTCTTCTCTTAAAGAGGAGAGTGTCTTGCCTCTAACTTAGATAGACTGATGGCGATCTGACTGGTGTCCCGAAGACGAAGACTGATCCTGAATGCTGACTTAATCAGAGGAGGGTAATTATAAAATTGCTAATGAAAATTCATTTTGCCTTTCTTTCTAGGTACCAACTGCTGTATGTTTTATTAGAGACCGTAGTTAGATGTTTTCCAAATTGGTGTTCAAAATTGTTTTGCATGACGCCCAACATGCTAATGCTAATTAGAGGTTAGACGAGGTATTCATTCTGACTGACAAACTGACGTGACTGACATGGTACTATGCTGAACTAGTATCTTAGAAAATTCGATGTGTCATAATCTGCTTATATCTATCTGATTGTCTATGTTACTGATCTTTGCATTTATTGAAACTTATTGTGGTTGTCATCTTGTAATCGTGCTTATATGCTTATTGACTTTGAGATTAATGCCTTTGCTACTAGATTGTAATCAATAGGGAATAAAACGTATAAACTTCATCAAGGTGTGGTTATTCATGACTGAAAGGTCATGGTTGCGCCAAAGGTTTATTAATGACTAAAGTAAGATATAATTTGGTGTTAAATGTTGACAATGTTATTGACATATTGATTGATATTTTGATCAGTTATCTCGTCCTACGGTGTCTCACCACTGGACCCAAAGATTCATTGGCCTAAAACGAGTCCTGATGTGTATAAATTGACATAGACGGACGTGTTAGCAGTTCTGGTAGCAGAGTACGGTTTGGCCTTTGGGGGCCCTAGGACGGAGTTTTCATTGTTAATTTTGTTTTCTGTGATAATGAAATTTGGCAAAACGATGAGTGGCTAGATCTGCCATGGGCTTTCCCGGGATCTCGGAGCCTGCCTAAATGAGTTGGGAATGTTCTCGGCGCCATAATATGTGTGGTTAGGGACTTTTGCGCTTATTAAATCTTATGCACTTTTGCAGGTGACTGTGAATATTTGAGTATGATTAGGACAAATTAAGTGTTGTCTAGAAGGAGTGGGCGTACTCCACAGCATGAGAGTAGGGAAGTCGGCGTACTTCATGTGAATGCAGCGCTTGTTGCTCAAAATTATCCACGTGGTTGGTTGTTGTATACGGGCCTATTGAGGTCAGAGACACCGGAGTATGATGTTAAAATGGTTTATGTTGTAATCTGTGCGGTTTAATAGGTCAATCAGGCGTGGTTGACAGGTCGAGTTTCGAGTTTCGAGTTATGATGCATGCGTGAAACCTTCGATGGAGATTTGACAAGTTCTAAAGTGCACTAGAAGGAGTCATTGACAAGTCGAGAGTAGGATTTGCAGGTCGAATTCTGCTTGCGTATGAGGGAACTGAGAAGGAGAGAGTAGCGGCCGAGGCTTCAAGTGAAATCTCTGTAAAGTTCTGATGCGAATGTGTTACCCTTCCTGTAGTAAACCGGCAGATTTGTGTTGTCATTTAAGTGCTAGCAATAATTTGCATTAGTTTGTATGAGTTGTAAGAAGTTAGTAAGGTGTGGACAAGCCGCAAGACTTTGTCAGCTGCAGTGTGTGAGTGTGACGTCAGTGGTGCCGCGCTGGGATAGGTCAGATGTCGAGAGGGGTCACGCACGGATTGGCTGCCGTCCGTGAGAGGCAATAGGTTGAGCAAAGGGTAGGTGAAGAGAGTCCTGGGAACTAAGCCATTTTCCTGAGTAAAAATAAAATAAAATGAATTTTGTTAAGGCATTCAAAAGCGCTTTAAAGGGAGATGTATATATCGTTGCAACTGATGGGGAACCTACACCACCTGAGGGTACACCAGCTTACACGGTTATGGAGGAAAAGGGTGTCGCACCGTGTTTATGGATAAAACAATGGCGTAAACTGACAGAGAAAGAAGGGTGTCTAGCGTTTCCTGAACATGGAACGTTTAATCAAAAGGTGTTAGAAAATCTGAGGTGGATGTTAAGTACGCAGAAACCACCTCCTCGACCAGCACAATATGAGGCTTTGGTAATTTGGGACCTGATGCTCTTAAACATAGACAAGAAAGATTTCACAGGAGATTGACAAGAGCAGAAAAATCCTATGCAGAGGCTAGATGGGACAATGAGAACAAAATGTGGAGACGAGGAATAGTGGATGGGTTGAAGCTGTTTCCGGCAATAACCCAGGGAGAGGAAATACAGGGAAAGAAAGCTTCTTGCAAAACTGACAAAGAACCAGGCAAAAACAAAGAGAATAAAAGATCTTGGGAAGAAGAGGACGACTCAGATGATGAGGCGTTTATGGATAGATTGTTACATGATCGTCCGCCACCATACGCGGTGAACGACCGTGCTTCAAGCACTAGCTTGGATCCTGGGAACCAGACGAAAGAAAAGGGTGTTACTGATACAGTGCAGTCTAGCGATACAGCTTTGATACAGAATGGTGTCAGTGTACCCACTGCTCCAGACCCGCTGATACAGTTACAGCCTCCACCACAGATAAAAAGAATTTATCCCGATGTTCCAGTACTTGAGACTACTACGAACTTGGTGGTGCCCCCAAACCCGATATACACAAAACCAAGACTGGTTCAGATCGAGTCAACTCCACAGTTAGTGTCACAACCGCCACAACTGATACCTGGGTATAACCCAGTAGCTGGTCCTTTAAAAGAACCTGCACCAGGATTATTAGAGCAGACTTATGGTGTTGAAGCTCCAAGAAGCTTGGGAGCAGGCCAGACACCTGCCGCTATATCACTACCCATTACGGTTGGTCCCCCGGTGCCGTTGTATGCACAGGAGAAAACAAGGACATGTGAACAGGGAGTCATAACTCATGAAATGATAAGAGGAGGGCTTATTATAACCCCACAAATAATGGCACAGAGAGGACAGGCTTGTGAACAATCAGGACCCTTAATGGACCTTAGTCCAATAGGGGCACCTCTTGAGGCAATGCGACAAGCAGGATTGGGAGTCCTGACTCCTCAAACTATGAGTACAAATAACTCATATACTCCAATGATACATGCAGGGAACATTTCACTGCAGGGTTTTTCAGTACAACAGCTAAATGAGTGGTTAGAGAAAACTTGCACATCACAAAAGGCTACAGCAACTGCAATCGAACCTGAGAAAGAGAAACGCGATGAATACCTAAATCTAGTACGACTAGGGGCAGAAGCTGCTGAGTTGGTGGATGGAACAATGGGAGTAAATAGGTTGGAGTCTTACAATGAGACAGAATTAAGGTACTTATGCCCTAAAATCACCAAAGCGGTAGGCAAAGTACACCAGAAATTAACGAATTTGGCAGACAAATACAATATCGACATTGGAAACACGAAACATTTGAAACGGAGTTACAGATTAGATTTTGACTCAAAAGATTTTGAGCACATGAGATCTGCAGGCATGAAGATACATTTGAAAGAGCTGCTGCAAAGCGCACAAATTTGGGGAGCACTAGAGAAATGGGAAGGTCGATGGATGAAGAAACTAGACAAGGGGAAAAGAGATAGTCCAGTATCTAATGAAACAACAGTCACACCAAACCTAGGGACAGTGAAAATCCTACCTGTGAGAGAAACAGCTGGTGGTATTTTGGTGCATGTGCCTTGGTCCAGGGGAGACATTTTGTCCTTTACGAATGATTATCCCAGGTTAAGAGAAAAACTGATCGAGTGGTACCAACAGACAGATAGATTCGTGAAGCTTGCGAAGTGTCTCTGGGAAGACTTAAATACCTTGTTTGAGATTATCGTTCCGCCAGACTTGTGGCTTGAGTGTAAAAGAGGGGTAGATTGGCCCACAAAGGAACCAGCAAGGGATAAAGTGACTGGAGCGCCTTCTGAAGAGGTGATGAAATATTATCATAAAGTAATTGAGTTTTTGAAACAAAAGGTGTCGCCGAAGGTGACTGATTGGCAGAAAATCGACCGGACCTCTCAAGAGGTTAAAGAGTCAATACAGGCATATTATGAAAGATTGTTGAAGGCATTTAAACATTACAGTGGTACTGACACAATTGAACCGAAGGACATGAATCATCTTGTGTTCAGATTTGTCGAAGGGCTGAGACCAGAGGTTAGCCAAATGATTAAAAATCATTTAATTTGTTGGCAAGCTAAACCGATTGATGAAGTATTACAGTACGCGAAATACTGTAGTGACGAAATTGAGTTAAAGCAGAAAAAGTTGAAGGAGAAGGTGATGGTGATGCAGATAAGGGCTGCACAGGCTGGAATACAGGGAAATGGTGTTCAGCAAATGATACAGCAACAACCACAATTGAATGGTGTGTTTCAGGCACAGCCAAGAGGTAGAGGTCGAGGGTTTGTGAACCGTATTTCGGACATGAATAATGTTGTTGTTCCAGGTGATGGTCAAGGAGTGAAAAAGATGTCACCATGTCAGGCGTGCGGGGGCGTGGGACATTGGAAACGGGATTGTCCAAATATAATACAGGATGGTACAGTTCAGCAGAGTATCAATGTCGGTACATTGCAAAATTCACGAGGTTCAAGAATGAGACACCCGAATCAGAACTATCAAAATAATTTGGTGCAAATGTCAGGGGTGCAACCTATGCAGCAAATGCAAATGCTGCGTTTCCAAACAGTTTCAGTACAACCAATGCAACAGCAGATCCCTATGGTGCCTAGACAGCAAATGCAGTTACCCCTAGCTCCGCTGGGACAGCAACAGGTGATGCTTCCTCAACAGGTCACAGGTCAAGTAACAAATCAAAATAACACTGTACAACAATTCCCATTACGAGGTGAAAATGAGATGAATGAGGACTGGTCAGATGATAGCTCAGACAGTGAAGAGTGCAGACTCGCCGCATCCTTAGAGGTAGACCAGAGAGGCCCATATGTGGAGGGAAAAGTAATGGGCTACAAAGTCTCATTTTTAGTCGATACAGGAGCTACACGCTCTACTGTTCGCAGTGCAGAGGTACCAAGATTACCTCTCTCAGGGCGCACCATACGAGTGGTTGGTGTGGCTAATCAATACCTGACTAATCCAATCACTGACCCAGTGCAGGTTGAAATTGGAAATTTCCAGGGCCTGCATAGATTTGTTGCATGCGATTCAAGTCCAGTATCCTTGTTAGGAAGAGACTTATTGTGCAAAACCAAATGTTCAATTACCTGTTCCAATGGTGGAATAGAGGTTCAGACAAACAGTGATGATGAGGCAGATGAGGGTCAACTCATGGAAGAAGGAGGAGAGATGAATGAAGATTACCCTCTAATTACCCTTTTTCCAGTGTTCACCTTGATCGATTTGCCAGCTGATCTGCAAGGATCAGTGATAGAGAAGGTGTGGGATTTGACTGGAAAGGAGGTTGGATTAATAAAGGGAGTAAAACCAGTTAAGGTGCAGATAAAACCGAACGCAGTGTTCCCACAAGTGTCACAATATCACATGACTCAGGATGTCCTTATTGAAGTAACACAGATAATTGCAGAGTTTCTCAGACAGGGAGTTTTGAAAGAGGTCCTGAGCAGTCCGTGTAACTCTCCGATTATGGGTTTGAGGAAGCCCTGTGGGAAAGTTCGAATTGTGCAGGATTTGAGAAAAATAAACGAAATTGTGATAAAATGCTGCCCTGTGGTTCCCAACCCAGCAGTAATAATGTACCAGGTTCCTTGTGATGCTGAGTGGTTTACCGTAGTAGACCTATCACAAGCGTTTTTCTCGATTCCACTTCACGAAGACAGACAGTTTTTGTTCAGTTTCAAATTCCTGGATAAGGTGTACAGTTGGTGCAGAATTCCTCAGGGGTTTTCTGAGTCACCATCCATCTTTAATCAGATATTGAAGAAGGATTTGGAACCTCTTGTGCTACCTTATAATTCGACTCTTGTGCAGTACATTGATGATTTGTTGATTTCATCCAAAACCAAAGACAACTGCAAATATGATACAATTGCCTTATTAAATCATTTAGGGAAAAACGGACATAAGGTGTCACCTAAAAAGCTGCAGTACTGCCAAAAAGAAGTAAAATATTTGGGGCATCTGATTGAAAAAGGGTCTCGAAGAATATCAAAAGAGAGAATAACAGTTGTTTTACAAATGAATCCGCCAACAACAAAGAGAGATGTCAGAATGTTCTTGGGAATGGTGGGCTACTGTCGCCAGTGGATACCCAACTTATCGATCATTTCAAAACCGTTAACAAAACTGACAGGAAAGGAAGTTAAGGATGAACCATACACAATCTCATTGACAAAAGAAGAGCTTGAGTCATTTCTAGAGCTGAAGGAATGCATGTGCAGGGCTCCAGCATTAGGAATGCCTGATTATGAGAAACCATTTTTGTTGTTCTGTCATGAACGTGATGCTTGTTCTTTGTCTGTTTTAACACAGGTCCATGGAGATGCAAATCGCCCTGTAGCATATTTTTCAGCTACTTTGGACCCTGTCGCAGCAGCCTTACCGGGTTGTTTGCGAGCAGTCGCAGCAGTTGGTCAAAGCCTTTCACAATGTGAAGGCATAGTCATGGGGTATCCCTTAACAGTATTGGTTCCACATTCTGTTGAAATTCTGCTGACACGAACTAAGACACAACACATGACAACTGCCCAACTTACCAAATATGAGACAATTATTCTGGGGTCACCAAATGTCACATTGAAAAGGTGCACTGTACTGAACCCGGCAACTCTACTTCCCATTGAAAATACAGAAATAAAGGATGGGGAAGAGTTTGAGCATGATTGCCTGGAGGTAACTGAGCTCAGTACCAAACCTCGCTCAGATATAAAAGATACCCAGTTAAAGGAAAACGATTACATTATGTCCGTTGATGGGTCCTGTCTAAGAGATTCATCAGGAACTTTGAGAGCTGGTTATGCAGTATGTACCATATCCGGTATAGTCGAGGCCTCATGGCTCGAGAAAGTGTTCTCTGCACAAGTGGCAGAATTGATAGCTCTCACAAAAGCTTGCCATGCTGCTGTAAATCTGAAAGTCACAATCTATACAGACAGCAGATACGGATTTGGAATTGTACATGATTTTGGTCAACTCTGGTCACAAAGAGGGTTCATGACATCCTCTGGTTCACCAGTGAAAATGGAGAATTGATAAGAGATTTGTTACATGCGATTCAGTTGCCTCTCGAAATTGCTGTGGTGAAGTGCAGTGCTCACACCAGATCACAAGATTTTGTGTCAATGGGAAATGGTTATGCAGACCAAGTTGCCAGATTTTGTGCATTGAATTGTATATCATTCAAAGAACAGTGGGAACTGTTACCACAACCTGAGAATGACACAGCCTTAAGTCTAGCATTACGGGTGGTTGATACTTTAGACGAATTAAAGACACTACAAAGCCACGTTGGTAAGGAAGAAAACACGTTCCTGGCAGAAAATGCAGTGTGTACAGAGAGCAGACGATATTTGGGTATCAGGAGAGGGAAAACTAGTTTTTCCAAACAGTCTTCTGTCACAATTTGCCCGATTGTATCATGGGCAGGCACATTTGGGAAGAGATGCCATGATCAGATCATTTAAGAATGATTGGTTCAATCCAAAATTCAGACATGCCGCAGAGATTACTTGTCACAGATGCGTCATTTGTCAACAAATGAACGCTGGAAAAGGAACTGTGGTAACCTTGAGCCACATTGGGAGAGCTGGTGGTCCATTTAATAAGATACAAATGGATTTCATTGAAATGCCTGTTTGTGGAGGTCTGAGATACTTGCTGGTGATTGTGTGTGTTTTTAGCCATTGGATTGAGGCATATCCCACACGTAGGAATGACAGTCTT
Source organism: Pleurodeles waltl (assembly GCF_031143425.1). Lineage (NCBI taxonomy): Eukaryota > Metazoa > Chordata > Amphibia > Caudata > Salamandridae > Pleurodeles > Pleurodeles waltl. Next base: position 82,707,866 of record NC_090450.1, on the reverse strand, counting down.
ACAGTTGCAAAACTACTACTCAGAGAATTAATACCCAGGTTCGGGTTTCCGGTTTCTATAGAATCGGATAGGGGAAGACACTTCGACAATGAGGTGATTAAGCTTCTGTGTGCCGCACTCAACATTGAACAAAAGCTGCATTGTAGCTATCGCCCTGAAGCATCAGGACTAGTCGAGCAGATGAATGGTACTTTGAAATCAAGAATAGCAAAAATGTGCGCAGCAACAAACATGAAGTGGCCAGATGCATTGCCTCTAGTGCTGATGTCTATGAGAAACACGCCAGATAAGAAAACAGGATTGTCCCCACATGAAATCCTCATGGGCAGAGCAATGAGGTTACCGGCGGTACCTGCAAATGCACTAGTGAATATTACAGATGATTTGGTGTTGGATTACTGCAAAAGTTTGGCTGACGTGATTCGCTCTTTCTCTCACCAGGTGGAAGCTAACACGTTACCACCAATCGGCGAACCAGGACACTCTCTGCAAGCTGGAGATTGGGTGGTTGTCAAGAAGCACGTAAGAAAATCGTGTCTTGAGCCGCGTTGGAAAGGGCCATATCAAGTAATATTGACGACCACCACTGCTGTGAAGTGTGCCGGGGTTCCCAACTGGATACATGCCAGTCATACAAAAAGGGTAGCGTGTCCTGTTGAAGAGGAACTTGAAAATTCCGGTACAGCAACTTCAAGAGGTGAAGTCTCAGAGTCAGAGATCAGTCAAGAAGGATCTGAGACGACAGGAGAGCCCACTGAGAACAGCCGTGTCCCTCAAACTATCAGTGAGTTCGAGAGAGGTGACGAAGTGACAATCTCAGTGGAGGCAGCCGGAGAACAAAGTCTAGGAGAGGTTCTCCCAGAAGCAGACGAATACAATTCAGAATCTGAATACAGTGTCGAACAAGGAGAGAGAGGCGAAGAAGTGACAAATTTAGATCATAACGAATCAAGGTCTGCCGAACGAGTTCCAAGCCTATCAGGAGAAAACACTATATTATCAGAAGAAGGTGCTGTCCAAGGTACTGAAGGAAAACGCCGAAGTAAGACGAACAGAGGTGACAATTGGCCAGACAAATCACACTTTAGAATAAGAGAAATAGCAAATGAAACAATAATAGAGGAAAGCGATACCTCACGAGCAGAAGATCTGAGTGAAGGAGAACAGCAAGGTGAACGAAGAATAAAAAGAAAAAGAATAGCAAACAGAAGATATACCGGTCCTGAATGGGCATATGCTACAACCTCTGAATGGCAACAAGAATTCTTAGCATTCTGTTTTGATCGAGAAGTACCAGGGCAGTACTACGGTACCTGAAGAAAATACAACAAGAAAACTGAAGGTAAAAACATCGAAAATTGTGAAAGCTGAAAAATAATAAACAAGAATCTTAGAGAAGAAATAAAACTACCGGAAAGTGACATTAAACCTGGATTTGACTTATAAAAACCTGATTACGACAAGCTGCTAACCTGAATTGACAAAAAGGGTCCTGGAGTGAGTGAAGACGCTGTAAATTACGCAGAAAGAGTTTGCTACTCAGAGTTGATTGTTAATCCGCTATTTGATTCTATACAAACCTGGCTTATAGTAACAAAGGAAGTAAAGTGTGTGGTTGGTTAGGACTTATGATAGGCGCTATATGCACAATAATGATTGTGGGAGTGATTGTGGGAATGCCATGGAAAGAGAGTGAAACTACTAATGCAATTTCAAAACCTGAGACTACTACTACAACTAATAAACTATCACCATGGGAGAAATTTGAGCAAGACACAAGACATCTGCATGAGGGAACTAATGCAAAAGGGGGCCTTTCTACTAATGTTTTTTATCGCCTATTAAACGAGTATGTGGAAACTATGAATGCAAAGAACTGTTATGTGTGCACTAAAATTCCTTCATCTGTGCAGGAGGGAGTTACTTATCATAGCCTCCCTCTTACGTATGGGATCAGTTGTAGCTTGCTACTAACAAGATTTTATAATCAAGAGCATGTGCAATATTTTTATTCAAATTTAGATGTTGTGTTTTCTTTTGTGCCTGTTATTGAGTTCTTAAATAAGTTAGCTAAAGTGCATGATATAAAATTAGTTAGAGGATTCTTTGAGCCAACACTAACATTTGGAACTGCTTATGCACATCGCAATAACTTAACATGCTTACTGTCTCCCGTAGAGAAAAGTTTTTTGGATCACACAGATGATAGACGAAAAGCATTAAAGGAAAGATTAGAAAAAGGTTTAGAAAAACACACTTATGCAAATGATTATGCTTATACTGAAATTAAAACACAAGGCAAGTTAGCTTTAGATGCATTACACGTAGGTAGACTCTGTATATATAGACCAAAATCTGATCAAGATAATTTGTTTGTGGGAACAAGTGAATGTAGGCATGTGTTTTTGTTTCAGAGTAAATGGACCTTTATGTTAAATGGACAAGACCCAGCGATTCCTGGAATCTATTACATCTGTGGGTTAAATGCATATTACCGTCTCCCTAAGGGATGGTATGGGACATGTTATTTGGGAATAATATTCCCAAAGATTTACCAGATTGATGACTTAAAACAACTACCTAAAACGTCTGAATTACATCATACCAGACAAAAACGGGAATCAGTGGCGGCTGTCATTGGTGACATATTTGGAGCTATAATCCCTTCAGTGGGGGTTATTCTAAACTCTATGAAAATTCAAAAGTTGTCTACTATTGTGGATAACATGCTGACAAACTTTACAGGAGCTATACTTCTGATGGATACTGAACTTGCTGCAGAAAGAGCTATGACTCTTCAAAACCGGCTTGCTTTAGACATTCTTTTAGCAAAGAGTGGAGGTGTGTGCAAAATGCTTAATGAACGACATTGTTGCTCGTATATACCTGATAATAGTAAGAAAATTAGAAACATGCTTACTAACCTGACTAAAGATAGTATAGATTTGAAGGATCTAAAAGAACTGGGTGTTTGGGAGAAAATTGGAAAGGGAATTGCCCGAGTGGGAAGCTGGTTTACCAACATTTGGAATGGGGTACTTGCAAAAATTATGATGGGATTATTAATTGTTCTGATTTGTATACTGGGATTTTGGGGAGCATGCAAAATTAATAATAAAGTGAAGAAAAATCTGGCTAACAGAACAAAAAGAAACGAAGAAAGTGAAAGAGAGAAAATGTTTAATGAAATACTGTATGGGAAAGCTCACATAAGGGAAAAGATGTTGAAATGCACATTATGCGCAAAGTGAAGAATTAAAACCTGGAAGATTTGTGATGACGAGCGTCATCAGAGGAGGGACTGAGAGAGCGTATTTAATATTACATATTATAGACGTGAAATGCTTATGTCTAACAGTGCTGTACTAAATAAAACATTCATTAAAGCGTATTCACAAATATGAAGAATCATTAAACTGTATAAACTAATGTCAACTGTAAGAAATAATCGTTTATAGTTTGCCTAACTGAGTACATTAAAACGTATAGAACTGCATTCATTAGAACTCGTATATCTTAAGTTAGCATGAGCCAAGCAGAAGCTGTGTAGCTCTCATATTAAAGCGTATTTTTTCCTGTCTCTTCAGTGTGCGGACTTGCAAACGACCATAACCCAGCTATTGTTCTTTCTGTATTCGTTGAAACATGGGGACATTTTCCCATCCGCATGCTAGCATTTTTTAGTATAAAATGATGTGCTTCGAAACATTTGTAGATACTTCCAAGGACAATGAGACGAGGGAAAGAGAACTTTTAACCTGAGACTTGTGCCAAGATGATGAAGTAACCCCGGATATCCCACCTACGAAAAGCCGAATATAAAGACCAATCAGAAGACCAAACAATATCGAGAGACGACAAATGCATTACCTAATGTATAATTTGATAGGTTAACAATGATGGGGTGTATTGACTAACCAAATGAATCACGAGAAAGGGATAAAAACCCATGACACAGGGAGTAAATGTCATTAGGTAGGGAATGATATTGATTGCATCCCGAAACTCTGTCACTCTATTTTTTGACTAGAGATTTAGACAAACCATCCTAGCCCATATTACTGTCCTTTACTCTCTTCTCTTAAAGAGGAGAGTGTCTTGCCTCTAACGTAGATAGACTGATGGCGATCTGACTGGTGTCCTGAAGACGAAGACTGATCCTGAATGCTGACTTAATCAGAGGAGGGTAATTATAAAATTGCTAATGAAAATTCATTTTGCCTTTCTTTCTAGGTACCAACTGCTGTATGTTTTATTAGAGACCGTAGTTAGATGTTTTCCAAATTGGTGTTCAAAATTGTTTTGCATGACGCCCAACATGCTAATGCTAATTAGAGGTTAGACGAGGTATTCATTCTGACTGACAAACTGACGTGACTGACATGGTACTATGCTGAACTAGTATCTTAGAAAATTCGATGTGTCATAATCTGCTTATATCTATCTGATTGTCTATGTTACTGATCTTTGCATTTATTGAAACTTATTGTGGTTGTCATCTTGTAATCGTGTTTATATGCTTATTGACTTTGAGATTAATGCCTTTGCTACTAGATTGTAATCAATAGGGAATAAAACGTATAAACTTCATCAAGGTGTGGTTATTCATGACTGAAAGGTCATGGTTGCGCCAAAGGTTTATTAATGACTAAAGTAAGATATAATTTGGTGTTAAATGTTGACAATGTTATTGACATTTTGATTGATATTTTGATCAGTTATCTCGTCCTACGGTGTCTCACCACTGGGCCCAAAGATTCATTGGCCTAAAACGAGTCCTGATGTGTATAAATTGACATAGACGGACGCATTAGCACACTCATTGGTCAAACTCCATTTGACAGGCTTTTGCAAAGCACTTCAATGCTAGCAAATGTTTGTTCTCTGTGCACACAATGAGATTTTTGGCCTTTTGTTCAGAAAGAGATTAACCTTTTGTGTGCAAATAATCGCCTTTGGTTCAGCTGTTTGCCCATCGAACAGCTTCAAAGAGCAAATATTTCGGAAGCTGCAGTGCACAAACAATATTTTGCCAACAGCATGCAGAAAACATGTCCTTCCATTGAAAGTTTTGCTAAAAACCCTAATTTTCCCGCAATTAAATTCCAGGAAATTGAATGATTATGGTTGTCGATTCATGAAAAGGAACTTGCGTGTTTCTTTGATTTTAATATAAACACTGCCTCCAGCAAGCACAAATTCATGCAGTCTTCTATACACTGCAAAACACTTATACAGCATGAGCCCGATTCACAAGAGTAAACTTAGACCAAAAGTCTAAGAACCAGATTTAAGAGCCCCATGCCATAATATCGCCACATTAGCATCATTTTTTTAAGCTAATGTGGGGATATAATGGCAAAAACGCAGCGCCAGATTTAAAAAGTGGGGCAATGCATGCATTGTGCCACTTTGTAACCCCTTGCACCACATTATGCTTGCGCCAGACAAAATGTGTGCAAGGGGGGCGTTCCCCCGTTATGGGTGCCAAAAAAATGGCGCAAAGAGATCTAAAAGATTTCTTTGCAATTTTTGTTCTGCACTTTTAACGTCTACTTGGTGCAGGCGTTAAAAGAGGGCACACCACTGGTTACAATGGGACCCTATGTGCTGTTCAAGGTTAGCGCCAATGGCGCTGACCCTGAACAGTATATCAATAACGTCAACAATTCTGATGCTATTGCCCCCTATCGTGCGCCATGGTGTGCCCTGTTTTAAATACGGCGCACACATGGTGGCGGTAGTGGGCGCTAAGGGGTACAAGGAAAGTGGCGCTGCACTGAGCGCAGCATCACTTTTCTTAAATTTGCCTCTAAGTTTAGATCAAAAATCTAAACATAGAGCAAAAGTATAACTTTACTATGTGTAAAGTTGGACTTTAGGTCTAAACTTAAACTTTTGGTGTAAACTTAGACTTTAAAAAAAAAAAAATTATTGCCATTTTTAGGAAGGAGATAACAAGCAAGTGTCAGCATGAACAAGTACATAGGTGGTCAATCAAAAAGCATACATATGCAAAGGCATATCAGCCTAAAGGCAAAGAATCTGACACAGATAAATACATATAATAGCTCAATTGTACAATCAATCTATCATCATATTACATAACTTGACGGGAAAGACCCTGTCAAACATGGAGGAGAAAAAGGGGAGAGAACAAAGGGGGTAATTGCCATTGAATTGTGTCTAGGTTGGCAGAGACCTGAAGAAATAAATCAAAGCTGTATCACATGAGTTTACCCGTGTCCAGGAGGTATCTGCATTAAGGTGAAGAAAGTGGTGGCGGGTATCTGGGATGCACACTGTTGCTTGGCTGGACATACAGGGGACCTGTTGACAGCACCTTCACAGTCTCAGTCAGGAAGAGAGGAAATATTGCAAAGCCCTCAGTGGAGTAGGAGTGTTGCTTAGGTTGGAGGCAGTGCCTCGGCCGCCAGGGGTGAGTTATTGGTACTTGCATTTCTGGCAGTGCGGGAAGTCAGTTTATCTGATAACTTCAACAAGTAATTGTCCCAAAGCGTAGTTGCCCCACTCCCTCCCCGTGGTGTGCTGTCTTGTGACAGAGCACTAGCATCCGCCGTGGCCCAGCATGATGTTACTCGTAACCAGTTATGGATCACGGGTGGTTGGGCTGCCTTCCAGGACATGGCAATGAGATGTTTGAACAAGATTAACACAAGGTCTACAAATATTAAATAGTGTTTGGTCTGTTTGGATCTCCTCGTGACCCGTGGGAGGCAAAGGAGTGGGTGTGGGTTAAGCGGAGTGTCTGTTATCTCTGAAACGTGTTGTAGCACCTGGGATCATGTGGTGCGAATCGACGGGCACTCCAATGTGATGTGAAGAAAGGTAGCCTCTTTGTGACCACATCTCAGGCAAAGGGAGGAAGCGCCCGGAAATATCCTGAGGAGATGATGAAACGTAAGGTATGTTTGGTAGGTATAGTTAAATTGCGAGTATTTTAATCGGGCGTTGCATGATACATATTTCACCCATTCCAGGGCCATCAACCACTGTTTGGCTGTTAAAGCCCAGGCAATCATCCCATCTAGCTCCAATGCACGGGTGGGGTTTGCTATGGACCTCCTGCAGCACCATGTAAAGTATTGAAACCATTCTCCTGCCGAGGCCGTCGGTCAATATGCAGTGTAACACCCGGTGGGGTGAGGGTTCAGACGGGCCCAATCTCCAAATCTCTCCGATCACTGTTCTTACGGCGGTATGAGAGAGAAACTGTCCCGGGTCCAGGCCATGTGAATCTGTAAGGTCTGGGAAGGAGCGCAACGAGCCATCGCTATAGAGGTCACCCCCCTTCACCCTCCATGGGGCAAAGTTGTAGACATGACTGATGCATTGTTCCTGGGGTATGCTCCACAAATTGAGTTGTGGGGACTATGGTATCGGTGTCCGTCTAGGTTGGATAAAACGGTTCCAAACTAGTTTTGCAGTCTGCATGAGCAGCCTGGGGCGCCATGGTGCAAGTCTGAGGCGACAAGCCACACAAGCACCCCACCACCGCAGCTCGAACCATGTCATCCTCTGTTGTGTGATCCCCAGCTATCCAGGATATCGGCCTTTGTAGCTGGGCTGCCGCAAAGTAGCGTTCCATATCGGGCACCGCCAGTCCGCCCTCTATCAAGGAGCGCTGAATCGCGACAAGGGACACCCCCTTGCACCCTGGTCCCTATTTGAGTGCCATTTTCAGGCCCGTAAAGTTCAGAAAACAGTTTTTGAGGGAGACACAGGTAACACCACAAAGAAATACAGGAGCCTAGGAAGTAGAAGCATCTTGCCCATTGACACCTTGCCCATGGGGGAGAGGGGTGGGCGTGTCCAAAAGGGTAGGGATTGCTGGATAGAAGCGAGGGCCTTGCCATGATTACCATCTATTAAGTCAGCTTCAGTGTGATAACTATTAACCCATAAATAGCGGAAGGTCTCAAGAGCCCACGGGAGACGCTCCCTATCTAGGTTCAACGGGCGTAGAGTGCTCGTTGTCTGCAATAGGAAGATACAGTATTCCCCCCAATTTACCTTACGACCAGCTGCCTCCCCAAGCTGGTCCAACAGGTCATAAAGGGCCGGGAGGGTGCCCGCCACATCCCGCACGGAAACAAATACATCTTCTGCATATAGTGAAGTTGTGTGCCAGTGCGTTCCCACTTGTATACCCCAATTAGGGCCTTCTTCGCAGCTGTGCTGCCAGGGGTTCCATATCTAGTGCGAATAGCACTGGTAAGAGAGAGCAATAGCACCGGTGAGAGAGAGCAATCCTGGTGCGTCCCCCTCTATATAAGGACTGAGCGGGAGAACTAGGTGCTGATGCAAACTCGCGCTTGTGGGATGGTGTATAACAGCTTCACCCAGCGCAAGAAATTACAACCAATCCCGAGCCGCTTCAGGATCTGCATCTGGTATGCCCAACTTAGTGTATTGAATGCTTTTTCAAAGTCCAGAGACACAGCCACATGGTGGCCCGTCTCCCTAGAGACTGCTTCTATGATATAACACATTCCTCTAGTGTTATGGTGCCTGGCTATTTGTGGCACGAAACCACTTTGGTCTGGGTGTATTAAGTGGCGGATCAACTAAAGTAGTCTGTTGGCTAGAATTTTACTCAAGATCTTGTAATCAATGTAATCATACAGAGGGCGGTATGAGCTCACCTCAAGTGGATTCCTGCCGGGTGTAGGTAGCATCACTATGAGTGCCTCACGTAATGAGCTCGGTAATTCACCCCGTTGGTGTGCAGCTCTATATATATCCAGCAGCCGAGTTGGTAGAGTACCCTTAAAAGTGGCATAATCCTCAACTGGTTACCCATTGGTACCCAGTGTTTTCCCACAAGCCATCTGCTGAATTTCCATATGTAGTTCATCTATGTGTAGAGGTTGTTCTAAATCTTGCAATTTGAGGCGGCGTTAATCTGAGCAAAGTGAGATCCTGCAGGAAAGATTGTGTGCAAGAGGGGGATGGAACAGCTGGGGAAGAGTACAGTTGCTCATAATAGAGAGCAAGGTATCATTGATTACTTCTGAGTATTCACCACCTGGTCCCTGTTATCCTGAATCGTCCCCATGACAGTTCTAGGAGTTTCAGAGAGTAGTAATCATGCTAACCTGAGTCACGGTTTGTCTCCGTCCATGTGTCGTCAGACTAGATATGTCTTATAGTCGACATTGCAGAGGCGCTGTAGCATCTCTCGGTACTCGTGCAGTTGGACAGTTAAAAGGGGACACATCGTAGGGGTATTGATCGACTCCCTCTCAAGTGTACAAATATTGTTTTGAAGTTCTAACACACTGCGTGTGAGACAGGATTTCACCCCCAGGATGTGGCTATGCAGTTGCCTCTCAAAACCACTTTTACTGGGCCCCATTCCACCCCTAGTATGTAGAAATAAGGGAGCCTATCGTTTCCCTGTATGCCGTGTCATGTAGGGCCTCTGCTCTCAATCTTCACGCCAGGATGGGCGGTGCAACTCTACCCCACTAGAATGTAATTTTAACGGGATTGTGATTGGATAAGGTCCTTCCAAAGTATTCGGAACCTTGTATGAGGGGCCAACAATCCGAGTTACAAAAGAAGTCGTCAAGTCGCATGTGTTTTTGGTGTCCTGGCACTTGGTAGAAATATTCCCTATCCCCAGGATGATTTAGGTGCCATGTATCATGCAGGCCCAGGGAAAAAGACCAATGTTGAAAGTGCTTAGTGGCCTGTAGGCCAGGGTTGTTCTGAAGAGGAGGAACCGAACGGTCCAGTGTTGTGTCATGTGAGCAGTTGAAGTCCCCTCCCCAGAATCCGGGTGCTTGAGGGTCCGGTAGCGAGGCCATGGAAAGCGTATTTAAAAAGGCACCTTGAGCTGTGTTAGGGGCATCGATCAATGTGATTATGATCGAACATCCATCTAGAGTGCCATATCTTCCTTCTTTGTTCACGTGAACGTTTTGTTTAACAAAAGGCACCTCTGGGCTCCCCTAGCATAAGCGGAGTATCCCGTGCCATATATCTGGCCACTCCCCCTCGGGTTGAGCTTAAACATTACCCATGTGTCAGGTGCATCTCCTGTAGACATGCAAAGTGTACCTGACTGCGTCTAAGGTAGGTATATACCTTGGGATATATTTATCCCCCATTTGCGCCAAATTTGCATCATTTTTTGTGCAAATTCGGCGCAAGACTAACTTCAAATTTATATTTTGATGTTAGACCCGTCTAACGCCAAAATATTGGAATGTACACCATTTTTTAGATGCGTGAACCTACCTTGCATCAATGAGATGCAAGGTAGACATTCCCATCTAAAAAAATGGTGCTAACCCTATAGCCCCATATTTACTCCCCATGCTAAAATGACGCACGGGTGGAGGAGGGGCTAAATAAAGGTGCAAAGCTTGCTTTGCACCATTATTCAATGCCTGCGTCGGACCAGGCATTAGGGGACCTGTGGACCCATTTCCATGGTTAAACACCATGGAATGGGTCCACAGGTGCCCTCCTCAAGCCCCAGGAACACCCCCACCCACACCAGAGGGACACCAGAGGATGGGTGACCCCATCCGAGGTAAGTGGGATAAGTATAGGTAAGTATTTTTTTTTTTATTAAAGTGCCAACTTGGGGCCCCCTGCATGGCACAGGGTGCAATGGCCATGCCCAGGGGACACTGGTCCCCTTTGCTGGCCACTGGGGTAGTAGGCAGGACTCCTGTCTAAGACAGGAGTCATGTGGTATGGATGGTTTTGCCTCAGAAAATGAAGCTAGGCTGGTAAGAGGCATTTTCTTTTGCATCTAACCAGCCGAACGTCATTTTTTGGTGCAAAGCCTCCTTCTTCCACCCTCACCCGGCTAACATCATTTTTTCTTTTTTACGCTAGCCCACTCTTTGCGCGGCTTGCACCATTCCATAAAGATGGCGCCGGGCTGGCGCTCAGGAATGGCACAAACCGGTGCTAAACTTTTTGATGCAAAAGTTTGTTAGTGCAGTTTTGCATCAAAAAGTATAAATATGCCCCTTCTGTCTTTTAGCAGGTGTTCCCATACCCCTGATATCCCAGGTTAGAGCAGCATATCTAGCAGCCATAGCAAAAGTATACGATTTCTAATCTAACCTCTATCCCACCGCCCATCTCTCCTCATCATTCCCTCCATGAATTGGGCATCATCATTACCAGCTTGACACGTCAGAATTGAACTTCAACAAGTGTCATGCCACAACTCCCCAAACTGTTAATCAGAGTGCAAATGGCACTTATCGATCATTCAAGTCCATGCAGGGAAGGCAGGTATGCCTCTCTTGGGGGCCGGTAAAGAGGACTGCTATAATAAGAGTTCCATATTGTGGAACCTCTGGGGAGTGCCAGGTATTGAACCTGAGGTTCTAGTAAGAACATGTGCAACCTCAGGGTGGGCCAGCAATGGTGCAAACTTCCCACATCTGGATGAGCCCACAGGTCCAGGCAAGGTCACAAAAGTGTCAATTTCTTTACAGATTATCAGTTGTGCATGGGGTAATCACTAGGCCCCCCAATTGTGAGGCCTGGGAGGACACTGTAGTCTCTGTATTCAAGCCTGGATCAGTGAGTAAATGTTCTCTTAGGGTGGAGAAGGGATTAAAATGCAACTGTGAGGTTTCAAGCACTGCCTCCATCTGCTTCTTTGCCGCTTGAGCCCAAGATGGCCTGGCCCTAGGCAGTTTACGTGTGCATCGTCACCTTTCGGGGGTTAACCAGGATGTCTCATCTCAAACCTTTTGTGGGGAGTGCATTAAGCCTTTGGCATGCAGCCAAGTCCACACATCCGCTGGGGTGTTAAACATCCAAATCGTCTCACCTTCGAACACTCTGAGTTTTACCGGGAACAGAAGAGTATATTTAAAGTTCAGTTCTCTGAGACATTGCTTAACCTTACCATACAAGCTGTGCTGCTTCTGCACCTCGGCGATAAAATCAGGGTAAGCTGTAATCTCCATGTATTCATAGTGCCACAGGCTTTTTGTATGGGACAATTGAAGAATTAAGTCGCAGTCTCGGAAATTGAGTAGGCAAGCCACAATGGGCTGAGGCGGAGCACCTGGCTTGGGTGTCCTCCCAGGTACCATGTGGGCCCTTTCCAGGGAAAGGACTTTGGAGGGTTGCCTGCCAGTACATTGTCAATCAACCATTTTTCAATGAATTCCAAACTAGGCCCTCCCCTCGCTTGGGAAAGCACAGCAGGCTAATATTATTGCACAGAGATCTCCCTTCAGCATCCTCCTGTGTGAAGGGAAGCCACTTCCGTTTGGAGCTGTACCATATGAGCCTGAAGTTCCTGAACCTCAGGGTGAAGGGAGGTGAGCGAGGACTCAGCCTCATCAACGAACTCTGTCAGGTTACGGAGGTCTACCCGGAGCAAATTTACATCTATGGATATTGCATCAACCCTGGATTCCAGGGAGGTCTTTGTGTCCAGGATTGCTTGTAGGACCTTATCGAACTGGGTGGAGTGTCCCTGAAGAGTGGTTTCAAGTTGAGTGATGTCCTCAACTGTGGGGTCCAGGGGGCCGAGCGGTACCGGGTGGTCTAAACTTTGACTTTTGGTCTAAGTTTACATTTGTGAATCAGGTCCTATGTCTTTAGACATTCAAAGCTGACTCAATTTGAAAACATGGGTGACTTATTTAACGCTCTAATTCACTAATGGGTGTAACTTTTATTTTGGTACCTGGATCTATTTTCTGTCCCAATCCAACCCTGGCATCACTTTATGTTGTCAGATAAATAAAATACATCTAGATGCAGAGTGTAGTTTATTACAATTGTTGAGGGTGGGGAGGAGCCATGGCTCACGTCATGATGCACCTCCCACATTAAGCATAGTAAAAAACAGCATAAAACTCTCTGGTGATCTAGTAAATGGCTTATGCCATACTTCTATCTTAGGTATTATACTTATAAACAATGGTATGTAAGCAGAAATATAATAAAAGGGGTTAAAGATGAATGGCGCCTATTAGCAGACTTGTTTTCCACTGTACAGGCAACGTAACACTCACGAAACATGAATTCTGTGGAAAGATAAGTAGTGTTTTTTCAGGTTACCTATACTATAGCAAGGTGGTAACATGGCATTTGCGCTTGCACTGTAGTAGTAAACGAATGAATATGTGTTTATTAGTATACCTGCTCTAAGTAACAGGTATTATTGGGCTACCTTTCTTTTCACTTGTAATAAATCAACATATTGATATAAAGTATTTACAAAGTTTGTAAATAGTGAACTAAGGCTAATGGGATTTGGAGAGCTGATCAACAGCAATATTTATACAATACAGGCCGGACCAATGAAATTAAATGACAGGGAAGTACCAGATTATGTGACAGGACTTCATTAAGCAACAAGAAGAGGGAAATTATGTGGCCTAATACAGCACATGTTGAGGAAACTATGCAAAAGAAAGGAATTATATGGCAAAGACAACATTACCATAATTATGTGTCACATGATACCAGCGACCCTGACTACAGAGAGAGATAATAAGCAACAGGGCATCAAATTATTTTTTTGACACAAGACAGCAAGAGTGCAGTATTTAAGCACAGTGCAATTTAGTATCATGAACGCAGCAGCAGAGAATATATGCCACATGGCGTCACTTTTAATATTGTCACAAGGGAATAACGGTACTGTAATGGAACAGAGTACATTTTGGCATAATGAGCAATGAACAGCAACAGTGATCCAATAGGTAGAGCCTATATGTAACGTGGAGTCAGTTTACATAGAGAAAGGGCACTAATTAACCAGTACTGCAATGGAGTAACAGTGGAACAATCACGTTTAGGAAACTAAGGGGAGGATTTAAGAAAAGTGGCACTGCACCGCCACTTTTCTTGCCCCTCTTAGCGTCCCCTACTGCGCACCATTGCAGTAGAGTAAACATTTTTGACGCTATTGATGTACTGTTCAGGGTTAGTGCCCCAATGTTGGCGATAACCCTGAACAGGACATAGGTGCCCATTGTAACCAATGGTGTGTCATCTTTGAACGCTCTGAGCAGGCGTTAAAAAATGCAGCTAAAAGTGGCGCAAATAAATCTTTTAGATTTCTTTGTGCCATTTATTCAGCCACCCTAACGGGAGAATGCCCCCCCTTGCATAAATTGCACCTGGCGCAACCATAATGTGGCGCAAGGGGTTGCAAAGTGGCGCAAAGCATGCATTGCACGACTTTGTAAAACTGGCACAGCTATTTTGGCCTTGATGGGCCACATTAGCGTAAAAAAAAAAATTACGTTAATGTGCCACAAGGCCCTCTTAAATCTGGGCCTAAGATATGCGCAAGTTAACATGTACAACATATGATTTTACAACATTCATATTGCAGTTTGAAATCATAGAAAGCAGCACAGCAAGTATAAATGTATGGTTTGCTAGAATGTTCTGAAGCACATAGTTGAATAATGAACAGTAAGTGACTTTGAGGCACACATACCGGATGTGCCAATGAAGAGCACTAAAGAAGGACCTTCCTAAACACTACAGAACTGGTTGAGAGCTATTTGAGAACTTTATCATTCACTTGTGATGCTCTCTTAAGAAAGAAGATGTTGAGGCTGGCTCCATGTTTGTGCATAGGAGACACACTGGTAGGGTAAAGAAATAGTGCACAGTACAGTGCTGGCCTGCAGCAGTGCTTAATTTGTCATACGATAACTGCCAGGGCTCAGGATGTTTCTGGTGAGGCGGCTCCAACTTGCACCTCCTGCTGTCTATGCCAGTGTCTCCAAATGCCAGTACTAACGTTACCCATTAGCCATCACACTCATACAAATTTGACAGTTACGACTATTCCATGTCCCTCAAAGTTGCAAGAATGGCTTCAAGGCAGTTTGATTTATTTATAATGAATACTGAATTGTGAAAAACGAGGCACATGTGCTTTGTTTAAAAATAGACAGTTCCACCGCGTGTCAGGCTCTGATAATTATGTGCTGTGGTTAAGAAATAAGTGCCCGGGTTGGGACACAGCAAACACCAGGACAAATTAAGCACCTGCCTCCAGGGAATCATGCGAGGTGAGAATGCAAGCAGATCCAATGCAGGTCACCCAGCTGGACATGGCATACTCTACAAATACCAACAAACCTATAGTCAGGCTGGCTGTGCAGACCACGTGGCCTTGTCCCTTTGCATACTGAGCCCACAAATTGGTATGCTTAACTACATTTTGCACACTTTTTGTGTTTAAATTTAATGCAATAAGGGCCAGATGTAGGTAGCCTTTTGCGCCTAGCAAACGGCGAAAAATACCATTTTCAGTAAAATGCGGTCGCAAACCAACTCACAGTTACCATCCACTTGAAGTGGATGGTAACTCATTCGCAAACGGGAAGGGGTCCCCATGGGAACCCTTCCCCTTTGTGAATGAAAAAATATATATTTTTTCAGAGCAGGCAGTGGTCCTATGGACCACTGCCTACTCTGAAAAAAACCGAAACTAAATGGTTTCGGTAATTTTTCTTTTTGCAGCTCGTCTTCCTTTAAGGAAAACAGGCTACAAAAAGAAAAAAAAACTGCTTTATTAAAAAAGCAGTCACGGACATGGTGGTCTGCTGTCTCCAGCAGGCCACCATCCCCGTGAGTGCTTAGACTCGCTATGGGGTCGCAAACTGCGACCCACCTCATGAATATTGATGAGGTTGCAAGTCGCAATATGTAACTTACCTACATCTGGCCCTAAGTTTGTAAATCCAAGTCAATTATTATACATTTCATTTAATATTTCGAAATAGTAATAAATGTTGCTCTTTGAGTTTGCTTCACTCTCAGCAGGTAAACACAACTATATTGTATTTAGTGTGCTTAATGCCAGTATACTATTACAAACAGAGTGATGTGTACAATATACAAGTAAAAAAGATGAATATCACAAGTATTCGCTAGTAGGAGTCTGTAGATGTAGGGCTCAGATTTGGCAAGCAGTGAAATCACCACAGAAGGCAATACATACTCACAAAAATAATGATTGCCGAACGAGCAGCAATTGAGCAACTTAAAAGGCAGAATGGCACAGCAAAGGCAATCTATTTCGAAAATACAAACACTTACAGCATGACAGCAAAGACACTGCCATGAACTAAAGCTGAGATTCAGCACTACATTCAGACAGGGTGAGTGCTGAATCTCAGCAACATGTGCAGTGACCACGAGAAGTCAAGAAGCTATAGCCAGAGGAAGCAGATAAGATTACAAAACAGACACGAAGAAAGCCGAGACGGCCAACATGAACCATTAGTTAAAGTTAATTCAAATACCAATTAGGCAAGGCAAAGGAAACTGCACAAAAATCAAATGGGTGCATATCTGCTGATGATAACTGTGTGTAGGATTTTTTTTCCCTAGCTCTCCACATCGACGAGGACGTCACAATTGCCTGGCTCCGCACTAGACTAAGTCTGACCTCATTGGTGCCATAACAAGTCCTTGCCGACGTGCTGACGTCAGTTTCACCATTTTTTACCATGCCTTCAAGGCCAACAGGTGAATACCGACATCACAAGCACAACACGTGCCGACTCTGTAAACAAAAAAATAACTCTTTATACAAATATATATATATATATATATATATCCAAGGAAGAAGTGACTCAAACAGATGATCTCACTAAAGAACAAAAATATATTTCTACTACAACGTTTCAGCTTCCGCCTTGCTCAGGTAGTACAAGATGGTTTGCTCAGGGGCTGCACAGCTGACACTGGTGGATTTTCAAAAAGCATCATGAGTGAAGATTCCAATTGGAATGTGGAATCAATGCTGTCCTGAGAACTCTTCAGGTATGCAGAAATCAAGTGGTATTGTCAGTGATGTTCAGTCCATCTGTATGCAGTGATTTTAAACGGTACATCCAGAAATTTTCTCTGATGTCCAGTAGTTCTTCCTTTAAAACATGTTCCATTGGGAAAATCTTCAAATCTGATAGTAAATGGTCCACAAGGTTAAAATGGTTGGCTACAGGCTGGTCAAGGTTCTTGTTAATTATTGCTGATTTGTGGTTCCTGAATTGTGTACGGAGGTCATTCACAGTTTGACCTACATATTCTTTTTTACAGCTTTGACGTTGGCACTGAATCACATAAATAATGCACGTTGAGCGACATGTAAGATGCTGTCTTATTCCATAGGTCATTTTTGTAACAGAGCTAGTTAGTGATTATGTTTGTAAAAGGTATTCACATGTGATGCACCTTTTGGAATCACAGCAATGAACTCCTGCATTTGTTACCGCTTGCTTAAGTTCAGCTCTCACAATAAGTGATCGTAAATTAGGAGCTCTGCGGTAAGCAATGACTGGCGGTTTTGGAAAAAGCTTTTGCAATTTTTCACAAGTAGATAGTAAGGGAAAAGTTGTTTGTATTATATTTCTGTAGTTGGGAGCTGATGGATGATAGTCGACCACAAAAGAGATTCTGTCACTTTTGTTTCTTCTGTTGTTACTCCAAATAAGTGCTTCCCTGGGTAAATGCAAAGACTTGTCAATTTGTTGCAGAATGATATGCAGAGGATAGCCTTGCTTTTTAAATAATCTAACAAGCTCCCGTAGATGGCCTTTACAAGTGTCTTCATTGCTGCAGATGCGTCTTATTCTGAGTTCTTGGCTGTAGACGATGCTGAGTTTAGTGTGGCGTGGGTGACATGAAATCCAGTTTAGATACAAATGAGCATCTGTAGGCTTGTGGTACAGAATGGTGAGTAACACATCCAGAAAAGGGAGATGACTCTTCTGTTTAGTCTTGCTGCCAGTGAATTTGATGGTAGGATGGATACTGTTGATAAAAGCTGTAAATTGCTCAAGTGTTCTGCTTCCTGCATTCCATATTATAAATATGTCATCAATGTATCGTAGCCATACCAGTGGTTTGATGTTAGAACTCGCAAGTATATAGTCCTCCAGTTTTCCCATGAAGATATTTGCATAGGAAGGAGCCATCCGAGTGCCCATTGATGTCCCTTGTATCTGCAAATAGTGTTTACCATTGAAGGTAAAATTGTTGGATTTAAGGATAACTCGTGCAAAGTTGGTAAGCACATTTGTTGATGGTTTTTTCACAGTTCTTTTATTAGAATCTTCACTCATGATGCTTTTTGAAAATCCACCAGTGTCAGCTGTGGAGCCACTGAGCAAACAATCTTGTACTACCTGAGGAAGGTGGAAGCTGAAACGTTGTAGTAGAAATATATTTTTGTTCTTTAGTGAGATCATCTGTTTGAGACACTTCTTTCTTGGATATTACATTTTCTTGTGACTCATTGGCCCATATTTATACTTTTTGACGCACAACTGCGCCAACGCAGTTGTGCGTAAAAAATGTTACCGCCGGCTAACGCCATTCCAAAGCGCCATGCAGGCGCCTTATTTATTGAATGGCGTTAGCCGGCGCAGCGGACTGGTGTGCGTCAAAAAAAATTACTCACACCAGGCTGCGCTGGCGTAGGGGAAAATGGAGCTTGGGCGTCCAAAAATGGGGCAAGTCAGGTCTAAGGGAAAATTCAGGCCTCAACCCGATTTGTGCCATTTTTTTTGACGCCCAACCCCCATTGAAATTACTCCTGTCTTAGCAAAGACAGGAGTCATGCCCCCTTGCCCAATGGCCATGCCCAGGGGACTTATGTCCCCTGGGCATTGTCATTGGGCATAGTGGCATGTAGGGGGGCACAAAACTGGCCCCCCTATGCCACAAAAAAAATACGGAAAAAAAACTTACCTGAACTTACCTTTACTTCCCTGGGATGGGTCCCTCCATCCTTGGGTGTCCTCCTGGGGTGGGCAAGGGTGGCAGGGGGTGTCCCTGGGGGCATGGCAAGGCACCTCTGGGCTCCTTCTGAGCCCACAGGTCCCTTAACGCCTGCCCTGACCCAGGCGTTAAAAAACGGCGCCCATCAGGCTGGGCGCCGTTTTTTAAGGCCTGCCCCCTCCTGTGCGTCAAAATGACGTCACAGTATAAATATGGGGCACAGGCATAAAAAAGTCATTTTTTGGAAGTGAACGCCTACCTTGCATATAATTAACGCAAGGCAGTTTCCCCCTTCCAAAAAATGACGCACATGGTGGAACTTTGACGCCCTCGGGGTCGGACGTCAAAGTATAAATATGGGCAGGGTTTGCGCCGATTGTGCGTCAAAAAGTTTGACGCACATTCGGCGCAAACAGAGTATAAATATGCCCCATTGTATCCTTTGGGATCCAGATTTTTGCCCTGGCTGGCTGTTGTTTTCTTGTGATCCTGCATCTTCCAGTATATATATATATATATATATATATATATATATATATATATATATATATATATAAAACAATTATATATATTCAATATACATACTATCGATAACATTAACAGCACTCTTGATATGACCACACAGGCACCTGGGAGGCGGGTGGGACTGTGAGGAATCCACAGGTAGCTACTGTATCCACCAGAAAAAGCGTTAGCGAAGGTAAGTAACTTGTTCTTCTGATGGATACAACTACTTGTGGATTCCTCACTTTATGAATAGAATCCGAAAGCAGTCCCACACTCGAAGGTGGGTGTCCGCCTGGTCAAACGAAGTAGTCCTGCAAAACAGAAAGCGCAATATGGCTATCTCTCCTAACTTCTGAGTCTAAGCAATAATGTTTTGCAAAAGTGTGGTGGGAAGCCCGAGTTGCTGCATCAGCAACTCGCACACCTCTAGCCAAAGCCGAAATGGCAGACTTAGCCCTGATGGATTGGGCCCTTCTGCTCTCATGGGGAACCTTCTTTGCTAGCGCATAACAAATCTTTATACCAAGAATGACCCACCTTGAAAGAGTCCTCTTGTGGACAGCTTTGCCCTTCATTTTTCCTACATATCCAAAGAAGAGCTGATCATCAATTCTGAAGCCTCTTGTCCTTTCTATGTAGAAGCTCAGGGCCCTTCTCGGATCCAAGCGATACAGCCTTTCCTCCTCCTTTGATGGATGGGGAGGAGGTAAAAGGACGGTAGAGTTGTAGATTGTCCCAGATGGAAGGGAGTGACTACCTTAGGAAGGAAAGCCACCCTGGTTCTCAGCACCACCTTGTCAGCATGAAAGGTAGTAAAAGGTGGTTTCACACTAAGAGCCTGAAGCCCACTCACACGTCTAGCCGACGTGATGGCTGTTAGAAAAACTTCCTTAACCCCTTCTGTGCCGGGGATGTAATGGTTATGTCCACTGGCATAAAGCTCAGAGAGAGCGCTAGTGCTCCTTCTGTGGGCTTCCTTCCCACCTGCCCAAGGCAGGGATGGAAGGGGAAGCCCTTCTTCTTCCACCCCGACCCCCCCCCAAACCCCCCACTGACGTCTGATGACGCCAGCGCGCATTTGCGCGCTGACCTCTTCAGTGGCCACTTCCTGATCGCACTGGATCGGAAGAGAAGTGCTTTGCATTTCTTATCCGATCATGTAATGGGGGCCTGAGAGGCTTCAAAGGGAAGGAAAGGAATTTCCTTCCCTTTGAAGTCTCTCAGAGTATTTCAGGAGCCACCCGCTAGACATCAGGGATTTTTTCCAAAAAGGAAATTGGCATAAGGGGAGCAACCCCTTGGGCAAGGGTCGCTCCCCATGGAGGCAATTTTTTTTCTGCCCCCCCCGCACCCCCTCCTTGGGGGCAGATCAGCCCATTTTTATGAGGCCAATCGGCCCCCTTTTTTCTCTTTTTGTTTTGTTGTTTTTTAGAGTTTTAGAGGTGGGGAACGACCCCTTAGCCAAGGGTCGATCCCCTGGGGGGGAATTATATTTAGGCCATTTCTGCCACCCTTGGGGGCAGATCGAATGATTTTTGTTAGGCCAATCTGCCCCAAGGGGGGGCAGAAACCACTAGACACCAGGGAGTTTTTTGTGCAGCAATTTCACAAAAGGGGTCCGTCCGCTTAGGCAAGGGTCGCTCCCGGGGAGGGGGCAAGTTCATTTTAGGCCATTTCTGGCCCCAGGGGGGGCAGAAACCTTTAGGCGCCAGGGATAATTTTTTGTTGTTTTTGTTTTGTTTTTTAGAGGTGGAGAGCGATCCCTTAGGCAAGAGTCGCTCCCATGGGGGACAAATTGTATTTAGACCATTTCTGCCTTCCTTGGGGAAAGATTGGCCTATTTTTGGAAGGCCCATCGGCCCCCAAGGTGGGGTAGAAAGCCCACCAGAGACCAGTTGCGTTTTGTTTTCCAAAAGAAGAGGGTGGGTGTACGGCCATACCCCCACCCCAAATAAATGGGGCCAAAGTTATTCTGCCCACCAGTGGGCAGTTGGGGCAATTACCGCGATCCACACCCCAGGGGGCAGAAAGTCTACTAGATGCGAGGGAATTAAAAAAAAAAATAGTGGGGTGGTGGCTACCAACCAGTATGGGCCTGGTTACGTCCCCACCCCAACTGAAAGGGGTAACAGTCTTTCAGCTCTCCCCGCACACTAAAACATGTTATCCCACGGCAAGTAAAAGGACATTTGATTATTTTGGGTTTTGGTTTGACATTTGGGCCATGAGAGCTTGGCTAACTCTCAAAATCGTCCCACTTGGAATGGTGAGGGCTGCACTTTATGGACTTTGGGACGCTGCCATGTAGAAAAATCCACAAGACATAGACACATCTGAAAGCTAAACATCTGGGTGATTCCTGGGTTGTGTGTTTCACATGCACCCTGCACCATTTTCTTACCCACAATGCCCTGCAAACCTCCAACTTTGCTGGAAATCACACATTTTTTCCACATTTTTGTGATGGAACCTTCCGGAATCTGCAGAAATCCACAAAATTCCTACCACCCAGCATTGTCTCATCTATACGGATAAAAATTCTGCTGCACTTGTCAGCCTAAAAATGTTTTTTATCAAACTGCCCTTTTGGACCTGCTTTGGTTCCCCCTCAATTTTGACATGTTTTTGGCTCTTCCCTGTCACAAGCACTTGGCCCACCTACACAAATGAGATAATTTTTACCGGGAGACTGAGGGGAACGGTGGGTGGTATGAAATTTCTCCTGGTGCGGTGATCCCACACAGAAATGTGGGAAAAATGTGATTTCTTTAGCTGAATTTGAGGTTTGCTGAGGATTCTGGGTAAGAAAATATTGGGGGATCCATGCAAGTCACACCTCCCTGGACTCCCTCGGGTGTCTACTTTTCAGAAATGTCTGGGTTTGGTAGGTTTTCCTAGATGGCTGCTGAGTCCAGGACCAAAAATGCAGGTGCCCCGCAAAAACAGATAGTTTTGTATTTGATCATTTTGATGTTTCCGGATAGTGTTTTGGGGCATTTCCTTTCACGGGCAGTAGGCCTACCTACAAAAGTGAGGTACTGTTTTTATCGGGAGACTTGGGGGAACGCTGGGTAGAAGGACATTTGTGGATCCTCTCAGATTCCAGAACTTTCTGTCTCTGAAATGAGAGGAAAAAGTGTTTTTGTTGGCCAAATTTTGAGGATTGCAAAGGATTCTGGGTAACAGAGCTTGGTCAGAACCCCATCTTGGATTCCCCTAGGTGTCTAGTTTTCAAAACTGCACAGGTTTGCTAGGTTTCCCTGGGTGCAGGCTGAGCTAGAGGTCAAAATCCACAGCTAGGCAGTTTGCAAAAAACAGCTTTGTTTTCTTTATGAAAATGTGATGTGTCCACGTTGTGTTTTGGGGCATTTCCTGTCGCGGGCGCTACGCCTACTCCCACAAGTGAGGTACCATTTTTATCGGGAGACTTGGGGGAACGCTGAGTGGAAGGAAATTTGTGGCTCCTCTCAGATTCCAGAACTTCCTGTCACCGAAATGTGAGGAAAACGTGTTTTTTAAGCCACATTTTGAGGTTTGCAAAGGATTCTGGGTAAGAGAACCTGGTCAGAGCCCCACAAGCCACCCCATCTTAGATTCCCCTAGGTGTCTAGTTTCAAAACTGTGCAGGTTTGCTAGGTTTCCCAAGGTGTCGGCTGAGCCAGAGGCCAAGATCCACAGCTAGGCACTTTGCAAAAAACAGAGTCTGGGTACCTCTAGAATCCCTAGGATGCTGCAAAAAAAGGACGCAAATTTGGCATGGGTAGCTTATGTGGAGGAAAAGTTATGAGGCCCTAAGCGCAAACTGCCCCAAATAGCCAAAAAAAGGCTTGGCACAGGAGGGGGAAAAGCCCTGGCAGCGATGGGGTTAAAATCTAAAAGCCTCAATGGGCAAGTATGCATAGGCTCAAATGGTGAACCCATCACAAAAGTCAAAACTAAATTCAAATCCCACTGAGGACCTACAAACGGATAGGGAGAAAACTTGTTAGTTAAAACCCTTTAAAGAGCCTAAAAACTATAGAGAACTTAAATAAGGAAGGCTGCTCAGGAAGGCAAAGAAAAGCCGACAGCACTGATAAATAGCCTTTCACTGGCACAACTGCGCAACCTTTCTGTGCCAAGGAAAGTGCAAACTGCAAAATATCAGATAAATGGGCCTTTAAGGCATCAATTTGTCTCTCTCCGCACCAAGTAACAAATTTCACCCATCTACCAGCATAGATAGTCTTGGTGGAGTGTCCCCTGGCCGATAAGATAACATCCACCACTTCTGGAGGGAGAGAAAAAGAACTCAGATTGCCCTGTTCAATCTACAGGCATGAAGGTGCAGTCTCTGGAGCTGGGGGGTAGAACCTCCCCCTGTGACTGCAAGAGGAGGTCTGCACTGTGTGGGAGACGGAGCGGAGGGCACAGTGAGAGTTGAAGGAGGTCTGTGGACCACACCCTTCTTGGCCAATCTGGGGCTATTAATACGACATGGGCCCTATCTTCCTCAGAACTCCATGAATCAAGGGTATGGGAGGAAACACATAAAGCAGTTGGTCGCTCCAGGACAGTTGAAATGCATCCCCCAGCACCCCCTGCATCGGACACTGGAGGCTGCAGAATGACGGGCAATGTGCGTTCTCGCAAGTGGCAAACAAGTCTGACTGAGGAGCTCCCCACATCCGGAAGACGTGAAGAACCACGTCCAGATGGAGACGCCACTCGTGATCGGTCGAGATTGCCGACTGAGTCTGTTCACACGCATGTTGAGCACGCCGGCCAGGTGGTTTGCCACTATGCAAATCCGATGGTCCTGTGCCCAGGAGCAGAGCTGCAGAGCCTCTCTGCAGAGAAGGTATGACCCTACTCCTCCCTGCTTGTTGATGTACCACATTGTGGTAGTGTTATCTGTTAAGGCTTGTACTGACTGACTGAATAATGGAGAGGAGGAGGGCCTTGAGAGCCAGACGTATCACCCGCAGTTCTAAGAGATTGATGTGAAACATCTGTTCTACTGGAGACCAAAGGCCTTTGACCTCCAGGACCCCCAGGTGAGCTCCCAACCCTAGAGTGGAAGCATCAGTTATGACTGTGATCACCGGAGGTGGAAGACAAAATGGCCTTCCTTGAGAGAGTTTGCCGTCCACAGTCCACCATTGCAAATCCACTGCAGCGCCTCTGGAGATCGTTATCGACTCTTCAAGATATCCTTTGTGTTGAAACAACTGCTTGCGGAGGCACCACTGGAGGGCCCTCATGTGCCAACGTGAGTGAGCGACCAACAGAATACAGGAAGGGAACAGACTGAGCAGACATAGGTCCTTGAGGACTGGAACAGTCGCTCCCTTTTGAAACATTGGAATCATTGCCTGGAGGAGGGTTGGTTCGATTCAATGTCGTGTCCAGCACTGCCCCTATGAACAGGAGATGCTGGGAGGGCTCCAGGTGAGACTTGGGCACGTTTACCGTAAAGCCTAGGCTGAACATCAACTGGGTTGTCACCTGCAGATGGTGCAGCACGAGCTCTGGGGACCCGGCCTTGATCAGCCAATCGTCCAGGTAAGGGAATACAGATATTCCTTCCTTCTGAGGTCTGCTGCAACCACTGCCATCACCTTCGTGAAGACACAAGGGGTGGAAATAAGACCAAAAGGAAGGACCGCAAACTGGTAGTGTTGCAACCCTACCACCAACCGGAGATACTTCCTGTGCGACTTCAGAATACGGATATGAAAATATGCATCTTGTAAGTTGATAGACGCCATCCAGTCTTCCTTGTTCAACGCAAGAAGCACCTGTGCTAGGGTCAGAATTTTGAACTTTTCCTGCTTGAGGAACCAAATCAAAATCCTCACATCCAGGATAGGCCTCAAATGACCATCCTCCTTGGGAATCAGGAAATACCTTGAATAACATCCCTGATCCCTTTCCTGCTCTGGAACCAGCTTCACTGCACCTTTTAACAAAAGAGCATGCACCTCCTGCTGAAGCAACAGGAGATGCTCTTCTCTGTCAAATGAATGACGGGGAGGGAGGGGGGAAGAAAACTTCCAAAATGGAAGGGCATAACCTTTTTTCACTATGCTCAACACCCAATAGTCTGATGTAATTAACTCCCACTCGTGGAGAAAATATAACAGCCTTCCTCCTACGGGTATAGCATGCTTGTGAATGGAGTGAGAACTAGAGCAGCTTCCCTGGTTGGATTCCCCCAGAGGATGAGGATGAGGCGGAAGGCTGCTATGCGGCTCCTCACATTCTAACTCTCCCATGGCCCCTATAAGACCTGGAGAGGGGGTTGACAGGCTGCTGGAAATGGGACTGTTGACTCCCACTGTCGCGTGGGCTCTCATTATCCTAAATGAGACTACTGGATTTCTAGGCAGCAGGATCGATAACGGTGTGGGGGACTGAGTCTGACCCACTTGTAAAGAACTCTGTCACCCTAAATCCGGTTTCTGCTCCGGCTAACTAGCAGTGCCTCATTTCTACGGATTCTAGGATATAGTGTGTAAGTAGCCAATAAAGGCCAGGTCGGACCATCATTACTCAACGGACTTAACCTCACTTGTGCTACTGTATGTGGGAGGGCGCCATCAAGCCAAATATGGTGTTCTTGATAAGACAGAGGTATCTCTAAGTAAGCGTAAGCCCTGTATTGTCCAGGGACATTCGCAACAGTGTATTCGTGAAAAGTATTTGTACCCCCATCAACTGCTGGAAACACGACCCAAGAATAAAAAAGTTCTGTCCTATAGGCTGCATGGGCGTCCACCACAAAAGTGACTGGACCCCCCTGGACTGTCAGTCCATGTGCTATCAGATGTCCTGTGAGCGGGTGACGCATATTGATTGCTATAGTCACTACATTAGGATTCGCCATTTGTAAAAAATAGCTCTAGGTCAGAGAAGGCACACCAATATCGGGGTTTTTCCTTTCAAAGTTCAAGCTTGAACAACCAACCACTAAGCAATAGGATGTACCTATCCCGTGGTGGCGGAAACCCTCAGCCCCACAGACGTCTCCGCGTACGGAACCGAGGCGTCAAACTATATATGAGACTGAGAGAGTCAGTCGGACCTAAACATTAGAGCCAGACCAATCGTTGGCGGCGCCATGTCACATGGGCATCTATTCTCTACGGGTATAGCATGCTTGTGAATGGAGTGAGAACTAGGGCAGCTTCCCTGGATGGATTCCCCAGAGGATGAGGATGAGGCGGAAGGCTGCTATGCGGCTCCTCACATTCTAACTCTCCCATGGCCCCTATAAGACCTGGAGAGGGGGTTGACAGGCTGCTGGAAATGGGACTGTTGCCTACCACTGTCGCGTGGGCTCTCATTATCCTAAATGAGACTACTGGATTTCTAGGCAGCAGGATCGATAACGGTGTGGGGGACTGAGTCTGACCCACTTGTAAAGAACTCTGTCACCCTAAATCCGGTTTCTGCTCCGGCTAACTAGCAGTGCCTCATTTCTCCCACGGGGAAGAAATGATTAGGCAGCCGAGCGCATGACATCTTTGGAACTTCTCAGGGAAGTCGTGGTCACTCAGATCCAAACCAACTCTCTCATTTACATTATGATCTCATATACAAATGACAAAGACAGTATAAGTTTTATATAATGTTTTAATAAAACGACTGTATTTTAGATAATAAGGCGTGAGACGCAATAACCAGAACAATACAACATAGTAGGATTGAAATAGTCACCAGGAGAGTAAAACATAAGAACAAAGCTATCATAGTGGCTAACAGTTTCTACTGTCCCTCTGCTTGTTCTATTTAGAGCACAGCATGTTAAGCTTCTAGCTTGCCTTTCCGTATCACTGGGGAGACATCATCCCTCATACCTGAGCAAAGGCCTGTGATCTGGTTCAGCATCTGCAACGAGGAAGTCAGCATCTAGTTGTGGTTCCCTGGTCAGAATCTCCCTCTTGCGTGTATTGGGACAAGGAAGTGATTTTATAACTAACATGTCATTGTGATCACAAAATGTCCCTACGCAGGAATGCCAAATCTAAACTCCTACCACGTCTATCGGCAATGTACCAGACTGTATCCTTGACTGAAGCACAGAGTGAATATGTTATGGAGAACTCCAGTGCTGAAGTAGGCAAAACAGTGTGATATGAATAAAAAACAACACCGTAGAACTGGCTATTTGAAAAATAACAGTACGAAGCCTAATGAAAAGCCTTTAGAGCAAAGTGCACAGAGGCTCTAAGCTGTCAGCAAATGAATAAAATACATTCAGGGCAAAGTGCACAAAGGCCTAAAGCCTGAAGCTAATGTGCAAAGGATACGTAAAACTAACCACACTACACCCTCCCCTTGTCGGTAGCAAGTGGTTCCAATAATATAAAAGCATGCCCCAAATATAAACAATATATTTCGACAAGGTAAGAAGACAACAAAGTCATAAATTTAGGAAACATGTGACGATAAAGCCAAATTCAATATAGGGTCAATTTTGCCGGAGGGAAAAAAAAAATCCAATTGTCAGACAGAAGCAATAGAACGTAGGAGCTCCTCCACTTCGATATATGTTAATATCGGAAGAACCACGCCACAAAGTACCATGGAGCAGGTGTGTTCCAAAGCCCCAAAACCATTCAGGGCAGCACCCCGTGCAGGGCCAATGAAAGAGACAATACCATCTTCCTCCAGGAAGGGAATCTCATAAACCGCCTCACGAAGCAAACGCAACCGTAGTGCACAAGTCTGGGAATGAGCCCTAATCGGGAACATCAGCAGATCAGGATCGACCACTGGAGGGCGCTGCAGTGAGAGGCAGAAAGCCAGTGCATGTTCAAACGAGCACGAAAGGCACCGAAACACAGGTTGCACACAATCCAAAACCGGTCTGAATGACAGAGACCAGTCACACTCCAAATGGTCCAGGAGTGTAGCTCCAAAATGCTGCATCATGCGTTCACGACACAGCTGCGCTGACGGGAGCAGCAATATAGGATCTCGTCGTGGCGGGACAGCCATTGCGAAAAAATAGCAACAATAGCAAGACTCCAGCCAACAAAGCCAAAGTAATCGGGAAACCCCCAAAAACGTTTCCGAAAATAGAGTGTATAGCCGAAGGTATCAAACCGAATATGGAAGAGAAGGTGTGAGCGAAACCAACACCAACGGCTTTGAAAAAATGAGCAATACCAGCAGTGCTGGATGCATTAAATATACGTCCCACAAGTTCACCGAAGTGACTTGGAAAGTTAGTATTCAAAAGGGACTGTATCTCCGCCGATGTAAGGGCCACATGCTTTTGAAACAATAAAGCTTTCAGCCGACTCAACTTGTCGAAATCAACCTTGGAAGTAGCAATATGAGGCCAGATGTCTGCTACCTCCCTAATTTGAGTGGGGGGAAACAACACATTCCCGCAACACGTAACGGCCTTGATGACAACGACAACGTAAACTATTCCGGCACGCATGCCACAGCAGCGTTCGCTGTTAAGAACAATGTAACTGCCTTTAGAAAGCAACTGGAAAGTGTTTTTAATAACCGGGACTGGAACACCCTTCAAATAACAAGCTAAGTTAGCAATCGAAGCGTTACACGCTCCGTGCAAGGACAGCTGTTTACAAACCATGGAATGGCTGACAGAAGCTTTGCATTCGCAACCGCTAAGAAAAACCTCCCTCAAACCATTAACACATCTGTATTGAAAAGGAAGCTCCCACACCTCGTGTATGTAACTGTCTCCCAATAGTTCATATCTACCCACCGGAATGTGCTTCAAACAAGAAGTAAATTGCAGAGTGGAGATAGGCAAATTAATAACCCCATGAATCAACCACTCAGCTGACGGAATCTCAGCCACCGTGAAAGGCAGTTTCTCCAATTTCTCAATATTCAACATAACATATGTCGCTTCCTTTTTAGCCATCAACTGTTGTTGACGAGGAAAAATTAAAGGAGATAAAAATCTCTCTGGCACAAATGTGCTGCCATGGAACGCGACCGGCCTTCAAGGTTTGAAGAGTCCAACCCAGCTGCATGATGGACCGCGTCTGACTCTGCCCATGATATAAAGAAGACATGTCCGATTTAATAATGTCAATAGCAGAGGAAACAATACTGTAAATCGTGTAAACACGGTCAGAAAGGGTATGCATGCCATTATCAACAACAGACAAAGTCTGCAGCAGATTTTCCTGATCAATCTGCCTCAACCGGGCTGCAGCCTCCTGTTGTGAAAGTTTCCAAATCTCATTATAAACTTCGTATAAAAACCTTTTCTTCCGTGGTACCTTGGGACCTGACAAAAAATCTTGTAAATCAGTACCATTAGACAGTAACTTGAGATGTGACTTAACTGCATCCAGCGTGGATGACTTCAACCATTGTTGACAAAGCTTCCCCACGCTGTACGTAGTTATAATATCAGCATGTTCTGGTGAAATGTAACGAGGGTCTGCCCTACTAGTCCTGAACCCCCCTGAAGAGGTGACAAAACGTTGATGACACTCATTAGTGTCTATGGGCCATAATAACCACCCGCCCGGATGTAACGATGAAGTGTTAAGCGTACCATTCTGGACCCAATGTGTAAATTCACTAAAAGTAGCATTCACATAGTGCTGCCAGTTGTTTAATTTGGAAGGGACAGGTATACTAGGCAAATTCAACTCTCTAATTGTCGCCAAGCCTAAACAGCTAGTCTGTTGTACCGTGTCATTGAGGAAAATCATGTGCACAGGGATAATACATGCTCTAAATAATGTATCCCTGCCTTACATCTGCCAATTTTTCGTACCCCAAACACTTTTCAAGTCAACAGTCTTTAACCAGTATTCATACCCCTCGACCGAAAGTTTATATACAAACAAATTTGAATACAGTAATTTAGTTTCGGTCAATAAAATTTGCTTATTAGAATACGGTGCAACTTTAAAATAGTAAGACTTAGCATTCCGCTGATCATGCCCAGAAAAATATGCAAATTTATCATAATACGTTTTCGAACTCCCTTGTGGAGGAGTCGAGCAATGTTCCCATTGCACATAATTAAATATGGACTTAGGGCTACTAGCTTTATGAATAAAGTGGTGTCCATAGTAGTTGTAGCAAAATATGTCACCATGATTATCTCTAAATTGGTAAGCATCTTCATAGTCATAGACAGTATAATATTGCAAATCTGTTAGCACAGAATCTACTGTCTTCACATCCCAATCATCAGAAACAATGCCTGGTATAACAATATCATTCATTGATAACTTGAGGACATACGGTATTTGAATCAATTCAGTGGGACCATATATATCAAACATTACTTTATCCCACACAATGCCATCCGGAATCGGTATTGCAGAAATGTTCACATTGGACAAGTCTCTTCGAACCATATGAGACGAAAAATGTGGCCTCAACACAGTCTCCACGAGCTCAATGTCAGATCGATCAGGAAGAAAATGACCATGTATTACTAGAAAAAAAGTAACCACAAATCCCAACCATAAAAAAATAGTCATTACAGACATAAAAAGCCACAAATAGTTCCAAGGAAAAACAAAATATGTGCGTTTAAGCCAACCCAGCAGCTTACGTGGACCCCGGACAGAAGACATCGAGGACGAAGAGCTGGACACTGCTTCATCAGTGTCGTTGAAGCAGCCAGAGGCAGTTCATGCAAAAGGTGCAATTGTGAACAAAGAAGCAGATGGAGGCTCTCTCCTAGGCACGCTATAAACCACATGTTCAGAAACATCAGTAGAACGTACAGCAACTTGATCAAAAGATTCCATATTAATCGTTGTCTGTGGAACAATCGCAAGATCATCTTCCACCCTCCCCAAGCTCGGAGAGGAAACAGTGTCGGTGTAAATCACCTGCAGCGGGACTTCTTCCCCAGTAGTGAGAGGAATGCCGGAACTACTGGGTGTCCCTCTTGGTCTGCTGTGCAGAATCGTCCACATGTTGTAACTTGACATTATCAATGGAAACAAAGCGATTTCCTTTGGCCCCTTGCAGCGGCGGTAAAATCACAGTTCTCGTGCCGCTCACCCCTAACACAGGGACAGGTGCTCGATAAGAAGGACCAAATTCTTTCTTTACTGCGACCTTTTCATGCACTAGATCCCCAATCCTGGGTATCCAACCAGTAGGTGTCACTGGCTCATCCTTAATTCCTGAGGAGGCAGCACTTGCAGAAGAGTTATCTTCACGGAATTGTTGTAAATCCTGCAAAACAGTGACACGATCATTTATGTCAAAGGGCGTAACTGCCGCCTCCACACCAGGACCATCTAGATCAGGAACATACATTCGTGTTCCAAACAGGCACTCATATGAAGTACGACCCCCAAGTGACCGTCTAGGCAAGTTATTAAGTGCTCTCTGTACTTCATATAGGTGGGCTAGCCAACCACGACCCGTACCTATAACTCTGGCCGTTAAGGATTGCTTTAAATCACGATTTAAACGCTCCACAACAGAATTTCCCTCGGGATGAAATGGAGACGAGAATTGGAGTTGGACCCCCAACGAAGCCATGGTGTCCCTGAATGCCTTAGTGGCGAAAGCAGGGCCCTGGTCCGAATGAAAAGCCGCAACTGCAAATGTATCGACAAAGATGCGCAAATCTTTAATAACAGTCCGAGCGTCAGCCGAGCGTTGTGGCCATACCCACACAAATCTGGAGCACGAATCTACAGCAACCAATATATATTTGTATGCACTATCTGGTGTCAGCGGACCACAATGATCCAAGTACACACACTGTAAAGGTTTGTTTGAAATCAGAAGTGGCGTCTGCTGCGGGTGTCTAGCCGACGAAGCTTTAATCTGTTGACAAATGTCACAACAAAGGACATATTGCTTTGTCTCTTTATAGAGGCCAGGCCACCAGTAACGAGCCTGTAAAAGCAAAATTGTGGCAGCCACACCAGCATGTGCAGACGCCACCCCCTCATGTGCTGCAGAAATTAATCGAGGTCTCCCAATTTTATTGGGTAGTTCGCGTACACCAATGCCTGGAATATTAACAACAGCATTTAGCGCACTATTCAAGCAGTAACCATATTTAGAAGGAAATCCTTTGGGAAACGGCGTGCCATCAGC
The DNA here is from genome assembly GCF_031143425.1 of Pleurodeles waltl. Lineage (NCBI taxonomy): Eukaryota > Metazoa > Chordata > Amphibia > Caudata > Salamandridae > Pleurodeles > Pleurodeles waltl. Next base: position 82,675,517 of record NC_090450.1, on the reverse strand, counting down.
CGTAGCTTTTATGGCAGCCGAAATCTCTGTGTCTGGTTTGGAACTCGAACGAGTCACTGCGGCCACAGTGGCGACAGCCACTGCCGACTTGGCGGCTTCATCAGCCAAAGTATTCCCAGCAACATGTATTCCAACGCGCTGGTGTCCAAGTGTATGCACAACATGGACCTTAGGAAGCGTTTCTTTCAGATCCGTAACCTTACCCCACAACAATTTGTGTTTAATGGTGTTGCCTTTAGAATCTCTGAACCCATTCAACTTCCAATAGTGCAGATATTCATTGAAAGACTGAACACAGTAGTAGGAGTCACAGACCAGCAAGGTCAAAATCGCCGGATCCGCGTGCTCTAACGCTAACAATAGAGCTTTGAGCTCAGCCAGCTGCGCCGTGCAATCTCCCAAGGTTTTAGTATAAGTATGTCGGGGGCAGAACACTTCCCCTCCATAGTGCCGCTCACCACCGCACATGCAGCAGAATACTGTTGTTTAGTCCCAACCGCTGGTTGCGCAGAGCCATCGGTATACATGACCACCTGATATTGGTCAATAGGCAATGTGCCAGCAGGAATTGGGTACTCTATTTCATATTGAAGAAATTCTTGAGTCTGCAGTTTAGGGTCAAATATGTAATCTACATCAGTGGCTGTCAAAGACGTAGCCCATTGTATCCATCGCGGGTGTAAAGCTTTCGAATTAGGAACACTCGCTTTTGTAACAGCCTCTAAGGCCGGAATCGGGGAAACGACAATGATGCGTTGGCCATGGGCAAGCGGTCTTTCTTTAATTACAGCCATCTGTACTGCAGTGAGTATTTTCTCAGTCTGTGCAAATCGTTGTTCGGCAGCAGAATACAAGTGGGACTTGTATGCAATCGGGACTGTCTCACCCTCATTAAAGGTGACATACGTAAACCCAACAGCCCCAGGTATCACCCTGATGACTAAATGAGTCTTATTGTCCCGTGTGTGTAAGTGTTTAACTGCTAAGAGATCAGTCTGTAACTCTCGCAGTATGTGTGTATGCTCAATCGTCCAAAATCTACTCGAAAAATTCGGGCGAATCAGTTCGTATAAGGGTTTTATACACGTAGCATAATCAGGAATGTAAGTTCTGACAAAATTCAGAAACCCCAACAATGACTGGAGCTTCCGAACCGTATTAGGAGGCTGCAATAAAGCACATTTCTCCAAAAAATGTGGCGCTAGGCTCTTGCCCTCACTCGACAACTCATATCCCAGGAAAATGACGCTGAGGAAGGCAATCTTTGATTTTTTCAAATTAAATTTATAGCCAATATCAGCAAACCCCACAACAATGCGCGATACGCGCCTTAGATGTTGCAGAATCTCATCGTCTGTCAAATATATGTCATCAACATATGATAACGCTTCAGGGTCCAACTCGTGCAGCATTTCAGTCACACGAGCCGAAAACAGTCCTGGGCTATTCTTATAACCCTGAGGCAAACAACAAAAAAAATTCTGAGAGCCAAACGCACTGAAACTGGTATAGTCCCGACTTTCGACACTATATTTTGGCAGAAAAATCCATTCGAGATATCCAACGTTGTTTTGTATTTCTTACGCACTATATTGTTCATAAGCGCAGCGCTATGTGAATTCTGTATTGCATATGTGCGTGTGTGACTATTCAAATGTCTGTAATCCACCACTATCCTATATGAATGGTCCGGTTTATCAACCGGAAATAAGGGATTATTCATCGGCGATACACAGGGCTCAATTACACCCTGGTACTCTAATTGTGTAAGAATTTTCCTAACCGATGCCCTTGCCTCAAATTTAATAGGATATTGCGGCTGTGGCTGAGGTGTGCCCTTTATTGGAATTACATGATAAGGTGATTGTCTATCCCACCCCACGTTATTTCTATATAGGGCGGGAGCCTGTGCTAGAGCCCATGTTTTACCATAGGACTCCGCTAGCTCTCTCGGAACAAGTGGTGAGAAGGAAGGTACAATAACATCCTCCCCAACCGGACAGTCGTGAACAAAGTCAGGTGGCCAATCCTGTTCGGCCAACAGAACATCATATGATTTTACCACATGGTCCCAAAAGATGGCGTGTACAATGCGGTCAATGTCCCCTTCTAATCGTAGAGTCACTTGATATACTCTAGCAGGATCAGAGACTCGCATGTCCGCCGTTTCGACTTGTATGAAATCATCAGTTGCTTTCACCTCCAGATGCTCTAGAAGACTCCGGCGAACTATTGTGACCTCTGCCGCGCTGTCTAACAGTGCTAACGCCCATGTCTTGTTCGTCAAGAGAACTCTCTTCTTGAGCAGCATGTCTAACTGAGACTGCTGCCACTTTCTTCTTTTTAAATTGCTGTTTTTGTTGCAGCGGTTTCTCTTCTTGTTTAACAGAAACCTCCGCTGAGCATTGTGAATCCTGTCTCGGTTTCACGTACTCCGTCCTCCGCTCTGACCGCCCACCTCTCTCACTTCTCTTCTCTGAGGAGTCCTGAAAGGAACGAGATTGGCGTGTATCAGTATATTGATATCTATCAGGCGTCTTCAAATTATCCCTATTCCTGAGATTATACCTATTCTGCGGGGTCTCCGGTTGCGGAGACTGTCCCCCATCTTTTTTAGGTGTTTGCTGTTTCTTTTCCCAGCGCTTTTTTGTACCCTCAGGTTGCTGTTGCTTAGCATTATCTTTATTATTTTTACCCTGCAATTGGGGTTTTTGAGGTCTAGCCCCTAGGCTATCGCGACCAATACTGGAATATGTCTCTGCTATTATTCTCGGAAGTTCCCACTCTTGATTAATCTGCAGAACATCCCGAAGACGCATTCGCACTGCTAGTGCTACTGCCTCTCCCTTGAGATTACTCAAAATAATAGAATAAACTGCGGCAAAATTGCCCATTAACTGCATGCCCAAATCTAAGGCAGGGGCAGCCCCATATTCACCTTGAATTTGTTTAAGCACTTCCGGTAAATTAGCTAATGTCGGTGTACCGTGTGCCGTAGAATAGAGCGTGGCAAACACCGTGCCCCAGGTATTACAAAGGTCCACCGGAGGAACCATGCCATACGGCAAACACATCGTCAAAATTCTATGTTTATCCTGAGGTCCCGTATGGGGAAATACTGCTTCCAGCGTATTAATTTTTTGCGCCAGCCAAAATGGAGTCTCCTCACGTTTAGCCGGTACCTTACCCATAACTGAGTGTACAGTGGGCGGATTGATTCCTGGAACCACTGCTTGTGGGTGCGCCGGAGCAGCACACGCTGCATTAGTATTTAATGTCTGCATTACAAACTGAACCAGTCTTCTGTATGTAGTTGCTAAGTCTATATATAAACGACGCACATCAGCCACTGCCAAATTTGCAACCGCAGGATATGGTGTGTAAGTAGCCAATAAAGGCCAGGTCGGACCATCATTACTCAACGGACCTAACCTCACTTGTGCTACTGTATGTGGGAGGGCGCCATCAAGCCAATTATGGTGTTCTTGATAAGACAGAGGTATCTCTAAGTAAGCGTAAGCCCTGTATTGTCCAGGGACATTCGCAACAGTGTATTCGTGAAAAGTATTTGTACCCCCATCAACTGCTGGAAACACGACCCAAGAATTAAAAAGTTCTGTCCTATAGGCTGCATGGGCGTACACCACAAAAGTGACTGGACCCCCCTGGACTGTCAGTCCATGTGCTATCAGATGTCCTGTGAGCGGGTGACGCATATTGATTGCTATAGTCACTACATTAGGATTCGCCATTTGTAAAAAATAGCTCTAGGTCAGAGAAGGCACACCAATATCGGGGTTTTTCCTTTCAAAGTTCAAGCTTGAACAACCAACCACTAAGCAATAGGATGTACCTATCCCGTGGTGGCGGAAACCCTCAGCCCCACGGACGTCTCCGCGTACGGAACCGAGGAGTCAAACTATATATGAGACCGAGAGAGTCAGTCGGACCTAAACATTAGAGCCAGACCAATCGTTGGCGGCGCCATGTCGCATGGGCATCTATTCTCTACGGGTATAGCATGCTTGTGAATGGAGTGAGAACTAGGGCAGCTTCCCTGGATGGATTCCCCCAGAGGATGAGGATGAGGCGGAAGGCCGCTATGCGGCTCCTCACATTCTAACTCTACCATGGCCCCTATAAGACCTAGAGAGGGGGTTGACAGGCTGCTGGAAATGGGACTGTTGCCTACCACTGTCGCGTGGGCTCTCATTATCCTAAATGAGACTACTGGATTTCTAGGCAGCAGGATCGATAACGGTGTGGGGGACTGAGTCTGACCCACTTGTAAAGAACTCTGTCACCCTAAATCCGGTTTCTGCTCCGGCTAACTAGCAGTGCCTCATTTCTCCCACGGGGAAGAAATGATTAGGCAGCCGAGCGCATGACATCTTTGGAACTTCTCAGGGAAGTCGTGGTCACTCAGATCCAAACCAACTCTCTCATTTACATTATGATCTCATATACAAATGACAAAGACAGTATAAGTTTTATATAATGTTTTAATAAAACGACTGTATTTTAGATAATAAGGCGTGAGCTGCAATAACCAGAACAATACAACATAGTAGGATTGAAATAGTCACCAGGAGAGTAAAACATAAGAACAAAGCTATCATAGTGCCTAACAGTTTCTACTGTCCCTCTGCTTGTTCTATTTAGAGCACAGCATGTTAAGCTTCTAGCTTGCCTTTCCGTATCACTGGGGAGACATCATCCCTCATACCTGAGCAAAGGCCTGTGATCTGGTTCAGCATCTGCAACGAGGCAGTCAGCGTCTAGTTGTGGTTCCCTGGTCAGAATCTCCCTCTTGCGTGTATTGGGACAAGGAAGTGATTTTATAACTAACATGTCATCGTGATCACAAAATGTCCCTACGCAGGAATGCCAAATCTAAACTCCTACCACGTCTATCGGCAATGTACCAGACTGTATCCTTGACTGAAGCACAGAGTGAATATGTTATGGAGAACTCCAGTGTTGACGTAGGCAAAACAGTGTGATATGAATAAAAAACAACACCGTAGAACTGGCTATTTGAAAAATAACAGTACGAAGCCTAATAAAAAGCATTTAGAGCAAAGTGCACAGAGGCTTTAAGCTGTCAGCAAATGAATAAAATACATTCAGGGCAAAGTGAACAAAGGCCTAAAGCCTGAAGCTAATGCGCAAAGGATACGTAAAACTAACCACACTACACCACAAAAGGATGACCCACAGCCAAATCCTCTGAATCTTCGGAAAGATCTGAAGGGCAAAGATGAAGCCTGGAGGCCCAAAGATTTTGCAGTGGCCATGCTATCCTTGAATCGTTCCAGGGCTGAGTCCGCCTTTGCCCCAAACAGTCTTGCACAATCAAATTGGAGGTCCATCAATGTAGCCTGAACATCAAAGGAAAAACTAGAACCTCTGAGCCAAGCATGCCTCCTAGTCACAGCAGAAGTCCCCATGGCTCTAGCAACCGAGTCTGCAGTGTCCAGACCTGATTGAATCACCTGCTTTGCTGACCCTTGCAGCAACTGTCCTGCAACAGTTTGCTAAAATGCTCCTGAACTTCCTGCGGCAATTTTAGGACAACTTCCTTTGCTGTATCCAATAGGGAATAGATATATCTCCCCAGTACACATGTTGCATTCAGAGATTTTAAGGCGATGCTTCCTGAGGAGAAGCACTTCTTAGCAGACTGCTCCATGCGCTTCAGCTCCCTATCAGATGGTGTTGTAGGGAACGATCCCAGAGCGGACCTTGCAGAACAAGAGCTTGAACTACAAAGAAAGCTTTCTGATGCTGGGACAGAAACTGCTGATCACCCGGAGTAACCTTATACCTTCTGGCTACAGTCTTAGAACCGCAGGTGTCGTAACCAGTTTCTTCCATATCTCTAATATGGGCTCTGTCAGGGCATCATTGAAGGGGAGGAAGGGCTCAGAAGAGGAAGCAGATGAATACAAAACTTCTATCAAAATATTGGTATTTAACTCTGATGCAGGAAGTGGCAAGTCCAAAAATTCTGCCCCCTTCCTTATTACCCCATGTTATGTAGTTGCTTTTGCCGAGAGTTCACCTTCAGGGGATAAAAGCTCCCACTCAGGGGACGTATCTAACCCACTAGCAGAGTCTAAGCCCTGGAAATCACCTGAAGGCCCCGGGATTTTTCCTTTCTTCAATTGCTGTTGTTCTTGATACTGTTGCTCCTCCAGAAGTCTCAAGGCCCTCCTTCTCGACCTCAGCCTGGACTCCAAATGAGGCGTTGATGTCAAAGAGGCAGGGTGTTGTGTGTGTAAGCACATTCCTTGATGGAATGTATGGCTAGTGACGCGTGGGAGTTCCAATGTCTACGATGTTGGAATTCTCTTGGAGTCAGTTGAGCCAGGACGCACAGCTGTACAGACCTGTTCCCTTTCACTGTACTGGCGTTCTTAATTAAAGTACTCACCTCGGCTCTCATCCTTCCGTTCACACCACTACACAGGGTTCAAAGGAGAAGGTAACATCGGCGGTGGAGGGGAGGGAGTCAAATCCACACTCCGAGCCGATGTAGCGCGTCAGGGTCCATCCAGCGTCGAAATCGACTTTGTTGACGCTGCTGGCGCCCTCATCAGGGGTAGAGGTGGTGACATCATCGGCGGTGAGCCAGTAACCTCACAAGGAGTTGCTGGTAAAAAGGGCATGAATCGGGCCTGCATATAGGGCGCCGGCAAACCCTAGCGTGAAATCCAATGAACCAGTGGGACCAGCAGGTACACTAGCGGGGACCGTTGTCCTATTAAAAATGCTAAACATAGCATTGATAAATATAGATGGATCTGCTCCCGGAGCCGGGAAGGCAGGATACCCTTGTTCCCCTTGCGGTGGCTGCACTGGATCAGTTGCTCGAACTCCAAACTCCTGACAATGAGAGGATGCAGGAGAGAAATGAGCTGTTGGACTTGCTGGCAACTCGGAGAACCCGATCAAAGTCAGTGCCGGAGATGCCTCCGGGACTGTGGCTGAGGAGACATGGTGGGGCTGACCTTCCACGTCGTGTGGCATTGTCTTGGAGGAGACTGAGACCGATCTCGGGATAAACTGCGCCGTGACTCATGCTGTTGGCATCGCTTCTTATGAAACCTTGAAGATCTGTGCAACAAAGTGTCCCGTGTCCTCGACCTTTGCCGACCTCTTTTCTCCTTCTTAGCTTTTGCTAGGAAAAGCTTAGCCTCTCCTTCCTTCAGAGCTTTTGGGTTCATACGTTGGCAGGACGGGAAACCTGCCACATCGTGGTCAGAGCTCAGACACCAGAGGCAACTCTTGTGTGGATCCATCACCAACACGTGGCCTCTGCACTCGCTACAAGGTTTAAAATTGGATTTCTTTGGTGGAGACATAGCAGCACTACAAACAATTCCCTCGATACAGTTGAGAAACTACGGAGAGGTAGTAAAACCGTTAGCGCCAAAGGCATGGAAAAAAGGGAACTGACGTCAGCGTGCCAGCGAGGACGTCTTATGGCTCCAATTATGTCAGACAGAGCCGCTTGCAGAGCTGTGCAATTGTGAACACCTCATCGACGTAGAGAGCTAGAAAAAAAAATTCAGTTGAAGGTTGGCAATTTGGGAAAATTCATAAGGTGAGGAATCCAAAGGTAGGTGTATCTATCAGAAATTTCCTTTTAGCACTGTTTGCAGATCAGTGCATTTGAGGGCAAAGTTTTCATTTTCCTAATTAGTGTTATTATGAGAAAGCATCATTATCAGTGATGTACGAGGGTAATGTTATCATGCTCCTTTTGTTTTATGTCGACAAGAACAGAATGCAAACATGTCAGGTATTTGTTTTGTAATTGCTGACACATGTATATTTAGGTACATATTCGTGGCAGGATTCCTGCACAAACAATAGCATGTGCCCTATAAAAACACCTCACAAGATCAAGGTCGTTAGAGGGGGTTCCACAGGATAGACCATCTAGACTCCACACCGCTTTGCAGCAAATTACAGCCATGAGTCTCTATGATTCCTGATTTGGAGACTAAGGGGGTCATTCAGACTCCCGCCGGCCGCGGTAACCGCAGGGCCGGCGGGAGCCGCTGAATGTCCGCACCGCGGTCAAATGACCGCGGTGCACATTCTGAGTTTCCCGCTGGGCTGGCGGGGGACCGCCAGAAGGCCGCCCGCCCACCCAGCGGGAAACCCCCTTCCACAAGGATGCGGAGTGGAAAGGGTGCGACGGGTGCAGTTGCACCCGTTGCGATTTTCAGTGTCTGCTATGCAGACACTGAAAATCTCAATGGGGCCCTGTTAGGGGGCCCCTGCAGTGCCCATGCCAGTGGCATGGGCACTGCAGGGGCCCCCAGGGGCCCCACGACACCCGTTCCCACCATCCTGTTCCTGGCGGTTTTTACCGCCAGGACCAGGATGGCGGGAAGGGGGTCGGAATCCCCATGGTGGCGCTGCCTGCAGCGCCGCCATGGAGGATTCCTCAGGCCAGGGGAAAACCGGCGGGAAACCGCCGGTTTCCCTTTTCTGACCGCGGCGGTGGCCTGGATGCACCGCAGGCCTGTTGGCGGTGCATCCGCGGTCCCCGGCCCTGGCGGTCTATGACCACCAGGGTCGGAATGACCCCCCTAAGGGGCCGATCTCGTCCCAAGGTAATGGGGCGTTTCTCATGGACACTGTACTGGCAGATTAGGCTCATTGTGCTCAGCTCTCGCTTCAGCGTAGGGTTTAGGCCTTATTACAAGAAATTGCATATTTCACATTATTGCAATATGTTGGGGGTTTTCATATTTACCACTTTTATCCTCACCATTCTGCTTCTGTTATTTCTCATTGTCATAATCATTGCAGCACTGCATTTTATCGTAGATTGCAGTCTTTTCAATACATATATTGAAAACTGTCCTGCATCTTCTTCATTGCCTGTGTGTGTGTAAGAGACTCGTTTCTAACGAGAGAAAAGGGGTAAGATTTGGTACACCACAACCCCCCTGAGAGGTCTCCAGAGTCCATCTGCTAGACTGCCAGAAATCACTTTTACTACTTAGGGTTTGGGTGAGGTACTACCAGAGAGACGGGAGTTTTGGGATGACAGCTTCTAACTGACCTCGGAGTGAATCAGTCCCCTACGAACAAAAGAGTTGCAGCCCCTAATCCAGCAGTCTCACTGAGAGACAAGGGTAATTCACGACAAGCTCTGTCGGTTACAAAAATAAATACACTCTTATAGACTCTGAACAGAATACGTGATCTTTATGCAGCCATTCAGCGGTAAACCCATGGCGTAATTTTGCAGTACAATCAATAATGTAACTTTACTGTATGGGGCGCAGTTCCCCATCTAAACATGAATCATATGAATTATCATTGATGCACAGAGAATGATGCAGTTTACACCATCATGGCAACACCAGCTCCTTTTTATATTTAGGTATCAGTTTATGTGTTATGAGTTTATAGGTGTGTTAATCTTCTGGCCAAGTTCCAGAGAAGACCACCAGACCCTATGTTCCAGGACGTTTTTGGAAAGGGCCTTTCTGTTTAACTGCAGGCCCATTTCTTCCCTATTTCCGATGAACAATTGTTTTAGCGCCAACCTCTCCCTTCTCATTGCTGTCCTTGAAAACATGCATATCTGTTGTCCAACCAAGATTGATTTAGGCTCTGGCCTCCTCTCTGATGGCAGCCATTGTTCCTGTTTCTACCGCCCCCCCTCTAACTACCACTTCCCAGTCCCAGTCTCCTCAACCCCATCCCATCCCAGGCACACATACTGACGAGCATGCACACAAGACAACACCCAAGAGTGGCACAGGCAAACACAAGCACCACAATTCATCCCACAGCACTCACGCAAACACCAGACAGTTGCAGACACAACAACATCCAATGCCTCCCCCTGCTCCTCCTCCTCCTCCTCCACTTCCCCCAGTCACGTCCATACTTACACCTGCATGCACCGCATCAACATCCCCCAGCAGTATCACCACACCAAGCAGCACACTCACCTCACTAGCAGCCACCTCCACAACATCCATGCAACCGTCCCGTGTCCTCTCCCACCCTGTGTCTCCCCTTCTAAAGAACATAAACGCAAGCACTCACACACCCAACAGCCATTCACCTCACAGCATACTGCCCGTGCACCAGCACCCAAATCCAGCAGACATACACCTCCTACAACCACTCACCCAACCTCCACTCCCATCACTCTTCCCTCCTCCCACCCATTGTCCCTAAGAATATTTTCACTGCCCAACTTGACCTCTTCCCTGCCCCTCCCCCGTCCTGCCCGTAAGAGCAGGGTCCCAATGACCCAGCTCAACACCTCAGCCAAACAGTCCACGCGGACAGTTGTGGCACCACCTAGTCATGGTGGGAAGGATACCACACCTCCAGCCAAGAAGGGAAAGGGGCCTGCACCTCCAGCCAAGAAGGGGAAGGAGCCTGAACATCCAGCCAAGAAGTGGAAGGAGCCTGCACTGCCAGCCAAAAAGTGGAAGGAGACTGCACCTCCTGCTTTGAAGGGGAAAAATCCCTCGACTCCTGCCCGGAAGGCTAAGGACCATGTACAACCTGCCATGAAGGGGAAGAAGCCATCAACCCCTGCCAGGAAGGGTAAGGATTCCACGCCCCATGTCATGGAAAGGACAAAGCCCTCTACTTCAGCGGAGGCTGTCAGGGTGACACCACCAGCAGTGGTCACGGGGCCCCCACCTCCAGGTGAGGAAGGGCAGATATCACTACCTGCAGAGGCTGCCCAGTAGGCACCTCCATCTGCCACCACACTGCAGCCATCACCACCTGCAGTGGCTGCCCAGGAGGCACCTCCATCTGCCACCACACTCCAGCCATCACCACCTGCAGAGGCTGCCTTGGAGCCACCTCCATTTGCCACCACACTGCAGCCATTACCACATGCAGAGGCTGCCCAGGAGGCACCTCCATCTGCTACCACACTGCAGCTATCACCACCAGCGGAAGCCATATAGGCCACCCTCCAGGGGCTGCTGTATGAGGGGCCCCCTCCAGAACAAGTGGGAAAGTCACCCACTCCAGAGACTGTGGCCTTGCTCTCCCCAGGACAGAATAACGGGCATAGAGCCCCCTCCAGAACCAGTGGGAAGGTCATCCACTCCAGAGGCTGTGGCCTTGCACACCCCAGGACAGAATAATGGGCATGGAGCCCCCTCCAGAACCAGTGGGAAAGTCACCAACTCCAGAGACTGTGGCCTTACACTCCGCAGGACAGAATAACGGGCATGGAGCCCCCCCCTCCAGAACCAGTGTGAAAGTCATCCACTCCAGAGGCTGTGGCCTTGTACTCCCCAGGACAGAATAATGGGCATGGAGCCCCTTCCACAACCAGTGGGAAAGTCACCCACTTCAGAGACTGTGGCGTCGCACTCCCCAGGACAGAGAACTGGGCATGGAGCCCCCTCCAGAACCAGTGGGCTTGTTCCCGACTTCGGCAGTAGTGCCCCCCCATCCCTCTGAGGTGCCTGCCCACTTGCAAACTGATGCCCCTGCAGAGTTCTATCCGGATGAAGTTCGAGTTGGGCCTTGGACTGTGCCCTGTGGCCATGTGGGCCCTTTGAACATTGGACTAGGCAGTGTCCATTTGTGTACATGTGTACATATCTGTTTCACGGACAATTTGATTATTTATTACCTGTTGATATTAATACATTCACCTCGGTGCATTCCTGTTGTTCTTGCATTATTCTGCAGTGTATCGGGTGCAAATTGTTTTTCGTGTGCAGCTTGACATGTGAATGGTGTGTGTGTGTCGGGTGTGTGTTGTGCGTGTGTGTGTGTCACTATCGTTTTCCTCCCTCCCTCCCTTGTGTGCTAGGCGGCTGTACTTACCGTCGTCGTCTTTGTCGGCATTGGTATTCCAGGTGAAGCATAACGTAGAAGATCATCGGAAACACTTGGGGTTCCGATGATCCATGGGGTTCATCGGAACCCCATGGGGTTCCATGGCGGCGTTGTTCTTCCCTGTGTCTGCGGTGGTGAGTCTTTTCTCTTCACTGATGTGTTTCCGCTATGCTTTTGATGGCGTTGGTACCACCCCGGAAAATGTGGCGGATTGTAGGGTCTTAATATGGTGGGCGGTACTTTGTCTTCCGCCTGGCTGTTGATGGCAACCGCCGGTGTGCGTGGTGTTTCCGCCCTGGTGGATGGTGTGGTACATTGGCTGTCTATGGGAGTTATCACCGCCATGGTCATAATTTGGCGGTAATTACCACCAGCCTGTTGGTGGTATTACCGCCGATTTATCACTCGCAGTCAGGGTCATAATTAGGGCCTTTATCTGGTGAATCTCTAAATAGAATCCCAAGAGGTCCCCTCACTATAGTGCCTGAACCATATATTGCTAACAATCATTGACAAGTTTCCTGGCCTTGTGTCTTGGCGCGAGAAACTTCATACTGAAATGTTTTGTTTGTTTTTGGGCTTCTGTCACAATATGAAAATCTCCCCTGCTGTGAGATCTCTATTTTAAATATAAACAACTATTTTTTTCTTAAACTGCAAGGTATATTTATGGGGAAGTCACCTTTAAGAATCCAGTGAACGGGAGGACAGCAAAATAGTATTACTCCGATTGCAAGCGAAATAAATTGGCATACTCCACCTCATTTTCTGAGGAGCACCATCTTCTTTAGCTGGGTTTCACATCTTAGCGAAGAATTTTCCTCTGTTTTCATGAAAGTCAAACCTATGACAGATGAGATGCTCTGATAGGAGCAGTAGACTGCTGCACTATACCATAACCATTAAACCCCATCACTGTTCGCTGCAGCATCTGTCTGTGACTCTAGTTTCATCACTACGTTCTTGTACAGGTTTGTGAATTTCTTTAGCTTTGTCTTTACATGAGTCTCATCTGTTTTTGAATGTGCTGCATGTTGGCAATGCTATTCTTCCTTGCACTCTGCAAAGGAAATGTACAGGCATTTCTTGTATTCAGAACCATTCTGGAGATCTCCAGGCATGGTAATGAGTAAGTACCTTCATCCTTTGCTTCTCAGTAATGCTACTAGAAAGCCAATACGTCCGCCAAGTTCTTGCAAATTCTTGTGGTATTTGATCAAAGTCTAATGTGAGTTACGTGGGACGAGGCCTTATGTTTGTCATTCCTCTCATGAGATGTGAATTTTTCCCCTAGACTGCCCAATGCATGTTTGTAGGCTGTATATAGCCTCTTGAAGTCGTCAGTCTGCTTTGCAGTGATCCTTGGCTGCAGACTCTATTTTGGGTCAGCAGCCAGGGTCCACATTAATCAATGTTCTACTAAAGTGAGTCCACTTTCCCCTATTAGATGGCTACGTTTGTGCTGCCTTGCATATGGTTGTAGCGCTGCCTTTGAAGAAATAAAAAGAAGAGAGAAAATTGAAAGTGGGGAATATTGGATCATCTTTTGGCTAGGCCTTGCTGCTTAGGATGATTACTGTGTTCCTTGTAGCTTGATCTTTGCAACATGAGTTCGAGCAGGAAAGCAGTGGTACATCAAAAGGGTGAAGGATGCGGTTAGAAGCAAGGAACGGGACAGAGAGAGACAAAGGAAACACTGGGTCAATGACTGCACCAACACCACAGTTGGCATACACTGCACAGTCACACACAGGGAACAGGCTTAAGCACTCTGCATTGCACCACCAGTATGGCTAGATGCTAAGGTAAGATGAGGGCCAGACACCGCCAACTGCACCCCTCCTGGTACCCACGAAGACCTGCCTGAACCGGAATGCTAACAAGCTAGGTTACCTGCATTTGATATACACCCATTACCCTAGAGTTGACCCACGCTGCAATGTCTGGCCTGGCCTTAGGGGCACCCACTAACTCACATCCACCACCCAGATCCCACCCCACCTGCCAAATGTTTGAATGATACCTACTGTACTCACCCCATTGTAGCTGCTGTGATTCCCTCAAGCGCTCCTCCAACCCAGGGTAGGCCACCGCCAGTATGCGGGCCATCAGGGGGTTCAGGTTCTCACGGGCACCCCTTCCTCATTGGGAGGCCATCCCCAGCTAGGCCTCAGCGGTCTTCCATACCCAGCGTCTCAGGTCTTCCCACCATTTCTGACAGTGGGTGCTCCACCTGCCATAGACCCCCAGGGTCCAGACGTCCTTGGCGATGGCACAACATAATCCCTTCTTTTGATGGGCGCTGACCTGCAGAGGCAATACAGACAGGAGAACACCATTAAACAAACAGTCCAGCCTGTCACACAAATGGCCCACCATACCCATTAACATCACCATTGGCACACACATCGCCCGGCGCACACAATGTACACCACCACAAGACATTCCCCCCGACCCGATGACATGATGCTTGCACACACATCCCTATGCATCCTTCCCACATGCATTAAGCACAATGTGTACTCACCTGTTGGTCTGGAGGCCCATACAGCAGTCCGTACTGGGGTAGGACCCCATCCACCAGTCGCTCCAACTCCTCCGAAGTGAAGGCAGGGGCCCGTTTCCCAGTCACACGGGCCATGGTGGGTTCCAGACACAGGTGACAGCTGCACAAGCAGTGTAGGTGTTCTCCTGTTGAAGTTAAGGAAACATGTGAGGAATCAGATAGAAAATGGTGGTCACGTCTGCGGCAGTGTACACCGTCACGGCTGGCGCAGATCCCCATTGCCCACTGTACTCCATAGAGACCCATATTATCCAATGAGGAATTGCACAGCAGTGCAAGACTGCCTTCCGCCACAACGCCCAACGTAGGCAGAATGACCTCACTTCCACCTGTCCCTACATATAGGACAGGTGGTCACCATTTCAGCGTCACAGATTAGATTGGCACATACCTCGCCATTAACACTGTCCCACTACATAAGTGCACCAAGTATACTGAAGTTGTGGTTCCATTGTTCCAGTTGTGACAGCCTACTCACTCTTGTGTCCCTAAGATACCTACCGATGCGGATGAATAGGAGGTGGAGACATACCCCGATGTACAGACCCCTTGTAGACTTGGCTACACTGGAGGTCAGGCACATTATACTCATCTATAGACAGGACAGGGCCACAATCACAGAGCTGTGCGCTCAATTGGAGCCAGACCTGATCTCACCTATCTGTCATCCGACTGGGACCCGCCTCTCTTGTGCAAGTGCTATCAGTGCTCCATTTCTTGGCAACTGGTTCTTTCCAAGTGACAGTGGGTTTTGCAGCAGGAATGTCACAGCCAATGTTCTCAATCGTGATGACAAGAGTCGTGTCTGCCCTGGTGAGACACATGTGCAGCTACATTTCTATCCCCCTGGTGGAAGATTTGGCCACAGTGAAGGCTGGATTCTATGTAATGGGACATATCCTCAATATTATAGAATGAACAGCTGTTCAGGAGTTTTCACTCACTGAATGTGCAGATGGTGTGCCTGGCGGACCAGTACATCTCCTGCGTCAATGCTAAGTATCCTGGGTGGGTGCATGATGCCTTTGTTATGAGGAAAAGCAGCATCCCAAATGTGATGGCCCGACTACAGAGACAGAGGGTGTGGCTAATAGGTGAGCCTTGGTCCCCACCCAGTGTATGTTAGTGTATGCCTTCAGGTCTTCCCTGATGTTCCCTGGTGTGAGGCTAAATGTGGTTCCTCAATACTTGCAAGTGACTCTGGCTACCCAAACCTAATGTGGCTGCTGACCCCTGTGAGGAATGCCAGGACAGGGGCTGTGGAATGTTATAATGAGGCACATGGGCGAACCAGATGGATCATCGAGAGGACCTTCAGTCTCCTAAAGGCCAGGTTCAGGTCCCTCTAGCTGACAGGTGGACCCTGTGCTAGTCACTCGAGAAGGTCTGCCAGATAGTAGTGGCATGCTGCATGCTGCACAACCCGACCTCAGACGGCTTGTACCCTTTCTGCAAGAGGAGGAGACTGGAGAGGCCTCTGTGGCAGCAGTAGACCCTGAGGACGGTGAGGATAAAGAGGCAGAGGATGAGGATAAGGACAACAGAACATCAGTAATCTGTCAGTACTTCCAATGACACATAGGTGAGACAGTGCAACTGCACATGCCTGTGACTATTGGTGTATTCTGTGTGGCTGTAGCATGATGGCATTGACTCCTTTGCATCTCAACTTACTGTCACCTATGGCTTGTCATTTCACAGAGGTTGGTGATATAACAATTGTATACTGATGTGCTGACTACAGCCAGCTACAGGTCAGTATTTCTATGTTCTCACAGTGTACAGTTCATTTGCACTAGAAGTGACTGTTTCCATAAATGCACATTTTCAATACATAAAACATTAGTAGTAAAGTTGTGTTAAATGGTGTTTATTTTAGTGCTAAGAAATTGAGGGGAAAGTGCAATGGAATGGGGTGATGATGGAGGAAAGTCCAGGGTATTGTTTCAGTCTGTTTGTAGCACAGGTGCAGTGTCCAAGTGGCAATAGGAAGGGGAGCAAAGGCAGTTCAAAGTGGACAAGGTGACAGTGTGGGACACAAGGGGGACAATCAGGAGAGTCTCATTTCCTGGTGGTGGTCTTGGCAAGTGGCTCTGGCTTCTGTCTGGTTCAAAGGGAACGTTTTCAGGGTGGTTCACCTTCTGCAGGGGAAGGGGTGCTGGTGGCCTGTGGGTCCTGTGGCGGGGCCTCCTGCCCACTAGCTGCAGCGGAAGTGGAGGGCTGGTAAATGGCTAGTGGTAGGGGCCCGCTGGTGTGTTGTTGCCTCCCTCATGATGTTGGCTGTGTCTGCCAGCACCCCTGCTATGGAGATCAGGGTGGTGTTAATGGCCTGCAAGTCCTCCCTGATCCCCTGAAACTCTCCCTCCTGCAGCCGCCTGCTCTCCTGCACATTGTCAAGGATCTGGCCCATCGTGTCCTGGGAATGTTGGTAGGCTCCCAGGATCTCAGAGAGTGCGTCCTAGAGATTCAGTTCCCTGGTCCTGCCCTCCCCCTGGCACACAGCAGTCCTCCCAATGTCTCTGTTGGCCCTGTCCCCTGAATGGTGTGCCCACTGCCACTGACACCAGGTCCCTGATTGTCTTGGGGGCGAGGTATGGACTGGGGTCCCTGTACAGGTGGGTACACTGCTCATTGACATGTCCTGGGGACAGAGGTGTGGGTACACTGGGTGGGTGCTGTGGTGTTGGATACTCATGGAGGAGGCTCTGTGGTGGACTGTGAGTGGGCTTGGCTGACCGGCTGTCCAGTGGTCCCTGATGGGCCAGGTAGGTCATTCAGATCCAGAAGTCCAAAGTTACTGTCATCAATGGAGGCATCTTCTGTTGGGGGACTGGATAGTTAGAACACCTCCTTTCAGGTGACATTGGCTGGGGTACCTGTGGGGATGTAAGTGATGTATTATGCTTCATGTGTGTGACATATTGTACATTCCTGGCATCCCCTCTATCATTCGTGTTGTCCTGACACCTTTTGCTTGTGTATGGTGATGTATTGTGTGATTGTTAGTTTCCCTATGCTGTGCATGCTTTTGTGATGTGTGTCCATGCAGGGCTGGGAGTGCAGTCCATGCATTGGTATAGCATGCACGGTTTGGCTTTGGGGTTAGTCATATGTGTAGGTGCAGTATGTGGGATGTGGTGGAGTGATGGGAGTGAGGGAGAGGGGGTGTGATTGCATGCAGGTATGGGGGGTGATAAGGGGGAAAACTTGACTTACCAGTGTCCAGTCCTCCAGATACTCCAGTGAGTCCCTCAGGATGCAATAATGCCAAGACTTGCTCCTCCCATGCAGTGAGCTGTGGGGGAGGTCCACCGCCAGTCCTCTGTAGGGCGAGCTGGTGACTTGCTGCTATGGAACGGACCTTCCCCGTAGGTCGTTCCACCTCTTCCTGATGTCGTCCCTTGTTCTTGGGTGCTGTCCCACGGCGTTTACCCTGTCCATGATTCACCGCCATAGCTCCATCTTCCTTGCAATGGATATCTGCAGTACCTGTGCTCCAAACAGCTGTGGCTCTAACCTGACAATTTCCTCTACCATGACCCTTAACTCCTCATCAGTGAAACAGAGGTGCCTTTGTGGGGACATGGGTGTTGTGTGGTGTGTGTTGGTGAGAGTGTGTTGAGTAATGTGGTGGGGTGTGTGATGTGGGGTGCGTGAGGGATGTATGGGTGTAAGTGGTGTGTGTGTCTAGTTGTTGCAGTGGTCTTGGTGGCAATTAATTGTATTCATAAAGGGTTGTGGGTAATGTGGGTGTGCGTTTTATAGTGGTGTGGGTGTGTGGGTGTGGTGTGTGAATGAGTGTCAGGTGTGTGTCTTTAGTATTGGCCAAACTGTGTTGTTTTGTATGCAGGTGTCTGTTAGACCTGACAGCCTTAGGGTGGTCACCCCTAACTTTTTGCCTGCCTCCCTCCACTTTTTGGACACTGTTTTTGCTGGCTTTTAGACTCTGCGCACTTTACCACTGCTAACCAGTGCTAAAGTGCATATGCTCCCTCCCTTAAAACATGGTAACCTTGAATCATACCTGATTGGACTATTTAATTTACTTATAAGTCCCTAGTAATGTGCACTCTCTGTGCCTAGGGCCTGTAGATTAAATGCGACTAGTGGGCCTGCAGCACTGGTTGTGCCAACCACTTAAGTAGCCCCTTTTCCTTGTCTCAGGCCTGCCACTGCAAGGCCTGTGTGTGCAGTTTCACTGTCACCTCGACTTGGCATTTAAAAGTACTTGCCAAGCCTAAACCTCCCCTTTCTCCACATATAAGTCACCTCTAATATGTGCCCTAGGTAACCCCTAGAGCAGGGTGCTGTGTGGGTGAAAGGCAGGACATGTACCTGTGTAATTTACATGTCCTGGTAGTGTAAAACTCCTAAATTCGTTTTTGCACTACTGTGAGGCCTGCTCCCTTCATAGGCTAACATTGGAGCTGCCCTCAGACAGTATTGAAGTGGTAGCTGCTGATCTGAAAGGAGTAGGAAGGTCATATTTAGTATGGCCAGAATGGTAATATAAAATCCTGCTGACTGGTGAAGTTGGATTTAATATTACTATTCTTGAAATGCCACTTTTAAAAAGTGAGCATTTCTTTGCACTTAAATCTTTCTGTGCCTTACAATCCACGTCTGGCTGGGCTTAGTTGACAGCTCCTTGTGCATTCACTCAGACACACCCCAAACACAGGGTACTCAGCCTCACTTGCATACATCTGCATTTTGAATGGGTCTTCCTGGGCTGGGAGGGTGGAGGGCCTGCTCTCACACAAAGGACTGCCACACCCCCTACTGGGACCCTGGCAGGCAGGATTGAACTGAAAGGGGACCTGGTGCACTTCTTAGCCACTCTTTGAAGTCTCCCCCACTTCAAAGGCACATTTGGGTATAAAACAGGGCCTCTGCCCTACCTCATCAGACACTTGCTGGAGAAGAAACCGGAACCAGAAACTACATCCTGCCAAGAAGAACTGCCTGGCTGCTCAAAGGACTCACCTGTCTGCTTTCTACAAAGGACTGCTGCCTTGCTGTTGGCCTGCTGCCTTGCTGAACTCTTGTCTGGCTGTGAAAGTGCTCTCCAAGGGCTTGGATAGAGCTTGCCTCCTGTTCCCTGAAGTCTCAGGACCAAAAAGACTTCTTTTTTTCACTTGGACGCTCCGTGCGCCGAAATTTTTGACGCACAGCTTGTTCCACAGCGAGAAAAACGCTGCACACCGACGCTGATCGACGCGACGCCTTCGGGACGACCGGAACTTCGACGCACGGCTTCGCAAGGACAACGCCGCCGGACCTCCAGAGGAGAAATCGACGCGACGCCTGCCGGGAGATCGAAATTTCGACGCGCAGCCCCGCAGAACGATGCGCAGCCAGAAAACAAGCAGGAAAATCCACGCACAGACCCGGGACATCTGGTAATCCCCGCAATCCACAGAAAGAGACTGTCCGCGCGCCGGGAAACGACGCACGACTTCCCCGCGTGAAAAATAACGACGCGAGTCCGTGTGTGCTGGGGAGAAATCGACGCACACACCCTTTTTCCACGTATCTCTTCTTCTGTGGACTTCTGAGGAGATTTTCCACTCCAAACCAGGTACTTTGTGCTTGAAAGAGACTTTGTTTGCTTTTTAAAGACTTAAGACACTTTATATCACTTTTCAGTGATATCTCTACAAATTCACATTGCAACTTTATTCGTTTTGACCTACAATTATCCTGATAAATATTATATATTTTTCTAAACACTGTTTCGTGTATTTTTGTGGTGCTATATGGTGGTATTGTATGATTTATTGCACAAATACTTTACACATTGCCTTCTAAGTTAAGCCTGACTGCTCGTGTCAAGCTACCAGAGGGTGGGCACAGGATAATCTTGGATTGTGTGTGACTTACCCTGACTAGAGTGAGGGCTTTTGCTTGGACAGGGGGTAACCTGACTGCCAACCAAAAACCCCATTTCTAACAGTGTCCATTCGGAGTGCGGAGGTATGTACCGCCAATGGTTTACCGCCGTTGAATGTCCGCCATGGTGATTCATGGGTCATAATGTGATGGGCGTTGTTATGTTGGCATAACGGTGTGGGTGTTGGGACCGCCACTTTAGCACTGACCTTTGGGCTGGCGGATTTTTGTATGAGGCAGTATTCTGTCGGATTGGTGTGTGTGTGTCATAATATGGCAAATGGACATTCGCCACCGTGGCGGTATGTTGGCGGCCGTCATCGCAACGGTAAGTGGGATTTACCACCAATGTCATAATGAGGGCCAAAGTTGGCAACAACAAACTATGATCAGTGGACAATTATAAAAGTGGCCAAGGTTTTATATCTAAGAAGATATAATATTTGGTACTAGAGTAGGAACCTGTTTTCAAAGTATTCGTTCTTATCTGCAAGCAAACTAAATTGGCATTAAGAAGAGCAATTATGAGCTATAGATGGTCTAAGATTATAGAGGCCAGAAGCAAATATAATGCTGCCTTAAAGCAAGCTAAAGCCATCTGGGAAGACAAATTATGACAGGAACTGCTTCATTTGGTTAGAATAAATGACAACAGGTCTTTTTGGCGCCTAGAGTCAGATAGAAAGACTGACACTTCAAGATCTTTTAACTACCATATACAGCCTGATAGCTGGTTCACACAGTTTTCGTCTTTGTATGCCAGAGAGTGTCCTACCGACCCTCCTTCATCCCATGATCTGCAGATATCTATGTGTGCATCTGGAGGGAATAAAATTGAGGCTGACGGCCCTGTAATGTTCACTCTTGAGGACACTATAATTTCTATTGGCTACTTAAAACCAGCCCAGATAAAATTCCTGGTGATTTGTACAAAGCTGAGCCCGAAGTATGGGCATGGAATATCAACCTTACAACCAATGCAATTTCTGCTGGGGTGTAAATCCCTGATACTTGGAGGCAGGCAGAAATAATCCCCCATTTATAAAAAAAGGGTGACGCCTGTATTCCACCCAACTTCAGGTCAATAAGTCTCATTGATAACTTATAGAAAAACTTTGCTGAACAGGTTTTAGATAAACTCCTACAATGGGTAAAGGAAAGGCAAATTTCGTCCCTATTTCAAGCAGGGTTTCGTCCCAGGGTTAGTAGTTCTGACCAGGTCCTCAGATTTGCCATCTTATATGGAAAGTATGTTATATTGTTAAACCAGAGACTATACGTGGCCTATGTCAATTTTAGAGCACCATTAGATCTGGTCCCTCAAGAGAAAATGTGGAAGGTCCAGGCTGATATGGGTGCCCCTGGGAACTTGATTCAACTTATCGAGAGATTGCACAATAAAAATGATGTCCAAGTACGATGGGGCAGAAATGGAGAGCTGATGGAGCGATTCCCAATACTGAGAGGAGTACATCAGGGGTGTGTCCTCACCCCAACTCTATTTTCCTTATACATTAATGATGTGGTGAAAGACCTTTTGGATTGTAGGAACTACCCCTTGCATTAGGTGGTAGTAAGGTGCACGTCCTAAGTTCTGCGGATGATTCACTCCTCATTTTCAAAACCCCTATGGGGCTTCAGATCTTGATTAAGAGATTTTTGGGGGTTTGTAGTGCTAGAGGGTTGAATTAAATGCTAAGAAACCCAAACTAAGTATATGGTCTTCGGAACTAGTCCTGTGAAGATTGCATAGTTAAAGTTGGGAACAAACTGCTGGAAAGAGTTGATAGTTTTGACTACCTGGGGGTTAGGATCGCTGATAAGTTTGAATGGGGAGTCCAACTCACCAAAAGCAGGCTGCTAGTTCAGCATAGGTCAAATGCTGTCCTGCACCTGTGTAGGAGAATGCAATCTCGTTCAGTTACTCCTGCTTTATATAGTTACAGCACAAAGGCAGAAAGTGCTGCATTTTAAGGTGCAGAAGTATGGGGCTGCACCGATACCCACCAGCTTGCTATTATAGAGAACAATTTTGCTAGAACAATAGTCTCAATCCCAGTTAGCATCCATCTAATTGCACTCCTTTTTTACTTGGGCCTGAGTAGGAACTCTGACTCCACCTCCTTTAAAACTCTAGTTTACTGTGTCCGTCTCTGGTCTACACCAGAATTAAAAGTTTATAGAATGAAAATGAATAATCCAAATCAGTCCCTTACTTAAAATTTGTTTTGGGTTGGTTTAAAAGGCTGTGGCTATTAATAGTTTGGGATGATTGTGCATCCCCTTCTTAAGTTGAAATCGGTAGTCTAAAATCCCAATACTGGGCATTTGTTTATGAGCAGTACATTGTTAGTACCTCTAATGGGTCTTTAACTAACTTGCTTTTTAAAATGAAGTCTGGCCCTTGTTTTGAGCCCTTTCTGGACTGTATAGTACCTCCTATCTCTAAGTGTCTTTAAGTACGCTTCCGGTTTGGTTGCCTTCAATTCCGATCTTTTACAAACAAATGGAGCAAACTCATCTACCAATTTGTGTCCAGCCTGTGGCTCTATTCCTGAGACGCTTGAACTCGTTCTGCTTAAATGCCCTGAATACTTAGGTTACCTAAGGCAGTGGTTGCGTTCGTTATGTTTAAATAAGGGGTAACTCATTTTTCAACACCACTTAGAATTATGAAGTGCAATACCTCACCCCCTTTTGTGTTTGCAATTAGCCAGTTTCTGACAAATGTTTGGTTTAAATGTCAAACGTCAAAGGTTTTTGTCCCCGAATGCCCCTGAATAATGGGACTGATTGGAATGTCTGATACCAATGCATTCCACGGCTCTGACTGACAACGTTTTGTAATGGTTTTTGCTGGGCTTACAGCCAGGGCACATTTAGTCTTGGCTATAAGTTTTTGTCTTGTATTCTTGCACATTTATAAGTTGTGTACCCGGCTGATCTCATGTTGATTTAATTCACTGTCTGTCATCCAAGAGTTTCATACCCAGTACCCCTATTTTTTAAGACTATTTATGTGACCCCCTTCGTATAATTTCTCGATGTGATGTTTTTATACATCTATCCGAGGATGTGTTTTATACACCTGTGCCTCGTATTCTTGCACTATCTGATGATTTTGTTTTATTATATAACTTTGTGTAAAATGATTTATACATTGTTCTAATGATGGGATTGTACTACACAAGTTTTGAGTTATACTGTTTTAATAATGTGATTTATGTACTCGTCTTTTATTTTTGTACTGCCTTAATGGTTTTTGACAACCGAATAAAGAATTTTTGATGATGATGATGAGATGGGGTATGCCCAGAAGTGCATCTGGTCTGTCGTTGTTTTTGATCCCATTTAGTGGGGAACTGGCTAGGTACCTTGGTCTAGACAATCCCTTGTGGGATGGGGCCAAGACTGACTTACATGAGGTTGGTCCTTTAAAGTACTAATGGCACAGATGAGCTACAAATCAATGGACTGGATTGTGGTCCAGGGTGATTACCAGTGGCTGGGATTAACATGCATTTCATTCCTCACTTTTTGTGCTGAACACTGCATGGTGAGTGCCTCAGTTGCTACTCATTTCCCTTAAGCCTACCCATACTATTCTTCAAGAGTCCTCTCTGTATGGAGCCAGAGTGATTTTCTCTACCTATTCTCCTTTGCGCCCCCACATGGTATAGTGTCTGTGCTTGTTGAACTTCTGAGACTAGGTTCGATCCTCAAGGGAGTGGTGAGTCAGACCAGGGATCCTTCACTCATTCTTGAAGTGGACTGAATGTTCCCAGACACTAATTGGGAGCCACACTTAGTATTCAGTAAATCCAAAATTCCACAATCAGGGTACTCCTACACTCCACCCAATGCACCACATTACCCCTGCATCACAAGGATTGATAGATTTATCCCTTTCAAGGATCTTTGCATCATCCACTTGGCAATCAAAGATGCAAGTCACCTGTTCTTGCAACACAAATTTAGGAACCTCTGAGATCCAATCTCATCATAGCAACAAGATCGGAGCACAAATCTGGCTCTAACACAGAACACCAACACTGTACAAATTGGTCACATTACAACTATCCAACCTAACAAACACAGGCTAAGGCATCCCTCAAACCAGAAAAGACAAGTTCATATGGAAGCCCTGGATTGCATATTATAGGACAATACAACAATATCATACATTTCAGTAAGCATTGAAAACCTCAAAATAAATGTGCTATAATACATAGTAATGGTAACTAAGCAATAGTATCCAAAGGAAATGGCATTCTCAGGTATTAACTCACCTGGGTGAAGTCAGAGAAAGCTGAGAGCTGTACTTCCCCGGGTCAGTAACTACTTCAGAGTGCCTTCCCTCTTGGATTATTTTGCTACTGTAAATCAGACATTTAAAACTAGGTACTCTTAAAGGCCATGTTGCTGGAATGGGAACTGTAAATGTGAAGCTTTTCTAGTTGAACATGCTGAGGTTAATGAGGATTGAGGTGTTTATGCAGATATGAAACCAGCGGTTTAAAAATATGTTAGAGTATGCTAATGACACAGATCCCTCCCAAAAATCAACATCCTCTTTCCCAATTGGTTCCCTAAGATTATCTAAGCTCCGTCGCTTAATTTTAATTAGAAACATTTTGATAGACAGAGAATGCTTTTTTGATCTTCGACCAAAATGCATGGGTGCATATTTGTAAGTGATGTAGAAAGCTATTTGAAGACTGTTCTCATAATTAGCAAGTTTGTGCACTGGCCTCAAAACAATTTTTTGTGTGTTGCTATAAGGATTTCATAAAACATTTAAAAATATATGTTAACTATCTATGAGAAAGCTATTAAAAAATCTCTCTCTTTAAGCCTTGTCAACAACCAATCAATCAATTAATCAGGGCTTTGCAAAGCGCAGCTACTCCCCTGTGAGGGTTTCAAGGCGCATATGTAATTACAACATATTTTAAAATAAGTAACTATGGATATCATGCAGAAGTATGAGGCAACTGTTTTATGACACACTGAAAGTTATCATGTACAGCATACTTTTAAGTCTGGAAACACATTATATTATACAAATACATTGAAATGCATGTGTTCAGGCTTTTTTTCTTAACCTTTTAACATCTGTGGACCCCCACTGACTCCATACTGGAGTCCAGGAACCCCCACTGAGACACTATTTTAAGTTGGGGGCCCTCAGCCTAAGCTATGTCTAAGATTTAAACTTTAAAACAATACACAAAAATAGAAAAACAAGGTACATACCAAACAAATGCTCAAATATTGAAATGTTTTATTTAATTCACAATCAAATATAGATAGCGTTTTCACATTCTGCTTCTTTGTGTACACTTTCTTTTCTTTTAATGTATTTTTCAATATTGTTTACTTTTCTAAAACAGTCACAAGGCCCTGAGTAGTCCTCGCGGACCACAGGTTAAGAACCACTGTTAGGGGATTGTTTATTTCAGGATCTTGCAGCAAGGAGAGAGGTGAAGAATTTTCATGAAACCTGTTCAAGCTTCTTCACAGAAAAGAAAGATTGTATAACTGACTTTCTAGCAGCACATCTGCCAGTGGAGGCCCCTTCTGTGGACTAGGTGACCACTTGGAATTGGACACAGAATTTTCACAGAAAATAAATATACTACAACTGATCTCACTAGCAGCAGTCTCCCGATGGAGGCCCCTTCTGCGGACTAGGTGACCACTTGGAATTGGACACAGAATTTTAACAGAAAATAAATATACTACAAGTGATCTCACTAGCAGCAGTTTCCTGATGGAGGCCCCTTCTGTGGACTAGGTGCCCACTTGGAATTGGACACAGAATCTTCACAGAAAAGAAAAATACTACAACTGATACCTCTAGCAGCATGTCTCCCGACAGAGGCCTCTCTTGTGGACTAGGTGATCACCTGGACTTGGAACTTTGATGTGCAAATAACAACACTGATGAGGGCAAAGTCTAGAACAAAAAACGGTGGTGTTTTGCCTTGGTGACTGGATTTACTCATGCATAACATTAGGTAAATCCAGCAGAAATTATCAGTGAGGGTATAAACCTTAGAATCGGAGCACCTGAACAATGTGGTAAACAATCATAAACTCACTAATGTAAAGTATGCAAAATGTAAAATGTCTGACAATTTATTTCTGTCTCAGAGAAAAAATATTTCTAAGAGAAGAAACAAAAAAACAATTTACCTTCGCAAATCCATTTATGCATTACATTTACAGAAACAGTAGACATGGATCGTTTTCATACGTGTGAACCCTTAAGGCTGTGAACTCCCCGGGAAGTTCTGAAACCCGCTGATTCCCAGGAGTGCTGGAATTGGTGAAACGCCAGAAAATAACAAAGTGTAATTGTAAACCTACCTGCTTTACTTTTCAAACTTTTGTTAATGCAGTGCAAATGTCGCATACGTATATCCTTAACAGGAGAAAGAGTTTTTCCCTAATGGAGGAAAATCAGGATTCATGAACTACTGTTTTGAGTAGGATGCAAAATTAACATCAACCAAATTTGACAGTCTTTCTTTCCATTCGAGATCGTTGCCCCTTAATCAGATGACCACTTCCATCTAATGTCAACACCAGAAAGAGCTATTCAGTCACTTGTTAAGAACAAGAAAATTGCTTAGGAGAAACTCTACAAAGTAAGTGAATTGGTCTGAGAGTAGTATTTGAAAAATAGCTAAACTGCCATTCTGATACTGTTGCAGTGAATTTTATTTGCTGAGAAAACGATTTTATTAATAATGTGTGAAAGCTTATGCTTAAATAAGATATATGTTAAATGCAAAATTTGTAGTAGGTAATCATACTTATATGTTATAAGCCTGCAAATGAATAAAATTGCTGATTGAGCCTAACTCTTGATGCCATTTTAAATGCAAAATAACGCATTAACGCTAAAAAGCCTGTTTATCACATTGAATAGTTGTGCAAGATATTTTTCGTCTCTTTACTGCAGATATTGTTACATCAGAAGCCTACTGTTATCTAGTGAATAGACACTCGTGTTTTTTTTTAGAGAGGATAGCAAGGTTCTCATTGGTTTGAGACAAAGTGACAGGAAGAATGATTCATGGGAAGAAGTGTTTAGATAGCAAGAAAAGAGTTGTAACTTTTCAAGCACTAATGTCTGAAAGTCTATTATGATTGGATGAGGAAATGGGAAGTTTGCTTCTTCACTGGAGTTTGCTGCTATTCTATTGGAGGATGAAAAAAAATGAAGAAAATAATGTTGAAACTTAGAATTTCTGGGTTTATAATAGTGTGTGTTACTAGACTGGGTGCAGATTCCTGCCATGCCTTTCTGGAAGGACATTTGCATTTGAGTTTCTGATGCCTTCCAAGGCTGGACTGGCCATACCGGGCATCAGGTGTTTTCCCGGGGGGCTGGTTTTGTTACTGGGGCTGGTTTTGTAGATGTGCAGCAATTTTAAAAGCACTGCAGAGTTCCTTGTACATCCAACAGTCTTCCGGTCAACCATAAAAGTGCTAAGATAACTCCTTGATTATTGTACCGGCTGGAGAGAGATCAGGGTTTTGTCTAGTGGCAGTTTTGACTCAACTAATGTAGCACAGATTTTTAATATGTCTGACGCAAACAACATGTACTATGCAGATTACCTGACAGCATTTTACGTGCAATGCCCAGTGGGATACTGCTTTTGTCACAGAGATCCTTTTGTTACTTCCAATTCATAAGTTACAACCGTAATATAGCACAGAAAGCTATGAACTGCCATTGGAGAGCTTCATGCAAACTGCATGGTACAGGTTGGAAAGTTATGTTCTTTCCCAGTCTTTGATTAGCCTAATTTTGCTAAAAATGTTTGTTTGGGTATAGATAAATTGTTATTAGTAAAGCCAACCCTAACCACTGTGTTACGCTCTGAAGCCTAAGTTTATGCTTCCCCAGACCAACCACTCTTAGAAAATACCTGCTAGTATGAATGAGATGGGAATCCTACACCTTGTTGTCCCCTGTGTCTTACGTAACATTTTCTATACATTGATTTACACACGTATGATTCAAATTTCCATACACTGATTTAGAAGCATATGATTCATTGTCTTGGGATGTGTGTGAAGTAAAGTGCTCCAACACCCTATGCTGCTAAGGCACTATAAAACAAATGAAATACATGTGGGAGGGGGGCTATGGAGAGATGAAAGGCACTGTTAGATGGTGAGGTACTCATCAAAGTGCGCCAATAAAGACTGCCATATCTGGGTGCTATGTAAGGTCATCATTTACTACCTTTAAAACTAATACATTTAAATGTATAATGCAAAATGTGTTGTAGAATGCACTGTTCTTGCCATTTGTCCAACTTTTCTTGGGGGGAATCATTTACTAGCTTTAAAACTAATACAATTAAATGTATAATGCTAAATGTGTTGTAGAATACACAATTTTTGCATTTTTCCAAATTTTCTTGGGGAGAACCACCTCCCCCCTCCCCCAATACCACTGAAGTGGTCAGGCTCACTCGCTCTGTGCCCCATGGAGTCTGCTCTGACAAATTTGACAGGGCTGCTTTAGGTTCCCAGTCCGGCCCTGATGCCTTCTATTTGTGACAGGCTGCCTTATTTTTTTTCTAACTGAACTGTCTGCTGATATCTTTTGAGCTGAAAATACTTCCCGGCTCACATGCAAAGGCCTTTGCATTGAGTTTCTCAACTTACTCAAGTTATCTGAACTTACAGCCTTTTCCCTCTTTATCCCAAATTCATTTAGATTAGGAAATTTCCTTTGTGGAACATGCTTGTTGTATTATTACTATCTTGACTGTGATTCTAAAAAACATTTTGTTATATTCTATAATTAAATAGTAATTGATGGATTATATTACTTTACTGCTGAAATCTAAAGATTAATGCCTAATGAATAAATGGATGAAAGACTAAAATATTCGAAAATAAAACCCTTTAAGTCACACTAACTATCTTTATTGACTGAATGTAAAGTATTTAATTATTTATTTAATGTAGATGTTTACTCCTCATTTCTCTTTGTCGATGACCATTGGTCCACACACCCAGTTGTGGGGGTTATTTAATGATTGTACCTGAAGACTGAATATAGAAACCCCTGCTCCCTCAATACTCATTGATGTTTGGGCACTGCACTCAGCCAAAGGGCCTGCCATATTGACATAAATAGCTGGCCCGCCGTCCCAAAAAACTAAATTACCCTGAACCCCCCCCCCCCCACCTGCCTTGAGCCCGAAAAAAGTCCTACTCTGACCCCAGCCCTAGAAACTGAACTACTATGAAGGTGCTGGGTTGATGGAAGAAGCACCTTAGGCCTCACTTTCAAGGGCCCAGGACTGGAGTGGCACCACTTGGCAGGGCAGATTCACAGAAGGCAGAGTCCAGGTGCAGACACAGGTAACTTGGAAGTCTTTTATGTCCCTGAGACTTCAGAAAACAGGGGACCAGTCAGCTGGCCCTTGGAGTCACTCTTGGTTGTCTTGTGTCTTGGAATGATGCAGGTCCAGTCTTTCTCACTCCCAGGCAAGAGGGCAGCAGGTCAGCACAGCAAAGCAGGAGTCCAGAAAAGTAGCAGTCCAGGAGATTGGCAGTTCTTGTAGCAGCACAGCAACCCTTCTTTCTGGCAGAGTACCCACAAGTCCTGAAGTGTACTGACGTGGTGGTGTCAGAGGCCCAATACTTGTACCAGTTGTGCCTTTGAAGTGCGGGAGACTTCAAAGTAAAGTCTTTGAAGTGCAAATACATCCTTCCTTCCTGCCTTGGCTCCAGACTCACTACAAGGGGTATGCAGCCTTTTGTGGGGGGTCAGGACACAGCCTATTCAGGTGTAAGTGTGAGGCTTTGCCCAGTTCCTCCCTCCCATTCTGCCCAGGATTGTCCATCAGGATGTGGATGGCCCATCAAGTCACACCTAAGCTCCCTTAGTGTGTGGCTGTCTAGATGGAATGCACAAGGTCCAGTTGTCACCTACCCCAGAGGTGTATTTAGAGACTCGCAATACAGTAGTCTAAATATGTTATACTGTTTTTAATCATGAGCCTAGGCATAGAGTAAAATGTATGTGACATGCTTTGTTTGACTCATTTTTACTTTATTTTGAAAGAAAGTTATTACTTTTTTCTTCCTTTTTATAGGACCTAGTGGAGGGTGATGTACTCTTGTGATGTTAATTAGTAGAATACACATAGAGCACCATTAGTGATATGCATGGTGCTTTGTCCTGCTGTCACTATAGGAAAGTGCTGTTGATGATCAAGCGAGCCGGTTGGTGACCTACAGCCACCTTGCCCATGGTGGTTGCTTTTGAGTCACTTCCTGTAATTTTTTTAATTGTTTTGATAACTTTTAAATTAATTGAAGGTACCTAGGCACCATACCTAAAAAACTACACCATCACATATGGTCTGACTCTTGAGTTTTTACTGGAGCATAACCGAGCCCCATATATGACAGTGGCTAGAGAGTACACTATTTCTTATGTTCTTCTAAGAAAAATATTGGTGTGAGAGGTAAAATGGGCTTATTTGTTATACTGATCTTTTGAGTGGAGGGGGCCCTTGTAGCTTCTGTTATGTATGACTAGGTTGGAGAGACAAGGTGGGTTAGCTGTTTTGTACTTTATTAGTAAAATATTCATTAATTCATTCTGTATTCAACTTCGTATGAGTGAATATTAAAGACCAGTGGCCTGAAGACACAGACCCTGCCCATAAATCAGTGTGCAAGGTTGAAATGCTGATCCTCATTTTTTGAGTTATACAACTCTCCGTTAATAAACCACTGTATGTACATATGTATTCATAGAGCGCAACCCAAGGCAAAAGGCAGATTAGTACTGTAAAGGGTCAAAGGCCATTCTGATAATCTAAAATGTAAAGCCTAAAACTGGCAAATATAAATACTTGAAATGAACACAAAGTTGTTGTTAAGAACACACCTAGTGGCACAACAGTTTATTTAATAGTGGTTTAAAATGCACATACCAGCCACTTATGGTGTCCAAGCACTTCACAAAGTCAGATACATTTCAGTTTTTACATGACGGCATAAAGTAATAAATAAACCCAATGGCAACAGACATGAAGGTGGAATATATATATATATATATATATATATATATATATATATATATATACACACACACACACAAAGCAGGACAAACAGAATGAATGGTTAAGCATAGTTAAGCCTTTCAAAATTGCAAATGAAGTCTAGTTGTTATGCCATCCAATCAGAAGGCGTACTTAATTTCACTAAGAGAAATGTCACTGGAATAGTTATTTCTTTCCGCTTTTTTAAGGATTTGTGGACTTTGTGTTGCCAGGTCGCATTTTGGGGTGGAGATCCAAATCTTCAGAGCACCTTGTAAAGGATTTGGAGCTCATGCATTGTTTTCTAAACAGAGGCCAGGATTTTGAAGTCCATGCTTCAGAGTGATCGGCGGGCTCCAGATGATCTAATATTTTTTATTGGTACTTGGGTACGTTTCTGTGAATGACTTTATGCGCAATACAGCTAGCTAGAAGTTTGTTTTTGTTGCAGTGGGTAACCACTGTAGGGCGCTAAGTACAGGGGTGATGTGGCCCAAGGATTTAATGTATAAGACGAGCTAAGGTGTTGCAAGGAGGGTGCTTTTATTGCGAACCTTTGGAATTCCAGAATGTAGGGAGATCCCATGTTCGAGTCTGGAAATCACTAGGGTTTGTTCATTGATTTGAAGGCTGCTTCTGTGATTAAGGGCTTGTTCTCTCTCAGGAGTCTGAGCTGATGTTGGGCACTTCTTTCCAGAACGGAAATGTGGATTTCCATGTTATTTTCTTTTGTACAGTCTGTGAGTGAGGACTTGCCGCCCAGGATAGTAAGTGAGTGAGGGCTTGCAGCCCCGGACAGTCAGTGAGTTCAGCTAAGATTGATCAAAGTGGCTTCATGTGGAAGTATAATGAAGAGGAATACCATTTTGAGGACGTTCGGCTTGAGATGATGCTCCTATGGTTATGTGTTGGAATCATGTTTAGGTGTGCAATGTCTTTAGGGGAGGATCTATCTACAACTGGATACAATGTCTTCCGGGGGAGAAGGCACAACTAGGAGCTAAACACTTATAGGTGATAAGTGATGTTGATGTGACTGAGAAGGGTGATAAGGGATCCAATGCAGTGTTTAAAGAAGGTGGGGATAAATGGAGCCCTGTGGAATGCCCTTTTCATATGATGGAGAGGTCAGAGAGAGTGTTGTTTATTTTAATCATTTGCTTATGATCTTCTAGAAAGGAGGAGAACCAGCTGAGGACTTTGTCATCTAATCCCATGTGTTCCCTTGGAATATTAATGATGGTGTGGTAATTGATTGTATTGAATGTGATTGTATAGTTATCAGGCAATAGAAAGCTCCATAATGTTTATCAGGGCAGGCAGACATGTAAGTGGGTGAAAGTTATTCAGGTCTTCTGGAACAGTGTAGGGTTTCTTAATGAGAGGGTACATGTTCTAGCTTCAGACATTTTGGTAAGTCACCCCGTTTCAGGGCTGAATTTAGCACGTTGAATTAGCAAAGGCCACTACAGCACTTATGCCTTGAAGAAAGTGCCCTGGAGTTAGGCCAGTTAAAGAAGTGGAGAGTTAGGTGTTTGCTCTGATGTGGTCATTTTCTTGCGAGAACCTCATCAAAGGAAGACCAGATCTCTGTAGATTTATTGGTTGAAGTCTGATGGTTATGCTCCCTAGTGTAGGTTGTGTGGGAGGTTTCAATATGTTTTTTTTTTCTCTAGTATGATTCATGAGAATTATTTACTCCTTTCTTTGGTTTTATTCATCGGGGCGATAAGATGGTTTAGCGTATAGTTGTACTATTTCAAATATTTTATTCAGTCGATGTTTGGATTGCTCAGTTTCTGTTTTGAAGCAGGTAGACATCACTTCAAAGATGATCTTTTTATAGTCTATGCTGGCTTGGAGGAGAAATTCAAAGTTTTTGTGGAGGTGTTGGTTATCAGGTTCGTTTGAAACTCTGACAGACTTTCTGGCTTCATGAGGTTGAGTGATATGCCAGGTTGATGATTTCTCCAGCTTTAGTCATTGTGGTTTTGCAGAGTGTGAACACAGTTGTTTAGTATTTCAGAAATAGGCTTGCTGTAAAAGGTCACAATAGAATCAATCTTTTTCTTTCGGGCTACACGTGGGTAGTGTAGAGCTCGGAAAAAGTTGGTTGTTCACAAGAAGGCCTGGGTGCACTTTGTGTTTTTCATCCTTATTTTTAGTCTCTTGGGTTAACAAGTGAATTCAGTTCTGGGGATGGAATGGCTGAAAGGTGATAAAAGGCAGTACGACCAATTATCAGGTGATGTATGCTCTCATGTCAATAAGATTTATCTAGCTATCAGCATATCAAGAGTTAAGTCTTTGTTGTGAGACAGTGAATTACAAAACTCTTATAAGTCACTGTTTCAAGGAATGAAGATAATTGTGAAATGGTCTCTTAGAATTGTGTGGTCTTCTATTAGGTTGCATGGACTCTTTTTTACCTCTAGCCTGCAGGATGATTATTTTATATTGTTTCATAGTTGTCAAATCATCTCATGTCATGTGTGGCACTCTCTCCCAGTCCTTTGCACTTGGAATGGTGGCGGGTTAGAGCCAACACCGCCTGTGTTGGAAATGAAACCTCAAATCCTAGAATGCAAGTTGTTGTTATCTTGCAAGCACTGGCTCGTATAATAAATAACAGGGTAATACTTAGCAGGAATACTCAAAAGTCAGTTTACCTGAGTGGCTACAAATATAAATCATGCATTTCAAATGTGTGCTTAATCTGCGACTTCTGTGACTAGGGTTTCAGTAACAAGGCTAGTAGCCAAGGAGAAGTACATGTAATGATATAATGTGTTTTGTTGCTAGGAAAACTAGCAAACATCGATCGACTGGCAGGAATTTATTTTCTAAAGTAAGCCCTAGGGTTTCAGCCTTGGTACAGAGTCTTACACTCAGTATTAAGAGCATGATATGGTTAGGTAGTTTGGCCAGTATGCAGTTTGCCCTGTGCGTGATCTGTCCATGAACAGGGGTTAGCAGGTATGCTTTTGGGTGCTCATCTAAAAAAATTGTACACCATTATATTGTGTTCAAAATATCTTTACTCACTAGTATTTGGACAAAAAAATGAAGATTGATACATTGTTTTTACTTTTTTACCTTACTATTAAAGTTAAAAATACAATTTCCTATAACATTGGTTATTATTATGATTGTACTGTATTTTTTTATTTTATTACTTATGTTACTATAAAATGTATTTTTAAATAATGTAAAGGTACTGGGTTGTAGGGTTATCGGCTGACTGGGCAGGTAATGTCTTTTTTAATTATATCATTATGAGTGGTTTGTTAATTCCAATGGACCAAACAACAGGCGTCACAGGCCCAGAGGAATGTGAGGTTTCACACCGAGATTTTATCTGCTTAAGGGATGCAGGGATTGTCACAGAAGGACCCATAACCACACGTTATTACTTAACACATCATGTCTCGGAATTACCGAGACCCCAAGTAAAGGAAATTCTAAAGGTTCCATTTGACCACTCATTATGAGCGATTGTTAGCAGACTGACAGATTCATGTAGTCTTTGAAGAAGGTGGCATTGAGTGACTAAAGTAATCTGTCTGCGGTTAGAACATTTACTCTCGTAACTAATCTCAGTCAGTTCAATACTTTGTGATCATGTGTTTATCTTCTTTCCTGATCCCCAATGAATAAACTGTGTGTCGGAGGTCCCAACATCTGCTTCAAGATGGGGTCAGGTATCTAAATAGGGTTGTGGGTACATATTCACCTTTGGAGGTGGAAAGTCCATTGCTTGGGGGGGACTCAGGGACACCCGAACAAGCCAAGCAAGTTCCCCTGTAAATCATTTACATGGTTCAAATGGCCTCAATGCCAACGGAAAGCCTTACGCTCATGAGTTCACGGATAAAACGTCAGTTTATTCACATTGCTTGCAACAGACTCAGGACTATTATTTGGCTGGGAAGCATTACAACTCCGTTTGTGGAATTCTTTGCATTCTCCTACGTGCCTGTGACATCTGAAAACACCTTATTTGGGACAGGTGAGGCTCCTGCCCATCAGCAGGGTTAATCTAAGGAAACAAAAGCAACCTTTGCAAAAATGGTCAAACCAACCCCACTACCTTCGTCTCCTGGCTCTACCTCTTTTTCCATCCATCCATTCTTCCAGTTTCTCTCTTCTACCTCTCTGATTGCTTCCTGTCTACCTTCCCCATCCCTCTCTTTCTCTCCTTCTTGAAGCCTCTGTGTACCTTCTCTAATTAACCTCGGGGAGCTGGGGAAAGTGACACACAACAGTAGTGAACCTGGGACTTCAAAACCAGCCTCCAAGGGTTCCCACTGGGGAAAAGCCTGATGCAACAAATCCACCCCTGGCTGATTCTCACCTAGCTCGGAAGCTGAAAAGAACGAGAATGTGGTGCATTGATCATTTGCACAAAATTGAACTTGAAGTTGTTGATTTCTCCATTTCAAATTCTGCTGTTCACGGAAATTATTTCTAAAATAATTGTTACGCTATGTGAAAAATCATATGACTTCTGGAACATATGAATAAAATGTTATTTACAAAAATATTACATACTGTCTTCAGGGCTTCTTTTTCTGCTCCATTTTGTGTGCACACCTTGCAGACTTAAAATGTTTTAAATAATGTGATTTTGAAAGAAATGAGGGACAGAGCACTGCACCTAATTTTCATTAAGAAGAATTATTTGCAAAAATGGAAAAACAAATCGATGCTTAATCACCTTTAAGCATAGCCAAGCTAGAAAAAGCAATCTGTGTACATATAAGTAGGGGTAGACAAGCAAAGCTGTTGGGGGATTTCTTTTGTAAAACAATTCATGCTGTTGTCAGGCACCTTGAGATAGGTTATTGCTTTGATCCTGGCCATGTCTGAACTCCGTAAGGAAGGAGACAGTGTAACTAGTAAGGGATGATATTTTCATGATTGTGCAGAAGCTCACGTGTTTTGGTGTGACTATTAGACATTCGACCTGTCAACTTTCGACAGGTGGTAATCTGTATGCACTGGGGTCTTACACCCATATGGCTACTGTCTAGTATAGATGATAAGCACCTAAGGCCTACTTTATCAACACTTTGTTATTGGCCTTCATCACAAAAGTGGCAGTAAGTGGCACAAAGTGTTGGTTTAGGAACTCATTGTATATTGGGTCACAAGAAATGCAATGGTATATGGCCTTCCCATGGAACCATTCATAGGTTTTGATGCAAATCCCTGTCTACTATCTTTTGGAGACAGGGAACTGAGCCATAACTTTACACCTAGTCAGGGCAGACTTAGGGCCTGATTACGACCTCGGTGGAGGGGGTTACTTCATCCCAAATGTGACGTTTATCCCGCCCGCTGTATTACAAGTTCCATTATATTCTCTGGAACTTGTAATACGGCGGACGGGAAATCCGTCACATTTGAGACAGAGTAATTCCTTCCGCCAATCTCGTAATCAAGCCCACAATGTTAGAGAAAACTTTTCTAATTTTTAAATAATGCTGTACTTTACAACACACACAAAAAGTTAGGGAAGTGTTAACTATGACATATTTTGAACTGGAAGGCCTCATTCCTGTACAATACCTATGCTTGACATCACAGACAAACCTTTGCACTATGGTGCATGGGTGTGTGTGCTAGCTAAGGAAAGGAGAAAAACAGCACATATTTTAGTAGATTTGGTTCTGTTGTGCTTTCTCTTTTTCACACAATGCAGCGCAGCACCATTGGTTGCTGCACTGAGGGCTCCTAAACCTGAGCACATAAATCAGTGGGCCATTTGTTTC
The DNA here is from genome assembly GCF_031143425.1 of Pleurodeles waltl. Classification (NCBI taxonomy): domain Eukaryota; kingdom Metazoa; phylum Chordata; class Amphibia; order Caudata; family Salamandridae; genus Pleurodeles; species Pleurodeles waltl. Next base: position 82,638,333 of record NC_090450.1, on the reverse strand, counting down.
GAAGTATGCATCATTTTGAGAAATTTATACATATTCCATGAAATATATTTCACAGACATTTTGAGCATCTTATCATCACACGGGTGTCCCACATAAAAAGTAATGTGAGATATTGACAGAAAGATGGTTGGAGCAGCAAATGTCTTCTTATTCAAGGACAACATGTCTCTTGAAAAAAACATTTTTTTAACTAATCTCCCGCTGGCAAACATTATTCTAGATTTCATTGTTGGCGAAATGGAGAAAATTCTGCCCAAGCATAAATATTCTGGAAATATAAGAGAGACGTCAGCGAAATATTTTTTGTGCAAAGTATATAAGTTTAAAGCACGTCCCACTCCTTGTTACTGGAAGGCTATCAAACCTCCTTTAACGTGGGTCCGAAGATCCAATGCCAGCTTTAGCCTTTCTGTGTTATACAGTGCCAGTGGGAAACTGGGATGAGTTAGGGGAGGGGGGGGGGGGGACAAGTGTACAAAGTGCCCAGTTCACCTCTGCCTACACTTTGTCCACAAATGACTGAAGAGTATGTTTTTTAACCGATACTCCTACCTCATTTGCTGAAAGTGGTGTATCAGGCTCTGCTTGCTAAAGCGCCTACACATATGGTGCAATGTGATCCCATGAGCCAAGTTGCATAAGCCACGGGGCTGTAAGAATAGGTTGGCAGGATATCATTCAATCAAGCCAAGGTTGGCAAAGTTTGTGTGTCCGGTGATCTTTTTTTTTTTTTTTTGAGGGAGGAGTGGCGGCGGTGTTCTCCTCTCTGTTAAGGCTTTCACAGGTCAGAGTGGGCAAACAAGTTTTGACAAAAACATCTTTAGGGTTGGCACAGGGCAGGGCATGTCTCAAACCCTAAGTGTATAGAATCAAACTGTTTTTGGCTGGCAGGATATGTAATACAACTTAAAAATGTAATATCTGCGTAAAGAACCACTGAATTTCAAGTATTTTTTCTGTTTTTGCTGAGCTTCATTGGTTTTCAGATTGACGTGAGTATACCGGTAATTTAAGGCATTATTCAGAGGTAGCTTTGGCTTCCTTCGTCTGAGTAGGGATGCCTTGTGCATAGGGATAGAGTGACAGACTGAACATTCTCAGTGATGGCGTCCACACTCTGGAACTCATTATATATTCCACTGTAACTTAAAACACAGCTGTTGCAACATTTGCAACAAGAAAAGTTTACTGCAGGCAGTCTGCTTCACAAAGAAGCAGTAAGATGGTGAATGTCAAATTACAAACACCCGTTGCTCGCCTCATCGAACGATGTACAAGAGGCTCAGGGAACTTTTGAAAAGAAAACTTTTCGGATTTGCCTTTAAGTGAACTTAATACAGAAAAGTGGTTGTGTCTGAAGGGCATTATTCAGGTATTTGATTGTACTCAAACCTCTTCTTGTCATCCAAATGGCCTTTCCTTCTGTCGAGGGCTCTCACTTAGCTGTAAGGAGATGCCTGGTACTTAAAAAAAAACTTCTTAATACATAAATAAGCAAGCAAATAAATAAATGGCCTTGGCCATTATTTCAAGCTGTATGGTATAGGGGTAACAATAAAATTAGGTATGAGTAAAGCCCCAAGGAATGAGGAATTACCAAGTAGGACCAATTTTTCTGGCTGTAAAAACACAAGGAATCCGCTATTCCATGGTGTTTGACCACATACATTCACCATTTGCTCAGAGTAGGGATATATATGAAGGGACCTGTGGGTGGGCTGGGAGAGCAGGAGGGAGATAGGTGGAGTTGTGGAGGGAAGGTGAAAGTAATTTCTGCCTGGGGATGTTGGACATTGGAAGGAGACTTGACTGATGCTGCAGTCAAAATCTAATGAGATTTTTCTGGTTGATGTTAAAAATCGAGCCAGATTCTCCTACACCCAGAAACAAACCGGTGTGAAAAAACCTATCTGCTTGGAATCAATAGCAGCGGAATTCCATAGGATGATTTCCTCTCCACTTGAATCATACTCAGGCAAAAATTCAAAAACAGTGAAAACATGCAGTAAGCATGGGTGTTTCATAGCAATTAAACGGCACAGTAAACGAATGAAAACAGGATGTATTTTGCAAGGACTATTGCATTGGCATCAAACACAGAAAGTGATATTTTGATAATGTCCCTTACTCTAGATTGAAAGCATGCACATCAAAGAAAGTGTATACAGAATACTTTTGTTCACTATTCACTGAACCTAACATCTGAAAACACAGACACTGAGAATTATACTTCCAGTTTTCCCATGAAAGTATGAGCCACAAAGCCACATAATGCTTCAAGCTATTGGTTGCAAAAAGAGGACTTTCTGAAAGGCAGCTTCTCGAGATGGGCTGTGCCATAGTTACTGTTAGAAATGGGGTCTCTGATTGGCAGTCAGTTTGCATTCTGTCCAAGCAGGAACCCTCACTCTAGTCAGGGCAAGGGAGTTACACTCCTTAGACAACCCTTGCTCACCCCCTTGGTAGCTTGACACAGCCAGTCAGGCTAATCTCAGAGGCAATGTGTAAAGAATTTGTACCAACACACACAGTAATACAGTGAAAACAACACAAAAGGTACACCACACCAGTTTAGAAAAATAGCCAGTTAAATTTAAAAAAGAGTCTTAATTCATAGAAATCAATGGATGTGTTGTTTTTACACAAAGTACCTGGTATGCGTAAAAATAAAAGAAAAACACACGGGAGAGCGTACGTCGGAAAACTAAGTGATGTGTCAATTCCTGACTCGCAAGTGAGCCCGTGCATCGATTCTTCTGTGGTCAAGTAAGCGATGCGTTGTTTCTTTCTTCCGCAGGAGAGCTACGCATCGAGTTCCAGACGGGCAAACTCGGGTCCATGCAGGTTCACTGTGGTTTTGACGCCCAGAGACATTGCTTGTGAAATCCTGGTGCACAGTGATGATGTGTCAATTTGGGCAACCGCAAGCGGGTGTTGATCAGTTTTCCGGGCGCGATGCAGGTGGTACATCGATTTTTCAGCCGTGAGGTGGGTGCTGTGCCCATTTTTCTCCAGCTCAGCTCCAGTGGGCGGATTTCACCTTGGTTCCACCAGCTTCTTCTTTCAAGGGCCCAGGGAGTGGATAGGGCACCACTTGGCAGGGTAGGAGCTTCAGCGAGAGAGTCCAGGTGCTGGCAGAGGAAGTCTTTGATGGCCCGAGACATCAGAACAAGGGGCAAGCTCAGTACAAGCCCTTGGAGACACCTCACAAGCAGGAAAACACCACAAAGCCCAGTCTTTGTTCCCTCTCAGGAAGAAGCAGCAACTGCAGGCCAACCCAGCAAAGCACACTCACAGGCAAAGGGGCAGTACTCCTCCCCCAGCTCTTCGCCTTTTCAGAGGTTCCTCTTGATCCAGAATTAATCTAAAAGTATTGGGTTTTGGGTCCACTACTTATACCTAGTTCTGCCTTTGAAGTTGAAAAACTTCAAAGGAAAGTCTCTGTTGTTCACAAGATCCTGCCTTGCCTAGGCCTAGCCCCAGACACAACCCAGGGGGTTGGAGACTGCATTGTGTGAGGACAGGCCCAGCCCTTTCAGGTGTGTCAGCTCTTCGCTCCCAACTCTAGCCCAGGAGACACATCAGGATATGCAGGACAGTCCTCAGCTCCCTTTGTGTCACTGTCTTGAGGGAATTCACAAACAGCCCAAAAGTCAGTCTGACCCAGACGTGGATTCTACAGGCAGGCAGAGGCACAGAATGGTTAAGCGAAAAATGTCCACTTTCTAAAAGTGGCATTTTCAAACTGAAAAAGTGAGTACACTTTCCAGGTCCAATTGACAGTGCAGGACTGCACACACATACACTGCAGTCACAGGTCTGAGATATATTTTATAGGGCTACTCTGTGCTGCAGGCCCACTAGTGGCGTTTGATTTACAGGCCCTGGATACTTCTAGTCCACTCTACTAGGGACTTACCAGTAAATGAAATATGCCAATTATGGAAAAGCCAATTAGGGTTACAATTTACACTCAAAGCAGTTGCACTTTAGCACTGGCCAGCAGGGGTAAAGTGCCCAAGTACCAAAACCAGCAAAAAAGTCCAGCACACAGTCAAAAACAAAGGAGGCAGAGGCAAAAAGATAGGGGAAACCACTCCAAGGATGCCAGGTCTAACAATACCTAGAAATCAGATGATGTGTGACCAAAGTAAAATACAATGAGCAGCCAATTCTTTACCACAGTAAACATAAGACTTCAAAAACTGAAATACCACCTTCAACACTCAAGTTCTTTTCAGACTACCCCTAATGGAAGCATTACTTAGCAACTCTTCCTCTATCCACGCATGTCACCTTTGCCATTGGAACAATTTCCTGAAAAAGTTTTCATTGTCCTGTTTGCTTGAAAATCTTTTCCTATCATGTAGCCAACTGAAGATCGATAACGTATAAGTCCATAATCGGGTTGAAACTGTATAGAGCCATACCTGTGGCAACAACTTTTTTACTCCTTTACCACTTGTGAAGCTTGTAGTGCATCTCTTAGTCCTACAGAGCACTTAATGTGCTACTGCACCTGCAGCACGATGAAAAGGTACTTTGTGTCAGGGATACATATTGGTTGGTTGTTAGCTAGAAGGAGAAGGATGAGAGTTCCAAGCATTTCTGTTACAACAAAAGAGGTTATCTTTCTTAACCCCTTCCCCGTCACAGAGGTGGAGGTTACGTCCGGTGGCACGGCGCTGAGGCGCCACGGACCTAACCACTACGTCCTGGTATAGGCCCCCGGGGGACCCGGGGCAGGGCTCAAAGGGGAATCGTTTCCCCTTCCACCCCTGATCTCCCCCACCCAGTGACGTCTGATGACATCAGCATGCGCTGACCTCATTAGAGGTCAACTCCAACGCGCTGGAAGCAATGCTTCCAGCATGACTAGAGGAGAAACTAATCAGCTTCTCCTCGGTATGGGGGGCCGGAGAGGCAGAGAGGCATGAAAAGGGAAGGAAAGGCTTTTACTTCCCTTTTCATGTCTCTCTGTGCATTCCTGCAGCACGATCGCTTATCATATATATTGATAAGGGGAGCAACCCCTTAGGGTCGCTCCCAGGGGGGGTAATTTTTTTAATAGGCCTTTTCTGCCCCTCCCCCCGAGGCAGATCGGCCTATATTAATTAGGCCGATCAGAAGCCATTAGGCACCAGGGATGTTTATTTGTTTGTATTTATATTGATAAGGGGGTTGCTCCACGGGGGGAATTTTTTTCCTAGGCCTTTTCTGCCACCCCTCCCTCGGGAGGCTATTGGCCTATATCAATTAGGCTGATGTGCCCCCACGGGGGCAGAAGCCACTAGACACTATGGATTTTTTATTTATTTATATTGATAACGGGAGCGACCCCTTAAACAAGGGTCGCTCTCCGGGGGGGGGCAATTGTTTTTAGGCAATTTCTGCCTGATAGGGAGGGAGCAGAAACCACTTGGGCACCAGGGATTGGTGTGTGTATATGTGTGTGTTTTGTTTGGGCAAGGGTCGCTCCCCATGGGGGCACATTACTGTTGGCCTATTTTTAGAAGGCCCATCTGCCCCCAAGGGGGGGCAGAAAGCCCACCAGGGAAGATTGTTTTTCTCAATATAAGAGGGTGGGGGTATGGCCATACCCCCACCCCAAATAAATGGGGCCAAAGTTGTTCTGCCCACCAGCGGGCAGATTGGGCAATTACCCCGATCCACACCCCAGGGGGGCAGAAAGTCTACTAGATGCCAGGGAATTAAAAAAAAAATATATATATATATATATGTATAGTGTGATGGTGGCCATCAACCAGTATAGGCATGGTTATTCCCCCACCCCAACTGAAGGTGGTAACAGTCTTTCAGCTCCTCCCCTTGCACATTAAAACATCTTATCCCGCGGCAGGCAAGAGGAAATTTGATTATTTTGGGTTTTGGTTTTACATTTGGGCAATGAGAGCTTGGCTAACTCTCAAAATTGTCCCACTTGGAACAGTGAGGGCGGCACTTTTTGGACTTTGGGACGCTGCCATGTAGAAAAATCCACAAGACCTAGACTCATCTGAAAACTAAACATCTGGGTGAGTCCAGGGTGGTGTGCTTCACATGCACCCCACACCATTTTCTTATCAACAATGCCCTGCAAACCCCCAACTTTGCTATAAATCACACATTTTCTCCACATTTCTGGGATGGAACCTTCCGGAATCTGCAGGAATCCACAAAATTCCTACCACCCAGCATTGTCTCATCTATACCGATAAAAATTCTACCCCACTTGTCAGCCAAAAGGTTTTTTTTCAAACTGCCCTTTTGGACCTGCTTTGGTTCCCCCTCAATTTCAACATGTTTTTGGCTCCTTCCTGACACAGGTGCTTGGCCCACCTACACAAGTTAGGTATCATTTTTACTGGGAGACTGAGGGCAACGTTGGGTGGTAGGAAATTCGTCCCGGTGCGGTGCTCCCACACAGAAATGTGGGAAAATGTAATTTTTTTAGCTAAATTTGAGGTTTGCTGAGGATTCTGGGTAAGAAAACATTGGGGGATCTACGCAAGTCACACCTCCCTGGGTTCCCTCGGGTGTCTAGTTTTCAGACATCTTTGGGTTTGGTAGGTTTCCCTATACGCCTGCTGAGCCCAGGACCATAAATGCAGGTCCACCCCCCACAAAAACAGGTAGTTTAGTATTTGATAATTTTGATGTATCCACATAGTGTTTTGGGGCGTTTCCTTTTGCGGGCACTAGGCCTACCCACACAAGTGAGGTACCATTTTTATTGGGAGACTTGGGGGAACATTGAGTGGAAGGAAATTTGTGGCTCCTCTCAGATTCCAGAACTTTCTGTCACTGAAATGTGAGGAAAAAGGGGTTTTTTGGCCAAATGTTGAGGTTTGCAAAGGATTCTGGGTAACAGAACCTGGAGAGAACCCCACAAGTCACCCCATCTTGGATTCTTCTCGGTGTCTAGTTTTAAAAAAATGCGCAGGTTTGGTAGGTTTCCCTAGGTGCCGGCTGAGCTAGAGGACAAAATCCACAGCTAGGCACTTTGCAAACAACAGGTCTGTTATCGTTTGGGAAAATGTGATGTGTCCATGTTGTGTTTTGGGTCATTTCCTGTCATAGGCGCTAGGCCTACCCACACAAGTGAGATACCATTTTTAATCGGGAGACTTGGGGGAATGCTGGGTGGAAGGAAAACTGTGTCTCCTCTCAGAATCCAGAACTTTCTGTCACCAAAATATGAGGAAAAATGTTTTTCTTGGCCAAATTTTGAGGTTTGCAAAGCATTCTGGGTAACAGAACCTGGTGAGAGACCCACAAGTCACCCATCCTGGATTCCCCTAGGTGTCTAGTTTTAAAAAATGCACAGGTTTGGTAGGTTTCCCTAGGTGCTGGCTGAGCTAGAGGACAAAATCTACAGCTAGGCACTTTGCAAAAAAACACGTCAGATTTCAATGTAAAAATGTGAGGTGACCATGTTGCATTTTCTGTCACGAGCATTAGGCCTAACCACGCAAGTTATTTTCTGTAGGAAACCCTTGTAGGATCTACACAAATTACCCCTTGCTGAATTCAGAATTTTGTCTACTTTTAAGAAATGTTTAGCTTTCTGGGATCCAGCATTGGTTTCACATCCATTTCTGTCACTAACTGGAAAGAGTAAAAATGCAGTATGTCCCAGTAAAATGCCAAAATTGTGTTAAAAATCGAGTTTTCTGGTTCAAGTCTGCCTGTTCCTGAAAGCTGGGAAGCTGGTGATTGTAGCAGCGTAACCCTTTTGTCGATGCCATTTTCAGGGGGAAAAAATAAAAGCCTTCTTCTGCAACCCTTTTTCCCATTTATTTGAAAAAAAAAAAATGAAATTGTCACTGAACTTTGGCTAATTTCTTGGTCTCCTTCAGGGGAACCACACATTCTTGTTACCTCTAGAATCCCTGGGATGTAGGAAAAAAAGGACGCAAATTTGGCCTGGGTAGCTTATGTGGACAAAAAGTTATGAGGGCCAAAGCGCGAACTGCCCCAAATAGTCAAAAAAAAGGCTTGGCACCTGCGGGGGAAAAGGCCTGGCAGCGAAGGGGTTAAAAGGACTCTCACATAAAGCTGAACAATACAAATATTAACATATAGACAGGACAACTATGTAGGTCCTACCTTATTTGGGATGGGTAAACATTAGCCAATAAAATAATTTCTAGTTGTATTATTTTACAATCATAATCATGTCTCGTTACAAGACATTTATCAATGATTTGTTTCTCTTCTTTAGAAGCTTCATTGATAGTCTTCATGCCTTGTCCAACAATTTAATGTATGACTTGATATTTGCAAGGGGATTTCACTATTACAACGAAGGCACTTTGTATGCTACAGATTACTGATAAATGAACTTTGTGCTCAAGTATGAGGGTGCTGAAGTAAGGGGGTCATCACCCACAAATCGTAAAAGAAAACCTGTAATCCATCAGATTTGGGGATTGAGAAATTAATAGAAAAACCAAGAGGATTACTTTAAAAACGTCCATGTTCATGTACTCAGGATGAAGCTCAAAGATACAAAGTATTTAACCCAGTTTAAGCGGAAATACATTGAAAAGAGTTTTTATTGTAGTACAGGTTCTCCCTATGAAGAAAACAAAGAGGAAGATCAGAAACTGGGATTTGTAAACACATTTGGAACTCTCAGTAGCTCCAACAAAAAACCTACACACCTGATAACGGCTGGAATTTTCATTGAAAATCCCTTTTATCTTCAAATGGGCAAACAAAATGTATGTACTCATCTTGTAAATGCCTGCCATGAGACATGGCTTGGAAGTTTAGGCTGGACTGTTTCTATTGGAGCAGGGTAAAGAGTGATTTGCATATGGCTGAGTCTAATCTGAGATGTCATGGTGGGCGAAGTGTTTGAATACTATCCTGAGCAATTGCCAGTGGTAAGATTGATTGCAAGCATGCTACCATCACTTTTGGTCTGTATGATTTTTTTATCCTAGTCATTTGGTGCGTGCTGGCCAGGTCACATGATTGTGAATGGCTCTGCTGTTAGGCTTTGTGTTTTCCTCCAAGACAGTGGGCCAAAATGGGGACTAGGTGTTGACAGGATGGGTCACCCTACCAGGATGGCTGGGGTGGAGCTGTTCGCTGTCCCACTTACACTTTAAAGCACTTGCCACCAGCACTCACAAAGGCCCCTGACACTAGCCTTTTGTCACCCAAGGCTTCTCGAGCCTTGGCAGTGGAAGAAAGAACTTTCCAGAACCAGATGAGGGGGTAATAAAGGGAAACCTCCCACGTCAAAGGCTGGCATTAGGTATAAATATTGGACCCTCAGAACACCTCTTCAGTACACTTCTGGGCCAGTAGAAGACTTCAAAAGGACTGTCTGGACCCACAGATGACTGCCGCTACCAGATGATGCCCTGCCACCTGAAGACCTTTCTTCTTCAAGGCGAATTGGACCATCTCCTTGAACCCATGACCACCAGAAGTGACCCCAAGAGCTAGTTGGCTGGCCTCTGCTTGGGTGAGTTCTTACATCCTAAGAGGTGCCCCCAGGTCCTGGACCCTTGGAGGTGGTTTTGGATGCCTGGACCAAAAACTGCCTGGAGAACTGACAGAAGACCAAGACTTTCCTAAGGTGCATCACCGGTTGACCTGACTTCTCTATGGCTTCAGCCATGTTATTCTCTGTAGTAGCAAATCCCTTTCAGATGAACCTCTTCGTGATGGTATCAGGCTTGCAGCCTCATACCAAAATGTTGTCTAAATCCAAAGGTAAAAATCTTCACTGGGCTCAACAGCAACCGGCTCCCCATTGATGCCCGTGACTTCCTCGTTGCCTGGAGATCCAACTTATCCCACTCTGAGCATTTTCCTGTCATCATCATCAGTGGTTTCAATGAGAATTTGTCCAGTGGCTCTCCAGCGATGATGACTACTTCTCGAACACAGCCTGCTGCCTTGCTGCGCTGAACTCTGCCTTCACTTGGAGTTTTGTTCTGAAACTTTTCTAAGTACGAAGGCAAGCCGAGACCGGGTCTAATCCACCTTGTGTTTCTGACCCAAGTCCTATTGTGGTTGGCCTTAACTTTTGTCACATGACCACATACCCGTAGATGCTGCTTTGATCTTTAAGGTGCTAGATTTCACAAAAAATAACTTACAAATCCATAACTCTGGGTCTACTAGTTGGATTTACTTTGTTTTGGTGTCATTTTAATAAACTTTTCTCTATTTTGTTTAACTTGGCTGGGACTTTTTTGTGTTGTGTTTTCAGTTTCGTACTGTTCGTGTGCTGCTTAAATACTTTACAAATTGCTTCCAAGCTGAGCCTGACTGCTGTTGTGCCAGGCAACCAGAGGGTAAAGTACAAGTCAATTTAGAATCTTTTTTGTGGTTATTGCTTGAGTGGGGCTTAAACCCCCATCAACCAATAACTTAATTTCCTACAGTGAGTACATGTACAAAGCGCTTTACAAATGTCATAGGCAGAGGTCACCCGAACAATGACATCCCTGAAGCAGCAGTACCTAACACACATACTTCAGTGGCATGAGAAGACTGGCAGTATCTCCGCAGAGGGCATAAGCTGCCTAAAGTTATACTGTACCAAAGGCAGTTTATTGTCTTTTTTAGATGTCAAACTCCATATTCACCCACACCTCAGGCGCTTTCAGCTTTATTATTCCCAATTTTCACAGCGCTCAATGACCTGTTCACATTCCCTTGAAAGTGAAATATATACATACATGTAAACTTTAGTGGGTAACCTTGGTTGCTGCTAGTCCCACTGATGCTTTGCTGCCAAATGTGTTTCACCAGTATTCTGTTCAAATAAATGAGGTCACGCAGTGCCTCACTCTTGGCTGCTAGTATGCACTGGAAGCTTCTGGAGGAAATGGTTAAGAGCCACCACATATTGACTGCATGCTATCATAAATATTTACATGTATGCCCTTTTTCTGAGAGGCGAGGGACTTGGAAGAAGTTTTATCTGAATGGAAATCCACAAAATATGTATCTTGAGGTGCAAATGAAAGGGTGCAGTCAGATTCCGCTGTAAAGCAGAAACAAGCCATATCTGTGGTTCTGATGTGACTACAAGTACAGAAAAGGTACATTTTAACAGGAACTTTGCACCAAGGCAGAATATAAAAAACATTTTGTACAATTTTGCTTAAATGAATTTTGCCCAAGCCTCTATTACTTAAAGTTTGCCCCAGTGATTGTGGAAGACTTTCTAAGCTAATATATCACACTTCTTATGAATATTGTTAGTGTCATAGATATTTTAGCAAAATAACTGTAAAAAGCATGAGGAAATGGATTGTGGTGGCTTTGCTCAGCATATATATCACACTTATTTTTTCTGAATCGTGTTAGTGACAGAGACATTTTTAGAAAAGCAACTGTAGTTTATTAAAAATGCATTGTGTTTAGATACCTTTGAAAAACAAGGGTGCAAACTAATGTTGCCTCAAATATAGACTCATCTTTCACATTTGAAAAAATAGGAGATGTGTATTTCTGCTCTGTCTCTTCATGTAATTAGAGACAAACATGGGAAAACAGTTTGTGACATGTTTGCATGAGGCAAATATCTAAGCCACTAACAGCATAAATTGTGCAAATTAATTTGTCGGTTTTTTGCACCTTCTACTTTTTTATATGTTCAAGATGCAAGTCACCACTAGCAAAGTCAGACCAAATTGCTTTGCAGATTTTAAACTCTTTTTAGCAAGACCAAAATTTACAAAAAAGGAATTGAGCTCTCGAAAAGATGCCACTCTTTCAAAGTTAATTAAAATTGCCTTCCTAATGTTCAAAGAATTAAGCATAACTACTTCAGCAGATGCAAGTTGAAGAAATAGCTCAGACAATTATCATTATTGTTCAAAATGAAAAGAAGATATAACTTTTAGGAATAAAGACAGTCTTTAATGTAAAACAAATCTGTCAGGACAAAGGGGGTCATTCTGACCTTGGCGGTCCATGACCGCCATGGCGGAGTGCGGCGGAAGCACCGCCAACAGGCTGGCGGTACTTCCTGGGCGATTCTGACCGCGGCGGTAAAGACGCGGTCAGAAAAGGGGAGCCGGCGGTTTCCCGCCGGTTTCCCGCTGGCCCAGGGTATCCGCCATGGCGGCGCTGCTTGCAGCACCGCCATGGGGATTCCGACCGCCTTCCCGCCAGCCTGTTTCTGGCGGTGTCCACCGCCAGAACCAGGATGGCGGGAACGGGTGCCGTGGGGCCCCTGCACTGCCCATGCCACTGGCATGGGCAGTGCAGGGGCCCCCTAACAGGGCCCCAGCATGATTTTCAGTGTCTGCTTGGCAGACACTGAAAATCGCGACGGGTGCCACTGCGCCCGTCGCACCCCAGCAACTCCGCCGGCTTCATTCGGAGCCGGCTTCATCGTTGCTGGGTCTTTCCCGCTGGGCCGGCCGGCGGTCTTCTGGCGGTCGCCCGCCGGCCCCGCGGGAAAGCCAGAATGGCCGCCGCGGTCTTTTGACCGCGGAGCGGTGTTTCGGCGGGAACCGCTTGGCGGGCGGCGACCGCCGACCGCCGTGGTCAGAATGACCGCCAAAGTGTCTGGTAATGAGGTCCTCAGAAAGAGATCCTCAGTAATAGCAATCAGAAAGAAAACCTTCAAAGTTTAGAGTGTAAAATTATAAGACCTCAAAGACTCAAATGGAGATGTTTGTAAAAAATCAAAAGGAGATCCCACCTAGGAACCAGGTTACACCCAGATAAGAAATTGTAATTTTTTTCAAGTGTTCCAATACACAGATTTTGCAAGATTATTCATCCCACCCCTCACCCAGGTTTCAATAACTTCTGTAATGGAAGAAAACGGAATACAAAGGGATGCCACTATAACACACTGTTGAACACATTCCAGAAAGGATTAAAGAGTGTGCATCAATTCTCCAGAAAAAAAGGATCTAGGCCTTTGTGATCACTCCATTGCCTGAAAAAAGGCTTGCTTACTGGAGTAACATTTTAATTTACACTGTTTTCTAGAAACTTGTACTGCGATAGGCAATTCTCCGGACAGACCCTTGTTCTTTAATCATGCACACTCAAACTCCAGTCAAATAAGAATAGGGGTCCCAGAACGTCTGGTGACAGAATTAGATTCTTGAGAAGGAAAGGAGTGAAACACTTTTCCTTGGCAAGACGAAGGAGCAGAATCCAGGACGGGGGTCTGATAGCACAATAGGAATCACTAAGACTCCCTCCCACCGGATGCTTTTCAACAACTACAAGATCAGAGGGAATGAAGGATAGCCATTCAGAAGATCTTGCATTAACATGGAGGTAAGAGGATCTACTCCCTTGACTACCAACACATGAAACCTTGAAAAAATTGATGTACAAGAGAATTTTCCTGATTCGAAAAAATATGCATAACTTTTTGCATAGAATTGGGCACAGATGAGGATCCAAACAATAATCCTGTGAGGGTCAAAAGATCCTGCTTAACTGGTTAGCCTCTGCGTTCTCTCCATATGCAAATTGCATTGAGGGAATATTGAACTTTCTGTCACAAAAAATAATCTCTTGTCGTTATTTAAGTCTATGAGTGAATACCTCTTTGCCTCTTGATATAAGAAGTTGCATTTACATTGTCCACCTAGGACCGACGTTCCCTTTAGAAGTGATACAAACCCCAAAAGAGGTAAACAAATGGCCTTGAGCTCTTTCCAATTAGAGAAATATATTTATTTCCTACATAGAACAACTTTCTCAAAACATAATGCACCCCAGCCTTTCTTTTTTTTAATAACTCTTTTTATTCAACTTTGTTTATCATACAGTGAATACAGTATTCAAAACAATTGTTCAGTGTACACTGAGCAGACAGCCTCAAATATGTGACATGGACAGTCAGTAGAAACAGAGCCTTCAATGCTTTCAGAATTATGCCTTTCTTTTGTCAGACCGGCACAGGTAACACACAGAAATCAAGTGTTCATTTCTGATGTTCTGTGCCCACGAGATTGTTATCTCAAAATCCTAGGAACTCGGACTGTAATGTTGATAGATTGCATCTCACCATCTTTTTCCGATAAAAACCTGGACCAAGTAACTATTGATAGTACAGCTGCAATGTCCCATAGAACTAGAATCTAGGCTCTCATCTAATGCCATTGTTTCGGATGGCTAAAGTTGTGGATTGATCTTTCCGATCCTCTAATTTGGGAAACCCTATATGCTAATTTGGATACAACTGAGACTTTTTCCAGTTGATCAGTAGTCTTTGGTCTTGTCTTGTCTATGTTTAGGTGTAATAGAATTCCCATCTAAAGTAACAGCCCCAAAGGAGAGTTGTCGCTTGGTAAGCAACATTTGTGCAGACTTGAGACAAAACAGGAGAACACAAAATTGGAAATTCTGACCTTCTACTGCAAATGTCTGAATATTCCAATTCATATGAATTTGAAGATAATCATTCCCTCGATCTAGTGTGGCCAAGAATTCTCCTATGTGAAATACCGGAAATACCCTTTGATGATAGTCTACCTTGAAGTTTGTGATCCATAACTAACTGTTGAATCTTTTTAGATCTATTACTGGCGAAACCCTACTGTGATTTCTCCTTAATTAATTAATTGTTCCACAGAGCTCTTTTGAATAATGAAGAACCTGGTTCAGCCCTTTAGTACTTTCACATTATCTCAACTTGACAAACTGTAGAAAATTCAGCAACCTTTGCAGTCACAGCTATAGAAGAATCTCGCCCTTGTTACTTTTGAGTGAGGGGATGTGCCTTTAAATTTTGACTCCAGTGCAATGGCTTTGAGTTGCAGGAGATTGAAGAATGTACTGTACCCCTATCATGACTCTTTTTAACTCTCCAACCAGGCAGCAGAGTAGGCTGTTAGCCTTCTTGCATTATGGTCCTTGCAGCCTTTGCTACACCCATAGTTTAACTGGTGCCAGTGTTTGCCAGTGCTTGGCCCCAGCACTTAATTCCTGAAGCGGGTCTATACATAAGACCGACCACCACATGGTGGTGTTGTCTCTCTATTTAAAAAAAAAAACAGCAGACAATTTAACAATACTAAATACATCAAAGGTATGAAAAGAATGAGATCGTCAAAAGCTGCCTGCAGATGAGGATTCAAGGCCTACCCTGGTAAGAAGGTATTCTAAACAGCTGCTCTCATGTGTCTTTCACGCGTTGGGTTTTGACATATTTGCTTGTTTTTTTCTATAAATATGTGTTTGATTGATTTCGTAAAATATACTGTTACGACTGAAGGGGAATTGTGTTGAAATAACGATTAAAAAGCAATTAAAAGTATGCACATGTATGTGTTTCACATGTATGTGAAACAGCTTAGAACTGGGAAAACGGCACGCCTTAGGAATAAGAGCTGTTGAAGAAGTAAGAATACAGTATACCTTAAGAGGCTTTTTTGGAAATTTAACCCCGCCCCTCTTCTTAGAATCCTTCAAACATACCTCAACAAATTAAGGATGCATGTTTTGTCATTCTGAAGGATGTCTGCAGTGGCATGACAAGTTACCTAGGCTAGAATAGCCAGACAAGCTTTGTATAAGATGGTAGAAACAGCATTATTATTATTTTTGGACAAATATATCGGCTCTTTGTGATAGGTCCCAGCAGAAAAGACTTGTGAACTATCGTTGGGCGCTATATTTACATATTTGAGTACTCAGAGGGCGAATCTGAAACAAATGAAAATCTGCACCCACAGGTTTACAAACTCGCATGGGTGCAGACTTCCACATTTTTGTAATTCCCAGAAGTGAGCCAGAATGCACTAGTAATCCTGCAACAGGTTTCAAGGAGAACCCCGGGGAAAGCTTTCAGTTGTGACCTAATATTTTTCAGAGATATTTCCACGTTCGTGATTTTACACAAAATACATTTGTGCAAGGGAGAATGCACTCCCTTGTGTTCAACAACACTTTTTCTGCTCTCGTTTCCACGGGAAAAACATTTTCCCATTGGAGGAATACTTTTAAAACATAAAGATCAAATATGGGACTTATACATTTATATCTCCACTTCCATTGAGAAGTTTATATATCTGACCCTTTCAGGGTGGGATTGGGTTGGAAAATGGTTTGTCAACACCCACACTAGATCACTTGCTGTTCATAAACTTTCAGAGCATTCCTGCGCTGGACTATTCCCTCGCTGTTCTTTTGAGTACATTTACTCAGACACTAATGTATAATTACCAAATTATTTTATGTGCGACAGCGCATTATTTGTCAACTGCAGAAAGGACACAGAAACACAAATAGTGTTGCCTTTCGGAATCTGGTCCCTAGTTGAAATAACACGTTTTAGTTTTCAGTTTTGGGAAGAAGGTGACATTATTTGCACTGCGAATGAATAAAACCACAGGATGCAAGCAAGCTGCATCGTAATTTCACAATTGTTTTTTTGTAATCTATATATTCTTTAACTCTTGTTGCTGAGCTAGCAAAGGCAAAAATCCCTTCTAATCATTGACTTTCTATTTGCTGCAACTCATACAGGTCAAAGGTGATGGGCACCACTAGTTGCAAAGTGACGTTCTGGTGGAGAGTCACCCTATATATACCCTTGGTGCTGCCAGGGGGTCTGTATGCTCCTTAAGGCCTCCACAGAGCAGCCAGGCGCCCTTCTCCCTCCCCAGAAGGATGAAGGCCCTCACCTTACTTGCCCTAGCGTCTCAGCTGCTGTGCTGCTGGTCTGTGTCCCAACCGGTCCTACCGACCCAGCCGCACTCCCTCCCGTGCAATGATTCGATGGCTCTGATTGCGTCAGATACGGCATTACGTCAGATCAATGCCGACCGCAAGAAGGGTTACGTCTTCAGCCTCTACCGCGTCTCCGACGTGTAGGGACACTTTCAGGCAAGTACCGCGCAGCTCCGCCTGTCCCTTCTACAGCGAGCATCCCTGTTGGCCGGTGCAGGCAGGAAACGTCCAATGCATGTGATTACGTTTTGGTGCATGTATTAATTTTTTGAATTAGTGAACATAGGCCTGGTGCACCACAAAATGCCATGTTTAAGGAGTTGCCTCAAACTATAACATTGTACTTGAATTATTTGTACTCAATCTTTCATCGACAGTAACAAAGGTAAAACCATTTAGTACAAATTATTCAAGTAGAATGTTTTAGTTTGAGGCAACTCATTTAACATGCCCATTTAAAGCACTGATGATATTCATATCGGTGACCCGTACTAGGTGCTTTACATGGAAATACAGAAGTGCTGGTACTCTCGTTCATACATTATCGATTTGCTTGTGAGAGTTCTGACTCACCCAGATCAAATAAAAGAAGCGCAGGTACTGCGTACCAACAAAACAGGTCCATTTAAAACTCTGATAGCACTTGCACACACTGTAAAACAGGTGCATAGACCGACCCAGCTACTTCTTTATCTTGAAAGAGTTAACAGGTGACATATGGTAACTTTATGAGCATTGTTGATTTTTTTTTAGCACAGCATTTAAGTAACATGGGAACAATACACAGATGCTGCTGGTCACAAAAGTACATTGGACATGGTTTTACCCTTTTTGTAAGTTAAGAAGTACATTACATGCTCAATGAATCAGAGAGCAACATTCAACAGCTGGTGCCAGTAGTTCTGGGCTTGTGCAATCAAGTACAGGAGAGGAATAACATGCCTCACTAGTGGCATGGGTCACACCAAGGCAGGGGTTTCCAACCTTTTCTCTAGTGATAGATACTTCTGATCAGTCAAACTCAACATGACCTCTGAAGCCAAGCAACACTCGCATAGTTACCAGACACCCCCACGCCCAGCTTCATTGACTTTAAGCCTAATGTCCATAGAGCCAAATGCTATGGTTTGAACAAAATACTTGGACAAGGGGCACTATGACAAGACTGCCACGTGTGTCAGTAGCAGCATGGTCTTCGGGGATGTATCAACATGCGTGCATATGAATGGGAACTATGTGCATAGTTGACTGAGAGCCTGTGTTGTATGTACATTTGGCACAAGGCATACATTTCGCCATATACGGCACCGCTACATGTATAACAGAAACATACAAAGATTTTTTTAAATGGGAGAAATTTAAAGTGCAGAAAATGTTCTGCAAAAATGTTCATAATATGGAACATTTTTCTGCACTTTGAATTTCTCCAACTTAAAAATTGGCAGTGTTTTTCATGTATAAATATGACACTGTGTCTACCAGCCACTTGGAGTAAGATGCCTTCTGTGTGTAAATGCAACACTTTTAAATGAGAGAAAATGAAACTGAAGAGTTAACTTTATGTTTATATGGATTATATAAAACTCATCATTTAAATTCTCTCACATTTCAAAGTGTTGCATTTACAAACAGCAGGCCTCTTCTTCCAGTGGCCTGAAGACACGGTGCAATATTTCTAACTGTAAAATACAGCCATTTGTTTAAATGGGAGGAGTTTAAAGTGAAGAAACATGCTTCATAAAATATTAGGACCTCATTGACTCAATTGAAAGCGGAGAAAAACATTAAGATTTAATGTTTCACATAAATATATTTTTCTTCACTTTAAATGTCTCCCATTTAAAAAAATGACACAGCAAAAGGCCTGCTGTGTAAATGCATCCACACTTTGAAATGAGAGAAAATTAAATCGAAGAGTTAGCTTAATCATTAAATTAACTCTTAATTTTTTTTTTTTTTTCAAATTTAAAGGCATTCAGAAACATCATTTTGTTCACAAGTACAAGTTGACAATGACTTTTATTTAGGAGTTTAATCCCTCAGTGCTTCAGTTCTTTACCTCTGTGTCTAACCCTAGGTCATAAATATGATTCCAGATCAGCTCATTATCAGGCTCCACTATCTGCATCCTCATGATAATAATGTAAACTAAACACAGCCTTCTCTTAGCTTTGAAAAAATGTGACCCCTGATTATTTAAAAATGAACTCAAGGCTGCCAGACACCCTGAAGGCGTGCAAGCTACTGGTGGCTCGTGATGGACCACTTGGAGACACCTGCACTAATGTAACATCCACCTGTAGTAAGGTAACACCAGAGTAAAATAGTTTAAGTTTTCACAATAAGATTAATTCATAGGGCTGATTCACAAAATCATATATGAGTGCCCAAAAGCGTACTACAGAAGGACTTTTTTTTACATAATCTTACATGCCTTTGCAAACCTGCACTCAAACCTCTAAAATAAGAAAGAAATTGAACTATTTCTGGAGTATTCATGCACAGTGAGTACAAATAGAATGTGTTGTTCCCTCTTTGCACTTTTAGTAGTGGTGAGGTGGATTTTTCGGGCTGATTCATAAAGTGGTATAAGAATATGTAGAAAGTACTCTTAAAATATTACTTCCTTTACCTTTGTGAAAAGGGCAATTTTTCTCCAAACATGCCAAAAGGCTGTAAAAATGGGCTTTGGTCACACTCAGGGGTGTGGAATTTATTAAAATATCTACTTGTCCAGGGGACAGGTTGCTTCTCAAATCTACTTGTCCTGTAAAAAGATCTACTTGTCCCTTTGGTGCCATGTAGTGTGGCGACAAATTATGCAGCAATCTCATTATGCAAGAGCTCTGATAATAGCCTCTCTGATTATGCCAGAGCTACTACCATAGTAGGACTTGAATACTTGCAGTTTCAATCCCTACTGTAGCAATTTCCTTATTTTGCCACCTTTCTGCAGATCTGCATACTGGGGCTGTAGGACGCAGTAAGCAATAGTTCCAGGGCTGGAATGCCTTTGAGTCTGCAAACCTACTAACCTGCATGTTTTAAAGATTTTCACCAGCTTCTCTCTAATATTTTCCCATAATAAGAAAGGTTGGACATTTACTCCTGACAATGGCAGAATTAGAACTTCTTCCAGGGTTGGGAAGAAAGTGGCTGGAGGAAAAATGAACTTGCAAATGCTCAATAGATTTTCACATGAGCAAATCTACACATCGTATTTACCCATGCTAAAATACAGTTCACAAATATTTTATAGGGGTACGACATATACCATGGGTGCACTTTTGTGACTTTAAGAATTTGGGGCCACATGTAGGTAGGTTCAGATTTGCGACCCGCAAATTGCGAGTCAGAGCGACTCGCAATTTCGCAAATCCGAATGTAGGATGGTGTCCCTGACACCATCTGTGATTCGCAAGGGCTTCGCAAATGCCCACCTCATGAATAATCATGAGGTGGGTCGCAATTTGCAACCCCCCCTTGCGAATGGCAGCCCTCACAGGGATGGTGGCCTGCTGGAGACAGCAGACCACCATGTCTGTGACTGCTTTTCAATAAAGCAGTTTTTTTTGTTTTTTTTTGTAATGCAGCCCGTTTTCCTTAAAGGAAAACAAGATGCATTACAAAAACGAAAAACGAAACGTTTTAGTTTCATTTTTTCAGAGCAGGCAGTGGTCCACAGGACCACTGCCTGCTCTGAAAAAATGTTTACAGTGACATTCACAATGGGGAAGGGGTCCCATGGGGACCCCTTCCCTTTTGCGAAAGTGTTAGCACCCATTTGAAATGGGTGCAAACTGCGATTGGTTTGCGCCTGCGTTTGCAGTCACAAAACAATCCTACATTGCACTGCGAGTCGCAATTAGGAAGGGAACACCCCTTCCTAATTGCGAGTCGCAAAACTGGGTTTGCATCTCAATGTGCTTTTTGCACGTCGCAAACAGCGAAAGTCGCTGTTTGCGACATGCAAAAAGCTACCTACATCTGGGTCTTGGTCCCTAATTAGGTCTGGTGTTAACAAAGACATTTTGTTTTTATTAAACTTCTATTTCTCTCTCTTTCGGCTGGCTTTACTGTGAGTGATCGCATTCTGCTCTTCCACAAGGAGCATATTGGCACACAAAGTAGTTTTGTTCAGTGTCAGGAACTACAGTGGCAATCAGTGCCGTAACTAAACTGGAGTGTGCCTCTTTGCAAAGAACATGGAGGAGCCCCCTCTCCAGACTCACTCAGGGCAAGTGCTGTGCTGAAGGGGCCCCCTGGAGGGCGGCTGCGGGGCCTTTGTTATGCCACTGGTTGCAACGTGTGCTTTTAGAGTTAAAAAAACGTTTTGGGCGGTTTTTGCCAGTGTTTGTTACAATGTTGAGGGCCTGGTCGCTCCCGCAACAATAAAGTGTTACAAAAGCCATGTCAAAACAAGACACACATTGATGAAACTAAAAGACTTATAAAAATAAGTCAGATCAGTTGGCTTTGTCAGTGTTTGTTTATTTTTATGCTTTCCATAATCGTGTTGAAAATGGTTACACTGATTTTCCATTCGAAATATTTTTGGGAAATACTAGCATGCATCAACACATTTTACTAAATGACACTTCATTTGCATCTAATCAGAGAGCATTCTGGGAGCATTATATTTAGCCTCATAGCCTAAACTTTTCAAATATGTGTATACACGTGTTTTTTTTTTTTTGTACTGGAACCAACGTCAGTAGTGAAGTGTGACCTTAAAACATTTATTTACAGCACTCGCCCTAATAATGAAGACTTTCAAATAATGAACCATAAATACAAGTTCGAACAGCATTATCTTTTGGAAACACATTACCTCAACTGCAGAGAGTTCCACTCTCTGTAAACAGGCAGCCAATGGGTTTGTGCTGCAGAGGGTTAGGCCTACTTGTCCCAAGGACAAAGTAAACATAAAAACTTGTTGCCCTTGACCCCAAACAAGATGTCCCGGGCGTTGGGCAATAGGAATTCCACATCCCTGCACACTTCAGGAAGGAAAGCAGAATAGGGTTGGCTTATAAATTATTCAATAACTAGTGATCTCCCTATTTCACTGCACCACATGAGGATTTACACAGAAGACATGGCACCATTCTTCAATGATGGCAAACTGAGATCTAAAAGAACAATAGCTTCTTAGGGCATGTTTCTTTCTTCACTTGGTTAAATATTTATTTGTTATTCACTTGCTATCACTTTCAAGCAATACAAAAATTATTGCCATGGCTAGAAAGTAGATTGATGACAACCAAAGTAGAAGGCGCTATTACACTTTCCCTTTTCATTGGTGTAAAAATCCATTATTCAGTGATTGTTTTATGCAGGAGATTTACTGTGTTTTTTAAAATGTTTTTTAATGTTGCATGGGGATTGCTGTACTCTTGGCAGCCCCCACAACATGTAAAAAATGCTTGGTTATACCTCTGCCTCTTCTACCACCAAGCTCTAAAAATGTACAATAAAAAAGCCCTTGCTGAGCATTGTGGGGCACTCCTCAGAAGAAGCAGTAAATAGTAAATGAGCATCTTCTGCTGTTCATTCCTCTGATTTTGTTTTCAATTTTAAACTTTTTTTGGGTGCCCCCAGTGTTCACGTGGGGGTCCCACACCTTTTTCAATCATGGTGGCTACAGGGGGAGCCCAAAGCCCCTGCTGGCTCCCCAGCCACTTCAGTGGCAGGAACAGGACTTTTTAAAAGTTTTTTTTTAGGTTGGTGTCCCAATTTCCACCCAGGCCACCTTCATCTTTTTCATTTTTGGAGGTGCTAGGGACAAGACCCTCACCCCCACACTCCCAACCGGCTCACACCAGCACCATTCTCATTTTTCAGAAATATTGTGTAGCCCTTGTTCAAATATCATAAACACATAAACAATTGAACTAATGAGCAGATCAGCAGATCAGCAGACTTACAGGATGTGTGTAACATTTCAAAGCTAGAACATTAATTAGGTATCTTGAGTGGGTAATAGTAACATCTATTATTTAAAAGACTAAACCACTATAGAAGTGCACCATGAAGCGCTGTGTAATGTAATGTATTATTATTATTGTTATTGTTATTGTTTAAGAAAATTTCATAGGATCCTAGATCACCTCCTTTTGTGTAACAAGCTTTGGGTGTTGTCATAGAACATGCATTATAAGCAGAATAAAGTACACAAAACCATAGGGTATAAGGATATTGAAAATTACCTAGGAGTTCAGTGAACGTGTAGAGCAGTGAGGCAATGCATACACCTCTTTATAAGGCCATGCAACACAGAGTTCACTTTGTGATCTGTTTTAAGGTTAATGGGGATACTCTATTTCCATAACACATTATCAAAGCATCAGCACCCCAAACCCCAGTTCATTATAAAGAGTTACATAGAGGTAAAACTGATCTTTTATCTGCTGAGACATTTCATCACATTACCTCTAACTTGAAGAATGCTATAAATATTTATTTTCACCCTTTCACTGCTAGGGCTCTTCTCCTCCATGTGAAGCCTGTTTTTTGGGCTATTTGGGGTAGTTTGTGCTTAGGCCTCCATAACCTTCTGTCCACACAAGCTACCCACACCAAGTTTGCGTCAGGTTTTTCCACCACCCTGGGGATTCTAATGGTACCCAGGGTTTGTAGATTCCCCTGGAGGGGACTGAGAAATGAGCCTAAATATGGCAAACATTTGGATTTTTTTGAGAAAATGGGAAAAAGTGCTGGAGAAGAGAATGTCAGTTTTTTTTTCCTGCAAATGACATCAACAAAAGATTTATGATTCTAAAATCACCATATTTCCAGATTTCAGGAACAGGCAGACTTGATTCAGAAAACCAAACTTTTTAACACAGTTTTGGCATTTTGCTAGGAGATAGCCCATTTTTCCTATTTTTTGTACTTTCAACCGCCTTCCTGCCTTCCTGTTTGTGGTGGAAACAGGTGTAAAACCCATTGTGGATCCTAGAAAGCTAGACATTTCTGTAAACTAGACACAACTCTGAATTCATTTGTGTAGATACTTTAGGGTTGTCCCAAAGAAGCTAAGGGCATGATTTAGATCTTGTCAGATGGGAATACTCCATCATAAACCTGACGGATATCCTGTCTGCAATATTACGATCACGTTTGTGACGGAGTATTCCCTCCACCAAGATCTAAATCATGTCCTAAGTGTTGAAATAAAAAGTAATATTGAAAATTATTAGTAATAAACAGCCATTTGTGACAACATTTTCATTTGTAACGTCTCAACAACATGGCTGATTTTCAAAAGCAATATACCATTACATTTGCTAGGCCCTTCTGGTTGCGGAGATATATAGAGTTTGTGGGTTTTCCAAGATTTCAAAGTACCCTGAGGTAATAACTGAGCTGCACCTTGTAATGGTTTTTCATTGTGTACAGGTATACATCAATTCATATGGTAAAATTTAAAGAGTGAAAAATAGGTATCAAGGAAACCTGTGTATTTCTGAAATGGGAACAAGATAAGAAGTTTAGCAGTGATTATTTGTACATCTCTGAATTTGTGGGTACCCATACTATCATGTCAATTAGAGAACATTTCTTAAAATGACTTACACGCTGTCTTACATTTGTAAGGAACAAATTTAGAAAACAAGCAATTGGTACTCTTGTTTTACTATTCTGTGTTCCCCTAAGTCTCTCTATAAAAATGGTACCACCACTTATGTTGGTAGGCCTAGTGCCTGCGATAGGAGAGAACCCAAAACGCAACATGGACACATCACATTTTTCCACTGAAATCGGACCCTTTTTTGCAATGGGCCTAGCTCTGGATTTTGGGCCCTGGCTTAGCCGGTACCTAGGGAAACCCAGCAAGCTTGTACAGTTTTGAAAACTAGACACATAGGGAAATCCAGAATGGGGTGACTTGCATGGCTCTCACCCACTTGTGTTCCCCAGAATCCCTTGCTAACCTCAAACTTTGACTTATTAGGCTCATTTTCCGTACATTTCTGACATAAACACCTGAAATCAGAAGGAAACCACACAATTCCTCCCATCCATCATTCCTCCACTTATCTAAAAATCTAAAAATGCATCCCCAGTTGTGTGACTGGACTTAGTGCCCACAACAGAACAGATCAAACCAAGGGCAATGATTATCCCTTTGTGAGGTCTCCCACTGATGTTAGTTTGATCCATTCCTGTCGGGGGTACTATGCTTAGCCACACAAGTGGGGCAGCATTTCTATTTGGACTAGTGGGGAAATGCTGGGTGATAAGAATTTTGTGGATTACCTCTGATTCTGGAAGAATATGGCACAGAAATGCAAGGAAAATGTGTGATTTTAGTCAAATTTGTGGGTTTGCAGACCATTGTGGGTAAGAAGAATTTATGGGATCCATGAGGTGTGCACCACTTTGTACTCTCCTGGGAGTTTTCAGAAATGGCTGGGTCCGGTAGGTTTCTTTGGGTGACTGCTGATTCTAGGCCCAAAAACTGCAGCTACCCTTTTGGTGATGTTGCCACATTGCGTCTAGGACCACGCACTTTTGCAGGCACTAGGCCCACCCACACAGGTAAGGTACTGTTTTTATCAGGAGATATGTGGGCACTCTGGGTGGCAGGAAGTTTGAGGTTCCCAGCAAATTCCAGTACTTTGAGGGATCCACACGTGCCATCCTAGAGTCCCCATAGTGTCTAGTTTACGAAAATATCTAGAGTTGGTAGATTTTCCCAAGAGACAATCTACACCCTGGCAGAGGGCAGAAAAGACAAATATTACTACAAAACCATCTACTCCTCAAGTCCTCATACTCACTGGTTGGATTTGGCAGGAGGGTGAGTGAAAGCTTCAGAATGTAAATTGTATTAACAAGACTTCTCAAAAATAAAACGCACTGTTAAAAATTGCAAGTGAAAAAAATGGAACAAATGACTCACTGTTGGTGAGCTGTAAAGCTATGACAAGGCACCAACTGCTTTACAGGCCATTCACACACCTTTCATTTGTGACACACACAAAACCAATCACACCGCCAGCTGCGGGTCCAGCACATTATGACACTAACATCAACATACAGTGCCATTCAAGGACCCAACACTTTCACACGCCCACAGGACTGACATAGCATTCTCACCACCTGGCAGCTGATGGAGTGTGTGTACTGCTGATTGGCTGGCAATGTGTGTGTTGTGACCAGCAACAGGTCACTATACACACTCTGTCAGCAAATGCCAGCTCACATTGCCAGCCAAGTGCCAGTCCATATGCACCTCCACCAAAGTGGCAGTCCATGCACACCGCCAGACAAACTCCAGTCCACACACATGGCCAGCCAATCGCAAGTCCACACACTGCAGACAAGCACCAGTACATGCACACTGACAGGCGAGCGCCAGTGCACACACACCACCAGCTAAAAGCCAGTCCCCACACACTGATAGCAGGCGCCAGTCCACACACACTCCTCCAGCCAAGCACCAGTCCACACTCACTGCCATCACTTTTATTTATTTTTTCAAAAAAGGAAACTTAAACCAATTTGAATGGGATGAATAACCAACTATGACTATAAAGACTACCGTTCTAACTAAATACATCAAACAACTGCCAATTGTGAAACTGAACAAAAAATATAAAACAATACAGAACAGTCAGTTCACTTTTATGCTGCCTGTTGCTCCCAATACTTCAGGTGCGTGTGATATGATTTAAACATGCTGGCCCACGTATCCCAGGATTAGAAAGACACATGGGCAGTATATATGACTCTCTTTCCACATGCCTCTTCAGGCGCAGACTCTACAGTTTTTCTTTGGGTGCGTGTGGAATGTAATCAGGAAAGTGTTGATATTTCAATCTACCCACATCCCCCATCTCTCCAACTCTAGGAACACTTGCCTGTTCCACTACAACAGGGCTGCCTATTACAGACTGCTGAAACTGAACAATCCTTAAATGCAACAAAGGCACTGAAGTTTGCAAATTGAAACAAATGGACAGCCATGAATGGTTGTCAGCATATGGACATCTCTCCTGCCTGAAATATTTACAGCTAGAAGTTCATCACTACGCAAAGCATTGCACTGTCCCCTCTGAAGTGTGTTATTACATTCAGGCTCTTTAGAGTAACCTTTATGGTTAGGGCGGATTGCGCCACATGTAGCAGTGTCCACTTTGAATAATTCCTTGAACAATTGCACACAAGTGTAGAATTTATCTACGTATAAATGGTGACCTTTGTTAAAAAGTCCTTTAACAAGTTCCCACACAATTTTCTTACTGACTCCAAAAGTGGACGGACAACCAGTGGGGTCAATAGAAGAATCCCTACCAAAGTACACCCCGAAAGTACAGGCATATCCAGTACTACTCTCAGAAAGAATATACATCTTAATTCCATAATGTGCTCTCTTGTTAGGAAGGTACTACCTAAAAAACAAACAAACCTTGAACAGGACCAAAGACTCATCCATATATCTTACTTTCCCTGGGACATAGATCTCTGAAAAGCAATCTATAAAATGATCAAGGACAGGCCAAATCTTGAAGAGATGGTCACAATCAGGTGATCCTGTGACAATACTGAAGCATTATCGACAAAAGGCAGCATCCGAAGCAGAAACAAATACCAATCACGACTCATGGTTGCAGGAAATGTAGCAGTTGCCATCAAGGGACAAGTAGACTAACATGAAAACAGCGACTGATATCTTATCAAGTCCGTCAAAAAAGTTAAACCAAGAACTTCGGCAACTCATTCCAATTTGTGGGAGTCCACTGGCTAGCTCTAGAGTGGGGCTTAAGTCTGGCACTGTTGTACCTCAAGTACTGTTAGCATACAAATTAGTTTGGTCAACAATCACATCCAAAATTACATTGCACATAAACAACTGAAAGAAATGTATAGCCAAAAAGTTTTCAGTATTGACTCTACACCCGTCAACACCCCTAAAGGAAGGCAACACAGCCTGAACCATGTTTGGGGCAACCCAAAGTTCAGCACTTCCAATGGAAAGCCTTTCAGCCCCAGGCTGTAATCCAGATTCCTCTTGCTACACTATTGGCATGTAAGTATCCTCTTGAAAAAGAGACACTTCCTCCACACTGAGAGTGGCTTCATCATCGGATGATTCTTCTCAGACAGAAAATTTACTGCCAGAATCTTCGACTTCCTCCTCTGCTTCAGGTCCTGAGTCAGTCTCAGAACCATGGTCAGAGGAAGATTCGAAAAGCGAACCAACAACATGCTGAGTGATAATCTGGCAGTTAACCATAAACCTTATTAATAAAAGTGACACAACAAATAAGTCAACAATAAGCAACACTGTGTAAGATAAGTAATAAACAAACCATGGCTTTATCAATCAGAAAGTAAAACTACTAGCATATAATATTCTGGAAGGAAATGTCAAAGCACACAAAGACCTCTATACTCAAAAAATGTACCACTCACTTGCCAGAGACAGCTATACTGAGATTCACCTGCACCTACTCTGCACAGGCACAGCAAGCACCAATGATACCCCACTAAAAAGGAAGAACAAAATAAAATTACACACAAGACAACAAAATACACATCTTCACAAGTCCAAAGAGAATTTGACACACAATAAACCGAAGCTAAAAATGCTGAAATTTTTACACCATTTAAAAAACACACATTCATGCAGGGCTATGATACTCATTTGAAGTAAATAGTATAACATTTTGTTTCTTACCACACACATGCAACTACACAAATTGCTGATCTACCAGTGCTGAAACCGCAAGCAGTAGTCTCCACCAAGTAAAACAAACGCTTTGCATTAGAGTAAAAACGAGAAATAAAACATTACGATTACAAATTATGACAAGAAATAAAACAGTTAACATTATAAAACACCATGAAGTATGACCTTCGGCCCAGATCAGCATCACAAACGTGTGGTCTGCTTCCAAGGGGGACAGAAAGCAAATGCAAGATACCCTTGTATCACCAAGTGACCCTTACAACTGCCAAACTCTACTTCACACACACCACTATCCAAAACCCAGCTACACATATCACCAAATAGATGCCAGTCAATACACACCGCCAGCAAAATCCCCAGTTCAAAAACACCATTAGCCAAATGCCAGTCCTTACACACCACCAGCCAAATGCCAGTATGCACAGACTGTCATCCAAACTCCAGTTCACAGACACACAGAAACTTATCCCCTTTGAGGGGAAGATCAGACTAACAAATGTCTGATCTGTCCCTTGGGGACGGGTGCAGGGGTCAGAAACTAGCAAAAAGACCTCTCCAATAATGGGGAGCATCCCTTGGCAAAGGGCCGCTCCCAAAATGTAAATAACCTAATCCCTGGTGTCTAGTGGTTTTCTGCCTCCCTTGGGGGCTGATGGGCCTAAAAATATGGCTGATCTGCCCGAGAGGGTAGAAAACGGCTAAAATATTGCCTCCATCAATGGGGAGCAAGCCTTGCCCAAAGGACCACTCCCCAATGTGCAAATAACGTAATCCCTGGTGTCTAGTGGTTTTCTGTCCACTGCAAAAAACTCTTTCCTTTCCCTCAGTGCAGCTCTGCCCTCCTCAGTCCCCCCTCCGAAGGACACCTTACCTTCTTCCGAAGGCCCTGGAAGTGAATGGCTTCCAGCATGTCCCGGGCATGTTTTTTGATGACGTTGGTGCACAGCATGCCCACTCATATCATCAGAACGCTAGTGGAGAGGTCAGGGGTGGCCGATCCCTTGTGTGGGCATGTTGTGAGGGAGACCACGGGGAGAGCCCCAGTGCATCCCCTGTGGGTGGGTCCTAGGACAGCATGTTGCCGTCCTCTGCATACACCCTCCATGCCAGCCGCCACACCAATGGTGTTAAAGCTTGATGGAATGCAGTTTGTTTTAATCATAGATTAGGTGGAGCATATGTTAATCTTATTACTTTAGATATTCAAAGAGGACTGAAATGGTTACCTTTAACAACATTCCTTAACAGATCTAGCCTTCATTGGAAAACTATAAACATATATGCTGAAGAAATTACAAAACTTCCATGATTACTTTTTGATAATGTGGACATATCATCATTTTAAGTTATCATTGTATTAGTACTGCTTGCGGTATGTTTCATTATTAATATATAAGATTGTTATAGTTGACTATAATATTTTTTTCAATTACTCTCTTAGCATATGCATTTAATACTTTCTTTTTTCTCTCTCCACTCTACCTACTTTTTGTTATGCTTTATTGAATTAGTTCCAGTTCTATATATTGGTTCACCTGATATCTATCAATATATTTTTTATTTTATTACATCATATTGGTCCTGTTTTTCTAATAATTCTGCACAATCTTTTCGATAAAGCATATTTGAAACTGAAAAAATAATGTAAATGAAGATCTGTAATTTGAAGGATCAAGTAACGCCTTAAGAGTGCCTATGGGTGACAAAATATGAATCAGGCTTAATGTGATTTTATAATTTCCCTGATTCCCATTAACAAAATATATAAAACAGGGGCGTTCATGTGTTATTTCACTGTTGGATTAGTTCTAAGGTGAATTAAGTCCTCAAGGGGTTTGTAAAGAGACCTAGGTTTTAGTTTGCCCTTCCCTTGTGATTTTTTTCTTTATGTTTTGACCTAATTTTCACCACATTGTGAGATAATGTTGACTCTAAACACACTAAGGCATGAGAGAAAATATAGTAAGAACTATTCTCTGAAATGTTGCATATTAAGATATAAATTGTTGCAAAAGTCACACTTTTCAAGAACTTTATTGAGAAAGCAGAAAATCTCATAAGCTGCAAAGGTTCTATAAAGTTTCACAAATATTGCAAAAGACAGCAAATGCGCTGCTGGATTGGACTTTCAAGCACTCTGGCACTGCCTAATGTGTCAGCTGGAAAGGGCCAGTGTGTAGGTTGTTTTTATTCGGTCTGTGGGCCATGACAGGACCAAATAAAGGGCCTGATTACGACTTCGGCGGAGAGGGTTAATCCGTCCCAAATGTGACGGATATTCCGTCCTCCCTATTACAAGTTCCATAGGATATAATGGACTCGCAATTCAGCGGGTGGGATATCCGTCACATTTGGGACGGATTAACCCTCTCCGCCTGTACGAGGATGGCAGATTTAAGACTCGAACTTCAGTGTTTTGGTTTCAGAGAACTGTCTTTTATTGTTATTGAAACAGTATAAATGATAAGTGTTAGAGAGTAAGTTGTGGTAATTGGGTAAGTTGTCGGATTCTTGACTCAGTTGCTTTTCCTTGGCTCGTCTGCTCCTCCTCTTGCTTCAAGTACCTCGCGGGGAGCGGGGAAAATAAACAGAGAATAGGTACGGTAAAGTGGGGATGAGTTTTAAGGGTTTTTCTTTCCCTCTCTTCTTTTCCCTTCTCTCACCCTCTCCTTCCTTACCCCTGTCCCAGTTGCCTTCTCGACTCCTTTATTTCCCTTCTTTTCCTTTCTTCTGATTCTCCTGAAATGCTGTTTTCTTGCCTCCTCCCTCTTGTGTGACGACGTTAGATCTTCTTTTCTTTTATATAAATTTGCCCGTCTCTCTCTCTCTCTCTCTCTCTCTCGGATAATATCTTAATTAGTCTTTACCTCTTTCTTCCTTCCTCTCTTCATTTTCGAGCGTATGTTCTGTCTTTTGGTGCTTTATTTCCTGTCCCTCTTTGGTCTATCCTCTATCTCTAAGTTAAGAGATGTTTCTACTATTTCATTTCCTGTCTTACATACTTTCACAGCTGTGCTCCCACTCCCGTCCCCAAAGTGCCCGTTTTTCCCTTTTCCTCCCTTCCTGCTCCTTTTTCCCGGTGTGTGTCTCCGTACCTGAGAGAGCCACGCTTCTCCTGAAGCGTGGAGGCTCATAAGTCGGCTCCCCGGGGCCAGCGGTCTTCCATTCCTCGCTGCAGATCCTCTGCTCCTGTCTGCCCCGTAAGCGCACACGTCTGGCCGGCGGCCTCCGTGTTACCGGTTTCCCCGTCCTCCTGCTTCTCCGATTCCTTCCACTCCTCCGTTGCTACTGGTTCCACGCTGTTGCGGCTCCAGCTGCTGTTATCCTTTTGCACAAGTGAAACGCCACTTTTAACCTGTGGCCGATCCCGCGATTGCGGTAAGCAACCAATCAAAGCAGTGGAGTCACCATTCCTCTCCAGGTCAAAGGAGGTAGGGTCAGCACAAGCAATGGAATTGTGTGGGTCGGCTCGTAGCGACCCATCACACCGCCGAAGTCATAATCAGGCCTAAAATGTCCCTACACTTGCTGTTTCAAGTTGGCCCATCTGGCCGTGCCAAACTGCCACACTGTCCGACATTCCAACTCTACCACCGGGTAGACCTACACTCATTCACCCTTTGAAACAGCTTCTTAGAGCTTACAAATGTTCAATAAATGAATAGATTTGAGTGCATGTACTCTGCTTCGAAGGGAAAAAGTCCTTCCGCCAACTGTATGCTCTTTGGGACACTCACTTTAACCAAGTCGGGCAGTAAATTATTTACACAGACAAGTGGCCCTGACACACCTGAAGCTAGGCCTTTCACCAGAGGGCCAGTGACAACCCAATGTACACATTGATAGCACGCCTCCATATTTGCACTATTTGCTACTGAGAACCAGGGCTAAAATTTGATCAGACACGTGCAACCTACCTGTTCAAATGCTACATCCTCTTAAAATATTTCTGCATCCAACGAATTTGCAAAGACCGCCCGAAGATGGATGAAGCTTATTGATGAAGAACCAATCAACCCTTCGACTGGTTCTTGACTAGTGCAGAGGTGAATGGAACACTGAACAGCACTATGGAGTACATGTGCAAAACGGAAAATTCTGTGTGCATCTAAATCCATACCTTCAAAAGAGGGAAGCAGGGCCATTTGGTTTTAAAACAAGTATTCCATCAAACATGGAATATGTTGAGTGAAACGTCACCGAACTTTTGTTAACTTAGTAAGTGACTTGAGGATGAGATATTAGATGCACCACCATCAAGAGCGTGCATTGGCTAGTCTGGAGAGCACCTTTTATCTATAAAGTATGCTGCATGGCTCACAAGGCTTCAACATGTAGGCAGCTCAGTGTAGAGTTCCATCCATAAAAACACCTAAAGACCACAGAGTGACAAAAATAGTCACACAGTTAGTGCTAGCACAAGGGTCTTTGAACTGGGGGGTGGCCCACCAGGGTAGGGGTCTCAAATGATCCTGTGGGGGTGGGGGGAGGGTCTGGAAAAATTGTCAGCACTAAACCGCTCTGTAATGGGCCATCACTAACATGTTTTGTAATTTAAATCTCAGCTGGGAGTATGTATCAAAAGGGGAAGGGGCTCCTAATATAGCCTTAGAACCCGCCGTAGTGGGCTCTACCGGCTATTAAAGGCCCGCTCCCCGCGTTAAATGCCCGAGCCGAAGGCGAGGGCATTTAACAAGGGAGAGGGACTTTAATAGCCGGTAGAGCCCGCTACGGCAGGTTCCAAGGCTATTAGAACATTCTGCCACACAGGGCAGAATGTTCTATTAAAAAAAAAAATGTTCACGGAGCCCGAGGGGATTAAAATCCCCTCGGGCTCCGTGAGGCTTTGTTCACAGCTGTTGCTGTGAACAAAGCGAACATTGGAATGTTGGCGCTGCGGGCTTTTACCAGCCAGTAAAAGCCTGCAGCACTCCATTGTTTTCAATGGAGCCTCCAGCATTCCAATGTTCTAATACTTCTTAGAACCCCCACCCCAAATAATCACACTTTGGATAATTTTTACATGTTAGTAAGGCTTCCTGACTAGAACAGTATGTTTGGCATCAGTTAGTGACAGAACTCAACTGCAATGTTTAAATAAGTATAGATCCTAGCGAGTTTGTCTCTAAGATTACCAATGTTTTCTAACAATCTCATGTCACTTACTGCTTTGTTGTGACTCCTGTCTTGCAGTCTGATAGTCGGTAGTCAACTCAGCGCAAATAACCTGTAGAAGTCTTAGGTACAAATAGATCTCTTCTGTTCTTTAAATCAGCCTTCCTTCTTGCATTCTTAAACTTTTTTTCAAGTTTCAAAACTGTAGAACATAACCATCTATTTTCATGTGATTAGTACTAGCTGCTCAATTTCTCGTGGCTCTAATCATTTCACTATAGGAATCACACAGTAGTACTGCGAGCCGGACAACTTACTGTCTAAGAACTGAAATAGAAGCAATGCCTTTTCTAAAGAGTTATATTGATAGACTCTGATTAACTGCAGAAACATGTAAATCTAAGAAACCAATTGTATTATTGGAGATGGTGCACATAAACTGCAGTCCCCATGGATTATGGTTCAGAATGTCAATATATTCCAAAAGTAATTGCTTGCTGCCACAACAGATAATATGCTGTGGTCATCACTTTGCTTCCACGTTGTAAACAATACTGACCTTCAAACAGAAAATACCAGATTTCCAAAATGAACCTGGCAAACTCATTCCACATCTTGGTGTGTAAATGATATCAGGCAGTCTTGCCCGATAAGATAGTTATAGGTTTAGTTTATGTCCATAGAGGTAACTAGAGTAATACACCTGATACCAATTGCTTATAGGTGTAGAGCCCAAGACTAGAAGCAAGATCTGTGATGACAAGGATTCTGGTGCCCACCGTAGTGTCAGCCCAGAATATTGTCTCCTCCTGTTCCAGAACAATGTCCTTGGCTGCAAGATTAAAATCATTAATCAAGGGGATGAACTCCCCTTTCATGTGTCCCTCTGCCCCATAGCAGAACATCCTATTGCAGCAGACAGGGAATAATCTTCCTTTCTGGTTCTATGCTGGCTCTTGATCCCAGTGAGTCAAGCAGTGTGTTCTTAAAGGGAGAACTAGCACACTGTTGACGGGTGAACTTAAAGCAGTGTTTTATAAACAATATTCTTCTGTATCCTTGTGGTTTACTTCCTCAGTATAATCCAACCACTACGCTTTCAAAGTGCACTGAGTGGTACATGTAAGATGCTCATGGAGTTGTTTCAGGGTTATGGTGCTTTTCCTTAGTTCTCATGTCCATCCATTTGCAAGCAGTTCAGTCCAGGCCACTACAAAGGGATTCCAAAACCATCTGCTAGCACTA
Source organism: Pleurodeles waltl (assembly GCF_031143425.1). Taxonomy (NCBI): domain Eukaryota; kingdom Metazoa; phylum Chordata; class Amphibia; order Caudata; family Salamandridae; genus Pleurodeles; species Pleurodeles waltl. The sequence continues at coordinate 82,603,589 of NC_090450.1, read as the reverse complement.
CACCGCAGAGTTGTGCATGTTTTTGAAATCAGCATGTCTGTCTGGGGCCTTCTCTTGAAATCAAGTAAATACACTCCATTTCGTAACAAATGCCCAATTAGCGTACTGATCAATTCACCTCTTCTTTCCAGCACATGGAGAATGTGCCATTAGAAGTAAGCCCTTAGCAAACCTCTTAATCAAGGTCTTTAGAAGGTGTTAGTCTAGTGAAGCTGAGATCTCCAGCCAAATGATTTGAAGATTTGTTAGAAGCCCAAGTTACAAACATGATGCTTATCAAGCCACTAGTTACATTAAGCACACAGTATTCCATATCTCAAAAGTTGCAAAGCCAAAGTAGGCAGCTCGTATCTGAAAATTGTTTTTCTGAGTTTCAGCCTAAATTATATGTAAGTAGTTGTGCTGGTGAACACGTTCACCAAATCTGAGATTTTATTTAGCAGTGAAATTTCAGTTTATTTCAGCAATGCTCATTTCCTCCATTATGCTTATCAGCCTTTATAAGCAGCTTCTAAAATGGCCCTATGGTAAATCTGAGGGTGTAATGTATTCCGTGGTTTCCAGAACTGCTGAATTTCGAGCCAGTGCTTGCTGGTGAGACCCACTTGAATTTGTGTTTTTTGTGGACTGGACTTATATTTAAGCATCAGACTTTGGTCCGGAACAGAAAGAATGAGAAAAAGAAAGATGAACAAACAGAGGGAAATGGGAAAAAAAGGGTTGAAAAGGAACCAACAAGAATTTGATACATGGACAATTTATTGGTGCATAAAAGAAGCATGAGGTGAAATAAAGATTAAACAGCCTTGGTGCTCTGCAACCCCCATATTCAGGAGCAGCGATGGCAGGCTTCTTAGAAAAGGTGGAGCCGATCACTTACTGTTTTGCAAATGAAGCCCTGGTTAGCAATGATGAAAGGCTCTAGGTGTCTCTAGAGACAGACAGGTGACTTTTATGGTATTTACATGGGGGTGTTAGTAGTTCATCTCAGAATATACAAGTGCAGAATCTAAATTCACGTGAAACAATTTGTATCTGGTTCTGGTTTATCTGTTTTAGGAAGAATGTGTTTGTTTAGAAAGTCTGATAGACATGTGAAGCAGATAGAACGGAAATGCCTCTACATAAGGCAGACTTTGGATGTTCACAGACTGTTGACAAATATCAGACCTTCTTTCTAACTTTATTGTTTTTCTTTCTTTCTTCCTTTCGTTCTTTCTTTCACCAATGGACGTGCACTTTTTCTGAAACTCTAATAACTTTAAGGAAGCAATGAAACAACTATTGCTAAACCCAAATTCTTCCTTAGGACATCCCAAATTTAATCTCCCCTTTGACACCCCAAATTTCGTAGCTGCCTGGACAGCCTTTTTACTCCTGACTCCTCTCCCTGAATACAGGAGAGGATGTGGGAGGGGTGTTTGTTGTTTCTGTTGTTCATATCAGCACAGTTTCCTCCCCTAAAGGATGGAGCTCACTACCCTTCCTGTTTTCTGTACCTTACAATGCACTACTTTGTGCTGAAGGGTTTATGTATTGAAGCAGCTGGAGAGTTAATAACACGAATCACCCTGGAACCTGATTTAGGTTAATTGGTGGACATTACTCAACCATAGAGTAAAATGGTGACTTATGTTGCTCTCCTCCAGATTTTAGCATTTCCCTTAGAAATCAGTGGCTTTTCTATGCTGACCCACTTCTTAATCATCTTTGAACTGGCTATTAAGCCTATGGTCCAAACTTGTGCTTTTGTCTCCTCCAAAGAATGATACTATCTTTATAATAAAGATAAAACCATGGCTGTGAAAATGGGTCACAAAAAGAATACAAGATACCACATTATTTCATCATGCCGTGTGCCGGTGCTGCTGAATACCGTCATTTCCGAATACCAAGGCTGCTTAATTTTAACTCCACCTAATCCCTCCTTCTTCTACCACCCTTTAGTTCATCTGTGTTTATCTCACTCGGGCAGGTTCTCCTTCACTTCTTTGTTACTGCTTCCTGCCCTTTGCTTTGTCCTTATTCTCCCCCTTTTTTGCCTTTCTGTTACTTAGCAAAACAAGTTCCATTCCGAAAAAACTGAGGGCCAGTGCCGATCCCCTCAGACCACAGCACAAATTAAACATTAATCATAGCTATATGACTATTTCATGATGTTGGCATTAATTTTCAGACGAATTATTTAAATGGAATATGTTTATGGTAGTTATTATTGTGAATAGTCAGTATATCCGCATAATATGCATGTTGATAGAAAAAATCGGAATTAATCTATTTATATTCCCAGTGGTTATCCTCGCATGGACCCATCTGTCGTGGACCTAGGCTGTTGATGGGGTCCTCTACACACCAGCTTCTAGGCTCCCATTCTGCCTTCTAATTCTGCCATTCATTGCTGGGAGCACACGTTTCCATTCCACTGGTACCAAGAATAATGTTATAGTCTAAAAGCAGCACACTTTGAAATCAAATAGAATACCTGCGTGGAAGATGTGCAACATACACTGACTTCGTTTGCACTTCTGAGGTGATATTACTTAAACCTTCAATGCAGTGACGATAAAAAGAAGTTGAGAAAAGACTCGCAATTATGTGCATGATCATCTAATCACCTCCCGCATTTCGTCCCAGCTACTGTTGAAGTACATTGATTGAGGGACTAAAACGCAAATATGTATTCATTATATGTGACCATAAGTATTTTAAATAAAAGCTCACACTAATGGCAACAACCACAAATATCTTCACTCTAAAGAAACCAGCCAAAAATATACAATATATATTGCCCCCTGAAGTATATTATACGGCTCTTGCAGGTTCCTAAGTTGATGCATTGCCATATACCATCATGAGGCCTAAAGATACGTTCTTTTGTATCTTCAGGCAAATGTGGGAGACATGCAAGACATGCAATAAACTCTGACATGAGACAGAGGGTATTTTATTCCTCATAATACATGGTCTCACCATCACAGTTCTTCCAAACCACTTAAATCGTTTTCTCTTGCTCTCTCAGATGAAAACGATTGTATGGTTGCTGGTATGTAGAACAAATCTAGCATCTGTACCGTCCAAAATGTTTATTTGCAGCATAATATTTTACAAAAATGTATTTTAAGCAGTTTAATGTAAGTAATCTCCGAAAATCGGAATGTACAGTTATACAGAAAATTATTTCTGATGTCATTCAATTAACCCTATTAGTGCAAAAAATAGTAAACTGGCAGGACTCATTGTAACTTTTTGCAGGGTGATTCATATACACCATTCCTAGTTAACAGACTGTGGTATTGCTATTAATATACCTCAAATCCAGCTGGGAGGCAACCAAGTTCTATACAAGAAAGTAGTGAATGAATGAGGAAAATACATATAAGCAGAATATAACCAGAATGGGGTATGGTGGTAAGAGATTGCCGTCTTCCTTGCACACAGTGTTGAAAAAAAGTTTAATCACAACCAGGCTTTTCCAGAACACAATCCCATAATTACCTATTATTTTATATTTTTTCACTGTAGGGCATACTTTTCTTAACATTTATGATTTCCCACTTCTAACCATTAAAACCCAGCTTTGTGTGCTTCAAAGAACACTTAAGACTGAGTTTAAACATCAAGCATCCGACACTGTGGTCTACAAGGCACTCTTAGGAGCGAGTCATACAATGTATAAAATTATTCTTTTCTACATTGAAGAGCGCTGTTGTCACACTTAGTACTGCAAAGTTTGAAACTGCAACCAGCCAGGCAACAGTCGTGGACCAGAAGCCATGTGTGTAGCAGTCACATAAGTGAGCAGCGTAGATGTACAGTGCAAGTCACATGTGACTTTTAACTTTTACACCACTTGTGTACTTACTGCAGACCCTCACCTCTGGCCTTACGTGAACATTAAATAAGCCTATAGGTTTTAGCCAATTTAATCTTAAGTCTAAGGAGCAAATCGCACCACACGCTGTTGGACTGAGAGACAGTCTCACACTGCCTACTGTAATAATTGCCAGCCAAAGACAATCTGGAAATGTATGGAGACCACTAAAAAAGCACTTTTCTAAGAGATGTTCTGATTGGGTGAGGTCAAGGAGCCGAAGGAGCAGAGTCGTTTAATATAGACGGAAGTGAGTCTTGTTTTGAAGTGGTGAGTTTGCAGTTTTTGTTAAATACAATCATGGAGCTTGCCTGATGTCCCAAATCCTAGGGCCTTCTTTGAAATAGGATTGTTTTTTTATTTTCTGCATCACTTTGACTCCAGTGACATCTTGGCTTAATGTGTTCTAGAAGCCGTTCGAGATGTTTGCATTTTTTCCTGACATGTAAGGCAACGAGTGCATTGGTTACTATTCTCTTGTACATGAGGCAGAAGCTTTTTAAGAACATACAGTGCTGCAAGGGTATCAGCTTTAAAGTTTTAAAGTGATGAGGATATAGTCAAAACTTTTCAGATTCTCATCTTTCGAACTGTTTAATTCATTAACCTTTCACTAATAGCATTATGTTGATAATAGTTTAAATATCAAATGCGCTGAATGATTCGTGCGTTTTGCATTGCAGGTTTATGGGAAATGCAAAGCAACAATGCACGTTAACCGGCCCAGAAGGATTGTTCACCTGTATAACTATGACTGCACGCTGCATCCAGGTACACCCCTTATGACGTGGCTGATTGTGGAGCTAGAATCGAGAGCACTGCACGTTATCCTGCCAGGAAAATAATCTGTGAAATATACCAGGGGTGTAAAGGGAGACCAGTGTGAAGTTGACAATTGTAGCCTGAGAGGCAGATGTTCAGCGTGTGGGAACCAAAATATTGTGGCTTAGATATGGTATGAAAAGAATCAGGGCCTGATTTTGAGTTTTGTTGCGCACAGTACTCCGTTACAAGCGCAGTGAGTACCCTGTTGGCTGAACTGCCAGTTATCTTCCTCATTTGGACTTCAGCGGGCCGTTAATATTTACATCTATAGAGCTCCAGTTGGCTCTGTCGAGGGAATACTTCCTCTGATGCTCCGATGTAGTAGGGGCTGTCAGAGGAAGGACTTTACACAGTCGACCCTATGTAGGGTGGATGGTGAAAGGGTGTTTTCTTCCTGTTCCTCACCACCAGGAAAAACTTGACAGTAAAGGACATGAAAGGGTGGAGAATAAGGCACTGAAGTCTACTTCAGTCTGTGGGTTGAATGATGGCAGGAATCAGGAAGGAATAATTGGTCTTTAACCATTTAATCTGACATGAAGCATTACCTGACTGGGTGACAGATCTCATATGACAACAATCAACTATTTTCTCCTTTAACCAGGACATTGTTCTTGCTTCCTTTGTGCTTAGGAAAGTTGGCTTTCTTTCAAAAGTCTACTTTCCTAATAAAATCCCCAACACAGCCTAATCTGAAAACCTATACAAGTACGTTACTGATTCCCAAATGCAATAAAATGAAATCCTTGGTTGATAAACACATTACAAGCAAGAATAACTGTGAACTTTGAAAAACTAGTGGAAGGATCCAATGTGAATAATTCAGGGTTCTTGGCACCTGAAAAATCAAAATCATGGTAGACTGAAGTTCAAGAAAGAAATAATTTGGATAACAACAGCTTTCCTCTTTTTTGATGGGTAGGAACAGATAATGTTGCACAAAACAGAGGTTGGTGTGCACAATTGCAAACCGTTTTCTTTAAAACTTTGCATAATTATTGTGAACACTACAAATGCTACCCAAAGTTCACAACGTTCTCTGAAGAAATGAATGAATGAATGCCATTTTAAAAGTGCATAGCTGCTTCCCAAGAAGCGCCCCAGCACTAAAAAACCCGTAGAGCAGAGAGGAGTAGATCTTTAGAATTCCCTAAAAAGGTATTTTTTGCAGCGCTAACTTAAAGCCTACGTTTTGGTCTCTCAGTACCAGTACTTTAAAGAGTAAGATCCAGTTGTTTTGTTCCCAGATGGGAAAAGGAAGGTCCTCCTAGCCTGTCCTTGTGGTCCATGGCTATGTAACTATTACACCTGAACATCAGATCTTCTGTGCTTCTTTAATGTTGTTGAGAGAAGCAAGAGATCTGCAGTGTCCATTCAGTTTCAATTTTTTAGCAGCGACTAACACTCGTGAGAAAATGGAGACAAAGAGTAACTATTTCTAAGTGTAAACAGATGAAAAGCTGGAAACTCTGCAAACTATAGGTAGCTCAGTTGTGACTTATGTAGGACTTTGCTTGCATGATAAAACAATATTTGCACCCCTACTTGTCATCTTCCTCTCTTGCATAGAAGTGACAGAAGCCCACCACTCATGGTTCCTGGGAAAGGCAGTCTTTTAGCAAAATGTCACCCATTTTTTGCTATAAAAGAATTCAAGGGGAAAATGAATAAAATTAGTATGATACCTTGAGTATCATATATCCATTTAGGGATAGATGTACAAAGTCTTACCTGGGTCGCAAACCCAGGATTTGCGACTACAGCAAAGCTTTGTCCAATGAACAAAAAACATTTGGATCAGAAGAGTCTTCCCAACTTGTAAAAGGGTTTCTGTGGACCTTTCCTGAATTGTAAGTATGAAGAGGCATGAAAGTGATGCCCGCCTCCTAACTTTGGGTCGTAAAGGGGTGTATCAGCAGTTACTGAACCTCGATTTAGGGTAGTACATGATTTTCGAATGGAAGCTTTCCTCTGGCACAGTTTCCTTTATGCGAATCATGTCTTGGAGGGATCAGCCAGTGAAGCAGAAGATCATTGCACACCAAATGCAATGCTCATGAACTCACCCTTTATGTATCAGATGCAATTACACGTGTCATAACTGATCTCATAGGTTAGATTCTATATCACATATCAATGAGACGACTAGAAACGAAGTATTGGTTTCAGTATATTGTATTTTATTTTATTTTAAGTGGTGCTTTTAGTTGTGGTTATATAGTGGTCTAAAATTGTGTAGTCGTAAGTATTGCAGTTGGTGCGCATGTTATGGTAATGGTTTACAAAACTGTTGTGCGAATTATAGAACATTTCAGTGCTTTTTTAGGCTTATATATATATATATATATATATATATATATATATATATATATATATATATATATGTATATATATATATATATATATATATACACACACACTGATGTTCATCTGCCTAAAAGTAATCCACTTCAGTGAAATTGCTAGTAGACCAATTTTAATTTAATTTCTGCTTTGATTCCATGCTGGTTCTGTATATATTTTTGAGTGGGTCATTTTTTACTATTTTCCTGCAGACGTGTGCACCACCTTTAGATACCAGATTTTTAATTTTCTTATAAATATTTTTATTAGAGTTTTTAGAAGTATAACCGAAAATGCAAACAAGAAAGCCACACATTGTGTTTATGGTATAAGAAACAACCGTGTACAGTATACGGAACAGTACATTCTCTATCATAATGCATACTTCTGTGCATGGGTAACAACAGTAGTGTAACCTTGTGGGTGCCTGAAAGCACAGAACCTAAGTTCTTCAGTCAAACCCTTGCTTTAAGTCTCAAAAATGGTTCTTAACTAATAATTTGTAACTTAAAGAAACATTTGTGGAATGGGATTTTAGAGGTAAATATTGCAGTGGTATAACATAAGGGTTTTTGTCGATACACTTTCTGGGGATCTGGGGGTGAGCGTAGGGCAGCAAGGACTGGGATACCAGCCATCAAGTGTGCCAAGTATTGCATGGGAATAGGTGGGAATTGAAGGTTCCCTGTCTTTAAGGGGGAAGGTACATCCCTTGTATTGGTCACCCCACATGATGTCAAGTAGACTTGTAGGGACAGGTGGTGCGGTCACTAGTACTACATATATGTGCTGAGATGTTGCACAAGAGAAATGTTTTGCAAACCATTTTTATTAAGTTTTGAAAGGTATACAGTACACTGTTTTATATGCATAGTTTTCAACAGGTGAGGTTACAGTTTTATATGCTGCCCTACAATCAGGAAAGTGTGGCATAATTTATAAAGCGGTGTCTGAGCTAGAAAACGTAAACAGTTGGAAAAAAATAAACTATATCGAGTGGGAAGAGATGAGAGACGGAGTGGGTTTGTGGGTCCATAGCTTCTTCACGCAAACGTTTTGAGTTGAGTGCTTTTGTGGAGTGATCGATATTGTGTGATGTGGAGATGGGCCAGGTCAGCCTATTACAGAGTTTGTCCTATTAACAGTGCACCACATGGGAGTGGGAAGTGAATAGTTCCGGACTTAAAGTGGGCCCCAATGATAGAAGGTGGGGGAAGCAGGAGAGAGACACCCCGAGTGTCTGCTATTACCAGGCACCAGGCAAGCACACCCCCAGGCCGAGAAGTTGTCACTGGTGATCAATGCTTTCTGGGTAAGAGCCAGGGCGATCCAGAGGTCTGCAGTAGGTACTGGCAGAGACCCTGTTTCTCCTCTCTGTGCAGGGAAGTTCCTTCAGCCTACGCCCAGTGTTGAAGGTTCCCATGCTAGGAGGAAAACGTAGAAGGGATCGTGACTTTCCATCTCCAGCAGATGACACAGTGCACCAGGAAGAGAGCGAGGTCAAGGAATCCAGTTGTGAGCTTAGCTCCCTCTGGTTATTGCCGAAGAGGGCTGTTCTTGGAAAACATTGGAGTGATCTATCCAAGAGTTGGGTTAACATAAAGAGCACTCCAGACCAAAATGGATACATTTATGCACAGTCCAATAACATGTGGCTCAAGTGTGCTGGCTCCTGTTGGCATGCAGAGACTAGGGGAAAAGTATATGTAATTTTTGGGGGTGTTAAATATGCTCTGTGTAGAATACAGGTTTGTATACATTTAAAGCAAGCGTTACAGGGAATTTGTTAGGAGTATTGTACTCTGGCTTTCAAATCCTTATCATTGAAGACTACGTGGAGTTCATTTTCACATTCAGCCTTAAATATGTGTAAGCATATTCCTGTGTGAGTCCAAACTGTATAGCCAGCACACCTGTCTTGTCTTATTCCCCATTTTGTGAAGATCCTGTAATATGGTGTGGGTTCCTCTCCAATCGTCAGCCATGTCCGATGTATCACAAGCCAAATTCTGCCATATGAGAGGAATTCTCCTGTGTGGAGCTCCTTGCAAATGTCCAAGGCCTGAAAATCAAGGAAAAGGCCATAATCAAAAAGGAACCCCACGGCTCACAGTCCTGGAGGATCCCTGCATACCAGGTCACTGGAAGAAATCTGCATTAGTTGAGTGGGGAGCCCCTTCATTGAGATAGCTGGGGCATAAGCAGGCTCAGCCCTAGTGTATTTCATGGTATTGTGCACACCGGCACGCCCTACCTCTAGATGTGTAGTGCACTTTGGGGTCCTTTAGTCTACCAAATAAAGTAAAGTGCATTCTGTAGGGTTCCAAAATGTATCTGGTCTGTTGTGAGGCCTGTTCCAGCAGGGCATTGCAGCCAGTCTGCGTAGTAATATGCTTGGTAGTCTGGTGCACTGATTCTGCCTTGATAATTTGGGAGGTAGAGCCACATGTTATTGGCCTGTGCAATCCACCACCTCCCAGTGCCCCATAACGTTGAGGTCCTGGAATTTTCTGCAGGATGATCTCTGGGAGAGTCACAAAAAAATGGAGCAAAAGCGGTAGGACCACCATTTTAGAAAGGTCAATCTTTCCCATAACTGTTAGTGGGCGAGTATTCCAGTAAGTGACATGAGTCTGGATAGTCAATCTGAATAGCCAGTACTGCAGTGCCCAGGAGGATTTTTATATTGTATTACATTTCAACTTCTATCGCCTGTTGAACGTGTTTCCAAAAAACACTGCAAGCTTGCAAAAACCAGGTCTATTGGCTTTGCCATTGCTTGTTTTTCTCTTTTAATTTGATGAAGAAAACATTTTTATTGGTGTAAACAACTCTTCGTATAACCCATGCAATTTAGACGCATTTCCATTTGGGAAGGTTATTCATTCAAGGCCTTAGTTGGACCTGCCCTCAAACCATTTGCAGGATGGAAAAGAGTTGTAGAGGAGTTTTTTGATGCCTACAAATATGCAGGGGTTATTACAGCAGTCATGGAAATAATTAGTAGTAAATGCATTATTATCTATTAGGTGCCTCTTTGTGGGTACCTGATCGGAGTAAATGTAGCCACTGTGAGCCTTAACAGTAGGTTTACAGCATAAAATGCATGTGTGAACTGTGCAATTGGTGTTCAGCAGTTAGTGTATGGTTTAGCCTAGTCCTCTTTGTGTATATGAGATTTAAAGAACATATTGTGCAGCACTTGTACAATTCCTACATTAATTGCCTATCAGTGATTAATGCCACCTGTTAATATCTAAAGAGCCAATATGATGCCCAATCATAATGTTCCTCCACTAAGATGTTTGTCTGGTAGTGAAAAAATATGTAAGTACTTTGTGTTGTTTCATTTTAAATAGTGCCACGAAGCCGAATTCAAATGCTCTGCCCCGACTGCCCAGTTCAGAGCACTCAGGAGGACCCCAAGTTTCGAGAGACTGCTCAACTGAGCCTTGACAAATTCAACCGGGAGAGCAACCTCACAAAGTACTTTTCCCTTGACATCATCACACGAACTTCTATGCAGGTAAGGCTGCATGGGTCAGGCTGGGACAACTCAATGGTTCAAGTTCAAAGCCCAAAAGCATGTTAGTTCTGTGGAGTATTAAACTACTAAGGTCTTAAAAAGAGGATGCCAAATGGTTGAAACATTGATTTTTGGAATCAGACACAGGGTCTAATCTTTGCCTTTTCAAGTAACAGTTCATTGACCCGATCACAAAGATTTTGCTGTGACCTGAGCTATATTTAGAGTTTGATGGATGGGATAAACTGCACAAAAATTGCAGCTGTCCTGTATGTTGTATTACAAGTGCTATTTGAAAGTGGATTATTGGTAAGGGCAGGAAAGTACCTACACTTAGCAATAGGCCACAAACCCACATTTAGGTCCATTTAGGTCTCAATAAATTAATCCCAGCTCAACTCTTGGTAGCTTGGCAACGAGCAGTTAGGCTTAATTTAGAAGGCAGGTGCATAAAGCATTTAAAAGTCACAAAACAGTAAATAAGTAAAACAAAAAACAAAATAGGAATCTAACACCAGTTTATAAAAATAGATTATTTTTTTATCTTTAAAATGACACTAAAATGTCAGAAACAAAAAGCCGATAAAGGGAAACGGAGATATACATTTTTAAAGATTAAGGGGGTCATTATGACCCCGGCGGTCGGTGTTACAGTGACGGTAGTGCCGCCAACAGGCTGGCGGTTCTAAGGATGGTCTCATGGACAGTATGAGCCTTGGGAGACCGAAACATCAACCTTATACTGACCATGATTCAATTCTTTGCATGAGCTGCTGGACTCCCCTAGGAGTGATTTCTGATTGTTTGAAAGACTGCATATAGGACTCAAACCTTTTGTGGTTGGAGCGTCAGAAGGGTTGGTGCTCTCCTTCTGTCCCTTGGATGTAAATTGATTGTGGACAAGAGGGGTCACCAGTGCATTTGTATAAAAACACCAAAACATCTCTTTGTTTCTTTGCTATATTGATAGATATATTATTAGTGGATATATAAAAATTCTTCATTTTCTCAGAAAGAAATTACACACTGAAGATTTATTAATTTATGAAATTTGATCTATGGTTGATTACAACATTAATAGTATTTAATATCACTGAAATATTTGTATGGAAATGATTCCTCCATGAACATTGTGTGCTTTACAGTTAAGTTTACCCTAACACACCCCTTTCCAGCCGTCTCTTAATCAGGGGGCACCTGGCTTTCTGGTTATGCAGGAAATGGGGAGGTCCACTTGCTGGCCCAAATATCCTTCCCTCTTTTGAAGTACAGTTGGCTGCTCGCCCTATCCTATTTCAGCATCTGCTGAGGGAGTTCACCTCCCCCAGGCACTTCCTTTGTGTGCATCTGAGCCCACTTAACACCTCAGCAAGGCAGCCTGGCCAATCAGAGAAGGGCACTACAGAGATGAAACTGGTAATTTTCACGTAGAGTTCTAAAACTCTTTCCCTGAGTTAGTTATAGTAAATTCAACAATGGCAAGTTGTTGGATTTATTATAACAATAATGTTGATACCAAACTTGAAATATTTAGCTCATTTTAAGACTTTGTTAAATAAAAATGAAGTCTTCCTGTGTTGGCCTATGGAGCCCATTCACTACAATGGAGAAAAACGAATGTAGCTATTGTTTCCTTACCAGGGCTTTTAAAAAACCTTTTATAAAGTCCCTGCTTATAGTTACACTGCACCCAATCCTGAAAGCACCTAGGGCGCACCTTAAGGGTGTCATATATGTACAAATAAGGTAGTTTAAGACTTTGGAAGTACTTTTAATTCCAAAGTCGAATTTGGGGTTAACTTCAACTGAAAAACAGCCAGTAAGGCAGGCCTGCCTTTAAAATGACCAGGGGCACCACAGCAGTGCACCTGTGGGCACACTACCTATGCTGGGGTCCCTAAACCTACATGCTCTACCACATACTGGTGACTTCTATGTAGGTTGACATATCTAATTATAATTAGCCTGATTTGCATAATCATTTTAATCAGAGCACAGGCCCTGGGAATGTTTAGAAAGTCAGAAAAACACCAGCATAAATGAAAAATGGGGGCAAAAAGTTAGGGGGCTTCTGCAATCAGCCTAGTTTTCCCACAAATGCATTTTAACATGTCGTGCTTGTAAAATGACAGATGGGATATCAACCTGATTTTCATGGAGTAGTCCCTCTGCCGAAGTCTAAATAAGGCATTTTGCCTTTAAGTACTCATGACATACTTGAGTTTGCAGAGAACGCCAAGAGTACAAATAGCTGACTCCTGGAATTCAGAACTAGACCAGCAGTACCACATGAGCAAGTTATGAATACCCATACCAAAGTCTTTGTGCATCAGACGAATGTGTGTTGAAAAAACTGCTTTACATGTGCATTGCTACCTGCTATTTATATTGAAAGCCCCCACATATTGCCCATGGGATAGAAAGAGATGTAGGATGTATTCATTCAAAAGTGACTGCTCCAAAAAGTTTGTTTTACTCCACAATTAGGGTGAAAAATTATGTATGATAAACCAAAATACATCTTTCCCTCATAGTGCTCTAAAATCCCTGCATTATTACAACCTAGAGGATTTGCCGCTGCCTACCACGCACACTTGAAGTGGGTCTTAAGAATTACAGGGGAGATGGGTGTTTCTCGATGCTTCAGAAGGAAAGCCTGCTGTAGGTTCCCTATCCACTGTTGATGGGTAAGACCTCCATGCGTGCACTGTTATTATTCAACATGTAAAAAACACAACAGCAGATCAAGAGACATGATCTGCAGGAACACTAGTCTACTGATGACAGTGGTCTCTTGCTCTCAGTGGAACAAGATGTATGTGTGGATCAATGTCAGCACAGATGCAGAAGAACTTGTAGATGTGCCCGAGCTATAAGCGAGGCAGGTTGGGTTTTACCAGCGGTCGAGGCTGTGTAAGGGATGAAGCACATCCCTTTTATGAGCAGGACTGCTAGAGTCCATCCTTTATGTAACAGATCCATGACTCCCCTTCAATACCCTTTATGTATAGAACTGTATTGTTTGCAGACATTTACATATAATTAATGATGAATCTCCATCTAGAGCACCTCCACAGGTTGGCTTTACACCATCCTCACCTATTTCAGTGTGTAATTGCTCATATGCAGCCATATATGATTTTGAAATCCTGCCCACTTAAGATCCTGAATGACTGAGTGTCATTGATTACCTGGTGAATTAAAAGCCACACCCCCCCAGCAAGTTTTTGCCAAACATATCATTGCCTTGGGGTTTGTAGTTACTTCTCTCAGAAAGCTTCTCTCAAATACTTGTCTTGCTTTGGCCTTTTAATCAATTTTTTACAGTACATGTCTCGCAGTAAACTATCCTTACATTGTGCTTCATAGTCACCTCCTATTAAGCTTCTTTTCAGCTATGTCTTTGCAAAGTGCTTTGTGGTAACTACTCCTTAAGAGACTCCCAACCTATATGCTTGCATTGTGCTTTATAGTCATTACTTTCAGTAAGCTTCTTCCAAGCTAAAACATTGCATTGTGCTTTGTAGTTACAAAGCTTATTCTGAAGTACATCCTTGCATCTTGCTTTGTAGTCACATCTCCAATTAAGATTCTCCTAAGTTATAACTTTGCCTTGTGCTTTGTATTCTATCACCCAATACCTAATAAAAATGCTATAGTACTTAAACAAATAGGGACATGGCTGTCAAATACATAACTCTTGATAGTCGTTAGTACTTATTCTGAAGTGATTTCTTTAATTCACCAATTGCAGTGGGTTGTCGGTGCCTCTTATTTTGTGGAATTTACAGTCAAGGAGACAGACTGCACCAAAGATACACCTGTTGCTGATATCTCCAAGTGTAAGCCCCTCAAATGTGAATTTGGGGTAAGTGCATCTTTTATTAATGTTTTACATTACTTTCACTACTTCGTATTGACTAAATGTTGGTAAATATGTGTCCTATTGTGTCTGATTTCAGTGAACTCTTTAGAAGTGAGGCAATAAAGAACCTTGAATAAAAGATTTTTTGGGTGAATTGTTAGGAGAATATTCGCTACATAATAGCTTCATGTGAAAAAGGTAGTGTTTGAGGTCTTATAGTGTTACAGGAACATTATTACAAACATTCTACAAAAATATTTAGAAAACTAGCATATGGAAGGCTCCTTCTTACTTCAGTTATTTTCAACGCCGTTATTACAATACAATTTCATTACCAATTACTAGAAGAGACAAGAAGCTCATTTGCTTCTTCTCCAAAATCATCTTTGATATGATTAGTAGAGGTTTTGGTATTGTAACGGAGAATGACTCCTCTCTTTGCACTACAAGCACAAGTGGCAAGACTTCTGAACAAGTATAACATAGACTAGAATTTGGGAACAGTTTTAGTCATATATGCGTTTGCTCGTTCTAAATCCTTTCTTTAGTTTTTGAGTAACTAGCATTATAGAAGTAGTTCTGTGGACCTCGAATTGAGCCAGGCTGTCAAACAAGCTAGAGATACCTGCATGTTTAATTGGTGGGTTGTCTTTGAATGTCGGCTTGTGGACCATCCAAAGATCTACGTTAAAAAACAACAATTTTGATTTGACAATAGAGATTTTTATCCCATTGTCCTTTTTGGGTCTTTGAAACCAAAGCCAGTGTCAAAGAACTAAGGGCTTGATTTAGACCTCGGTGGAGAAGAATGGAGAAGAATACACTGTCACAAACGTGACTGATATTTCAGCCACCGTATTACAATCCCATTGTAACCTATGGAGATCGTAATCTGGCGAACGGGATATCCGTCACATTTGGGACAGAGTATTGCATCGGTGAGATCTCAATCAGGCCCTAAATGTGATTGACTGGACGCAGCTGGAAGAAAATGATTTGGCTGCCTTACATCACATGGGGAACTCAGCCTGCATGTCCTGAAAACAATAAACAAAAGATCCATTATTGGGGCAGGGAGTGCTTTACAAAAAACAGGGTAAAGTGAAGATATGCTGAGCTTTGAATATAACACAGTAACATCACTTTGTAAAAAATCTTAGAAATTCACTTGAAAACACAGTGGAAGTGCAGTTATGTTTATGAATTACAAATTAAAAAAGTACTGAAATTTGCAAGATATGGTTACAACTGCGATCTGTAACTCACACAACATTCTGCAAACCATAAATAACTCACCGAATACAAGGTTTATAAACCGCCAATATTTCTAAACATATTCAATATTTAAAATGTAAATGAAACTACCTGGGTAAGGGTTTTTTCCTTTCATAGAATCGAGACACGCAGATCCCCAGAAGCATGTGACAACTAACTTGAATACTTCCAACCCTGGTTTGTGATAAGCAAATTTCCTCATAGAGATATAAATAAATACACTATTCTTTACATGATACAGGGCAAGATTAAAAAATACCCTATTCTTTGCATGATCCAGAGGAAGATATGTGGTGTAATCATCTCTTGCACAGGCAAAAGTCTTAGAGGTAATTGGTTCATGGCATTTTACACATGATTTTTGTTTGACTAAATAAAGTTTTTTTTTTTTTTTTTGGTTATTAAAAGTTAATGGATAGTGGGAAAATGCAGTCAGTTTGCCACTGAGAACAGGTGAGAATACAGTCTCACATGGGCATTTGCACAACTTTAAACATGAAAGAATTACATGTATTTTAAGTGACCAGCAGACATAGTAAACTCCTAACATCTCCACTCTTTTCCTCTCCTCTTTGATGTTATAGGGTCATGTTGTCCTGTGAATAAATTCTTATGGTATGGAATGTTTACTAGTTCTACAAATTGTGGGCATTATCTGCTTATCTCAAGTTGTGTAACTCTTTCTTTGCAGCATACTGGATTCTGCAAAGGCTCTGTGATGAATGTTGAAATGGAAGGTCCTGGGGTACAGCATGTGTCAGTCTCATGCGACATCTTTGAACCTGAGGTACAGTATTCTTTAGTACTCTTTGTTTATCAGATTAAACTAGATAACTCATCCAAAACGAATCAAGCCTGTCAGTTAGCCCAGTGGGATACTGAGTAATATGTATTGCCTAACGAATGTAAGAAAAATTAAAAAAAGGAGTGAATCAATCAAGCCTTTTCGATATCAATGTGTAATATATGAATTGCTCGAAGAATGTAGGAATCATTTACAAAATGAATGAATGAGGGGAAGGAAGAAAATAAAAGTCAATTTTTATTAGCACTGGAAAAACCTCACCCCAGTGATTACGTATGGAGCAAAAAAGAATAGACAGTTAAAACCACTGTTTTAATATTTTTTTAAACCATTAGGAAACAGTAAAAATCTCTTATGAATTCACACCAAATAAAAATTGAAAACAGTAAAGTTAATTATAGTATTTGAGCATATCTACCTAATACAAGCGAAGTTCAGGATGATGCCCAGATGTTGACAGGCCTGCTATGATTCCTCCTTTTAGAATGACTGTTGGCAAATTAGTAAAATAAAGCACAAGTCTTTTTTATATTCTGTCTTTAGGATAAATACACAATATTTGCAGGGGCGGCTCCTCCGTAAAAGTGGAGGAGTGTTGCTCCCCTGCTCAGAGTCAGGCAATGACAAATAAAAAAAATAAAAAAAAATGTATTATCATTTTGTCACTATCTCTCTGAAAGCCCTGGTGGGGCCAGGTGATAGGGTGGAGGAGTGGTAAGCACTGTAAAGTGCATACGTCCGTTTGGCCGTTCATCTTAGGATAGCCAAACCAACATGGGGACATACATTACTCCAACCCAGCTGTGTTACACAGCTGGGTTGGAGAAATGGCACAGACTCCCTGTGCCTGAGCGAGAGCCAGACTAGCCCGCTCAGGCCAATCCCAGCACTGGTCTCATGCCTGGTATAGCACAAGAGCAGAGTCTGAATTGGGAGCCTGTGCTTTTGTAACCCAGTGATTGACGGGAGAACGAGGAGCACCAAGGCAACCGGCATGGACGCTGGGACCGGATTTAAAAAAAATATATATTATTGTAGCTGTGCCAAATCCTAGCAAACTTCTGGGACCAACCACTCGCCCGCTAGAATAGTTCTTCTGCCTGCTTATTACACTCCATAGCTACCCATTCCCTCACTGACGGGTCCTCCATCCTACCCAACTAGCAGACCCAACTAGTGCCTGATTTAGGTACTGGTGGATGGGTTATGCCATCACAATGGTGATGAATTTCCCATCTGCCAAAATCTAAATCTCATTACATTCTATGGGACTTAGATTTCGGCGGACGGGATATCCATCACTACTGTGATGGTGGAACTCATCCACCAATTTGTAAATCAGGCCCAAAGCATTTCTGGACAGTGTCATGTTGCAGAAGAGAAGCATGTACTTGTTGAGGGTCACATCACATCAAATACCCAGGAAAACCAACCAGGGTCCCCTGTAATCAGTGAGAGTTATACTCAACCAGAATCCCCTCACACTCAGACACTCCCAATTGGTGTGCAGCAAGATACCCTGGTATCCATATCTCATGTGGCACTAATCAGTGTCTGTTTTGTCCACTGTGTGTAACGGGGTACAAGTGAAGTACTCCCTGTGCAACTGCTTCAGCTGTACCAGCCTGAACCCAGCCCAGATAGTGACCTACATGCCCCCCTCCCCCACTCGTCATCTCCAATTTTTCCAAAGTTGCTCTCCCACTTCATCTCAATGTCAGCATTGTATGTTGATCCCTGTGCACTCTTATTTCACTTTTCTTTTGGAATCTCCTCTGTCTGCTGGTGTCTCAGACTTAGGTCTGTTGGGTGTTTAGTGCCGAAGGCCAAGCATTCTGGATGTTCTCTGTTTTAATGGAAGACAGCACAGACAATGCACCTGAGAAATAAGTATCAGATAGGACCATAGCAATTCCAGTTTTCAGGCAGTAAAGGAAGCACTTGCACAATAAAATTTGAGATGCGTGGTATAGATGCTAGTCAAAAAGCAAGAAACATGCAAGTCACGTATATGAAGGTGTCCTTTCTGCACTCATGAGTGACACCTAAAGAGAAAATATTTATTTTTCCTTAGAAGTTAAGACAAGCATGATGTGAAAAAAGCAAAAGTTATAATGGAGCAAAACATAGGACTTTTAATAGTAAAAGTAATAAAAAGTACAGTTCAACCCCCCCACCCAAAAACACTGAAAGTCACCAGTTATACATAACTCAGCTAAGGATAACTTGGACAGCCATAGCTTCCAGATGTCATCAGTGATGTATTGGGGGAAGTCATAAGCTGTGCTTCATAGCAGTGCAAATTATATTGTCAGTTACATATAGGGGGTCATTACGACATTGGCGGACGGCATCAGCCGCCCGCCAAGATCTGACCGCCATGCGTGCCAATGCGGCCGCACTCCCGCCGCGGCCATTTGGAGATCCCCGCTGGGCCGGCGGGCGGAAACCTGGTTTCCGCCCGCTGGCCCAGCGGGGATCACGGCCGCACCATAGGAGCCGGCTCCAAATGGAGCCGGCGGTGTTGCGGCCGTGCGACGGGTGCAGTTGCACCCATCGCGCTTTTCACTGTCTGCACAGTAGACAGTGAAAAGCCGCATGAGGCCCTCTCAGGGGGCCCCTGCACTGCCCATGCCAGCAGCATGGGCAGTGCAGGGGCCCCCAGGGGCCCCACGACTCCCCGTACTGCCAGCCTTTTCCTGGCGGTTCAGACCGCCAGAAAAAGGCTGGCGGTCGGGGACTGGTAATCCCCTGGGCAGCGCTGCAAGCAGCGCTGCACTGGCGGATTACATCTGCCGGGGCCATTGTGGCGGTAAACCGCCGGCCCCGGCAGTGCGACCGCGGCGCTACCGCCGCGGTCACAATACGCCAGGAGGCACCGCCAGCCTGTTGGCGGTGCTCCTGTCGTTTTGGCCCTGCGGTTATAATACCGCCAGGGTCATAATGACCACCATAATCCCTTGCAAGCAGTCATCCTCCAGCAAGTGGTGTAGGTTAAATGATCAGGTGACAGGTGAGAATTGCACTGCCAAGCCAGACCTAAACATCCATGTAGGTTAATGACTGCTCTCCTCCCATCTGTTTTGCTGCCAGAGGAAAAAACCTGCATAATGTAATTATTTAAGACTCTTTAACAGGAGAATAGTGTCATGTGCCCTTGAAAGTCCAACCCTCGAACAACTGGATAAAAAAAAAATGATCAGAGCTTTCTGGAGGTAAAGAAATACTTTTGTAGAAGCACACAACTTCCGCCCAATCAAAACATGTACTCCTGGCTCCCAACATGTGGGTGTAGTCTGGGGACAGCTGTGCCCCAAAGATCCCTACCCCATTTTAGCCTTTCTTTCTACTGGTTCTGCAATACTCCTGTGGTGCTGGCTCCTGCTAGAGTACCTCGAGACTGCAGTGATCCAAGACATTTTGTTTTTAAGTTTTGGCTCCAATGGGGGTCCCTTTGGAATTCTTATACAGTGGCTAGGGGTTGAGGGTACACTGCCCCCTTACATCATTTTCAAATATTTTTTAGGACTCGAGGACTGAGTCCTGAGTCCCGAGTCCTGTAATGACAGACGAACATTCCTCCTAATTTTTCGACCAGCCAATCAGTGCTCTGCGGGTCCGATCTCAGTCTCGCAGGACCAGCCAATCAGTATGCCTTTCTTTTTTTAATTACAGTACCTCCACAGGAATAAAGCGGCACAGGGTATCTCTATTTTTTTCCTTAATTTCTAAAAAATGGCTGAAAAGAGTTGCAGCAAATCACAAAAAGCTTGGATTGTGAGTAAAGATCTTACTTTTTGCCAAATTTTGTGTTATTCTGTTTTCACTATGGCGCTGTTAAAAAAAACCTTATGGAAATTACATGAGGAGTTTGGGTTTAGGGACCCCTTTTCTCTCAGCCATCACTTGACAGACCATTCCGCCTTGCAGGAAGTAGCTGAGGTAGATGAATATTTTCTTTTTAAAGTCTGTGAAGATTTGTCAAATAACGCAGTTATTAACAAAACAAACAATGCACTTTCTATTGAAAGTCTGACCTAACTAGAACTACACAGTGGCGAATACAACTGTATAATACATGCAGATTTGTCAATAGGTTTGTCAAAAATGTATTTTCAGTGAAATGTTAGAGTCAACCATAACCATACATGTGTTAACGGTATCTTTGAGATATATATATATACATAATAATATATATTACTTATATATATGTTCACTAATATTCACTTTAACTCGCGCTCCGAACATGCAGTTATTTCTTAATTAGTATGAATGCTAATGCTTCATTTATATTTTTAATAATGTTAAAGAAGTTGTCATGAGTGCTGTAATATCTGGGATGGCATGACGAGGATGCGAGTTATAGTTACCTTAGGGCGCGAATTATAGCTACTTGAAATAACTCTAACAATAACTGCTGAATTTCTCTGGTTTTGTGTGAGTAAATTCAGAACCTAACTATAACATCCCTGTAACCTTTGGTTTCTTAAGTGAATTTCTGAGATTTTAAAAATTCTATTTCCTAACTGTAACGTCCCTGTAACCTTAGTTTTTTTCAGGGAATTTCTACGGTTTTATTTAACGTAAAATAATTTTATTACTATATGTTAATCCAACCCCTGCTGTGCCCGGCCTTCGGCCAGGCCCTGCAGCCAACCCCCTTAACCACTGAACCCCATGCTGCACATGGCCTTTGACCATGTGCAGCGGGAGTTGGCCATAGGGTCTGTCTCTCTGGATGTGAGAATAGGTGTGAGAGGGTGTCACTGGGTGTGAGAATGGCTGTAGTGTCTTTCTGGGTGTGAGACTGGGTGTGAGAGGGTCTATGTGGGTGTAAGGGGGAGCACTTACCTCTGGTTGGTAGCTGCTTCCTCATTAGGTGAATGGCCAGTGTGGGGGAAGGGGTCCCTCGCGGCCCCACTCCCCAGGCCGATTTAAGCCCCGGGGAACCATTGTTCGGCTGTCACTACAATTGAGAGGGGCGGGGCGCAATGCCCGCCTCCCTGGGCCAATCTTGGCCCTGGGACCCTATCCCCCGGGGCCCGGCCTTAATTAAATGGAAGAGGGGGCCATGAGGCCTCCTGCCGATTTGAACCCTAACCACTTGGGCCTGGCCTTATAATTTATATTTTTTGGGAGGAGGGCGAGCTCCTTAGACCAATCTCAGCCCTGAGGACCCCATCCCCGGGTTAAAATTTTTTTGGGGGGAGGGAGGTGTCCGTGCGCCGATCTCAACCTCAGGGACTCCATACCCCGGGGCCTGGCCATGTCACTTGAGGGACCCACAGGGCACCCAGTCAGCACCATTGGGGACCTGAAGGCCCTCAAGGTCCCAGCCACCTCCCTGCCTCCTGCAGGAGCTGACATTGCTGTCATAGACAGGGAGTGCTAAACATGCATCTCCATCTCTGTGAGAGCAATTGTTTTCACTGTTTCCATGCCTGCATCTCTCCAGGCAAGGATTGACAGCTCTCACTTGTTGAAACTGGAGTGTTTGCTCTGACTTTGTGGGAGCTCTCAAAGTTCCTGAAAAGTCAGAGCAGCTATGCCCCTGGGTGGGCACTCCAGGACACAGCAGGAGCCGACCTAGGGGGTGACGGTCTCCAGGACCATCTATGGCTCCACACCAGAGGCCATGCAACACCGCCAATGTTGTATTTGGACCAGGAAGGTAGTGGTCCTTGGGGTCCGCAATGGACCCCCTTCATTCTTTTATTTTAGCCTCGAGGAGATGGTGGTCCCCGGGGCTGCGGGGAGGCCTCGTAGCCCCCCTTAATTTAAATAAATAGCTATGGGGAGGTGGCGGTCCCCGGGGCTGCAGGGGCCACTCCCCCCTCTTGTAAATCATTGTTTGCCCCTGGGAGTTGGCAGTCCTTGGAGCTGTAGGTGGGGGGCCACGCCCCCATATGAATCAGTGTTTGCCCTGGTGAGGGGGCATTCCCTGGAGCTTCAGGGGCACCATGCGGCAACCCATGTAAATGAATGTTTGCCCTGGGGAGGCGGCGGTCTCCAGGGCTGTGGGTGGCTACAGGACCCCCCCTTATATAATTTACTGATTTTCCCCTGGGAAAGTGGTGTTCCCCAGAACGTGGGAGTGCAGCACGGTTCCCCGCATACTATTGAAAAAAAGCCCAGAGGAGGTGGTTCTTCTCAGGGAGCTTAAAAGAGTATCTAACGAGTTCCACTACTAATTTGAAGAATAAATTGTAAATGAAAGTTATAACTATAACTTAATAATTTTTACATTATCTGTAGCTTTAACTTGGCTTGCATAGGGAAAGTATGTTTTTCTAACTATACTTAATCTTTAACCTTTGTATTTTCATTGAAAATCAATGTTTGTTTTTAAATTTTTAATAAAAACGTGTTTCAAATCAACAAGTCCACTGTCATAAGTAAAGAGTTGTTATGAGGAGTGTTATATAGTACAGTGGAGGAGAGTGTTGTGAAATCTATTGTCATAGAGTGGAGTATTGTAGCTTGGAATAGAGTGGAGTAGTGTGCCATACAGTGTAGTAAAGTGTTATATAGTGGAATGCCTTGGTGTCTCATATAGTGGAGTGAAGAATCGTAAACTTGAGCAGCGAGTTGTACAGTGAATTGGCGTGTTGAACACTAGAGTAGGATGTCGTAGACTGTCATAGATTCGATTAGAGTTTTAGAGTGGAGTAGGGTGAAGTAGAGTATTATAGGGTGTCATCAAGTGGAATACCATGGAGGAGAGTGTCTTAGAGAAGAGTGCTGTGTCATATAGTAGAGTGGTGTATTGTAGAGAGGAGTTGAAGGGTGTGTCGTCCAGCGTCACACAATCTAGTACTGTGGCATAGATTGGAGTAAAGCATCTTAGGGTGCCATAGAGTGTAGTACAGTGTTGAAGAATGGATTTCCATACATTGGAGTACAGTGTTGGTCAGTGGAGCGGCGTAGAGAAGAGTACAGTGGCGTAGAGTGGGATGAAGTGTAGTAGAATGGAGTATTTTGGAGCTGTGCACACTGGAGTGGGATACTGTAGGGTAGAGTAAAGTGTAGTAGAGTGGAGTGGCCTGTAGTAGACTATAGTGGCATGGAGTGCAGAAGACTAGTTTGGTGTAGCATACAGTTGAGTAAAGTGTCATAAACTGGAGTACCGTGTTGTACAGTGGAGTGGAGTGGGGTGTCATATGGTATTGGAAAGTGATGTAGACTAAAGAAGAGTAGAGTGGCATACAGTCTAGTTGTTTTTTGTAGAGTGGAGTATTGTAGAGTAAAGTACACTGTTATAGAATGGATTGGTATACAGTGTTACAGAGTGCAATGGTATGGAGTGGTGTACAGTGTAGTAGTGGAGTAGAGTGGAGTACTATGTCAACGTAGAGTGCAAGGGAATACAAAGGGTTGCATGCAGTCTTGTATAGTTGACTATAGTACTATAGAGCAGAGTGTAGTAGAGTGATGTACAGTGGCATACAGTATAGTACAGTGAAATGAGGTGGATAGACAGGAGTGAAATATTTGAGTGTGGCATACAGTGCAGTAGAGTGTTGACGAGTGGAGTTGCTTAGATTACAGTAGTGTGTGAAACAGTGAAGCTGAGTAGAGTGGATTGTTTTATAGTAGCGTAGAGTGAGGTAAAGTGTCAAACAGTGGTGTAGAGACAAGGTGAATGGTGTAACGTAGTGTGGAGTAAAGTACAATAGAGTGTTTTGGTGTGTCATTGAGTAGAGTATTATGGAGTGGAGTGTACTTGTGCAGCCTAGGTAGAAAACTGATATAAAGTAGAGTGGAGCACTGTGTTGTATAGAATGGTGTGTAGAAAGTGATACACTGAATAAAGTGTTGTACATTGGAGAGAATGGTCATAGAGTGGAGTGTAGAGTTGGACAGTGGAGTATACAGGGATAAAGTGGAGTAGAATGATGTAGACTGCCAAGAAGTATGATAGATTTTTATAGAGTGGAGGAGAGTATCATACAATGGAACAGCGTAGAGTGGAGTATTGTACATTGTAGCGGCGTAGAGCAGATTACCGTAAAGTGAAGTATTATACAGTGGAACAGTGTAGAGTGAAATACTCTACAGTGGAGTGTAGTAGAGTGGAGTGGCATGGAGAGAAATACCATAGAGTAGAGTGGTGTACAGTGTAGAGTGGAGTAGGGCACAGTTGATTAGCGTAGAAAAAGGGAGCATACATTGAAGTGGTGTAGTGTAGAGTCGAGTAAACTATTATAATTCAAACGGTGCCTCATACAGTAGAGTTTTGGAAACTGTTGTTGAGTGGAGTAGAATGCTGTACAATAGTGGCTATGGGCATAGTGTAATTTGCAAATTTGGACAGTGGAATGTACGGGGATAGAGTGGAGTGGAGTCAAGTACAGTGGCATGGGGTGTAGTAGAGTTATGTAGAGTAGAGTTATATAGAGTGGATGAGAGTGCACTGCAGTGGCAGAGAATGAAGTAGCTAACAGTGGAGTGGTATAAATTGGAATAGCATAGAGTTGAGAAGCGTACACTGGAGAGGCATACAGCGGATTGGTGTAGAGTGTAGTAGCGTATGATGTAGCAACATACAGTAGAGTGGCGGAAAGTGTAATAGCGTATAGTGTAGTAGCTTACAGTGGATTGACATGGAGTGAAGTGGTATATTACAGGGTGGGGTAGAGTGTAGTAGCATATAGTGGAGTGGTGCACTGTGGAGAGGGGTAGAGTGGAATACCATAGAGGAGAAAGCCAAAGATTGAAGTTGCATACAGGTTAATAGTATAGAGTGGAACAGCGTACAGTTGAATAGCACAGAGTGGAGTACAGTGGAGTGGTGTAGAGTAAAGTGAGGTAGAGTGAAATAGCATTTAGTGGAGTGGCATAGAGTAGAGTGGCATCCAATGGACTAGCATAGAATGGAGTGGCATAGAGTGCAGTGGTGTACACTGGAATAGCATAGATTGGAATAGTGTATGGTGGAGTGGCACACAGTGGAATGACGTAGAATTTAGTGGTGTACAGTAGAACAGCGTATACTGGAATAGTGAATAGTGGCATAGCATTCAGTGCAGTGGTGACCAGTGAAGTGGTGTAGACTGAAGTGGCGTACACTGGAATAGGGTAGAGTGTAATAGCATATAGTGGAGTGACGTACAGTGAAGTGGTGTCCAGTGTAATAGCATAGAATTGAGTGGTGTAGAGTGGCATGTCATACACAGGAGTGGCGTAGAGTGGAGTAGCATACAATGGAGTGGAGAGGCATACAGTGTAAAGGCATAAAGTGGAGTAGCATATACTAGAGTTGTGTATAGAAGAGTGGCATACAATGGAGTCGCACAGACTGAAAAGGAGCAAAATGGAGTTGCTTACAGGTAGTGTAGGGTTAAGTGGCATAGGGCGGGTGTAGTACAATGGAGTATCATAGATTGTAATAGTGTATAGTGGAGTAGCATACAGTGGAGTGGCTTATAACGGAGTAGTGTAGACTTGAGTGAAGTAGAGTGGCGTAGAGTAGAAGGTAATGGCATTCAGTGGAGTGGCGTAGAATTGAATAGCGTAGAATGAAGTGGCGTACAGTGGAGTGCCATAGACTGGAGTGGCATATGGTGGGGTAGAGAACAGTGGAGTGGCATACATTGGAGTACTGTAGAGTGGATTGGAATGCAGTGGAACAGAGTATAGTAGAGTGGCATACAGTAGAAGGGTGTGGAGTGGAACAGCATCCAGTGGAGTAGCGTCTAGTGGAGTGGCGTACAGTGGATTGACATAGGCTAAAGTGGTGTAGAGTGGAGGTGCATACAATGTGTGAGTTTAGTGGCATAGAGTGGCATTGCATACAGTGTAAAAGCTTAGAGTAGAGTCATGTAGAGTGGAGTCTTGTACAGTGGATAGCGGCTGAGTGTAGTGCCATGTGGCCACAGTGGCATGGCATCTGGATGAATGTGAAATTTAGCAGCAGTGTAGATTATGGTGTGCAGAGTATTGCAAAACAGTGAATTGCTCTTCCTTGTGTTTCTCCTGATTTACATTTCAACACAGGGCTGCACATGGTTGCCTGGCCTTGCTTTATAAATCTGACTTAAGTATTGTGTCACTCATGTGACACCCTGTGTGACACAAGCCTACCCCAAATCAATAATACAGCTCAGCCTTAGTTATATTTAGGGCCATGCTATACTGTGATAACTTAGTATTATACTATGGTATGTGGTGATGGCAAGCCAGTATATAATTGGGTAATGGCTGTTTTTAGAGAATGAAAAGGCAGCCATAATGTTTAGTACACTTTGGCTGTGTTCAGTGTTAGGGTCTTAGATATACTTAAGTAGTTGGTAAGTAGGTAAGTAGTTGGTTTCTACCTACTACCACTTTATTAAAGTGGCAATAGGTAGGGAAAAGTATTTATATTTTTAAATATATTTTAGCTAAGTTTACGGTCAAGTACCGCAATTTAAAAAAAATACTTACCAAACCTAACTGCAGTACTGAAAAAGCATAATCTCTGGCCATAATGTATAATTCAGCCAAATTTCATGTAAATCAATTCAGCGGTTTTCACTGCTATGTCAAATATAGGAAAAGCATTGGTGGCAAAATGTGTTTTGGGACCCCCCATTTATCTTTGTACCCCACTAATGATTCATCACAAAAATTCTATAGGTCTTGAAAGGTTTGTGGGGATTCATCAAACTGGTGGAAACTTTTAAGGAAGTAATATTCGAGGTATTCCTATCTTTGGAAATACTAACTATAACTACAGATTCCAATCAGATTTAATGTGAGTTCTTTCTTTTATCTATAGTTTATATAATCATGTGACCATAAATGTGTCTTTTAGTCGTTTGTGTAGTAATTCTGAAAGTTTACATGTGCAGTTTAGTTTATTGTATGGGCTTTCTAGTTACTTTTAGTAGGATTGCGCTACATATGAAGCCAACGTGAATGCACTCCAATTATTGTTGATATAAAAAGTAGGATAATTTTTTTTCCCTAATTTCCAATTATCATGTCCTCCATATAGTAGTTTGTGTAACTCACTGCTAGGTCATTGATCTATTCTGTTGCACAGGAGTTAATAAGGAAGATGTTTTTTGTTCGGCTTGTTGGGCACAGTTTTATTTTGTGAGCAGAGAGAATGCAAAGGAAATGTATGTAGATTAAGATGTAGTCTGTGAGTTAGTTTGTAGGTTTCCATTAGCATATGACCATAAATGGGTCTTTCAATTGCATATGTAAAGTTTCCAATTTACTACATGAACAGTCTAGTTTATTTTATGGGCTTCCTTGCTACTTTTAGCAGTATTGTGTTGCAAGATATTACTAAGTTGACAATTACTTCGTACTAGCAATACCCCGCAGACTCACTTGTGCCCCCTAATATGAAATACTGCAGAATTAAAAAAAAAAAACAACTGACAAACCGTTTCGCTATGCGAAATACAAACGTATATGGAAAATGCATTGGATTTAAAGCCTGTTTTTCTTTTGCACCTCTCCTTTACCGTCTATGGGTGTATGTGAAAAATTTGCAGCAATGTAGATTATGGTGTGTAGAGTAAAAAGCAGCGAATTGCGCTGACTTGCGTTTCTCCAGATTTACAAATCAACGCAGGGCCAAGCATGCTGGCCTTGTGGTACCTTCTAAATTTGACGCAAGTATTGCAATGCCCTTGGGACACCATGCGTGACGCAAGTGTAACACAATCACGTAATACAGCTAGTTCTTAGTTATATTTTGGATCATGGTATACCATGATAACTTTGCAATATATCATGGTACATGGCGATGGCAAGTCAGTATATAATTGGGTACTGGCTGTTTTTTGCGACGGGCATGGTTATTGAAGTGGTAATTGGCAGGAAAATTTACTGTTTTTTAAATATATTTTTAAATAGTTTCTCAGCTATGTACCGCAGTAGTTAATAGTCTATGGAAAATGCATTGGTGGAAAAACGTGTTCTGGGACCCCTTTTTATTTTTCCACTCCCTTAAAGATTCACCAGAAAAATTTACAGCATCTCAAAATGTAGCAAATGCTATAGGTCTGGAAAGTATTGTGGTGATTCGTTCAACAGGTGGAAAATTATTATGGAGCTAATATCTAAGGAATTCCTATCTCTGAGAATATTAACTATAGTTACAGAGTGGCAAACAAATTGAATGTGATTTCATTATTTTTTTCTTATTATTTTATCATGTATTTGTTTTATTGTTTTATATAACCATGTGACCATAAATGTGTCTTTTAGTTTTTCATGTACTAATTCGGACACTTTACATATGTAGTCTAGTTTCTATTGGTAGAATTGTGCTACATATAAAAACCAAAGTGATGAAAGCCAATCATTGTTGTTATAAAAATAAAGATAATTTTTCTTTTTTCATAATGTCCAATTATCATGCCCTCCATAGAGTCGTTTGCGTAGCTCACTACTAGGTCACTTTTCCATTTTGTTGCTCAGAAGTACAAAAGGAAGATGGGTTTTACTCGGCTTGTTGGGCACAGTTTTATTTTGTAAGCCAGTGAGCATGCAAAGAAAATTTAGGTAGATTAAGGTGTATTATATTCCTTAATTTGTTTATACAGTAGGTTTCCATTAGCATGTGACCATCAATAGGTCTTTCATTTGTTCATGTAATAAATCTGAAACTATACATATGCAGTCTAGTTTATTTTTTGGGCTTCCCTGGACTTATAGTAGGATTGTGCTACCTATTGAGGCCAAACGTAATAAAAGGCAATCACTGTTATTGTAATAGAAATTGAGATTATTCTTTTTTTCCTAGTGGACAATTATCATGCCCTGCAAAGAGTAGTTTGTATGGCACATTGCGAGGGGAATTTTTCATTTAGTTGCACACGAGTGCAGAAAAAAGATGGCTTTTGTTTGACTTGGTGGGCCAATTTTATTTTTTGAGCCAGAGAGCATGCAAAGAAAACTTTTGTAGATTAAGAAATAGTCTGTTCGTTATGTATTTGTTTATAGCTTTCCGTTATCATGTAAACATAAATGGCTATTTCAATTTGCTCATGCAGTAAATCTGAAACGTTATGTATGCAGTCTAGTTTATTCTGTGGGCTTCCTTGTTACTTTTGGTAGCATTGTGCTACAAGACATCACTAAGTTGTTGGGCCTTGTGACTTCATAACCACTTAATAACATTTCTTGCAATAGCATAATTAATCATCTACATAGTCTTTTGTACATTGCTGTGAAATTTTATTGCAATCCATTCAGCTGTTTTGCTGCTACATGCAGTACCAAAGTTCATGTGAAATACATTTAGATTTTAAACGTTTTTTGGGGCCCCCTTTTTATTTTGTGTCCCCTTGTCCAAACCGTAAAAAAATTCAATTCTTCAACAGTGTACCTGGTGCGACAAGTATGCAGCTACTAAAACTAAGCATGAATACTCAGTTGTTTATTTGTTGAGGTTCATTATTGTATTATTTATGAAACAACAAGTCCTGAAGTACTTGTTTAATTTTGTTTGAAATGTTAATTGTTTCATTTCAGGCTGCTGTAATTGAAGAGCAAAAACACAAAGAGATTGAAGAAGAGCAAGATCATCATGATCATAAGGACTCTCATGGACATCACCATCATAATCATCATCATGACCATGACCATGTCCATGAGCATGATCACCACCATGACCACAAACATGATCATAACCACACACATCACCATGATCACAGTCATGAACATCTTGATCATGACCACAAACATGATCATAACCATACACATCACCATGATCACAGTCATGAACATCATGATCATGACCACAAACATGATCATAACCACACACATCACCATGAGCACACTCATGAACACCATGACCATGGCCACAAACATGATCATAACCACACACATCATCATGATCACAGTCATGAACGCCTTGACCATGGTCATGATCACAACCACACGCATCACCATGACCACAAGCATCATCACAACCACATACATGATCATGAAAATGAGCATCACCACCAACATCTGCATAAGCATGAGCATCACCACCACTCATCGCCCGATGCTCAAAAAGTCCCAGGAGCACCTAAAACTATTGGAGTTGTTAAAATTCTCCCCTCTATAGATGACACTTCTGGTTCTGACCAGAAATCCAGAAAGGTTGATTCCTCAGATGCGGGAAAGCCTGTTGTATTGCCAGTCTTCCCAGATCAACCAGGACACGCAAGTGAGGCCAGGCCTGTGCCACTTCCGTGGTTGCCCAAGAAAGCAGGTACACCTGGAATACAATCAAAACCAAAGCCGTCTGTACCAAAGAATCCATTTGGTGAGCCGACTATTCTTCCCTTTCCTGAAAAATCTGCAGAATCTAATCTCTGCCCTGGCGAAGCCAAGAATTATGTATCTCTCATTGATTCATTGTTGTCAAATGATCATAAAGTGCCCCTTCCAGGTCCTGCAGCTCCAGGTCCTAAGTAAATTAATTGGTCATATTGACAAGAAGATTTTCTCACCCAAATATAGCTCATCCATCCTTGCATCGTCTCATAATTTGAGACTCTACGATATAAAATTTGACAAAAACAATCTTCTCAGTTATGCTAAAAACGAATTGTGCTAAAATATTTTAAAATAAAAAATCCAAAGATCTCAGCATGATACCTTTGCTTTTGGGATGACATATGCTTAGGCTTGCAAAAAGAGATTTATGTGGTTCTGAAAGCCGATGAACAAAACCATGTTTGAGTTGTTTGTGTCAGTTAAGCAACTTGTTAAAACCAGAATGGCACAGAGAGATAACACAACTAATGTTTAACATGACGAAACATGTTGACAGGGTAACAACATTATATTTATAATGTGTTCCACAAAATCCACCAATTGTAACAGAATATTAAATACCTCTTTTTTTAAACCATGAGTGAGAGTTTTGTTTTACTGGATTAATAAAATGTTGATGACCATTACTAGTGGAGTGTCTAATGGAGGTTCTTAGGATCAGATGTCTAATCAGCTCAAAATAACTTTTTGCAATGTACAAAACCATTGTATGAGCCAGAAAAGATGTCCCAACTTGTAAAATGTCTATTGTGACTATTTCAAAATTTCAGCTAGGAAGGGGTGTAAAAAGGGTTTTCGAGTTGGAATGGTAAAGTATTGCATCAGTGGTTCTTGATCACATATCATTGTTCAGTTACTGACTCCTGTGTTGTGTAAGAAATATCTCCTGTTCCAAATTTTCAACATGAGGCTCAACAGTCACCATCGGATTCATCATTCTGAATTCTACAAGTTTTGCTTTTTTTCCCCAGGCCTTTTATCCATATAAATTTAGTCAGGTTTTACCTCTTGCAGCCTATCAGGTGAGAACTGCCAGAGTGTGATAATTGTCACACAACTCACAATTACCATCCCTTTGCAGACTCTTGTTTGCACTGGCAAGGCCTGACCTTGTAATAGGAGCCTCTATGTCCTTTTAAAGTGCTTCCATTCTACATGCATCCCAGTGCAAGTGAACATGTACACGAAAAATATGGCTCATTTGCAAAGGGAATTGTTAATAATGAAATTGCATAATACTGGGAGCAATTACAATGTTGGGTTACACTGTATAAATTATATAGTGCTATGCTAATATTGAGTTGACTCTAGGCACCTGAAACAGACATAGATCAAACTCATTCACTGGATAAACTGAAAGAAAGGATATTTGGGAGACTACGATTTTCCCTTGTTATACTCACCATAAAATACACATACAAATAAATTAACTAGGACTGAAAGGGTGCTTGTGAATGCAGTAACTTAAATTTGGTACCGTAAAGCCATTATAGTTTAATTAAACTGAATGGAAACTGACAGAAGACGAATCATTACAATACCCATACATTTCATGAAATTGCAAGAATACATTTTAAGATCCATTCTGGACAAAGCAAATTTGAGAAGCTTCCAAAGGATAAGTACAGCCTTCATTCTTGATGATGGTGCCAGCAGTTTGCTGTGGCCATGAAAAGGTTCAGGAAAACACATAAACTGTGTATCACCAACTCTGAATCATTTTTCATATCTTGCTGCCAATTGTCTGCAGGAATCCTTCCTAATGCTCGATCATGCATTGTAAGCTGAAGTTCCAACCACAGAAAATGTTTTACAGTATTTCCATTTACCATGACAAGATACAGCTCATAAGAAATAGTAACATACATTTATATGAGTCATGTAATGATTGTTGTGTGTCTGTTATGTAAGGGTTCTGTGTTTATGCTGTTGAATGTTGAGGGTGAATCTGTGAGAATGTGATAAAGCACAGAATGTTGGTGTCTATGTGATGGGTGAAGCCTGGCAGCTGATTACAGTTGGAGGAAGGATGGAACATTAGCATCAATTGGGAGTTTGTGGCTCATACCTAAGCATCTAGCATGAAATAAAGAAATTACTATCTACCATATGGCTGCAGAGTCTTGTGTGAAAAACCCTGGCCTCCAACTACAACCAGTGCCTTGAAAATTGTTATTCTAGTGAATCTATCCCTGAGACATAACAGCGATAGTCTAAAGATTGATCAAAAGGCTGTACCCCGGGGGGTCGTGGCTTGACTGCCTGGCGACAGCACTTTAGGAGAGCTCCTGGGGGTCTCGTATTATCCTTCATAATCCTCCCCAAACTGTGCAATCAGCACTCCCTGGGAAGACCCCCACACATTGGAAGATCCGACAAGACACAGAGGCGGCGTCAAATTAGCCATGCTGCTGCCCAATGCTTGGAGATCATCGGAACCGAAGAGGCCGGCCTTGTTTAAGATGGCGGTGCCGCCCTGGCTGGCTGGGGATGGCACTGTGTGACATCTGCCCTCTGCTCCTGGGCGTGTGGCGTTGGGCTGTCTGGAGGGCTGCCCAGCTGGATTCACACAGGACCATTTTCTGGTGATCATGTGCGGCGCCACAGGTGCTGAGGAGCCACCTGGGCCTTCAGAGGCTATGACACTATACTGCACTCAGCCAGCTGCAGAGGATGACAGCACTGGCAGTCCAAACATATTGAGGGGCCAAATTTAAACTAACAGGGCTGGGCAAAATGGAAAATGTATTCAGTGACAGGGGCCCTTCAGAGGCAAACAGCCCTTTCAAGGGCCGGACCATCCAGCTGGCCCTGACCGGCCTTACACACTCTGCCTTTTTTCCCCCTCCCCCTTCCGAACAGCAGCAGCGAGGCCAGCATATATGCCCTGGTGGGATGGAGGGAAAAATTGGCATGTGACAACACTTATTGGATGTAGACACATGAGAGTACACCTTTGCCTGGTCCCAAGCAATCTTCCTGTGTCTTCAGATTCGTAATGGATGGCGAAATTGGATGGCCAAATAGGAGTGGTGCTGACGGCCTGCTTCAATCTCTCTCCTACTTCAACATTTATTGCCCTGATAAAGATGCTTCCCTCTTTGGGATATCCCGTGTGGGCCTCCATCAGGGAGCCACACTTACAGTGCGCATACCTGCTATGGAGGTGGCCAGACTAAGTCCTGGTGCAGCTTGTGGCACAATGTCTGCTGTCATCTTGGGTGATAAATGTGGTATAATCATTGACTGCAATCCTATTTCTCAGTGGTAGCAGTGCCTCTCCCACCAGCTGTTGACTGCTAGTGCCACCCCTTGTGTTCTCCCCGGGGTCAGGTGTGTCGAACCAGGTGCCAGACCTGGGATGTGTGCCTCATCAATACCAAAAAGCTACAGCTTCCATGACTTAAGACAAACACTCATCTGCTGCGAAACATGGCACTATGGACAAATATGCACACTCTGGGGGTACTGTGCAGTTCCCCGGGGTCTCCGGTCTGTCACCCTCAACCCTGGATAATGCAATGCTCTTGGTGACCATAACACAATCACGCGACATGCTAGACGCTAAGATTGGGGCTGTTGGCCTAGATGTTGCGTTGCAGGGTCAAGGTGTCAGAAACAGAGTGAAGTGAATAACGTAGGCCAAAACTATTGTGTCGTACTGGAGGACTCAGTATCTACTCTCCAGCAGAAGGTGATAAAACTCAAAGCAGTGACCAAAGAGCTGGCTCTCCAAGTCACGGATGCTGAAGGAAGAGCCCGCCAGAATAACCTCAGATTTGTGGGCTTCCTGGAGCGCTGTGAGGCCCATGGACACCTTCTTTACATGATGTGGGGCCAGGGAAGGCTCACGGGATGTCCTCCTTTACTCACCGCTCCTGCCCTGGGGAGACACTAGGACATTGCATACCTACACTTGGTACTGATTTATTTTAACATGTGTAGTTAATTAAAACCATTACATGTAAAATAACTGCTGAATGAAACATGAATCGAGCACCTTAATTACAAACTTAGTGCTATACACATAAAACTCATTTAGTGAGTAGCCTCCCATAAAAATAAGTTGACTTTCATAAAAACATATTTATGGTGTGGTTAAATTTAGGGAACTTTGGATGATTAATCCTTACTTGTTTCTACAAAAACGTTGAGGCATCCACAACACTGAAATTAAACACTTATTGCAACACTCAGTAAAGTGCAAATTAGATCATTAAAAAACAGATCACCATAACATGCACATATAAAAGGAGGTCACTAAATGATGTATACAATATGAATCTTTTAAACATATAATCAATAAACTCTAAAATTCTTTAACATACCAAAGTCTAAAATCGATAGGGCAATAACCAATAAAGCAGGTTGAAAAGGCAGTATTGGATTCGTTTTCAGGGATCCCCATTTTGGGAAAGACCCAAGCGAGTTTTGAGAAATTTAGTATGCAGTGAGAAAAATGTCAGCAATTTACAGTTTATTTGGGTGCCCTGAGTCAAAACCATTCATTAAGGCAGACCGACAGGATTGAATCCCCTGTTCATTAAAGGCGGGTGTCAGCAGCAAGGTTCAGGACTCTCTCAGCGCCGGACTAATGCAGACCAAATGTATAATGTCTTCCTTCACAGCACCACATAGTCTGCATGATTTTGGACCATGGTACCTCCATGCAGGTTGATCGGCCAGGGGTGGCAGGGCCCTTACCCATAAGGCTAATAATTGGCACTTGAGATGTACTGGATATGCCGTGCTCAGATATGTCGCTGACTTAAAACTTATAATTATGCATCACCATCCAGGCATGCAACCAAGCTGCAAATTTATAATTGTCATCAATTCAAGAATGCAATTTGGCAATTCTGTTGATGGCACGGCAAAAGGGAGGATACCATAAATGTAAGTTCTTTAAGTCAGATGTATGTGTTACCTGCAGGGAAGATCCCAAATATGTACTGTAAATTGAATTTGGGTCTTTATACATTGAGTGACATAAGGCGCTAACTAATGGACTGAGTGGATTAATCCATATCTTATACTATGTTTTATTGGTGAGGTATTTTCTTACTAAAACCTCAAATTCTAACCTAACTTGTGCAGGAGATGCGCTCTGCAGAAACCCCAGAACATGATTGTATACTTTTGTATGTAGTTGATCCAAAACTGGGGGATCTTTCCCATACATTCCAGCACCCCATAAGCCACTGTTGGTAGAAAGAATGCAGCCATAATTGCCATATTGGTTTAAATGATGGGCCATGAAGCTTCTTCTCAATTGTGCAAAAGGCATAAGCCAATTTTTTGCTTTTTTCACCATATATTATATGCCTGAAAATTCTGTTTCTTATTGACGTAAAGACTCAAGTATTTATAATGGCTCACTTCTTCTAATGTTTCCTCTCCTAGCTTGAGATTGAGAGCAAGTCCAAAGGAATTTCAACTGAACTTTGTTTTCATCTTGACAGTATTTATTTCTAATTTGTTAACCAAAGCAAAATCAGCCAGGTCATTAATTGATCTTTGGAGACCAACTCTTGTGTGGCTAGGTAGGGCAACATCATCCACATATGAAAGTTGTGTGAAGAATCTTGGACCTAGTTTTGGTGGATGTGAATTTACATAATCTAGCCTAGGAGACAAGTCAGCCATAAAAAGATTAAACAGGTGTGGGGCAAGGACACACCCCTGTTTAAGATCGATGTTTGTAGGTATTTTCCTTAATGCCTCGTCCCGTCTGCCAGCTTGATTTGGATCCATGTATTTGCCTACAGTTGCTCAGTGGCTTGCAGGATTTTTTCGTGGAGGCCCCTCTGTCTTAACTCACCTCATAAGAGGGCCCTGTCCACCCGGTGCTCTTAAATAAAATCAATAAAACTCTTGAGATGTACTGGATATGTGGATCCAGTTTTTTCTTTGAGTGCTTACATTTTTTCTTTGAGCGATTACATATGTCAGCAATAGTTGTTAAGGCTGGCATATTAATGATGGTTCCATAACCCTTCTGAAACCCATTCTGATTTAAAGTGACTATGTCCATGGCGTTAGACCACTCTAAGAGATTGTCAAGAATTAGTGAGGTGTAATACTTAGCTTCTGAGTCAATGAATTAAATAAGTGTAATTTGCCGGGTTCGTTCGATCCCCGCCCCTAAATATCGGGTTAATGATTGATCCTCTCCAATTCGTGGGAATTAGACCAGTTAACTCAGCCTCGTTATATAGTGCTGCAAGTGGTCTGGACCAGTAGTCTGGATCTGACTTATAAATGGACTGTACAATGCCCTTGGGACCAGGTGCCCTGTCACTTCGCCCTTCCATGATCACATTTATTTCAGCCGCCATTATACGTTGATAGTTAATTATTCTTGCACCCTGACCAATGTGATTGACGATTGCCCAAAAGGTACTAGCATTATTGCGTTTGGAGTTATAAAGCAGCCTTGCCCAGAATTCTTTGAGTCTCGTTTTCCGCTCTAACCAGAGCTGTTTTTATACTGCTTTTTTAGGTGTTTATACTCCCCCATGTAGAAATTGTAGCATTAAGTTTTGGCCAGGGATGTCAGGGCCCTTACCCATAAGGCTGATTTCCTGCCAGAGCTCTTTTCTTAAACTTAAGGTTTTGCCTGTCAAACTCCCAACCGCTGAGTCGCTCGACGCGGACTGGGCGTGGGTGTACAACCAAGCAAGAATAATCTTGTTGAAAAAGTCCTTCAGGCATCTATTGGAGAAACACGTGAAACTATACTGGATTACAATGTTTTTGCCTTAGCAATCAATTTCAGTAGAGATTAATGTGTCCAATTTAAACTCTTCAAAATAATTGATCAGAGACTTCCAAGGTCCACTGCTGCTGACTGATGCCTGGCGGCATTAACAATCAGTTCTAGATGTAGATAAGAATGGTCACTTTGTACTGTGGTTTTGGTTTTAAACTTTAACTGCATTAATAATGGGAGGGTCACAATAGTATAATCAGTTATCGGTCGGATATCACACCATAATAGGTGAACCTGGGAGGATTATCATCTTTGGATCTACCATTAATCACCCTCAAACCCAGTTGTTCCAGTCCAGTAACCAGCTCAATGCCAATACAATCAAATCGCTTTTAAGGATGGCTCGCTTGGGGTTGGACTGCCCACTATCAACTGGTCATCATCAATGTATATATTAAATTGGCATTAAAGCCAGCTGTCACCAAAATTTCCCAACTTGGGTTTGTAAATATTATTTCTGATATCACATGAATTCATTTTTTTAACAGTGCAGTCATACCTACACTTGGTAGTTCATATTCTGCTGTGTGAAATATAATATGACTGACTGCCAACTCTAGAAACAGTAGTTGACTCGTCTCTAGTGAATCACTCTTCATATGGTATGGGTATCCAATGGACGTGATTACTGGGGTCCCCCATTGGGTTCTCACGTTTTCACTGTCCACAATAGGTACTTCTTGTTTAGTGACGTATGTGGGAGGGAGGAAGTTTAGAGGAAGTTTTTCGTTATGCAATGTTTGCAACCACTGACCCACTGCACACATCTACTCATGCTGGTACCCAACGACACAGCCACATCCACCCTAAAGCATTATCAGTACCTTGAGACTGACAACCCCCTAGGCCACATCAGTGTCTTGTCGTGAAATGTTAGAGGAATTCTTGACAAAATTAAAGTGGAGTTGTCCTGATGTATGCTAAGAGATTGGGGGCACACATCCTGATGTTACAGGAGACCCATCTCCTTGGCAATAAAGTCCCCTGTCTAGCCAAATACAGATATGGCCAGGTGTTTCACTCTGGATTCACAAGAGGGCCCAGGGGCACATGCATTCTGATACAAAGAAGAGTCCCCTTCAAACTAGTTAAGTCCTAGTCAGATCGTCTGGGGAGATTCGTGGTAGTCACGGACACCCTATATGGCAAAGTCATCACACGCTGTTCTATGTATACCCCTCCCCCCTTGGACAGACCTTTGTAGATAGTTTTTTTGTCTGTGGGGAGAACTCCCTGATGGCTTGTCAGTGATAGGCGGGTACTCGAATTATGTTATGGACCAACAGGTGGAGGGGTGGCGCGCACATGGTGGTGTAGCAGAACAGGAATGTCCAAACTTGCCACCATGGAGTCTGTCCTGGGAGTGATGGATGTGTGGAGAGCCCCCCACGCAGCTGAATCGGGTTACAATTGCTTTTCCTCAACCCCTGGCTCCCTTTCTAGATTGGACTGTTTTCATATTCCCATCTCATACATACACAGAGTGTCAGACATTATCATCCTGGCTAGGGAATTGTCATACCATTCTCCAACAGTCCTAGGACTCCGATTGGGGCCCCAGCAAGCAGCCTTTCACTGGCGTATGTCACCATGGACTTTACAACATCCTACATTTAGGCTAGACCTTATACACTTCATTGAGGGATACTTAGCCCTCAACAAGGGCTCGGTGCCATCTACAGTGGCACTTTGGGAAGCCATTTAAGCCTGCCCTTTGCAGGGTGGATATCAGTTAATGCGCTGGGAACATCGATGCAAAATGCAAGACATAGCAGATCTTGAGTCACAGATTCAGGACATGGAGGGGCGTGGCCCCCAGACAGAGAAGGAAGTGGTGCAGCAGTGATTGAGATTGGCGTAGCAACAGCATCGACAGTTTTTCCTGGATGAGGCCAAACATACCTGGTGGTCAGCACAGAGCTGCATGTACCAATGGGACGACAAATCGAGCAGACTGCTTCATAGGCTGTGCCAGGCTGCGTGCTTGCCGGCGGCCCTTCCATTACTTCGGGACATGCAGGGTATGCTGCTGATGAACTCCCAGAAGATAGCCCATAGGTCTGAGACATGATTGCAGAGCTACTTATGTGGGTGGCACAACCAGTGCTGCAGGCCCACTAGTAGCATTTGATTTACAGACCCTGGGCACCTCTAGTGCACTGTACTAGGGATTTACTAATAAATCAAATATGCCAATCGTGGTTAAGCCAATTACATACAATTGTACACAGAGAACTTATGCACTTCAGCACTGATTAGCAATGGTAAAGGGCTCAGAGTTCAAAAGCCAACAGCAACAGGTCAGAACAAACAGGAGGCAGGAGGAAAAAATACTGGGGATGACCCTGCATAAGCAAAAAAGTCCAACAGTGATGCACTCTAGAGCTGTGTATGCCAAGCAAGAGACACTGCTCCCTTAATAGGTGGTCAGATTTGTGGATGCTTTACCCCTTAAGACACTTACAGATGCTGCATGCGACCTCCTAGATGAGGCGCTTATGGAGGCAGAGTCCACAATAGCACTGTCGGGGTTCCAGCTGAGCAAGGCCCTGGGCCTGGCTGGGCTCCCAAGTGGAATCTTTAAAGCCTTCATGCCTAAACTAGGGAGACATTTCGTATAGGCCTTTTACACTGCACTGGATACAGCAACACTTCCACTAGAGTGGAGACTGAAATTGTGGTCTTCCCCAAACTGGCTGCCCACCGGATCAGCATTCCTCCTATCGCCCGATACCCCTCTGGAATATAGAGGTGAAACTCCTAGCCAAAGCTCTTTAAAAAAGACTGATTCCACATATTCTGGACTTGTTACATTGCGATCAAGCGGGCTTCATGCCGGGCCGAGCCACAAGACATAATATTCAATGTATTTCAAATGCCCTTGCTGTTGCCCGTTGCCTTGAGTGGCCAGTGGCGGTACTCCAGGTAGATATGGATAAGACATTCAACTCTGTTAACTGGGATTGCTTGTTTGCTCTGCTAATTATCGGGCCCAGGTAACTTTCCTACATTCGGCTGTTAAATATCGACCTGATAATGACAGTTTGAGTAGTGGGCTCAATATCGGACATATTTATGAAACAACGAGGACGCTCCAGGGGTGCCCTCTATACCCACTGTTGTTCACATTGGTGGTTGAGCCCCTAGTCAGTTGGGTCAGGATGGATGCGGGTTTTGAGTGGAGCTTGGAGTGCTCAGACAGGATAGCTCTATATGCAGATGATATTCTGTTTTTCTAGACACATCCAGAGACCTTGGGCCCAGAACTACTGCACACTATGCAAATTTTCAGTGGAATGTCTGGCCTATCTATGAATATATCTAAATCTGTGGTCTTCCCCATGAAAAGGTATACAGGACATACTGCCGGGGTGCCAGGCTTATTGTCAGCGGTGGGAGGCTTTAAATATCTGGGGGGGGGTCTATCTATCTCCAGAAACGGCATGGTCGAGGAACATAGAACCAACTGTGGCTCAGGTGAGGGAGGAGGTGGGAACATGATTGATTCTTCTACTGTCGTTGATGGGCAGATCAGCCATATTTAAAATGGTCTACCTACCTAGGTTACTCTATCAGCTGCAGAATTATCCATATGTCACCCCCGATACTGGTTCAGGCAGATGACCTCCATCCCTACTGGGTTCTTCTCGCATTGCACTTACCAAATGCTTTCAGTCATCCTATAGCGGGGGCATCATGACTGTGGACTCCTATTAATCCACGTCACACTTAATGATATTCAATGATTGATGGTATGATATCCATGGGGATCGAGCGTACATGACGAAAGTGGACAATGGGCACTACCCCCTATTGGACCACCTACATTGGAAGGCAAAGATCAGTT
This sequence comes from Pleurodeles waltl, assembly GCF_031143425.1. Lineage (NCBI taxonomy): Eukaryota > Metazoa > Chordata > Amphibia > Caudata > Salamandridae > Pleurodeles > Pleurodeles waltl. Next base: position 82,562,189 of record NC_090450.1, on the reverse strand, counting down.
TCCTTCCCACTGGTGACACAAATGGTCCTGATAACATGGCAGAGATCCCCGCGCCATAAGGGGTGGTGGGGAAAGCTAACCAAATGGACATAGCTATGCGTTGCAGCGTTGCAGTAATTAACTCAATTGGAAGGTTTTAGGAAATGGGATATTAAAGGTATCTCAATTTTAGGAGATATAATGAGTGGTGCAGTACTTAAATCATTCCAAGAACTACAGCTCGAATATCAAGTTCACCATAACCAATTCCATCACTACTTGCAGCGCCGACATGCCAATACCCCCTACATTAGACACCTTGCGACACTTCCAGACTTCAACCCGTTAGAGGGTAAACTCCGTCTAGGAGACCTAGGAGCTCCCAAAATCGCCAGGCTATATCGTTTATTAGTGCTGCATATCTCACATATGCTCTCTGCCCTTGGAAGAACATAGCATATGGATATCAACACTTTAGATCGTGGGTACTCACAAACATTTTCCCAGGGGCCAAAAAGTTTGGTCTGTGATATGCCCGAGGGCCCCATCAGTGCCAGCGGAATGGTGGTCGGGCGAGAGGGTTGGGAGGACTGGCGGTTAAGTATTGGTAGGCGAAGCAAATTATATACATCTAGTGGCTGAATTGAGCAATATGGAACTAGAAAACCTGGGATTAATCTTGGCTTCCCCACTTTTGCATATTGTGTGATCCTAGGCAATTGCTTAATATTAGGGTCAGGGTCTGCATCGTACAAATCTGCTCCTGAGTTTGATTTAATAAACTATAATGCTGTTCATCTATATTAGTAACCCAGATCACTCAAAAAGTGCACTTAACATCTGACTCGCTTGTTTAATTCACTATTGGCGTATTTGTCAGGGTAGAGGTGAAAATTTGATCTAAATTCTTGTTTGAAAACTATCACATTGAAGGAATACTTCTCATTGTACTGATACAATAAATTATACTTAGGTGAAATGGACTGCATGTTAAATTAATACACTTTTTGAATTTTGAAGTGACTGTTATATTTTTTACACTTTTGCTGCAAGATGTCTTTAAAAATGAACTTGCTTCTAAAGTGAAGCTCAGGACTCATTGGTTACTTCCTTTCCTTACACCAGTTAACCTTGAAATAAATAATTGTCTCTCTATTTACGATCGAGTTAACAGCAGTCCTGTACTCCTGTTGCCCAGGGGGCCGCAGGTAAAGGTCAAGGGGGCCGCATGCGGCCCCGGGCCGTACTTTGAGTATCCATGCTTTAGATGATGATGACTGTGCTGAGGCTTTGAGGGCACCTCATGTGGTGGTCATATCAACTCATCACCTTATCCAGCTCAAATACCTTCATAGGGCTTAGTAACCAAGATATCGCCTACGGCACAAGGGCATGCTGAGCTCCCCATTATGTCTATGCTGCCTGGTGGAGGAGGGCATGTTTCTACACACAGTGTGGAACTGTACAGCAATGAACCAGTTTTGGTGGAGAGTGGCCTCTTGTCTGGGAGAGGTTGTCTCCTAGACCTTTACACTAGACCCGAGGTTGAGTCCTTTACATGTTACAGATGGCTTTGGAGGCAATAGATATAAACAGCCATTTTTATTGTTGGGATTAACTTTGGCAAAGAGAAATATTGCAAAGGCATGAAAAACTGAACATTACCCCTCCCTGACAGTGTGGAACCAGGGATTAGACTATTTCATGGGGCTTGATATTGCTGTGTATCAGGTGAGGAGAGGTCCCCAGAAACATCCCCAAATTTGGCAGAGATGAGCCGATTATAAGGAAATTATCCTAAAACCGTTCCGTACCATTAACACTTGTGTTGAGGAAGAGATTTGAACATATGGTGAGAAGGGAAGTGGACATAGGAGCAGACTTGAACTTTTGCTTACATTGAGTCCTGGGACCAGTTGTTGGGTGGTGGGGTGCGGTGGGGGAACAGTCTATGCATGTTTTGAGTTAATGTTTATTACAGTTTTTGTATGCTTTTGTCCTTCTGTATTCATTGGCCTAGGTAGACATATCATCTCAGCAAAACTCAATCAAATCTGTTATTTAAAAAAAAGGCTGTACATGGAAGTCAACCCATCCAGGTATGTGATAACATGGGGATTTTCAAAACTCAAATCGTAATCATTATATAACCCTCATCATGGGTCATATGGACCTACGTTCGTCGATGAAAAGAGTTAAGAAGGAGCAAACATTTTAATCAGCCTTTTAGTATCTGCAATTCTTTTGTCATCTGTATGTCAGAAAAGAGAATTTGTTCGAGTTAGAGGGTTTTATTAACAATTCCAAAAAGTTCAAATTATTTTATTCAGAAGTTATTAGTCTTCTGTCATTACTATTACAAATTCAAATAACTTATTAGTCGATATTTCAAAACAAGCGTTAAGACACAATATTAGTAAAAATTATAGTCAAATAGAAATAATGCAACAGGTGTGTTCCATTATGGGAATTCCCCTAATCTAAATTAAATAAAGAATGTTGTAACATATCAGTTCACAAACCAAACAAAGAGTTCTGATGGGAGACTAAATTCATAAGCGTAAAGCCACAGTACTTCAAACAGTAGAAAAATTAGTACGTTGGAATGTATTCTCAGCTATGAAGCTGCAAATCTCTTTTGCAAAGGAACAGAATTCAAAGATGAGTCTCTCATGAAGTGAGATTTTGTCTCAAGAAACCCATGGAAGGAGCTCCAGAAAAGGTGATAACCTACTCTAGGAACACTCTAATATAATTTCTAATAAATGCAGAGTAAAACATCTGCTAATTTCCCAATTTTGATTTCCAATAGGATGACAGCAAACCCTGGGAATAGGTAAAGTCCCTAGTTTCTCATGTCTTTACAATGGACCACAGAAATAAGTCCTTGAAAAGATACTTTGTTCACATCTTGCAGTTCAGACAGTTGTTTGCATGAGTTCTACTACCTGCCATCTCCTCTCCTCCTGGTGAGAACCTCGCTATCATCAGTTGTCTAATACAAATCAAATGCCTATGAACAAACTAACACGAAGTTTCTGGAGAGTTACAACATCTACATTGAACTTAAAAAGCATCTTATGCAAAACAATAGTTCAAGAAGTAAAGCAGGACTTTGAAAGCTAATGTATAAATTGCTGTTGTTATGGTAGCAATAGTTAAGCTAACTTAGGGCCTGATTTACGACTCAGGGAATGGGTTACTCCGTCACGACAGTGACAGATATCCCGTCCACCTAATCTAAATACCATAGGATAGAATGTGATATAGATTTGGTGAACAAGATATACGCCACCTTTGCGATGGAGTAACGCATCCGCCTAGTTCTGATTCAGGCCCTTAAACCATAACGTTGTGTTATTCTACTTGTGTGTTTACAATGACTAAGTATGACTACCCATTACAAATTTGCATTTATGTGTGCATTACTTTTCTTTTCCTAAATGTTGGCATCTTTTAGTTAAATGCATTTTATTTTCAAAATGAGGACATTTTTGTCAGCATGGGTAATCTGGGAGGAAAGGCTAAAGAGCAGAAAATTGCACTCAAGTTTTTCCCTACTATTCCTAGGCAAGGAACACAGACCAGAACCAGTCACACATGAAGTGTCATCATGTTAAATCTAAAAGAGAATTGCAAATCAGTTCAGTGATGAGGCGCAAATAAGATGAGAAGACAAAGGCCTTGGTTAGGATTTGTTGGACATGGTACTACACCACAAATGTGAGGCAGTACCCTGTCCACCAAACTCTTAGTCTGCCTGTTTTATGTAAAGTCAGGTGAACTGTCATGTTTCTGGCTGTAGACACTCCCCTGGTTCTGCTAGTGGAAACATTTGAGGGATGGTGTTTTAGAGCCCGCACTTAGGGCCAGATGTATCAAAAAGTTTTGCACTCGCAAACGGTGCAAATCGGTAAATTCGGCCGTTTGCGAGTGCAAAACAGTGGTCTGGGATGCATGAAATGCATTCGCAGACCACAAATAAGAAATCGCTAAAACAGCGATTTCTTGCGTTGCGAACTGGAAATTGCGAGTTGCAATTTGTGATTCGCAATTTCCAGGTCGCAAGGCTATGCTGGAAAAAATTGCAAATTGCGATTTTTCCAAAAATGGCATTTTGCACTTGCAAAATACCATGCTTTGCAACCAGGTGGTAACCTGGTGTAATATAACATGTAAAGCACACATACCCTTTTGGCATGTGTGTACCTTACATGTTGGAAAAAAAAGTTTTTGGGGTGCAGGAGAGAGGGCCTTAGGCCCCCAGCACCCCAGCCTTTTGCATTTCCAAAATTGCGATTTCTGGTTCAGAAATCGCAATTTTGGAAATGCAAAAAAATCGCAGCTATAGGCCAACAGGCACATAGCTGCGAATGGGGCCGGTATCGCAATTTGCGATTCGGTAATAGCTTTTGCGATTTTTAAGAAATTACTATTACCGATTCGCAAATGTGATACATGGCCCATTGCGAGTCGGTAATAGCGATTTCTTAAAAATCGCTATTACCGAATCGCAATGGGCCGTGATGGTACATCTGGCCCTTAGTCTCCATTTTAGATTTCCTTTTTCAACTTGACATCTTTTCCTAATGGTGACTTGTTACATATTTTCCTCTAACACGAGAATGTGCTACATACACAAGATGCAGCACACCATGGCGGTAGTTAGGGAAACATGGATCAACATTTTTTACGCTAGTTTGGAGCTCTGCAGGACTAGCGTACAAAATGTTGATGGTAATCCTCCAAAGCCCATTGAGGCCCATTGAAAACAATGGTGTGCCTCCTTTTAACGCCTGCTCTGAGGCGTTAACAGTGCAGAAAAAAATGAGGCCAAGAAATCTTTTAGATTTCTCTGTGCCGTTTTTTCGCCGCCATAATGGGGGAACGCCCCCTTTGCATACATTATGCCTGTTGCAGGCATAATATGGCACAAAGGGTTACAAAGTGTTGCAATGCATGTATTGCATCACTTTGTAAATCTGGCACTGTGATTTTGCCCTCATTGGGCCACGTCAGCATAAAAAACATAGTTGAATTGCTTGTATTGTTCTCCATTCTAATAATGCTTATTACAATAGTGTGCCTCATCTGCTTAATCATCACAGCTTGTTTTCTTTACTAGAATGCAATTGTTTCAATAAATGTTTTGATAATGTATTTTCTTTCTTTCTTGTTTATACCTTCGGCATGCAAAAATAACGAACAAAAGAGTTAGATATGTTTCCAAGCATTCCTTGGGGATCAGAGTGTTCAGGTTCAAGGTTTCCAGTAACATCTATTGCCCTCATCAAGTTAGAGGTTTAGATGTGGTACTCTGAGCAGCCTAACAAAACAAAATAACATTTAGTGATGACATAAAAACGTAAGCCTCTATATTGTGAAGCTCTTAATGATACATTACACAGTCCTGCTAAACTTGTAGGAACGATACAACATGGTGCCACAACCATTTTAGGTCAGGTACTTCTTGAATGGGTCCCCTGAGTAGTTTGTTGCACGTGCTGAAGGATCCTTTTTCACCTTTATAGGGTGACGTCTACGGTGAAAGGGATTATTCCTCTTCAGCCTTTATCGGAAGCACCTATTTATGTCTGTGGGTTGCTCAAGCCCGAACTTTGGATTACCCTAAATAGTGTTCCCTTTTTCGGAATACTAGTCGTTATGTCATTATGTCATTATGTTGCAAGCAGTGAATATTCCTTTTAATTGTACACAGGCTGTTACTACTCAGTTTCTTGCACATGAGTTTGACAATGCCGGTGGGGATGTTACCTTCGTGTATGAGGTACACAAAGCTTATAAATTTGAAGTTTTTTTTTCTTGGGTTAATTTTCCTGCAATTGATGCCAAGACACAGATATTTCACATGTATATTGCTGCTTCAGTTCCAGCTGCATACTAAAATATTTAAAAATAGCATTGTCTTTCCAGGAACATCAAACTTGGTTCCAAGGCGCACTCCCACAAGCTCCTCAAAATATCAGACTAGATCCTGTCAGCAATAAATGGGCAAGCTGACCAGGCTTGGCATGATTTATACACTATACGAATGCAGAATCATTAAATTAGTGTGACAAGGTTGCTCTTCTAAAATCATCTGGTTAGACTGTATTGATGTCTGATGCAGTTAGTTGTGCATACATTGACTACTGCCCCATCAAGGGCTCTTCAAGCTGGGAAACCAGTTAGTTATGGTGGCTATTAGTCCAATTAATATTAAGGGCATTATGTCACACCTGCCGATACCCCAAGCTGTCCGGTGAGTGTGACGAGGATGGAGCTTGCAGAGGATAAATGGCACCAAGGGGCAGGAAGCTGCTTGGCATTCTAGTTGTTTTTTTGGCCTGCAGCATCCTGCCATTGTTTTCCTTTCCTGCACTTCCAGTTATTCCTTCACAGATCTTGGAATTCTCTCTTGTCGCTCCTCACGTGAACTCCTCAGCTTTCTCTTCAATCTTGGGGAATTCTAAGCAGATTTACCTGAAAAAGAAAACAGAAAGACAAGAATCAAGTTGCTACTTCATGGTTTGGGAAAAGGTGCTGATAGGCTATGCATGCATGGTAAAGAATGCCTTAATAGAGGATACTTATCTGACTCTGAACTTTCTGTTCCATTACTTGGGACTATAAAGGAAACTTATGCTTTTCTGTTTCCTAAAAGAAACTACTCTGAGAGACAAACGTTTTTAAATATCATATGGATTTTTGATCAGTTCTGAATACCACATTGGCCCACTACTTCATTACTTTTTTTTTGGACTTAATTTTTTTCTTTTCCTAATTTTTATGTGTGTTTTTGACATTGTTAAAATGGCTGAATACTAGGCGCATGTAGTAATGTATCAAATCAGCATTTGTGTTTATTGTTCGCCCTCTTATTTATTTTCTAGCCATTTCTCCAAGCCTATTTTGTCAAGTCAGTTTCAAATACAAGAGGTATGCACTGCATAATGTATATATTATTTTTAGGAAACTCATTTTGTCAGCAGACTCTTACCTACCAGTATCTCTCTACCTTTAGATATGCGGTATTACCAGCTGACCTTGTTATTCCAATACTAAGACAGAAGAGGGGATTCAGACAGGTACTGGATCCTTATGTGCTGTGTCTTCTCTACCAGGAAGGGTTGGAAGTACATTGTTAATAGTTTATCTGATGCACTTTTATAATTTATTTCACATAGAGAGAATCCTAGATGGATCTTGATAAACACACCACCTACAGCTCACTCATCGCTTGACATTCTCTTTTATTGTCCTTTCGCCTCTTTCCCATCGGTCGGACTACTGTTGGGTCATTTTGATTGTTGAGGAGGCTGGAACCTAACATTTTGGCCACACCTTGCTCCTGTGGAAATATCCAGGTTAGATTCTGACACATTATGGGGAAAATCCCTACCCAATGAGATCAAATTCAATTTTTGGACTGCACAAAAAAACAAGAGTTGAGGCAGTGTTTCCTCATGCAGCAGTGGCCTTCAGACTATTTAATGCTGCCCATCCCCAGTGAAAAAAAAATAATTGCGCCCGTCAAACGTTTTCACAATTATTGCACTAAACTGGCAAAGTTTAAATTTGTCTAGACTTATTTAAAAATTGCTTTTAAGTTCTGTTACTGATTTAAAGTTGCAATCAAGTACACAATTGTCAAACATATTATTCTGGTCAGGCAGGCTTTACTAATGTGCAACAGTATCCACAGTGTAATTATTAGAAATGGGGGTGAAGGGTTTGAAGAATATTTATAGTCCCTTCCACTTTTGAGACCTTATCCCAGCCAGGATATAAGTGTAATTTATGGCCCATTACAGAGCAGCTTGCTGCCACTCACTAAAACAAAACACTGTTATCAGTGTAATTCTTCTTTTAGCCAGAGCCTGGCACCTCCTCAGGGTCATTTGAGCCCCCCTCGGGGGCCTTCCCCTCATTTTGAAGACCTCTGCCAGAAGAAGAGCCCAAGATAAATTAAGAATTCTCACTATGTATGTTCCACTTGGTATGATTCTCCCAGTTGGCGATTGTGCCTCATGGGGTACTGAGTTTGCTGCCATATACACCATTATAAATGGCACCCCACGTGGCATTATCTTCAACTGGGGAACCATACCAAGTGGTATGAACATGGGGCAGCCCCTACCTTTGATTTGGGGATTAAAATAATTGCCAATTATTAGGTAATTTTGCCAGGGTGTCCTCAATAAGTTTAAGTTAATATTAAATGGAAGGCAGCTTCTTTGATGATATAAAACCACCTAACATTAGTTCCTGTTGCAGGAACGCAAGTTATGTAAAATTATTGCTGAAACCTGCACATCTACAGGTAGTGGTAGTTTGAAAACCAGGCCTAGTAAGCCACAAAATAAAGCAAAATCTGATATCGATACTACCAAGCATAGACCTACGTCTTCTAAAAAGTGCTGAAAATAAAGATATAATAAAGCTAAAACTAAAATACAGACCGAATCTCTGCAACCAGAGTCCTCTGAAAAATATTATAATTTATGTAACTGTGATACAATTACACACTCCGATAGGTATCAGTTTTCTGATACACTTTCTTCTCATTCCTTTCAGAACTCTTCAGACAAAAAGTCAGAGAGAGTGGGACGAGGCAAACACAGACACAAAAAGCATGTGAAATTGAAAATAGACTCACAGTGCTCCTCTGATCAAAAAAAAGGAAGAAAATCTTCCACAACAAAAACCACAATATAAAAATAAGAAAGTGGCAGGAATGTCGGCGAAATATGTCACAAATACTCATAACTCTTCTTCTGAACAAATTGTGGGCAAAAACTCTGCTTGGCAGAGCAGCAGAGGTCACAATAGTTTACCAGACACTTCAAGAGCTTCTAGTTGTGAGACTGGCTAATGACTATATACAAATTGAAACTCCAAATCAACAGCTATACCCTTCTAATAGACTGTATGATCTGGACATTTAAATTGACGGTGATATAACACGTACTGTTAAAGTATTATTCTTTCAGGCCCCCTTTCTGCATGGCTCATGCTCCTGGATTTCAAGATGTGCACTACTGCGGCTGCTTTTTCTGCTATGGGCATCATTGTATATGACTCACTTTATCGCAATTCTTTACTCTCTGAATAGTATGCTCCCCTTATTCCTCCTTCCCCTCTAATTCATGTTTACTGTTTAAAAATCAATAAATATATTTATATTAATATTGTGGCAGAATTTGACTTTTGCATATGTTTTTCTTTGGCTGAGGTAGATTGGCCACCTGAGTTTGTTAGAAAAGTCAAGGGAGGATGTAATACTACCATCATTTTCTATTCTTTCTTCCTGAAGAGATTAAAAAAGGACCTTTTGAAGAATGGGTTCTTGCACAAGTCCCAGCATTATATTCCAATCAAGCAGGTTGGATTAAGGATTTGCCTTACCATGTTATACCTAGAAGGTCCAGCCCACAAGTGGAACCACAATACCCTATTAAACATGAAGCTAAACGCCCTGTTAGGGCAATTCTGTCACAAATAAAATATATAGGTGTTATTGACCTTGTATCTTTCCTATGAATAATTTATTACTTCCTGTAATTAAACCAGATAATTCCTAGTCTTAGACGATAGACATTTAACCAGTCGGAGTCTGACTTTTGCTGTACAAAATTCCCACAGCACAGCTTTAATGAATAATATTGTTTATACAAAATACAAAACTACATTGGACATTTCCAGTGGGTTTTTCTGTCAAAAGAAAGTGACTAAAAGCAGGAATTTAACAGCTACTGATGTAGATTATGTTTTTGGCCCTACACTGAGAATGCAGGAATTTCTCCAGCATGAACAAGAATACCATATGTCTAACAAAGTTTTGCCCCTAGATCACTATGCACACATAATATATACTGATAGTTCAGCCCAGCCCTCAGTTGGTACTAAGCATAAGTACTCAGATGCATGTGCTGCAGTGACGGGTGTCATGAAAGATGGTGTATTTCAGGCGCATAAAACATTAATAGAACTTTTGAGCGACTACTGCACAACTGGCTGAAATAAAAGCTTTGGTTCTGGCACTGCTGAATATGGATCCAGACTTCCACCCACAAAGCTATCAAGCATAAGTTGCTCTGGAGAAAGGTGGCAGCTCTGAAAGATGCTTTGACACGGGCTCATGTCATTCACACATTGAGTCATCAGTGTGCTGGAGTACACATTGCAGTGAATTCATTGGCTGATGAAGCTGCCAAAGTGGCTCTTCCAACTGTGTTAGTAGCTGTGTTTACTCATTTACATACAATAATAGATGGTGATATATTTGCTGCAGTCACTGGTTCGGCGAGAGGCACGCCCCTACCTAAACGCTATCCTGCAAAATGCTCCTAACTGTTGATTTCTCAAACTATTCCTTTTGCCCGTGTTATGGGGGTGGGTGATTGAGTGATACCAACCAGGACCACAGGTAAGAATTAATAATTGCTGCTAATGAAGGATTCACATCTGCCCATGCTTGTGTGGTGGCTATAGATTCCTATTGACAGAAACTATTCTGGTGTCAGGGTTTTGATAAACAAACTAAAAATTATGTCCCTTGATGTGACATTTGTCAACAAAAAGTTCCACCATTGCACGACCAGCACAGGCATGCCTTCTAATTTCAAAATAGAATGTGTCTATCTAGATAACTGCAGACTACTCCATATGGATGGTAGATATAATTTTATCTTATTGGCTGTTGAATCATGTTCTTGACTTTTATGGGTGTTGCTACAGTGATTGGCTGACGCTCAAACTGTTATCGATATATATGCAGTGTTGATATTCCACTCGGACCAGACATGAGCTTTTGCCTATAAGACATACAGAGATACCATGGGTCGTCTGGGTGTTGTTGTGCATTATTCTGCCCCTATCATCCTGAGGGAAATTTGATAGTGGAATGGAAGAACCATGACTAAAAGTAGTCCTTAACAGCTAGAGTATTAGGTTTAGGTTTTAGTTGGATCCATCACCTGCATGGAGTCCAGAGAGCTTTAAACAAGCTGCCTGGAAGAACTTTAAGTGGTTAAACTCCCTAAGACGTTCTTTTCAGAGGTATGTTCCAGATCTTGATAACTTTGATTACCCTGGCACAGCGGCAGCAGATGCACACTTTGACATCAATGAACCATTTTGACGTCTAATAGGAATTATAAGACTTCCGAGATGAGCGCTCACATTTAACTTCTAAACGTTCTGCCACTGATGACATGAAGGAGCACCTAGCATCTTCTGGCTGGATTCCTGAAGTTGGGGATCTTGTTGGGAGAATATTGCAGACATGAAAGAGTTTGGCATGTCCTATCATGCACCAGTTCCTGTCCTTGTTTTTGAAGGTATTCAAACTGTGATTTTGCCACCGCTTGCTAGTTGTAAACAGAAACTACAAGTTTTCATTGATTTGGTCAATTACATTACGTGGCCAGTTCTCAACAGTAGGCCATAAGGGTATCTGGGTAGTTAGTTGTCTCATCTCTCATTTCACCCTGCTAGAGATCCCTCTATATGCATTAAGTAAGCCTAATCTTTTTACTCTCCTGTTGGGGTCTTCAGATGCTGAACTTTCAGTTGTGCCTGTTGCTAATGCCAATACAAGCTACAACTTTGATGTGAGCTTCCAGTTTTCTACTTCTGCCTCCTTACATTGAAATATCATCAATCTCCTTTGCCTAATGAAGCATCTGTTTTTACTCAGTCTGCCTCTGGTTATTTTGCTGACACTTATGATTTTTCCTCAAGTTCTTTGCATACCTCCTTACATAGTGCACGTGCTCTAATATTTTAGTTGAAACAGACATCTGACTCCTCTATGGTCCTTCCTTTGCACTTTGTTTCATTGTTTTTTCTCTTCATCTGGATTGAATTTGCTACAGTTTTCTTCTTGTTGTTGAACTGATGCTATCTTCCAGATTGCTGTTCTTCAGAACTGGTAGCTGAAGTGCTTATTCCCCATTCTTATTTGCATAATATCCAATGAGACTTGTCCCTTGTGAAAATTACTGCATTTACTGTCCATGGCGGTATTGTTTGGGATAAGGTCCCTATGACATTTGGTCCTTCACAGACTTTGCAAATTCCGTATGTCTTTAGGAATGCTGTGGACAATATTGTTACCCTAGCTTCCATTTCTGATGAATGTGATGTTGTGACGGTTTCTAATATGCTAACTGAATTAGAATCATATACGGTATTTGAAAATGAGGATTTGTATTTAATTCTGCAAACTATGGTGAAATGTTATGCACATCACTATTTGCAAAGAGCTAGTACTCCACATGCTTTGTTTAATTATAGACAGTTAGAACACTGCCTCACATCACCTAGAGTTCCAAAACATATTTGAAGAAGTTTGCATATTTGTCTGGTCATGTCTCAACAGATCCAGTTTAATTTCAATCAAAATTTCACGCTTCCCCACCAAAGAAAAATATGCTGACACAAACAAAATTGATTTATTCTGACTCCTTGATTTCCCAATTAACCATAAGGGATCATGAATATTGGAAAGGCAATATTGATGTAAAATCTGTTTGGGGTACCCAACTGGCAACTGCAGGGCAATGATGCTTTATTTAGGGCTTGTGTGATCCCTCAAGAAATGATTGTTTTAAATAAAACAGTACAACAGACTATGGGGTCGATCATGACTTCGGCAGACGTAAAAAGGCATCCGCCGAAGTCCCGACGGTCAGGTTGCCACCAGTGCAGCGCCTTCCCGCAGTCCCCATTAATAGTTTTCCACTGGCCCGGCGGGAAATGGCCTACAACATTGATGCTGGCTCATAATAGAGCCTGCGGCAATGGTGTAGTGCGTAGGGTGCACCAGCACCCATTTTGATGGGGCTGGCCCCGGGGCCCATACACTGCCCATGCCAAGTGCATGGGCAGTGCAAGGACCCCCTGGTGCCACCTGCACCCTGTCTCCGCCAGCCATTACATGGCAGTGCTACCGCCATGTAATCGCTGGCATAAAAGGGACTCAGAATCCCTAGGGTAGCCCTGCTTGCAGCGCTTCCCTAGCGGATTAGGACCACCAGCACCACCAGACCGATGAAAACTTGTAATCTGGCAGTGCTGGCGGCCTGACCGTGGTGCTACTGCCATGGTCATAATGTGGTGGTCGGACCGCCGCATTGGCAGCGGTCCACCCGCCACCGAGCCTTGGTGATCTTAAGAATGCCAAGGTCATAATGACCCCCTGTGTCTTGGGTTGGCAAATATAAATACATCTAACATTCCCTGTGTTGAATGGTTTGATACTTGGCAACAGTACATTAATTTCACAGAAGAACAGCTTAATAAAATGCTGCAGATTGGAACATTTAACTCTTCACTTTCTGGTTTGAATAAGTGACAAGTGTGACCCGTTGACACCAAGGTCTGCAATTCCCTTTTTTTACCTCTTTCACTGGGTTTACAGCAAGCTCTGGCATATTCAGTCACAACACTTGTGTGTAGTCACTGCCTATAGCATAGGAAAGTTATACTGGGATCGGTTAGAACATTCCACCTTGTCTGCAATTAAAGAACACATATCTCTCCTTCCGGATGATATGGATTTACTAGATTTTTTGTTGGGTCGCAGATCTCCTTGTTTCATATATGCTACTTATAATGAAATTTGGAAAAATTCTCAACAGGAAGCTGCTGAAAATTTGCAACAAGTACTAGGAAAATTTTGAGAAAGCTTTGCCTGTTGTCCATAATCGTATGACTACATTGTCAACTCATACTTATTCTTTTAATAATATTGTTTCATCTGCATTTGATATCATGAAAAATAAAATGTCTATGCTTCAACATGGTCAAAGTCAATTGAGATCGATTTTGCGATTGAGTTGGACATTGCAGATAATAAAAACAAACAGAGTGGCATGGAAATATTTGAATGAAACAGGATTGTTTTTGCCTTATATTATGTATCATATACAACAGGTCACGGCAAAAAAGATGCAACCTACACTGTGCCTAAAAACTCTTAGAACACTTAACAAAACTGCCTTTCACTGTAGCAGAAATTCCGTCTGCCATTTGGCTTATTCATGGGTTCATTTCAGAACCAATTTCTATGTTTCATTTCATATCAGTTCTGAAACATTTTGAGGTCGGCAGATATTATTATTATTATTATTATTATTATTATTATTATTATTATTATTATTATTATTATTATTATTATTATAATAATTATTATCATTATTATCTCCAGGGGGTTTCCTAGCAATAAGCATGAATGGTGAGTGGCCAGGCAAGAACCAAAGAAAGAGAATAGTAAAGCATGCTTTAATAGATTTACGGACAACACTAAGGGATGGGCACATTCTTAACAAATTGGGGAAGGAATTCCAAAGCATAGGGCTCAACAAAGCAAAAGAATGACCCCCCTGATGTGTTCTTTTAATTTTGGAGACTGTCCACAAATTGTGATTACTAGAGAGGGGAGAGCGACTGGGATGATAGGGAGTCACCAATGATGTCAAATAAGAAGGACCAGCATTTGACTCAGCCTCATGCATATAGCAAAGGGCTTAATACTGAATATGTTTTTCCACAGGCAACCAACAAAGGTCTTGCATAAGTTTGGACATGGAAGCCTGTTTAGGAAGATGGAATAACATTCTACCACCTGCGTTCTGCACAACTTGCAGACACTTACGTGATGTTTTAGAGGCCCCAAGGCAAAAGATATTGCCATAGTCTAATTAGGATAGGAATAAGGCCTCAATACCTGTTCGCTGTGTTCAGAATCGTAATATCCAAAGACTTTTTCTTAACCACTTTGAGATAGCAAAATAAGTGGAGGTTACCATGGAAATCTAAGGTTTCACTGGGAGTTTGCCATTGTGTCAGAAACCCTAATTCTTCTTCGAGTGCCAAGGATGTCTGGCCAGTGATGGGGTCCCCAAAAAAAAGGCATTTTTGTCTTCTGTCCATTCAGGTAGCTTCAGGAGACAGATGTTCAAGGAGTCAGAGCTGCAAACTTTCTTTGATGAAAGAGAGAAGATGATCTGGGTAATATATGCATAAGACAACAGAGAGCGAGTCCACAACCATCCACAATATCACCCAGGGGGCGCACTTGGTTGTTACACAGCATTGGACTCAAAGCTGATCTCTGGGGTAGTCCTGAGGTGGGAGGATGGAGTCTGGAAGTATGGTTAGAAGCAAAGACCTGGAAGGTCCAGTCTTGTAGAAATAAAGCTAATCAGGACAGAGCCAGATCATGAAAACCTATATCCTCTATTCTTATGAGGCGCAGTTCATGAGATGTTGTGTTGAAAGCTGTATTGAGATCAAGTACTGTCAGCGCAGCTGTACCGCTACTGTCGAGATGAGATCTGAGTAGTTCAGTGACTCCCTGCAGAGTAGATTCAGAGCTGTAGCCAGCCCTTAAACCAGATTGAGATGAAGAAGATCATTTGCTTCAACAAATGCTGAAATGGGATTATTCATATGTTTTTCAAGAATTTCAGAGATTAAGGGTAGAAGTGAAGTTGGTCTATAATTAGACCAATTAGGAGGATCAAGGTTGGGTGTTTTGAGAAGGGGCAGGATCATAGCATGTATACATGCTTTAGGGACTTGACCCTCTAAAAGTGAAGAGTTGAGAAGAGTAGTCACCTTAAGCAGATGTTTATGACAAAGTTTGCTCATAGAGGACAATGGAAGAGGGTCTAAAGTTGAGCCAGACTTTAAAGAATTGAGCAGAGTAAGGAGGGCAGGGACATCCTGGGGTGGGAAAGAATTGATTAGATATTTAGGACCTTGACGAAATTGACCATCACTGCATGACACCTTTGAGGCGACAACAGTCATGATCCCATCCAACTCCCATTCTGATTGAGGCTGGAAAGTATGAGACATGGTTAAAATGGAGGCCAGAATGTCTACCACCTTAAAAAAAAGACAGCCAAATATTCCCATTGAAACTGTAAGCGGGGAATAAGGGGATATCCTTCCTGAATCAGATAATTTTTCATCCAAGCAGAAAAGCATTTTTGGACAATTCTGAGAAGCTCAAGGCAAATGGCAGGCTTTGAGGTATTCTTTCAAAGGCAGTTTATAAGTGCTTTCTTCTATCTCAGTAGGATTCATGCCAAACCTTGTCCAGAAGCTTACAATGTTTTTAATCCACCAAAGAGTGTCATTGAACCAAGTGGCTGGATGGTGCTTTCTGAACTGAGTGAAGCATTTAAAGGGGAGAAGCGATTCTAAGGAATCTCAGAACTACCCATTGGCCTTAACAGAATCAGATTCAACTGACTGATTCAGAATAGGTAGTGTGGTATAGAAAGAGGTGTTGAGAGCAGAGAGATTGAGCTTCAACCAATTTCTAGAAAGTGTGGCTGAACTTAGGAATTGTGCTGTTACAGAGGAAGAGAGTGGGAAAGAAAAAGATACAGCAAAGTGGTCTGACCAAGGTAGAGGAATAGGGCAATGTACTTCAAGACCCTTAAGGTTTGCAAAAATGGGGTTGAGTACATGACCTGAGCTGTGAGTGGGGGCATTATGCATTAAAGGAAGATCTAGCACACTAAAATCCTCTATAAAAGAGGAGGCAATGCTACATGATTGGTCCTCAAAATGAATTTTGAGGTCTCCAATTACACTAAAAAAGGCACTTTTAAGGATGTGACTTGATAGAGCATCCGATAACTGGGTGATCCAGTAATCAGCATATCTCAGAGGTCGATAAATCAATGCACCTGACGGTGTAAAGTTATGAGAGCGACAAAGAGAAAAAAAGCAGGCCTCAAAGTTAGGTAATGAGAGGCCTTGGATTCTATACTGGAAAGGTTTTCTGAAAACAATGTCAATACCACTGCCTTTTTGACCATACAGTCTAATCTAACCAAACCGTAATTCGAAGGTAGATATGAGCAGATGGGTGAAATGTTTTTACCCAAAGCCTGGTTTCTTCCCTTCGATTTCAGATATATGCATATGGACAAACAGGTTTTTATTAGTGGAAATGAATGTGGACTTTTTTGGATCATTCATTAGTCTGTAAAGAGATAACACTTCATGAAATTTCTAATGCGTCCATGGCTAACTTAACTTGTTGTTTGAAGGGGGCTTCCATATCCCTGATAAAGTCAGCATTTCTGTTACTTTCTAATGGAAGCTACTTGATTTTAAATGATTAACGTTGCTGTGGAATGATATAGGTGTTCCTTTTGTTGTTACTGTTTCCAAGCTTGTGACTTGCTGTATGAATATTTTATATCCTCATACACACACAGCTGGGTAAGTTGACTTGTGGCCAACAGTCCCTATTTCTAAAATTAATGTTGCTAAGTTAAGCTGACTGAAAGCTTTATTGTTTCAAAAAGATGTTGCATTAACGTCTACCCTAGAAATTTTTGATATTCAAGTTGCCTGATCTTCCTCAGAAGAGTATTTGCTTTTAAGTACTAACTTGCCACAGCATGTCGGTGACCTTGTACTCAGTATTTTTAATGCTTCTAACACAGGTGGAATGACCCCAGTTTTAAAGGGATTGGGTCTGGATTTGTTTCTATATTCCAGACTGTACTTGGAGTGCCTCCGTCTTTTATACATTCCTCTTTGTCAGGCATTTTTGGAGGCATTCCACTGGTGTTATAACTGTTGATTGCTATTTTGGATCTCTTTTTGTTGCTCCGCACTGGATGTTCCACAAGCAGGCCAAATGATGATGGAATTGGCACACATCCTTCTGTACCGTGAACGCATGATACACTACTTTGGAGTGTCCTTGTTACTGTAACTGAACGAGAACTGGTCTATGTTCTTCCGGACTGTGTGGTTCCAGAATAGACAGCATGCATTTCATTGTCTAATGTACTGTATTCTTTCTAGTGTGCAGAAGACTTATGCCTTGCTACGCAACTATTGCTGCCTGCGGGTCTCAATCTGCTTGTGCGTCTTTCGTGGGTGCACCAACAGTGTTGTCCTTTGTTGCTTCCTTTGCTGCAAGATGCCTATTATGAGCTGCTTTCACCAATATTGATGGATGCTTCTGTTCCAGGGTTTCCTGTGTCTTGCTCCTCTTCTGAGGCTCACTCCTAGTACCGATGCCTTTGGCTCCTGCTGAATGGGCCGGTACTGACCATGTTTGTTCCTTGGAACTTGTTCTTCAAGCCTCTGTGGGTCTTTTGTCTGCAGATGAGGGTTCCTTCCTAGACATTAATGACTCCCTGAACAAGGTGAACATTTCAGAGATGCCATCTGGCAATTCAGGTGTCTCCCAGGCTTTCTAACTTGGCTCCTTATTTTTTAAAAATTTTAATTAATTTTTTAGTAGTTTGTGGTTTTTTTTATTTGCTATTTTTATGGCTTTCAGTGCCTGCTTATGTTTTTAAAGTGTCTTATTGCATAACATTAGACTTTTAGATCCTTTTAGAACTATTTGTATCAAGTAGTCTCCTTTCCCACCAAGTGAAGGGTGTAGGGCCTGCATTTAATGTCCTTAAAGTTCCTTTTTTGATTTGACATCTTTTCCTAATAATGACTTTTTATATAATGTCCTCCAACACTGGAATTATTCTTGGTAGGCATTGCCGCCCTGTATTCTGCACATTTAGATCCAGGGTTGTACAATCAAAATGCAACACACTTGTTTATTTTCAGTGCTCATCGGAGGTAACTTTTTTATTCTAGACATACTAACAAGCTGTTCTGCACTGTCTTTGACGGTAGTTAGGTATACTTCAAAAATAAAAGTAGCTGAAAAACAGTGGTGCTGTGTGTAATACCAGGTTTGTGACAAATTCCAGTAATTGGCCTTTGGAGCTGAAAGATCTCAGCAGTTTCTTAGGGGAGGCGAATGAGGTATTACTGTAGGAGAGAGTTTTCACCTTGTTTCTGACTTTGAATAGTGAAGGAGTGAGCTTAAATTGTGCTAGCTTGCCCAAGATCTTCCTTACGTAAACTCCGAAGTCTTCTCTGGTCTTAAGGCATATCCTGATTTCAAATTTGGCCGTGTGTTGCATTAAACTCCTGAGATTGGGAATTTATTTTGAGAAGTAGGTTGTTGAGGTGACAAAATAGGGCTTAAAGTGTCTTGGGTGCTGCAGAGTCAGTCAGTGCAGATCTATCAGGATGGAAATGGTGGTGTGGTTCTATTTCTTATATCTGTTCACATGGAATTAGTGGAATATTCTTTAGTGAAGCCAAATGAGCATGTGAGATGCTGGCAAATAGGCTGTTGACATTTTCTGTGTAAAAAGGGAACATCAGTTGGATGTTGATTCAGAAGAGATCATTGGTACCAGTCAGTCTGAGATTTATTGCCTATAGTGTATTTGAAGAATAGACAACTTGTGACTATGAATCTAAGTGAGTTTATACTGATGGTGACTTGGGGTGTCAATGTGTCTAACGTTATATTGGAGAGCCAGTCCTGGATTTACATAGATTTAGATTTGAGGCAGACACCCAGCATCCTGGCTTGCATGAGACACATATTGCCTGATTTATAGTTTGTCGGACAAACACTCTGCCAGACACCTGATGAATATCCAGGCTCCTTATTACAAGTGCTGTCAGATATAAAACAGTTGCAATAAGGTGAATGGGAAATCTGTCATGTTTGTGATGGAGTAACCCATCTACCAAACTCTAAATCATGCCAATAGTAGTTGAGGTATTCAATGTCCTCTCTATGTGACAAGAAGCTACATTACTACAATTAGTGGAGAGAAGGAGTCAACATTTCTTAACACAGGCTAAACTGATGAGTAATCAAAAGAATTGCAGTCAATCACTTATATTAGAAACTCACAAGGCAAATATTTAACTCAAAACAGTTAAGCCATTTAGAGTGTAGGGGCACGCAGGCTCTAGAAACACTCATTACACATAACAGACCCTGTGGTGGGGAGAAGGCTCAATTTTTTGTTGTAATAATAGGCTACATCTGCATGAGGTATGATCCAGTCGTGACACAATAATATCCAGTGTGATCCTCGCTACGTAACACCTAATTTTAGAATCTCCTAGAGTATAAAATAAATACCAGATAAATTAGATGTTAAAACAGTCACTGGCAGGCTTGTGAGGTAGGTTTGAGAGTTTACTGATAGTTTCTCTTACAAGGTATTTTTCAAAAGTAAAACTGTACATTCATCCTGCAGTTTGAGAGATGAGGCCGATATTAACCTTAACCTTGACGACATTGCCTTGACGCCAGGTGCAGTTCGACACCGATGGACATCGAATCCACCATCTACTTGGCTCGATAATGCTGATCAGCGTGGCTTGATGTTGACACACTTACATTCACTTCAATGGAGTTCAACGATGATGCATGGCTCGACGGCAACGCAGTGGATTCTCAATGTCGACAAAGGCTCACTCAAAGTTACTGTTTCAGTGGGACCTGTCTGTGTCCTGTAGCCAGCCTACCCTGCATCGCGGTCGGCTTGGATTTTGGATTTTCACTGGTCCCTTGCGACCTCAAGTAACCCTTTGAGTGTTATTGACTTCTAAGCCCTGTTTCCACATTTATTATTTACAAATTCTAATCTCAGCTTCTACAAATTGGATGTTTACCATTTTGGTCTTGCTTTACTCAGATACATATTCTCTATTTTTCTAAGCTGGTGTGGAGTCATTTTGCAGTGTTTTCATTGAGTTACTATATTTTAAGTGTTTTGCACAAATACTTTACACATTGCCTTTCAAGTAAAGCCTTACTCCTCTGTGTGTTCCAAGCTACTAGAGGGTGAGCACAGGTGAATATAGAGAGTGCAACTTACCCTGACTAGGATTGTGGTCCCTGTTTAGACATGGTGCATCCCTCTGCCAAGTAGAGCCCCAATTTCGAACAATAAGGAATGTTTTATTATAGGCGGGGTAGTCCTCACAGTAGTGAAACACAAATTTGGGAGTTTTTCACTATGAGGACAAGTAAAACTGAAAAGTATATGTCCTATCTTTTATGTACACACCACTCTGGCCTATGGACTGCCTAGGGCCTATCTTAAGGGTGACGTATATGCAGTAAAGGGGAGTTTAAAGCTTGGCAAGGGTTTCTAAATGCCAAGTTGACCTTGCACTGGGACACTGTATTCAGGCTGCAATAGCAGGCCAGGGACATGTTTTGAAGTGATATTTAAGTGGTTAGCACAATACATCCTGCAGGCCTGAGGGTAGCATTTAATTTACAGGCCCTGGGTATATGGTATACCACTCTACAAGGGACGTACAAGTGAATATTTTTGTACCCTGTGGAGTCTGGAGTCACATAATGTACTTCATCTCACGCTGGGCATGGGGGAAGTGAGGTTGAGAAAGAGAGCAGTCGTTTCTGCGCTAGCACTCCAGCCAAGAGTGTGTACCTTCAGTTGCAGGCCATGATGAGTGGCTTTTGATTTACCCCATTTCTCTCTCTAAAACATGCACTGTATATTGCTCTCTTTTCTCACTTCAAACTACAAGAGTGAGATAAAGATGCTGGAAGGTCAGGATGGTAGAAAGGGAGGCATGAGCATGAATCAAGACCAGCCAATTTGTTTTCATTTGAGTGACTTCTTTATTAGACTAAGGTCAACAAACACATAGGGCTCGGAGCAATGGGCTGTTGCTATTTGATGTCTTGCTGTCTCCCCACCCCTCCTCTCTTCTCCTGTTAACTGTCACTGGACCTGCCTGGATTGCTTATGGAGGATAACAGGCATGCTAGTAAAAGGAGCCCTGTTATTCTTTAGACATACATTCTGATACACGAGTGGGGAAAGCAGTAAGCCATCCTCTGAATCAGTACAAAAGCCATGCAATGTCAGAAACTCCAGTACCTGGTCACACAAGAGTATTTAGTTAATAAAATATATGTGCAGGTGACCTGAGTGATTAGATAAAAAGTTATATTACGAACTTGTTAGAATTAATTTTTTTGTCTTTGAAGTATGACATACAGATTTGGCCCCTAGGGGGATTAAAGCTTGCTGGCAGATCTCTGTGCACATCACAAGTTGTGTGCTTAACATGATGAGCTCTTTTAAGAGCTTTAACAAGTGATATATATGTACATTGAAAGAACATAAAAATGACAGGGCTATTTCGTAAGAACACCACTATATAGCTCAATGAATTAAAACCTCTCTGCTCAGATCAGGTATTACCCGAGGTCACAAATTATGGCAAAATGGTTAATATCCTCTATATTTATGCTCTTGCACCTAAAGTAATACTCCTGAAAAAATTGTTTCTGGAGGCAGATTGTCGAGTATTTGAATGCCTTAAGAGTAACCCTTCTGAATTCCCTTTTAATTAAACATACAGGCCCTCATTATGACCCTGGCGGTCAGTGTTAAAGAGGCGGTAATACTGCCAACAGGCCGGCGGTAAAAAAAAAAGGGATTATGACCCTGGCGGTAAGCGCCAACACAGACAGCCACTTTAACACACCGACCTCCAGGGTGGTAACGGCCGCTGGGCTGGAGACCTCGCTCTCCAGCCCGGAGGCCGTCACAATCCCACCTTTGGGATTACGACCCGGCCTACCACCATGGTTTTCGTGCCAATCTTACCGCAACGAAAACCATGGCGGTGGGTACTATCAGTGCCAGGGAATCCCTTGCCGGGCCCTGATAGAGGTCTCCCCCGCCCCCTCCCCGACCATCCCCCTTCTTCTTCTGCCCCCGCACATTTACACACCCACACGCGCACCCATATCCACGAATGCACACACACATATCCACATCCACCCACGCATGCACACATACATACCCACACACCGCAACATATATCAACATACTTTGTCATACACATGCATTCACAACACACAACTTACACGGACACTCACAGTCATTCACGCACTCATTCAACGTGACTCCCACCCGCATGCATGCATACCAAAACATACACATGCACACACACACACCCACACCCACACACAACACCCCCACACACGCACACAACACCCCCCATCCTCCTCTCCAGTCTGAGAACCCGACTTACCTGCTTGCAGGGGGTCCTCCGGATTGGAGACGGGACACGGCGCTGCTGTCAGCAGCAACGTCCGCCAGCAAAACACCGCCAGGTTGTATCATTGCTCAGGATATGGTCGGCGGGGTTTTGCTGGCGTGGCGGTGCTACTATCAGCAGCGCCACCTTACCGCCATCCGCAGCCGTGACCGTCGGCGGTATTTTGCCAGCCTTCTGGCAGAATACCGTCAACGGTCATAATACGTGTGGACGGCTGGTAGCCACGCGGCAGTATGTTGGCGGCCGTTGCCGTGGCTGTAGGCGGCAGTTACCGCCAATGTCATTGTTGGAAAATGGGTCATTGGTAAGGGCAGGTAAGTACCTACACTTAACAATAGGCCACTAACCTCCACTTAGGTCCAGTTAGGTCTCAGTAAATTAAACCCAGCTCAACCCTTAGTAGCTTGGCAACGAGCGATAAGGCTTAACTTAGGAGACAAAGCGTAAAGCATTCAAATATCACAAAACAGTAATTAAATAAAACACAGGAAACAGCTTAAAAATCCAAAATCAATTTATAAAAATAGATTATATTTTTATCTTTAAAATGACACCAAGACGAATAAAATTGGATAAGGGGAACCGGAGATTTGAATTTTTAAAGAAATATTGCTTTCTAGCGCATAGAAACAACTAGCGCTCAAAGGGTTAAAAAAGGTCACACTGGAAAGGAACAAAGTCCAGAGTTCAGGCCACCCACGAGGTGACACTGTCACACTTATTTTCAGAAGTGTTTGATTCAGGAAAGTGGACCACAGCACCAGCCAAGGGTTCAGAGGCTCCGGTATGCCTCTTGGGGTCTGGAACTACAACTCCCACAATTTATAGAGATGCTCCAAACGTCTCCAAACTTCTGGATCTTCTTTCAGGGGTCCTTTTTGTGTCCTTGAAGTGTCCACAACTTGATCCAAGGTTCCAGAAGCTCGGAGTTGCTCCTTGGGAGTTGGGACTACAATTCCCAGAATGCACCTGGTCAGAATCCTCAATAGCCACTGGACGCTGTTCAGCTGGGCTCTGCTTGCAGGACTTGATGCAGGGGACTCTGGGCAGCTCCTTTGTAATGGTAGCAAATGGGGAGTCCCTTCTTGAAGCAGTAGAAGACAGGTAAAGTCCTTTTAGTGGTGAAGCCCAAGTGTGCAGAAGCCCAAGTGTCCTCCAGAGTGCAGTGTCCAAGTGCAGTTCAGGGGTCCAGCCGGGCAATCCTTCTCCTGTCATTCTTCCTTGTTGGAATCTGATAGGGATCTGGTAGGGAACTGATGTGTGGGTGCAGGTCTGACAGTGTTATCCCTGCTCCTCGGTGAAAAACAGGGGGGTCCTGGTTCTCCAATCAGGTGCAGGGTCCTTCCGACTGTGATGACCACTTCCTGGGAAGTGTGGCAAAAATCAATCCCAGGGAGCAACATTTCTCAAAAATCCATCATGGCGGAAAGTGATTTTTGGAGGTTACATCTGGCTGAGCCCACCCACTGGTGTGGCTAAAAACCCTAAACACACCCCTCTCCTAATCTAATCAAGGGGGCACCTGATTGTCTGGGTTTGAGGGATGTGGGGGTGTTGCTGGGCTGCTCCAAATGTCCTTCTCTGCCTTTGAAGACCAGTTTGGCAGCCCTCCCCCTTCCTGCCTCACCATCTGCTGAGGGGAGATCTCCTCCCACAGGCACATCTCTTTGTGTGAAGCCAGGCCACTTCCCACCTCATCAAGGCAGCCTGCCCAGGCTGCCAGAGGCTGGCCAATCAGAGCACAGCAGCAAAAACACTGAAGGGCTGAAGTTGGCAACTTTTCAGGTAAAGTTTAAAACTCTTTACCTGAACAAGTTATATTAAATCCCACAACTACAAGTTGTGGGATTTATTATAACAATTAATTTGATACCAAACTCTTGGTATCTGTTACCTAAGGGGACTTTTAAAATTAAAATTAAGTCTCCCCATTCTAGCCTATGGAGGCTATTCACTACAATGAGGGGAAAATGAATTTGGCTGTTTTACCTCACCAGGGCTTATAAAACTATTTTTAGAAGGTCCCTGCGTATAGTTACATGGCACCCAGCACTAGGGGCACATAGGGCACACCTTAGGGGTGACTTATATGAAAAAATAAGGTAGTTTAAGACTTTGGAACTACTTTTAATTCCAAAGTCGAATTTGCATGTAACTTTAATTTAAAAGCAGCCAACAAGGCAGGCCTGGCTTTAAAATGGCACTGGGCACCTCAGCAGTGCACCTATGGGTGCACTACGTATGCTGGGGACCCTACACATACATGCCCTACCATATACTAGGGACTTAGTTGACTGAGCCAATTATAATTAGCCTAATTTGCATACTGATTTTATACAGAGCACGGGCCCTGGTTAGCAGTATCCAGGGCACCATCAGAGTCAGGAAAACACCAGCAAAAAGTGGAAAACGGGGGCAAAACGTTAGGGGGCCTCATATCAATCTGCAACTGATTTTTGGGGGTAAAAACATTTTGGACTTGTCCAACAGGTAAAAGAGATGGAAGGGAACTCTGTGTCACTGAGTGTTTGGCATTCTTATCCTTGTCCGCCGTTTCCTTCCACCAGTTCCTGACATCAGTATCCCTTGTACGTGATACCATGACAGGCAGGAAGAGGACCAAAAGCACAAGGTGAGATCACATCACAGAATCATGTCTCCTTTTGGAAGGATTTAGAAGGAGGGAATGAGCTTAGGACAAAAATTCCATCAACAAATTAGGCATAATGCAATGGTTTGGGTGGAAATGATAGAATACACAGTGACAGGCCTATGCATTTATTCTTCACTTTCACCTGTCACTTTGGCTCTCCCTTTTAGACATGCTAAAACTAGCATATACAGTCAATTTATTTGTAAGATCAAAGTATGTGGTACAGCATAACACTGTAAAAATGTCTACATGTCTGTCATTACAGCCTGGTTGGGAAGTTTTACGCTGCCTTTTGGACCTCATAAAATAAACCTTTGGCCTGGCTCAAATCTTCTTTTTTAATACCTCTAAGTAGGCTGGGGCTGAATATCAATTATGCCAGAGTTATCGGAGTAACTTTAGTAATTCTGTGTTACTCACAATGCTCAATCACTGATTAATTCAATTAATGCAATGCAATTAATGCAATTAATTCCACATGCTTGATTAAGAGAATTTTGTGGGGGAAAATCCTACAACAGGAGAACATTTAGTGAGTGCTCAGCATCTGCTCACACTGCTCTTTATGTTCTATTAAATGTAGTGCTATTTTCTTAGAATGAAATGCATCCCAGCATCCACTTTGAATGCAAAGGTGCTTTTAGCGCTATGAAACTAGCTCTAAACGCTGGGAGTAAACTGGGGAAAAATCCTTCCCCAAGGACATATTTAGTAAGTGCGTGAGGCTGCTTACTCTCACCATTCAGGTTCGGTTGCATTTAGCTTTATTCCCTACCACAACATGCATCCTCACACCCATTTAGGACTTGGGGAGGCAATTTTGCATAGCACTAAATGCATAATTACTCTTCTCGCATAATTCTGCTTAGTCTTGCAGGATTTTGGGGTAATTCTGCACGATTACACTACACAGAATTACACAAGTTATGCCCACCCCTGCATACCCCTTCCCACTAAGGTAGGCCCTAAATGTCCAGGGTGCCTGGTGTTTAAAAACTAGGACATGTATATTTAAGGTTTTACATATCCTTGCAGTGAAAAACTGCCAAATTCATGTTTTACTGTAGGAAAGCTGGCTCTCCCATCTGGAAACACTGAGGCCCTCATTATGACCCACGATGCGGCCTGACCACAACATTATGACTGCGTAGTTATCGTCACGACCGGACCGCCAGCACTGCCACTTTCGGCTGCCTGACGGCCTGGCAGTGGCGGTGGTCCCAATCCGCCAGGGCAGCACTGCAAGCAGCACTAAGAGGATTATGACCCCTCTCTCATCCAGCATTTACATGGAGGTTTTACCGCCATGTAAAGGCTGATGGAGACAGGGTGCCGGGGGCACTTGGCTTGGGCATTGCCCCCCTGGCAAGCCCCGTCAAGCAACTCAGAAAGTGATTTGGACGGTGGGTGCTGGTGCACCCAATGCACAATAGCATTGCCGCCGGCTCTATTATGAGCTGGTGTCAATGTTGTTGTGCGTTTCCCACTGGGCCAGTGCCACTGACCCAACGGGAAACTCATAATAGGGCTGGCGGTAAGGAGACCGCACTGGCGGTCTCCTGACCGCTGGAGTTTGGCGGATGGCCTTTTCCGCCCGTCAAACTCGTAATTAGGGCCTGAGTTACATTATAACAACTTATAATACTTAGTAATAGTTGGTGAGCAGCTAGAAAAACTATTCAAGGACTCATAATAAAAGTAATAGAATCCAACTTAATAGTAAAGCCGAATTTTATAGTACTATTTTGAAAATGGTACTTTTGGAAAGTGTCATTTCACTTTCTAAGTCAAATGTGCTTTTCTGCCAGTGCCCAGTGTCACCTGACTGATGAATGGTTCCCCTGTGGTGAGATGTGGATTTCTCCGAGACAGTGGACAAAAGGCTTGAGTGCGGAGAGGTGTTTCTCTTCCCTGAGCTAGATGGTCTGGGGGGGTTGTGCCCATCCGCTTCCTGAGCTGCAGTGGGTCCCTGTCCTGTGTCTGGCAGATGTTGCTCACATCTAGACCTGCCCCCTTTGTCTTCCTAGTCATCTTCGATCTAAACCCAGTGGGCGGGTGGAGCTACCCCAGAACAAGACCACAAGGTATATTATAGTAGCCACAACTCTGGCTTGGCACATGGAGCTCTCACCAGAGGACAAAGGGTCCTACCAATGCTGGATTTAGGTGGAGAAATGCACTGTGGGATAGTTTACTGTAGAACAAACAGGAAATGCTGCAAAAGTATGTAAGGTCCTCCTAGGATATTCTACCACATAGGACAGGGAGTTGCCAGGGTTTACCATCACCTACAGATTGGCACTGGTAAAAGGGTGGCATAAAAGTGGTATCTCCAGTATCCCTCTCAAAATAGTCCTGGACCTGTGAAGAATCAGAAGAAGGATTGCTTTGCTGTAAGGAGAACCTCAGGAAATACTGGTCTTGCTTGCCTTGAAACCATTGTCCCAGAGGTGATTCTAAGGATCAGTAAGCTGACCTCCTATTTGAGCTGTTAGACACATCAAGCTTCCAGAGGACTTTTGCTGCAACTGCCCAGCTAAACAGTTTCTACTACACACTGGACCCTGCTGCTGACCTCTGCTGGGTTGAGTCTTGACTCCTAAGTGCTATCACCATGGCCCTGGACCCTTAGCCAGGGCTGGATCAATGTACACTCCTCCTAACATTTCCGGAAACCTGGGACTTAGAAATGTTTTGCCAACTTTGTGCTCTGACTACCAGTGGAGGACCAGGGCCAACCGGCCAAGCTGATTGAGTGAAGGTGCATCGCCTTCGAGCCAAAGATTCAGGTTAATCCCGCTGAGTTCTCCAGAGCAGCAAATCCAGTCCAGCAGGACTTTGCAAAGAAAGAGTCTGGCCTTATGGAGCCCTCTTCGACGTCAGCCTGCAGTCTTGCTCTGCTTAAATAATCTGAGCTCCTAAAAAGTAACTAACTTTAAAGATAGAAATCTCCACCGGGGAAAGGCACAAAAAGTATATGGCAAGTGAGGGACCTTCTCTGGGCATGAAATTTAAATTTCTCCCACTTTGAGTTTCGCACCAAAAGTGAAAGTTTCACTGAGACCCTGTCCTATAGCTATCCCAGGAAGTGGAGCCATTTTCGGTTCCAGCCTACTGCCATGCCCCTCTGAGGATATTTGACTTCCATTCCAGAGACTAATTTAGAAGGTAACATTTTTCACTGGGACAAACCGTGTCCCTGTATCCAACCGGTGCTCCATTGCGTTAGGCCTTAACTGGTAACATTTAGCCAGCCTAACATGGCTAAAAGCATGATTTAGAACTTGGTGGATGGGTTCCTGCATCAGAATGGTTACAGATATCCTGTCCGCCAAAATCTAAATCCCTTTAGGACATAATGGGATTTAGATTTCGGCAGACGGAATAGCCATCACCATTGTGACGCACTAATCCATCCGGCAAGTTCTAAATCAGGCGCTAGGAAACCGTGGTTGGCCCCTAACATTTGTTGGTGCAATTTTGAATCTAAAACTTAAAAAATTCATAACTTAAGTTCTACTTTTTGGATTTTTGTCATTTTTGTGTAATTGTATTTATTGAAATTCATTCTAACTTTCTAACTTAATTTGGGATTGTTCTTGTGTTTTCTCATTAATACTCTTTGAGGACTGCATAAAAACTTTACACATTTTCTCTAGGTTAAGCCTGACTACTTTTGTCTCAGGCTACAGGAGGGTTAATGTTAGGCCTGTCAGCCTTGAGGTATCCTTCCCTCCAACTTTTTGCCTTCCTCCAACATTTTTCAGACCTTGTTTTCGTTGGTGTTAGGCCTCTGCATACTATACCACTGCTAACCAGCGCTAAAGTGCTGGTGCTAGCTCCCCTAAACATGGTCATATCGGCTTATTCCCAATTGGCATATTTATTTTACATAAAAGTCCCTAGTAAAGTGCGTCCAAGGCCCATAAATTAAATGTTCCTAGTGTGCCTGCCGCACTGACTATGCCACCCACTTAAGTAGCCCTTTCAACATGTCACAGGCCTGCCATTGCAGAGCCTGTGTGTGCAGTTTTAAACTGCCATTTCATAAACATTTTGCCAGGCCTGAACCTTCCTTTTTTGGTACACACAAATCACCCCTGGGGTGGGCACTGGATAGGCCAGAGGGCATGGTGCAATGTATTTAAAAAGGAGGACATGTACTTTTAAGTTTTACACATACTGGTAGTGAAAAACTCTTAAGTTTGTTTTTAACTTTTAACTTCTGAAAGTCCCATCTCTCTCATAGGACAATACTGGAATTGACTTATTGCAGAGAAAATTCCTTCAAGTTTGGTGTCTCTCAAATCATAATTTCAATTCCTAATTTATGGTGAAGCCGAATTTTAATTTGCAATCCAGAAAATGCTACTTTTAGGAAGTTGCCATTTTTTTACCTTAGGGATTTGGTGCCTGCAGCCTTCCTGGGTCACATGACTGGTGTAGTTGGCAGTTGGGTTTTGTGTATTCCTGCTAGACAACCACACACAATGAGAGGTTAGGTGTGTCTTGTTGGTGTAGGAAGCTGCCTCTTTATACAGTAGAACAAAATTAGGTACACTGCCCAAAGAGTCCAGGCAATCCCCAGAGGAATCACAGAAGCCCAAATGACATCCCAAATGCTCTCCTTTGTGGTACTGTGGTCGAGCTTTAATGCATATCGGAGGGCAGTGGTAAGCATTAAAGTCAAACACTCATACAGCAAGTGAGACACACACTCAATGAAGAACTATGACAGCAATTGATAAAAATAACATGTGCTTTTATATAAACTTTGATACCAAGATTGCTGAAATGAGCTGGGTACTTTTTGAGTTATGAAGCATAAGAGTTTGCAAAGGTTGACAGTGCATTTTTCAGATGCTGTAAAGATATCCTATAGAGGAAGAACAAGCACTGCATACAGGTATTGTACAGCGACTTATGGGACGAATCTCCTAGACTTAGGATAAGTATGGTATAGGGTCCAAGGCCACACAGTAGGTCTCTTCATGCGACACTGGGGCAGCTGGGTGCAGGGGTGCAATTCAGAGTTGGGTGCCCCGTGTAAGTCTATGGGGATTGGTTCAGTTACAAAGTTGCTGAAGGAGTGGACTGGAAGATCAGTCCAGAGGAACCCACGGGGGCTCAACCCTTGAGGACCTTGGGCATGTGGGGACACTGTTGGTCCACTTCTCCTCAGGATGTGGGACGCAGGTGCAGTGGTGTCTTGTAGCATTGGGTCTGGTGGTGCAGTTCCTCACGGTTGCAGGGGTTCCCACAGAAAAGGTTTGCAGGTGTGGACTGGGGGTCAGTCCGACCAAGCCAACAAGTGGGCACAGGTCTCATGATGCTGAGAGACATGGAGACACCCTCGGTCCTCTTCTCTTCGGTTCGGGGTGGATGGGTGCAGAGGTGTCCTGAGGTGTCGGGTCTTTGTCTTCAGGTCACTCGCAGGTGCTGGGGGGTTTACAGAAACAGGCTTCAGATGTCGTTGTGAAGTCCACATTGGACAAACTCAAGCTGGGCTTTGTCTCTGGGGGGCCTGGGGACCACGCTGACACCGTTGCCCCAATTCAGCTCAGGCTAGGTGGCTCGGGTGCAGTGGTGATGTGCAGTGTTGTGTTTTTGGTGATTCTCACAGTTCTTTCTTGGGTGCCTGAAGATGCAGGGAAGCAGCTCCTCTGTCCCAAGGGAGTTATTCTTGGAGATTTGTGAAGTACTGGCAGCTATCCCAGTTTCTTGAAGGCTGCAGTGGCAGGACAGTTCAGTTGCTTCACGAGGGTCGTGTGCAGCAGGCAGGCCAGCAGGGTTGCCGCCAAGTAAGTCGTGCACCTCTGTTTTGGGGTTCAGCAGGCTTCTTGCCCACTCCTTCTTTTTGTCCAATGACGATCTGAGTATCTGGTATCAGGGGGTCCCCAAAATACTAAGTTTAGGGGGCATTAAGAGAAGTGAAGGGCAGTAGCCAATGGGCTACCTACCCCTGGGGTCACTACACCCTCTAGATGACCACTTTCTTTGGGGAGTGAGCATCACCCTGTTCCAGAATTCCTAATCCCAACACACACAAGATGGCAGAATTTCCAAGGTTGTGTGCACTTCAGGCTGGTCATCCTTGAGGTGTGTCTAGCTGGGAGATACGTCTCATCTCCTGCATAGGTAATTTTCCCGCCTGTCCAGGTGCCAGATGGGCCCTGGGGCAGGGGAATTGACATCTCCCTGTGAGCAAGGTCAGATCTACATACCAAAGGTGGGGGATTCTTTGAAGCTCTTGCCTTGGATTGCAGGTCATTTTGTGAGGAGGTGTGTGCAACACCCTTTCCAAAGCAGGTTTTGTTTCTGACCTCCAGAGAGCAAAAGCTCTCTACCTTGGTGAGTCGGATTCCCATCTGTTGGTGGCAGGCTGGTTAGATCTAGTCTGTGAGCTCACCAGCAGTTAGTAGGTTTTCAGGGGCACCTTTAAGGTGCCCTCTGGGTGCATGTATTAATAAATCCATCACTGGGTCAGTGAGGGTTCATTAATACGAGATGTCTGATACCAAACAGCCCTATTTTCAGTGAAGCCATCATGTAGCTGGGGAACTCGTACTGACCACTGTCCAGCACATATGCCTAAAATGGCTTCCCTGTGCACTTCCTATGTCTAAGAATCAACAAAGACATACCAGGGGCAGATCTGCAATTGTAGGTATGACAGCACATGTAATATAATGCAGCCTGCCTTAGGACTGTAGGACCTGCTGTAGGGGTGACTTCCAAATATTAAACGCAATGTTTAGGGCACATGGTACACAGGCTGTGTGTCATGTTGAGTTTTCACTTTTAGGTAGTACCTTGCCACGCAGCCTGCTATGGCAGTCTGCTTGTGTTTGGTGCTCAGTCCCTCAGAGTGGTACAAGTTGTGCTGCAGCTCTTAGGGACCCTCTGCAGAACCTAGGTCCTAGGTACTAACTGTTTTACTTACCATGGACTTACAAGAGTGCTACAGGGCCTGGTCACTTGGGGATCAAGTGAACAGGTGTCTTGTTTTGGGGAAGGAACACTGGCACTGGGGACCTGGTTAGCAGGAACCCAGTGAACTTCAGTCAAAGTTGCATCAAAAAACAGGCAAAAAGTGTGTGGGGTACTGCAACCGGAACCCAGCTTCCTACCCTGTATTGTCACCATAGCCGGCTTGGAGCCAGGGCTGGTGAGGGAGGGAAGTCTTGCACTTCAAACCACTATCTAGAGATTTCTCCCACCTTTCAGAACCAGGGCACCAGGGTATAAAAGGTGGGCTTCAGACACCACCATTTCAGTACACTTCTAGACCTGTGGATACTCTACCAGGAAGAAGGACTGCTCTGCTGTTGAAGGACTGCCACTCTGCTGGACTGCACTCTGCTGGACTCCTGCTTTGCAGTCCTGACCTGCTGCACTCTTGCCTGGGTGAGAAAGACTGGACCTGCTTCTCCTGAACTCAGAACCCAGAGTGACTCCAAGGGCTAGTTGGCTAGCCTCCTGATCTGAAGTCACTGGGAGATGACAGACTTCCAACAACCCTGCTTCCTCACCTGGACTATGCCATCTGTGAGTCTACCCTTCCAAGTGGGCCCACCCCATTCCTAAGATGCTTTCCTGTGGAACTGACACATACTCTCTGCTGACGACTCCATCCCAAGCAGAACCAACGCATCTCCTTTGCAGAGCGGTGCACCCCAAAGCAGAACAAACGCATTGCGACTACTGTGTGAATTGGAGTGGTTGCAAAAGGCACGCATCGCTGCCATATCCCACATGTTGGGTTTGATGCCTCGCCTTCAGAACTGCTGCTGCACAACGTTTTTCAAGAACAGATCCTTGCATCTGTCATTGTCGATGGCAACTTTGACGGAGATGTTGACCCGCCACATCAAAGCTTCACCGGTCTTCAGAATTGACGTATCACCTCAATTGTGCATTGCATCCCAGACACTGGCCTTTGCATCACAAGCCCCGTCAATGGGATCCTCGACATCAATACAACAGATTCTCGAACCGCAGACTTGCTGCATATCAGGACCAAAGCATCGCCTCAGCTGCGTGACTCATCTTCGACATGGATACATGAAATGCTCCACAACCCGGATTTAAGTTAGTTTAATCAGCGACCGAACTGAGTCCCTTCAGCTGGCTCATACTCCATCGTGATCGGCCTGAACTTGTGACTTTGTCCCGGTCTGCAACAACCAGAAATCTCCCAATAGCACTTTGTGCCTTTTGGTGCTATTTTTACTAAAACTTTAAAATTCTATATCTCCGGGTCTATTGATTGAATTTCTGTCATTTTGGCTTTGTTTTATTTATTAAAACCAACCCTCATTGTTTAACCTTTGTCGTGGGCTCCTTTTGTTGTGTGTTTTCACTGCATTACTGTTTCAAGTGTGCCACAAATACTTACACTTTGCCTCACTGCTCTGTTCCAAGTTACCCGGGGTTTGGGCACAGATTAATTTTGGGGTTTGCTTGTGTTTTATACTGATAAGGATTGTGGTTGGTCCTTGACTAGGGCTTACACCCCAGTCAACCAACAAACCAATATCTTACAATTAAGCGCAGGTTTACCTAGTGACTTTTGTGGTACTCCCTGACAAGGATTGTGGCTGTTCTTTGAAGTGGGTTCTTATTTACTACAACAGATTTTCCTTCTTACAAAACCACTTCAAACTTTTCACCTTTCGCCCTCTTGAAAACTTGGGCGTGCAGTGATACAAATGATACTTTCACATCATGCCATCTCCTGTTGTAGGAAGCCAGATAATCAAGTTGAACAACTTAGAAAGTAATTACATACTTCCTGCTATGGACTGCCCAAATAAGGAAACTAAGTAGATTAATGCCAGACTCCATGTAAAAATATTGCTACAATAACTAATGAATAATATTGAAGACATAAGCATTATCACAGAAAGAGTAGAAAGGTAGTGGCAGGGGAGATGATGCATGTGAAGAGCGGTGACAGTGTTTGATCAGATAATAAGAGTCACATAATCAAAGGCACATTGGAGATTTACTCAAAGTGTAAGATATTGTGTATGTTTCATGTATGTCTTTGCTGATTTATACACAGAATTAAAGGACATTTTGTTGGAGGCACTGCTGGTCCAGTGAAGTAATTTACTAATGAGGAGCACAGGAGCAAACCCCATGCTTCTGTTTTGGGAACCATCAAAACTACTGTAGGATTTGCTACTTTGTCACTGTAGAGAAGATTACCCTTTGCTAAGCCTGCCTGGGTCGATCTATAGACACTGATCAATTGTTCCCTCAGCAGTTCCTACTGCTGATGTGAGACATTTGGAGCTAGGATTTCATATCTATTAACACAACTAACACTGAGTATATGGCTTTCAATCCTTACAAACTGTTCAGGCAGGAAACAGGTTTAGGCCAAATCCCTCTTATAATTTGTCTATTTAGGAGCCTGCTTAAGTGTTAATAAGAGGCGGTGGGAGTAAATCAATAATTGCATCCCTTCCGATTCTTGATTCATAGATCTGATGCAGTAAAGAGATATACGATAAGGTCCCCCTTACTTCTCTCTCACAATAAAGAAGCATGGTTCAATTCTTAGTCTTTGTTTATCTACATTGGGCGCCAGCCTCTCTACTTTGTTTCAGTTTAGAAACGTTCAGATCCTTCTGTGTGCTCCCAATGTTTGAGAGTTTCTGGTAACATCTTGGCCACTCCTCTAGAAGATCAAAATGAACGTTAACCTTAGGTATTTCCCCAATGAGGTCAACACTGAATGTTCAGGGCTCCTCCAGAATGTGCATTTCTAGCCACATGTATTCCTTCAGCGCATGTCCAACACTGGTTGGCCAATGATCAGGACATTTGTACCAAGACACCCTTAAAAGGGAAGGCTCGGGGGCAATGCCCCTACTCAAATCCCATAATAAAAGTCTCCCGCCCCGTCCACTCATGGCTGGACAGGCAATATGAGACACTGGGAAAACCCAAAAGTTACTTTTAAGAGAGGAGGGAGAGACGTATCACCAGCAATCCAGCCAGGCAAACAGCCCTGAGGGAAAGAATAACATTTTATTTTAGACTTCTTATAATTTTTCCCCAAAGGCTCATGGAGACGGTCTGCCTCACTTGCCACACTCTCTCTGCGCATTATGGGCTACCAAAAACCACTAAAGTCCTGAGTTTGGAGACTCGGGCAGAGAAGGTATCATGATGTTCCAAAACAAATATATTGAAGGGACTCTGATAACGGATGACCCTTTGCAAAGGAAAGGCCGATTACACAATCTAATTGGCTTTAGCTAAGTACCACCCATAAATCATTTACTCCAAATAATGCTGATTCAGCCCACGGATAACGGACACGATTGATGAAGAGGGCTATATAAATCATGCTAGTATGAGTTACAACTGGACTTTTATTATGTGCTTGTAATTAAAGTTCGTCTAAACCCAATCGCAGCTCAGAAGGGGGAGGAGCGTGAACATGAAGCAGCTGACTGCAGTCCTGTGTCTCGCGCTGCTGTCCCTTGTCAATGCCTACCTCATCGTGGTCCCCGAAAACCGCCCCCCTGTGGTGATATCCCAAGACTGCAACGCCACCGAGCGTCAAGCGGCCTTGGCCCTTGATGAGATAAACAAAGACCGAGATGATGGCTTCATCCTCAGCCTGTACCGCGTGGTCGACGCCCACCTCCAGTCAGATGTAAGTGGTTCCCGTTGCACGCATTGTACCTCGGAAAGCTTAATGACCAGTGCTTAATTTGTGCTTGCTGGTTCCGGTTCATCCTCAGCCTGTACCGCGTGGTCGACGCCCACCTCCAGTCAGATGTAAGTGGTTCCCGTTGCACGCATTGTACCTCGGAAAGCTTAATGACCAGTGCTTAATTTGTGCTTGCTGGTTCCGGTGCTGAGCACCGGCACATATTTTTGAGGGCCGGGACTTATTCTTCTGCCTCAAGCATTTGATGTGAGCAAAAGGCACATTTGGGAACGGCGGAGGAAGAGAAAATGGAAAAAGCGTCACAAAGTGAGAAAGCAGAAAGCTGCCAGAGTCAGCTGAAGGGGTAGGGAGTGGCTGTAAATGGATTAAAGAGGCCCGAGATGGTTTCAGGATTACGCTGCCCCAAGGAGGGCTTTGGACACCAGCACGTTTTTATTTACAAATTAAGCACTGTTAATGACACAGAGTGCTCTTTTACTATTATTTATTGTTGATATATTTAGAAAAGGAGGTAGCAATGTATGCAAAAAACTAAGAAAAATCGGTTTGTCACGTTACCATCCATTTATACTTCATAATTTCTTATTGTGGGAATATATTTCTTGAACTGCTGCTGATAAGAGACTGCAGCCACACTCCCCAGTGTACCCTTGTTATCACACTCAGTATGTTGAGAGGCTGACAACTCGCCTTTAGATTCATTTCATCTGCCATCTTTATGAGAGAGAGCTCTGCTACCTAGACCTTGCGTATTACCGGGCTCTTGTTAAACTCCGTCCCTCTCAGTTTATTTTCTTGGGCGATTGCAACGTTTCCTGTTTCAAAATGTCCTACATTTCATCATTCACCTGTGAGGAAACTGGCCGATTCACAAAAAATGCTGACAAACTCTAAATCGTGCGTTTATGGCAGCGATCTGCATTGCATTGCGGACATTCAGCGCTTTAATAACTGGCAGGAGCTATCTGTTGAAGACACTATTCTTGTTTCCCAGATGTATGCCTGTCAACCCCAACCACGCAACACCGGATTATCAATAGCGCAGCCTTAGTCAGTGAAATGTGCAAAACGCCTTTATTTTGTGTCCTAGTTTTATCACTTAACATTTTCCATGTGGATAAGCCCCTTGTCCTACATTGCCACAAACATTTCCATTATTTGAGGGCACTTGTCCCACTGCACCAGGGGCGGCTCCTCCGTTTGGGCGCCAGCAGCTGCCAAACTTCTACACTACAACTATAATAAACTATGTTTATTACTGTTGCAGTGTAGGAGGGGCACGGCCACGGGCCATGACGAGCACATAGGGGGAGCGCTCAGTGCGCATGTATGTTTGGCCGGCCATCTCAGGCCGGCCAAACATACATGCGCACTAACCTCTGTCGAACCCGGCCACGCAGTGCCTGGCTGGACACTCCGACCAATCCGAACCCTGCTGTCATGCAGGCAGCAGCATGACAGCAGCATTCAGATTGGCCGCAGGAGCCTGTGCATGCGGCAAAGGCAAGAGGAGCACGAGGTGGCACCGGCGGCAGCGGGGCTTTCAGGTAAGTTTTTTTTTACATTTATTAACTCTTCTTCACCACCCCTCCCCCCGCGCGCTGCCCTGCCCCCACCACGCGCCTCGAGCCGCTACTGCACTACACCTTCCATTTTAGGGGCTGATTTACAAATGTACTTCATATGGGTAGGCATTATAACCATTTGTGAATGTTACTAATTTCGGGATCGTCCCATGGCAAAACTATTCGAACATCAATAATCCTAATCCCAGGAGTCACTTGCAGCAACAGATTTTCTCTTGATGCCGCATAAAACACAAATTGTGATCTATTGGTAAATATGATGTTGTATTACAAATGTTAGTCAATAATTTAGCTGGGTGTGCATGAAAATTGCTTTTGTGTAAGCACACAAAATTACTCAAACATTACACGAAATGCAAAATTGACACGTGACATTATATTTTAGCATGAAATGCGCCCTCAAGTCCATTTTGGATGCCATGATGTATTTCCCGTTTAGGAAAGCACAAAAAAACCACAAGTGCTGCAAAGAAAAGCAGCTCACTTTCTAGTTATTCGTCTTGTTCCTTTTTCTCCTGCACTGCAATTTTGTTGCAAATATGGCTTTTTTGTGTCTTGTGGCAAACATGTATAATTTCAGGAATTTCAAGTAGCAAGAGTAAATCAAAATTCACAAAATTACATGAGCCTAGGCCAGCATAATGGAAATTTCAGTGGGGCCCAGAAACCACACCTGAATCTCTTAATGTTTTCCCATTGTCCACTTAAAGCATCGATGAGTTTAATTAGCACAAACTTCTTCGCACAACAGGATGTTCATGCAATCAACTTCTGCCACAATGTGCAAAGCTTCCAAAACATTCACTGATATGCAGCACAGATTACCCCTTTTGAGCACTCCAATTGTACTAATCCAGGTAACATTTTTGACATATCCTACTTCTAAAGATACTTAAACCATAACCCTTTGCTTCTAGACTCACAACTGTATTTACAAATCTACCCAGTCACAGAGTTGTAATGTGTGCTTTCTTTGGATGAAGTAACTACAATGTCAGGATTGTCATGAAAATATAATAGATATTTTACATTGATATTACTTATTTAACCGATTTGAGGCCTGTATTGAATTTTTTGGATGCACCTACCAAGGTTTTTGAGAGAGATTTCTGGTACAATTGTAACTTTTAAGGCATATTAACCAAAATACATAAATACATAATATTGTCAAGATATTTGGCGGATCTATAAAAATTTAAGATTCATCTTCATATAACATATTCAGAAATAAATGCTAGCGGAATTTAAATCTCGCACCCTTTTCTACTAGTTCAGAGATCAGTATGCTAAAGTTCCATGAAATCTTGACGTTCAAGCAGCAGCGCAGACATCTAGCTCTTTGCACAAGCATCAGCATAACCTGTAGGTCTGAATTTAGTGTGCTAATGCATGCAAACACAGAAATGTAAAACGGTTGTTTGCAGGCATCATCACACGATAGATGGACCTATTGAACTTGCTAATGCTTGTTTAATTAAAGTTTTGTATGTGCCTTAATGGCAAAGAAGCTTAATAAGTAGTTTCATCATGCCTTCTTAATGTTATTGGTATCTGGCAGCAGATGAAATTTTGTAATGAAAGTTGTCAATGTCTACTTTGTTCACGGCATGTCTCTTACACTCCTGTATCTTTTAAGTAGTTTCCTGTGCCCCCTGGTTTCAGAGAATAGAACATACCAAGAGTAACAAATAGAAAGCATGAACAAAAATTAAAAATAAGGCACAATTGAAGTTTACTCTTGGCTTAGGCTGATATGTCTGAAGGGAAATCATGGCTGGGGACTGGTAAAAGGTTACAGTGGCATCCACTTGCCTATATGTCATTGATCGTAGGCTAATGTCCAATCTACTACAAAATTCCCACTCTGTCCCTACCTCAGCATGGTTTTGGTGTTTGACAACTGCTGGCTCTTACTTTTGCCACGGGTGGAACAGGGGTGCTGCAGGCATTCACACTTGTTGCTGAAATTGTCATTAATGTCTTGAGGAGCAAGGCAACCATTGATTTCACCAAGCCCAAACTTCTGCCCCCGCAATAATAGACCCTCCTGTCCAGCAAGATTTACATTGACTGCCTGAGGAAGCATGGAGCATGGAATATGTTGCTAGGCATACAAAGCCAGTGTATGAAAACACTTCCCTACCTGGTAAAATATGTTGGCAGAGCCAGGAGGCCCGAAAGGCCTATGGAGTATGGGCTGTCTCCTGCTCAAATATGCAGATTTCGACACAAGCAGTCCTATGAGATACTCCTTCTCAGGAATGTCCACGACTCTTCGAAACTCTCTGTGGATGCACTAGAGAACATTACCTACCTTCGTCTCCTTCAGAAAAGCCCAGAACTCGTGTCTGTTCTGCTAGCAGTTCATCAAGACATCTTTAGTTTCACTGTAATGAATGCCTCCTCAATATAAGTAGTAGTCAATTCTTTTTTGAAACTATGTTTCTGGTTTCTCTCTCTACTTTACTAATTCTTTGAGTGTTGCAAATTTTCTTGTGACATGTTCTTTGCCATTTACTGCTATATGCAAAACTCACTGACACATTTTGGTGCAGACTGGCCTATCTGCAACTGTTAAATAACTAACTTACTAAATGGACACAGAAAGCAACTTGAAGGAGGAAGAGACAACTAGCAGATGTGTGTTGCCAAGCACTTCTACCTGGTACAGAAAGGCAACTTCAAAGTTTTCTAAATGGAGGTTTAAGGTATTCACGAGACACACAGAAAAATAAAAGGTTATCCTCTGGCAATTGTAGTAAATCCAGACCATATATACAATAAAACTAATGTTAATGTTTTGATTGTGAGCTCGTCCCTCCCCAAAATGGCTGCCATACCTAAACCTGTGTTGCACTCTCAACATAAACAAATGTATTATTTCAGAGATTCTATTAGCCAAACCTTTACAAAATATTTAGCAGTCACAGGCGTGGCCATCCATGAAAAGGATGTGAGGACAGTAGATGTGTGTATATGTTTTTTGAGCATTAAAATTAGTTGTAAAAACATAACAAGAAGGTGTCCTTCAGAAGCTTTTGTGCATCCCAGACATTAAAACAACTGTAGGGAGACCCCGAACCTTCGTTTGATTAGAAAAAGATCTAGGCCCTGCTCACGGGAGTTGGGATGAAGAGAAAGCACAAGGGGGGAGGGGAGGGCACTTTTTCCTGTGCTCCCCACTGAAAGAAAGCCCCCGCCCACCTTGTTACATACATGAAGGGTGGAGTGGCTGGTGCAATGTGGCAGGAGTCCGCTGCCTCTGAATGGCAAGAGGAGCAAGGCAAAACTGTAGACTTAATTAGGTGAAAGCTGGGGGAAAGGACAATGGAGGCAAGATTTGGGGGGGTCAAGGAGGAGGGCCTCGTTCAAGGGCAGGCAGGCTTGGCAAGAATATTGTGGATTTTGGAGCCACGA
Organism: Pleurodeles waltl; assembly: GCF_031143425.1. Taxonomy (NCBI): domain Eukaryota; kingdom Metazoa; phylum Chordata; class Amphibia; order Caudata; family Salamandridae; genus Pleurodeles; species Pleurodeles waltl. Next base: position 82,520,884 of record NC_090450.1, on the reverse strand, counting down.
CCACAAGGGCTCATTGCATGGTTAAAGGTTGCTTGCAGTTTCAGAAATGTCATGGAGAGTGAGAGCGGTGGGAGATACATAAGGGATGGTTTAGACCAGTGGTTCCCAACCTTTTGACTTCTGTGGACCCCCACTTTATCAGTACTGGAACCCAGGGACCCCCACTGAATCATTATTGGAATCTGCCCCCCCCCCCCTGAGTTAATACTGAAAGCTGGGGACCTAATCTGTTAATATTATTACATTTTTTAAGCCACTGCGGACCCCCTGAGGAGGCTTCACGCCCCCCAGGGGTCCCCGGACCACAGGTTGGGAACCACTGGTTTAGACTTTTATGTCAGTACAGTTGGCAAGATCGTTTGAGAGGCTCTACTGAATGGCTAGGAACTCTAATTGCCTTAAATATAGCACTCTATGCCTTTTGCACCCAAAGCAAGCGGCATAGAGTGACCTTTTCTTCCCATTGTTCCCTGAAAGAGCATCTCCAGTATCTTGCACAAGCTAGTGGGGTGACCACGTTAGCTGCCGAAATATAAACAAAACAGCTAATCCCGCTTTGTTATTATATAAATGTGTTATGTGGCAGCAGCGTAAGGATTTAAGGGTGCGTGCCCAGGTCACAGAGCCCCCCCCATACCCCTCCCTTTTGACCAACCTGCTGTACTATAGTGAATGCTTATACATATATGACATTTTAACTTTTCATCTATATGTCAGATTTTTAAGATTCCAGTCGTTCTGTAGCGTAGTGCAAACCGGGATAGCGAACGTTGCACATCAGATACTGCTACACTTGCCACACATTGCAATGGATACATGTATAAGTGAGTGTTTTCGTGAAAAGTGCTCTATGTGGTTGGAAGTGTAGTTTTTTAGTAAATATTAAACATTTGATCAGGTATTTCATCAGCTTGAACACTCACTGTGTGAATTACATTTGTATCCCTTTTCTAGGGTGTTCGGGATGTCTATTTCCTAACAATTGATGTCCTGGAAACAGATTGCCATGTCCTAAGTGGAAAGCCCTTTAAAGATTGTCACATCAGGCCCATTCATCGAACGGCAAGTACTGTTGCAGCAGACAGATTTATGCTCAGAATGTACACATCACCTAAAGTGTGTTTGAAATATGCATTTTGTGGAGAGGTTTAAATTATGAAACTGCTTTTATGTATCCTCCATATAGAAGGCAGACATGACACTATAAAAAAACAGACACACAAGTACCTATCCTAGCTCCAACAACAACCATCACCATCTGATCAGCATATTCGAGAATGCCGTCTTGCAAACATAGTACATTCTGCTGGGAGTTACCGCCTTCCACATGACGGTGTACGTCATCAGCCACTTACATCAGTGCTCGCTGCCATCATGACCATTGTACCAGAGCACACTTTGTCATGTACTCAACTCCTAACTTTTTGCAAGTCATTTGCCTACCTCAGTATATATCCACAACGCCTACATTGCAAAGGCTAGAAAAGAAAATGCAAAGATGATTGATTCTCTCCCAAAACACTAGGAGGCTATTCACAAAGTAATTTTGGTGTTTATAAAGTCGCACTCTTTTAGTATTTTTTTTCGTACACTTACATTCCTTTGTGAATTGGTCACAAAACATGTAAAATGGGAATAGGATGGAAATAAAACAGGACTGTTCCATAAAAATATGTATACTATTAGGGCAAATGGAAATAACTATGACTTCCATACACTTTCTACTATTAGGAGTAGGGTGTTGGGGCCCAGTCACAAAAGTCCCACCGTCACCTTTTTGTAAAAGAGAACTCCTGTAGTACTGCATTCCATACATGCTTTTGGGAATTTGTATTTTTGGATGCCAGAATCTAGTTATTATTAGTTTTCATCATCTCTAGTTATAGAGGTCACCAACCATGATAGACTTTGCATTCCATCTTGCCACATCACTGCATATTCCACCATCCTTAACACAAAAACACACACACATGCACACACACATACACACAAACACACAAAACACACACGCACACACACAAACACGAAACACACTCATACTATTGATCAACACACAATGTGCACAATCAGGGCTATTCACAAAGGTGACTTACACTTTTGAGTAACTTCACTACTTTTGGGCATTCTCCATTTCCAGGTGTAATGTTATTCAAAAGTATAGACTTGCGTGACTTACATTTCTCCACCTCTTGTAATAGCGGTTGGAGCCAAATTTGCGAGTGTAAGTCCTTCTTGTTCTCCTTTCAAAAGTGTAAGTTACTACAGCCAAAAATGAGCAGTAATAAGGCCAGCACCATACATATCCAACCACTGCTACTATAACACCCTCCAAGGATCTCCCTATGTTAAAATATATTTTGTTAAATAAAAATGTAAATTAATTATATATATTGATTTTAAATGTAGAACGTGTTGGTTGGTGATTCTGTTACCACAAAAATAACATCACACATTCATTTCTCAACTAGATGTATACCAATATTTGCTTAAAATATTGCACGACATGACAACAGTTGATTTATGTAGTGCATGCATCAAGAAACAAAGGACATGCTATTATTCAACTAAAACCTTGTGCTTGATATTATATTACTCTTGATATGATTATTCAACCAAAGAATTAGAAGTACTAAGTGAGAAATCTATAGGCATTATTGTGCGAGAATTACCCGTCACCAAATCTATGGTTTCCACATTGTAGGGTCCCTTTCATGGGTGAAGAACAATTACCCACACTACATTTACTGTATAACTTACAAAAGCTGTTCATAGTTCCTAGGGTTGCTGATGATTACTCAGCAGCCCATTGAGAATGTACAGTCTGGGATGTATTGCTTCCTTGTTGCCCCCAAGTATCCCTTCTCTCTCCCCCACTACCAGGGAAACTCAGAAGCAGCCGGATTTTGCATATGTCCCCGACTTCCTTCAGGTCCCAGTGGCAGCTGGAAATGATCCTGCTCTAATGTCTCTTCAGTGAAAGCAGGAGAGAAGGGAGAGACTGCAGAAGGAAGGAAGTATTTTGAATTTTTATCAGCTCAGGTCAGGGTGCTTGGAGTGCTGACACAAATTACATTTAGAGCCCACATTCTAAACCCTTTGAATAGCTGGAGAAGTGCAACCCACTTTTCTAATGGTTGGCAGTATGCAGAAATGTAAGAAAGTCCTCATTTTTGCCCTGGTCACCCCAAACCGTTTGGACAGAGACTGGTGGTTACTGATTCTTGGCTGTGCCCCGTGTACTGCTTACCAGTCCCAGGGCCAGTGCTCTATGTAAAGTGGATATGCAAATTAGGCTAATTATAATTGGCAGTATCAACCTACCTATAAGTCCCTAGTATATGGCAGGGCATGTAGATTTAGGGACCCCAACATAGGTAGTGCACCCATAGGCGCATTGCTGAGGTGCCCAGTGTCATTTTAAAGGCAGGCCTGCCATGCTGGCTTCTTTTAAACTAAAGTTATATGCAAATTCGACTTTGGAATAAAAAGTAATTCCAAAGTTTTAAACTACCTTATTTTACTTACTACCTTATTTTTACATATAAATCACCTCTAAGGTGTGCCTTATGTTCCACCTAGGGAACTTATAAAAATAGTTTTATAAGCCGTGGTGAGGTAAAATAGCCAAGTGCATGGGCCGTGCAGGGGCCCCAGGGGCCCCCAACAACCCCCATTCCACCAGTCTTTCCATGGCAGTGTTAACCACCATGGAAATGCTGGTGGATGGGGACTCGTAATCCCCAGGGCAGCGCTGCCCTGGCGGATTACAACCGCCGGGACCGCCAGATGCAGGCTGGCGGCAGCCTGGTGGTGTTGCGTTTGGTCCGTGGTGGCTCTACCACGGTCATAATGGGGCAGTCGGACCGCCCTGTCTGCGGCGGTCCAACCGCCATCACCAGGCTGGCGGTCATAAGACCGCCAGCCTCATGATGAGGCCCTAATCCTCTGAAAAATAATATCTCTGGTTCCCCTTATCTGATTCTATTCATTTTGATGTCAAAGTAAGGATAAAAATAGTTCCTATTTTTATAAATTGGTTTTAGATTTTTAAGCTGTTTCCTGTGTTTTATTTAATTACTGTTTTGCGATACTTGAATGCTTTACACGCATTGTCTCCTAAATTAAGGCTCATTGCTCGTGGCCAAGCTGCCAAGGGTTGAGCTGGGGTTAATTTATTGAGACCTAACTGAGCATAGTGGGGAGTAGTGGCCTATTGCTAAGTGTAGGTACTTACCTGCCCTTACCAATAATCCACTTTCCAACAAGAAACATAAATATGTTTTTAATGGGAACTGTGCCAAAAGGCAGCAAATTGTTTGCCAAACATGTATGTGGTACACCCTGTTCCCCGTGCAGGATTGGTGGGAACATTTAATTGCAAAAGATTTAAGCTAGTTGAGATGTGCTGCTCAAGACTTGGGACCTACCCAAAAAATATTACTGTTGGTAAATTACTGGAGAAATTCTGTCAGATACATGGTCCAACAACTTCATTTCTATGAGCTTGAAGACTCACATTAATGAATACTTTGATGACTTAATGTGGCATACCACCAAAACATATGGGACCATGGCAGCTAGAGAGTCACATTAGAATTGCACTTGTCTCTGGTTATAACCATTCCATATCTTTTCCTCCAGGTGTTTGGTCGGTGCAAAGCAGTCTATTATACAAGTTTACTTTGGAGAAAAGCCCGACTGTTCAGTTACAGCTGTGTCCTCAGTTCAGGTACAGTGTTGTTTCTTATTTCAGGATACCATGTAAATCTATGTAATAGAACATGTATGTCATTATTATGCATTCAATAATATGGTGTACCATATACTTCCATGGGTTATTTTGAGCTTAAGCGTGTGAACTGCAATCTAACAAAAATGACAAAATTGAATTTGAACTTATATTATTGTAGCATGATCCAGATATGTAAAAGGCATGTAATGTAGATAGCAGCCTGGGCAGCAGGGCATAAAATATTATGCAAAATTGTAGTCTATAAATAGATTTCATTATTGTTTTTTTCTTTCACAGTTCCCCGGGAGTTAATTTCCCGCATGTGCCCAGACTGTCCAGTTTTCACCAGAGATACAGATAGTTATAAGACAAAAGCTGAATCAATGGTTACAACATACAACAACGAAAGTAACAACACCAACTACTTCAAAATTGATTACATAGAAAGGGCAGCTATGCAGGTAATCATAACAAATCTCCTGGCGAGACTCGACAAGCACTTAGAAGGATACTCTAGGAATGGAGGCCACCATGTAATGCTTGTGGTTTTGGAACTTTAGCTCGACCAATTCCCCTGTTCTCTCTTTTCATAGACTTCAAAAGTACTTTATTTTCTGTCATATTTTCTGTTTCTTTTGAGTCTTTCTTATGTGGATTTGCCTGGATGGGACCCTTGCTGGCTATGTGTACGGGCACATATTTCACTTCAGTGATGAGGGAAAAGCTCATCAGAGATTGCTTGGTGTCTAGTCAGAGGGGGTGGTGGCCTAGTGGCTTTGATGCAATTGTTCTGCTTCATGTGGGGTTCAACCAGTGCTTAATTTGTAAATAAAAATGTGTTGGTGCCCAAAGCCCTCCTCTTAAACAGGCGGCTGCTGCAATTAAATGTTCGAACACGGAATACTGAGGCAGCGTAATCCTGAAGCCATCTCGGGCCTCTTCAATCCATTTAAAGACACTGCCTGCCTCTTCAGCTCACTCTGGCATCTTTCTGCTTTCTCCCATTGTGACCCTTTTTCATTTCCCATATGCGTCTTTTGCTTGCAGTAAATGCTTGAGGCAGAAAAATAAGTGCTAGCCCTCAAAAATAAGTGCCGGTGCTCTGCACCGTAAACAACAAGCACAAATTAAGTATTGGGTTCAACTAATTTGATTGGTCAGTCTTGCTTGGTAATCACACAACATAATTAGGAAATGGTCGAATACGATGCATCTACGCTCCCAGCAGTGAAGAAACTTCAAATGAATGATTTAAAAAAACTTTAAATGCAGCCTACATTTTACATATGTGTATTGAGGTTCAAATTTAAAGATCTGTATTTACATTAGGGCGGAACAACCAACACATATCAGTAAAATCAGCAATTTAAATAATCTGCACCCCATTTCTTTCATAGCAGATGTTACAGGGCAAACCATAACTCAGTGAGTTGAGTTTTATTGTGGGTATCCATGTGCCTCACAAAGATCATACATTAGAATCCTAGCAAGACCAAACAATCTTTTTAATCTTCCACAGTAGATATATGGTATACAATTTAATTGAGTAAAAGTACATTTTTCATTTGTAGTGGTTGTCTGTGGAAAAATGAGGGTGTTAAGAGTCATATAAAATAGTCAACCATTTCTCTTTTAAGTCATTAATACAGTTTTAAAGTTTGAGTGCATATGATTTCTATCCAAATAGTAAAAATATTAGTTTAATGCAGTGGTTCTTAACCTTTTTGAATCCGGATTCTCCGAGTGAATCATTATTGGAATTTGGGGCACCCAACTGGGTCATTATTGGAATCTGGGGACTGTGTCCTAAGCAGTTTTGATGATTTTTACCCCTGATTAATACACTAAAATACGGAAACAATCATTCATCAAATACACAAATCATTAAATATTTTGCTTGATTCATAAATTCCTCAGACCACAGGTTAAGAGTCACTGGTTCAATACATACCTTATACGTCTTAATCTAGCAATCAAAAACAACTCTTACAATAGTACCTTTGCTCAGTAGGCAGTAAAAGCTTGCAGGACAATTCTGCATCCTGAACAAATTGTTTGAAGTTTTAACCTAACTTCAAATCAAGAACCACAGAGCCCTTGCTCCAATTATTGCCTGGCTTCAATGTGTAGGTAAGCTCACTTGGAGACTTTAAGTCAAGAAAACCTAAAAAAGCAGTAATCGGACCAAAACATTCCATATAGTGCAGAGTTATTAACACATCACCTTCAGTGTTACAACCACTGAATTATTTTCAAAGAAACTCACCTCCAATTATTTCAGTTCAATGTTTTTCAGAGCCCTTTTGTTTCTGTGGGTGGGATAGAAATCCTTTGAGTCCCTTTGATTGTTGTGCCCTCATTTATGCTTTCAGAATCAAAAATGAAATTGGATGGGTTACATTTGATATCTCATCAAACAAATGCCGCCCATATTTTTCCATAGAAGTCAGGTACTCCATAATTTTTTAATCAAGGTGTGCAGATTTTCACCAAATTTAAATTACTTCCAAAACTTTTGACATGGGAATTTACAATTTTCTTTCCTCAAAATGTTAAGTGAATGTCTATCTGCCATATGTGCAGTGGTCCTAAATTTAACATTAGAACAAGAATTCAGTTTTCAGAGCATACCATTCACACATAAAAAGTTGGAAGTGTTCTCTGAGGTCTTTGCTGCGAATACCATGATAGATACCTCTTTCTAAATTATTTGTTAACTTCATTTACACTTACTAAATATGTTGCGTGGTATACATAGGTTTCTCTAGATGGTTTTTAACCAATTGATTGAGTACAATTTTTAGGTTCTGGACTCTGATTCAATCGATTACATTTTTATTAAGAGGCTTTTACTAAAGCTGTTACTTAAAGGACCAATCAAACCTATAATATATTTTTAGATTTGCTTCCTTATTGTTTGAAGAAGTGGAGTAATAATGAAGTACCAAGTTTGCAGGCAAGTTGCATTAGCTGTCTGTATTTTGGGGTTCATGTCAATAATGGTAGACAAGTGGCCTTATTTTTTAAATTCACCAAACCCCAGGCACAAATATACCAGTTGCCTAGACAGTTAGCAATCATGTTCAGAGTCCTCAGTTTGGGTAGCTAGAGGACTGTGAAGTTGATCATGGGCAATTTAAGTAGATATCATCATGGAAATAAAAAATATCCCTTTGCTATAGAAGCTGTAGTGTCAGTAGTTGTTTCACTAACCAATCAATTTTTTTCCACATAGGTAGCATCAGTGAATATATCATATTTTGGGGGGGATTCTTTGCTTAAAGAAGTATGCATCATCTGAAAGTGCAATGTATTTATACTTTTGTAAATGAGGACACTTGCAGCATTTTGGTTATTATTTGCTTACCACTGAAACATGCATTGCTTTGCTTTCAGTGGGTTTTTAAAGCGGCATACTTTGTAGAATTCACTATCCAGGAGACCAACTGCTCAAGGTTAGAAACAGATGTTTCCCACTGTCAGTTCCTGGACGATGAGCATGCTGTAAGTACATGATTTATATTACCTTACTACTACTTTTTTCTGTTACCTTTTAAGGATATATGGTGGACCTTCAGGAAGGTTTCATAAAATGGAGTGATCCTTTTTCGAACCTTTCACTTCTATATCTTTTTTGAGATACTCGTGAGGTAGCAAAATATAGCTGCAAAATATAGCTGTCCTGTCACAAATCAGCTGTTAAAAATTAAAGGAGTGAATGCTAGCATGATACCCATAACTAGTCAACACGTTAACCCATCTACTACCACCCCACCCCACCCCACTAATGTGAAGACGGGGTGTACACCAAAACTTCACAAGTGCAGGGCATGCTGTAGTATCCATATATAGTGCTGACTACAACAAGTCAAAAGGGTTGTCTGTGGAGCTCCATTATAACTGGTTGGTGCTACTAGTTAACATGATCTGGTACAGCTGGACCTGATGAACCTTCATTGGGTTTTAACTTGCACAAAAGTATTCAGATAAAAAGTATCATGTTAAGCTATGATAATGCTCTATCTAACACAATGGGGTGGTGGCAAGCTAGAAGAGAGGGGGATAATTGCTCAGCCTGTTCACCAACTGGCATTAATATTAACAGGACAGCAAGACCTAGGGCCCATGTAACAAAGGAGTGAGCTTTTTGAGCTTAAGCTTGCAACCTCATCGGCAGTCGATACAGCTTTTGTTTGCTTGTGTTGCATAGACTATCATCAATCTATACGAGCAGGATTACATCAAGACTCGTGTCTTCTCTATGAGCTGTGATTGGTTATAGCTAAATACGAAGCTTTGCAAATACTGCTTCATAGTCACAGTTTGATCCAATCTTGATGCAAGCCATTACAATGGAATTTGTCCGTAGAAAAAACTAAATTATTTTAATGTCTAAATGAGGGAGACCAAGTAGACTGACAGACAATTGCATTTATAGAACTCACACTACTGTTGGCAGTGTCTTGTGGGTCTCTTGGAGTATTGTCTGCCATTTATCCACCCAGTCCCTCATAGACCCCACTCAGAAGAGTAATTTACGTTTTCTAGTGGATAATAATGTGACCATACTCCTCAGACCAGAGCAGTTGCTAGAAGGTGTTGCTTTAAAATTACTCAAAACAATCATGTCCTTACAATCACTGAATCATAGGACTGTTTTAGCTACTGATGCAACAAGTGTAAGCATTTACATTTATAATCTCTCATATCATGTTTTTTTAGCCTCCTTCATCCACAAACATGCACACAGTGCCACATACTGTCACTCCCAAAGTCTGCGATCTTATAAAAAGAACACATATCCACTGCCAGATTGTAAATTGTAATTGTAATTGTAATCGTATTTATATAGCGCTTACTACCCCTGACGAGGCGTCGAAGCGCTTTTCGATGAGTAGCACGCTACTCCGGTGCCCAACAAGAATTAGTGATGGATTAGTATAATTTAATAAGGAGTACAGTTTTAGTATTATTATGAGTTAATTTGAGTTGCGGATATGAGAGTTTGTTAGTTAGATTGACTGGAGTAATGGAGGGGTCGAGGAGGAAAGAAATCCAGAAGTGTTAATTGGGAGTTTATCCTTCATTTGCTCAATCCAAAGGCTTGAGATGAATAAAAGGGGGGCGGAGGGGAAAGAGGATGTGGAAGGGTTAGGGAGAGCATAGTAGCAGGGTGAGATGAATGCAGGAGAATTTAGTAGGGTTGTGTGGGAGGTCACAGAGGTAGAGTGAGGTTTGGTGAGTTAGATGTGGGGGTGGAGGGATGAGCTTAGGCAGAGATATTTAGGAGATGGAAGTGGTCGAAGGGATTTGGGATGAGTCCGAGTGAGAATGGAGGATAGTTTGATAGAGACATGACATAAGAGCGATGAGTAGATAAGTGTGATAAAAAGAGAGCAGAAATTCATAGAAACATGCCAGGCACAGAGACAACATATACACATATATATATATATTTATACACACACACACACATGACTATACACACACATCTGCATATACAATACATAATTAGAAACATGGGTAAAAAATACTTAGTTGTCCATCCATCATCCTGGTAAAAAGGCGGGAACTCCCCCACCTACCTCGAGGGTGGACGGGGCGTGGCCCAGCGGGCGGAGCCCACAGGTGCTCCACAAAGGGAGAAACCCTCCACTCTGTGTCTCCAGCAGAGGAAGACAGAAACCGCGCGTCCCAGTCAGACACAGACCACGCTCCAGCACATCATCAGCTCACCTCCAGGAAGGATTCCAGATCCCCTCCGCCATGGGATCTCTGAGCGCACAGCCCCGCCCCGCCCCATCCCTGCTAAGCCCAAGAGCCAGGGTGGGCCGTCCTTTCCAGAAGGTGAGCTTCAATCCACATTGTACACTAGGGTACGTGATGGGCCACGGGGGCAAAACGTCTTCAGCAACCTTGTGTGCCCCCGGCAATGTCATTGCCACTAGTGCGTCCCCGCGGAGATGTCCTCGCGCCCCTGCGCATCAACAACGCACCACGCGAGTCGGCGGCAAACGCAGTGGGGTCGCCTTGGAAAGCTGTCCATCATTCTGGCAAGAGGCGGGAATTCCCCTACCTACTTCGAGGGTTGACGGGGCGTGGCTCAGCGGGCGGAGCTTACAGGTGCTTCATAAAGGGAGAACCTTCTACTCTGTGTCTCCAGGAGAGGAAGATAGAAACCGCGCGTCACAGTCAGATACAGACCACGCTCCAGTACATCATCAGTTCACCTCCAGGAAGGATTCTGGATCTTCCTCTGCTATGGGATCTCTGAGCGCACAGCCTTGCTTTATCTTTGCCAAGCCCGAGAGTTAGGGTGGCTTGTCCTTTCCAGAAGCTGAGCTTCGACTGCGGCACCTGCTATGTTTATATTGGTAAGTGCTTCCTTTGAGGTTTAGTTTCTGTAAAATGAGCATCGTGGCCTACACAACCGGAGCACTTTCCACGAGCATGTCAGCAAGCGTTACCTAGCATGTTCTACATACCCCGTCCACACTGTACACCAGGGGTACGCGATGGGCCACGGGGCAAAACGTCCCCAGCAACCCCGTGTGCCCCCGGCAATGTTACCGTCACCAGTGCGTCCACGCGGAGGCGTCCCCGCGCCTCCGCGCATCAACAACACACCACCGGAATCGGCGGCAAACGCAGCGGGGTCGCCCCGGAAAGCCGTCCATCATCCTGGCAAGAGGCGGGAATTCCCCTACCTACTTCGAGGGTGGACGGGGGCGTGGCTCAGCGGGCGGAGCTTACAGGTGCTTCATAAAGGGAGGAACCTTCTACTCTGTGTCTCCAGGAGAGGAAGATAGAACCCGCGCGTCACAGTCAGACACAGACCACGCTCCAGCACACCATCAGTTCACCTCCAGGAAGGACTCCAGATCTTCTTCTGCTATGGGATCTCTGAGCGCACAGCCGTGCTTCATCCTTGCCAAGCCCAAGAGCCAGGGTGGCTTGTCCTTTCCAGAGGCTGAGCTTCGACTGCGGCACCTGCTACGTTTATATTGGTAAGTGCTTCCTGTTGAGGTTTAGTTTCTGTAAATGAGCATCGTGGCCTACACAACCGGAGTATTTTCTACGAGTATGTCAGTAAGCGTTACCTAGCATGTTTTACACACCCTGTTTATATTGTACACTAGGGGTACGTGATGGGCCACGGGGTAAACGTCTCCAGCAACCTTGTGTGCCTTTGGCAATGTTATTGTTACTAGTGCGTCTTTGTGGAGATGTCCTCGTGCTTCTGTGCATCAACAACGCACCACCGGAAACGGCGGTAAACGCAGTGGGGTCGTTTTGGAAAGCTGTCCATCATCCTGGTAAGAGGCGGGAATTCCTTTACCTACTTCGAGGGTGGACGGGCGTGGCTCAGCGGGCGGAGCTTACAGGTGCTTCATAAAGGGAGAACCTTCTACTCTGTGCCTCCAGTAGAGGAAGATAGAACCCGCGCATCACAGTCAGATACAGATTACGCTCTAGTACATCATCAGTTCACCTCCAGGAAGGATTCTACATCTTTTTCTGCTATGGGATCTCTGGGAGCACAGCCTTGCTTTATCTTTGCCAAGCCCGAGAGTTAGGGTGGCTTGTCCTTTCCAGAAGCTGAGCTTCAACTGGGGCACCTGCTACGTTTATATTGGTAAGTGTTTCCTGTTGAGGTTTAGTTTCTGTAAAAATGAGCATCGTGACCGAACCAACCGGAGTATTTTCTACGAGTATGTCAGTAAGTGTTACCTAGCATGTTTTATACGCCCCGTTTATTTTGTACACTAGGGGTACCTGATGGGCCATGGGGTAAACGTCTCCAGCAACCTTGTGTGCCTTTGGCAATGTTATTGTTACTAGTGTGTCTCTGTGGAGATGTCCTTGTGCTTCTGTGCATCAACAACGCACCACCGGAATCGGCGGTAAACGCAGTGGGGTCGTTTTGGAAAGCTGTCCGTCATCCTGGCAAGAGGCGGGAATTCCCTACCTACTTCGAGGGTGGACGTGGCGTGGCTCAGCGGGCGGAGCTTACAGGTGCTTCATAAAGGGAGGAACCTTCTACTCTGTGTCTCCAGGAGAGGAAGATAGAACCCGCGCGTCACAGTCAGACACAGACCACGCTCCAGCACACCATCAGTTCACCTCCAGGAAGGACTCCAGATCTTCTTCTGCTATGGGATCTCTGAGCGCACAGCCGTGCTTCATCCTTTGCCAAGCCCAAGAGCCAGGGTGGCTTGTCCTTTCCAGAGGCTGAGCTTCGACTGCGGCACCTGCTACGTTTATATTGGTAAGTGCTTCCTGTTGAGGTTTAGTTTCTGTAAATGAGCATCGTGGCCTACACAACCGGAGTATTTTCTACGAGTATGTCAGTAAGCGTTACCTAGCATGTTTTACACACCCTGTTTATATTGTACACTAGGGGTACGTGATGGGCCACGGGGTAAACGTCTCCAGCAACCTTGTGTGCCTTTGGCAATGTTATTGTTACTAGTGCGTTATTGTTACCCGTGCGTCATAGTCAGATACAGATTACGCTCTAGTACATCATCAGTTCACCTCCAGGAAGGATTCTGGATCTTTTTTTGCTATGGGATCTCTGAGCGCACAGCCTTGCTTTATCTTTGCCAAGCCCGAGAGTTAGGGTGGCTTGTCCTTTCCAGAGGCTGAGCTTCGACTGCGGCACCTGCTACGTTTATATTGGTAAGTGCTTCCTGTTGAGGTTTAGTTTCTGTAAATGAGCATCGTGGCCTACACAACCGGAGTATTTTCTACGAGTATGTCAGTAAGCGTTACCTAGCATGTTTTATACGCCCCGTTTATATTGTACACTAGGGGTACGTGATGGGCCACGGGGTAAACGTCTCCAGCAACCTTGTGTGCCTTTGGCAATGTTATTGTTACTAGTGCGTCTCTGTGGAGATGTCCTCGTGCTTCTGTGCATCAACAACGCACCACCGGAATCGGCGGTAAACGCAGTGGGGTCGTTTTGGAAAGCTGTCCGTCATCCTGGCAAGAGGGGGGAATTCCCTACCTACTTCGAGGGTGGACGGGGCGTGGCTCAGCGGGCGGAGCTTACAGGTGCTTCATAAAGGGAGAACCTTCTACTCTGTGCCTCTAGGGGAGGAAGATAGAACCCGCGCGTCACAGTCAGATACTGATTACGCTCCAGTACATCATCAGTTCACCTCCAGGAAGGATTCTAGATCTTTTCTGCTATGGGATCTCTGAGCGCAGAGCCGTCCTTCATCTTTGCCCAGCCCAAGAGTTACGGTGGCTTGTCCTTTCCAGAAGCTGAGCTTCAACTGCGGCACCTGCTACGTTTATATTTGGAAGTGCTTCTTTTGAGGTTTAGTTTCTGTAAAAAATGCGCATCGTCGCCTACCCAACCGGGGTATTTTCTACGAGTATGTCAGTAAGCGTTACCTAGCATGTTTTATACGCCCCGTTTATATTGTACACTAAGGTTACGTGATGGGCCACGGGGTAAACGTCTCCAGCAATCTTGTGTGCCTTTGGCAATGTGATTGTTACTAGTGCGTCTTTGTGGAGATGTCCTCGTGCTTCTGCGCATCTACAACGCACCACCGGAATCGGCGGTAAACGCAGTGGGGTCGTTTTGGGAAAGCTGTCCATCATCCTGGTAAGAGGCGGGAATTCCTATACCTACTTCGAGGGTGGACGGGGCGTGGCTCTGCGGGCGCATATTATAGGTGCTTTATGAAGGGAGAACCTTCTACTCTGTGTCTCCAGGAGAGGAAGATAGAACCCGTGCGTCACAGTCAGATACTGATTACGCTCCAGTACATCATCAGTTCACCTCCAGGAAGGATTCTAGATCATTTCTGTTATGGGATCTCTGAGCGCACAGCCGTGCTTTATCTTTGCCAAGCCCAAGAGTTAGGGTGGCTTGTCCTTTCCTGAAACTGAGCTTCAACTGCGGCACCTGCTACGATTATAATTGCAAGTGCTTCCTTTGAGGTTTAGCCTCTGTAAAAAGAGCATTGTGGCCTACCCAACCAGAGTATTTTCTACGAGTATGTTAGTAAGCGTAACCTAGCATGTTTTATACGCCCAGTTTATATTGTACACTAAGGGTACGTGATGGGCCACGGGGAAAAAAACGTCTCCATCAACCTTGTGTTCCTTTGGCAATGTGATTGTTACTAGTGCGTCTTTGTGGAGATGTCCTCGTGCTTCTGAGCATTAACAACGCACCACCGGAAACGGCGGTAAACGCATTGGGGTCATTTTGGAAAGCTGTCCATCAGCCTGGTAAAAGGCGGGAAATTCCTTTACCTACTTCGAGGGTGGACAGGCGTGGCTCAGCGGGCGGAGCTTACAGGTGCTTTATAAAGGGAGAACCTTCTACTCTGTGTCTCCAGGAGAGGGAGATAGAACCTGCGCGTCACAGTCAGATACAGATTACGCTCTAGTACATCATCAGTTCACCTCCAGGAAGGATTCTAGATCTTTTTCTGCTATGGGATCTCTGGGCGCACAGCCTTGCTTTAGTTTCCAAAGAAAGTATAAATCAATAGAAATATACATATAATCTGAAAAAAATAATTATCCCCATAGGCATATGCAGTTCATAGTTGTTTGAAAAAGGTGGTTATGAAGGAAAGAGCCAACTCTTGAGTAGTTTCCTGAAAACAAGAAAGTTATCTGTGGCTCTTATAGTTGGGGGTAATGAATTACATAGTTTGGCTGCTTGGACGGAGAAGGATGTACCACCTACAGTCTTTTTCTTGTATGGTGGTGTTCTAAGGCGGGGTGCCAGTCTTGAGCGGAGGGTTCTTTGTTGGATGTATTTGGTAATTTTCTTTCTGATGAAAAGCGGTCCTGTTCCATGTATAGCTTTGTGGGTGATACAAAGCAGCTTGAAAGTGCATCTTCTGGCAACGGGTAGCCAGTGTAGTGCTCTCAAGGCAGGGGAGATGTGGGCTTGCGGCTTTATATGTAGTAGTAGCCTGGCTGCGGAATTCTGGATACGTTGTAGTTTTTTCATAACAGATAGAGATGATCCATGGTAGAGGCTATTGGCATAATCCAGTTTGGATAATACAAGTGAGATAGTAGCTTGCACCTTGTGTGGAAATCCGAGGTGAGGGAAAATGCGTCGTAAAGTCTTTAAGGTGATGAAGCTTGTGCGTGCTAATTTGTCTACTTGGGCATTCATAGTTAGTTTGGAATCCATGGTGATTCCTAGGTTTTTCACTTCCTTGGATAATTGAGGAGGTGGTCCGAGATCGTCAGGCCAGCCGCACAGAGGGTCATAATGTTTCCAGTCACCACATGTGAGTATTTCAGTTTTGGAGGTATTTAGTTTGAGGTGGCTCCAGGTCATCCACTGATCAACGGCTCTGAGGCAACTGAAGATTTGAGAGTTTTCAATGTTTTTGGGGTCTTCTAATTGAAGTAGTATTTGTGTGTCATCTGCATAGTTGTAGCATGTGAGATGGAAATCATTGATCAGTTCTGGTAAAGATATCATGTAGATGTTAAAAAGCAAAGGTGAGATGATTGACCCTTGGGGGACCCCTGTTTTTGTGAGGTAGGGTTCGGATGAGAAGGGGGGTGAGTGGATGATATTTGCTCTTTTTTGGAGATAGGAAGTAATCCAGTCGAGCGCAATCCCTTGTATGCCGGCTTCGTGGAGTCTTTGAGTTAGGGTGTCATGGTCAACTGTATCAAAGGCAGCTGAGAGGTCCAAGAGAAGTAGTGCAGCAACTCCATTTCGGTCAACTGTGTTTTTAAGATCGTCCCAGATTGCCATGAGTGCCGATTCAGTGCTTCTTCCTGGGCGGAATCCAGTTTGGAAGTCTGAAAGTATAGAGTTGTCTTCAATGAATTGTGACATCTGGGCGAATGCTGCTCTTTCTATCAATTTGCCCAGGAAAGGTCCATTTGTGATAGGTCTGTAGTTGTTTGGGTCTTGCGGGTCTAGATTTGTTTTCTTTAATAATGGTCGTATGTATGCCTTTTTCAGGTCTGTAGGAAAAGTTCCTGAAGTTAAAGAGTTGTTGATGATTCTTCTTACAGGTGTGGCAGCGGAAGTAGATAGCAGGATGTTCTTGAAGATCTGTGGTGGGCAAGGGTCAGAAGGGCAACCAGAAGGTCTGCTTGCTTTGACCAAATCCATAAATTCATCCTGGGATATTTGTTTGAAGGACTGTAGAGGTTGGGATGGTTTATTCTTAAAGGGTATTTTAGTAAAGGGGTTGGTGCTGATGGTTTTCTTCTGTTTTAAATAGGAGTCCAGTGTGTCTGCCTTGGTTGTGTAGTGAGTTGCCAATTTGTTTGTGAAATCTTGAGTGGTGGGATGACTTCCTTCCATGCATGTGGGTTTTCGAAATTCATTGAGAATTTTGTAAAATTCCTTGGTTGTAGATTGAGCATTTAGAATTCTGTCTGAGTAGTATCTTTTTTTAGCTTTTATGATTGATGATTTGTATATCCTGTTAAGTTTGTGTAGCTGCAGTTTGTCTTGACTGTTGTTTGTTTTGAGCCAGGTCCGCTGCAACTTTCTGATTTGTTTTTTAATCTTTTTAAGTTCTGTGTTTCTCCAAGGTGTTGGTTTTCTTTTGTCATGTTTAGTTTTTCTGAGTGGTATTAGGACATCAAAAGCTTCCTGTAGCCACTCATAAAGTTTAGGTACAGAATTGATTGTATCTAGATCTGTCTTTGCTGTTAGTTGTGTTTCTAAGTGATCCAAATTGAGTTTTCTCCATGGTCGATAGGTGTATGTATGTAGGTGGTTGTGGGGTGTGTTGATTTGTGGAGTTGTCTGTCGGAAAGTTATCAGATGGTGGTCTGACCAGGTGGTTGGTGTGATGCTATGAATAGTAACAAGTTCAGGCTTAGCAAAAATGACATCTAGGATGTGACCAGCGATGTGTGTGGGATTGTGTACAATCGGATGTAGATTCAATGCGAGTAGGCCAGTGGTGATAGCTTTTGGATGGGGCATATTGGGTTTGTCAAACCAAATGTTTAGATCCCCAAGAATGCATAGATTGGAGTATAGTGTAATAAGGTTTGAGACTATGTCAAGAAAGGCATCTGGGAAAGTGGAGTTGTTAGGTGGAGGTCTGTAAAGGAGGAGAAAGTTACAGGTGGAAGTTGGAGTAGGGTGGCATCTGGTAAGGAGGGCTTCACAACCTTGTATGGAGATGTTGTCTGTTTTACTGAGGTTTATTTCCTGTTTGAATATAATAGCTAGTCCACCTCCTCTCTTGCCTATACGGTTTTGTGTGATGGTTTGATAGCCTGGAGGAAGGGCTTCGTGCAATACTGGTGCCATGTCATCTCCCAACCAGGTTTCCGTAATGAATAGTAAGTCAGGTTGTGTGTCTGTGAGCAGGTCGTAGATGTGGTGCTTGTTTTTTGAGAGTGATCGAGCATTTATGAGCTGGCAGTTTAGATAGGGTGTGTTAGTGGTAGTGTTGTTTTGTTTAGTAGAAGGGTAAGTAGTATAATGTGAGCTTGAAGCAGGAGTGTTGCTAGTTGTGTTGACTGTTTGAGGCTCACAATAGTCTTGCTTTTCAACATAGTGTTCCTCTTCCAGCAGGTTAAGGAGGCATTTTGTTGGGTCTGTGTGTGTGGGTGGTGAACTTGGTGGCTGAGAGAGCCATGAGGAGTGTAGTGTTTTTTGTAGGGTAGTTTTATTATGAAACAAACAAGGGGATGCAAGGTTGCTATGAGTGGCATGTTTTTTATTATGTTTGCGTTTGTTTAGTGTGGAAGGAGTATGCGTTAGGGGTGGGGGAGGAGCATGTGGATCATGATGTAAGGCTCTAAATTGTGCAATGGAGGAGAGGCGACTGAATGAAGGTTGCTGGGATGGGGTGCTTGTGGTAGGTGTTTGTGAAGAGTGGGGGGGTAGGGGTGGAGATAGGGTGGAATTTGTATCCTGTGTGTAGTCTTGGGGGTGAGAGTGGGTATGATGAAGAGTGTAATGTAAGTTTGTGTTGCTTTGATGTGCTGATGTTTGTGGTTGGTATTGTTTTTGTGGAATAATGAGAGGGGTTATTGGTGTAGTTGTTTTTGGTGAGGGACTTGTATGCGAGTTAGTGCTGTTAAGTGGAATTTGAGTGTTAGATGGGGTGTTGATGTGTTTTGGAGATGAATGTATGAGGTGTATATGAGGTGATGGATGTGTGTCAGGGAGATAAGTATTAGTTGAGATGACTGGAAGAGGTAATATGTGTGGTGGAGTGAAATGTGGGAATTGTATGGTTGTGTGTAATTGGTGAGCAGAGGGGAAGAGTGTGTGTAGATGATGTGTTTGAAGGCAGGGTTTTGGCATTGTTATGAGTTCAGGCGGTCTGTGTGAAGCGAACAGCGGATAGTGTTTTTGGTTAGTATGTGTAGAGAGTGTGTATCTGGGAGACTGAAACTGAGAGAGTTGTATGTTGTAGTTTTGTATTGTGTGGGCGGTGGCAGGTAGTGTTAGTGGGAGGGGATAGAGTAGTGTTTGCTGTGAGTATGAAGGTGTTTGACTGTAATAGTTATGGGGTGTATGTGTATATGTGTTGTATGTAGGGTATTGTGTTGGGTGGTGGGGCAATGCATTATGTCTGTAATCAGTTTGTGATGCATGAGTTGGATATCTTTGCAGATAATGTGTTTGCATGTTGAGGGATGTGTTGGGGCAGAAACCATTTCTGGTAGAATGAGAATGAGAATTGGGCAGCATTTCTGGCCCTAGTCCCTAGTCCCTACCTGTCCCGAACAGACCCAAACAGACAGCTGCCCTTGTCCTCTCCGCCCTTTGCCTCGACGCCCGGGCTGAGACGCCCTGAATCCTAGCCTTTTATAGCCCTACTGGCCAATAAGAAGCTGGTCCTAACCCTAGCCAATCCGATTTTTAAACCCTAATTTAGCCAATTAGTGGGAGACCCAGCCCTAATCACCAGTCACAGCCCTATTTCCTGACCCCCAATCACAGCCCCAGCCCTAGAAACCAACAGCCAATCAGAATCCCAGCCCTATCCACCAATCACAGCCCTAGAACCAACAGCCAATCAGAATCCCAGCCCTATCCTCCAATCACAGCCCTAGAACCAACAGCCAATCAGAATCCCAGCCCTATCCTCCAATCACAGCCCTAGAACCAACAGCCAATCAGAATCCCAGCCCTATCCTCCAATCACAGCCCTAGAACCAACAGCCAATCAGAATCCCAGCCCTATCCACCAATCACAGCCCTAGAACCAACAGCCAATCAGAATCCCAGCCCTATCCACCAATCACAGCCCTAGAACCAACAGCCAATCAGAATCCCAGCCCTATCCTCCAATCACAGCCCTAGAACCAACAGCCAATCAGAATCCCAGCCCTATCCTCCAATCACAGCCCTAGAACCAACAGCCAATCAGAATCCCAGCCCTATCCTCCAATCACAGCCCTAGAACCAACAGCCAATCAGAATCCCAGCCCTATCCTCCAATCACAGCCCTAGAACCAACAGCCAATCAGAATCCCAGCCCTATCCACCAATCACAGCCCTAGAAACCAACAGCCAATCAGAATCCCAGCCCTATCCACCAATCATAAATGCATTCCTGGAGCTAGCAACCAATGAAACACCATCTCCCAAAAGAACCTATCATAACAGCATATGCAACAACCACGAGGAACCTATATAAGGAGCAAGTTAACTAAAGTCCAGTCCCTGGGTCCTGGGGGAGGCTACTGGTGCTCTATTCAGTATCTCCTTGGATACAGACAGGCTGAATCCACACTTTCAAGCTAGCAGAGTCTACTTTTCAGGTAAGGGGGAGATTGTTTAAGAGACAAACACTGCAATAGTTCTGGGCGCACACTCTAAAAATCGGGCTTTTTAAGGCAAAAAAGACAGGGGGGCAGACAGCTTTTAAGCACAATTTAAATCACACAAACAGATTAAAAAACAGTCTCCTAAAACCACACTCTGAAAGATCTATGTAGTCTTTTTACTAAGAATAGGGGTGAAAAAAAAGGGGGGCGGGGGGGGGGGGGAGCCACTAAACTAGCAAGGGAATTCACACAGTCACAGCAAAAAACGATTTTGAAACAAACACCACTTTAAAAGAGGCCAAGCTGCCTGAAAAACACAGAGAGTTCACAGTAAAACAAACACTGTTTGAACAATTAATACTATTTGACTAGAAAATATCTTTGGGCTCCTTACCTAGGTCTCTTTGCAATCCTTGAACACTGGGCTGTATCAGGACACAGGAGAGAATGCACAGAGGAACACAAAATGGAGGTGCCTGTCTTTGGCCTTCCCTCCACAAACTTAAGGAGCCAGAGCAGGTGGGGGGGGGGCGGGTCTCAGGTGCAGCAGAGACTCAGGGAGCCAATCAGCTAAGTCCAGTCCCTGGGGCCTGGGGGAGGCTACTGGTGCTCTATTCAGTATCTCCTTGGATACAGACAGGCTGAATCCACACTTTCAAGCTAGCAGAGTCTACTTTTCAGGTAAGGGGGAGATTGTTTAAGAGACAAACACTGCAATAGTTCTGGGCGCACACTCTAAAAATCGGGCTTTTTAAGGCAAAAAAGACAGGGGGGCAGACAGCTTTTAAGCACAATTTAAATCACACAAACAGATTAAAAAACAGTCTCCTAAAACCACACTCTGAAAGATCTATGTAGTCTTTTTACTAAGAATAGGGGTGAAAAAAAGGGGGGCAGGGGGGGGGGGAGCCACTAAACTAGCAAGGGAATTCACACAGTCACAGCAAAAAACGATTTTGAAACAAACACCACTTTAAAAGAGGCCAAGCTGCCTGAAAAACACAGAGAGTTCACAGTAAAACAAACACTGTTTGAACAATTAATACTATTTGACTAGAAAATATCTTTGGGCTCCTTACCTAGGTCTCTTTGCAATCCTTGAACACTGGGCTGTATCAGGACACAGGAGAGAATGCACAGAGGAACACAAAATGGAGGTGCCTCAGATGGGTTTTTGCTGACTCTTTGCAGGAGATAGGATCTATTTTAAAGCTGCCTGTCTGGCATTCAGGCACCTGGTTGTCATAGCATTGGTTTAGGAGAACTCCATTTTCTATTGTTAATTTTATTGTAATGTCAGAGCAGGTGAGAAGTTAGTGTGAGGAGGTCATATATGAAAACAGTCTGGTATACAAATCAGCATTGCAATTCATGACATTACAATTGGGTATTGAGGATAGTGAAGCTATAAACCGTCCTCAGTGTTGTTATGCACATTTTCTTTACATTCCCCTTGCAAGTAACAGGTGACCACCTACATTTGTCCTACTTTCATAACTTTAGAAACTGAAGACTGGAAAGACTCCTTCACAAGAGTGTGTAACCAAAGGTGACTGTTCTACTAAGTCCAGCATGCCTCAACGTCTCAATGAGGCAAAATTTACTGTTCTTTTTTTAGAATTTGCTGAATTAACAGGATTTGGGATGGGGTGCAGCAGTACTCAAATGGGCATAAAACTTTCTGAGACCAACAAACCAATTTCACATATTTATGGTCCAGAGTGGACTTGTCCACCTATGATGCACTCCAACAACGGAGGGAAGTAAATTCATCAAGCTCCAGCAGCTGCAGTGAGCACAAAATGTAGCCACCCCCCACATTGACCAAACTATCTATTACTACATAGACATTCCCCTAAAATATAAATTAATTCTCCAAGAAGTTTGAAACCACGACCACAGAGTAGTCTGGATCATTCCCTATTTCTTCCTAAAACCACATTGGAAGGGCAAGCAACATTCTCAATCAATTTTAGTCAATTGGGAAAACATGGGAATACATGGGTGGGTCGAAATGGACAGCATGGAGATAACAAAAATTAAACCATCTTTTCCCTGCTCTGGATCTACTTCTACCCAGGGCCACTGGAGACTGGGAAATAAATTAGGATTATAGGATTTTGGAAAATAACAAGCCTTTATTAGTATTTCTAGTTCAACTCCTGAATGTTTCCCTTAGGATTTCAAACTGTGATTCCGGCTGCCGTCAGCTCATACTTAAAGTCCTAATTCTTGTACTTAATACTGTATGGTAAAAATGAAACAATGCTTAAATTGTGAGTTATGAACTCTGCTTATTTAAAAAACTCTGTAAGCAATGTTCAGTGCCTTACTCTTGGTCTCAATGATGAAGTAAAACAACCTACTAACAGAACCCATTCTGAAGAAAATTAATACCTGCCTGTGGTACTCAATGAACACTTGATTTACATTTCAAATACCATTAAACTTGATTAGCAATAACCTTAACTATTCTGTTAATCTTTGGTAGTGCAGCCTATATTCTTTAACAAAAGGACTCCTAGAATGCAATAAGAATACCCTGCTGCTCTTCTTGACTTCTGTCGCCACATTAACCCACATAAGATGAATGTTGCGGGGCTGTTTAGGAACACTGACTTTATAAAAGGAAATTGTAAGAAATGGGGCCTAGTTGGCAGAGGTATGCACCCTGTCAACGTAGGGACCAACACTCTAGTCAGGGTAAGTCAGATACACACCTTAAATTAACCTGTGCTCATCCTCTGGTAACTTGGCACAGAGCAGACAGACTCAACTTAAGAGGCAATGTGTAAAGTATTTGTGCAACACTTAATGCAGTAAAAACTGTGAACACACCACACAATAATAATCCACACCAAGTTAGAAAAATGAATCTTTATTTAATGAAAAAAATACCAAACTGACAAAAATCCAATTAGTAGGAGTTGAGATATGAAATTTTAAAGAATATCTACAAACAAAATGCTTAAAAGTTTAAAGCACCAACTGAGGCTATCTGGTTGTGCTAGACCGGGTGAAATCCAAAATTTCAGGCTGGCAGCGTTGGAGCGTGGGCTGACTACAGGGACCAACCTTGTCCTGCTGAAACAGTTCTTTGAAAGGAGAAATGTGTCGATGTCGGAGATCCGATGTGGGGAGCAAGAGGGCCGATGCAAAGGCAATACATTGGTTCCAATCCATGCAGTCAAGGGATGAGTCGACAGCGAGCCATGCAGTCATTGATGTGATGATGTGATGTCCTCAAGGTGCGGCATCGAACCCTTTATGATAAAGGTGATGTGTCATTGTCGAGCCATGCAGATAGTGATGTCAAAGAGATGCATGGGGGCTGATGGCGATACGTCGATCCTTAGCTGTGCAATTGGTAATGCAAAGTCCTCATTCTCAGTGGCAGTGGTGATGCATCAGTGTCCAAGGGAGATGCAGCAGTTCCAATTGGTGCAGTGCCAGCACTGCATCGAGTTCCTCAGAACACAGCTGCAGAACCCTCTTCCAAAGGCCTAGGATTGGATTGGCACCACATGTCAGGACTCATAGGTGGCAAAGTCCAGGTCCTGTTGGAGAGTTGTAGGCAGTCTTTGATGACCCTGAGACTGCAGAACAGGGGACATGCCAGCAAGCCCTTGGAGTCACTTGGTTCTGGGGATGTAGATAGTCAGGTACAGTCCTTCTCACTACCAGGAAAGGAGAGCAGCAGGCAACAGGGCAGGTACAGCAAAGCAGGAGACCGGTAAGTCCAGCAGAGTCCAGCAGAGTGACTGTTCTTTCAACAGCACAGCAGTCCTTCATTCTGGTAGAATGTCCACAGGTCCAGAAGTGTATTGATTTGATGGGGTTTGGAGTCCAGTACTTATATCCAGTCATGCCTTTGAAGTGGGGGAGGCTTTAAAGGGAGAGCTTTGAAGTGCACATACTCCCTGCCCTTCCTTCCCTGGCTGCAGACACACTACAGGGGGTTATGCAGCTCCTGGTGGGGGGACGGGCACAGCCCTATTCAGATGAAAGAGTCAGCCCCTCCCTCCTATCTACCTCAGGAAGACCCGTCAACCTGGTGATGGCCCATCAGGATGTGAAAGACATATCTCAGCACTCTTTGTGTGTGACTGTCTAGAGGGAATGCACAAAGCCCAGGTGTCACCTACCCCAGACATGTATTCAGGGACAGGCAGAAGGCACAGAATAATTAAAGTAATAAAATACCAGCTTTCTAAAAATTGCATTTTCAGACTCAAAACTTGAAATCTGACTTGACTGTAAGTTGTGATTTTAAATTGTGAGTCCAGAGACACCAAACTCAAAATCTATTGTTCCAAATGGAAATTAAATGTATAAAATGTAATACGGTAATCCCAATGTTAACCTATGGGACAGATAGGCCTTGCAGTAGTGAAAAATGAATGTAAGAGTTTTTCACTACCTGGACATGTAAAACTTTAAAGTATATGTCCAGCTTTTTAAATACACTTGGCCCTGCCCTTGGGGTTGTTCAGGGCCTACCTTAGGCGTGACTTGTGTGTATTAAAAAGGAAGGTTAAGACCTGGCAAGTGGGTTAACTTGCAAGGTCGACATAGCAGCTTAAAGCTGCACACAGAGGCTGTGCAATGGCAGGCCTGAGTCCTGTTTAAAGGACTATTGAAGTGGGTGGCACAAACAGTGCGCATTCATTTTACAGGCCCAGGGCACATGTAGTGCCCTTTACTATGGGCTTACAAGTAAATCAAATATGCCAATTGTGGATAGTCCAATGTTACCATGTTTTAGGGCAATAGCACATGCATTGGCCAACAGTGGTAAAAAGCCCAGAATCCTAAAGCCAGCAAAAATGAAGTCACCAAAACAGGAGGTCAGAAAGTAAAATGGCTAGTGGAAACCAAGCCCAGGGTGCCAGGTCTAACAGAAATTTTAACACACACAATGACCCAGATGTCATGTGCAGTTCATTTATATCAAGTGACTTCTTGATAAAAGGTTTATCGTGCTATTCTCCACCACACATCCCCCCAAACATGCCTGTCCCCTTAGAAACCTGTTCAGATAATTTGGCAACACTTTCCTTCAGGGGGGCCAGGGCCTTGGCTATGGCCTGTGAGAGTAAAACATCCACCTTAGGAGGTAGGGTGCGCTGTGAAGGGCCCTCCCCTGGGGACAGGTTGGAGAAAAAAATCGTGGTCCTGCATGGACTGCATTGTAGAGGTGACACAGTGGGCAGGCAATAGACAGAACGCCTTGTAACAATATGAAGGGTAGCCCTCCCGCGGTCCTGTCAAAACAAAGCCCAACGTCTGCTGCGCACGCTTTTCGAAGCCGCGCTATGCTCCCTAGCCTGGAGCCGACCTTACCGCAAGCGCGGTGATTCACTGGGGTTGGAGGGGTTAAAAATGAGCCTCAAGCTCAAAACCCCTGTCGCGCTATACTGATAGTGATTGAGTGCTCACCGCTCCTCGAATTGTTAAGGAAAAGTGCTCCGGATTGCCAGAGTAGTGCAGGAGAGCGCCCTCTGGTGGACCCGACACGTCACTGCAAATCGAATCTGCGCTTGGGCTAAAAAAGCCTACTGCGCGCGGTGACATCTAAGAAGAGTAAACACAGAAATTATGCAAAAGTAAATGAACAGCTCAAAGGCAGTAAGGGCAAAGAGACTTAACTGACGTCGAGCAGTGAAGAAAGAGGAAGGATGGGGCCAACGGAGGATATATATACAGACTGTCGGAGAAGGAAGGATTGGACACTGGTTACCATGGAGATGATGGCTTCATGGGTGTTGTAGTTTTGAGTTACTGTTGAACTTTTAACAGGCTGTTTAATAAAAAGTGAAGAAAGATATGCATCATCCTCGCCGCCGTGTCCTTAATAGAATTTAAACTTTCCTTCTCGATAGCTAGGAAATTTCTCATTATCCACTACACCAAACACATCATGTACTTCAATGGCTCTTGGGTAGCTGACAGTCTGGAATCCATCCAGGCCTGACGCATTGACAAAGCTGGTTTAGACTTTTGATCTCCTTCTGTGACCTACTGTCTTGCCTGAACAAATGACAGGGCGCCTGCCCACTTAGAGTGCACCTTAGAGTTTTCCTCCTCCACACCCACTCCCAGCACCCACTGTGTACTGTGCTCCCTGGCTGTCAATGGAGACATCTTGATCAGACAGTGAAACTGACCTAGAGGCAAGGACATTTTTGATTTCCTGCTACTTCCTTTAATTAGTTAACACATAAACTTTTGTTTTACTTCTTTGAAAAACAATTGTAAGTGTTTTGAAAAAATATAATCTAAGGAGAAGTACCACATATATTGAGAGAGACTGCAGAATTTTGTCCATTCCATCATTTGGTCCTAATGCTTGAAACAAGGTCCTCCTTCAATCCCTAAAGCAGCACAAAACCCTAACTTAAGGATACCGCACAATGTAACATCATCAAAGTTTAAAATCTTGAACTTTCCCACCTGAATAATTATGTACCCCATCGCCATTCTTCCGTTTATACATTTAGGCCAAGCAGTAAGGAATGTGATTGAAGTGGAGTTGTGAATTAATAAATGAAAAATACCAAGGCATATGTGCCTCACCTTTATTAAGGGTTACTGTTTAAAGCAGAATACAAGCAAAACAGAGAACGTTGCTCTCCTAAGAGTCAATTCATAGAATATATGAAATAGAAACATAGTATGCTGAGGTGTGCACTCTGGGTCACTGCATTCATTTCCTGAATAAACACGAATTCGTGGTCAAGATGAGATCTACATTTCTGGGGATGAATGCAAGGATATAGGGCAGAGCACATTGTAATAAAAAGGGGTCTTGGGCTGAGTTTGCAAAGTGGAGAATTTCCGGTTTTGAATCTCTGAGGCATAAGTTACTTTTCCTCAACCTTTCCTGCACATATGGAAAAGGTATAGTGATACCGATCCTGTTACCAACATTTTTGTCTAGGGGAATCATGATCTGCCTTCCATTGGCATAGCATTGGAAAGGTATACTGCATTTCTCAATAAAATCAGCTGAAACACAGCTTCAGAATATCCTTTGACATTAAAACCGAACGCCCTAAAGCTCATCCCATTGGAATAAATAGCAGGGAATATACACCCAATGGGACAATATTTGTCTCAAAGATTGAGGATGTAGGGACTGATTACCACCTTGGTGGAGGGGATTTCTCGTTCCCAAATGTGACGGATATCCCGCCCGCCGTATTACACGTTCCATTATATCCTATGGAACTAATAACACAGCGGACTGGATATCTGTCACATTTGGGACGGAGTAAACCCCTCTGCCAAGGTCGTAATCAGGCCCATAATCTTTTTGCCATATTTTTGTCATACAATATTTCTTCGTAAATATTCTGCTATACAACTGCTATAGGGCATAAACATTCGTTGAAGAGCAGTGAGGTTAGTGATCCGGGTGGGCCGCCACATGGAGTTACTTTGGTGTCAGATGTGAACCTCCCCAGTCTTATTTGCTTTGTTTTATTATGGGGGCAATGATTTCCAAAACTGTGTTACGTACTTGCGTATTGTTACAGTACTTCCTTCCAGCTCACAAAATTTAGTACTATAATTTTCACTAGCCAAGACTTCCCAAGAATGGCCTCCACTCTAAACATATGCACACTGTTTGCACTGTTTGCATCAGCAATGACAAAAGGCACAACTGGAACACCCAGTAATCTTCAAAACAGAAGAAATGCACATTAAATGGATATATTGATGTGATGATGCAATATGGTAGAATGTAGTAACAAGTATGAATCATAATGTGTTTTCTTTCCTGAACAGCATGTGGGTTTTTGCAAGGGAAGTATATCTGAAGGGACTGAAATGCCTGATGGGCCGCCTACAGTGTCTGTTAACTGTGACATCTATGATCCCAAGGTGAAGTATAATATTTAAATGTACAGTCTCAGATTTGTAAATGTTCAAAAGACAGCATCACATGCATGAATGCAAACACCCCATAGCAATCTTTCTCAACTCACCCATTGTTTGAATAGGGTTCATTTTCAGACTCAACTGGTACTAGGCCGGTCATAGCCATCCTAAGGAAGATAAGATATTGGTGACAAATGGAGTACACCCCAGGATGCTAACTATTCACATATTGTCCACTAGCAGTTTTTTGCAGGAAGATCTGGGAAGGGCAGGTGTTTCCTACCTGCTAAATGTCTAAATAGGATTTATGGTGAAAACTATAACCCTGGTCTATTGAAGAGTGGTGACGGTAATGAAACAAGTCCCTTTATTCAAGGCAGCAGAGCAGGTCTGACCTAGATGAAATTATTTCAGTCAGTCTAAACAACAACTGAGCGTTTGGTTTAGTAGTTAGAGCAGGAAGGATTGATGGAAATAACCTACTTGGATCTTACCAAGGCCTAGGACTCTCCTCTACATGAAAGCTCCTAAAATGAAGAAAAGAAAATAGTGGATGGGTTGATGGCCAGTATCACACAACCTGTTTTCATATTTGTATTTAAAAGTCATAAACATAGAAGGTGTTAGTGTGGCCCCCACGGTGGTGAGCTGTATTGGTAACTTTGAGGTGATACAATAAGGGTTCTTAGTGAATAAAACCTATTCGCAGGAGATGTGGTGACCAGCAGGATGTCACAATGACTGGTACTATGTCCTTTAAAACATTTATAAAACATATGGAAGGGTATGTCCCTTCAATATATTGAAAGTATCCAGTTTTGTAGTTGATCGCAAGCCCTAAGCCAGTGTTGCTACACAATTCAACTGAAATAGCAACAAAGTCATGAATTTGGGTTGCAGAATACATGGAGAGTAGATGA
Organism: Pleurodeles waltl; assembly: GCF_031143425.1. Taxonomy (NCBI): domain Eukaryota; kingdom Metazoa; phylum Chordata; class Amphibia; order Caudata; family Salamandridae; genus Pleurodeles; species Pleurodeles waltl. The sequence goes on along the minus strand of NC_090450.1, from coordinate 82,491,586 downwards.
TGATGGAAATGAGCATTGCAGTCCATCCAATTAACCTACATTTTTGTGATGAAAGGGTCAGAAGCAAGTCTATTGACTGAACTGACGATTATCGGTGACCAAAATAATCTTTTCAGATTGTTTGTACATTATTATCACCTTCAAATACTTTTTGGTCCCTTGAGAAAGCTTATAGGGCAACTTTCCTGATTCAAACAAGTGTTGGCTGTCCTGAGAGTGTACTCTGAGGAAAATAATCAATAAAGAATCACTTTCTACCCTGACCTGGAGTACAATACGCAATTTCTGATTATGTGCTGGGTTGCTATAACTAAACTCAATCATTACAAACATTCAAAGCAAAGTCCAGTCAATCAGTGGGATTTTGAGGAACATAATCAACGGGTTCCCTAACAGAAAAATGTTGTATAACAAGTGTAGACAAAAATACTGAAAAAACAGCACAGAAGAGACCAAAATGGCAAAAGGTATGTTGAAGTGATTATACCAAGAAAGATGGTGCATATAACACGGTTTAGCCTATGAGAATGAATGGTCAGAGAAGAGACAATAGAGGGAAGAAAGATTTTCAGACACGTAAATGAAGAGGCATATAGCCAATAGACATCTTACATAAAGAGAATCACAAGGTATAACTAGATCAAATATTTAATGTCGCAATTAAAATGTGTGGTACATACCTTGGCTCATCATAACAGCACAAGACCAGAGTTAGAGCTGCGAAAAATTAGTCCACGTTGCTAGTGTGTGTGCACGCTAATCCGTGTGACTATGCATTCTTGTGTGTGTGGTCCTGTTTCTGTTTGTAGTAATATCCAGACACAAGATGGATGTCATCCCCATCTGCAAAAGTTTGAACTTAATGAAATTTGTCCCATTGGAGCTTGAACCCATGTCCTAGCATTGTATTCAGATGTCATTGATGTGTAGCAGAATTCTCAGTTGATTTTAAAAGATGTTGTCTACATTATAAATCTAAATTCTCCTTAGAGTGCTCTGTTGATCAAATAATTGCGTATTGCAATGTTGATTCCTATTTTGATAGCATTAATATGGACAGGTAAGACTACAACACTGTCAGCTCAGCTTTTTCATGTCTCACAACAGTTCTAGGAAGGTTAGTTAGCAGGGAGGATAGTGATGCAAAACATTGTTCGCCTGCTCATACAGCACACTATGGACTGAAAAATGTTTTACACGTTAGTGTTACTCTGTAGCAAGTCTTGCAGTCCGACCTCTCAATCAGGTTTGCTTGAAGAGTGTGTTCTTCAGCAGTTTCCTCAAAAATCGCAAGTCTGACTGCCTCGAGGATATTCTAGAGCCCGAGGTCACTGAGGTATGCTCCAATCTCTTTGTCAGTTGAATTGTCGCCAATAGATTATCCTTGTACTGGTTCATCGCAGGCCCCTAAGTGTTGTGCAGTGAGGAGCCAACTTATTTCTGGAATCTATGTCCTTGTAATTAGCCTGTGCAAGAGGAATACAACTTTAAATCTGATCATGGTTTCAGCTTGGAGCTAGTGGATTGTTGTTTCATGAGGTATTAACATAACTCTCTGTCTTCTAGTGCAAAGGTAGCCTGAGTGTCTAATTCTGCACTTGAAATCTGTTCATGGGATCTCTGGCTAGGCCTGGGTAGACAATGTTTCAATAGTCAGTTCACACCAAAACATATGTGATCAGCTACACCGTGTGATTTGCTTGGAGCTGTGGTGATTCTGTAAGGACTATGGATAACTGGACATTAATGATTCAACAACTTCATATAACTAAGAGCTGAATGATAGTTCAGTATCAAAGATAAGGGACATATTACTCAGATTTCCTCCTGGGGTGAAACTCTGTTCCTAGGAATGAGGAACACTGGAGGAGTACTTTTGTGTTCTTTATGCCTTTTAACACTAGAATGTTCATTTTGGTTCCAGTGAGCCAAAGGACAATTCGCAAATATGTTACTTTGTTTGGATCTTGGGGTGAATGTGGTGGTGTACTGCATGCATTCCTTGGGAGCCGGGCCATCATCTGAAACCACATGCGCATTATTCTCCAGTGCAGTGACACCCTATGTTTATTCTAAATAGTAAAAATTGAAAGTGCCTACAGAATGCATAGGTATATGAGGATTCCATTCACCTGCAATAGGCAGAACAATTTGTATGTGGAATGCTGGCAAGACAATGCCCCGTTAAGAACTCGACCCTTATTGGTGTCGGATATGTAAGGTTCTGATATAACAACCCCTGCAGCCTGTTGTACCATATTCCATGAGCACAGCAGATGAAGTGTCATAAGGTATCAGTATTAATGTTGCCGATGCTAAGTAATGGAGGCATACTGCACAGAGAAAATAATAGGCACATCTCCAGGTATTATCAGAAGGAGTCTAGTATTACTGTATGACCTATTGCTACTGGCATTTCAATACTCCTAATCTACCAGGCATGATTGTGATCATGCTAAGGGTGCAAGAACGCTCAAGCCAATTATGTGTACCTATTCAACTGAACATTTCCCAAAGTTAAGATTAAAAGCAAACATTGGGTACCATAGTATTTGGTTGTACAGGATAAATAGGAAGTGTAGGTTCATTGCACATTATGTGGTTGTGTGGAGGACATGTAGATCAGCACAGAAAGCTGTGTGCATGTCATTGACTTTAAATACTGTTTCTATCAAATACCTCGTATGCCATCGTGTTGTGATGCACATTATGAGCCATAGTTCAACAATGCCAGAATTGAGGGTAGAATCATCCCTATAATTCTGTTTTCATTTTCAGGAGTGATGTAGTCAGTAATTCACAAGATTAGTTTCTTTGAATGTTATTCAAGAGCCAGTGTAGGTAAAGCTACCTAAAGATTTAAAATATAACTTTCAACTGGTTCTTGTCCGTTCCCGTTCTCTTGTCTCCATTCCTTCCACACCAACCTCTATGCACAAAGTCATCTGAGTTTTGAGCAATTCCTCTGGTGACCTCAGCCACAAAAATGAGCTGGCCTTCTGAAAGTGGGCAAGTTGTACTCGAGATTGTCACTCTAGAAGCTTTTTACTCTCTTCTTGAAATCATCGCAACTCTTTAGAGGTGCACGTGGCACTGAATTAATCCTGACCAGCATTTTCTGTCAAAGTCAATATCTTCTTTGGGCGGTTGTTGGGAACCAGAGCACAGGTTTTTTGTAGCAGAGTGTACGGCACCAGTGTGTGCTAGCCTCTGCTGATAAACATTTTGCTGAGGCATTCAGACCATACGTAAATGATGCTCACTGAAATGGTATTCCATTGTCAAGCATTTTCTCTGCAAAAAAATAAGAATCAAGGCAAAAGTCTTCGAGCGTCTTTTTCTGTTTCTATCAAAATCATGTAGTTTCTATAGACACGCTTTCTTACATAAAATGTTGTGTTTTTCATCTCAAAAGTTGCACTATTTTGTACATGGGGCCATGGGGTCTCATTTACAATGAGTTTGTGCTGGGCATTTTTCATGAGATCGTAGTATCATATTTGAAGTTAACATAAGCAAGGAATCTTAAGCCCAAAGTTTTAATTTTGAGTTTTTTGCTTCAATATATTAGAAGGAGATATTCTACTGTGCCATTTAATAGGATAGGATGACACAGCAAAGCTACATATATCTTGGAAATGTGTGTTGTTTAATGTGAATCAAAAGTAAATTAAAATTCATATTCAAAATATTGATGATACCACTCCTAGACAGGGTAGTTTGTTATCCAATGGGTTAGTATTTACTTTATATGTATCTCGTTCATCTGTTCTGTAGAAAATGGAATGCGTCCAGAGAACTTGTTTGAAGGCTAATGCAAAAAACAAAACAAAAAAAAAACTATAGTATTCTGTCTATGCGCATTTAATCATTACAAAACAATGAAGCAAGTGACGTGTTTAGTAAACATGTGCAGAAGACTATAAACCCTTGACTTAATACGAATATATGAGATTTGCTGCTGATAAGGCACTACTAAAAATGATTTTGAGTGATGCTATAGTTAATTGAAGAAGTTAAAGTTAACAGTTTCCATTAAACATTGAATGCTATCTATGGATGTCCTCCCTTTATATTTTACCAACTTCGAATCAAATAGACTAGGAACTTTGCCTTTCTTAGTGAAATACTTTTCAAATGGATTTGAGCAAATAGCAGCTAGATCACTTACAATGGATTTAATGCTTTGCATTCCATATAAAAATGCCTCACTAGGATGAGAACATCGTTAAGTACCTTTTTTATTAGCTTGTTTGGTGTTCTGCTGACTAAGGTTCAGAATGTATACATTGTAATTTCACATTGTTGACCAAAGAAACATTGAAAAAAGCATGGCAATGGCATTCCTAAGGAAGCATTATATCTCACAAATAATGTCAATATATTCTGTGTAATCTTATTACAGAAAACTGGCCATCCTCATCATAGACACCATGATCACAACGGTAAAGGTCGTCATGGCCATGGCCACCATGGCCATGGAAAAGGACACAGACATCATCATCATCACCACCATCATCCTCATGGACAAAATGAAACTCATTCAGAAGACGGCCAACACCACCATAAGGAAGATCATGAGCAGAAGCATGGACACGGACCTCCTCCTGTTGAAATTCTAAATCACCCTGACCAAAAACATCATGGGAGCTCATCAGAAGAGTTCATTTTGCCAGATCTAACCCTTCCACCTCCTAGAAAACCAGTCTCAACAGTGAAATACCATCAGATGGAGAATACAACAGATTTTTTCCCCGATCCAATCATTGATGACCGCTCACCTCCAGTGGTTCTTCCTGAATCTTCTCCTGTTGGCTCAGAAGGCAAAGCTGCCCCATGTATGATTGATGAATTTCCAGAACCAGTGCCAGAGAAGTTTCCAATTCACCCTTCAGATTCATCTGGATGCCCGGCAAAGCCAAAGTACGACTTGCCACTCATTGAGCCTTTATTTCCAGTACCTAAGCAACCTCTAATCCAACAATAGAAAAGGGAAAATCTTTATATGGTTTAAAACCTTCATAAACACAGTTTCAGTTAAGCAAAATCAGATTCCAATGTCATGCTATTGTGGTCAATATTGACATAGTCAGTAGTAATAAAATGATGTAAAGGAGAATATTTCTTTATCTTCTGTATTTTTGTAGAGAAATCATTTTTCTTTAATTTTCTTTCAATTAGGAATTGTATTGTTCATAACTGCAGATGGTACAGCAGTCTTAGGACCTTATACGAGGCTGGTGGCCACAAGACCGCCAGACCAGCGTGGTGGTCGGGCGGCGCAGCTGTGGCGGCCGGACCGCCACATTAAAAGTTTGGCGATCAGATGGCCAACCAATCACCGTCTCCACCAGGATCCATGATCCCGACATGGTGATAGCAGTCCTGGTTGTAATCAGCGAGGGTGGCGCTTAACTCAGCACCACCCTTTTGATTACCACCTTATTCTCTGCCAGCCTTTTCATGGTGGTTTCCCCACCAAGAAAAGGCTGGTGGAGAACAAGTGCAGGTGGCTATGGGGGGGGCCCCTGCACTACCCATGCCCAGGGCATAGGCAGTGCAAGAACCCCCCCTAAGCAGCACCATCAGAATGCACACTGTCTACTTTGCAGACAGTGCACATTTCAAGAGTGCTGGTCGCCCCCCACTGTGCTACGAGATAGCACTCAGCTCCTTTAAGGGGGCACTCTATTTCAAGGTTTTTGCTAGTCAGTCAGGTCAGGCTGGCGGAAAACTTGTAATAGGGTCGGGGGAAGTGGTGCCACCACCAATCAATCAAAAAAATTTGTAGAGCGCGCTACTCACCCGTGAGGGTCTCAAGGCGCTGGGGGGGGAGTTAAGGGGGGGGCAGGGAGGGCCATTGATCGAACAACCATGTCTTGAGGTTCTTTCTGAAGACCAGGTGGTCTTTGGTTTTGCGAAGGTCGGTTGGGAGGGAGTTCCAGGTTTTGGGGGCAAGGTAGGAGAAGGACCTGCCTCCTGTGGTGGTGCGTTGGATGCGGGGGACTGTGGCTAGGGCGAGGTCAGATGATCGGAAGTTGCGCGTGGGAGTGTGGAAGTTCACTCTTTCGTTGAGGTAGGTTGGGCTGGTGTTGTGAAGGGATTTGTGTGCGTGGATGAGGATCTTGAATGTGATTCTTTTGTCTATGGGGAGCCAGTGAAGGGATTTGAGGTGTGGTGAGATTCGTTCATGGCAGGGGAGGCCAAGGACGAGGCGTGCGGCTGTGTTGTGGATTCTTTGGAGTTTGCATTTGAGTTTGAGTGTGGTGCCGGCATAGAGGGCGTTACCGCAGTCCAATCTGCTGCTGATGAGTGCGTGGGTGACTGTCTTCCTGGTTTCTGGGGGAATCCATTTGAAGGATTTTCTTAGAGTGCAGAGTGTGTGGAAGCAGGAGGAGGTTAGAGCATTGATTTGCTGTGTCATGGAGAGGGAGGGGTCTAGGATGATGCTGAGGTTGCGTGTGTAGTTTGCTGGGGTGGGTGCGGGGCCTAGGGCGGTGGGCCACTAGAGTCGTCCCATGTGGTTCTGTTGGGGCCAAAGATGATGATCTCGGTTTTGTTTGAGTTTAGCTTGAGGTGGTTAGTGGTCATCCAGGTGGCGGTGTCGAGGAGAGCAGCGTGTAGGTTGGTTTTGGCAGTGGTTGGGTTGCGGGTGAGGGAGAGGATGAGTTGGGTGTCATCTGCATAGGAGAGGATAGTGATTCCGTGTGCTCGGAGGATGCTTGCTAGGGGGGGTCATGTAGATGTTGAAGAGTGTGGGGCTGAGGGAGGACCCTTGGGGGACTCCGCAGGTGATCTTGGTAGTGTTGGAGTGGAAGGGTGGAAGGCGGACTCTCTGGGTCCTGTCGGTGAGGAAGGAGGTGAGCCAGTCTAAGGCCTTGTGGCGAATTCCTATGTTGTGGAGGCGGGTGTAGACTGTGTGGTGGCAGACGGTGTCAAAGGCTGCGGAGAGGTCTAGGAGGATGAGTGCGACGGTCTCGCCCTTGTCGACTTTGGTCCTGATGTCGTCAGTGCATGCGATGAGGGCGGTTTCCGTGCTGTGGTTCTTGCGGAACCCGGATTGTGAGGGGTCCAGAGTGTTGTTTGCTTCGAGGAAGTGGGATAGGCGGGCGTTGACTAATTTCTCTGCAACCTTGGTCGGGAAAGGGAGTAGGGAGATGGGGCGGTAGCTGGAGAGGATCTCCGGGTCGGCTTTTTTTTTTTTTAGGAGAGCGGTGATTTCCGCGTGCTTCCAGGGGTCTGGGTAGGTGGCGGAGTCGAAAGAGGAGTTGATTATGTTGTAGAGTATGGGGCGAAGGTTGGGCTGGCTTTGTTGTATATGCGATGTGGGCAGGGGTCGGAGGGGGAACCAGAGTGGATGGGGTTCATGTTTTTTTCTGTTTCTTCGTGTGTGGTGGGGGTCTAGGTGGAAAGTGTGGTGGGGGGTCATGAGTGGGGGTTGGGTTGGGTGAGTGAGGGGTGTGTTTGGTGGGCGTGTGTGGTATGAAGCTGTTGTGGATTTTGTGGAGGAAGTGGTTGGAAAGGGCGTCACATAGGGGCTTTGTGTGTGCAGGGTCTATGTTGCTGGCTTTGGGTTTGGCAAGTTCATTGATGATGGTGAAGAGTTCTTTGCTGTTTTGAGAGTTGTTGTCGAGGCTTGCCTTGTAATGATCTCTTTTGGCGGTGCGTATGAGTTGGTGATGAGTGCGGATGGTGGTTTTGAGGGTGGAGAAGTTGGTTGTGGAAGGTTCTAGTCGCCATATTTTCTCAGCTTGGCGGCATTTGCGCTTGGAGTCTTGGAGTTCAGGGGTGAGCCATGGGGCGTTCTTGATGTTGCAGGTGGCGATGTGTTTTCTGAGGGGGGCTAGTGTGTCTGCGCAGGTAGTGACCCATTTGGAGAGGTGGTGTGCTCCTGTGTTGGGGTCGTTGGCGTGGGGGGGGGGTTATGGGCCAGTTGGGAGTTTAGTCATTCTGTGGGGATCTTGTCCCACATGCGGTAGGGTGTGGTGTGTTGATGGTAGTGTGTGGGGGGTTTGATGAAGGAGAAGTGGATGCAGTGGTGGTCGGTCCAGAGGAGTTCGGTGGTGTGGGTGTAGGCTATGTGTTGGCTTGCGGTGAAAATTGCGTTGAGCGTGTGTCCTGCTGAGTGGGTGGGTGCGGAGACCAGTTGTTTGAGTCCGAGGTTGGTGAGGTTGTCTATGAGGGAGGTAGTGTTGTGGTCTTGTAGGTTTTCTAAGTGAAAGTTGAAATCACAGAGGAAGACGTAGTCTGTGGAGGTGAGGGCGTGCGAGCTGATGCTGTCGGTGATGGTGTCGCAGAAGGCGGAGCGTGGTCCTGGTGGTCTGTAGATAAGTGTACCTCTGAGGGTGGAGTTGTTGTTAATGTGGATTAGGAAGTGCATGTGTTCAGTGTTGTCGATAGTGTCTTGGGAGCTGGTGGTGACTTTGATGGTGTCTCTGTGTAGGATGGCGATGCCACCACCTGGCCTGTTGAGGCGGTCTTTGTATTGGAGTTTGTATCCCTTGGGGGTGGCGATGGCTATGTCGGGTTCTGAGGAGGGGTTGGTCCAGGTTTCCGTGAGGAAGGCGATGTCAGGTGAGTGTGATGTGATGAGGTCCCAGAGTTCTATGGCATGTTTGTGAAGGGGGCGGGTGTTGAAGAGCAGGCAGTTGAGGTGGTTGTGGTGGGTGGCGTTGGTGTGGTGCGTGAGGGTGTTGTTGCGGGGTGTGTTCTGGTTGTGGACTGGTGTGCGGCAGGGTTGGTTGGTGGGGGCAGGGCAGGTGAGTCTTGCGTTGGGAGAGTTGTGTTTGTTGAAGGTGGGGTCGCTATGGTTGGTGTGTGGTGTGAGGGATGAGAAGCAGGAGAAGTGACAGGTGAAGGGGCCATGAGTGTGTGTGGGGCTAGATGGGGTGCATGTGGGGCGGGGGCCTGGGTTGAGAGACTGGAGGGTGAGAGTGGGTAGGTGTGTCTGAGAGGGCCAGGGGGACTGACGCTGGGCGCAGTCTTGGCGCGGTTGGGTGCGGATGGGCTTGCATTTGGCGCGCCTTTGGCGTGCCAGCAGCACGCCCGCTGCACGGCCGCACCGCGGCTGCCATAAGAGTAGGGGAGGGTGGGAGTGGCAGCTGGGAGGAGGGAGGGCTTGACGAATGAGAGGGCTGGGGCCGCAGGGGATGCAGCGGCGGGAAAAACGAGGAAAAAAGGATAACGAAGAAAAAAGAAACGGTGAGGAGGAGGGGGGAGGCGGGAGGGGACGCAGCGGCAGGGAAAAAGGATACGGAGTGGAGGTGGCGCGGATGGCGGAGCAGGGAGCGACCTGCCTGCAGAAGCAGGGTCACAGGTTGCTCCCTGTTACCGCGCCGCGGCCGCCATAATAGTAGGGGAGGGTGGGAGTGGCAGCTGGGAGGAGGGAGGGCTTGATGAATGAGAGGGCTGGGGGGTGGGGCCGCTGGGGACGCAGCGGCACGTAAAAGGAGGAAAAAAAGGACAACGAGGAAAAACGAGAAGGTGAAGAGGAGGGGGGAGGCGGGAGGGGCCGCAGGGGACGCAGTGGCGGGGAAAACGAGGAAAAAAGGACAACGAGGAAAAAAGAGATGGTGCAGAGGAGGGGGGAGGCGGGAGGAGCCACAGGGTACGCAGCGGCGGGGAAAAAGGAGGGAAAAAGATACAGAGTGGCGGTGGCGCGGAAGGCGGAGCGGGGAGCGACCTGCCACTATGGCGTGGCATCCTCCCCGTGAGTTTGGCATCCCGCGTTGGGACCGCCAAACTCATAATGAGCCCCTTAGTGGCACACAACACATTCAAAAGACTTGTGAAACAGCCATTAACAAATTCAAATATTGATGACAGTCATAAAAAGTTCATCACAAAATGAATTTTCTCTAGGTGAGACAATGGTAGGTGTAAGAAAGTGGGTTGGTGGTTGACTGGGAAATAAACCATGGTCAAACAACAGTCACAGTTCCTTGCAGGATGAACCACAAAAAGTCACTAAATTAAACTGTGCTTAACCCTGGGTAGCTAGGCACAAATTGCAGTCAGGCTAAACTTAGTGGTAATGTGTCAACTATTTATGCAGTACTCAAACAGCAACACAGTGAAACCACAACACAGTAAAAATTCCAAACTGATTTAGAAAAACAGAGAACATTTATATAAATTATTTGACATTGTTGGACTTTTTTGCTTATGCAGGATCATCCCCAATCTTTCTGCCTCCTGCCTCCTATTTTTTCTGACCTGTTGCTGTTGGCTTTTGAACTCTGAGCACTTTACCACTGCTAACCAGTGCTAAAGTGCATATGTTCTCTGTGTAAATTGTATGGTTGATTGGTTTATCCATGATTGGCATATTTGATTTATTAGTAAGTCCCTAGTACAGTGCACTAGAGGTGCCCAGGGCCTGTAAATCAAATGCCACTAGTGGGCCTGCAGCACTGGTTGTGCCACCCACATAAGTAGCTTGTTAATCACATCTCAGACCTGACACTGCAGTGCCTGTATGTGCAGTATTAACTGTAAATTCGACTTGCCAAATGTACCCACTTGCCAGGCCTAAACCTTCCCTTTCCTTACATGTAAGGCACCCCTAAGGTAGGCCCTAGGTAGCTCCAAGGGCAGCGTGCAGTGTATGGTTAAGGTAGGACATATAGTAATGTGTTTTATATGTCCTGACAGTGAATATTGCTAAATTTGTTTTTTCACTGTTGCAAGGCCTGTCCCTTTCATAGGTTAACATGGGGGCTACCTTTAAATCTGATTAAAGTGTAGATTCCCTTTGGGAGCGGATGGACATGTGGAGTTTGGGGTCTCTGAGCTCACAATTTAAAAATACATCTTTTAGTAAAGTTGATTTTAAGATTGTGTGTTTGAAAATGCCACTTTTAGAAAGTGAGCATTTTCTTGCTAAGACAATTTCTGTGACTCTGCCTGTTTGTGGATTCCCTGTCTTGGTCAGTTTGACAATTGGGCTGGTTGCACCTCACACTAGACAGTGACACAAAGGGAGCTGGGGTGTAGTCTGCATTTCCTGATGAGCCATCTGTACTAGGAGAGCGGGGAGGAGTGGTCACTTACACCTGAAAGGGCTGTGCCTGTCCTCACACAATGCAGTCTCCAACCCCCTGGTGAGTGTCTGGGGCCTGGCCTGGGCAAGGCAGGATTTCACATTCAAAAGAGACTTTACTTTGAAGTAGGCCTACTTCAAAGGAGAAATTGGGTATAAGAAGGGCACCCAAAACCACAGACTTTAGGAACACTTCTGGAAACAAGAGGAACTTCTACCTTGAGAAGAGCTGGAGAGCTGAGGAAGAAGAGCTGCCCTGCCTGTGACTGTGCTTTGTGGAGTTGCTGCTTCTGCCAGAGTAAGAGGGCAAAGACTGGACTTTGTGTGCCTTCCATCTTGAGAAGAACACTCCAAGGGCTTGGTTTAGAACTTGCCTCCTGTTGTTTAAAGTCTCAGGGACAGCAAAGACTTCTTTCTGCCAGCACCTAGAGTCTCTGGAGAGACTCCTACTCTGCCCTGTGGTGCCCATCCGGTTCCTGGGACCCTGAAAGGAGAAGCTGGCAGCCTAAGAGGTGGAAATCCACGCAGAGAGCGCCGTGCCGGGAAAAGATCGACGCAACTCTGATCTGCGGCTGAAGAAACGACGCGCCACCAGCTCCGTGGCTGAAAATCGACGCTCGCCAGAAACACGACTGAAGAATCAACGCACAGAGCTGGAGAAACGACGCGCAGAGTCGCTGACGGAGGCTGAGGGATTGCAACCCACGCTGTGTGGGTTTCGGATCATCATGGGGCTGGATTTCTGACGCAAGCCCCGCTGGGCTTGTAAAAACAATGCAAGGCCTGCCCGGACCCGAGAGTGCTGACTGGATCGACGCATCACTCTCCTGCGTAGAGAAGGAACGACGCACCCCACATTCAACGAAAAGAGAAACGTCGCAAGGTCCCACTCGTGAGGGGAATCGACACATGGCAAGCCCTTTTTGACGCACACCTGCCCGTGCCGGGTTATTTTTTATGCACCTAAGGTAGATTTTCACGTTAACAGTGTTAGTGTGTGTTTTAAACTACATAAAGACTCTTTTTAATTTTTAATTGATAACTTGACTTGTGTATTGCGGATTTTTGTCGTTTTGGTCTTGCTTTGTTTAGATAAATATTTCCTATGTTTCGAAACTGGTGTTGTGTCATTTTGTAGTGTTTTCATTAAGTTAATGTGTGTGTTGGTACAAATACTTTACACCTAGCACTCTGAAGTTAAGCCTACTGCTCTGCCAAGCTACCAAGCGGGTAAGTAAGGGGTAGCTGAGGGTGATTCTCTTTTACCCTGACTAGAGTGAGGGTCCTTGCTTGAACAGGGGGTAACCTGACTGTCAACCAAAGACACCATTTCTAACATTGTTGAGCAGCGATGGGATTGGACTTATATTTGTACTCGACATACAGTGATTAAGTCTACACTACTGTTTTGAGTTCAGACCACTACGTGACCACATACTACTTGTCTTGGGATTTTTCTTTTTGCTCTCTGATGTCCTCCTGGATATATTGTGGATATCTTGGGACTCTGGATTTTGGTTGTGAAGCCTTTGCAGAATGGAAGTCAACTTCTGACACCTATTTATCTATCAAAAGTGGCAGCTTAAAGCATTCTGCATGAATAGGGGACTGACTGTGAATAAGAAATCCATAAAGAAGGATCTTGAGTCAGCCCTGTTTCTGTATGAGTTGAAACGTTGTCAGGCAACACCACCGGATGAGTCTGAGGAGGAGGACTACTCTGAGGAGGAGGGCAGTGGCCCTGAGGAGGGAACAGAAAGAGATGATTGGCTCCTAGCTCGAATCCAGAGCCTGCAAGAGCTAGATGCAGAGCTTGAGAGGGCTGAGGAGAAAAGAGTCTTAGCCCTGAAAATAGAAAGGTTGGCAGGTCAAGAGCTGAGCTGTGATGAGCTGAAGCCATGAGGGCTGAGTCCAGTTCAGATGGTGGCACCAAAAATCTTGTATCCAGTACTGCCGAAGAAGTGCACACTCTCAGAGATGTGGTGCCCTACTTGAAGGAGGGAGTTAACACACACCAGGAGGTTCAGGGGTATGAGGTAGCTCCAGTGATGCACAGGGTCTCTGAGGTAGATTGGGGAACTGTCATGGGGAGTCATATTCCCACTGGTAGGAGGGACACTCTATTGACTCTAGGTGAGAGTGGCCGGGAGAGGGGTTCCCCCTAGGTAGAAGTCCTAGTTATGGTGTGTGAAGACATCCCAGAAGAGTGTGGGTTGAGTGTCAGGAACAGTCAGGTACTGTCTCACCATTCTTAGGAGGGTGATGTGGGGTATCTTTTCAAAGCTGAGTCACTGGATGGTTGGGTGAAGGGTACTTTGGTTAATTCATATTAGGGGCTGAGTGATGTAATTGCTGGAGAGCATATGGCAACAGCCACATCTCCGCACACCTGAGACACCTGCATTGGCTCCCAGTCAGCAAAAGGATCACCTTCCGTCTTCTCACCCACGCACACAAAGCCCTCCACAACAAGGGACCGGAATACCTCAACAGACGCCTCAGCTTCTACGTCCCCACCCGCCCCCTCCGCTCCGCTGGCCTCGCACTTGCTGCCGTCCCTCGCACCCGCCGATCCACGGCGGGTGGGAGATCTTTCTCCTTCCTGGCGGCCAAGACCTGGAACTCCCTCCCCACCAGCCTCAGGACCACCCAGGACCACTCCGCTTTCCGGAGACTCCTAAAGACTTGGCTGTTCGAGCAGCGATAACCCCCCCTTTCCCCCCTAGCGCCTTGAGACCCGCACGGGTGAGTAGCGCGCTTTATAAATGTTAATGATTTGATTTGATCTAGTCCTTATTTTCCAGAGCTATGCCAATACCAGGTGGAGTGTGAGGTCTCTGAACTCAGGGAACTTGCACTGGAGGCAGACCTCTGGGTGAGTACAAGAGAGTCTGAAGAGGCATTTGGGGGTGCTCCTGAGGGGAGTGGTCTAGGTATTTCCCAACCAGGTGAGGTAGGGAAGGATTGTAGTGTCCCAGGTAGGTCCAAGTGTAATGAGATGGGTGAGGGACCCCATGTCCAGTCTCAGAGGAGAGGGAATGGGGATGGGCTGAGGCCCAAGGTGCCTGAGATCTAGTCCCAGGTCCTGGAGGGGTCCATGAGGGAACACCAGGAGGGGAGTCTAGCCTGTACCATAGGGCCATCTTCTGAGGGAGACCCCACAGTGTCAGAAAAACTTGGGGGGGCGACTGTAGCCAGCATCCCACCAGTTCTGGTGTCTGACAGTACCACTCCTAATGAAGGGGTGCAGAAGTCCAGTCAGAGGTTTGAGAGGGGGTTGCGGACCCCAGTGGAGAACCTGGAGGGTCAGGGGTCAGCTCTGAGAGCACAGCACCCCAGGAATGACCTTGGTGAGACCATTTCTGGGTTAGGGGGAATCCAGACTCTGCCAGATGGGCAGGGGTCAGGAGACCTGCGCCAGCCAGACTCTTGTGTGGCCCTTGGGGACGGTGTGTTCCTTGTGGGGGGTAGATATGCCCACCAAGGAAGTCCTGGTCTGCCAGGAAATGGTTCAATCGCAGGATAGTGACTCTGGGTTGAATGGTCAGGTTCAGAGTGTAAACTCTGACCTGATGGGGAGTAGGTGTACTCCCAAGGAAGTCCTGGTGCGCCAGGCAGTGGTTCAACCGCAGGGTGTTGACTCTGGGTGGATGACCAGGTTCAGAGGGTAACGTCTGACCTGGTAGGGGGTAGGTGTGCCCCCCAGGAAGTCCTGGGTTGCCAGGCAGTGGTCCAGTCTGAGGGTATAGACCCTGGACTGGAGGTTCAGGTGCAGGGGGTAAACCCTGGCCTGAAGGGGAAGGGGGGGTTTGCCCGATCACCCACACTGGTGTTATCTCAAGGGATGCTCTCCCTGAGGGGGGTGCAGAACCCTGAGAGTAGGGGCAGAAAAGAGAGAGGCTCACCCCTGACCCCAGTGCAATCTAAGGGTACATACCCTGGAATGGAAGGCCAGGTTCAGGGTGTTCCCCCTGACCTGGAGGAAGGGGCTACTGATAACAGTGCCCCTACCATGTTGTCTTCTGGGGAGGGGGCGTTCCTAGTTGGGGAGTGCGGGACCCCAGAATAAAGGGCAAGGGGAGGGAAGCCTCACCTCTGGCCCTGGTCCAACCTGAAGGTACAGACCCCAGGTTGGAAGACCAGTTGCAGGTTAACCTCCCTGCACTGGTGGAAGAATTGTGCAGGACTGCTTCTACAAGCACCCTGACAATTTTGAACTCTGGGGGTGCTGCTCCAGGAGGGAGGGTACAGAGCCCCAGAGGGGAGGACCAGGGTCAGGCTGTCATCCCTGACCTGGTGGAAGGGAGAGTGGTCAAAGGGTGACAGGCACCTGGGGCTACCACCCCCCACTCTCCAAAGTCACAGTGGTTGGAAAGGCCTGAGGTCAGGCTCTCATCCCTGACAGCTGTCAGTGGCCACTGTGGCTTGCTGTCCTGGTGGACAGAGTTGCCACGGGAGGCAATAGTCACACCCCGGGGGTGGAGTGGGCAACACCACTGTGTAGGCCCTGGTGGTACTATCTGCCCATTGGGATACATCTGTGAGCAAAGTAAAGTTAGGTGCTGCACAGATGGTGTCTACAGATGTGGAGAAGGGTTCCCCATTGGTTAGCTTAGTGGGCCCTCAGAGTATGGACAGAGGGATCCAACTGGAGTCAGGAAGGCATAGAACTGGAACATGCCCCTGCTGTTGTGGGCCTGGGTCCCTGTTCTATCGCCCCAATCAGGGAAGTACATCAAGGTATTGATTGTTCTCTCCTGGCTTTAGGCTGGTGGGGGTCATGTTGGACGTTTTTGCTTATGCAGGGTCATCCCAATCTTTTTGCCTCCTGCCTCCTATTTTTTCTGACCTGTTGCTGTTGGCTTTTGAACTCAGAGCACTTTACCACTGCTAACCAGTGCTAAAGTGCATATGATCTCTGTGTAAACTGTGTGGTTGATTGGTTTATCCAGGATTGGCATACTTGATTTATTAGTAAGTCCCTAGTACAGTGCACTAGAGGTGCCCAGGGCCTGTAAATCAAATGCTACTAGTGGACCTGCAGCACTGGTTGTGCCACCCACATAAGTAGCTCTTTAATCATGTCTCAGACCTGACACTGTAGTGTCTGTGTGTGCAGTTTTAACTGTAAATTCGACTTGGCAAGTGTACCCACTTGCCAGGCCTAAACCTTCCCCTTTTTTACCTGTAAGGCACCCCTAAGGTAGGCCTTAGGTAGCCCCAAAGGCAGGGCGCAGTGTATGGTTAAGGTAGGACATATAGTAATGTGTTTTATATGTCCTGACAGTGAAATATTGCTAAATTAGTTATTCACTGTTGCGAGGCCTGTCCCTCTCATAGGTTAACATGGGGGCTACTTTTGAATCTGATTAAAGTGTAGATTCCCTTTGGGAGCAGATGGACATGTGGAGTTTGGGGTCTCTGAGCTCACAGTTTAAAAATACATCTTTTAGTAAAGTTGATTTTAAGATTGTGTGTTTGAAAATGCCACTTTTAGAAAGTGAGCATTTTCTTGCTTATACCATTTCTGTGACTCTGCCTGTTTGTGGATTCCCTGTCTGGGTCAGTTTGACAGTTGGGCTGGTAGCACCTCACACTAGACAGTGACACAAAGGGAGCTAGGGTGTACTCTGCATTTCCTGATGAGCCATCTGTACTAGGAGAGCGAGGAGGAGTGGTCACTTACCCCTGAAAGGGCGGTGCCTGTCCTCACACAATGCATTCTCCAACCCCCTGGTGAGTGTCTGGGGCCTATCCTGGGCAAGGCAGAATTTCACATTCAAAAGAGACTTTACTTTAAAGTAGGCCTACTTCAAAGGATAAATTGGGTATAAGAAGGGCACCCAAAACCACAGGCTTTAGGAACACTTCTGGAAACAAGAGGAATCTGTGTCTGGAGAAGAGCTGAAGAGCTGAGGAAGAAGAGCTGCCCTGCCTGTGACTGTGCTTTGTGGAGATATCCTGCAGTTGCTGCTTCTGCCAGAGTAAGAGGGCAAAGACTGGACTTTGTGTGCCTTCCATCTTGAGAAGAACTCTCCAAGGGCTTGATTTAGAGCTTGCCTCCTCTTGTTTGAAATCTCAGGGACAGCAAAGACTTCTCTCTGCCAGCACCTGGAGTCTCTGGAGAGACTCCTACTCTGCCCTGTGGTGCCCATCCACTTCCTGGGACCCTGAAAGGAGAAACTGGCAGCCTAGGAGGAGGAAATCCACGCACAGAGCGCCGTGCGGGGTAAAGATCGATGCAACTCCGATCTGTGGCTGAAGAAACAACGAGCCGCCAGATCCACGGCCGAAAATCGCCACTCTCCAGAAACGCGACCGAAGAATCGACACACAGACCTAGAGAAACAAAGCGCAGCATCGTTGACTGAGGCTGGGGGATCGCAACCCGCGCTGCGTGGTTTTTAAATCATCGTGCGGCTGGATTTCCCACGCAGCACCGCTAATCGTGTAAAAACAGTGCTAATATTTAAGTAGCACATAAACTATAATAAAACCATGATACAAAACATCAAAATGTGCAACCTAATTTTATATGAAAATAGTCTAAAATTGAAGGAGTCACCATTAAAAGAAGTAATCATTAAAATGAGTCTAAAAAAGAGTAATAATTGAAAGGTGTCCAAAATAATAAAAATGGGTACCGGAATTAGGAGATTCATTTTTTAAGAAACATGTCTAAAAAGTGCATATAGGAAAATGTGGCTGTAAAAGTCAATGTTAATACAGGTGCATTACAAAATGCAACAAACAAAGGCTACTTCACCAAAAGCAAGGCA
This sequence comes from Pleurodeles waltl, assembly GCF_031143425.1. Taxonomy (NCBI): domain Eukaryota; kingdom Metazoa; phylum Chordata; class Amphibia; order Caudata; family Salamandridae; genus Pleurodeles; species Pleurodeles waltl. The sequence goes on along the minus strand of NC_090450.1, from coordinate 82,473,766 downwards.
ACATTTCCTACAAACTGTTCTGCCGTACAGAAGTTGTAAGGCCAGAAGCAGAGTTATTTACTTTCTAGACGTGAAAACTCCATTTATTTTAAACTTCTTGAGTGGCTGAATAACTTCATTTCGGTCACACCTTGGCTCCAACACAGCTTGGGAGGCATTCTAGGGTCCAGGAGTAAAGTTCAGAGGTGAGTGTCAGTGTAGTCACTCTAAACTATTTTAAACTGGTACTTACCATCGATGAGGAGCCATCTTCAGGCTTTTCAATCACTAAGTATACAGGAGGACAGTTCAACTGACCCTTACGAACAGCTTCTGAGTGCCAAGAAATGCTTGGGAGTCATACAAAGGGGCAGAATATAACCACACATCGCCCACTCCCTGGCACTGACCACGAGCTGAACACAGGCAGAGGACTATGACAGAAACTGGGGGAGGCAGCCAGGTAAGCGGCTGAGGAGCTGATCATTTTAGACATCCGCCCGATACAGAAATACTGAAAAGAAACGCTAGTTATAGCACACACCTATATGGCAATCACTTAACTTTTCTACTAGTTGAGTGCTAATGCCTGCTCACTGCTGGTAAGGAACTGATGTACGTAACACGGGTAGCAAAATACAGGATGCAATTCGCAGCAAATCATTTTTGTTTGGTGTGGTATTTTGCAAACCAACCTATTTACTAATAGGTTGGTTCATAAAATACAGATTCGTAGTGGGTCACAATTCGATCTATATCATCAATATGAATGAGGTCGGCCACAAATTGCAACCCAGTACGATTTGTTGCCATCAAGGGGATGGTGGCATACAGGGGTCAGCAGAGCACCATGCCTGTGATTGCTTTGAAATAAAGCAATTAAAAACGCCTTTCCCTTTAAGGAGAACAGGATGCATTTAAAACAAGGCAGTGGTCCATAGAACCATTGCCTATTCTTGAAAATGTTTTTGTCAACATTCACAAAGGGGCAGGAGTACCATGAAACCCATTCCCATCTGTGAATGGGTTTTCACTACCTTTCAGTAGTCAGTCAAATATTAATATTTTGTCATCAGATTTCAGTCGCAAAACATCAATAAATCCCAAGGCAAATCGGTATTTGGAAGGGATACTCAAAACACGCCTCTTCCTAATACTGATATGGTATGGGGTCTCAATGCTAAATTGCAATCTGATGACGTGTTATAAGTGCAATTTGGGTTTGATACTTACCAAAAGGCAATTTTACAGTCTCAAAGGGTTAGATTTTGTGCCTCTGACTAGATAATGCGCTACTGCATCTGCCCCTAATATCCGAGGAGGCTAGGGAAGTAGGGGCCACATGTGTGAAGCTTTTTGCACGTTGCAAACAGGGAATTTTGCTGTTTGCTACGTGCAAAAAGCAAATCGCAATGCACAAACCCCATTTTGCGATTCGGTAACCTGGTTACCGAATCGCAAAACGGGTTTGCGAGTCGCAATTAGGAAGCGGTGTTCCCTTCCTAATTTCGAGTTGCAGTGCAATGCAGGATTGGTTTGTGACTACGAACGTGGTTGCATACCAATCACATTTTGCACCCTTCTGCATTACAAAAAAAAATGCTTTATTAAAAATCAGTCACAGACCTGGTGGTCTGCTGCCCGCAGCAGGCCACCATCCCTGTGAGGGCCGCCATTCGCAAGGGGGTCGCAAATTGCGACCCACCTCATGATTATTCATGAGGTGGGCATTTGCGACCCGACACCATCCACCATTCAGAATTGCGACTCGCAAATTACAAGTCGCTCTGACTCGCAATTTGCGGTCGCACTTCTAAATGTTGCTACATCTGGCCCTAGAAGAGGACATTCTGGGTGTGTGCTCTGCAATACAAAGCACAGTGTTAAACCATAGTAATACACCTAACTATACTGTTTTCACAAATTGGGAGTGCTTTTAGGTTCCAATTCACATACCATAGTCTTTCCTCTAACTTTCCCTTGCTCTATTCAAGTTACCTTAAGGATTTAAGAATGCAGAATTGAACTCTTGTATTCAATGAATATGGTTTTATAGGGAAAATTGTATAGAAAAACATGTAAGTAAAAAATGCAAGTAAATCAGTCTAAAAATGTGAAGAATCAGTGATCACACGAAAAGTAATAACTTCTAAAGTCTTCCAGTTCATATCCATTCCTGCACCGATTTATCCACAATTTAAACACCAGTTCGAACCACACTGGAACTGACTCACAAATTAATTTATGAGTACGGGAAGCAGTACTACACGAGTACTCTTAGATACTTTTATGTGCAATCGTGGCTAGTCAAGAAACGTCCAACTACTTATTAGTAAAAGTGCAAGGAGGGCACAGCCCTTTCTTTTTTCTATTAATAGTCCCTTTTACATCCCCATTTTATATTTTGGGACCAATTCACAAAGGAATGTCAATCTACATAAAAGAGCAGTGCAGGAGTACAACTTCATGAACCTTAAAATGATTTTGTAAAGAGACTTCAATTTTTCTAATTAATGTAAAAAGTAAATGGCACCTAGAGACAATATATAAGTGTACTAATTCAATAAAGCAACTATTCAGTCAATCATGTCTTCAGGAATAAACAGTAATTCAAATGTTCTGATCGTGATACAATCATAATTAAGTAGTTGAGGTGAAGAGATTTCCAGAGAAAGGAGCATTGGCAATGAAGCATTTGCCGTTGCGTACATTTGTCGGTGGAAATAACAGGTAGGTTCAGGGAGGTCAAGTTTCAAGTAAATTATATTTATTTCATGCCTTAGTTAATTAAAACCGTACATGAATAGCAACACTTCAAAAAACACAATGTAAAAAAGAAAAAAGGAAAAATTTAAATTGACATATCTATTACACTAAATAAAATACTTATAAGAGCAAATAAAAACTACAGCAGTGTGTCATGCAATCAAGGTTTATAGTGCATTATAAGCAAAAGTCTTAACAAGGTGAGGGGGTAATGCATTTTTTGCAAGCAGATGTTGACATGCAGCATTGCAGTTCTTGATAAATGGCAAAACGAGTACTAAGGAGCTGGTAATGCCCCTAGGGCCGAATTTAGATCCTTTCAATTGTTTAACATGCTAACAGTTCATGCAAATAGGTTTACTAGTTAGTTAAAACCAATAATAGACATAAATCAATAATCTTAAAATCTGGTTTGAAAGCTAAATGCCACCCTACCTGAGCACACAGCTGAGAGTGGAAAGTGCAGTGTGTTATGAGTGGGTGTTCAGTGCAAAATTCCCCATAATTAAGTAACCAATATCACTGTATATAGACCTAGGGTGGAATTACTTTGTTACAAAAGCCTCCCCCTTCCATGGTCTTCTGAGAGCTTAAGCTGTAAGCAAGCACTGTTACCTAGATCAGATCTGTCTAGATGATCAAAGTGGTGAGTGCAAACAAATGTGAGGAGCAGCGTGCCAGAAAAACCTAAGGATGAGCTAATAGGGACCATGTGGAACCAAAGCAAGTGGGGCAGGGCTTATGCTTCAATAATGATCAGAGAGAGGTGTTCAAGTGTTCTCTGTTACCCACTAGATGACCAAGTGATTGACTGCTCCTTGCGAGCCCTTGTCAGTCATTGTCTTGCAGTGCCATCAGCTTCAATTCAACCTTGATAAGATATCTCACGAAACAGCAGTTTAGTTGAGTGTCCCTAGGAATGAAACATGACAGAGGGGGTTATTACAACTTTGGAGGAGGAGTTAATCCGTCCCAAAAGTGACGGTAAAGTGAAGGATATACCACCAGCCGTATTACGAGTCCATTATATCCTATGGAACTCGTAATACGGGTGGTGGTATATCTGTCACTTTTCCGTCACTTTTGGGACAGATTAACACCTCCTCCAAAGTTGTAATAACCGCCAGAATCACCAGTCTGCAGGCCCGATTCCTCTTTGATTGCAGAGTGGCCGTAACATTGCTTTTCTCTCCATCTGGCCCTTAGTTCCTTTCAAATGCATAGTAGGTGGACCAAAGCTTCTTTGCCCTTTCCTCACAGCTGACAGTCTATTGCATATGGTTTGCATTCCCATGGAGCTAGATGTGAAAGTAAAGTTAAAATGCCCAATCAATATCTCAAAAATCTTTCCTTTAGTACTTTGGAGAAATCTATGTAAAGATAGGGTTGTGGTTCAGCTTTATGAAAGCCTTACAATACGACCGAGCCATGGGCTCTATTAGCAACTGCTGTCTTATCCTTTAACAAGGACACCGTTTGATGGTTTAACTTACTGCCTTTTCAAAGCTGATGTATGTTGCCGATGTCACACAAAGGCCATGTAAGCCAAGCTGTGTTAAGGAGTCGTTGAGGTAAGTTTGAGCGAGGAGCCACTTCTAGTTGCCAAGTTCACCCATAGATGAAAATGTAATGAACTGAAGCAGATGTTGTTTATTTTAAACCAGAAATTGATGTACCCACCTCTTCTGGCAAAGGACTGTCTCTGACGGCCAAACTCCAGCCTTATCTGTGCAGGAGAGATATATTTGGGGATGCAAAAGATTGTTCTATAGTCCCTGGAACCTGGAGACAACCCCTCAAGCATTGGTGCGTCACTTCCTGGTAGACCCACACTGCCCAAACTTATTAACGGGATCAGTTTTGCCTGAATTACTCATAGCAGTGGGGCTAAATTGGGGCCAGACACTTTCCGTTTTAGATTATTTCAAGACAGTGCAAAAGCACAGTGATTTGAAAGTTCCTTTGTTGACAACAATGAAGCCCAGATAGTTATAGGAAGACACTGTCTCAAGAGGCTGGGAAAATACACCATCTTAGGATTCTCCTTTTTCAGGCTATTTACTGATATTGCTTTCATTTTATCAAAATAGATTTTTAAGCTATTTGTGATTGAATAAATGTGGGTGGCATTAAGAAAACACTGCAGACCCACCAGAGGCTGGCTTATTAGCACCAGGTCATCTTCCTAGAGAAGATATCTAGGATGTTTGGCTTCAGAGCGTGAGAGCTGCAGCAGTCCAAATTTTCCATTAAGCCATCAAGAAAAAGATTGAATAGCATAGATGAAAGGACACAGCCCTTCTTCAAGGCTGTGGAAGTTGGTATAAGTCTTGAGAGATGTGTTCCAGACCCCAGCTTAACTTGCACCCAGGTGTCTGTATGTAGTGTGATAAGGAGACTCAGCAGATTTGGTGGAATTTTCCACGCTGCCAGTTTCCTCCATAGCATGCCATGATCAGTGTGGTCAAAATCAGCCCGAAAATCGATAAAGCAGAGATAGATGGGAGACTAAGCCCCTACAGCTCCATCTATCAGCAGGGACAGGGCCATAATATTGGTAATAGTCCCCACTTTCTTGCTAAAGCTGGTCTGATTTATCAGGAGGATGTTATTGGTCGAAGCCCAGGCTGATTAATCCTCCAAAATAATACAAACAAAATATTTGGCCGCATTGTCGATCAATGCCAAAAGCCGGTAATTTTTTGCACTGTTCTTATCACCTTTTTTGTGGATAGGGGAGATGATGGACCCTCTCCATGCTGCTGGAATAACTGCGCCTTCTGCAGTCTGTCAGAATACTGGCTCCAGCTTCTCTGACCAGTAGCTGACATCTTGCTTGAACAATGCTGGATGTACCCTACTAGGGCCCGGGACCCCCTCCTGTCTCCTCTTACTGATCTTCTGGATTGGGCGTCTTGTTACTGAACCAGTGCCTGAAGGAAAACCCTGGCGTGACCATCAATCAGCAGCTCTCTTTTCCTTATCCTGTTCTATTGTACTGTTAGTGGAATCTGGTTGACTGACATTCCGTCCCCACAAAGCTTTGCCCCTCCTCGTAGGAGTTGAAGTGCACCTGTAGAAATTTTGCCAGGCAGCTTCCGTAAGGTGTGAATTAACCCCTAGATGAGTAGGGTGTTGGAAAAAGTTTACTTTCCTCCATAATGGTGTGTGGTCATTCCCTTTAATATCACAGAGGAGCTGTGCCCAGAGTGTTTCTTCTCATTCTCTTTTAAATGTCCAAATTACCTTTTTTAGTGCAGCCTTTTCTTGTCTGAGATTTTGTTGCGGATCGAGACTGCTTGGGTGCCAGCATCATTTCCTGATGGTTTAGTTTATGAGACTCTTGTTTATTTTATTTGCTTTTGTTTCAAGAGAGTGAAGTGGCTCCTACCTTGCTGTTGCGTACAGGACCCTTTCACAATTGCAGCAAATGTTTCTCCCAGTGCCTTGGTGAAAGCCTCCCAAGCAGCTGACAGCTTTGAGTTCTCAGCTTGCGGCCCTTGCAGAATTCCCCTGGCAGAGGCCAGCAGGGTGTCTATGGACAAGATGCTATATTTGATTCTTTTATTGTTAATGCTGCATGCTGAGCGTTGAATTTCAGACAAGATACAGAGAGTTACCGGCCTTGTGTTAAGCTTAAACACATGCAGGAGATGGTCACTAGATTACTCTGCTGCCAACTGATACGAGAGAACTTGATGAAACAATGCTAAGGTGGTAAAAGTGTAATCTAGAGTTGAAAAGGCCCTTGTGAAATGAAACATTGGTGCAGGTGAGCTGTCCTTTGAAAAGAGCCCATTTAGGGTGCAGAGGCCAAGAGACTCAACAGTAGCTTTCCTGATTTGGTTAGTTTGCCCGTTGTGTTCTTCCCTTGTTGGGGGATTTCCCATTGTGAAGATTGGACCACTATGAATTTGACATCTGTTGTACCTAACCGATGTAGATTAAAGTCCCCAGAGAAGATAAAGTTGATGTCTTGTTCTTCGCCCATCAGCCATTTACTTTCACTGACCAACAGCAAGGAACCCTTTACTCTGTCTTTGGATTGTGGGTAAACATTTACAATCACTAACCTTAAGTCTTCTCCTTGGCATCGCATCGCTGCTCTAACGGCTTTCACCTCAATGTCTTTCACTGATTTCTCTTCCAGCTCCTTGGCTTCACTAATGCTTGTTATAGAGGTATAAATTGACAAGCTGCACTTAGAGGGCCGAGATGTGATGTTTTGTGAAGCCCTCCATATGAAATGGCTGATCCAACCATGTTTCCTGAAGAAGAATGATGTAAAACAATAGTAGAAAAACTAGAACTTGTGTGTTGGATGTTTTATTTCCTAGTCCATTGATATTCCAGGAACAGATGCGTATGGAGCTTCACTTATGTTCCCAATTTCCTAGAGCAAGAGGACTTGTCGTATTCTTTGGTCTCATTGTGGAAGCTGAGCCTTGTCATGGAGAGTTAGTTTCTCCATTTATTACACAAGATATCCAGTTCCAGCCTTCTGTGACAAGTATGTGTGTGTTTGGGCCGATTTGAAGATTTTGCCTTGCTCTTCTTGCCGGTGATGTGCTCTGAGCCCCCTTAAGGACTGAGTAGGTAGTTTTAGGGATGTGCAGTCCGTGACTATGATGGGAGGTCAAGTGTAGCAGTCATGTTGGCTGTTACTATTTTGCTGAATTTGGGCCCTCCCATATAGGGCCACTACTGTTCTTACTGATACGTGAAAGGTTTATATATCAAAAGTGATGTGCTCAGTAGAGCGCATATTCATGATGAGATGGGCAGCTTCAAATTGATTAGTTTGCAAACTGTTGATGCTTTTGGCTAGTAGACTATTTTAGATTGCATTGCAGTAATCCATTGTAGAAATTACCACCTCACAGGTGAGTGTGATGCAGGTCATTGAATCAATAGCACTAGGATACTACAGATTATGCATAAGTGAAAATAATCATTTCTTATTTTACTAGAATTTTATAAACAACAAGAGAGAAGGAAACTTAGTATAGAAAGAGAAATGTAGATAAGATTGGCACAGGAGTGGTACATTGGTGTGGGAGTACATATAACGGTCAAAAGGAATATGATACCTAAAAAACAACAAATACAAAAACTACAAGATAATGAAAAATAAAGCAAAATGCTATTTGAGTAAGCACAGTAAACCTGGTACATCATGTTAATAGTGAAAAACTAAAGATGGATGGCAAATAACATTTGTGTAAAACCATTCAGCAGGAAAGGAGAGTAAGTATTACATTGCAACTTGCTTAGAACACACACAAGTCAAAAGATCGAAGCATGAGTACCAACCTGCCAGAAAAGATGGGACAGAGAATAAAGGGAGAAAAGAGGAGAAAGAAGAAAATAGATACTAAATAAGTCTATTAGTCCTGGGGCGGAAACCAGAAAAAACAAATTTGCGATATATCACCTCTCTTTGGTTAAACAAGGGTGTGGGTTCTGTGTAAAGGTGTCCAGTGTTTTTCATATTTTGTGTGAAGCCTAAGGATTACATTTGAGTTGCATCTGAGATGAATGTGTGCTTCTGAGGTGCATTACCAAGGTCCACCATATATTAAATGTGATATAATTAGCATTTTTCCAATCGGGAAGGACAAGCTTGACTGCAAACGTCAATAATAGATTTAGGAGCACTAAATTATTATCAGAGAGAAAGAAAGTGGTTTCTTGGCTGCATGCGGGCCAAGAATAATTGTGGGGAAGTCTAATGTAGTAGTAGTAGTCAGAAAGATGTCACTCAACTGGTTATCAATTTTTAGCAATTTGGGCACAGTAACAGCAACCTGCAACCAAAGAAATATGTTCAGGGTCACCACATAGTGACTGACAAGACCAGCATGTGTCTGACTTACTATAATTCAATTTAAATAATATATTTGTGGTTCAATACAGAATATGTAGCATTAATATGTTAGACTGACCTGATGAGGGAATATGTTCATTCTGTAGAGAATGAGTGATGATCTTTCCTGACATCTCCAGAGCAGCGGATGCTGGTCTCTCTATGTTTGGAAGTTTTTGGACCATTTGGACTGAATAAAAGGGGGAGGGTTTAGGTAGTGGAATGCAGTGCAGCATACAATTTAGAAGTAGAGTGTCCTGTGGATAGAAATTGAACAAGAAAAGTTATCAAGGCTGGTGGCTCAAGAGGGCCTAATTAGGAGATATTCCCTTTAATTGATATATTTGCATAAAGGTCCATCGCCACTATTCTCAAATCTGATCATGACCTGCCTTTCAATGGCAAATAATTTACGGAGTTTCTTGTTCAACTCAATGTCATGCATCAAAAGAGTGCACTTCTCTGGTCCCAAGCCAGTGGTGTTTTTGAACGATTTATGGGTACCCTCAAAGGAGTAATGCAGCGATAATCGATGAAGGGAATCGATCTACATCAAGCCATGTGTCCAGCCTTTCGTGGCTATCTATCAACTCCTCACTCCACAGCAAGCATAAGCTCTGCCACCTTGCTATTTGAAAGAGCCACCGGAACCAAGCTCCCACTTTGGACATCGGACAGTTCGATGAATGCCAACAAGGCATGTGTCATGGATGCTTCACAACAGTGCAAAATTAAGACATATGCCAATGCGCCCAGGAAAGATTCTTTAAGAAAGCAGACTGGGTACTCATCAAACAGAAGCAGAAAACAGACACTCCTTTTGCTGTCGTCTCTTTGAGGGTTGTGACATACAAATGACACACGGTGACAGCACATCATCCTGGAAAATCTATCTCACAGGACTCATCACATTTAAAACACCTACCTCAATGTGTGTTGGCTCCTGAGATCACAAGCAATGCGACCACGCCTGAATGGCCAGATCACACTTCTAAGCCTATGTCATCGATGCTTACTGACAGTGCATCTCAATTACCTCATACTACCCGATCTGGTAGACCAAGACGAGCACTTTGGTGACTCATTGAGGAAATATGATTCTAATGTTGTTTGTACGTTTTATTTATCAAAAGGGAAGATGTAGTGTATTTGATATTATGTGCACTGGCACCCTCTCTTTCCTGGGTGGACTCTTGACAGGAATTACGTAATCTGATGGGAGGTGTTAAGGTGTGGTTATGAAAGTTATGACGCAATGCATGCAGAGTGCAATAGGGTGTTGAGGAATTTAGGGCCAGATGTACGAAGCAGTTTCAAGTCGCAAATGGCGAATTGGCCCATTTGCGAATTGTAAAATGCTATTTGGGATGTACAAAGCCCAAACTGCGATTCAGTAACTTGGTACCGAATCGCAGTTTGGGTTTTGCGTATCAGTATTAGGAAGGGGCGTGACAAAGGCGCCCCTTCCTAATACCGAATCCAGATGGTATGTATGATCATTTTGTGACCACGAATGCGGTCGCAAAACAATCGCAGTTAGCACCAGTTTCAAACTTGTGCTAACCCATTCGCAAACAGGAAGGGGTCCCCATGGGACCCCTTCCCCTTTGTGAATCGTAGCGAGAATATTTTTTCAGAGCAGGCAGTGGTCCCACTGACCACTGCCTGCTCTGAAAAAATTAAAAGAAAACTTTTCATTTTTGATTTTGAAATGCATCTTGTTTTCCTTTAAGGAAATTTCTAAAAAATAAAAACTGCTTTATTCAAAAGCAGTCACAGACATGGTGGTCTGCTGGTGCAAATTGCGACCTACCCCATAAATATTCATGAGGTAGGTCATTTGCGACCCCATTGGGAATCGCAAACAGTGTCATTGACACCGTTGTACATCAGGTTTTGCGACTTGCAATTTGGAAGTCGCAAAACCTGATTTTTGTACATGCGGCTCCAGAGCACCCTGCACATAATTTGAATCGAGTTCCGGATGACAGGAGACAGTAGGTGCACCTTGAGGCACCATGAGTAATCTTCGCAGAAAACCATTTTCTGCTTTCTGAAGTCTAGAGCACACATGACACCCCCACATTAATGCCCCATAGGTATCAATTGAATGGCACTTAGATTTACACAGTTATCATCTCCCTCACTAGACTATGTCCTAAGTTGGATGTGAAGTGAAACATACAATCTACAAATCTATTTATTTGCTGCACCCTCCGCACCAACAGAGAATCCCAATTTAATTATGAGTCAAAGGGTAACCACAGGTAGCTAAAACTCTCCAATTTGGCTACAAGGACACCCGCTATAGAAAATGTCTTTAGTTTAGTTCTCTTTGGCCCACAAACCATTATTAAAGACTTTTGCTGATTGATCTTCAAATTTAAAGATGACAAAAATTCAGCAAAAGCATCCAGCGCTCTTCATAGGCTAATTGAAGCCCTACCTATGAGGTTGGCATTGTCTGCATATAGGAGGGTCAGAATAAATTGAGTTCCCATCCTCTGGAAGCCCAATTTCTTCTGTAACAGATGGCCTTCCAAGCCATTGATGTATTTAATGAACACGAACAGGGCTAAGGTACAACTCTGACGGACTCCTTGGTTACAATTATTAGATGGAGTTTTTTCCCCGCTGGAGCCAAAGCAGTTCTTAGCTAAGGTGTCCAAATGCAGGTGGCACAGAAGAGTAAGAAGGGGTTCTTCTACCCCCAGGTTTCCCAGAATAACCCAAAGTTTGGGTTGGTTAACAGTGTCAAAACTATATGACAAGTCCATGAAAGCTAGGTGTAACAAGTATTACATGGCCTTGGTGTACTTACAAATGACAAGGGAAAGTTTCAAGCAGACCAAACCCTTGTCTGAAACCATATTACACCTCACAGGGGATATTATTGGAAGTATCCCAAATATCTAATCTTGCTAACAGAACCCTTCCCAAGATCTTAAATGTGGAATCTAATAGTGATATTGGGCGGTGACGGACCGGATTGTTACTATCGCCCTTTTTGTAGATTGGCACTATAATGACTTCTTCCCATGTGGATATTGAGGGCCAGTGCGTGCAGCTTTTAAATCATTTATGAGCTATGGGGCACATAGGTCAATATTTTCTCTGAGCAGGTCTACAGGGATGCTGTCTGTCCCCGGAGCTTTCCTGCACTGGCTATGCTTGAAGACTACAGCAACATCCTTAACAGTGACAGAAGGACTGAACAGAAGAAACAAATCCATATCATTAGCAGAGTGTAGCCTGTTGTCCTGCTGATCAAAAGATCTGAATACTTGAATAAAATGGGCAACCCATGACACTGCCTGAATTAGACATTCTATATTAGAAGAAGGCCCTTCTTTGAATAATGGGCTACCTCCCAAAATAGCCTGGCATCCCTCAAAAGTTTGTAGATGTGCTTGTGTTTAAAGTGTTTATACGTTTACACTGGGTGGTTTCACCTTCAGTGTTTTTTGTCGGTAAAAATAGGTTTAAACCTAAACCAGGATAGCCTATGCATAGTTAATGAAGACCAAAGAAGCACTCTAAAACCTATACTTTTTTAAAGCTAAAATAAACGTGTGTCAGATGAAAACAAATAGTAGTTCATGTTTGGATAGACATGCATGGCAGCTAAATCACATTAAAACATGTTACCAGTCAATTTCATTTTTTGCAATGCTCATTGAAATGGAACTCACTATTGTATTAACAAAGGCTCTCTATGATAGATGTGGTTAAAGAAAAAGCATTTAGGCAACAGAAACAGCTTTGATAAACTGTACAAAACTGCTTGTTGTTGCATGTAAGTGGGACCGAAATATTCTTTAATTGCTAGGGCATAAGATCTTATTTCATAGGAGACCAAAGAATGAAATTAAAAAATGTAGATTGACCTTCTAACAGATGTTTAGTGCCAGCATATCACACTGGCAAAGGTTTCTAGTATATAAGAGTAAAATCCACAGATTTCAGATTGATGAGTATGTTTCCAATTTTGGGGTCGAGCGCGCAAGTGCTCTGGCCCCTGTTGTAACCTCTCTGTGGGCTTTTAACCACGCCCATCAGTTTGATTGGTTTGTGGGCTTGCCTTTTAAAATTCGCTTGATTTCATTAGTGAAAGGCATGCATACGTCATGCCTTTTACTGTGTTTAGTCCTCCTCAAGAGCACAGGTAAACTACTGAAAACATAAGATTCTCCGTGTTTTCCGCATGATTTCTGGACTACTTTTTCTTTTTATTTCCTATGCAGTGTGATCTTGCTGGGCAGTAGTCCTGCACTTTGCATGATATCGACCCTGTTACATGGATAATTGCACTTTTGACAGTTACATGCATAATTGCACTTTTCCCAATAAGTTTGACTGCGAGCGAAATTCTGTTTCCTTTTGTGTGTCTCCTTCATGATCAAGGCGGCTGTCGGCTCCCTTATGTGAAACTGTTTTACTTTTCATTTTCAGCTTATGTGGCAAGAAAAGTCCAGTTGGGAGTTTACAATGCTAATAGCTCTAACTCTAGCAAATTCGAGACCCATTGCATTGCAAATGCTTGTTGTAGTACCCCACCAATATTGAACTGGCCATATATAAGTCCGATAATGCCCTTTCTCAATGTCCATTTTCAAAGTTAACTTAAGTGCTTCTGTTAAACAGGGTTGCAGTTCTCCTGGTGATTAAGAGACCGAATGATTGGACTTGTAATTCAATTTTAAGAATACATTTACATTGTGGCCAAGATAAAGTTGATTCCAAAACATGACTTTTTTTGTAAAAGGTCTAGTAAAAGTGTTTAAAGAGACATCATAGCATAATTTGTTGTATATACAGGTGCCAAATTTAGAGTTTCCTAGTTCAGACCATATTTATGATCCTAATGAGTCAGACTCTGAGTTCTTCCTTCTCTGTCCCAAAGTTTAATGTGTGCTGCCTGATAAATTGTGTGCTTAATGAGATTAAATTCCAGACGTTTCTGAGCCTGCACAGTAGAAGATGGCAGAGCACAGAACCACCAAACAAGAATACATTGTGCTATTTCCAACTATTTGATCAGAGGAGCAGGGACACCTCGAAGCCATATAAGGAAGGCAAATACTTGCCTCTAATGATGACCACCGATGCCTCTACTGATGAACCAGATGTTATTCGACAGATTCAATAGGGCAAGCAGCGCAGCAAATTTGATCTCTGCTTGCCGTCCGGTGAAATTTCTGCAGGTGTTCAGTCATACAGCAAGATATGTATATAAATCGGCAAGTATGATTTGTTTGTTTTTCATGGTCCAGCTAGAGTATATTGTTTTTCTTTTGCCAATATAAAGGACAATACATTTATGATTCACTATTACGCAGATGTTAAAATAAGGTTCAAGTCCTGTGAGCGTATGTTGCAATCAAATGGAGATGTGGTCGAAAATGACAGTGTCATCTGTGTAGATTAGCATTGCTATTGGCCTTTTCGAGCACATGCGTTTGTATTATCCAGGGCTTTGGGAATGCTAGAGACAGAAGTTTTAAACAATTGAAAAGCTTCCTGTGATCGATGATGTTGAACGCAGTTCTAAAATCGATAGATCTAAAAGCTCAATAATGGAGCCTTTTTGTATTTTTTTGTTAAATTTGAGACATTCACGCTATCACTGGATCCAAAGTTTTCTGTAAAGCCTGTTTGGTGCCATGGGATGAGCTTCATCTCGTCTGGCCAGACTAGAAGGTCTCTCAAGGGCAGACTTGCTTTCTCTTTTGCCTCTGTGTCAAGCAGTGCGACCATTCTGTAGTTGCAGGACCCGTACGTGAGCCTTTTTATGCTCTGCCTTGACAGTGCAGCTGTTGACATACAATTGTGTGAGAATCACAAGAAGGGGGCTTTGGCTCTGCCCACCTGTTGGAAGCCACGAGTACATGTTTTGATTGAGCAGATGTTGTGTGAGTCCAAAAACAAAGTGCTTGCCCTCTACACAGCTGTAATCATTTTCTTTATTTTTCCAGGTGTCCGAGGATGAATTTTCAGGGGTACACACATGACATTGTAATGCTATCAGAGTGTCTTAGATAACAAGATAATTTATGGTGCATTTATCTGGCAGGAGCACAGTTGGGAGTAGAGCAGTCATCAACCTGCTTGAATTTTTGATCAGGCTAACAGTGCAACTATCACATGAGCTTATGCGAACAACAAAAAAGAGCTTTCAGAGCCCTACTGAGAGAGGGGCTTCCTGTGAGGCGCTGCAACACCTTTACGTGGCACGTGGCGCCGTTAAGATGACATGCTGTAGCCTTTAAGGCTACTCACCGCATCTCAAGGACTGCTTGTCGTCAGTTCTTCATTTTGGCCCTGTCACTCGGACGTGGCTTTTCTTTCTGCCGCGTTTCCGAGCGCTTGGCTCCATGTTGGGGTATTTTTTCTTGCTCTGTGTTCTGTTTTGGATTTTCTTGGTTTTTTCCTGAATTTTCTAACAAGTTACTTCGTTAACTCTGCTAATGTTCACACAATTTATACATGGATTTTACAGTTCACTTATCTATATGGACTCCTTCAGGAGCATTGTCTGGGCAAATTTAAAATCCTAGGAGAAATCAGAAAGTAAAAGTAATAAGTGGTGGAATGTTGAGTAACTGTGCTTCTAAGAAGTATTAGAAGTCTGTAAACAAATATTGGATTGTGAAAGCTTCTAAGAGATTACTAGAGGCTGTTGGAAAAGGGGTCCAAGAAAGAACCCTCACTGTAGTTAAGGTAAAGGAGAAACGCACCTGGTTAACCCCCACCCACCCCCTTGGTAGCTTGGCACGAGCAGGCAAGCCTAAAGTCAGAAGCAATGTGTAAAGTATTTGTTCCAACTCTCAGAGTAATACAGTGAAACACTACAAAATGGACACCACACCAGTTTATAATAATAGGTAAAATGTATCTTAATCAAACAAGACCAAAACGACAAAAAACCAACATACACAAGTCAAGATATGAATTTTTAAAAGAATAAGGGGCATATTTATACTCCATTTGCGCACAATTTGGGTCATTTTTTCACGCAAATTCAGCGCAAAACTAACTCCATATTTATATTTTGACGTTAGACACGACTAAAGTCAAAATATTGGAGTTTGCACCATTTTTTAGATGCGTGAACCCACCTTTCGCCAATGGCTTGCAAGGTATGCATTCTCATCTAAAAAATGGTGCTAAACCCATAGGCCCATATTCATCCCCCTGTGCTAAAATGATCCATGGGGGGGTGGAGGGGTTAAATAACGTAGCAGAGCCTGCTTTGCACCTTTATTTAATGCCTGGGTCAGACCAGGCATTAGGGGACCTGTGGACCCATTTCCATGGCTAAACACCATGGACTGGGTCCACAGGTGCCCTCCTCAAGCCCCAGTAACACTCCCACCATACCAGAGGAACTCTGGAGGATGGGGGACCCCATCCCAGGTAAGTAGGGTAAGTATAGGTAAGGTTTTTTTTTTAAAGTGCCATTGAAGGCCCAACTTGGGGCACCCTGCATGGCACAGGGTGCAGTGGCCATTCCCAGGGGACAGTGGTCCCCTGTGCTGGCCATGGAGGGTGGGCATGACTCATGTCTTTTCTTTTTTAAGTCAGGAGTCATGTGGTATGGATGGTCTTGCGTCAGAAAATGACACTATGCTGGTTAGAGGCATTTTGTTGCCTCTAACCAGCCTAGCGTCATTTTTTGGTGCAAAACACCCTTCTCCCATACCGCCACCCCCACCTGGTTCACATCATGTTTTTTTTAACGCTAGCTCACCCTTTGCACCAGCTTGCGCCATTGCATAAATATGGCACCTGGATGGCGCTCTGGAATGGCGCAAACCGGTGCCAAACGTTTTGATCCAAAATTGCATTAGTGCAGTTTTGCATCAAAAAGTATAAATATGCCCCTAAGAGTCTTAATTGTTAGAAAACAGTGAGAATGCATACTTTCTAAAAGTGGTATTTTCAAAAAACAACCTTCACCAAAAGATGTATTTTTAAATTGTGAGTTCAGAGACCCTAAACTCCATATTTCTATGGGACTCTGCACTTTAATAATATTTAGAGGCAGTCCCCATGTTAACCCATGGGAGAGATATGCCTTGCACAATGAAAACCAAATTTGCCAGTATTTCACTGTTAGGACATTTAAAACACATTAGTATATGTCCTACCTTAAACAAACACTGCTCCCTGCCCATGGGGCTACCTAGGGCCTACCTTAGGGGTGCCTTACATGTATGAAAAGGGAAGGTTTATGCCTGGCAAGTGGGTACACTTGCCAAGTCGAATTGGCATTTTAAAACTGCACACACAGACACTGCAGAGGCAGGTCTGAGCCATATTTACAGGGCTACTCATGTGAGTGGCACAACCAGTGCTACAGGCCCATTAGTAGCATTTGATTTACAAGCTCTGGGCACTTCTAGTACACTGTACTAGGGACTTACTAGTGAATCAAATATGGCAGTCATGGAAAGTCAATTACACATACATTTTACGTAGGAGCACTTGCACTTTAGCACTGTATAGCAGTGGTAAAGTGCTCAGAGTACCAAAATCAGCAAAAACAGAGTCCAGTACACATCAACAACCTGGAAAACAGAGGCAAAAGGTTAGGGGAGACCATGCCAAGGATGCCAAGTCTAACAGAGGCTACAAGTACTAAACTATACAGGCACTCTTTGGAACTTTTAAAGTGTATTCATTATTGGTGTCAAGACATACCCTCTCAGAACATTTATCCTGACGTGTCATCTATTTTCAGGAAAAAGAGAAAACACTGATATTTCCTTTGACCATACTTATATTCAATTACATGAACCACATCTGGGTACGTGTATAAGAATCATATTTATATTATGACATTTGTTCTTATTTATTATTTAGCTTTTAATGTCTTAGTTACAGTTACGGTTCTTGCCAATCAGTATTCCAGGCTCAATTGCTTAAAGAAAGGGAGAAGGGACATGAGGGTAAGTGTCACTCACAACAGCCATATACCATAAGTTTGCTTGTTATATACTTGATCTAAAATTCTTCTCATTTATGTTTTGTAGAAAACAAGTCATCTATCAATCTGGTTCGCCTGGTCAAGTCCTGGTGGTATGTTTGGCCCTTCATCCCGTTGGTCCAGAATTGGCTTTTTTTAGCTTGCTTTTCCATTTCATCCTTGCAGAAAGATATATGTTTGATACTTCCCACTTTTTGGCACCCCAGAGTACAGGCTTTGGTTGGGCCGAATATGTTTGCTTCCACTAAACAGTCTGTGCGTATAGAACTTCTTTGCTTGTGGCAAAGTTTTTATTTGATGCATCAGGACTGAGTTTCCTATGGTGGCTAGCCAATGATCATGGTTGCAGGCTTTTTCTTATGAAATGTTATAAATATATTGAAGAATAACATTGTATTCTAAAGGCCATATCTAAATGTTTAAATTAGATACAATTAATAAAAACATGTTTATAAGTATAGAAACAATTTTTTAACTATTTTGACATTTTTGTGTATCACTAAAACATTTTCAGAAAATTATTTACAAAAAATGCCCCCTGCCTTGTTCCTCCACATGCCCTACATCCCGTTCGTAGAATTATGTCACAATCTGAAACATACAATAATAATAGCAAAAATATTTTAAAATTAAAAGAATTTACTAAACATCATTAAACAACAATGTACATTAAACAATACTAAATACAACAATATTTGTAACTAAGGTATTAAAATTACATTCTTACCTGTGATATTCTTCTATATGATGTTTCTGACATCACAGAATTATAGACACAATATGTGTACCCCACAATATTTTTGAGACAATATTATGGTGGAATAATGGTGCTTGGTAGCTTAAGAGAAAATATCTTGTATGAATACCTCACTGGAGTGCAATCTACTTTGTACCAAAAAGGGGAGCATTTTTTTCCATCTGATATCTATTGTTTGCCTTGCTATTTAAAATGGCAATATAGACAGGTAGATAGATTCTTTATTTGCATAGTTACTTAAAACCATTGCAATAAAATTGTATTCACCACTAAATACAACATCTGGTGATAGTACATTAAACCTTTAAAAGACCTGATCAGATTGTAAACTAATGTGAGATCTAATTTTCCATTGCGGCTGAGAGGGATTCTAAAACTAAAAACCATCTGTCACTTAATATACCCATTCAAGATAGCAACGGACAGTCAGTAGTAAAGGAAGCCAATGTCCTTGTCTTGTTTGAGTTTATTCTAACATGACTACATGTCTTAACAGCTCTATTTGCAACCGACAGAATACTGAATGAGGTGAAAGCACATGAAAAACACACTAACTAAATCAGGTTGCCATAACAGTGTTGTCATGCTGACCCCTGTTGTTTCTTAATTTCCAGATTTAAAAATGTTACCAGTCAACAGCTTAGCTGTAAGTCCCCTTAGGCCAAACAAGCCAACTCAGCTTTCTCATTGTTCGTATACCCCTTTTATTAAACTTCTTTTTAAAAAGTACTTTCCTTTCTGGTGCACGTTTTTCAAAGGTACACAGCAGGTGCTGAAGATCTTCTATGACAGTGGCACACAGGTGACAGGTAATGTTTGCAGGTCTCTCAGCCAATGGGCTGAATTTGGTGTGCAAGGTAATAACCCCAACCAATACCTTAGAAACTGCTCCTTAGTGTGCCTTGAGAAACCCAGGCTAAGGTACGCCCATGGTGCCAAGGTCGTGTAAGTGTTCAGTATCATCCAGACATGAACCATCCTTGAGAAGGTTGCTATGTCCTCCACTAAGGGCTGGGGCATATCTGACGTCCAGACTACTTTTTTAAAGATACTGTGTGAAATGTGTATCGCCCATAGATCAGTGAGCCCTGTCTTCCCCAGTGAGTCTTCTAGATAGGCTCTGGCCAGTGAGGCATTCTTCCGCTGGAGCTCCTGCCATAAGTGGTAGTTGAGAGAGTCTGGAGCAGCTCCCCTGATTTCACTCCAAACGTTTAAGTATGCACCTTATCTTGCCAGAAATTGTTTCAATAGACCAAACTTCAATCTAATTTGAGTGGGAAAGGTGTGTTTTGGGAGGCTGAAGATGATCCTATAGACTTTTCCGACTGAGCGATCTAAAGTTTGCAAGTTTCTTCCTCTTTGAATCTCACTCATTGGCAAGCATTATCTTCAATGAGCTAGCTTCCTGGCTATTTACATATATTATAATTTGGTGGTCTGAGAAAGTGAAAGCTAAATTCAAATTATGACATTTTGAAATAGGGACTCATTAGAACTGAGAGGCCTTCAGAAATGCTGTGCTCAGAAGGCATCAGAAACAGCAGATGGCTGTGGCACTGTAAAACCTAAGTCGCTCAATGGATGCTTGTAGAATTGTGACCTCCAATAAAGAGTTCTTTACATGCTTGTTACTGAGAATTGTACTGGAACCTGCAGGTACTCTTATTCCACCTGTACAATATCTTCCTTGGCAGATGTGGGGTGGGACCACTTTCATGCATGCTAGCTGATTCATCTAGAACAACCATTGGAGATAGAATTAAAAAGCTCTGACTCACAAGCTGGTGGCGGGAAACTATATCATGTCAATTGGTCTCCTTGAGAGGAAAGGATGACAAACTGAAGCCGGGCATATTGAAATACCAATTGATGAAGAAAATACCAATTGATGAAGAATTTTATTGAAATTTCCAACTTCGGCCACAGCTTTTGACAGACAATCATTCAGTCACAATTCTTCTTAGGCTATTTTACTATTTTGCAAATCTAATGAAAATAGGAAGAATGCACACATCATCACACAATGAAAACACAGGACATGAAGAGATGATCTGCAGTACGGAAATGGAATAATACGTAATTCAAATCTGCTGCCATGGTACCCTATATTTTCTATGAGGTTGATATACTAGATAATTACGTAATTGATTGTGCAAAACAACAGATACTCCACTGACTGAGATAGAGATATAACATTATAAGCTATTGTGAATAAGTATAAGAACCACCTCTCCCTACTTCCAGTCAACATTTGACATTGTAAATCCCAATGCTCAGCTTCCTTTGTCCTGTGGCCCCAGTTCAGGCCTGCCTTTGTAAGACTGAAATTCGTCATCCAGGGAATGGTGAGACATTTCCAAGCTCATACAATGATCCAGTCCTATTGCCCACTGTTCTAAGCACAGAGAGTTGCTGTCTCTCCAGGCCTTGGTGATGTCCCTTTTCGCTATTACCAGTCTCAACCACAACAGTGCAGTGCAATATCTGTCAGTGTCTATCTTCTCAGTAGTGTTTTTTGGAGGACAAACCTAGGATTCCGGGCAATGCTCAACCCAGCTCCTCCTCCCCCCAGAATACCCCGTACCAGAAAGGGGTCAGACTCTTGCATGTCCAGATCATATGGGAAAAGTCATCTTGATGAGCAACCCAGACAAGTTGGTGGGGTCACCACTACCTTTTCCATAGTCTCTCCAGAATGTAGTAGATTGTGTGTAAGCATTTCCAGAAAATGTAATTACTTGATTGTATGCCAACCACAAAATCTCAAACCTATGGAAACCTAGAAGAAAGTGTCTGTGATAAAAGGGAGAGTCAAAGGCTAACCAATGTAAGATGGAGAATTCGTTTTGTCAATCATATATTTTCAGGGGTTGAATGGAGACATTACACAAAATAAAAATGTCATGGTTTGAGAGAATGTTATTTCAAGGTACTAATACCTGGAAATGTAACCTGTGCAATAGAACTCATTAAATGAAAGAGAAGTAATATCCTTCTCTATTCTTTCAGATTGAAAGCAATAGTTGTCAATTAGTCAATTAACCAGTAGATTTGTAGAGTGCTTCTTGTCACCTGTGAAGGTATCCTTGTGCTGCTGTGGTTCAGTTGATTAGCCAAATAGCCAGGTCTTCAGGGATTTTCAGAACTCTGGAAGAGATTGGGAGGTCCAGAGATGAAAGGATAGCTTGTTCCATGTCTTCGCTGCTAGGTAGGAGAAGGAGTGACCTCCGCATCTGCTAAGTTGGATGAAGTGGGTGAGGGTTGGAGAAAGGGACGTGAAGCAGCGGTGTCTGGTGGGAGATGGAAGATCAGGTGGTCTTTCAAGTAAGCAGACCCGCAGTTGTGTAGGCCCTTGTATGTATTGGTCAGAGAGCGACTTACATTCCCTGAGGTAGGGGGAGATATGGATTAATCTAGGGAGATTTAGGACAAGGCTGGTTGTGGTGTTCTGCGAGGTCTGTAGTCACTGGAGAAGGTGAGCTGAGATTCCTGCATACACGGCATTACCGAAGTCTAGTCAGCTGGAGATGAGTACCTGGGTGATGGTGGGTCTTGAGCTTTGGGGTAGCCATTTGAATATCTTGAAGCATGTGGAGGATGAAGAAGCAGGGGGAAGAGACAAAGTTGAACTGAGTCATCCAGGTTAGCTTGTTTTCCAGAATGATGGCTAGGTTCCTAGCATGGTCAGCGAGGTTAGGACTAGGTCCTAGTTCTGAGGGTCACCAGGCTGCGTCTCACAGGGTGCTTTTGTTTTCAAAGATCAGTACCTCTGTCTTGTTCATGTTCAGCTTCAAGCCATTGTCCTTCATCCAGTTGGTGACATCCATCATGCAGTGGTGGAAGTAGGTCTTTGTGTTGGTGGTGTCTACAGAGAGGAAGAGGAGTTGTGTGTCGTCGATATGGTGTTGAGTCTGTGGGTTTTGTTGATGCTGGCCAGAAGTGTCATATAAGTGTTGAAGAGGGTTGGGCTAATAAGGAGCATTTAGTGGTTCTGAGGTACCATGTAGACTGCTTGCTGGACCTTCTGTGGGTGTTGTTGCCAATGGGAGTGATGCTGTCTGCATAGTTGGTGATCCAAATTTTGAAATTTCTGATGCTCTGGTCTAGGTTGTTGGTGATGCAGTGGGTGGATTTGAGGGCATTGATCCATGTGTCCTATGAGCCTTTGTCCCAGCTGCTCTGGGGGGCATTGGGCAGACTAGGGGCAGAGGTCTGTGAGCTGCTGCTGTTAAAGTGGACAACAGAATGGTCAGTCCAGGTAAGAGTGGGGTTTGGCTGTATCTGATGAAGTCACTGGAGGTGGAGATGAGGTCTAGCATGTGCCATGTAGCTTGCGGAGTGCGTGGTGTTGTGGATGAGTTGGGTGAGTCCGATGTTGTTCATGCTGACAAGGAGGTTGGTAGTGATGAAGTCATTGTGGTCATCAAGATGGAAGTTGAGGTCTCCGGGGAAAATGTAATTGTTGAAGTCTATGGTGAAGGAGACAATGAAGTCAGGAATGAAGTTGTAGAAGACTGGACGGGGTCCCGGAGGACAGAAGGTGAGGGTGCCCTTGATAGAGATTTGACTCTCTGTTTGGAGTCGGAAGTTGAGGTGTTCCATGGCTGAGGTGATATTGTCATTTAAGGTGGTGGATTGGATGGGTTCCTTGTGTACGATAGTGATCCCTCCGCCAGGCTTGTTGATGCGATTATGATGGGTCAATTAATCAATCAGTTTTTGTAAAGCATGGCTACTCACCTGTGAAGGTCTCAAAGCGATGGGTGATCTCGTTCCCTTTGGGTATTGCAGTGGTGATGTATAATGCGGAAGTGGGGTTGAGCCAAGTCTCATTGAGGAAGAGAAAGTTGAGTGTGAGGGTAGAGATGAGGTCCCAAATCTCAGTGGTGTGTTTGCATAGTGAGCCTGTGTTGAGAATGTTGCATGCAAGTTGATATTTTTGTTCAGGTGGTGTCTGTGGTGTGATTGGGTTGGCGCTGGTCGGTGAGCTGGTATATGGGCCTTGGCAGGTGAGGTGGTAATGGGTGCATGTGAAAGGGCCTGCCATGAAGCATGTGTTGGCGCAGTGGCAGTGTTTGTTGGGGCATCCGGAGTAAAGGGTATAGAGCTTGGTGATGGTGTATCTGCGGGGGCCATGGGTCATGGCGCTAGGCACAGACAGGTGCAGACAGACTTACCTTTGGCAATCCTTTGGTGCCAGCAGCGCATTCGCACTGTGGCTGCATTAAATAGGTCCTGGGTTGGGCGGGGCTTCTGTTGGCGGGAAGAATGCTGAGCAGGAAAACCCAGGCAGTGGTGGTGTCAGTTGCTCAAATGGTGTCAACTGGATCAGTTTGGAACGGGCAGGAACTGAAGGCCACTGGCAAGTGGCAAGCTAGGTGATCATGTGTCTGCTAGTGTGGTTGTGCTGCGGCCAGCATTAAGTAGGTTCTGGGGTGGGTGGGGCTTCTGTTGGTGGTATGAACAATGAGGGGAAAACCGAGGCAGCAGCAGTGTCACTTGGTCTAACAGCAGCAACTGCACCAGGCTGGAACAAGTAGGAACTGGAGGCCACAGGCAAGTAACAGTCTAAATGCCGCCCAGGTGCCACTCCATAGTTGTAAGTTAACATTTGCATTTGTTATCTTTCTGCCAGTCAGCTATATTGGTGAGTTTTGGGAATTTTGTTGATTCTTGTAATATTAATTTTATCCAAGGAAAAGGATAATGTTTAGGCATCAAATCTAATAAAAATGTGACTGATGTTATATTATCTTCGAATGTGAAGCTCAGCTGACATTTGCCTGACGTCCAGAATGTTCAAGACCGCCATGTTGGTTGAGGCTGAGAAGAAAGCATGCTTGGTTGAGTGACAAACACTAAAAGTTAAACTGAAGTTGCTGGGATCGCTCTGGGCATGGAGTCCTTCCAGTACAGATGGAGCAAAGATTATCTTAAAAAGACCCTTTCTACAAGCTCCTTGAAATTCCTAACATACAAGCTTCAATGTGGGGCAATTTTGCAACATTGTTCTTTGGCAAATTCAGGGACAGGGTAACATAATTTTGTTTATTTTGCCTCTAGAGTTGGGCCTTCAACCCTACTGGGCAGCAGGTTTTCATTTGTACTCTCAATCGCGTAGAGGTGGAATTGCATTTCTGTGACAGATTTACCAGTTACGCCAAAATTAATACATGGCACTGTGAATCTTTCAGTAAGTGTGTCAAAGTGAGCTCATGATGGAAGCACGAGTGAGCCATGACACGTGTGAGTACTCTCCACAAGTAATAGTTGCTGAAAGAAAAAATGCATACACAAAAAGCAGCTACAGGTCAGGAAGCATTACATGGGCAAAAGATTGCACCTTATTAATATCAGTTAACACCTAATACAGCAATCAACATCTGAAAGGGGACCTCCACTTGCACTACAAAGGCCCACCACCGCGTAGGCAACATGTATGGTAGTTTTTTGCCAAAATCTGCAAATTATGCAGATGATGGTTTGTGTCATTCTTATGATATTCAGGGAGTGATACCTCAATATCGTTGTGAAAAGATTGTCTGACATGAATGTTGTGTCCTAAACATTTTATACAAAAAATATTGCTTCTTTGGAGATAACAGAAAATCTAAAAGCAATTGGACTATATTTTTGCAACCATATAAAACTCTTTAAAGGAATTCCTGACTGGGTTTCCCTAGCCACCAGCACTCCAGGTTTTCTCAAAATCAGCCCCTTGAGACCCTTATGGGTGAGTAGTTGTTCTTTACAAACTCTGATCGATTGAAATCCCTTTTCGAGTCAAGGATGTGCCGGAGCCCTGCTGAAGGTCAGTCGTCTTGTTTGCAACATCTAGTGTGATTTCTTATGTTTTATTAATACCAGAGATTTTTTGAAACAGTGAAAATAGTAGAAAAAATATGAAATATATACCCCATCAATCATTTTCATTGAAAAATAGATACTTGCATTCTTATTATTAGTTGACCTAGTATCATGAAATCTTTTAAAAGACACAAAAGCAGTCAAGCACTGAGATTGGGAAATAATTTTGAAAAAATCTGATTAAGTAGGAGCAAAAACACTGGGACACTGGTATCAGCAGATGACCTATTGCATTAAAGTGCCCTGTTGAACATGACTTTGGCTAAACATTACAGATCAATCTTTTACTTCAAACTGTGCAGGTTCAGCTTGCGTTAACGTCAAGGCTGCATTCCCCTCTGATTTATGTGGTTGCATAAAAACATGTCAAGGTGAGCTTCATTTATTCTTACTAAGAGTAAGCCCTTAGGGTAGTTGGTTCTGCAGCTCAGAGTGGAAAGAACCCTCCTTCAGGCTTCGAACATGAAGCAGTTTGTCCCTTTTCTATGTCTCTCACTGCTCTTCCTGAGCGGTGCCCTAGGCTCTGTGCCCCCCATTCCCCCCACGCCTCTGATACCCGAAGACTGCAACGCTACAGTATTTCAAGCAGGTCTGGCCCTGGAAGAGATTAATAAAGACCGAGATGAAGGCTACGCTTTCGGCCTTTACCGTATAGCTGATGCACACCGCCAACCCGTGGTAAGAAATAAGGCAGTGCTTAATTTGTGCATGTTGTTTCCGGTGCTGAGCACCGGGACTTAATTTTGAGCGCCTGCGCGAATTCTTCTGCCTCAAGCATTTGCTGCGAGCAAAAGACACATATGGGAAACAAGGAGAAAGAGAAAAACGAAAACCCGTCACAAAGGGAGAAAGCTGCCAGAGTGAGTTTAAGGGGCGGGAGTGGCTGTAAATGGATTGAAGAGGCCAGAGAAAGCTTCAGGATTATGCTGCCTCAGTATTCTGTGCTCGCACATTAAATGCAGCAGCCTCGAGTTTCAGAGGAGGGCTTTGAGCACCGGCACGTTTTTATTTACAAATTAAGCACTGAAATTAGGTCATATTTATTACTTGTTGTAGGCTTCAGGAAGATGAAAATCCAAGAAAACACAGAGATGGGGTCTCTGCATTGTGCTTAATTTGCAAAATGATAAGTGCTGGTGCCCAGAGCGCTGCTCAGATGCCTGCGGCAGCACAATGAGAACCTAAATTTACCTCAGGCCGCTTCAGTGCGCTGGCAGAGAAGCCCTGCACCTTTATCGCACTATTGCAGCTGCTTTTTTCCTTTCTGAAGGGTTTTCCACATTTCTTTTCCTCCTTCTTTTCCCTTTCTGTGTGTTTCCCCTCTCTTGCGAAATGTCTGAGGAAGTTACGCGCTGGTCCCCGAGAATGAGTGCTGATGCCCGCCACCGGCAACCACCTGTTCAAGTTAAGCACTATCTCTGCGGCAGACATGCTCACCAATTTAAAAAAAAAGTAACAATAACTTTTATTACAAAGCATGAATGCTGTATATTTTAGGAGTATTTATTTTAACAACTTCAGAAAAGTGATTCGCTTGTCAGGAGTCAGACTGGCGTTGTACAGAAATAAGCGTTTAACTCACTGAGCTATCTTACTGTCAGTGCCAAGCAAGTTCATGAAGTCAACTTATCAAATAGTCGGGCGCATTATTGTTATCCCTCTTAAGTGGGAGAGATTCACGGAGGTGTCTTTTTTCTGCCTTGGAATAGGCATATGTAGTTTTATAAATTCATTTTAGAAGCTCTCTCTTTGCAATGCTTTTGTTTGGGAGCTGAAAATGTAACTATTTCCAATGCAAAATTCTCTTCAATTCACCTTTCGATTTTTGGAACAACTAAACGGTTCATCATTTTCCACCTTCACCAATCTGGAGGTTAATTAATACAGATGTTTAACTCAGGTTTAGTTAGTTATTCTGTTTTGTGTTAAAAAAATAGTTCATATTTTATTTCAAGAACAATTAGAAACCGAAAAGGCACCCAACAGAGTACAATTATCCGGGAACAAAATGATAAAATACCACTAACACTTTTCAGAAGGATAAAAGATAAATGGAAACAAAGAATAACTATTTACTTTTCTGTAATCTGTCGATTACATTGTGTTGACTACACCGTCTCATGCCAAAACAAAACTAATTAGTTACAAGGGAAAAACATTATTAATTACCATCAGTAGATATCGGTGCAATGAATGGATGGTTGGATGGATGAATGTTATGTTATCTGTATTTGTATATCGCTCTGTCTCCTGGGAGGGCATCCTAGCGCTGTGGAGGTGTGTGAGGCTAGCTACATGAGCAGGACTTACTCGAATATGTGGTTCTTCAACTTCTTGAGGAATTCAAGAAGACAAGAGGAGGGCCTATTGCTTAGCGAATGGTCGTTCTTTGCTCTAGGAGGAATGTAAGAGAATTCTCCAACTCCAGTTCTGCTTTTGTGAATGCAAGGGACGCTATCTGGCTGAGCGAAGTTGCATGGAAGGTGGAAGAAGGTGAATGTGGTTGTCTGGTAGGCTGGGTCTGTGTTGAATATTGCTTGGCATGTGTGGGTGAGGAGTTTGAACTGTGTACGCTTGTGTTTTAGGAGCCAATGGAGCTCACGTTTTGTATGTGTGAGGTCCATACTGGCTTTGTGGACAAACTGGAGTAATAATAAATATAACGATCTGAA
Source organism: Pleurodeles waltl (assembly GCF_031143425.1). Lineage (NCBI taxonomy): Eukaryota > Metazoa > Chordata > Amphibia > Caudata > Salamandridae > Pleurodeles > Pleurodeles waltl. The sequence continues at coordinate 82,445,870 of NC_090450.1, read as the reverse complement.
GTAGTGCACAGGGTCAAGTAGGTAAGCGAAAGATCAAATACATAGTATTGTTGAGCAATCAAGCCCTCTTGACACTTCCTCTTGCCATCATATTCGAGTCAGGAGCCCAAAGACCCTCTCTCAGGGCCCTTGCATATTCTTGGGTTGGGAGCAGTGAAAGGCTCCTTCCAGGTCCTTCCTGGAAGGTTCCTGATCAGACCAACAAATCAACTGACCCTAGAAGCCAGTTTCAGACAAGAGACCGAGTGGCCATTCCATCTCCTTGCAATGTTCATTTCTGGGTGCTCAGTAGTTAAGGAGCAAAGCCGGAACCTAAGTCAGGGGAGTAGCAACCAATAGTGAATAAAAGTAGAAGCAACAGGGCCCAGGGTGTGAGGTGACTCTCACTACAATCAGTGGCAGTAAATTACTACCAAAGCAAAGAAAGGATACCAATTAATTTTTTTACGTTAGGGTCTATGGCACGCTTCCTAAGTCACTGACCTCAGTTAAAAAATGTGCTCATAAAGCTGTAACGTCATCCACAGTCAGAGTACCCGCCAATGATTATGCCACACATGGAGCTATGTATATGTCTTGATTCATCTGCATGTAACCGCAAACTCAACATTCTGAACCAGCATTCACTTCACCACATTCTAAAACTTACGTCACAGCTCTATGAAGTCCTTCAGGAGTCAACCGGGTTCTGTCATTCATACTCACACAACACTACATCTCCCCCTCTGTTAAATAAAATGTTAAACATTTTTACAAACATATGCACAATCATAGCTCTTAGATAAGCTTTTATGGTGCTCTGATTGCTCGTCCCAATTGTGTCTTCAGAAACGGAGAATCAACAACAGGAGTGCCCATGATCTGCTTTGACGATGTAGGAGCAACATCAGTCTGGGGTTTTCCAATTGTCTTTTCCAAACCAGTCTCTACCTTGACATCAGTATCTGACGAGTGATAAGCCACATGTCTAAAATGTGAGGAATCTCAAGTACTGGATTTCCCAGGACGCTGGACAGTCACCATGTGTCCTTTGCCCATTACAACATGAAATGGCTCAGCCTCAAATGAAGCATCAGTCTTATGTTTTTTAAGCCAGCGGAAGAACAGTGGATCTCCCCTTGTGAAGACAATGGCCCTCATTTCACCCTCAGCGGTCTTTTCTCAAGACTGCAGAGGTTCTGCCAGGCCAAATACCGCCAGTGGTGGTGGTCTTCTGCCAACCATATTATGACTGCTGGCAACCCTCTGCCCTTTTTTGGACGTAGAGCCGCCAGCAGCCATACTGGCGGTCGGCGGTGAAGTGGAGGCTGCTCCACCGTCACCACCACGTCATCAGAACACCGCCCACCGTAATAGGACCCAGTATTCGGCATGGCGGTGTTCTGGTGACGGGGTGCTGACGGTGGAGCAGCACCCATGGATCCCGTTCCCTCCCAGAGGATCACCGGAACAGGTAAGGTGATCGTCCGTTAGGGGAGGTGGGTGGCTGGTTGTTGTGTAATGTAATGTAATGTAATTCGAGATTTATAAAGCGCGTTCCTACTCAAAGAGCATCGAAGCGCTGGGAAGAAAGCACGTAGTAAAAGATAGACCGAGGATAAGAAAAATAACAGAAATAATGAAGATAGAAAAACATCCAATAGAAGAAACTGAAACAAACTAAATCAAAGACCCTGATCTTGATTTACCCAAAAATTAACGAGGAAAGAGCCACGTTTTCACCATTTTCCTAAATTTCATATAACCTGATTCTTGCCTAATAATCTGTGGGAGAGAGTTCCATCCTCTGGCTGCAGCTACTGTAAAAGCTTTGTCTCCCCATTTGGCTTTATGTGTGCGAGGGACCTGAATCAAGTGAGCTTGGGAAGACCTCAAGCTTCTTTTAGGTACATGCAGGAGGAGTCTGGAAGTCAGGTACTGTGGTCCTATTCCATGAACTGCCTTAAAAGTAAGACAGAGCGACTTAAACTGGATACGCTGCGCTACTGGTAACCAATGTAATTTCCTGAGACTTTCTCTAACTGATATACATCGTGGGAGATTAAGAACCGCTCTGACAGTGGAATTCTAAACTAATTTATCAGCCCCTTATCCAGATTAAGGAACAGTGCATTACAGTAGTCTATCTTAGACATTACCAATGCCAGGATAGCAGATACTATCCATTCATGTAACAAATAGGGGAAGATTTTTCTGAGCATTTTAATTGACCATAAGCTGATGTTTACCACATGATTAATCTGTTTTTTAAAAGACAGATGTTCGTCGAACAAAATGCCTAGGTTTCTGGTAACAGTAGTGGGCACAGGGCAGTTACCACATTCAGAAGGCCACCATCGTGAGTTCCATAAATTCTTTCCAGATCCAAAACATAAAACTTCAGTTTTGGTGGCATTCATTTTTAGCCAATTGGTCTTCATCCATTTACTCACTTCCACCATACAATTACTGAACCGATCTGCAACCTCCTCTCATGGCTGATTAATAGGAATAATAAGCTGGGAGTCATCAGCATAGGAAGGTGGAATGAAACCAAAAGTACGAATTAGACTAGCGAAAGGCGCTACATACACATTAAACAATGTGGGGCTGAGGGAAGATCCCTGCGGAATCCCACATGGCAGAAGATAAGGTCTAGATTTAAAATCACCACAGCTAACTGTGGTCCATCTATTTGTAAGAAAAGACTTCAAAAGTTTAAGCGTCTTGTCCCTCAAACCCACATGATGCAAACGGGACATTAATAGTGTGGGAGAGATAGTGTTGAAGGCAGCGAATAAATCTAAAAGAACCAAAATGGCTCCCTTGCCTTCATCAACCATCCTTCGAATAGTATCAGAGGATGAGATTAGGGCAGTTTCAGTACTATGCCCTTTTCTGAACCCGTATTGGGAGATATCAAGAGCATCCACCTTTGTTAAAAACTCAATCAATTCAGAGTTCAAATTTTTTTCTAGAATCTTTGCCAAAAACAGGAGACGTGCTATTGGCCGCAAATTACTCATGTCCCGATTATCCCCCTCTGTTTTTTTCTTAAGATGTACTACTATTGTTTCTTTCCAGATAGATGGGTACTCCCCAGACATAGCTACCTCTTGGTAAATGGGGACCAACATCCGTGCCATTAAATCTGGAACCAAGTGAAAAATGGAAGGAGGACGCGGATCCAGAGGGGAGCCCGATTTAATTTCAAGAATCTTCTTTTTAATAGTATCCATGGAAGGGGGTGAAAATATGACAATAGTGACTGGCCATCTGCTGTAGCACTCTCTGTTTTCATGGGGGGTAATACTTCGGGAATGATCTGGGTACCAAAGTTGCTATGTATTTGCAATATCTTATTTTCAAAATGAAAAGCAACTTTGTTACAGAAACCCTGAGAGTTTTCTAGACCAGCCGGCTTCATGGGCACAGTTAGGGCCTTAATAGTCTTAAAAAGTTCCCTGGGGGCATTAATAGCCTCCTTTACTTTGGTAGTATAACATTTAGATTTGACCATAAATTGTGCTGCTTTATAAGCCTTTAGAGTGGACTTAAGGGCCACCCTTTCCTCAGGTACTGGATTAAGTTTCCACCGTCTTTCCTGCTGTCGATACTTTCTTTGAAGGAGTTTGAGGTATTTTGTAAACCAGGGGTGACCTGGCTTCTTCTGACTATTGGGCCTTCTAATTACAGGGGGTACCATTTCTTCCATAGTCATTTCCACTCCTTTCAGAAAGCTGTCAATCAGGGGCAAGGCCATAGCTTTAGCCTTATCCCAACCAGCTTCTAAAGCTGGGCCTAATTCCTCTACTTTAACCTGTTTCCATAACCTGACTACCTTGTTCGTTTCCACGTTAGCAGCCCCAACATTCTTTGAGGTGAGTTTAAATTTCAGCAGATGATGATCCGTCCAACTCAACTGTATCATGGTTACATCCACCTGTTGAGTAGCTTGTGCAAACACCCCATCCAGAATATGCCGTGCAATATGGGTGGCCAACGAGACTCTGGAGGTCCAATCCAGGGCCTCCATAAAGTCAATGAATTTACGGATCTTAGGAGTTGACGTCTCATCAAAGTGCATGTTAAAATCGCCCAATATCACAGCTTTTGCAGACAGAACCATAGGTTCTATCAACTTAGGCCAAGACTGTAAAAACCTTTTAGTCGGTCCAGGTGGACGATATATCAACAGCCCCTCTAGTAGTACCCCACTGTTTTGAGAAATTGTGAATGTCATTGCCTCACATGAATCTGTCGAAGAACTAATGCATGTGCATGCCAACGTAGAGCTATAGATAATGGCCAGACCCACCCCCATGTTCTGAGGTCTATCAAGTCTGTGGAAGGTAAAACCTGGTGGAGAGGCAACAATGAAGTCTGGGTCCGATTCTACTTTACCCCAGGTTTCAGTAATAAATAGACAATCAATCTGCCAATTATCAATCATTTCACAGATTTCCTGTTTATGTTTGGGAAGGGACCTAGCATTTATTAAGGCATACTGAAAGCTGTAATTATGAAATGCCTTCTGTTTCATTTTTTTCTCTCCCAACCCTGCTGACCTAATGTCTTGGTTTCTTACCTTTGTTGCCACTATAGGGACTTGAATAGCCCAATTACAGGTTTCACAGGTCCAAATAGATCCACCCTTCCTTAAAGGTGTGGTGTGTGCATGCATGGGGGTCTGCGTGTGCGTGTGTAGAGGAGTTGTGTGAGTGCGTGTATGCATGCAGGGGTGTAATGTGTGTAAGGGAAATATAACGTGTATGTATGTGTGCATGTATGTGCGTGTATATGTGTGTGAGTGGTGTGAGCGTGCATGTAGGGGGTGTGGGGGGTATGTGTGGGGGTTTCATTGGGGGTGGGGAGGGGGTCCTGCCACCTTTAGTCGGTGGTAGGGGGGTCGTGGGTGGTGGGGAGGACTCAGGGGAGGGGGGAGACCCCAATCAGTGCCAAGGAACGAATTCCCTGGCACTGATGGTACATACCGCCATGGATTTCGTGGCGTTACAAAACTCCACAAAATCCATGGTGGTATGCGGGGTCCTGATACCGCCGGTGGTCTAGTGATGGCCACCGGGCTGGAGACCGTTGTCTCCAGCCTGGAGGTCGTTACTGTCGTGGCAGACGGTGTGGGGCATTGGCGGTTTGGCATATGCCAACCCGCCAATGTCACAATGGGGCGGTAATGACCGCTGGCCAGTTTGCGGTCTTACCTCCCTTTTTCCGCCGTCCGCCAGGGTTGTAATGAGGGCCAATGTTTTTTGCATGTCATCTTCTTTCCATCGGCCTTCATTTTCCTTTTATGAAGTAAATGGGCTTCTTCCTAATACTTGAACTTTTGTTGGCCCACTGAGGTAACTTGGTCACCATTGCTCTCCCGACATTTCAGGGCTTTAACCTCTGGTTGATTGAGGAGTCAAACAATAAGCTTGTAGGGTAGATTTCAAGACAGCCTTGCTGTTGAACTTTTCCAATGCAGCATGCTGAACAGCTTTCTTCAATGTACTCATGAAATGTTCAACAAAGCCGTTAGCCTGTGGACAAAGAGGTGTGTGGTTCTGATGCTTCATGTTAAGATGATTGAGATAGTCTCTGAAATCTCAACTATTGAAAGGTGGGGCATTCTCAGATTTTAAAATCTCAGGAATGCCCCATGTCACAAAGATGTTGTCTAATCTCTCAATGACTCTTTCCTGAGTGATAGATGAGAGATCTATCGGTAGAAAACGGGAGTATTCATCAACAATCACCATCAGATGATGTCCATGGTCAAGAGGAGCGCAAAAGTCAACAGCAAGTCAGTCCCAGGCATGCTTTGCCAACTCTTATATGCTTAAAGGCTGTTGAGTGGTTTTTGATGACAGGGAGTTGCATAGATGACAGGTGTTTAACTCTCTTTCAACTCTTTCATTGAGACAAGGAAACAAAACTCGATCTCAGTGAGCTAGTTTTGTGGCAATGATTCCAGAACGTCCTTCATTTGCCACTTCAATTATCTATTGTCACAGATTCTCCAAAATGGCACTTCTCAAACCCCTCAGGATAATGCTTTTTGTGTCATGGACAGTTCATCTTTGAAGTTTTAAACCATAGGTATTCATTGACACTGGCAAGAGGTTGAGTATTTAAGTGCCAAGAATGATGTGTAATATTGTTTTTCAGTTTTAATATGTCACGATCCTGACTCATGGCGGTGGTAAGCTGTTCCATTGAAATTGCAGCTGGTGTGTTTGATTTCAAAGTGAAGTTCATGAGGGCTTCGGCTGTCTTAGGAGGGTACCTTGACACTGTATAGACAATATGGAGAAATAGTCTATAGGGTTTTGATCTTTCCTTGGACAATGCTCAGTCGTGTAATAGTACTCTTGTAATCATAGACCCTAGCGTTCAATGTGAGGAGGCATCTTGGCTTTTGTATTGCCAAAGATGGGCAGCAATGCTTGATGATCTGTTTCAAACATATAACGTTTTCCATATAGGAATACATGAACATGTTCACAAGCCCAAGCCACTGCTAAACACTCTTTTTCAGATTGTGAATAAACACTTTCTGTGTGGGACAAACTTTTACTTACATATGTCACAATATATCTTTCAGCATCCACAACGACTTATGTATGGAGCTTGGGATCAAAATATGCCATTTCAGTAGTGTTCTTAATAGCTTGCTGGATGCTCTTAAAGCTTTGCTTGCATTCATGTGACCAATGAAACAAAATATTCCTTTTGTCATCTCTCTCAATGGAGCACTCACTGTGGCCAAGTCTCACATGTATCTGGAACAGTAACTGGCCATGTCAAGGAATGACCATAGCATGGAAACAACCTGTGGGGGACTTGCAGTTGACAACACTTGCACTTTAGCTGGATCTCGTCTCCTGCCCTCATCAGAAAAGATATGGCCAAACAATTTCAGCTTTGTGTTTCACATTTCTCGGCATTTAACATTGAACCTGCATCAACAAGTAAACGACACACTTGCTTGGGAGCTTTATTGTGCTCCTTCTGTGTAGCTCCAAAAAATAATATATCTTTGCTATAGTTGAAAGTATTCATGACAAGCTGTATGAAATGTCAAATGACATCTTGAAAAATCTCTGCAGCTGATGACACACCAAAACTTAGGCCCTCATTATGACTTTGGCTTGTCTCAAACCAAAACAGCGAAAGCCATGGGCGCCAGAAGACCGCCAGTGCGGTGGTCTTCCATCTGCCATAATATGTATACTGCCGGATTTCCGCCACATTTAGGGCAGAAATCCGGCAGGAGTCATGCTGGTGGACGAGGTGCCTGGGCGGTGCTACGAGCTGCACTGCCCCGCTAGTAGGACGCCGCCAGCTGTATTTTGACCAGACAGACGGCCTGGGGGTGTCCTGTTGGCAGGGCGCATGCAGCAGCAGCGCCCCTTCCCGTTCCCTGCCAGACGACCTCCTCGCCGGACAAGGTAAGTCAGGCGTCCGTCAGGGGAGGGGGTGTTGGCTGTGAGTGTGTGGTGTCTGAGTGTGTATATGAATGTGTCCGTGCTGGTGTGTATGCGTCTGAGTGTTGTGGTTGTATGCGTGTAAGTGAATACGAGTATGAATGTTACAGTGAGTGCGTGTCTGCATGTCAGTGTGAATGCGTGTATGGATGAGTGTGAGTGAATGCATGTATGAATTAGTATGTGGGAATGCATGTATGGAAGTGGTGGTGCATGGGAGCATGCGTGGTGCGTGTGTGTGTGTACATGATTGCAGGGAGGGGGTGGGGTGTTGGGGGGTGCTGTGATTCTAGTGGAGCTGGGGGTTGTGGGGGGGTTCTGTGATTCTAGGGGGGTGGGTGGTTAGAGGGGAGCTGTGGTTCCAGGGGGGTAGGGGACTGGGGGGGTTGCTGTGATTCCAGGGGGTGTGGGGGGTATGGGGGGGTGCTGCAATTCTAGGAGGGGTTCAGGGTGGGGGGCTGGAGGGTTGGGTGGGTAGGTGATTGCTGGGAGGGATGGGGGAGCCTTTCACCAGTGACAGGGAAGAAATTTCCTGTCACTGGTAGCCCTACCTCCATGGTTTTCATGGTGGTGGTACCACTGCGAAAACCATGGTGGTAGGCTTGCTCATTATACCGCTGGCAGTCATGTGTGGAGCACTGGGTCGGAGATGCACATCTCCAGCCTGGCGGTTCATACCGCCATGGCAGTATGAGTGGTGATATGGCGGGTTGGCTGCCAGCCTGTTGGCGGTGATACCACCACATTAACCCTGGGTCAAAATGAGGGCCTTAGTCTTTTGTATTTAAATAGACCAATATGTGTAGAAACATACACATATTGGTCTTTTCTTCTTGAGTTCCAACTGATGATATCCTTTATTTAAATCAAGGCAAGAGTAGACATTTTCATCATTCAATTGTGTTATCATGTCAGCAACGTGCGGACATGGATGTCGTTCTTTTTCAATTTCCATGTTCGTTTGATGCATATTGACAAAGACGGGTACAGATTCTTCACTGTGCTTTTTGGGTGCTACCGCTATCGGAGAAACCATTGGCCTCAGACAAGTAGAACACTCAATAATATCACGTTTGAGAAGTGATTCAAGTGCCTTTTCAACAGCTTCTTGTAAATGAATTGCTATTTGTCTGTCTTTGGGAAATAGGACAAACATTCTCATTAATATGTAATTGTACATTAATAGTCTTAAATGTTCCTAATCCATGGAACAATGAAGGGAGCTGACTTACTTTTTTGTGTCACTGAGATGAGTCCCATATCAACAGCTGTGATGAAACTGAGTAAACAGTAAATGAAGCACATGAATGGGCACTTGTGCTTTTGTCTTCTTGTGTTTCATTGCTGCTACAAATTAACCTTCACTTTTCAATGTTGTTGATGCAGCCCATCTGCATACGTTAGCTTAAGATGACGTCAGTCATAGCAATCGAGATAGTTCATTATTATTTATAATGTTTATCAATGCACCACTGTCGATAAAGAAAGGCATTGAACAAAAACTTTTTTTTACAGTAATCTTCGGACAATGTTTGAATGACTTTTGTGCTTGTTCATGTGACTTTGGTATTTTTCTTCACATGAAGCCAGTCCAACATGCACACACTGTTTTCTGAGGTAAATATCAACTTTGCACAATACATTTCTTCACTTTCTCTTGATATTGATACTGGCAAACTTTTGATGATGATTTAGATGACACTCGAGTTCAGTTGTTGTCGATTTGTCTGAACTGATGCTGTCACTTAGCCTTGTGGGCGTGCATTGAACATCGCCTTTAGAATGTTCTGGTGGCCATGGCAACACAGAATGAAGTGGCAGATGATAGTCCAGTTGTTCAACCATACTGATTACGGCAGACACCTACAGTCCAAAGCACCTATTGGCCTCCAGTATTTATTTGCCCACCAAAATTACAAAAATTATATTATTAGAATCAGGGATATGATTTTTTAAAAAAAATTAATTAAAAAAATAAAGCCAAAAAAGAATAAAGTGCTAACTACAGTTATTTAGTTGCACAAGGTCAAAGTAAAAAACTAAGGCTTACCACGATGGAGCGCGAATCGGGTACAAGGACTAGGATGGGTTCACTCAAAGAATTACCTTAGGAGATACAAGAAATTCTGAGAAGGTAAAAGTCTTCAGAGGGGCAACACGTCAGGCTCGATCTGAAAACTAGGTCGGCAACATTAGTGAGCCTCTGAATGAAGTCTTGGTGAAGCTATCGACGATGGTAGGAAAAATTCCAAGTGGGAAAAGTCAAGATTTTGCACAGAGGAGGTTGTCATGTTTGTTTATAGAGTGCTACTTGATGTCGAGTCCAGTGAGGATTTCTACGTTGAGCCTTAGAACATTTTCTGAAGCTCAGAGTTCCTTAGCAGGGTAAGACTGTAGCCAAAGAGGGATCCACAAGCCAAGATACCGTCTTCAGAAGGTCATGCTGAACCAGATTTGGTGCTGCAGTGATGTACCATATGCACCTTCGGTGGATCAACTTGCAGGTGGGCCCCTGTCCCACACTGATGCTCCTATCAGAAATTTATAGAAAAGCTTCCTGCTCCTGTTTTAAGGGTTCGGCAGAAGGAGTACATTTTAGCACCAGTTCAAGGGTCCAGGACCTTGGGGCACCACTTGGCGGTTGGGGCTCACTCCCACAGCGGCCAGCAGCAGGGTCTACTGCCGGTCCAGTTGGAAGTGGTCAGCTGGTCAATTGCAGGAAGAGGCCTCTAAAGGTTTTTGTGTCCCTATAGCTCAAACAGAAGATCAGCCAACTGACATTGGAGTCACATCTGGGGACCAGGGTTCAAGCCAAGCAGATCTAATTTTAATCTGCATCTTTAGACAGCAGAGTAGTCCTCAATATGATATTCACAGCTCCAGGTGTGTTGAAGGGTACTTGTATGCCGTTTTGTATGCCATTGAAGGGTACTTGTATGCCATTTTTAAGTCCAGTGCCAGTCTGTGGTTGGAGAAACCCACTAGCCACTCCATAACCTCTAGGGTAGAAGTTCCCTAGTGTAACTCTACCCTCTTTTTCAGCACCCCCTTCATGTATTATTGTAAACTATTCGATTCAAAAGAAAGGTACTGTTTCTATTGACAAGAGAAGATCAAAGACGAATAATGGACAAACATAAAAAGGGATCCCTCACACATCCTATAGGGATGTCATGCTTCATCATAGGGCATGTACCTCGTAGGACAGGTGCCACGGTGTCCTACAGGCTCCTCGAAGGGTCACTATAGCAGAGACCTTTTTTCATAATGCCGTATGATGAGGACCGTGAGTATGAGTGTGTCCTAGGAGGATGGGGTGGAGTGATAGTGTATATGTGAGCGACGGAATACAAATTATTACAAACATCTAAGAGATGCCCACTATGTCTTTTAATATTATGGCTCTCTTGGTGGGATGAAAAAGAAACATACAAATGGTCATGGCTGCTATGGGGATGCAATGTGCCCAAGTAGCCTAAAAAACATAAATGATATCAGGTAAATATGTTTCGTGCCCAGCTGCCCAGAAAAAGAATTCACAGCACATCTGCAGGACCAAGAAAATGCATAAATGTTGCTCTACCCCACACCTAAAGACTCAGTGGTAGTTAAGGTGTTCCCCTAAAAGATAATACCTGTTGTCTTATGAAGTGAAAACATGTAATAATGTCCAACCTGCAAAGATAAGGAAAAAGAGACAAGAAATGATACAGCAAAATAAAAGAAACTCATAATCAAGTCAGTAAGCACCATAATACTGCTTCACTGCATCATCACGATTGCTCATCTAGTATATCGTGTCATGATAAACGGCATGCACATGCTGTAAAGAAAAACGCTATATCAGTCACCATGTGGCAAGATCTGGTGACCACGTGATAGTACACACATAAAACAGGACATATTAACACAATGGCTATGCATGAAATATATAGCACCCAACAAATACGCCGGTGTCAGCAGGTGTCACACGGTGAGTCATAAGTGCCTGCAATAGTTTTAGGTGAGAGGGGGCCTTTCCCCATAGGTCGATTCTGGAGGTTAGCATACAGCTGCTAACTGTACAATGAAACTGATTAAAAATAGTATCAAATGTCATGCAAAAGGGCACCAAAGTTCAAGGTGGTGCAGCCATACTTACGAGTCTGTAACACAGAGAGTGCAACCGACTTACTCTCCTCTGGTCATCTGAAAGGAGACTGAGAGGCGGTGATCTGTTTGTAAACTACAGCCCAAAAAATAATTCTTTTGAGGTGTGACAAATCTAGTAATGAACCCCCCTATCAGGGAAAGTGATGAGGGGTCGTATGCTGCAATCCAGTGTGTGCCCCTGGTCAGACTTGTGGCATGTACCCATCAATGGCGGCCATCTTGTGATGGTGTTGATGTCACAAAAGAAATAAAAATTGTGGTGTTCAAAAAAAGAACTCCTTATTATGGCAGTAAATAACATGGTGGATAGTGGTGTAAACTTCTTGTATTATGCATGGGAAAACCCCATCCAGATCATCTCGCCGACACACAAGTTCTGTTGCTGTGAAGCTCGTAGCTCAGAATGATCCACCGCTAATGACGGCAAGATAGTCAGTGCAGAGCTCATAACTAAAAAAAAATCGCCAATGGCAGCCATCTTATAGTGGTGCTAATTGTCTTCAGAGGAATTGGTGTAGATATTATTAATCAAATGAAGAATAGTGTTCAAATTAAATAAGCCTTTGATAAGGCGATCAATGGTAGTATAAATCACATTGTGAACAAAGGTGTAGACCTATAGTATTAAGCGCAGGGAGAACCCGCTCAACTGATATCGCTGAGTGTGATTATAACAATTAAGTACCGTTGTATGGCTCTCATAAAGGAGCAGAGTACCTGTGATGGTGGCCATCTTGTGATAGTGCTGATTGATATCAAAAGAATTACTGGAGTATTATTCCATGTACAGATGACCCCTGAGATATGTGTATAGAAAATGTCCATTTGGTATGAATGTGCTGATACAGAATGTTTTTAATCAAAGTATATAGAGTGTCAGGCACCTCGGTGATATTGCCCCTTAAGGATGATCATAGTTTAGATAACAGAAAGGGGGAAATAACCATTGAACTAATTTTCCAAACGAGCAGACTGGGTTGTACACATATTGGATGAAAGTATAACCTCCCTATCTGGTGATCACAAAATTGTGTCACCTAATTCCCTGGTATTGGAAATAGGGTACTCCTAGAGGGCAGGGAAGGCAGACACATAAGTCTTCTCATTTGAGCTATATAGATTTAAGATGTCACTTAAAAGGGGCATCCTGGGGCCATCATATTTTGCACCAAAGGATATAATCGTTCAAGCCCATGCTGTTAGTCGAGATGCAAAAAATCCATTGTTGCACCCCCCCCAAAAACAGGTTGGTGATGCTTTAATTTTGTTTTGCTTTCAAGATAGTCCATCTTAAGTCATCTGGAGAATGTTCGGAAGCAATAAAATGCTTGTACATCTTAGTAGCATCACGTCCGCAGGGGATAGTACTACAATGCTCCAACTGTTCTAACCTTGACAACCCTCTTGGTAATCCAAAAATAATGAAGACCACAGAGACAGGTGATGAAGTAAATACACTTTTTCTTATTACAGCTTGTATTATTTTTCTGTCTGCAAGTGAATCAGAAGTTCAGCTCAATCACTTTGGTATGCTGAGTCAGAAAGCAGACTCCACATGACCCACAAGGATAGTGTCCTGTAACTGGTGGTAGGGCCCATAAAGTGTCCTGTGTATAAGAGTGTTTAGTACAGGGTCTTGCATTTACAAGACAATCATTTAAATTCTGAGTGAGCCTAAAGACAAATTGTGGACGTGGAATATTTAGTGCCCCAGTGTTTAGTTATTTCACATTTAAACTTGTTGGAATTAGGAATGAATGTAGTCACGTGATAACATCACAGGTGGGTTTTTCAGTGGTCTCCAAAAGAGCGCCCCTATGATTATTCCATGTTCTCTTTTCAGCTTTTCTAATGATCTTACTGGGGTAGTTCCGTGAGGTCAAATTCATACATAACATCTTGGCTTATTAGTCTCAAAACCACATGATATAAGTTTAAAAACAACACTGGCTGATCCAATATTCTAAAGAATTTCAACCTGACTAAAGCATTGACATTTAATCCCTTTAAAGCCAAAGTACAAATCAACAGTGATTGATTGAATCTGCCGAATTGAGTGATTGCTCAATGGAAATAACATGCATTTGAGTTCAGCAATTGAGTAACATCAAATAGCAATTTTGTTGGATGGAGGAAACCTCACTAACTTCAGATTAGCATCATCATGTTTGGGGTTCATGCAAAAAGATTTAGTCAACATAAATTTGGAAAACATCTAACTATGCTCAAAAGCAGCGGTTGGTACCTAGAAACAAAAGACAAATCAACAATAAAGACATTTGCAAGTTGAAATACCTGTCCTTATGGATCATTGAGATGTGATAATCTTCGTCAGTCGGACATCAGTTCGATCAGCATCGGCGTCTGCACTTGAAAAGGGGTAATAGTTCAAAATCGGGGACTCTAAGCCCTCCAAATCTTTAGAAAGAAATATTTAGAATAGGGAGCATTCATGATCACAAGTCTAAGCTAATTAAAGTTTAAGATCAGAGTTCTCTAAGTAAGAGAATCTACAAAGGCGCAACAAGCTCTGAGCATTGAGCATGAGAAAAAAGTGAGCAAGAACCCTTAGTGCGGTCTGGTTAAGTTAAAGTTGTCCCCCTTGTCATTGGTCAAAGAATAGTACTATAGCCATTAGTCCAATAAAAGTATTATTTCAAATCTAAGATATAACTTAAAAGTCTTTCACAAGTTGATGATTGGCTCCTCTTCTTCTGCGCACATCGTTTGAATCATCGAAAAACATTTTAATATCCTTCCTTCAGTACATCCATTGTTAGTTCCTGGGAACATTGCTTTCACAAACTCTAAACTTGTCATTGTATAATGAATTTATTGCACGGTTTTCTAACAAGTAGTTCTCCTGAGAAAAAGAAAAACATTTTGCTGCTACTATGATTTGATCAACCTTCAGTTAGAACAATACATCTTTATTTATTCATTAACATGAGATTATATTTTATTCTGACATTGCATTTTTAATAGAATGCTGTGCAAAACTAAGGCCTAGACCTTGAGGACTACGGTTAATTTAAGCAAAATTATAAGTATAAGTATAACACACTACTGCAAAATTTCACATTCATATAAGTTCTGACTAAACATTAATACGCGTTTAGTAAAACATTACATAGTAGGTGGCAGCCATTCAAGTGGGCAGATTTTCGAGTTGCACATTATTTTCTATGTTAATTCATTTTGTCTGCAGATTCAAAATACAGAATACATGAAATACTTATTAGTAATAATTTCAGCACTCACAGATTTTGGTGTATAATGCATCCACGTCCACAGTTACCAGATGATTGATCTCTTGTTAGTTTTTAGTGTTGGCAATCAAGTCCAAGACATCGCTGGTGTCCTTAAAAAATGAGGGTGTTTGTTGAACCAAATGTTCAAGGTAGTGGTCACAGAATTTACTCAATGGCTCCAAAAGGGATCCGATAACCAAGACTATAGGTCTGCCAGGTGGAGGGTGAATGCCCTTTTGTATTTTAGGTAGTATGTAAAAGTCAGGGATTCTAGGGGAGGTGTTAACCAAAAATTCAGCTGTGTGTTTTGAGATCCAATCTTGTGTTTCTACTGCCATCACCATGGACTGAATACGTTTTGGCAGAGTTTCAGTAGGATCACCATTCAGGGGACAGTAATATCTCCCATCTGCTAGTTGGCGGAGACATTCTTTGTCATAGTCCGTGGAGTTCATCACCACAATTTCTCTGCCTTTGTCTACTGGTTTTATTGTGAATAATATATCTTCTGCCAGAGTGGTGATTACTTCAAGTAGTTTGGAAGAGAGTAAACTATCCCACAGTACCCACCTCAACCTAAATCTAAAATGGCAGGACCCTTCTTCCCCTTGTTAGAGCTCCCAGTCCCCAACCATAGTTGTGGCAATGATAATGAGCAAACCCGCCCTTGAGGTCACTGAGATCCTGATCTGGGGCAGCTCCTCTCACGAACTGGCAGCCACATTTATGAGGACGTCTCTCATCATTTTTGATAGGGAGGGATATATTTTTTAAACCTAAATATTTTATGTGGGACGTCACCCATCTAAAAGAGAAGCCACCCTGTAATTGTTTGACCTCCTATTGATGTTGCAGCAAACCTCTGACTTGTATTAATTCATTCTGAGCCCCACATTTTTCTTAAAGTGCTTCAGTTGTTGGCCCACAGGAGCTAAAGAGATTTTAGGCTTATTCAAAATCAGAATAATGTCAGCAAGGAGGCATATTATATGGTGCTCTTACTTGAACTCAAGCCCATTCACCTCCGGATGTGCCCTTAACATTGAACATAGTTGCTCTATCAAAAGGGCAAATCAAGGTGGCAAGAGCAAGCTCCCCTGTCTGGCCCCCCTCTGCAACTTAAATATTGTCGGGATTACGATCTTGGTGGACAGGGTTACTCCATCACAAACATGATGAATATTCCATCCACCAAATAACAATTCCATTATATCCTATGGAACTTGCAATACAGCAGACAAAATATTTCACGTTTGTGACAAAGTATTCCGTCTGCCAATATCGTGATCAGGCCCTATGTCAGATTTATCCCGGTTAACTATTATTCTTGTTCTAGTGCAGTGCTTTAAATGGAACAATAGAAGTGCAGGTACTCTGTGATAGAGTACCTGCTTGTGTCCGAGAAGTGCTGGTTCTCTCCAATTAAAAGTATTACGTTTATCTTGAGATATGCCGGTACTCTCCCTCTCAAAATAAAAAAGTGCCGGTACTCAGTACCGGAGAGTACCGGCCCATTTAAAGCACTGTTCTAGTGGCTTTAAGTTTGACCACTATTGAGTTTTCCATCTTAGTGCCCAACCCCAGTCTGTTGAAATCATCCTAAAAAACTCCAACTAAGGCAATCACATCCTTTTCAGTGTCTATTGTGAGCTATATCACTGGAATCCTTTTCTTGGTGGCCTTTTATATCAAATGAGCAACCCTCCTAATGTGTATTTATCGACCCTTGACAAAACCTCGAGAAAACCAGGGAGATATGTTTCCAGGTGTTATTTGTCTAGCCTGTTTGTGAAACCCTTTGTGACAATTTTTACATCTAGATTTAATAGTGCATAAACCTAAGGGACCTAAAATCCCTGATATATTTGCCAAGTTTTGGAATTTAAGTCACATCCGCTTCTCTCACAGATAAGGTAACTCCACCTAACCCCCAAATGAATTCAAATCCTGTGTCAGTTGCTGGGCCAATATTCGTCTCAATGTTTTATTAAAAGCAGCTAAATAGCTGTCCAGCCCAAGTGATTGCCCTGCCTTTAGTGTCTTCATTAATGTTAGAATTTCTTCATTTTCAATGGCTCTGTCAAGGTATTTTCTCAGTGCATATGTCAATGTAAGCAAACCACACTCCTAAAAATATTTTCTCTCTTCATTTTCATCTTGGCTCCCTTTAGTGCAGGGTTCTCCAATCTTTTCTGTACTGAGAGTTACTTCTGATCAATGAAAATCATCGTCAGCTACTGGAGGTTAAGCAACTCATGTATTGTTACCACATGCCCCCAAGCCCACCTTAACTGACTTTAAGCCTAATGTCCATAGATCCAGATATTATGGTTTGAACAAAATACTTTGACTAGGGGCACTCTTGACAGGGCTGCAGTGTGTTAGTGACAGCATGGGTGTTGTGATTGTATGAACAAGTGTCTGAATGGCATTATTATGCACAGGTGATTGAGAAACTGTGTTGTATGTACTTGTGGCACAGGACATACCTTTCACAATATGTGGCACCATTAAATGTATAAGACTGACTTATAACCATTTTTTAAATGGGAGAAATTTAAAGTGCAGAAAATGTTATGCAAAAATGTTCAGAATGTTGCACTTTAAATTCCTTTCACCTAAAATAATGGCTGTATTTTTTACTTATAAATATGGCACTGTGTCAAGAAAAGTAAACTGAAGAGTTAACTGTTTATTTGGATCTCATAAAACTCATCATTTCAATTTTTCCCATTTCCAAGTGGCACCTTTACAAAGACCAATCATCTTCTTCCCAGTGGCCTGTAGACATGGTGTCATCTTCACAAAAGAAAAATACATTTATTTAAATGGGATGTATTTTAAGCGAAGATACATGCTTCATAAAACAAAATGTTTATTCACTTTAAGTGCCTCCCATTTTACAAAATTAATGTCTACTGGCCACTTGTGTCTTGTGATCACTGGGAGCAAAAGGCCTGTTGCTTGTAATGTCACACTTTGAAATGGGAGAAAATTAAAATGAATAGTTAATCATTAAGGTCGCTTTTCATTTTAATTTTCTCCCATTGAAAAACATTTAGAAACATAATTTTGTTCTCACACTCTACTACTGAGTCGAAAAGGACTTTTATCTAAGAGTTAAATACTTCAGTGCTTCAGTTATTCATGTCTGTGCCACAGCTTGGCCAATAAATATGACTGATACAAAAAAAATCAGATAATCTTCCATTGGAAAGGTGCCAAGAGGGGCCCAATGATGGGGCTTTGGGGGAACATGGCGGCCGGTACTGACGCGGGCTGCGGAGCGTCCCTCTGAGGGAAACCGGGCTGGGTGTAAGGATAGGAGGGCACATGTGCCAGCTCACCGGTAGACTGCCGAATCCAAGCGGTGCCGCTGGTGCGGTGCTCTGGCAAGTTGCAGCTCTGGAGCTGCGAAGAACGCGCTTGGCTGTAGTGCGTTTCCCTCTTTGAGGGAAGAACAGCAGCAGCAGCAGGAGGAGCGGCAGAGTCAGCACAAGCAGTTTGTTGACTCAGCTGGGAATCGACGAAGAGGCACATGGAGTGTCTCTACCCAGCGTGAATAAGGGAAGTCAGGTAGTTCTGGAGGAGGCAGCTGGCTTAGTGAGGGGGAGAGGTGGAGGCAGGAGGAGGCTTGGACAGGAGAAGCCCGGCAGCCTGAAAATAACTGGTTCTTTACAAGAGGAGAGCCTGGGTGGATGTTGGGGTGCGAGCAGTGACTGTCCAAAGGAGACTTCATTAGAAAACTTCCATCAGGGAAAGCGTTTTGTTAAAAGGGGAAAGACAGATCCCCCTGTCAGTGCAAGGTCCAAAATAACCCCTTGTTGCAGTCCTACTTTAAATTCCTCCCATTAGTGGCTTCAGATGATGGTAAGAGGCTTACGGTCCTGAGGGAGGGGCGCTACCTTCTGTTAGTAAGAGGATGGAGGTGGTCCCGATTGAAGTGAGTCTGGAAACGACAGGCGAAAACAGCGGAGGGGGAAAAGATCTGTGTTCGGCCGCTGTGGTGGATCTTAATTTTCAAAAGTATCAGACAGGTGAGCCTACCCCAGTTCTAATGGGAAATGATAATGTTGTGTTGGGCTTCCCGCAGATGTCAAGGATGGAGGAAGGGCAGGGGCTGTGTGTCTCTCTCCCACGGAAGAGATGATTGTGAAGCTGACAGGGGAGATCAAAAGAGGTTTCTCGGTATCTGAGGCAAACCAGGCCAGCATAAAGGAGATGTATGAGGCATTAGAGAATAAATTCGACTTGTTGGTGAAAAGAATGCAGCTGCTGGAAGAATCTGTGGAAACTCTACGAGAAGAGGTAGTACTGATTAAACAGGATGTGCGGAAGTCGAAAGACTCCGAGCGGGATTTACGCGATAAGTTGGAACGAATTGAGAATGCGTCAAGGAGAAACAACCTGAGAATTCTAAATATATCGGAGGGGCAGGAGGGGGACAATATTAAGTTGTACTGTGCCTCACTTGTTAAGAACTCCCTGCAGTTGGAAGAATCCGAAAAGGAGATCGCGGCAGATATACAGAGGGTACACAGGGACCCTTTAAGGAGAGATCCTGCCAGGAAGAAACCTCTGAAGATTTTGATAAATTTTCTGACGTATGCTTTAAAAGAGAAAATGTTGTTGCAAGCCTTAAAACAGAAAATACTAAGAGGAGATGGTTTTTCCTTTGAAGTTAGGTCGGATCTCGCTAGTGCAACTCTTAATAGGCAGTGGGAATTGGGAAATTGTATTGAGGATTTTAAGAAGTTGGGTGCGTCATTACAAATCAAATTCCTAGCTACTTTGCGAGTGATGTACGATAACAAGATGTTCAATTTAAGAGACATAAAAGCAGCTGATGATTTACTAGACTCAATCAGAAGTGGAACATCTTGAAAGATAGGGGTAGTATTCCCCCTCTCAACATCCCTCAGGTCCGGTTCCACTGGATGGCGCTCCATATTTATTTGGGGTGGTGGGTGAGCACATGGTAGGGAGCATTTGGGGAAAAAAAATATATATAGATATAAAAGGAAAACCTCTTTCACTCCAGATTTACCAGGGCATAGCAGAGTTCAAATTAAGATTAGGAAGAGATAGGCGATGTTGAAGAGAAACCGGGTAGGGACAGTAGTCTCCTTCATATTATGACATGGAATGTAAATGGGCTAAGAATAAATGATAGAAGAAATAGAATTCTGCAATATTTGAAGGACTATCCAGCACACATTTATATTTTTGCAGGAGACTCATCTGACGGGGCCTGAAAGTTCTATGTTATTTAATTCTCAGCAGTGGGTTAGGCAGGTGGTTTCTACGGAGAATATTACTAATATTAGGGGGTGGCCATAATCACCAAACAGCAACTTAATGTGGTTGTGTTAAAAAATGCGGTGGATAGCATGTGTTGTTGGGTTATTATTAAACTTCAGATCCAAGATGTAGTGTTAACGGTGGTTGGTTTTTATGGCCCAAACTCTGATGATTTAGAACCAACAAAGGGAATGTTTTTGCATCTCTTGGATTTTCCTGACCTGATAGTTATGGGGGGTGATTTTAATGTTCTGTTGGATAATGACTTAGATAGGTCGCAAAGTTCTAGATCCGCAATTATGTTAAAATCGCAGAGTTTTTTAAAATCTAGGATGAGAGAACTGGGCCTGCGGGATATCTGGAGAGTAAGAGTGGGTACACAACGGGGTTTTTCATTCAAGAATAAGAAGTATGGTCACGCATCCAGAATAGATTTTTTTTGTTAGATCAGGGATTGGTGAATATGGTTGACAACTTAGAATATAAGGCCGCACATTTGTCAGACCATTCTGCCGTTGTTTTAACACTGAATCTTAGCACCAAAAGAGAGATGAGAAGGTGGACATTAGATCGAGCATTATTATTGGAGGACGAGGTGAAGTCTCAATTGTTTATAGAGACAGAAGAATTTTTTAAGTTTAATATCGGTTCCGCTTCAAAAAGCATGGTTTGGGATAAGTTTAAAGCCTTTCTAAGAGGCAAAATTACGAGTCTAACTGTTCTTAGGAATAAGAAGTAGAGGATGGAAATGAAGGTGTTGGAAAGTAAATTGAATGAATGTGATCGCGTGGAGATGGGTGTCTTAGAATCTTTAGAGCAGTTAGCGGTTAGGAGGTCTCATCTGAAATTGCAATTAGAGGCGTTATTACACTCTAGGCTAAAAAAACAATGGAACATCAGTAAGTTGGCTCATTTTGAATATGGAGAGAACCCCAGCAAACTGTTGGCCTGGAACGTCAAGACAGATAGGACAAAAAATGAAATTTGAGAGATCCTTGATCAAAAGGGTCAGAGACAGTCCAGTTCCCATAATATAAGGGTGATTTTTCAATCTTTTTTCTCGGGTCTATATAAGGAGGATACTGTGGTAACAAATGAAGAAGTTCGAAGTTGGTTGGAGGCGGACATACTTCCTAAAATTTCTGATCCAGAGAAGGAAATGATGAATCAGAAAATTATGACAGAAGAGATTAAGGCAGCAATTATGTCATGCAAGGGGGGAAAAGCGTCGGGCCCTGACGGTATTCCAATTGAATTATATAAAATGTTGGGAGATGCAATTGTTCCGATAATGTTGGCTTTGTTTGAGGAGATATACGATAAGGGGAAGGAACTACCAGAATCATGGAACAGTGCTATAATTACAGTGGTTTTGAAGCCAGGCAAAAGTCCAGTTAGGTGTGAGTCATATAGACCAATCTCTTTATTGAATGCTGATTATAAAGTTTCTGTTAAGGTGCTGGCAGATCGACTAAATAAAGTGGTGGGTTGTCTTATACATAAGGATCAGAAAGGTTCTGAAGGGGAGGTATTTACATGAATTGACAGGGAGTTTATTAGGGACGATTGATATAGCCACTGCATTTAGTCTCCCTTTGGCTGCAATTATGTTGGACGCTGCAAAGGCATTTGATAGGGTGAATTGGGTCTTTCTTTTTAATATCTTAAAAGAATATGGGTTTGGGGATACATTTTGTCTGGTGATGCGTTTAATTTATTCGAAACCCGTGGCTACGGTTCTGGTAAATGGAAGTTTGA
Organism: Pleurodeles waltl; assembly: GCF_031143425.1. Lineage (NCBI taxonomy): Eukaryota > Metazoa > Chordata > Amphibia > Caudata > Salamandridae > Pleurodeles > Pleurodeles waltl. The sequence continues at coordinate 82,423,939 of NC_090450.1, read as the reverse complement.
CTCCTCTGATCCAAATATTTAGGGGTACGAGACAGGGATACCCACTTTCACCATTATTGTTCAATTTATATATTGAACCTCTTGCCAGAAGAATCAGACAGGAGCAGAAAATCCCTTCCTTTGTATATGGGGAATGGGAGAAAAAAGCCTCCCTTTATGCAGATGACTTGTTAGTTTGCACATCTTATTTACATACGGCTTTTCCAGCTGTCTTGGATATAATTGAGAATTTTGGTAAGGTATCGGGCTATCAGATAAATGCCGATAAGACAGTTATAATGGCATGGAATCATAGTATGGGGAATTGGACAAGTAAAAGCGAAATGAGGTATCTGGGTATTAAGATACTCCAAGATATTGAGCAAATTGCAGACGCTAATTTTAGTATGTTAAGAAGGGAGTGCGCTAAGCTTATGAAAAATTGGATGTATTTACCTCTATCAATTTTGGGTAGAATTAATTTATTTAAAATGATAATTTTACCTAAAGTTACTTTCTTATACGATACAATTCCTTTACTGTTTGATAAGGTTTTGATTGGCAAATTTCAGCAAGAAATAAATTCATTTATTTGGGCACAGAAGGGAGTGAGGATCTCTTGGAAAAAGCTGCAGAGGAAAAGGGAAAAAGGCGGATTAGCATTACCTTATTAGCTGGTATATAGTTGGGTGTTCCAACTTAAAAATGTCAGGATCTGGGTTCTTCTTTAGGCACCACAGACATGGGTTGTATGCTCAAGGCTATGTTAGCACAAGTAAAGGAGGGTTTAAACTATTATTTGTTTAAATTTGGGGATCCCAAATTCTTCAAAAAAAATCAAGATAAAACTTCTGAGGGATGCTGCCCAACTATGGTATAGTGTCAGGTCTCTGTTTAGGATTGATTACTATAGTAAATGGTCACCTATCTGTGACTCGCCAGGCACGCCAGAATGTTTGAAGGATGCTTTGGCCTTCCCAATTAAAAAGGCAGGTTTTAAACACTGGGGAGAGTTAGTCAAGGAAGGGGACTTACTGTCTTGGGAGGAAATTTAGCAGAAGACAGGTGGAGCTTTGTCGAGGTTAAAATATCTTCGATTGAAAGGGTGGATAGCTAAGGATAATAAGAGATGTGGTTGGCATTCTCAGATAGAGGATAAAAAACGTGTGGCGTTGTGGTATTGGGAGTTGGTAGAGGCAGGGGATGGCGAATTTAATCTGCCTAAAGAACTATGGGGTGATATTTTTTCGGAAACACAGCTCCGGGAGGTTTGGGAGGTGTCTATGCGTACTCTATATCAAGTGGTCAGACCTGCTCCGTTTAGACGAAATCATATATTTACACTACATAGAGCTTTTTTTTCTCCATATAAACTGTCAAAGATGGCGAAAGGTGAGGTGATTAAATGTGGGAAGTGTGGGATGGAAAAGGCGTCGGATGTCCATATGTTTTTCGAGTGCTCAGCGATTCAACCTTTTTGGGTCACAGTGAGACATACGATGGCTGATGTGTTGGGGGTTGAGATAGAGATTACCCCATTACTAGTTATTTTTGGCAGATCGGAGCAGTTAAAAAATTTAAGGGCGGACATGCAGAAGTGATTATTTTATGCAGTTTTATTAGCTAGAAGAGAAATTTGTAGGAAATGGGTGGGTAGTATTATTCCCTCCTATAAAGAATGGTTGGACCAAGTGAAATATGTATTTAAAATGGATACGGTAATGGGTATTACTAAGTCAAGGAAAATTTGGCTACCCTTTAAAGCCTTGTTGGAAGCACAATTGGTGAATGCATACATTTTTTTCGATGATTATTTCTTCCCTGCTGTCTCTCGAAATTCCTCCCTCTTATTTCATTGTGAGGTGGACGTGGTGAGAGAGAAAGAAGGAGCCCCCCCCCCCTCCCCCCCCCCCCCGGGTCTAGGAGATTGGTTGGTTGTAGGAGCGGAAAAAAAAGACCTGGTGTCTGGGATGAATGAGGACAAAAAAAAAAAATCAGATAATGGATGGAACAATGTTAAACAGTCATTCATGTCACAGATCTGGGCCTAGATCCATTGTTTTTGTCTTGCCAAGCCATTCCAGGCTGAGCCCAGCCAGACGCAAATCATTCTTGACCCTGCTCCCCATGGGAGCCTGAACTTTATGTGTTGCTACACTTGCCCTAAGTGGGAAGGCTATGCCCAGACGTGGGCCCTGTGGTCACTGTGCTACTGGATTCAAGCTAGCCTAGCTGATGATGGCTAATACCCCAAAAACCCGCCCTAGGATGCTTGTTTCCAGTTCAGGGAAGAACTGGCCTGGCAGTTTGGGCTAGACTGTTCCCCTGGGGAGCAGGGTCAAGATTGATTTATGTATGGTTGGGTCTAACCTGTGGTGGCAGGGTGAGCAGAAAACAATGGATTAAACCCAAATCTGTGACTGGGGGTGAATGTTTGACAATGTTCAGCATTCCGACCATCATCTTTTTGTGTTGCAATAAATCTGACTGAGCACTACTCAGTCAGATTGTTCTTATCAGGCTCAGCTATCTGCAGAAAATGCAGTCTTCCCTTAACTTTAAAAGAAAATTGTGACCCTATGCTTTGGTTATTTAAAAATGAACTCAAGGCGAGCTACTCTGAAGGTGTCTGGGAGCTACTGGTAGCTTGTGATCGACTGGTTGGAGATACCTGCTTTACTGTATACCTCCTGGTACAACCTTTGAAAGGCTTTGGTCTCTCCTGTTTCATCCATGAGGAGTACTTCATGGATATCTTTGATTTCTTTAATATATGCCTTATACTTTTTGCCCTTACACTGGAGAGCCAACAACCATCTTGTTTTATTGCATGTAGAGTGGATTTTGTGTTGGGCCATTAGCAGAAGTTTGTCTGCTTTATTAGTGGAGATAACAGATTATTGACCCTCTAGTCTATTAATCCTTCTAAGGTTTCCATCAGTGGTTTGGTGTTTATTAAGAAACCCCCCTTTCTTAAACAGCCTACTATTTCTTTCTGTTTCTACTGCCCTTTCTCTTGCGTACATGCATTCAGAGTGATGACAATGCCTCTCAGTAATGCTTTCAATGCATCCCATTGGGTCAATAGGGGTAGTTTGTCATGTTCATTAACAATCACATAATCTTCTATGCTATTGCATATGTTCTGTAAGTTAGTAGGGCTTCACAACAAGTATTCTTTGAGGTACTTAGTATCTTTGTATCTTTGCCTCAAGATACCTATCATCCAATTCAATAAGACTCAGGTGTGATCTGCTAATGTTATGTCACCAACACTGAGGGGGTGATTCTGATTCTGGCGGGCGGCGGAGGCCGCCCGCCAGAATTCCGCCCCCATTATACCGCTCCGCGGTCAGAAGACCGCGGAGGGTATTATGAGTTTTTCCCTGGGCTGGCGGGCGGTCTCCAAAAGACCGCCCGCCAGCCCAGTGAAAAACTCCCTTCCCACGAGGATGCCGGCTCGTAATCGAGCCGGCGGAGTGGGAAGGTGCGACGGGTGCAGTGGCACCCGTCGCGTATTTCAGTGTCTGCAAGGCAGACACTGAAATACTTTGCGGGGCCCTCTTACGGGGGCCCCTGCCGTGCCCATGCCATTGGCATGGGCACGGCAGGGGCCCCCAGGGACCCGCGACCCCCCCTACCGCCATCCTGTTCATGGCGGCTTTCCCGCCATGAACAGGATGGCGGTAGGGGGGGTCAGAATCCTCATGGCTGCGGAGCGCGCTCCGCAGCCATGGAGGATTCAAACGAGCAGCGGAAAGTCAGCGGGAGACCGCTGACTTTCCGCTTCTGACCGCGGCTGAACCGCCGCGGTCAGAATGCTCGTTGGAGCACCGCCAGCCTGTTGACGGTGCTCCCGTGGTCGGTGGCCCTGGCGGCCACCGGCCGCCAGGGTCAGAATGACCCCCTGAGTCTCTTTATTCCTTCCATCATTTTTTATGCACTTAAAGTTAATCAATTCTACTATAGGTCGTATATGTGGCTGAAAAGAAAGAGTACTCGCTGTCCTTTCCATGTGTCAACCTCCAGGCATCAACCAACCTTAACTCCTCTATGAATGTTTTTAAGATTTTTGCTGGCTGCCTTGTACGTTTGACTTTGAGGGTTTGAGTGATCCAGTTTGCCATCGCATTTTAGGTTAGATTCACTTCCTACTATCATTTCCCCTTTAAAGAGGTGGCTCAACTCCTGTATCAGTGGCCAAAGATAACAGTCTAGATTTGAATTTGGGGTGTACACATTAGGTATTGAGATTATTGTATCACTCCAATTCAGCTGGAGCAGTGCACATCTACCCAATGTGGCTCTTTTAGTTAGAACTGTTCAAATGTCTAACTAATATTTCAACCCCATCTTTTTGGATGCCCATGGGTGGAGTTGAGTGGGATTGTGTTTATGCTTCATCCATTTTTTTATCTAGCCCCAAGATGTCGGCCTCCTAAAGTATAAATATATTTGATTTAACTATGTCAATGTGCAGTAGCAGTTTCTGCCTCTTAGTGAGGGACTTCAAGCCACTAACGTACATTTATAGAAGTTGCAATATCCAAATATTCCTTTGAGTATCCTCACTGCTAAAGGCTTTTCTAGCTGTGCTCATTTTTTCACCCATGTGTGCATTCCCATTTTCCTTCCCTATACCCTCTCAAATCCTCAAAGCTTGAACTATAACATTTGAAACAGGTATCAATTTCCCATCCCTATCCTCCCCACCAACATATATTTTCCCTCTAGGTTCCAGTCTTATAAGGAGTGCTACCCAAGCCCCCCCCAGCAGTTATTTACTGACTCTTGGCACATCCTTCCATTGGGGGCATTGTTTCATATCAATTGCATATTATCCTGCATTATTGTGTCATCACCTTGCTTCGCCCATTGTGCCCAATACATGGATTGGAATCTACCCACTATGTGTCAACGCTTCCATATTTACAGTAGTTCCAATTTGGTCAGATTGGGACAGTTCCACCTGATTATTAGCTCCACCACTGCATTTCAACATTTAATTATTAGCTAGATCTATGATTATGATTTTTAAACATTGGCCTGCTAGAGTCACACTTTTTATGATCTTTAAGATGCTGTCTGTAGTCCGATTCCGGTGATGCTTCTCCCCTATCTGAGAAAGTTCAGATCGTCAGCACTTCTTTTATTGATTTTTATTGATTTTGCCACCAGTTTTTTGTCATTTCATTTGAACATTATACCTTCAGGAAATATCCATCTATATCTTATGCGGTTGTCATTAAGCAACACCACAACAGATTTGTAGGCCCTCCCTTTCGCTAGGAATATTAGTGTCAGGTCCTGAAATAGCTTCACTTTGCTGTCCCCTCACAGGATGTGTTTCTGTTTCTATCTAGCCACAAAAATTAGCTCCTTTGTTTCTTCTCCATAATGTCATGTGGTCTTGCTTTCTTATCCACATTTTTCTTCCCCACTATGTGCACTTTTGATACTCCTATGTGGAAGTCATCGCCCTTACGCAGGATCTTCTTGAAGAGATCCTGGAGTTACCCTCTGTTGTCCCCCACTTTGCTTTCTTTCAAATTTCGAATACTCAAATTGTCCCTTCTTGATCTTCTCTCAATATCCTCACTGAGGTTTTAGCAATTTGACTACTATCTGATAGGGACTGCACTGCTCTATTGATTCAATTCTGGAGTCCTTATTCTGTAAATCTTTCTTGATGTCTGATATATCTGCCTGCCCCGGTCAGATCGCAGTTTATTACAGCCTTCAGATAGTATTTTATGACAGTCATTTTGCAGTTCGGCTTTTGAAGTGGGTGGTCCACTTTGGTCACCTTCAAGGTTTCTGCCTTCACTGTCTTGATTGTGAATAATGGGAGTGAAACTTTGTCTGTTGAGGTGTCTTCCCTTGATTCGACATGAGAGGAGTAAAATGTCACTGTCATCTGTTCAAAAGGATGTCATCCTGCTTAGCTGATGATTTATCCATCTTACTCCCCAAAGAATGTTTTATGATTTGAACAGCCACACAGAACATCACCTTTGGATGTTTACAGCGGCTCTTTCTAGGCAGCACTGCACCACTGCGCCTCTGACTACCAGCACAACTACTGGAGGATATCCACCCAAATTGTGGCAGAAAGCCTTCAGTACTCATAATATTGCGGTTGGAAGACCACCAGCACTGGTGGTCTTCTGGCGTCTGTGGCTTCGGCGGTTTTCTGAAAAGACCGCCGAAGTCATAAGGAGGGCCTATGTTTCCCAAAAATTATTTCATGGTAAATATGCTATGGTAAGATTGAAAAACGTGTGGAATACATCAGACCTAACTGTGTTAACCCTTAATTGATCCGCAAAATACCCTCTTTTACTTATATCTTGAACAATATCATGTTGGAAATTAATTGCCATGGGGCTGATATAGGTGAATAAGCAGTTTCAATGTTATCACTGTTAAGAACTTGGTGGTTTATTTGATTGAAACGTTTTGTGCCCAAATAAGCTCTATGCTCCATTTTTCAGGGTTCTGGAAATATCTATTATTTCAGATGGATCTGCTTGAAACAGATTGCCATCTTGTAAGTCGAAAGAGCTGGAAAGATTGTAACATCAGGCCTTTCCATGAAACAGTAAGTACAGTGATAGCAGAAAGCATGCTTCCCCTGTGATGGTTTGAAATACAAATAGGGTCTACAGTTTGGGATTCATTAGCTATGTCTAAATTTTAAAATTATTTTGTTTAAGACAGATATGACATGTTTAAAAAAAGAGCTAAAGGTGACACCATCAAACTCATTCTTTCATTGAAACTCAACGTTCATGCCTTAGTCTGAAAATCACTGTACATGTAACTGCTCAACTTGTATAGTGCATACTACAGCAAACACAGAGCAAGCCGCCTCACACAGTCTTTGCCACCATGTACCTAGAACTAGATACACCATAATCCAAATGGCTCAATGCTAGCCGCCATTTTCTAGAGTTAATGCAACCAACCTGACACTCCACTCCTCCTTCTGCCTCCCCCTCCCGTGGCCCAGCCGATGCCCCTCCCTTCACATGCTGGCTGAGCCAGCGGCAGAAATATCGCTTTATTCTTTTGCTGCTGGCTCCTCGCCAGTGGGGAAACGCTCCTCCGCCATTGTGGACGAGCCACCCCTGCTCCAATGTCAATTTCCTTCAGACTTGCAGTAAATTTTACACATATGAATCTGTTAGTGTTCTTTAGCTTTCCTCGCAGTTACAGGCCATCTGAGTAGGCTTTGTGCCCCCCCAACTAGGTTCCCGAACCACAGGTTAAGAGCCACTGCCCTATTCTATATAAGAGTACAATGAACACTTGTAACTTTCTTGAGTTATCCAGTCACCTAATATTACACATGCATCAGGGGTCATTCTTCCAGTTAGCTCCTCTGCATGGCAAAACGAGATTGAAGCTAACCTGAATCAAGACAGCAAGGTGTTTATATTAAAATTGTAAATTCGCTCAACCACTAATAACAGTATTAATTCAAAATATTCAAAATTCTATTACAAATAAAAACTTTAAAAAAATCCTTCACAGCCTTTAAACATAAAATAAAGCCTTAGTAAATATTTCTACAGACCGATGTCCCAAAAAACTGCCACAATGTGTTGTCTTGCATTGTAGTCCATACTGAAAAATGTTTTTAAAAGCTGTTCAAAAGCAATTAAAATGTTGTGCTCTGTGTCTAACTTGTCTTACCTTTATTTTTAGATTTTTGGTCAGTGTAAAGTTATCTTCTACCTCAGTTTACCTTGGAGGAGGGTCAAATTGTACAATTATAACTGTATTCTCGGTCCAGGTACAGTGTTCTCTATTTTAAGAAATCCTTTGTATCCGTTTCACCATCAAAACCATTTTGAAAAGGAAGTGGCTAAAACATGACTGACATAGAAATAAATACTAAGGGGGTTATTACAACTTTGGAGGAGGTGTTAATCCGTCCCAAAAGTGACTGTAAAGTGACGGATATACCACCAGCCGTATTACGAGTCCATTATATCCTATGGAACTCGTAATACGGCTGGTGGTATATCCGTCACTTTACCGTCACTTTTGGGACGGATTAACACCTCCTCCAAAGTTGTAATAACCCCCTAAGGGTCTGATTACGAATTCGGCAGACAGGATTACTCCGTCCCAAATGTGACGGATATCCCACCCGCCGTATTACGAATTCCATAGGATATAATGGACTCATAATTCGGCTGGCGGGATATCTGTCACATTTGGTTCGGAGTAATCCCCTCCGCCGAAGTCGTCATCAGACCCTAAATATGATGTTTAGTAATTTATCATGTGAACTGAAATCTAACTCAAGTGACTTCAATATATTTACATTTATATCACTGTAGCATGATCCATCGGCGAGAAAGACATGTAATGTAAAGCCAACCATACAAGTTGGTAGAGTGTAGAAAGTGAACTGCAGTTCGGAAAAGCTAATTTCTTTTTTTCACCCTCACAGTTCCTAAACGTTTAGTTCACTCCATGTGTCCAGATTGCCCCACACCAGGCAACGATCCTACTTTCTACGAACCAATAGCTGATATGATGATTGCAAAATACAACAAAGAAAGTAATAACACCCACTACTACAAGGTTTATATGGTAGAAAACTCAAATACGCAGGTAACTACAAAATGTTTTCTCACTAGACTTTAAAAGCTGATAGGTGCTTCAGAAGTCGCTTTCCTGTTTTAAGTCACATGATACATTATTTATTTTCTCTTTATTTCTTGTTATTACTCTGCACTATTCATAAAGATGTACCTATACCTGTGGAAGTGGCATGGCACTTTAGGACAGAGACAGGCATATATGAGAACCATAACAACTCCAGAGAAGCAATTATGTGGTTATCACACAAGTTGTTCAAAACCCTGGATAGAAACAGATCTTTCATCTGTGCCAGCTTAGATACTAAAATCTCCACCACTGATATATTCAGATTGAAAACATGGCTGCAAGTTAAGGGAATAGAGGAAGACCTCAAGCTGCAAAGAGGTAAATATTTGAATAATTTGTCCTCCAGATGTTCTTGTCCACTGCCACAGAAGATCCTTGGTGCAAAGTGGAGGGACTTAAACCACAGTAGGCCAATGAAGTTTAACCAGAGCTTGTGTGATGTTGACATGTAACTTAAAGCCTATTGTCTTCAGTAAATAAACCTGCAACCTAATATGGCTTATAAATCCAGATATTAAACTCACGCAAGACTATCAAGTGGCTAAAACAGTGAAATGGTATTCAAGCACTGGCGGAGGTACAGAGAGATAACAGACACGTAAAAATAGTTTTGCATGAACCCAGCAAAATTTGACTTCTGTAGTAAAAATATGTTAAAATGAAAAACACTGCCATGAGCCAGAATTTATATACTTACCAATTCATGTTTGTGTACTAGAAGTAGATTATATATGTGAAATGCTTAAGTGCCTCATTACTGGTCTGGTGGTTCAAGGACTGCCAGACTCATGGACGCCGTCGGACTGCTGCATTCCAGATTGTCTGACCACCACTTTATGACCACGGTGGTCCGACTGCCAGTAACATGGTTCCCGACGGGCTGACGGCAGTCTGAGTCGTTCTCAGCCACGGGAGTGGTGAGTTCAGACAGTGCACATTTCAAGGGTGCTGGTGTGTTGTGGTATTGGCCTTGGCTCCCTTAAGGGAGTCGGGGCGAATACCATAGCACTGTTCCTGCCAGGCTGACCAGCGGTAATGTCGTAATAGGATGTTCCCACCATGCTACGGCGGGTGGGGGGGAAGCAGCCGGGTTGATGGCCAACTCATTCCCATGAGTTTGATGGTCGGTTTGTCAACCCCCACACCCAAACTCGTAATGAGCCCCTTAGGACCTGGTTTATGAAAAGTTAGTGCCGCCTTAACGTCATTTTTTGACGTAAAAGAGGTGCAAATTTACAAAATACTATTATATTTTGTAAACTTGCACGGCTTTTACATAAAAAAATGACATTAAGGCGGTGCAAACTTTTCATAAATCAGGCCCTCAGTGTTTTTATAGCTGAGTGGGTATTGAAAAGAAAGGCTTTAAACCTCCCAGTTACTGTTATGTGCTTGAGTTAAATATAGAAGACATTTTTAAACACTTGAAAAAGTTGTCATTTCTGAGGTCAACATTATCATAACCATTAAGGATCTCATCACACAAGATCTCTTGATTTCTATGTGTCCGGTGACAGCAATTACCAGCCCCATCGGAACTGTAGAAACACTGCAAATCAGTGGAACTTTCGTTTAGAGATTTTGGCTGCTGAATGTAGCCAAAGTGCGGCTCAAACTCAAGCCCAAAATGAGAAATTATTGAGGGGAAAATCCTATATTTAGCAATTTGTCTAATAATTCCTGATTCCTTAGTGGATTCCGAGGGTCCAACTTGTAAATGGATGGATAGTCCCACTCCCTCAGTCACTGGTACCCCAGATATCGGTAGCTTACGTAACGGGAAAATCTCTCCCATTTCACAGGACACTTGTAATGAGCACCTAAGAGTGTATTCATTGTTAAAAGGGGATGGCTGAATGTGCTGTTTCCGCAATGAAGGGCATATAGTCTGCCAAGAACAACAAAACACCATGACCTTTTTTATGAAGCACTTGACACATTAACGTTAAGGGCCTGATTTAAATCTCGGCAGAGAGGAATAATCTGTCACAAACATGACGGATATCCTGTCTGCTGTATTACTATCCTATTATATCCTATGGAGATCATAATATGGCAGGCGAGAAATCGGTCATGTTTGTGACGGAGTATTTCCTCTGCTGGCCCTAAGTGATCCCCACTTACCTCCCTGCTGTCAAGACATATGTTGAGACTCAGTGGAGGAAGTGTAATTTAGTTACCTAAACACTGGGCTTATGATTTCAATAGAAATTTAGCCTTTCAATACAGCAGCTCTACTGGTCATTTTCATAATAAGTTTTGGATAGGTAGCATTATCATCATCAGTGAAATAAGGGAAATTTGATTGCTGACTAATGCAAAGGCTATAACGTGGTTAAATGCATTTTCATAAATTGTATGTAACATGCATTAATAAAATTGTAAATTTTGGGTACTGCATTAGATGTTGATCATCAATTAGATATCACTGAAAAATGCATGTGATCTCTTTCAGTGGGAGATGGGTCCATCATATTTTGTGGAAATCGTTATTAAGGAAACAAACTGCTCGAAATCAGAAACTAATGTTACTGACTGTCACTTTCTGCAGGATGAACAAGCTGTAAGTGCAGAATTCAAAATACAATCCTTGTAAATGACAGCTAATCTATAGCAGCGGTATCATTTATCTTATTGTATTTCAATATATGTTACCCTTTTGGGATAGCTGGTAATATTTGAAGAACGTTTCCCTAAAAAAAGCTTGCTACAATTGTAGACATTTTGCTGCTATATTTTCATGATCAATTGCTATATGTTTGAGGTGCCAAGTATGTAATCTGATCAACAACATTGCCTAATAAAATAATTTTGAGCACCAATTTGGAATCAGAGGAGCTTAAAATCTTGATTACGCATAGGTTGTTTTTTAGTCAGTGTGGGAAGTTGGGTTGTTGGTTTAGGGGGGTGTGGGCCTTTCTCAAGCAACAGCCACAATCCCCATCAGAGTGAACTACCAATATTAATAGATTAACCTGTGCTTAACCCTTTAATGTCTTGCCACAAAAGCAGTCAGCCTTAACTTAGAGGAATGTGTAAAGTATTTATGCAGACCCCAAACAACAATAAAGTGACAACACAAAACAAGAAAAATACCACCAATTTAGAAAAATAGAATATATTTGACAATAAAACAACACGAAACCAATCAGTAGAACCGTAGTTATGAAAATCTAAAGTTTATGGCAAAAACTAGCGCCTAAAAGATCAAAGCGCCATCTGTAGACATGTCATCATGGGAGAATGGGGCAAAGTTGGAAGTATTGTCGACTGTGATGCAGCAGGTTTTGGGTACAGAAACTGGGTTAGGTCCCGTTTCGGCTTACCTTTGGACTTAGAAGAAATTCTGTAGAAAAATATTCTGAGGAGATACAGCTCAGCTGGGCAAGGCAGCTGGCAGTGTCCAAGGAGGATGCGTCATCTTCGACGAGCTGCTGGCTGAAGGCATCTTTTGGAAGTTGAAGATCTACAGCTGGTGAAGCTGAAGGGTATAGCTGACGAGGGTTCCAAGTGATACTCCTTCTGCCAGGGGCAGCTGAACAGAATTTGATTCTATGGAGAAGCACATAATGGGAGTTGCCTTGAAGACAGGCTGACCCGCGATGCACCTTGGGTGGATAGAAGAGCAATTGGTCCTGCTCTGCTGTTGGTTCTCAGAGCACGTTTTAGCAAAAAATAATGTTAAGCCCCCGAGTTTTGAATTTTTGCTATCTGGGCACCTTGAGCACCACCTCCAAGGGTCCAGCCCTGGGGAGGCACCACTTGGAAGGTCAGGACTCACTCAGGTCCAATCCAGGGGTGCGTTCAAGATCGTTGGAGCCCTGAGGCTCTGAGCAAAAGGCCAGCCAACAAGCCCTTGGCATCATTCTGGTAGTCCTCGGTTCAAGGAGAAGAACAGGTCAGACCTATTGAGAGGTTCTTTGTATGAAGGCAGGGCACACCCTATTGACTTGCAATCAGTGCTCCGCCCTCCCTTGTTGCCTGAGATGATCGACTCAGGCTCACCTAATCCCTCTAACAAGTGGCTGTCTGTGAGGAAATAACACCCAGTCATGTGAACCAGAAACAAGCTTCAGGCACCAAATAGTTAGGGCAGGGAAATGCTCACTTTCTAAAAGTGGCATTTTCAAAATTGTGACATAACATCCGACTTTACCATTAAAGACGATTTTAAATTACAATTTCTCAGATTCTAAATATGACTTTTCTCTCTGCTCACAATCACACCTTAGCTCTTATTAAATGCAATAATTTAACCCATTGTTATCCAATGGGAGAGGTTGGCCTCAAAGTAGTGAAAAACCCATTTGGTTGATTTACACTACAGGGAAATATACATTTTAAAAATTACATTTCCAATATTTAAATTACAATACACCCTGCCTTATGACTGTTTAGCAGTACACAAAAAAATGCTAGATGGAATTAATCGTAGCCACTGGTAGTTACTCAGGGGCCACATCCCAATCCATTGTTATTTTGCACACCATGCCACCTCAGTTTTTACCCAACTACATGCAAATCAGGCTTGAACCTGCTCCCAGTGGAAGAATCCAGCCTGAACATCCAAGCCAGGTCCTCTTGAACCTGAACACAAGCAACCTAGGACCAGTTTTGCCTTTGTTGTAGGCTCATCAGCCAGGTTTAGCTTGATTCTAATGACACAGTGTAAACGGGGTTCATGTATGGGGATGCCCGTCCTGCTCAGGGTGACGTACTAAAGTATACAAAAAGTGATGGATGGAATGCCTAAATTAATCTCAGCCACTGATAATTACTTGCGCTGCATCCCTATTAATCCTTATTTTGCACACCATGCCACCTCAGTTTTGACCCAGATGTACGCAAATTAACCTCGACCCTGCTCTAATGGGAACAGCCTAGTCGAAACTGCCAAGCCAGGTCCTACCTGAACCGGAACACAAGCAACCCAGGACTAGTTACTCCTTTGGTATGGGTTCATCAGCCAGGAATAGCTTAGTTCCAGCAACATAGTGTGCGTCTGACCCACATGTGGGCACACCCTTCTCACTTAGGCATCATACTAAAATATACAAAAGGTGATGCATGGAATGCATGAATTAATCTCAGCCACTGGTAATTAGTCAGAGCCCCATCCTAGTCCATCGTTATTTTGCACACCATGCCACCTCAGTTTAGATCAAGTTATATGCAAATCTGTCTCAATTCTGCTCCAATGGGAATAATACAGCTTGAACTGCCATGCCATGTCCTCCCTGAACCAGAACACAACAATCCAGAACTAGTTTTGCCCTTGTTATGGGCTCATCAGCCCGGTATAGCTTGGTTCCAGCCAGACAGAGTGCACGGTACCCACATCTGGGCATACCCGTCATACTAAAGTATACCAAAAGTGATGGATAATCTCATCCATGGGATTACTCGGGCTGCATCCCAGTCCATTGTTATTTTGTACACCATGCCACTTCAGTTTTGACCCAGTTATAGGCAAATCAGTCTTCTCTCTGCTCCAATGGGAACAGTCAAGGTTGATCTTCCAAACCAGGTCCTCCCTGAACCGGAACAGAAACAGCCCAGAACTAGCTTCACCCTTGTCATGGGCTCTACAATCAGGTATAGAGTGGTGCACTTTTGTGTATACTTTAATATGTTGCCCTAAGTGGCACTCCTAATGTAATAGTATACCAAAGGGGTATTAAAGGGCTTAAACAAACAATAGACAATTGAATGTATGACCTGTAAATTCTGCAAGATATTTTGAAATTCCAAATTAGTAATTTTAGTAACTTCACCAGCACCCAATACAGAATGGCTGGGTGCAATTTAACACAGGCATGAACATTGCTTAATTTGTTACTTCTTGGAAGCTTGACCAATCTGGGTCTCAAACATAGGAGGTCCAGGTTTCAAACAGTTGATGCTGGATCTGAAGGAGGGGGCAAATGGAGCCTGTCACTGACAGTAGTTATTAGGGAAATGTAGGCACCATCATTTTGATGGCAGGTACTAGCCGGCCTGAAGCATACACTTTGCATTTATTGACTCCAGGTTTCATTTAGTGATTAGTAAATAAAGATGAAATTCACAGTACTGTTGCTTGACGTCCATAACTTGCATACGGACACTGTACCACACACCACACTGTTTTATTGGTCAATAAAGGAACCCTAGACTGACATACTACAATAGTAAGGAGTGACTTGACTTTCTCGGTGCTTGAAATTATAATTGTTAGCAAGCTCAGCTCAGATTTTCACTATTTCGTCTCTTTTGGTACACTGCTCCTGTGGGAAAAGGCTTTTTTAACATGGCTTTCCTCTCTAAGTTCACCTCATGAAAAAGAGAATGGAACTGTCCGGGCTTCCTATGGGGCCTACAGCTTCTCCTCTTCCTCATCCAAGCTGTTCCTTAGGATTGCCACTTGTCTGGGAAAGAGACAGACACTGTCATGATACTTCGTCCCAGAATCACAGCTTCTTTTTGAGAGAAACCCCCTGTTTGTGTACCATCAAAAACTCAAACTGATTCACACTACCCCTTCCCCTCTCAGTTTTGACTTGTCCCTTCAAGCTTCCCATCTCTTCTTTCTTTGAACTTGAAATTATAATTTTTAGCAGGTTCAGCTCAAATTTCAACTGTTTCCCCTCTTGTGGTGTTTTACTCCTGTGGGAAAATCCTTTTTACCGTGGCTTTTCTCTAAGGTCCACTTCCTGAATAAGAGAATGGGGCTGTATGGACGCTTCCTCTGAGGTCCACACTTTCTCCTCTTCTACCGCCAACCTGTTCCTTAGGATTCCGTAGTGTCTGGGAAAGAGACACTTTCAAGATACTTCCCCTCAGAATCACAGCTTCTTTTGAACTGACAGAAAGTCCCTGTTTATGTACTCTCAAAACTCCAACTGATTCACACTGTCTTCCCTCTTTGGTTTTAGCTTCTCCCTTTTTTCTCCCCTACCCTCCTTGTTTATTGAAGTATTTCAGTTATTAGCTCTTAAAGGAACAACTCCCTGGAAAGACAGTTTCATCCCCCATAGTATTTGGAGAAAAAAGGGTTTGGGTGAAAACATGTTTACTTCCGAGGCTTATCTTGGGCTGAAATTCACTCAGATAAGTTTGTTTTTCTATCATAAGAGGGAGGTGACTGGCAGCCCTTCCATAGTCTTTGACAGCACCATCCGGGGATTTACATTGACAGGACACACTGAATTGTGTTGGTATTTACCCTGCGGGTGCTGTATAGGAAAATTAACCTCCAAATTTGAGAAGCATTTCCCTGCAAACTAACCTGCAATCCTACCCCAAAACAGCCAACCAAATGGAGATTTGCTCAAATAGAAAGGAATACACGAGAGTCATGACTGCTTCCTCACAATGACTCCATGGCTGTAGCGTATCACATCCCATACTGGATTGTGCTCTATGTATGAAGTGTTTTCAGGTAAAATGCATGGTCTTACATGATCTCAGCAAGTAGATAACTATAGATGGCAAGTTCCCTTTTCCAGAATTTCCAAACCCTGCACAAATCCCTGTTTCACATGGATCAGAATTCTGAGGTGTGTGTTTGTAACCAAACTACTACACCTCTCTCCAGGTTTTGTTTGGCCTGACAACCTGCTAACATTTCCCTAGAGAAAATACTCCTTAAATGATAAATATGAGTACATATGGAATTTGATGTGGTAAGTACCAAATTCCTCATATTATGTCCCATTTTCCAGGTGAAACTCCGAATCTAAAGAATTTACCACACATGATAAACACTTTAACTGATGTTGATATTAACTGAGTGCAATAAATACTTCACCCCCATTGAGCCCACTTGGGGTCGTGGCCTAGGTATGAAAGGAGATAGAGTGAACCAATGTGACACTCAGTATTTTGGACTTGATAATGCTCTGGTATTTCAATCAGAAATGAAGCAGCCAATTCCTAATTCTGATCCCTCCCCAATCTTATTTGAAAAGGGACCAGAAATCAAGGAAATGCAGCCAATAATGCCACACCGCAAATTTTGAAGGCTTAAACCTCCCAAACTGTATCAACAGAAAATGCACAAAAAATACCAATACATGTGGAATTCAGTAATTAGAAACAAAAAAATGTGCATGTTGATATTTATGACTTCCACATTCTGGTATACAAGCTTCAGCCACTCATTGAACAAGTACAGGCCAATATGTGCAAGCTTAGTCACAGATGGCAGTGTAGACTCTTATATACCTGTGTCCCAAAGCCTACGCATGACTTCATATTACCATACGTAACTACAGAAGCTCCGAGCAGCTTCACATCCTTAGGGCAATCTCACCTTTATAGGTCTTCAGAGGTATTGCTTACATGCCCTCTCCCCTTCTCTTCTTTATCTATTATAAGGCGCAGGAGGGAATCTTCTAGGGATACTGCCAGAATCATAGTTGTAAATTGCCTCACCCAGCACCACACCCAACCCCACTGTAGTGTCATCTCTTGTTGAGAAGGAAAGAAGACAACAATAACAGGGCTCTAATTAATCCTGATATTGCTGAAGACTGATGAAAGGGCAAGCTGTGTCATACGGTTTCTTCATAGGCACTTGCAGGAGTATCAGATTCTGCCCCAATCCCTTATGTTCCTGAGTAGCAGGGAATAGAAAAGCTAATTTATTTTGCCCATCACCTAGTCCCTCAGCAGCAAATATGAGTTTACTGATGGACTAGGTTAATGGCATGGGATGGTAGTTTCTATCTCTTGCCTCACCCATAGATGTTCGATGATATATATGTCAGTAATGTTCAAACATAAAGTGACGTTTTGCAAGAAAAGATCATTAACTGTGACTATGAGAGACCTACATTTACTTTTTAGTTTTTTGGTGCTACCACACGACCTTTAGACAGGAAATGTCATGCCTGGATCACAGTTTCGGATATGGTAACTTGTGAGTGATGTGCCTCGCATCTAACAAAACAGCATCGGTGAACTGATATTGGGCATATGAAACATTTTCAGGAAAACCGTTATTTCAATGAGAGCATAAGATCCCAAATGCAATAATCAGCACTAACTTCTCTTATGTATCAATATTAACAAACTTGATTCAAATATTCAACCCACAAACCTAAGCTAATAGTTTCACGTGGAGCTTTTCATACACACACATTTAGCTAGAGGGTTAAAGAAGCAGATATGCAGGTGTAACATAGGGCAACTAGACAATGCTGCCCTCTTTCTCCCTAATTGTTTATCCGTATCTGGGAATCATTTTTAGAAAGTCTTAAAAGGTCGGTCGATTACAAGGACTTCCTCAGCGATCAAGGTATTACATTTATTGTGTATGCAAATGGACTTCTGCTTTTGTTTCCAATGTCCTCCTGTTCTAATACTTTGGGTTATAAATAAATGTCGAGATATCTGAAGTATTGCCTGTAAATAAATTTTACTTAAGGGAACCTTTGCAGAACTGTGATTTATCCTGGATCTCTCCTAAAATGAAATACCTGGGAATTTGGTATTACAATTCAGTGGGGGATTCATTAACTATCAACATCAATGAACTACAACTGAAAATTAGAACTCATAGAAAAATTACCCCCATGATACCTCTCTTGGTGGGAACATTTAGACAAAATCAAAATGATGATCTTACTCGTTGTAAACGTCCTTTTTAAGATGTAACCAGTTAAAATGCAAAAAACATTTTATTCTAGAATTTATGGTATCTTTTCTAGAGTTTAAAGAAATAATATTGAAGCAAGAAGATCTCTTAATAAACTTTAAGAATCTGAATCAAATGGAGGGTTAACTTTCCAGGTTTTGCTAAGTATTACACTGCGTTCACCCTAAAATAAATAATCTCATATAATATTGATCCAGACATAACTA
Organism: Pleurodeles waltl; assembly: GCF_031143425.1. Lineage (NCBI taxonomy): Eukaryota > Metazoa > Chordata > Amphibia > Caudata > Salamandridae > Pleurodeles > Pleurodeles waltl. Next base: position 82,405,429 of record NC_090450.1, on the reverse strand, counting down.
ATACTAAATTGTGATTTTGCCTAGGACACTGTTTCACAGTCCCACTTCCCCACACACACATCATCTTCATGTCTCAGGCTCTCACAGTTTGGATACCATCAGCAATTATGTACTCACTACTTAAACCTTTTTACTTGATAATATTTCCTCCCTAGAACAAGGAAAAGGCAGTTCTAGTTGCTATAAAAATGGATTACAATAAATGGTCGAGTGATTTTCTAGAAGCAAAGGGGAATTCTCTTAGTCTCTCAATTTATGGGAGTGTGAAGGGCTGTCCGGAACCATTCCGCACACAAGGCCGACTGGTGCTGACGCTGCTTGTGGTGTTCAGGAACACCACAGAGCGAGCACCAATGAGGGACGAGGTCCAGACACGACGCAGGAAGGAGGAGGGACAAAAAGGTCGGCGTTGGCAGAGCAAGGAGAGGAAGAAGATGACGAGGAGAGGGACGGAGTCGAGGAACAACGAGAAGGCAGCAAAGAGGAACGAGAGGACGACGAGGAGGAGAAACAAGGCCAAAGGAACTCGGAATCTGGAAGGCGTTTTATCCCCTGGACTCATGGTGTGATCGTTGAAGTTGCATAGTTGACGCATCAAGTCTTGACCTGCTGGATTAATTGACCCCGCCGCATCACCACCCCTGCAACAGTAAGGAACCGACACCTTACCTCCCCTGCCTAGCAGTAAGGAACCAACACCTCACCTACCTATTAGCAGTAAGGAACTGATGCAGCACCAGCTCCAACGACACCTCACCTCTCCGACAATACGCAACCTCTTTGTTTCCTCGTTTTCCAAAGTTACTGTGGGTCTGTACGACTCTGTGACCATCCCTAACTCCCTGGCGACTGGCATCAGACTATTGGGAACAACTCTGTCAAGAAGTTGTGATAGACCCAGTTGGAGTTATTGTGTTTCTTAGCACTTTATTGAGATTTAGGGCCTCATTATGATCATGGCAGTTGGCCCGCCATGCCGGCAGTGGCGGCTGAAGCCGCCAGCAGGCATGGCGGGCCGAACCGCCATATTATGCACATGATGACGACCGCCAGTGGCAGCCATCACCCACCGCCAGGCAGATTGGTGGCGGGATGAAACACTATCCGCCAGGGTAGCTGCGCTACCCTGCAGATAATGTTTCCTTTCCTGCCAGTCTTTTCCTGGCGAGATGTCCCACCAGGAAAAGGCTGGCGGTGGGGGGCCCTGCACTGCCCATGCACTGTGCAGTGGCAGAGCAAGGGGCCCCGGTGCAGAGCCCCGTCGCGCAGGTCACTGCCCGAATTTCAGGCAGTGATCTGCGCGACGGGTGCAACTGCACTGCCGCACAGAGGGATTGACGGCCATGTGGAGCCGCCGTCAATGTCCCGGCTGAACCTTTCTGTGGGCCGGCGGGCGGAAACAATGTTTCTGCCCGCTGGCTCTCAGAAATGTTCATAATCTGGCCTGCTGGGTTCCGGGGTCACTGGCGGTCAGTGTTTTGACCGCCAGCATGAACACGGCGGTTGTTTCCGCCGTGTTCATAATGACCACCTTAGCCTTTAAAAATGTGTATCTTGGCTTGTGTATGCTGGATTTTTGTTATTTTGGTCTTGTTTTACTAAGATAAATATGGGTTGTTTTTCTAAACTGGTGTGGAGTACTTTTGTGATGTTTTCACTGTGTTTCTGTATGTGTGTGTGTGTACAAATACTTTACACATTGTCTCTGAGATAAGCCTGACTGCTCATGCCAAGCTATCAAGGGGCTGAACAGGGGTTATCTCAGATGTGTGACTTCCTTAACCAGAGCAGAGTGTGACTCCCTACTTGGACAGGGTGCAACCCACTGCCAACTGGAAACCCCATTTCTAACAGTCCCTGTAACCTTTGTTTTTTAAGTGAGTTTCTATGTCATTTTAAATTCTATTTCCTAACTATAACACCCCCATAACCTAAGCGGTACCAAAGTTATTGGCAAAACAATAAACAATCTTCCTATGGAAGGTCCTAACTATAGCTACCTATTGGCGACCACCAGCAGGTTATACATATAGTCGCCACTAGGTAGTTAGAGTCACGACCATGATTCCATAGAAAAATCGTTTTTTGACTTGCCTATATCTTTGGCACTGTTTGATGAATCTTCATGACATTTTGCAAAAAAAGTGTGCTGGTGATTCTTGTTGCTCACAGAAATTTTCGGGGTGATCTGTCAAGCGGGGGCTGAGAAAAGTGGGGTCATAAAAGTTTTGTTTACTTGTTAATTCCCATAGGACTTTTAGACAGGCCTTCAGCCCGAATAATGATGAGCTCATGCAGGGAAATGCACAGCTCTGATTGGCTGCCAACACTTCAAACCAGGAAGCATTGGAAGCCATCATGGGAATCTGCTTCAGAGTCCCACAAAAAAAGTAGAAAGAAAAGCAAGGGGTCAGGGTAGAGTCACCCTGACCCCTTAGCTCCAGTGCTGGGGGACACAGAGGGACCCCGCCAGAGCTAAAAAGCATTTTTTTTTAAATTTTCACTGTGATTCATGGTGGATTCACAGTCCAAGGGAAAATTTGAAAAAACAACAGCCACGGGCTCTTGTGCTTGTTTTATATACAGTGGTTTGTACTAAATATAATGGTATAAACATGAATGCTACCGGCATAACTGGCTGTTGCAGGTATCATCAAATTTCAAAGTGACTGTAGAAAAAAAACACAGATTGTTTTTTAAAAATGACATCAAAATGCTGCAGTAACAACTGAGAGCAATACTTTGATTTCTTTCCTGAACAGCATGTTGGATTCTGCAAGGGGAGCCAAATAAGCAAGCTTGGAGAGGATGGTGTAACTGTTTCCTGTGAAATCTATGAACCCACGGTACTTTCTGCTCTGCTTACATCTAATAAATTGTCTCAGATATAGCCCTTTCAGGTGATGGTAATGCACTACTGATATAAAATAAATTATAGTAGCCATTCACACCACATCTGTCCACCCGTATAGATGTATCACATTCACTGTTGGAGTGATGCGGAACTACACTGAAATTTGGAATCCTAAAGTTGTGTGAAGTAACTACATGATGAGATTCGCTGTACGATATTGAGGGACCATAGGGAGTTTGAAGGCTCTTCATACAATTACAATGAACCTGAAGAACAGCACACATTTTCCTTCCTCTCAATTATGTAAGTAGGAATGAGGGTGACATCTATATGTGTATAAAACTGTCCAGGGTGGAGAAAAGGTTAAAGTAAATGCACTAGACAAATGGTTGCAACGGATGGCTGGGCGAAGGCAGGGAAAGAGGCAGCAAACAGACCATGATGGGCAAGAGGGAGGACCAGTAGCAGCACAACACAGGATATGCGGAAGGGGCAGTGGCAGAACAACAAACCGTGAAGGACCGGCAGGGAGGGGCAAAAAGCCAACTGTGTGCAGGATAGGCAAGAAAGGCAGTGGCAGCACAACAAACTATGGAGGTCTCTAAGAATAGACAGCAGTAGCACAATGGACCATGGAGGGCAGGAGGGCTGGGTTAGGAGCACAGATTTGGTCTATGGAAAACAGGAGGTAGGTGGCAGGGGTAGCAAGCTGACCACATAATGCAGGTGGCAGGGAAATGGCAGCAGAATAGATCACACAGGTCAGGTGGGAGGGTGATGGTACCGCAACGCACTATGGAATAAGGAGGGGCAGGGATATGCACATGGACTACAGAGGGCAGGTAAATGGGGGGCTTTGGCAGCAAGCTGACTTCAGATGGCACTTGGGAGGGGCAGTGACAGCACAATGTACCATGGAGAGTGAAAGGGAGAAAACAGGGGTATGCACACAGCCAACAGAGGGTAGAGGGAGGGAACAGCAGCAATCTGGCCATGCAGAGAAATCAGTAGAGGCAGTGGTAGCACAACGGACCAAGAAGGGCAGAAGGGAGGGGATAGGGGCAAAGATTCAGACAATTGAGGCCAGAGTGGAAGGAGGGAGGGGCATCATTCTGACCATTCAGGAAAGGTGAAAGGGGCAGTGGCAGCAGCATAGACCATGCAGAGAAAGCAGGAGGAGAAGTGGCAGTACAATAGACCATGGAGGCCAGGATGGAGGGGCAGTGACAACACAACAGACCATAGAAAACAGGAGGGAGGGTTTAGGGGCACAGACTTGGACAATGGAGGTAAGTGAGGAAGGGAGGTGGCGGGGCAGCAAGCTGACCACAAAGTGCAGGCTGGAGGAGCAGTGGCAGCACAAAGGACAATGGATAATAGGGGAGGAGGGGGCAGGGGCATGGATATCGACAATGGAGGGCAAAGGTGAGGGAGACAAGGGAATCAAGCTGATCATTCTCTGAGGGCTGGAGTGGCAGGACAACAGACCATTGAGAGCAGCAAGGAGAGGGCAACTGCAGGAGCAGTAAGATGGTCTTGCAGGGCATGCAGGAGGGACAGTGGAAGCACAATGCACCACGGAGGGCAGGAGGGAATAGATAGGGGAGCGCACACAGACAATGAAGGGAAAGTGGGATGGTTTGCCAGTTTACCACGCAGGGCAGGTGGAAGGGGCATTGGCAGCACAATCCACCACGTATTTAAAATGGGAAGATAAGTGGCAGCACAATGGACCACAGTGGGAACATGGAAGGGGGCTGACCCATGCTCAAAGCACCATGGAGGGCAGAAGGAAGGGGATTGGAGCTGGCCTCAGAGAGCACAGAAAAGGGGACAGGAGCATGGGCAGCAAGCAGACCACTCAGGACCAACAAGAGGAGCTGTGGCAGTGCAACAAACCATGTAGGTCAGGCAGAAGGGGCAATGGCAGCACAATGGACCATAGAGGGAAGCATGGATAGGCAGCGCAGTGGACCATGGAGTGCAGGAGAGAAGGGATAGGGGTGTGGACTCAACCAATGTACGGCAGTAGGGAAGGCAGCAATAATTAAAGTGAAGCTACATTTAGGTATAGTGATAAGGTCTTAGGTTACCTTTAAAAAACCCTAGGCATTCAATGAAAAAACAAAGGTTAAAGTAACATTATAGTTAGGTTTTGAAATGAGTTAAAAATGAACACTTAAAAAACAGAAAAACAAAGAAATTAGCCAGTTATATTTCAGCGAGCTACCTATCACTTATGTTCCTGCCATAACCTGTTATGACTTTGTATATTACAACATTCGTGGCATGTTCAATGCCATCATTGATGATATCACTGATGACATCATACAACCTACAGTGGTTCAATTTACTGTACAAACCAATAAAGCCGTTCAGATATGTCAATAACTGCTACACTGTAAGGAATGATGAATAGCAGAAATTACATGCAGATATGTACTTGTATAAAATAATTATGCTGTACCACACTTGTCTACATGCCAGAATTATTACATAGAAAGCCCCTACTATTCTCAGCCATCACCCTGTGCTCTGCTCTTTACAAAATGTCTTCTCTATTGGTACAGCCAAAGGTCATTAGTTGGCCAAGCCCCTCTACACATAGCCTTTACTCTTTAGGCAACTATTCACAGAGAGGACAGTCTCTTTGGACGCACAAGCCCCATTAATTGGCTGTGCTCCAAATATGCACAGCCGTTACCCTGTGCACAACTCTTTACGGAGATGTCACTACCCCCCACATGCCCCATTAGGTGTCTAAGCCCCTATTACACATAATCTTTACTCTCTACACAGCTCTTTACAGAGATCACACTCTCATCAAGCCCTATTTAGAGACTAAAAGCATACTACTTACAGCCTTCACCCTGTAAACAGCACTTGATATAGAGGCCACTCCTTCCAGACACCCAAGGACCAATAGATGGCCAAACCCCTACTATGCAACGTCTTGATCCTGTGTGCAAGTCTTCAAAGAGAGTGCACTGTCTTCAGACAACCAACCACATTAGGTGACCATACCCTCTAAAAAACCTTTGTTCTGTGCAAAGCTCTTAGCAGAAATTCCACACTCTTCAAACATCCAAACCTCTTTACAAGGAGAAGCATTTTGCAAAATATTACACTTGTTAGTAGTATAAAAGGTATAGAAACATTCCTGTAGATGAAGCTTACTAAACATATTTCAGTGTGTTAAGTGTATTGCAAACTCTCACACCTATTAGAGGCATTAGAGGATGTAATCAGGTACGTCAACAGCGATTACATTGATGTCATCAGTGATGTTAATGATGTCATTGAACATAACGAGTGATGTTTTATTTGAGGGCATAAGCTGTGCACAGCTGGTGGCACAACCAAAATATTTAAATTGTGAGAATAAGGTCTGAGTATAGCTCTCTATCTCAATCATTGTAGAGTAGAAGTAATTAGTCGTATCTTATCTATGAGTCTTCCTATCAATACGAACTGGGGGGGGTGGGAGAGGGCAGATTTAAGAAAAGTGGTGCTGCGCCCAGTGCAGCGCTACTTTCCTTGCACTCCTTAGCTCTCCGCTACCACCACCATGTGTGCGCACCACGGGTAGGGTGGGGGCAATAGCGACAGAATTTCTGACGCTATTGATGTACTGTTCAGGGTTAGTGCTAAAAGTTTAGCGCTAACCCTGAATAGTACATAGGGGCCCATTGTAACAAATGGTGTGCCCCCTTTTAACGCCTGCTCTGGGCAGGTGTAGAAAATGCAGAATAAAATGGAGCAAAGAAATCTTTTAGATTTCTTTGCGCCATTGTTTTGGCCACCCTAATGGGGGAATGTCCCCATTGCATACATTATGCCTGGCGCAGTCATAATTTGGTGCAAGGGGTTACAAAGAGGCGCAATGCATGCATTGTGCCACTTTGTAAATCTGGTGGTGCATTTTTGCCATAATATCGCCACATTAGCATCAATAAAATATTGATATTATGGTGCAAGGGGCTCTTAATTCTGCCCCTGGGTTCTATAAACACTTTTGTCTTCATCTGACCCTCTTGACCTCCAAATCTAAAAAGTTATTAGAGTGGTAGGTACATTACATCATAGCCAAAGATGGATCAGAATAGAAAAAGCTTCTATTAATTTTTTGAAGACCAAACTGCTGGTCGCATATGTTGCGAGGACTCCACAATATACTATCATGGTACAAAACCATTTGTTACATGTTGTGTTGCACTTAAGGTAGCATTACATAACATTTACCACTTAAAGTTTTTTAAACAAAATTCATATGGAAATACAACTAGTTTGTTTGGTGGGTACTACGCTATGAAAAACATGTTTTGAGTGAGGAAGGGAGAGTTGTCTCTAGGAAACAATTGAGGTTGGATGGGTCACACTTCCGTTTTTGGATATAATCAGTGTATTGGTTAGTGGGTTTTAACTTTTTTGTGGATTACATTTTGACCGAACAACATCTTTGATCAAGCGTTGCCACTAGTACATTTTCGAGACCAAAAGTATGAATGCAATGAATTTCTATCAAAAAGCAGGAAAAACAAATACCAAAAGGTTTTCATCTCACAAACACAATGGTATCTGTACCACACAAATGGCATTTCAAGTACAAAAAGACATGAAATTCCAAAAAAAAGCAGACATGCATGTCATTTGGGTTAAGTGCTTTTATTTTTCATTTAGTTTGTGCAGAAACAGTAGCCTGAAGTTTTGATTTTATAGAAGTGTGCAACAAAGTAACATCAATAGTGAGAATCATATCATTCTAAAATGACTGAGAATTATATTGGTATGGCTATTTGAAAAAAATCTCATGTTTCCGGGTTTTGTGCTTCCTGTTGTTGCAGAAACTCAGTCTTCCACGTTATAGAGACCATGAGCATTACGGTGAAGATCATGGGAAAGTTGACATATTTCACAAACATCAATATGACTCTGGTGGAAAAATTGCCCGTCTACCGAAAGGCACCAAGATCCCCCATGAGGAAAAGCACGAGGAGGCTCATGGAAACGGATCTCCCTCGGGTGAACCTCAAAATCACCCTACCCAAAAACCTGGACGAAAGCCGATCCCTCCATATCCCAGAGGACCTGTTGGATCAGTGGAGTACTATCATATGATCAATGAGACTGATGTTTTTCCTTCCCCAAGTAATCCTGTCCCCTCACATCACAAAGTTCTCCCTGGATCTTCTCAAACTCATAAGCTTGTTGAGCCAGAACACCCTATTGACTCTGGTTTTATTGGTCCATTTCAGGATCCAGAACCCCAGCCATTTCCCCTTCATCCTTCAGAATCCACAGGATGTCCCTCAAATCCCAAGCACACGATGCCCCACATTGCATCCTTATTGCCCAAACCTTAAATGAATGTTGATGCAATAAATGAAAGTAGCATATAACGTTGACATGAATAAGTGCTCCTTCTCTGTTGCATAATTTGACCACAACACCTTGCTATTGTTGCCAGTACGAGGGTCAGAAGCAATGAAGAGATGAAAAATAGCATCTTTCTCTGATTTCGTTTTTTGTGGTAATAAAATACCTCTTTAATTTCCTATCAGATGTGTATTTAATTATTGATGACTCATGGTGGCACATTTTATATGTATATGTGGTACACATACAAAAATTATCTTTTGTTATATGATGACTACAAGTCAGTATATTGCATTGTAAATATATGTTTAGGAAGCAACAGCAGTGTTTCCTTCTTCGTGGTTATTTGAATGTACATTGCACTTCACCTTGTTGTCCCAGAGCTCCACCTTAGAGGCTGTTGGTTCTTTGTCACCTCTGGCAATACATTCTTCCTCATGCTTGAAAATGGGCCCTACTTAAAGTTTGGCGGACGTGCTACTCCTCACATATGTGACAGATATACCATCTGCCATATTACGATCCCATTATATCCTATGGGAATCCTAATACAGGTGGACAGGATACCCATCATATTTGTTATGGAGTAACCCATCTCCCAAACCCTAATCAGGCCCTATGTCTTGCCCCCATGGATGTTATTTAGAGGTCGCCAGGGGTCACAGCTGCAACCCATGATTTGCCCCTTGTGACCCCTGGCCTCAGAGGTTGCAAAATCAGTGCAGGAACACAATGGCAGCTTGTCCTTTTGGACGTCAGTTTGGGACTGCCCTCTCTTTGTATTCTTTCAAAAAAAAATATTACACTAGTAGTGAAAACTCTATCTATCTATCTATCTATCTATCTATCTATCTATCTATCTATCTATCTATCTATCTATCTATCTATCTATCTATCTATCTATCTATCTATATCTTTCACCATTAGTATAACAAAAGATGAAGCTCAGTTAGCTGGAATATGACATCTCCTGGCAGTGTGTTAGTAAAAATTGCTTTTAAATTTATGTTGTGTGCATGCTTGCGGGTGAGAGAGTGTTTATGTGAGAGGGTTTGTGTTGAAGTGCGAATGTGTGTGTTTGTGTAAGTATGTGTGTGTGTGTGTGAGTCAAATGGTGTGTGATGTCACTTCTGCTACCCCTGGCATTTTAGTGAATTGATATGCATGCTCGCCCCCTTGAATTTAGATTGTTATATTGTTTTTTACATCACAGAGAATGGGCCACATTACGAGTTTGGCGGTCCATGGACCTCTGTGGTGGCATTGGTGGTCCAACCACCGTTGGGTTGTTGGTCGGACCGCCGTATTACAAGTCATGTAAGCCTATTTAGTACAGACCGCTGTGGTTCTGCTGGCACTGCCAGGCAGCACAGACCGCCACAGACACGAGGCAGCACAAACAGGCCAGCGGAGCCAGTGTTTCCATAAGTCACATTATGAGGTTCACATCACCAGTGTGACCACGTGGTCCAACTACCACTTCTCAGCAACCAGGACCAGAGAGTATAATGGGAGACACTCACCTGCAGGCAACCTCACACATCTGGTGCCGCCATAGAGCCCATCACACATATCCTGCAGCTGCTGCTGCCAAATATCAAAGGTGCACAAAATCCATGCTGCTGTGGAGACAACCAGCCATAAGTACACACACCTATCTCTGTCATTACACTCACAAACAGATCATCGCACAGTCAGCCACATCATTTGGGGGTCATGCTACAGTCACCAAGTACATGTGTAATTGTGTCCCAGGTCAGTATCATACACAAAGAACGACATAATCACAGTCATAAAATAACACCTTTCGGCAGGTCACTCACACTGCACTACAGCACCACACAAAAACACACATCTGCTCATCTCAGGCACAGAGACAGTGAAGTGTACACACCACTATCTCACATACACCAACAACACAGCAACATCACTTCTAACAATACAACTGACACACTGACATTGCACACATGCCATGGACAGTCATCACCTTCAACACACATATGTATGGATGTGGCATGGGACACAGGCACCACTCCCATTAAATACCCCTGCAATCGACACACACATCACCCACATTGCAACACAATGGAAGGACAATGGGATGCACAATGGACAGAGAGGCAAATATACAAAGCTCACTATGGAATAGGGATGGGACATCAGATCGAATAGGTTGGAGGTGGGTAGGCGTCTTGAGTTTGGGACAGGGGAAGGAGGGAACATGGGAAAGGGATAGCCAAACAAAAAAAACTGTCTTAGTAACACATGGATGTCCAGCAGAAGGGGTGGAGATTTGAAGGTCGAGGGGTTGGTGGGTGTTATGTCAGTGTGGATGTCTTGGGTGTGTGCACGTGTGAGGTATCCCGAGTGGGTGGTGTCTGTTGCATGTGTGAGTGTGGGCTTTTTCGTGTCTTTGGAGCTGGGAGATGGAGGTGCTGGGTGATGGAGTGCTGGATGTGTGTGTCTGTTGAGGTAGGGTCTGCGGGTAAGTTTGTAGTGGTGGATGTGTGTGTGTCTGTTGGAGTGGTGTCTGCAGGCATGGTAGATGTGGTGGATGTCTGTGCGAGTGCGGGTATGGTAGGTGTCAAGGGTGTGTCACTGACTCTTGTGGTGGTGCCTGTGGGTATGCTTGATGTGGTGTGTGGTACAGTGGGGGTGGTGTGGGTGTCTGCAGAATTAGTGACTGATGTGCATGTGTGGGTTTCTGTTGAGTGCATGCATGTTGGTGTGTTTTGTGGTGTTTGTGTTTTTGTGTGCTGCTCTTGTGTGTTGAGGTGAGTGCGTGTAGATTGGTCTGCATGCTTGGGATAGGTAGAGATACTTCTCAGATCAATAGCCTCCTCACTGAGGGCAGCAGTGGTGACAGGGGCTGGGGTGGAGGTGCCTGTGGCAAAAGAGACGCTCACACTCTTGGGTGAGCGGGCACGGACAACAGGGTGGGGAGCAACTAGCAGGGTGGCGAAAAAGCTGGGGATGGCGGACAAAGATGGTACATGGGTATGTATTGATGGGTCCACCACCACTAGGGAGTGGCCACTGGAGGAAGAATCTGATGATGACGAGGATGTAGATCTGGTCCTACTCGTGGCATTTCCCTCACCCTCAGGGCCACTATTAACAACACCTCGGGAGAGCAATTCTTATTCTTTCCCAACTCATCAGCTTTTGGGAGTGGAATTCTGACCAGGCCCTCAGCACCTTTTGGTACTCCCCCTTCTTGGAGGCTCCACGAGTAGGTACCCCCTATCCCTTTTCAAAAACTCTATAGCTGGGAGATTGTGTAATCCTCCGGCTTAGCCAGGTCAAACACCTCAGCTCCACATGTGGACCCAGCGAGAGACATAGGTAGCCATTATAGACCCCCTGCCAGCCACATAATTAACATTCAGCTGGGCCAGCAGGCGGAAAGAGTGTTTCTGCCAGCCGGCCCAGCTGAATGCAGGGCCTGAACATTGACACTGGCTTCAAATGGCAATATAGAAGTGCGGCGGGTGCAGCAGCACCCGTCGCGCATTTCACTGTCCGTAAATCGGGCAGTGAAATGCTCTACAGGGCTGTGCAGGGGGGCCCCATGACACCCATTCTGTCAGCCCTTCCCTGGTGGGGTAAACCACCAGGGAAAGACTGGTGGAACCTGAAACATTATCCGTCGGGTAGCGCTGCTTGTAGGGCTGCCCTGTCAGATATGTAAATCCACCATCGCCAGGCTGCCTGATGGCAGAAGCCTGGGGGTGGTGGAGTTACAAAAGTGGCGGTTCTGCCACATTTATTATATGGTGGTCTGGACTGCCATGCCGGTGTTGGTAATTACCGCCACCACCGGCATGGAGGTCCAGACCGCCATGTTCGTAATGAGGGCTATAGTGTATAGGACGAAAGATGCAAAGCAGGGAAAATTGCAGAAAAAATCAAAACGGTCTTTAAATGTGGGTAGGTAGTGTACACATAGTTATTGTATGGCTCTGCACAAACACAAGTCCTGTACTCACCGCTGATCATCACTGATCACCAATGATAGAAATTGGGTCCCTAGTTGGCAGAGGTATACACCCTTCTCCAAGCAGGGACCACAATCCCAGTCAGGCTAAGTCACAACACAATCCAAATTATCCTGTGCTCACCCTCTGGTAGCTTGGCACAGAGCAGGCAGGCTTAACTTAAACGTCAATGTGTAAAGTATTTGTGCAATAGCTCCTACAGTATCACAGTGAAAACATCACAAAAAGTACTCCACACCAGTTTCTGAATAAAATCAAAACGATCAAGATCCAATATGCACAAGTCAAGATATTACTTTTTAAAAGTTTAAATGAGTCTCAATCCTTAAGAATCAGTGGTTGTATCCGTTTAACACTTCAGATTTTCTTGCGAGGCACAAACAATTTATAATTTCTTTCCACGCTGCAAGGTGGTGCGTCGATTTCCAGGAGCGCTGCCTTGGTTCCTCACTGCGATGCAGAGATATTTTAATGCCCAGGGACTATGTGTTGAAAATCCTAGATGCGCTGGTCAGTAGGAGCAGGTGCTGCATCGATCCGGTGGGCAATGTGGTGATTTCTTAGCCACGAGGCAGGCGCTGCATCCATTCCGGCAGACATTCCGACGATCCTCCGAAGCACAGGGATTTTCTTCTCATTGCTGAAGTCTTTTGTGGCCCTGACACTTCAGAACAGGAGACAAGCTCAATCTAAGCCCTTGGAGCTCACTTCTGGGGAAGGCAGAGTCCTTCCAGCAGAGTAAGGGGCCAGCAGGCAGCAGAGCAGCTGTCTTCCCAGTAGCAAAGCAGTCCAGATGAGTCCTTTGGGCAGCCAGGTAGTCCCTCTGACAGAGTCCAGTTGCAGGTCCAGAAGTGTCTGATTTTGGAGGGACCGAGACCCAGTATATGTACCCAAAAATGCTTTTGAAGTGGGGGTGTTAGAAATGGGGTCTCGAGTTGGAAATCAGTTTACACCCTGTCCAAGAAGGGGCCCTCCTTCTAGTCAGGGTAAGGGAGATACACAGCTCAGATAACCCCTACTCACCCCATTGGTAGCTTGTCACAAGCAGTCAGGCTTATCTCAGAGATGATGTGTAAAGTATTTGAACCAACACACACAGTAATACAGTAAAAACACCAAAAAATACTCCTTGCCATTTTAGAAAAATAGCCAATATTTATCTAAATCGAAGAATACCCAAATGACAAAAATCCAACATACACAAGCAAAGAAATGAATTTTTAAATTAAGAAAAGTCTTAATCCATAGAAATCAATGGATCAATGGATGCATCCCAGGTACTGTGTGTTAAACGGATACAACCACTGATTCATAAGGATTGAGACTCATTTAAAGTACCTGGTATGCATCAAAAATAAAGCATCACGAACAAGCGTTCATCCGAAAAACAAACAATGCGTCAATTCCTTACTTGAAAGTGAGTGCATACAAGAATTCTTTCTCTGACGAGTAAGCGATGCGTCGGTTTCCAGACCAGTAGCCTTAGGTCTATGCGATGATACTGAAGATTTTGACACCCAGGGATGATGCGTGGAAAATCCAGATGCACTGCAGTGATGAATCCCTACTGAGCTTGCAATGCTTTGATTTCACCAACGCTGCATCAATTTTTCTGCCGCTCAGCTCTGGTGAGTGGATTTTCTCATTGGGTTCACTAGCTTCTCATTTTTAAGGGCCCAAGGACTGGATGTGGCACCACTTGGCAGGGTAGGGGTCTCAGCAAGGGATCCCAGGTACTTGCAGATGACATCTTTATGACCCTGAGACTTCAGAACAGGGGGAAAGCTCAGTCCAAGCCCTTGGAGAATCTTCACAAGCAGAATACACAGAAAAGTCCATTCTTAGTCCTCCTTAAGGCAGAAGCAGGAACTTACTCCTCCTCCAGCTCTTCTCCTTGGCAGAGGATCCTCTTGATGCAGTACTATTCTAGCAATCCAGGGTTTTGGGTCCACTACTTATACTATTTCTGCCTTCGAAGTAGGCAAACATCAAAGGCAATTCTCTGTTGTTCCCAAGATCCTGCCCTACCCAGTCCTGGCCCCAGACACATACCAGTGGGGTGGGATACTGCATTGTGTGAAGACAGGCACTGCCCTTTCAGGTGCAAGTGTGAGTTCCTCCCTCCCCACTCTAGACCAGGAGACTCATCAGGATATGCAGGACACACTTCACCTCCCTTTGTGTCACTGTCTAGAGGGAATTCACAAACAGCCCAACTGCCAGTCGGACCCAGATGTGGATTCCACAGGCAGGCTGTAGCACAGAATGGTTAAGCAAGAAAATGCCCACTTTCTAAAAGTGGCATTTTCAAACTAACACTCAAAAAAACAACTTTACCAAAAGATGTACGTTTAAATTATGAGTTCAGAGACCCACAACTCCATTGCCCTCATTATGACAATGGAGGTAAAAACCGCCTACTACCGCAGCGACGGCCGCCAAAAGACCGTCGCTGTGGCTACAATCCATTCACAAAATTATGACCACAGATGGATTTCTGCCAAAAGAAGGGCGGAAATCCGGCTGTGGCCACACTGGCGGATAGTGGTAAGGTGGCGCTGCTACCACCAGCAGCGACACGCCAGTAGACCGCCGCCAGCCATATTATGAAAAATAATACGGCCTGGCGGTGTTCTGCTGGCTGGTGCTGCTGGCGGTAGCAGCGTACCATCCCGTCCCCTGCCAGAAGATCTCCTGGATACAGGTAAGTTGGATTTCCGACAGGGAGGGGAGTGAGGGTGTTGTGTGTGTGTTGGGGGTATGTGCATGTATGTGCGAGTGTGCTTGTGAATATGAGTTTGTATTTAGTGTTGTTTGTGTGAGTGTATGCATGTGTGTGAGTGTGTGTATGAATGGAAATGTGAATGCGTGTCTGCGTGTAACTGCGGATGTGTGTGCGTGAATGAATGAATGCATGCGTGTATGTATGCGTGTATATCTGTGTGAATGAGTGTGTGTCTGCGTGTGTGTGTGTGTGTGTGTATGGGGGAGATGGAAGGGAGGGGGAGCGTGGATGAAGGGGGGGTGAGTGGGGTGTCTGGGGAGTGTTGGGGGGAGGGGTCTCTTATCAGTGACAGGGAAGGAATTCCTTGTCACTGATAGGGCCTACCGCCATGGTTTTCGTGGCGTTACGAACGCCTCGGAAACCATAGCGGTAGACAGGGTCATGATACCACCTGTGGCACAATAGCAGCTGCCATGCTTGAGATTGTTATCTCCAGCCCGGCAGCTGCTACCGCCATGGCGTTCGGAGTGGTACATTGGCGGGTTGGCTTCAGCCAACCCACCAATGTCATAATATGGCGGTAAGTACCCCGAGCCTGTTGGCGGTACTACCGCCACATTATCTCCGACCGCCGGGGTCAAAATGACCTCCCATATCTCTTTCTGCTCCCTATGAGAAATGGCACTTAATAGGTATTTAAAGACAGTCCCCAGGTTAACTTATAGGAGAGATAGGCCTTGCAATAGTGAAAAACGAATTTGGCAGTATTTCACTATCGGGACATGTAAAACACAACAGTGCACGTCCTACATTTTAAATACACTGCACCCTGCCTCTGGGGCTGCCTTGGGGGTGACTTACATGTAGTAAAGGGGAAGGTGTGGTCCTGGCAAGTGAATACACTTGCCATGTTGAATTAGCAGTGCAAAACTGCACACACAGACACTGCAGTGCAGGTCTGAGACATGTTGACATGGCTACTCATGTGGGTGGCACAATCAGTGCTGCAGGTCCACTAATAGCATTTGATTTACAGGCCCTGGGCACCTCTAGTGCACCTTAATAGGGATGTACTAGTAAATCAAATATGCCAATAAGGGATACGTAACCATGATCACTGTTTATACAGGGAGCACTTTCACTTTAGCACTGGTCAGCAGTGGTAAAGTGCCCAGAGTACCTATAACCAGCAAAAACAAAGTCCAGCACACGGTCAAAAATACAGGAAGCAGATGCAAGAAACCACGCCAAGGATGCCCGGTCTAACATGTGTCCCCACCAGCTGAAAGTGGGGAGAACTACCCAACCTCATGGGAGTTCTTATCACTAAGGCAGAAGAATCTGGGCAGACCATCAGCATTGGTATGTTCGGTACGAGGACGGTGTTCCTCCATGAAGTCCATACCCTGTAAGGAGATGGACCACCTCAACAGTTTTGGGTTCTTACCCCTCATTTGCATTAACCATCTGGGGAGCCTGTGATCTGCCTAAACCCAGACGTGAGTCCCAAACAAGTAGGGTCTTAGCTTCTTCAGTGCCCAAACCACAGCAAAAGCTTATTTCCCAATTGCTCTCCACTTCTGTTCACTGGTGAGTAACCTCCTGCTATAGAAGGCTAGAGGCTGTTCTAGGCCCCCTTTGTTTAGCTGTGTTAGAACTACCCCCACACCATGCTCTGACGCATGAGTCTGTACAACTAATTCCTTTTGAGAAGTCGGGTGCTGTGCCTTCAGGGCATCAAAAGCAGTTTGACAAGCATCAGTACAGATCTCTTTCTTGGGCTGCTTTCCGGAAGCCAGATCTGTCAGTGGGCAACAATGGTGCCATACCCCCTGACAAACCTCCTGTAGTAACCAGTGAGACCTAAGAAGGCTCTCACCTCTGCCTGGGTCTTGTGGCATTCCCAAGCCAAGATGGCATCAATTTTAGGTTGTAGGGAGGGTCATCTGGCCACTCCCCACCTGGTGTCCCAGGTAAACCACAGAGCACTGCCCTATTTGGCACTAACAAGCCTTAATAGTGTGGCCTGCCTTTTGCAGGGCCTCCAACAATTTGCAGAGGTGATGCATGTGATCCTCCCAGTTGGAGCTGAACACTGCAATGTCTTCCAAGTAGTAGCGCTGAAATCCTCCAGCCCAGCCAAAACCTGGTTGGTCAACCTCTGAAAGGTGCAATGGCATGACCCTGAACGGGTAATGCTCCTCTGATATTGAAAATGCTGTCCTCTCCCTGGCTCCATCAGTCAAGGCAATCTGCCAATACCCAGACGTTGAGTCAAACATGCTGAGGAACTTGGCAGCTCCTAACCGATCTCTGAGCTCATCAGCTCGCCGAATGGGGTGCACGTCAGTCATCATGATGGCGTTGAGTATGCAATAGTCCACACAGAACCTAAGTTCAGGAGTGATACCGGGTGTAGCAAACTTTGGAACCAAGACCACTTGGCTGGACCAAGGACTGCTGGAGAACTCTATCACCCCTAATGCTAGCGTCTTGGAAACCTCACCTTTGATACTGGCTCTAGCCTTGTTAGTCACCCTGTAGCTCTTATGCTTCATAAGTGGACTATCCCCAGTGTCCACATCATGTGTACACAAATGAGTGACCCATGGGGGCAAGGAAAAAAAGGAGGCAAACTGCCCGAGCAACTGGTGACAGTCCCTCTGCTGTTCCAGGGTCAGTGTTGGGGAGAGGTTCACACCCTCCACAGACCCTTCTTTGTCTTGGGCAGACAGGATGTCAGGAAGAGGGTCGCTTTCCTCCTCCATCCCATCATCTGTTGCTAAGAGTATGGTCAGTTCAGACCTCTCAAAATGCGGTTCAAAAAGGTTTACATGTGGGAACCTCAAAGGGGTCCTGGGAGTCTGCAAGTTTACCAGATATGAGATATAACTCTTGAGCTCTACCACCTCAAAAGGTCCAGTACACTTGTCCTGGAGATCATGAGGCTCCAGTGAGGCCATGACCCACACTTTATGGCCAGGCTGAAACTAAACCAGAGTGACATTCTTGACATACCACCATTTCATGTCCTTCTGCTTGGCGTCTAGGTTCGCCTGAGCGAGGTTCTGAAGCGGGCAGTCTGGTTCCTAAAGGCCAGCACATAGCTAAATACATCCTAGGGTTGGCTATTGGGAGCTTTCTCCCAGCCCTCCTTCACCAGACTCAGAGGTCCTCTCGTAGGTTACCACACACTCCTTCCACAGAGACTTCATATAGGCAGATACGAAGTTGGTACGCCAGTCAGATACCATCTCCTTGGGGAATCCCATGCAGGTAAAAATCCCCATCAATGCCCGGCCCATCATGGGGGCTGTCACTCACCTCAGACGAATGGCCTCCGGGTGCTGTGTGGCATGGTCCACCAAGATCAGGATAAACCTGTTGCCCATGGCTGTCTTTGGGTCCAGAGGCCCCAAAATGCCAATTCCCACTCGCTTAAAAGGAGTGCTAACAACAGGGAATGTTGGAGAGGAGTCTTGCATCTCCTCCCACTCTTGTCACTTGCCTGGCAAGTCTGGTAAGACCTACAATAGGTGTCAGAGTGCCTGCGCATATGGGGCCAGTAAAAGAGGGTGACAATCCTCTCAAAAGTTTTGTTCTACCCCAAATGTCCTGCCAAAGGCACATCATGAGCCAGCCCCAGTAGGAAGGTTCTGAAGCGCTCAGGTCCCACCTGCACATGTGCTACCCCAGGCTCAGCAACCTTAGGCTCACTATACAGGAGGCCATCCTCCCAGTAAATCCAGTGTGATCCCTTCTCCTTGCCAGATGCTTTGTCTGCTGCCTGCCGTCCAAGACCCTCATGAGTAGAACATGACTTCTGCGCCTTGCAGAACTCTCTGGTGGAACCCCCCTTCCTGCTGCCAATGGGTCAGCTCAGGCACCTCCCGTAGTTGAACCACTTGTTCCCCTGTAGGATCTGGGGCCTCCCCCTAGGTTCAACCTCCTCCCGGACCATGGGAACGTCTGGGGTGGATTTCCCGTGCCCCTTGCCCTTCCTCTTCCTGGCAGGCACCTGGGCCACTCTTTCAGGTTCCAGGGCCACCTGATCACCCTCACGGGCTGCTGTCGACCGGGTGGTCACGCATGCCCACCCAGGCAGACCCAGCATCTCCAAGTGTGACCGGTGTTAGACCTCACTGCAAGTTGAATCCTCCAGGATATTACCTAGCAGACAAGCAAAAGCCATGGTTGGACTCACAGCTACCCTCAAGGACCCTGAAACCCCCCCCCCCCATTCAAAGGGAACCTGTGCCACCTTACCCAGGCACTCTCAGTTGTCTATGTCAACTACATGGAGAAGCACATTAGGGACCACGTGCTCTTCAAACACCAGGTGACACCTGCCAGTAGTCACACAGGATCCAGTGTCTCTCAGAGCCTCCACCCTCTGTCCAATGATGGTCACCCACTGCCTGTATTTCTTAGTGTTTTCAGACAGGAGGTCCTCTGGACCATCTCACTGTCCCCTAGTAAGATACGGGTCATCTCAGATGGCTCCCACCCTTCTCCTCGGACCAACTCCTCCCCAAGCGCTACACTGGCCAAAACCTGTGACTGCGCACCAGTGGGTGCCCGTTTGGGACACTTGGGAACACCCTTCATGTGATCCTCATGATCACAGGCATCGTACTTACGGGGACCCCTCTCTGCAGGCTTCCCTGTAGAGGTCCATGGCTTCCTCTCACCTGCGGGCTAGGAATCTTTACCCTGGTAACTAGGTTGGGGCCTTTCAGGGAACTCCCCCTGTTTACCCTTACCCCCCACTTCTTCTGATGGGCACCCTGATTACCCTTGGCAAAGTCTCCCCCATACCTCTTTTGGACCCTGGTGCTCTCCCACTGGTCCGCCTCTTGGGCAAGCTTCCTGGGGGCAGTCAGCTTGCTGTTAATCAGGTGCTGGCCCAGCTCTGGAAAACAAAGACTATGCAAGTGCTAGCACACAATCAAATTGTACAGCCCTTCATAATCTGTTACCCTATTACCCTTCATCCAACCATACAGTGCTCTGCAAAACAAATTAACACATTCTAACCATGTTTGAGTATCCCCTTTTTGTAAAACCTGAATCTTGTTTTGTACTGTTGTGGAGTGAGACCAAATCTAGTAAGTAGGGCATCCTTCACGGAAGACTCGGTGAGTCCTTGAGGATCCAATAGGGCTGTCAGAGTGTCCCTCCCCTCTACCTCAAAGTGCTTCCACAGACCCGACCCCCAGTGTACCTCAGGGACCAGGTTCGTGTGAAGAGCTGATTCATATCCTTTAAACCACAAGTGTATGTCATCTTCCCTCTTATAATCTTTTCCAGGTCTTTGGGACTGTGCGCTCTTTTCTCAGGTTGCGCCGGGGTATTGCTGCCACCATCTGTGCCGGACTTGCCCTTCAGATCCAGCTCCTTTAAACTCAGGTCATGAGCCAACAACATTTTTCTCTCCTCCATGGCCAGAGCCATTTTCTTTGTTTCTGTCTCTCTGTTCAGTTTGGCCAGTCCCAGAGGAAGCTTCTCAAGCTCCAAATGATGTTGCCTCTCTTTCTGTCTGTCCCTCAGTTGATCTGGGGTCAGACCTTTAGAAGAAACACTGCTGCCTGCCCTTGAGGGCCTCCCTCCAGGCAGGTCCAGATTATCCACCAAATCACCATGCATGCTCTGCACATCGTCATCCACTGCCATATTCTCTTCCGCTGTGTGCCCCTCAGCCTCTTTGCTGCCAACTAGTCCCCCGGTGCCTTTTGCAGCTCATCCTTCTTAGTGGAACTTTTGATTGGGCATTGGAACGCCTTACAGAAATGCTTGAGCTGGGCCACTGTGTAATCCTCCAATTTCTCCAGCTCAAACGCTACTGTTGCAGCAACTTCTGATGGCTCCCCAGACTGAGACATCTTTGTGGACAAGGTTCAATAAAGGTGCAAAGTCTCAAAGGCAGAGAGATCCCAAAAAGGTCAAAAAGAAAAGCAAAAGAAACCCAATAGAAAAAACAGTATGTGGTTGTGTAATGGTCT
This sequence comes from Pleurodeles waltl, assembly GCF_031143425.1. NCBI lineage: Eukaryota > Metazoa > Chordata > Amphibia > Caudata > Salamandridae > Pleurodeles > Pleurodeles waltl. The sequence continues at coordinate 82,384,474 of NC_090450.1, read as the reverse complement.
GCAATAAAATAGTAGTGTACACCAATCACTGTATGTCAAGTACAAATGAAATTCCTATCCCACCACTGCCCCCATGTTTGAAATGGGGTCTCTAGTTAAAGGTCAGTTTGCACCCTGACCAAGTAGGGACCCTCACTATAGTTAAGGTAAGGGAGAAACATAGCTCAGATAACTCCTGCTCACCCCCTTGGTAGCTTGACACAAGCAGTCAGGCATAACTCAAAGGCAATGTGTAAAGCGTTTGTACCAACACACACAGCAAAACAATGAAAACACCACAAAAAGACTCCTCGACAGTTTAGAAAAATAGCTAATATTTATCTAGATTAAACAAGAACAAAATGACAAAAATACAACGTACACAAACAAAGATATGACTTTTTAAAGTAGAAACAGTCTTAATCCATTGAAATCAATGGATAAGATGTTTTAGCCTAAGTACCTAGTATACATCTAAATTAAAGCCTCACGGGTGAGCCTGCATCGGAAAAGCAAGCGATGCATCAATTCCATACTTGCAAGTGAGGCCATGCGTTGATTCTTTCTCCGCTGGGTAAGCGATGTGTCGGTCTCCTGATCAACAGCCTCTGGTCTGTGAGATGATGTTTACGTTTTTATGCCCAGGGACAATGCGTGGAAAATCCGGATGCACAGCAGTGTTGAATCCGCGCTGAGCTGGTGATGTGTCGATTTCAGCGGCACAGCAATGATTTTTCTGCCTCTCGGCTCCGGTGCATGGATTTTCACACTCGGTTCACCAGCTTCTCCTTTCAGGGTCTGGATGTGGCACCACTTGGCAGGGTAGGGGGTCTCAGCAAGAGAGCCTATGTGCTGGCAGATGAAGTCCATGATGGCCCTGAGACTTCAGAGCAGGGGGCAAGCTCAGTCCAAGCCTTTGGAGAATCTTCACAAGCAGGATACACATCAAAGTCCAGTCTTTGTCCTCTTTAAGGCAGAAACAGCAATTGCAGTCCAACCCAGCAAAACACACACAGCAAAGGGGCAATACTCCTCCTCCAGTTCTTCTTCTTGGCAGATGCTCCTCTTGATCTAAAAGCATTAAAAAGAATTGGGGTTTTGGGTCCACCACTTATACTAATTTCTGCCTTAGAAGTAGGCAAACTTCAATGGAGAGCCTCTGTTGTTCACAAGATCATGCCTTGCCCAGGCCTGGTCCCAGAAACACACTACGGGGTTGGAGACTGCATTGTGTGAGGACAGGCACAGCCCTGACAACTGTCAGTCTTACCCAGACATGGATTCCATAGGCAGGCAGAGGCACAGAATGGTTAATCATGAAAATGCACACTTTCTAAAAGTTGCATTTTCAAACTGACAATCTAAAAAACAACTTTACCAAAAGATGTATCTTTAAATTGTGAGTTCAGAGAACCCAAACTCCACATCACTATCTGCTCCCAAAGGGAAACTACACTTAAAAGATATTCAAAGACAGTCCCCGTATTAACCTATGGGAGATATAGGCCTTGCCATTGTGAAAACCACATTTGGCAGTATTTCACTATCAGGACATGTAAAACACAAGAGTGCATGTCCTACCTTTTAAATACACTGCAGCATACCCATGGGCTGCCTTGGGCCTACTTTAGGGGTGACTTACATGTAGTAAAAGGGAAGGCTTGGGCCTGGCAAGTGGGTACACTTGCCAGGTCAAATTGACAGTGCAGGACTGCACACACAGACACTGCAGTGGCATGGCTGAGACATGTTTACAGGACTACTCATGTGGGTGGCACAATTCTGCAGCACACATGGAAGAGCAATAAACAAGGAGGAATAAAAGTATTCTTCCTTGTTGTGCCATGCTAATGCTACCCCTGGGGTGGTGTTAGTTTTTGGCGCTGCCTCAGATTTGCGCCTTCTTGTAAATATGAGGCAGCGTCAAAAGCAATGGGTGTTGCAGTGGAAAACCCACAGCAACACCGATTGCACGCCCCTCTGATGCAGAAAACTGCATCGGAGGGCCCCATATTTCCAAGGAGGCTTTAAGCCACAAAAAGTGCAGTGAAAGTGCCTCTAGGGCATCACTGAAAGTGATGCTCTGGTGGCACAGGGGTGTTATAGATATGGCCCTTTGTTCTTTGCAATGGGACTGTCTCCCGTGTTAATGTCATTGACACACAGATGTGTGAGTCCAGGGGTGAGGGAGAACAGTGAGGCAAACTGTCCCACCAACTGGTAGCATACTCTGCTGCTCTAAAGGTCAGGGAGTCAGAGAGGTTGACACCCTCCACTGACCCATCACTTTCCTGTGCTGAGAGGAGGTCAAGGAGAGGTTCACTCTCCTCCTCCACACCCTTATGTGTCACAAGGAGCATGCTCACTTTGGACCTCTCAAAGTGAGGCTTGAGTCTGTTTACATGGAGCACCCTTAGGGGTTTCTAGGGGGTGGAGGTCCATTAGGTAAGTGGCCTCCCCTTATGCTCCTTGATTTCGTATGGGCCGGTCCAGAAATCCTGGAGAACTCTGGGCTCCACTGGCTCCATGACCCATACTTTGTTGCCAGGTTGAAACTCCACAAGAGTAGCCTTCTGGTCATACCAGTGTTTCATTACCTCTTGATTGGCCTCAAAGTTGCTTTTAGTGTTTTTCCAGAAGCGGTGCATCTGGTTGTGGCGGGCCAACATGTAGCTGACCACATCCTGGGAGGGTTTCCTGGGAGCTATCTCCCACCCCTCCTTGACAATGCTTAGAGGTCCCCTGACAAGGTAGTTATAGGGGAGTTCAAAGGGGCTGAACCCCACTCCTTTCAGTGGCACCTTCATGTAGGCAAAGAGAAGGCATGGCAAGAGGACGTCCCACTTATGCCTCATGGCTTCAGGGAGGCCTGCAATCATGCCCTTCAAGGTCTTGTTGAATCTCTCAACTAGACAATTAGATTGGGGGTGATGGGGCATGGTGAACTTGCAAGGATGAGGATGCTGTCTTTAAGGTGGTGAAAAATGAATCACGTTGTATGCTATTGACATTGCTAACGGTTGATGATTTGCCCCCAGATTTGGGGGAAACTGTCAAATGTAAAGGGTGGGATTTTACAGGAAAGGACATCAGACTGATAAAAGGTGTAGAACCTGTTCAAATCACTGTTAGACCTAATGCTGAATTCCTGAGAGAACCACAGTACAATTCGACCCCTGATATGATGGCTGGAATAACTCTTGTAATCAAGTCCAGGATACAGCAGGGAATTCTGAAGGAGATAATAGGAAGTCCTTGTAACTCTTTTAATATGAGTCTTTAGAAACTGAGTAGCAAATACAGAATTGGCAGGATCTTAGGAAAATAAATAATATTGTTGTTCCATGTTGTCCTGTGGTACCGAATTGAACTGTAATACGGGTCCAGATTCCATGTGAAGCTGAGTGGTGATACCGTTGCATGAGGACAGTCAGTTCCTTTTTTGTATTCCGTCTCGGAAACATGGTTTTACCATGGTGCTGAGTTCCACAAGGGAATACTGAATTTCCATCTATTTTTAATCAGATTTTAAAGAAATATATGGAGTCTTTGGTCATGCCTTGCAATTCAGTCCTGATCCACTACTTGACGACCTAATGGTCGCATTGAATACTCAGGAAGCTTGTAAACATGACACCATTGCATTAGTGAACCACCTGGCTACGAATGGACATAAAGTATCCCCAGGGAAGTTACAATATTGCCAAAAAGAAGTCAAATATCTTGGACTCAATATTGAAAAAGGAGTGACAAAGGTGTCACAAGAGAAGATTTTAGCCGTACTAAAAATGAGTCTGCCAACTACGCAGACAGAAGTCAGGATGTTTCGGGGAATTGTGGGTTACTGTCGACAAAGGATACCTAACTTTTCCCTGGTGACCAAGCCCATACAGAGGCTGACACACAAGGATGTGTTTGATCCCGTACCATGGGAAAATGATTGCCTTGTCACATTTCTGGAGCTGAGAAAATGTCTCTTTTGTTCCCCGGCTCTAGGGATGCCTGATCATGGCAAATCATTAGTGTTTTCTGCAGTGAGATGGAGGGCTGTGATTTTTCAGTGCTAATTTAAATGCATGAAAATGCATATTTTTCTGCCACATTAGATCCTGTTGCTTCTGCATTGCCTGGCTGTATTAAATCAGTAGCAGCAGTCAGCACTAATATTGAGAGTTGTGAAAATATTGTTATGGGTCACCCTTTGACAATCTACATGCCCCACTCTGCTCAGCTTTTGTTGAACAGAACCCAATATTTGACTAGCAGTCAACTTACTAAATATGAGCAAGTGATTTTGGCTGCAGAGAATGCAACAATCAAACATTGCAGGATTTTGAATCCTGCTACTCTGGTGCCAATCGTGGGCCCAAGTCTTTACAGAGGCTGACACAGAGGAAGATTGTGAAGGCGACCACAATTGTTTTGTAGTTACTAAACTGCTCACCAAGCCGAGACCCGATGTACGAGATGAACCACTACCTAAATCTGATTTTGCCCTCTATGTTGATGGCTCATGCTTGAGAGACAATGAAGGAAGTGTGAGGGCAGCCTAAGCTTTTTGTACCCTTTCTGGAGTTGTTGAAGCTTCCTGGCTTCAAGGAATATTTTCTGCCCAAGTAGCTGAGTTGATTTCTTTTACTAGAGCATGCTGTGTTTCCGAGCAACTGAAAGTTACAATATTTACCAATAGTCAATGTGGCCTTGGTGTTGTTCACAACTTCAAACAACTGTGGTCTCAGAGAGGATTCATGACTTCCTCTGGTTCTCTGATCCAGTACAGCAAACAAGTTAGAAACCTTCTTGACGCATTACAATTGCCTGAACAAGTTGCAGAGGTCAAGTGCCCTGCACATCGCTCTGGAGATGATCCTTTGACTTTGGGCAATAGGGATGCCAATGAAGCTGCCAAGTACTGTGCCCACAATGTTTGTACATTTAATGGTGAATTCACAGTCAAGAAAATGGATGAGACTAACTTTAAACTCTTGCTGACAACAGTGGATACTTGGAATGAAGTAAAAAGGCTTCAGGAGGAAGTTTCTAAGGAAGCACAGCAGAGTTTCATCAGAGCAGGCTGTGTCATAAGAGATGATGACATGTGAGTTTCAATGGATGGAAGACCAGTGCTGCCAAATACTCTATTACCTTCTATGGCTAGGTATTTCCTTGGGCCAGCTCAAACTGGTAGGCATACAATAGTGAGGTTATTCAGACAGACTTGGTTCAAACCCAGATTCAGGTTGATGGCTGAGGCGTTGTGGCACAGGTGCATTGTGTGTCAACAGAATAATGTTTGGAAGAGAACTGCTGTACATTGAATTACATAGCAAAGTCAGGAGATACCTTTTAGTAGGATACAGATGGATTTCCGTGAGATGCCTGTGTACAGTGGATTGAGATATGTTTTGGGCATGGTGTGTATCTTTTCTCATTGGGTTGAAGCTTATCCAACTAGATAAAATGATATCTGCACTGTAGCTAAAATGTTATTAAGAGAGCTAATACCAAGGTTTGGTTTTCCAACCTCTTTGGAATCAGCTCAAGGAGCCCATTTCAATAATGAGGTTCTAAAACTGTTGTGCTCAGCATTGCAGATGGAGCCAAGATTGCTTTGCAGTTATAGACCCGAATGACACTCTGAAATCCAGATTGGCAAAAGTATGTGCTTTGAAATTGCTAAAATGGCCTGATGCCTTGCCTCTTGTGTGAATGAGTCTTCAGAGTGTACCCGATCGAAAGAATGGACTGTGGACTGTCCCCCCATGAGATTCTAACAGGGGAGGGTGATGAGACTGCCTGCGAAACCTGCTAGTGCACTTGTTAACATTACTGATGCTATGGTCTTAGACTATTGCAAAGGACTAGCTGATGTAGTGTGTTCTGCGTCTCACCAGGTCAGAGCAGCCGTAGCCCCATCACATCAAGAATAATGCCATGACCTTTATCCCAGCAATTGAGTCTTGGTGAAGAAACACATCAGAAATACATGTCTAGAACCCCGTTGGCATGGGCCTTACCAGGTGGCCTAGGTTATGACAACTGCTGGGAAGTGTGAAGTTCTCCCCAATTGAATCCACGCTACCCACACTCACAAAGTTGAATGTCCCCTTGATACAAAAGCACCTGTTCCAGAAGTACTGGTGGTGCAAGAGAGATGAGAGGAGCAGGTCAGCCAAGCTGTCGGGGACCAAACATTTGGACAAGCTGAAGAGGATCTAGAACAAGTTGCAACTGAAACTGAAACAGTGACAATCGAGCCTTGCCCCGCGGTGAATGAGTCAGACTCAGAATCAGACCCTGAAGAAGGAACTAGTGCTGGACGAATGTGAGTGGAAACTGGAGACCGTTGACCCAGAAGGGAAAGAGGGACAAAGTGAGGTTGCCGAAAGAACATGCACCACCAATGATCCCAAAAGAAACTGAAAACTTTGATTTGAGCAAAGGAGAAAACGAAGGGGAGGCAGTGAGAAGGTCAAGGAGAACAATAGTGCCTAGTCATAGGTATTCTTCACCGGAGTGAACCTTCTTTGCAAATGATGAAGACAAAGAGTTCTGGGAATATTAGAATCAGCATACTGGCTCAGCTGGACCGCCATGAATTGAACATTGTATTCGAGATGCATCTTGAATTTTCGCATCCATGAATGAACTTGCTTGTGTGAATATTAGAGACATTTGCAATGATTGGAATAGAGAATTTGGAAGATTCCCCAAGCCACAGTAAAGAAGAAAGAGGGTTGCTATTTTGAAGAACATGAAGTAGATCTAGGGAAGTCTCACAAGGATTTACTTGTTGATGATAAATTAACTGAGAACTTCTTTTGCTGTCCGTATTGGTGTTTCCTCACAAACTCTTAGTCCTAGGGGCAGTAACCTTTATATGTTAAATGAAAAAGCATTACACTTAGATGAGTCTAGAGGAGATTATTCAGCCATTGTATGCATTAAACTTTTATACAAATATGGAAAACAATGGAAACTAGGGACTGTTATGTCTGTACAGAGTTACCTGCTTCTGTATCACAGGGTATCACATATCATCATATTCTGTTAACCTAGGGTATTTCTTGTAGCTTGCAATTAAGTAATATTGTAATATTATTGTAATATTCTACTATGAGGGACGTTTTCAATATTATGTTTCAAATTATGACATAGTGTTGCCAAAAGTTCCTTTGTTTAAGCATTCAAACAAGAGTCCTTACTTTAAGGGCACCGCAATTGCAGGAAAATACTTCATATCATCGAAACCTTTAGACACTGCATATGCACACAGACACAATCTTACATGTTCAGTGAAAGAAACTCCTCAATTTAGTGGCAGGTCAAAGGAGGGAATTATACGCTAGATCAAAAACAGATACAGATTTAAGGGCCCAACACAAATGGAAGAAAGAAGAGATAGAATATCAAGTGCAAGGGAATTTACCAGCTTTCAAATTAGACAGGCAACAACACGGGAAATTGTGTATACACATTGATCAGTGCCACATAGATCCATTATTCATACGGTTGAGTGATTGTGAGCATGTTTTGATGTTAGAGGAAAAGGTAAGTCCTTTTTGGATGGACAGATCTTGTGATTCCTGGAGTGTATTTAATTTGTGGACGGTATGCATATTTTAAGTTACAGAAAGGATGGTATGGTACGTGTTATTTAGCAATAGTATTTGCAAAGATCTATCATGTGTAGCATCTTGAAGATCCTGTGTGGAAGACTAAAACTAGAACTCGATGAGTAGCTAGTACTGCAGGTATAGTGGGAGATGTCTTTGACACATTGATTCCATCAGTAGGACTGACCCTAAATGTTCTGAAGATTAGAAGGTTGTCTATGATTGTGGATAAGCTAGCTACTGGCACAGCAAATTCATTGTTGTTGATATAAACAGAGATGGTAGCGATAAGATAAATGGTTTTACAATGTAGACTTGTTCTAGATTTGTTGCACGCAAAAGAGGGCAGGTCTGTAGAATGTTGAAAGTCCAACAATGTTGTTCTTTTCTTACGAATAGCAGTAAAGATTTGCAGATGTATATCCGGAATATTACATGGTTGACAACGAATTTGAAGGAGTTGGAAGAAACTGGTGCATAAGGAGCAATTGGTGATGGATTTTCTGCTATAGGCAGATGGTTTGGGAATTTGGGAAGTGGAGCTGTAGGTCTTGTGTTTAAACTATTGTTGATCATGGCAATAGTGGAAATAGTTTTGTCAGTTGGATATAAAATTTTCCAGAGGCGAAGGATTCAGAAAGTTAGAAAGAGAGCAGGTGTTGAGCTGGAAGATAGCTAGTATAAATATTATGATGCTATGAAATGTTTGGAGGACTCCAGACACAACTTGTTAAAAACAACTGGGTTTTATAGAGCCTCATTTGAGAATGGAATGGGTTTGTGATGACTTCAAAAGATATCAGCGGGAGGGTTGAGAGAGCATAACTCAGTGTGCCTCTGTGTTTCATAAACGTGAAATAAGAGAGTGCTTATTTTCTTAAGTAGACGTGTGAAGTAACTTCTATGTAACATGAAGCACTGAAATGTATACAAGTGAAGTGCACAATGAATATATCTTTGTGTAAACCACTTTTAATAATCGTATTGCAAGTATGTTTATGTTGTAGCAATTTATAAATGCTATTTCGTAAGCATTTTATATTCCTGGTGTTTATGAGAAAACATGTGGAAAATCATTTAAACTGAGGTATAATTTTGTCTATTTTAATTGGCCAGAGTGAAGGCCTGAGTTCTTCGAATTTCTAATCTTGAATGTGAAGTCTGCTTTTGCATGTTTTTTTAAGCTTCAGGTGCCGGAGTTAATAAGGAGCATATTGTGTGAGAGAGATAAAAAAAGCCTGATAAAGCGGCACAAAGATAGAAGGAGTATCCTGTATTGGCAGTTATCACTTTGAAATTCCTGAGGGCAAGGGTGCACCAAGGCCACAAAGAGGAGTCCAAGGGGACTACTATTATCAATTAACATTCTATTCAGAAGTTGTTTTTCAGTGAAAGAGTTTGCCAGAGATGTCATTTTTGGAAGAACCAAGATTTAAGTGTGGTGTAGTCGGAGAAAAGCACAGACACCTTTTTCCATCTGTGAGAGCGGACTTCTCTGAGGTAAAGACCTCTTATTCATAAAGACTTAGCGACTTTATGCTACACACACCTCTCTTGACGGAATCTTCTACAGATGTTCCGTTTTGCTGACCTTTCCTTTAAATCCACATTAACGTTAGAATAGTTAGGAATCTAGATTCAATGGTTAGGCAGGAGAATTTGATTTTAGATTTTAAACATCAAACTCTGTCCTTGATTTTCTGTATTGTCATGCTTGAAGTATTGGTTTTACATATGCTAGTCTAATTTAATATTGTGTAAAGTTTTAATTCTCTTTTAGTGATTTTGTATATCTACACTATGATTTGGAGACTCATTTACGTAAGCTTGACTTTGAATCTATTTTGAAACTTTAAATTGATCTCCAAGATTGAATGTGTGACCCGGTGGTTGTACTGAAATTGGATTCAAATATTTAATTTGAGTCTCCTCACCCCTAGGAACACAGAAAGAAAAGATTAATTGGACTTCAGATTTAGAGATTGTGACTATGTGTCACAGTCTTCGCAGAAACCTGTTGGCCTCTCATGCTGCAGCTGAAGCAGTGACCTCAGTGAAGCCTTCGCAGCAACAAAATGACTGGGAAGACATCAATACACAAATGGTGGAGAGAGGAAGAAGAATTGAAGTTCTGTTTCTGTGCAGAAACAAATGACTGGAAGGCAGGATTGCTCTTCACTTAATGATTCTCATTATTGCTGAGAGAAGAGCCCGTGAGGAAGATAAGGCCTTATGTCTCAACGGGCCGTGTTCCTCAGGGCAGAAAGAGAGCTTCAGGTGCTGGTGCTAGCAGGATTCCCAGTACATGGTGCTACTTCAGTGGCTGCATTTTAAGAGAAAAAGAATGCCGTAAAAGAAATGTAAGGTGCTTTGTGGCATTTTCACGTTGCTCAATACCCATGTAATTTGCTTAAGTAATACGAACTATAGAAGAGAGGGGCCATTGAGGAAGATAGGGTATAACGTCATTCCACACTTCAAGAAAGAGCATTTCAGGTGCTTCTCCTGGTGAAGTGGTTTTACTGGATGTGAAGAGAATCATGAAATTTTATTTTTCCTGATGAATACATATGTATTTTGAAAAAGAAGCAGAACGTATGCCCTGGCACTGAAGGGACCTGCTTTGTGTGTGGATATGTTCATCGTGAAAAGACCAAATGATGTCACTCACAGTTAAATTAGTCAGTGACTAAAGTGGGTGGACCGACTGCCCCATACTGTATTCTGTGGTGGGTGGAAGACAAATGTGAATGACACAACAATAGACCAATAGAAGAAGAGGGCTGGCTGAAAGTCCCTATACATAGGTATATCCTTAATATAATATTTAGTGATAAATTTCCTGTCTTTCCCTGATATTGTGAGACATTTAGGAGGCAAATGCTGCATATTCATTGTAGCGTCTTCCCGCACCTGGGAGCCTGCAAATTGATAGGCTACCCACGGAACTCTATAATGGACATCTTTATTCTTCAACATACTATCGCAGTCTGCTCAAATTGCTCATAGTAAAGTTAGACTTTTGGTCTAAGTTTACACTTTTGGTCTAAGGTTAGACCAAAGGTGTAAAGTTAGACCAAAAGTCTAACTTTGCTTTGAATAAAGTTAGACTTTAGGTCTAAACTTATGCTTTTAGTCTAAATTTAGACATTTTGTCTAAGTTTACCTTTGTGATCACACCCAGTAATTCTGTATCTGAGAAAAACAATGTGAATCGAAAAAGTAGTAATGTACCTACAGTTCTCTTGCAGCTCAAGTTGAAAGTATCCTTTGTTCAGGTCAAGACGGGAGACGATTTGGGTCAGTTAAGCTGCATGATCATGTCCACTATGTGGGGACCAGGATGTCTTTCTCCATCCCTTTATTGACCTGGCGTGTATCAACACAAATGCTCACTGTACTTCCACTGTACTTTTTTGGTACCACAACTATAGGTGAAACCCTCCGCGTATGACCATTGGAGCATTCAATGATGTAATGCTTGAACAGTGTTTCTAGTTCTTTCTCAACAGCTGTTTGTAAATGAAAAGAGATTCTGAGGTGCGGTTGGGCAACAGGGTGAATGTCCTCATTGACATGAAGTTGCACTTTCATCTTTTTAGTCTTACTAAATCATGAAACAATGACGGTAACTGATTTACAATTTCAGCCTGAGCATGACTTTTGTAGTTGAGGGATATCAGTGCCATGTCACCAGCAGTGACAAAGCTAAGTAAGCATGCACTAGATGAAGTTCCCTGCAGAACATGAATTGGTGCTTGCACTGACATCGTTTTATGTTGCAAAGATGTTGTAAATGATCCTTGACTCTAACGGTTTAGGAGCAGCCCACAAGTATACCTTCATGTTTGATGGAGTAAGGTGTGGCACAGGAGAAAGGCTATTGAACTTTTTTGCTAGCATGATGTTAATCAACACACCACTGTCTGTAATGAAGGTTATGGGATGACCATTCATCTTTAATGTAAATTTAGGACTGTGTCCAAATGAAATTTGTCTCTTGTTTGGTGATTCTTTTTTGACTTTTGATCTTTCTTGCAAGCAGCTAATCCTACATGTGAATGTCGTTCCTTAGTTGATATCATCCATGCAGATCTGTCTTCTTCGCTAGCACTTGACAATGACGTTGAAAAGCCTTTGTATGATGAACTTGACAATGATCAGCTGTTCTTGGTTTCTACTTGTTGTAACTGGTGTTGCTTTTTGGCCTTGTGGTGGGGAGAGAATGCTTCTGGAAACTTCTGGCATCCATTTTCTCCTCTCACTGCGACACATTTGGTTTCTCTTTTGCTTTGCAGACCGTTATGAAGTGTTTTTTTTTTAGCAGCCCTTCCATTTCTATCCTACGGCTATACATTTACCTTCATGGAGAAATGCAAACCCACATCGGAAGTATAACTTTTTCTTCTTCTGAGATGTCAACTTGTGTGCATCTATTTTGTGCTTTTGCTTGCTTTTCATGATCAGTGCTGATTCATTACGTGCTGCTACTCCTTCCATATAAGTAACTTGTCGATCTGCTCATTATTCTGCCCTTCCATGCACTACCATTTTCTAGCAACTGAGTAACTCTCTAAACATGAGTCTTCTGAAGAAATCTGAAAGGCAGCCATCAATGACTCTGAGGCGTGTGGCTTCCTCATCATTAAGTCACAGAACTTACAGTGTTTGAGAGTGTCTCAATTCTCTCAACAAATTCAACCATTGTTTCACCAGCATGTTGTTGTGCTTGGTTTGGTAAGTAACTCTCATAATCGACATTTGGCATCAGATTAAATGTGGCATCCAACTTTTTTTTCCTTTTGGTATGATGTTGAATCAGCTTGTGAGACCTTCTTTAGCACTTTTTTTCACTCAATCACGAGCAAAGATGTTCAAATACTTAATTATTTTCTTATTATCTTCTCCCCTAGCACATCTATGAAGTCATTGAATGTTTTGATCCATTGAGTCCATCTGACACCAACATTTTGTTTCTTTGCAGTCTCAAACAAAGGTAGTGGCCTCAGGAATGTAGCTGTGTTGTACTTTGTGCTCTCTTCTGCCACCATTGAGAGCCCATGCTGTTCAGCCAGCATTCACTGCACAGGATGCCAGTTGCAACTGCTGCACTCATCGGCCTCGCACCTAAGCCTGGGTCTTCACGTCCAGTTTGAGGTTATGTGGTGCTTCAATTGCCTGCATCAGTAAGTACATTTCTGTTTTCGTACTTGGTCATCACTGCCTTTAGAGTTTGCTTCGTTTTGATGATGGCTCTGTGTTATGGTGCAGTGCAGTATCTCTTCTTTCAGCCTCACCAACAGGTTTTTGGCAGGCTTTTTGAGTGTGCTCCTCTGCAGCGCCTTTCACTTTTTCGATGGCTGTGTCTTGGCTGGAGTAGGACTTTAACTCCACGTGTGCCAACCGCAAACCACTTTGCATTGATTATAGGGCACAGGTGGCACGCACCAGCAGTTTGCTGCCATTGGCGAACTCTCAGGGAGAGCAGTTGTGTGTCTTTGGGACACATATCCCCTAACCGTCACCAGTTGTAGCACCTTCCTCAGTCAGAGAGCAAATAAATGAATGGGGACTCCATTTACCAGCTTAGTGTTCGCCCCTGGAGGTGACCCTCCCCTCCACAGCTCCTGCCACTTATAACACCTGTGAGAGTTCTGTTGCGCTAGACACATCTCACCAGCACTGTGAAGGGGGGCTCAAGTGAAGGGGGACTCAATTTTCCAGCTTGCTCTTGGCCCCTGGAGGCGGCACTTCCTTCCTCGGCTGCTGCCACTTGTAACACCTGTAAGCGCTACATAGCACTTGACACATCTCTGTGATGCTGTGAAGGGGGACCAATGTCCCAGCTTGATCTTGGCGCCTGGAGGCAGCCCTCCCATCCTCGGCTGCTGCCACTTGTAACACCTCTGAGCGCTATATAGCACTGGACACATCTCCACAATGTGGGATGGGGTGTGGGCCGGAGAAGGCTGGGCCATCCCTCTAACATCAAGGCGAGAAAATCTGAGGTAATGTCCGTGGCCTTTCTTGCAGCGCTGGAGTGATATTAGCCACAACTGATAGTCAAGGACTGTTAGAAATGGGGTCTCTGATTGGCACTCAGTTTGCCCTCTGTCCAAGCAGGGACCCTCACTCTAGTCAGGACAAAGGAGAGACTCACTTAAGATAACCCCTGCTCACCCCCTTGGTAGCCTGGCACAAGCGGTCAGGCCTATCTCAAAGGCAATGTGTAAAGTATTTGTACCAAAACACACAGTAATACAGTGAAAACACTACAAAATGGACACCATACATGAAGGAAGGCTGGGAGCTGCCGATGTAGCCTGGACGGTCTCAGGTTTAGTCAAAGTCTCCTAGCTTCATGGAGTGCTTTCTGCACAAGTGGCTGAATTGATTGCTCTTACTATAGCATGTTGTGTTTTAGCCTACCTGACAGTGATCATTTTCACTCATAGTCAGTATAGCTTTGGTGTCGTCCATGACTTTGGACAGTTATGGTCACAACAGGAATTTATGACCTCTTCGAGGTTCCCAGATAGGAATGGGGAAAGTGTGCATAACTTCATAAACGCAGTACAGCTACTTGCTCGATCACAGTTGTGAAATGCTCTGCACACTCAAAGGGGATGAGCATGTAACTGTAGGAAACAGGTATGCTGGTGAGGTCGCCAGATATTGTGCCTTAAATGCTTCTACTTTCAATGGTGAATGTTAAAACAGGGGATCAGATGAGACCAATTAAAACCTTTTGCTAACTGCAGCCGATACATGGGAGGAAGTTAAAAGGCTGCAGAAGCAGAACAGCAAAGCTGGGTGAGAGCAGGTTGTGTAAAGAGAGACGAGGATGACATTTGGGTTTTAGGAGATGGAAGACCTGTATTGCAGACAGTTTGTTGCCCCCAATGGCTAGAGATTATCATGGACCTGCTCACGTAGGTAGCAATACCGTGGTGCATCTGTTTCAGCAGACATGGTTTAATCCTAGGTTCACACTGTTGGCTGAAGTGTTATGTCACAGGCTTGTTGTGTGTCAGCAGATGATTATCTCCACATGAGATAATTATGGGCAGACCCATGAGATTGCCAGCTGTGCTGCAAAAGTACTTGTGAAAATTATAGATGACATGGTTCTTGATTACTGCAAAGGACTGGCTGATATGGTGCGTTATGTGGCTCCTCAGGTTGGAGAGGCTACAGCCCCACCTCAACAGAAGCACTATCATGACCTCAGTCCCCGTGACTGGGTTATGGTGAAGAAGCACATGCACAAAACGTGCTTTGAGGCTTGGTGGAGAGGACCCTACCAAATCAACTTGGTCACTGCAACAGCTGTGAAGTGTGGAGATCTCCCCAACGGGGTGCATGCCGTGCATACTTGCAGAGTCCCTTGTCCCCTTGATGATGTAACAGTACCTCTCCCTGAGGTGCCAGTGGTTACAGGGAGACAAAAGGATCATGGTAGTCAAGCTGTTGGGGATCAACAAGAGTCTATGACAGCACATGTTCAGCCGGAGGTGGGGTGGTCTGAATGAGTTAACAGTTGAAGGACGAGCAAGAGGGTCCCATCCTGTAGTGTTGACTGTGCCAGATTCAGACCCTGGTGAAGGGCCTACGGCTGCAGTAACTTGAGTAATGACTGAGTTTGCCTGAAGTGAGAGTACCACATATAATCCCAGAAGACACTTAGGAATCTGGTCTAAATGGCAGTGCTATGAAGGGCCAGTAGTGCGGAGATCAAAGAGAGCAAAAGTAACCTGTTGGAGGTACTCCTCACATGAATGGACATACCTTGCTTCCAATTCAGTTAAACTTTTTGGTAACTGATAGGACATCATAGGAGACTGAGACTACAATCTGCATGTCGTCGGCATAGGAGATCACAAAGATTCCAAATGATTGAATCAGGTTCACAAATGGATCACCTAGATACTGAAGAGAGTGGGGCTTAAAGATGACCCCTGAGGGACCCCACATGGGTGGGAAAAAGGCTTAGATGTAAAATTGTGCAGAGATACCACTTGTGCTCTATCCACCAGAAAAGAACTTAAAAGGGAGAGGGAGGAATCTCTGATACCTATGGATTCTAGCCGGTTGATTAACACTGAGTGGTTGACAGTATCAAAGGAGGTTGATAAGTCCAGAATAATCAAAGCCGCGTTACCAACCCTAATTGACCAAAGACCTGATTTATTTTGCAGTGGCCACTGGTGCTTATTCAGTACAGTGATTAAGACTGAAAACGTACTGGGTGCTATCTAGGATGTGGTGTTGTCAAGGAAAGCCATGAGATCCATGTTCAATGTTTTCTCAAGAATCTTGGCCAACAGAGGAAGGTTGAAGATGGGCTTATAATTGTTACACCTAGGGGGTCAAAGGAAGGGGAGTTGAGTAGGGGAAGCACCAATGCCTTCTTCTAGGTTAAAGTGAAATGCCCTGAGGTTATAATCTTGTTTTGATAATTGAACTGCTACAGGTGTTAGATGTTACATTTTCTGGTATAATCTGGGCTTTAGATTTGCGGAGAAGTTGTTTGTATTTGTTCCTTTCCTCAGGGCAATAGTTGTTTCTCGATTTTTGTTCCTGATGTCTACATTTTTGTTTTAATAATAGATCTTGTGAATGCCACAGGATCGAGAGCTTTCTTTCGTGAGTTTTTAATCATCTTTAGAGGGGGTAGCTAAAAAACTGGTAAATCAATCCAGTTAAAAAATGAGGTGGTCACTATGTCTATGTTATTATCCAAAATGGGTCCAGACTTCACAAGAATACTATTTAGTTTGGTTTTATCAATTTTATAAAGGCTCTGACTTTGATCAAGGTAGGCGCAGGATGACTGTGTAAGAGCTTGACCACTCATTCACAAAGGCAGGTTGTCTGCAGGGGCGATGACTGTTCCGCAGTCCTTCCGGAACACCTCTCGGCACTACCGCCGTAATACAGGAGTCCGGCAAGTGTCCCCAAAAGGGTGGGGGTTTGGATGAGAGAGAGGGAAGAAAGATATTGTCTCTGCTGCCTGGTCCAGCCGGCTCCCAATGCTTTGGGGTGCAGGTAATCGCTGTCAGCATTAGTTGTTGAGTGTCCAGAGCTATAAAGAATAGGATAGGGATGAGTGATGTGTTGGGGGCACTCTTGTGCAGTATTTTTGCACACAGTCTATTATCTCAGCTAATCACCTTTCACTCAACATGTTCCTCGCACTTCCTCTCTACTCAATTGGGCTTACAGGAATGCACCATCATTGCCTGGATCTTCTCTTTGTCTCAAACTACTTAGAGTAATCACTCTTGGTATAGTTGTTCACACTGAAACCTTATAGCACTCAAACATACAACAGAAACTCTTTCCAAAAAGGAATAAATGTACACTGATTTATACAGTCAAGTGAAAACCTGCTTTTTCTGTTGTTTTTTAGCGGAATCACTTATATCAATTCTAGACAATACTAAAAGAGTTCCTGCAAAATGAGGATCGTTATCATAACATGCAACTCACATGTAATTAGCGATGTCACACATATGAAGGTTGTTCATCTCACAACAGTCTTTTTGTGTGCTGATGACTTTTCAGATTTTATAATGAATCAAGAAGGCAGGGTACAGATGCACAATAAATGTCAAAGCTTCAAGCATTTCTGTACACTCTCTTAATCAACCTCAAAACTTTTGTTCTTTCTTGAAAATAAAGTCATGTTTAGGGGTGTGAGTGCCTGTATGTTGAGTTGTGTGAATGCATGTCTGCGTGTATGTATGTAAGTGTGTGCAGTTGTGTGTGTGAATGGATGTATGCATGCGTGGATGAATGTGGGAATTGGTGTGTGTATGTGTGTGTGTGTGTGTTTGAAGGGAGGGGCGTGTATGAAGGGTGGGTTAGGGGAATAAGGGGGTGGAGGGCAACCTGTGGAGGGGGCAGGTGGTGGGGAAGACCCCTATCAGGGATTCCCTGTCACTAACAGTGCCTACAGCCATGGTTTTTGTGGAGGTAAGGAAGCCCCGAAAACCATGGCAGTAGGCGGGGTCATAATCCCGCAGGCAGTACAGTGACGGCCGCCGGGCTGGAGATTGATGTCGGTCCGTGTTGTACATTGGCGGTTTGGCTTCAGCCAAACCACCAATGTCATAGAATGGAGGAAAGTACCGCCAGCCTGTTGGCAGTACTTTCCTCCATATTACCGAAGACCGCCGGGGTCATAATGACCCCCTATGTTTTTTTTAAATAATTCATTTCATAGATTCACACAATTTATCTTCCTATGTCCTTGACATAAAACTTGGCCTAACTTAATCACTTGTATGGTCAAATTGGCGCATTAGCCCCCAACGTGCTTATGGTTATCTGGATTTGCACAAACTTGCGACCTTCAGACTACAGTAAATGTGAATGGCAAGTGTTCACCTCACCTAGCTGTCTTACTGCAGATAGATTACAACTTGGTGTTCCAAGAAAGTGGAAGCTACTAACGGCTTATACATTTTTGAAAGAGGGACACCTAAGAACTGAGAGAGAGACCGTCATAACCCGCGTACTCACAGGGCATACGAAACAGTAAAAAGACTGCGGCACTGCAGCACTGTTGTACCTAAATCTCTCAAGGGGACTTGTAGAGTTGTGGTTTTCAGTAAAGAGTTCTCCAGAGGCGTGTCAGTGGGAATTGGTCAGGGTCACCTGGGCACTGCGATTCCATTTCCAGAATTGCTGCCTTTGCAGATGCCTGGTGGGACTGCTTTTATGCACGCCAATAGACAAATCTAAAACATCTAACCTTTGAAGATATACCTAAAAGGCTCTCACTGACAAACTGGTGCAGAGACTGGATCATGAAAATTGTCATCCATCAGACAGGATAACAATCATTCTGAAAACAGAAGCAGGCCATAATGAAAATACCAAGTGCATAAGAATGTTATTGGAATGTCTTACCCTGAGTGTAGATATTAACAGCCAGTGAGTCAATCATGATTCTTCTTGGTTTTGTCAATCTAATGAAAATAGGGCGGGCGCTCACATCATCACAAAGTGAAAGCGCAGGAAATGAGGAGATCCTGTGAAGCATTAAAAGGGAATGATGTCTAACTCAAATCTAATCTTCTGACAAAGGATCCCATGAAAATGAAATATCTTGATTATATGCACACTGCCTAAAGCTCAAATGTTTTGACTTATGAGTAACCTAGAAAAAAACTGCTGTGATAAAAATGCCAACATATTGTTGGAAATAATCTTAGCAGTTCCTAGAAGATAAATTACTCCAAAAAGAAGAGCTTTTTTGGGCCGAGATAGGGTAACCAAGTTAAATGGGAAATCGATTTTGTCAAACCTATATTTTTAAGGAAAAACCGGAGACGATACACAAAATATAATTTAATTCTTTGAGGGAATGGGATGTGAAGAGATTTAAGACTACCATTTTGGTCAATTCTGAGAAGACACTATGCTAAAACGATTTCACGTTTAGTGTAGACTATCTTGATCGTGAGCCCTGAGCCCTTGGTATCTGGCCTAAACAAAGGGTATGATTACCTGTGTGAGACTTATTTTGTCTGCAGTAGAAATGTGACAGGCCGCAGAGTCAATTAAGTTTCCTTTCCTTAACAAAGTAAGGTAAGTCCTTTCCTTAAAAAAGTGCTAGTCATGGGTAATTCACATTGAGTCCACCTTGGGTTTAAAGCGTTCGTACAAGCAAAGGTTGTCCAAATGCTGTTCCATGGTCTGAAGAGTATATCCTAGACCAGACGTGTCCTGTTCAGGCTCAGCTAGCCTTTAATGCACACTTTTCTTGGTTGAGTGTCAAAAACTATACTAAAAGTGGCCACCAGCCTCGCTTTGAGCATTGAGTCCTTTCAGTGTAGAGTAAGCACAGGGTATCACTATAATACACTTTGTACAAGCTCTTTGAAGTCCCTAATCTAGAATCTTCAAGGAGTCACTTTGGAGGTCCATCTGCAGCATTGTAATTTGGCAAATTCAGGGACAGAACATCATAATGTTGTTTAATTTGAGACTAGAGTGTTAGCCTTAGCCCTGTCAGCAGTATGTTTTCATTTTCACGTTCAGCTGTTTCAGAGAGTGAATTGCATGTCTGTGTCCGTTTTGTTCACAGAGCTGAGATGTGTCAGTGAGTATGATGCACACTTGAACACAATTGATAAATTGACAAATTGACCTGTTCGAAAGATACTTCTGAATATAAACATATAGCCATGCTAGTGATATTGGTGGAGAACAATACCTATATAGCCAGTCCCTAGTAGTCATTTGGAAATTTGCCAATATTTGCTGCACAAGACGAACACGTTAGCATTTCCTGCAAATGGCAAAGCATCCTCCAAGATGAAACCGAAGTGGGTGTGCTACAATTAGAAATACCTTCAGAGATCCCCCCTCACTAACACGAAACATGCACCAAGAGGAATACCAATAACCAAGAGTGGTGTTATGAATGTTTTTTCTGGTAGTGACACACTGGTAGCACACGACTAAAGTTGTTATAGTGGGCATCCCACATGTCCATGGATTGTTATGGTAAAGGTAATGTCAGGACATGCCAAAGACGAGCACTGACATGACTCAGACAGTGTTTCAGAATCAGTAAGATAATGGATCAAAATGTGCAAATTGTAGACAAGTTTCAACTACGTAGAGCAGAGCACGAGGTCCAAGTCCTGATCCAAGCACCTGGGCTAAAGTATGTGTTTAACTCTCATCACACCTCGAGTTATTGAAACACTACCACAGACATCATTTACACGGGACTGCTGTGCTGGAAGCCAGAGGTCTTAAATGCGGAGGGTGGACTCATAAGTGCAAGAGTGTTTTGTAATAACAAATACATGATTCTGGTCGCACGTTCCTCTGGAAAAGCAAAAGTCAAATGCATGAAATCGTTCCCTTTTGCAGTCCTATGTCTGCATTATGAGAACTAATCTGGTAAGCCAGCAGTGTATTCATCCAGATCCTTATACCATAGTAGAAAGACTATGTTCAAGTACCTTAGGCGCACTGGCGATTGCTTTGATATTACACATGTTTAGCTGTAGTTTGATAGAAGAAATGTAGGACTAATTTGAGATCAAAAACTCTAGATAGCAATTCTCAAATGCACAAACAGCACAAAATGTATTGAATCAAAGGGCAATTGCATGGTAAATCCAATTCACTCTCATTATCAGGCCTAGATGTCAGCTGAGAGTAAAAGACGTCCGGTGAAGTCTGAGTGAACAATCTGTGATTGCAAGTGACTGGATAACTTGTCAACGCCTCCAAGGGCTGACAGATGGTCTAGGAGCAGGCTCCTGGTCCCACAACGTGTTCAGGTCTCTGCCAACCTCCCTCCTTTCAACATGCACTGATGGGACTGAAGGAACACAGTGTAGACCTCTGTTCTTATGCAGTCAACCGCAAACACTGTCATGGACATACGCGTCCCATGGAAGAGATCTGCCATCCCCACGCCTACCTACACTACTGGGGTTAGAGAACCACTCAGCAGGCCCCGCCATAATACTTGGGCCCAGATTTAAGGAAAGTGGTGCTTCATTTCATGAAGCGCCACTTTTCTTGCAGCCCTTTGCGCCCCCCCTAACTCCATCATGTGTGCGCCGTATTTAACATACTGCACACCATGGTGCAGGGTAGGGACAATAGCATCATCATTTTTGACGTTATTGTTGTACTTTGCAGGATTAGCACCAAAAATGTTGCTGCTAATCCTGCAAAGTACGTAGAGGCCCATTAAAAATAAAGGTATGCCTCCTTTTAATGCCTGCTCTGTGCAGGCGTTAGAAATGCTGCTAGGAGTTACTGGAGCTCCAACTTCAGTAACTCTGGAGGTTGAGAAAATCCTTCACATAACAGGGTCACTCATAATGATAACCTTAATATTTTAGAGTGTATAGTTTGCACACTGCTGAATTGCATGTTGTTTTAGTCTCAAAAAATCTCTTAGCCTTTAAAGCTATATGCGAGCAATACCCATATTTCACCATCACACATTTTACCACTTTACTTTGCTGATAACCAATTCCTTAATCTTTATTTTACGCAAAGGGTGCTTAGAAGCAACGTAGACCCCCACTGTCAATGCTTTTCTTTTTTCCTTAAAGGGCCACTCTCCCTTAGAGACTGACTCCACTGCAAATTGATTCTGTGTGGTTGCATGCGAACACCCCTGTACCACCCATAAATGCCTTCTTGATGCAAAGTAGCACAACGTAACACACACCAGAACTTTTGCATTACTTTGGGGAACGTTCCCACAAAAATCCTCGTTTGTGTTGGGTGGTAAATCGTACTCCAACTCTTTGTGCTGGGTTTGCAACACTTATGTGATATAAACACAGTGTGAAGTGTTAGTAAATCTGGTTCCAAGTATTCATCTTCTCTGTGGCAAGTCCTTAGTGACCGTCAGCCATCACCTCTTTAGGGCACTCTACATTTATGTGACTGGATAGGTCCCAAGATTTCTCCAAGACTCATTAGGTAGGGTTCAACCTGGGAGCTGGTACTCTGTAAAAAAAAAGCGTTGACTAGCCGAGATCTCACGTAGCTGCCTTATCACCAGGTGTAGCAGTAGATGGCTTCAAGCAATGGATTCATTAGATCCAGGTCAAGATAGGGGTTGGGACTCTGCAAGACTGTCAACCTGCCCTCAACCTTCTTAGCTGCCTTTTTATCAGGGTCTGCAGCAGGTACCTTCTCTCATGCACTACACCTTCAGCCACTTTTTGGCTTCGCGCAGGGTTCTGCAAAGTCGGTCCTGGAGAGCCGGGTCCATGCCACGTTTTTAGCATATCCAAATTTAGAAAAAAGATGTTTCAGATATCTACATTTTTCTAAATGTGGATATGCTAAAAATCTGGCATGGACCCGGTTCTCCAGGACCAACTTTGCAGAACCCTGGCTTAGCGTGACACACCCTTAAAGCCAGTTGCTCAGAAATTCAGGCCATATTTCAGAGGAGGCTGAATCATAGATCCAGAGTCATCCATAGGCTTTTGTGAGTATGTACCTGAATACTGTGGTGAGAAAATTGTCTGATGTAAATATTGTGTCCTAAATAGCTTCTGCAAAATTTAGCCTTTCTGAAGTTAATAAAAAAAATCTAAAGGTAGTAAGACAATATTTTCGTCAACAATATCTATGACATAGGTTTTGAGACACACGATATTTATGTATAAGATATTCTGATATACAACGCTTTTGAGAAATTCATGCCTGAGTTCCTGTCCTGCCATTGATTAAGTTTGACCAATGACTTTGTGTTTCACCACTGTGCATATTAGTTGCTCAATGTTCACCAGTAGCACATTGTATGTTTTGTTCAGTTGAGCCGCCTATTGGCTTTGACATGGCATTAGCCATTACTTTCTGTATCCAGTTTCGCCGCCTATTGGCTTTGACATTGCATTAGCCATTACATTCTGTATTCTGCCTATTGGCTTTGACATGCTGTATTCAGCTTAGCTGCCTATTGGCTTTGACATGATATTTGACATTACATTTTGTATTCAGCTCAGCTGCCTATTGGCTTTGCCATGATATTATACATTGCATTTGGTATTCAGCTCAGCTGCCTATTGGCTTTGATATGACATTAGACATTGCATTTGATATTTAGGTTAGCTGCCTATTGCCTTTAACGTGGAGTTAGACATTGCAGTTGAGAATCCAAGCTGTATTTTTCCAAGCTGTGTTTTTGCACAAGATGAATCAAGCTGTTTTCTTCTCACAGTAGACTAGACCTGATAAGAGAGGGTACATTGGTTGTTTTTCTCTCTGCTTGAGCTTGGGAAGAGGAGCAGTCTCGGAGATCTGGCCAGTCTCCAAAGGCTTGCGTAGTTTTCCCGAGTCTGAGAGGAGGGGGCACACCTTTGTAACGAATGTCACAGGCTTCAGAGAATTAGATTCGAATCTGCCTGACTTCGTGCTGGAGCTAGGCGCCAGTTGCCAGCATCCCGTGTGGGTAGATAAATCTCTTTCTCGCAGCTGACAAGGAGTCATCAGCTTGCAGACCCTAGAAAGATGAAGCTGTAAATAGTTTCTCACAGGGTGAAGTATTTGTTTTGCTTTGCATTCAATATCTTATAAATATAACCTGCTGTGTATATTGCAAACTGTGCATTAAAGTGTGCTTGAAATCTACTGATTCGTCATTCACGATATTGCGCTAGAAAAGAATTAACAACAATAAAAGTCTTCTTTGAACTCAGAAGTGCATTCCTGGTATGTTATGTAAGTGCTAAAAACGAGATAAGTAGTGAAGCACTACAGTTCCCTAACCACCAGCTTCCTCTGTGATCTCGAATCACTTTTAGATTTTGCAGGAGCTTTGCTGATTAGACAAACATCTTGTCTCCAACATCTACTTTTCTATTGTTTGTTTTCTTTTGAATTCTAAAAGCAAAGATTTTTTGGAACACTAAAAATAACGAACAAATATAAAATGTGTGTTTCATCAATCATTTTAATAAATACATACCTGAATTTATAGTTTTAATTGGTACCTGAAATGCTTTAAAAGGCAAAAAATTAGGCAGGGCCCGAGACTTAGAACTTTTTGGTACCTTATATCAGAGGCTAACCCTTTGCATGAGAGTGACCTGTTGCTCATGAGTTTTGACTTTGGCTAAATATCACCAATCAATCATTTACCCAGACTGTGCTGGTTCAGCTCGGGTTAACGTCAAGGCTGTGTTTACCTCTGATCAGTATGGTTGCATAAAACCATGTCAACATGAGTAACATTTTTCATTTATTCCCATCAACGTTTAGTTCTCGTAGTAGTCGGTTCTGCAGCTCAGAGTGGAAAGAACCCTCCTTCAGGCTTCGAACATGAAGCAGTTTGCCCCTTTCCTATGTCTCTCACTGCTCTTCCTGAGCGGTGCCCTCGGCTCTGTGCCCCCCATTCCCCCCACGCCTCTGATACCCGAAGACTGCAACGCTACAGTATTTCAAGCAGGTCTGGCCCTGGAAGAAATGAATAAAGACCGAGATGAAGGATACGTTTTGGGCCTTTATCGTGTAGCTGACGCGCACCGCCAACCCGTGGTAAGAAAATTATTACCTTTTCGATCCCTTTATTATCGTCTCTGGGAAGATGAAAGGCTGAGAAAACGCGGAGGGGGGTATTCTCTGCAGCACACATACTCACGTACTACAAAAAAAAATGGTCTTGCCAGGATTCGAACTAGCTTTCTACAGAAGTAAGCATTTAGCTCTCTCAGCCATCTTACATGCGGTGCTATCAAGTTCATGATTCATCCTTACCATATCATGGCTCAGTTTCTCTTGTCGCATTTAAGTGGGCGAGGCTAAGGGGCGCCGTTTTATGATTTGTGTCTTGTCTCAGGCATATGTGTTTTTACAAGTTCATTTAATAAGTTCTTTCCGCAATGCATTTAGTTGGGGAGGTAGAAATATAACTGTTTCCAAAGCATATTTCCCTTCACATTTCCATTGTTCGGACCATTAAGTCTTTCATCAATATCCATCATTACCAAGCTCAGTTTTAACTAACTACAGTCGTTTCACACGTGTAGTTATTTATTCAGTTTTGTACTAAAACAATTTTATTAAATTTTCAAGAACAATAAAAGAGGCAGAAAACCGCACCCAAAAAGGTAAAGGTGCAGTTGTCTGCAAAATAAAGTCAAGCGATAAAATACCACCAAACATGCTGTGGGATATAGGGGTACTGGTTGTCTGGGGGTGTGAGCCCTGGTCAAGCAGCAACCACAATCCTTGTCAGGGCAAGGCACAAACAAACCCCTAATTAACCTTTGCTCAGCCCGTGGTAATTTGTAAAGTATTTGTACAACACTTCAAACAGTAATACAGTGAAAACATCACACAAAAAGGATCCCACATCGTGTGCAAAATAGAGCTAAATGTAATGAATAAAACAAGACAAAAACGAAAAAATCCAGTCATGAGAGCCGGAGATATGATTTTCTGAAGAATAAAGTGTAAAATAGTGCCTAAAAGCATAAAACCCCAACCGCAGCTATCTGGTTGAGCTGGACTGGGTCAAAGTCAAAAGTTCAGGCTGACCGCGGTGCAGCATGAGTCAGATACTTTCCCTGATGAGTCCCACTGACAGATTACTTTCTCAAGTTTTGTGTCAAAAGTCCTGTTCACATTGGAGAGGGTATCAGGTAGCAAGGAGAATGTCCCAGACGATGAAGGGCATGGCGCGATGAGCAGAGCTTTGAGTTCGCGGTTTTGAGAAATTGGGTGGTTAGTTGACTGGGGTATGAGTCCTGGTCAAGAAACAGCCACAGTCCCTTGCAGGGTGAACCACAAAAAGTCACTAATTTAACCTGTGCTTAACCCTGGGTAGCTTGGCACAAAAAGCAGTCAGGGTAACTTAGAGTCAATGTGTTAAGTATTTATGCAGCACATAAACAGCAATAGAGTGAAAACACAACACAATAAAAATCCCAAACAAATTTGGAAACATAGAGAAAATTTCAATAAATTATTTGACACCAAAACCATCAAAATTCAATTAGTATAACCGGAGTTATGGATTTTTAGTTTATGGTTCAAAATAGCAAATCCTCAGTTTTGGATAATGGACACCTGGGCACCTTTAGCACCACAACCAAGGGTCTAGAATTGGATGGAGACCTCTTGGGGTTTCAAGAGTCACTCAGGCTGGGTCCAGGTGCGAGTTCAAGATTTTGGAAGCCTGTTATGGCTCTGTGGCTCTGAACATGAGACCAGCAAATCTAGCCCTTGGAGTCCCTTCTGGAAGTCCTGGGTGGAAGTGAAGATACATGGTTCCACAGAAGGGCTGACCTCTGAAGGTTCAAGGCAGGCTCCAGGCATCAAAGCAGTCCTTCCAGGTACAGCAGCAGTATAGCAGAGTGCAAAGAAGGTCACAGCAGCAGGCAGTCCTCTGAGAGTCCTTCCGCAGGTCCAGTAGTGAACTGAAAACTGGGTCTGATTATCCTATTTTTATACCCTGTTGCCCTGCTCCTAAAAGGTGAAAGAAGTTTCCAGAAAAGTTAATTGAAGTTGCAGGAGTTTCCTGCCTCCCCTGCCCTGGCTCTTAGCTGGCTGCACTGACAATACAGGGTTGTTAAGCCTATTGTGTGGTGGCAGAGAACAGCATATTCAGTGCAAGTGGGCTGTGCTTAGCTCCACCCCTCAAGTCAGTTAAAAGCCATTTCAGGCTCTGCTAATCCCAATATTGTGTGACTGCCTGAGAGAAATCCACAAAGTCCTAACCACCAGTTACACCCAGTCATGTGACCTAAGGCAGACTGCAGGCACAGAGGGCTAAGGGCAGGAAAATGCCAACTTTCTAAAAGTTGCATTTTCAAACTTGTAATGATAAATTTGACTTTACCGATAAAGAGGGTTTATCATTTCAAGTTCATAGGTACCAAAAAAGATATAGCTACCTTCTCATGTTTAGGAATTATGGCTTATCAAATATATTAAGGAATCCCCAAGTTTTCCTATGAGAATGGTAGGCCTCACAGTAGTGAAAAATGAATTTGGGAGATTTTTTTTTTTAAATATTTTTTTTAATTGTATTATAGACACTGCAGTACACTACAAAACCAAATGGGATCAAAGTCTTGGCATTTATAAACAATTGTATATCAAAGAATAGGAAAGAACGGACGAAATAATAGGATAGTGACATTTGTACTACGAGAACATGATTTACTGTTCAAATCGGACGTGCAGTGGGAAAAGGGGGTTAAGAGAAATATAGATAGGGGTGAGAAAGAGGGAGTAAACAAATGGGCGGGCAAACAGGGTTTCGTGTCGACGGTCACTCAGGATGTGGACAAAAAAGGATAAGGAAAGGAGACAAACGGGCGAGCTAGTCGTGCAGCAAGGATTTGAAGGCAAAAGCACCTGTTTTCCCAAGGGCATAAAATAGGTTTGTCGCTGTGCCGATAACTGGAACCGGAACAGGTCAGGGAGCGCCAGTGCCGCGGGGCGCTCAGCCTAACATCTTAACCTTGGGGGTCACAACACATATATATTAGTATGCTCTAGGTTGTTTTTGCTAGGGTTGTGGATTGTCAGGGTAACTGCATGGTGAAAATAATAGGATGTGGGTCTCCTGTCGCCGCTTGGCTAGTTCATGCTGGTGCCATGTATTCTACTCATGGCACGTGTTGAGGGATCTACGTAAAAGTTCACATGAAGATGATGGAAAGGATCTATATGTAGCCTCTAGCGAGGTTAAGAAAGAGAAAGGAAAAAAGAGGGAATCAGAATAGGGAAGAAAAGAAAGAAGAGGGATAAGAGTAATAAGGAAGAGAAAGAGAAAGAGTACTAGACGGAAGAGGAAGAGGAGGATAGGAAGGAGATAGGGAGGGGAGAGGGGACAGAGGTGGGGGAGAGTGGGGGGGGGTGGGTGTAGTTTCCGGGTGGTTTGCTATCTTCCCACTGTGAGGAAGGGAGCCCACACCTGAATAAATACTTGGGCTCGGTCCTGTAGGTTATAGATAATTCTCTCATGCGTGGCCATGCGGGTCATGGCTACGACCCATTCCTCCGGGGCTGGTGGGGCCTCTGACTGCCAATGGCGGAATATGCATATTTTTGCAGTAGCTAGTGCAGTGCCAGAAGACCGTACCGTGGTCAAATGACAGCGGCGGTCATTCTGACTTTCCCGCTGGGCCGGCGGGCGACTGCCAGAAGGCCACCCGCCGGCCCAGCGGGAAAGCCCCTTCAACAATGAAGCCGGCTCCGAATGGAGCCGGCGGAGTTGAAGGGGTGCGACGGGTGCAGTGGCAGTGGCACCCGTCACGATTTTCAGTGTCTGCAAAGCAGACACTGAAAATCTTTATGGGGCCCTGTTAGGGAGCCCCTGCACTGCCCATGCCAGTGGCATGGGCAGTGCAGGGGCCCCCAGGGGCCCCACGACACCCGTTCCCGCCATCCTGTTCCTGGCGGTAACAACCGCCAGGAACAGGGTGGCGGGAAGGGGGTCGGAATCCCCAAGCAAGCAGCGCCGCCACGGAGGATTCCCTGGGCCAGGGGAAAACCGGCGGGAAACCGCCGGTTCCCCTTTTCTGACCGCGGCTTTACCGCCGCGGTCAGAATGACCCAGGAAGCACCGCCAGCCTGTTGGCGGTGCTTCCGCGGTCGATGACCCCCACAGTGTTTAAGTTGTAGATATCTCCATTCCTGGCTTGGATGGAGACCAAACTCTTCCCGCAGCCTGGGGAAGGGTTTGAGCACATCATTTTCTAGGACCTGCGAGAGGGTAAGGATGCCGGCCCTCCTCCATTGTAGCCAGTTGAGTACCTCACCGCCTATCCGGAGACCGCTGTTGCGCCATAGGGGCGCCTGGGCATGGATGAGGGAATGAACCCCAAGTAATCTGTGGACCCTTCGCCAGGCTGCCCTGGACGCTTTCAGAATAGGACTCACCGAGGTGACGGATGGAAGATCGTCACGGTAAGTTCCCCCGAGGCCCTCATTTGCAAACAACAACTGTCTTTCCACTGCGGTCCATAGAGGCGGGTCTGGCACTTTTGACAATGTTTGGGACAGTTGGGACAGTTGCAAAGCTAGAGAGTAATGCTCTACCGACGGGAGCCCCATGCCCCCGTGTGAACGGCGGGCTCGGAGCTTGGCAGGTGATAGCCGCAGTCGCATTTGGCCCCACACGAATGATCTAATGAGCGCATCTATGCCTCGTAGTGTGGAGAGGGGTACCTGTAAGGGGAGGAGTCCCAGTATGTAGGTGAAGTGGGGTACTGCGACCATCCTGACCGCCTGCACTCGGCCCCACATTGAAAGGCCCAATTGGGTCCATTTTGCAAAGTCAAGTTTTGTCCGCGCAATGAGGGGTTCGATATTGTCCGCCACCATGTGTGCCAAGCCTGGATTGACTAGTACTCCCAAATATTTGAGGCGTTTCGGCGTCCAGCGGAATGGATAACCTAGAAGTGCTGCCTTTGTGGTTACTTGCGAAAGGGGAAGTGCCTCACTCTTATCCCAATTAATGCGATAGCCAGAGAGGGTTGCGAATTCCTCGATGACCTTCTAGCAAGGCTGGTATGGATCGTTCTAGGTCCGTGAGGGTTAGTAGAACGTCATCGGCGGACAGGTAAATTTTGGAAATACCTCCAGCTAACGGTCGGCCGGATATGAGGGGAGAGGATCAAATAGCTACGGCCAAGGGCTCCATCGCTAGCAGGAACAAAAGGGGCGAGAGGGGACAGCCCTGTTGTGTGCCTCTACAGATAGGGAAAGGGTCAGAGAGGAAGCCTCCACAGTTGACTCTGGCCGCAGGCTGGTCATAAAGCAGCCGTACCATAGAGATAAATTTGTCTCCCAGGCCGAATCTCTCCATAGCCGTGAACAGGTAGGGCCATTCTATGCGGTCAAACGCCTTTTCAGCGTCTAGGGACAGGGCTAACGCCGTCTCCGGTGAGTCCCTTGCAGTCCATAGGGTATGACATAGGGTGCGCAGGTCGTTCCTAGAGGTGCGGCCTGGTACAAATCCCACCTGCGTATGGTGAATTAAGGAAGGTATTACTTTGCGCAGTCTGTTTGCCAAAACGCTTGCTAGAATTTTGATGTCTCCGTTTAGGAGAGAGATGGGTCAGTAGCTGCCACATAGTAGAGGGTCTCTGCCGGGTTTTGGTATAATGGCTATCGTGGCGTTATTGGATATGGCTCCCAGTGTCTGGGTTTCACAGGCTTCATTCAGGGCCTCGTGCAGGATATCAATCTCCTCTTTCCCTACCCAGTTGTAGAATTCTGCCGGGTATCCGTCTTCCCCGGGTGATTTGTGGTAGGGGAGGTCGGAGATGACTCTATCTAATTCCGGCCTGCTTATTTCCCCTTCCAGGAGACTGCGTCCCTCCTCTGATAGGGAGGGGAGAGCAAGGCCCTCTAGGAAGGTGGCAGTCTGTGTCGGGCTAGCTGTTGTTTCCGGTGTATAGAGGCGTCTGTAAAACAGCGCAAATTCATTTGCAATAGATTGCGGGTGTGTCAGTATTTCCCCAGAGGAGGATCAGATAGCCGGGATAGCCAAATCGGCTGTTCTTTGACGAAGTTGGGCTGCCAGCAATCGTCCGGCCTTCTCGCCTTGTTCGTAATGTCTCCCTTGTAGCTTCTGCAGTACATATTCAGCCTGGGCGGCATATAGCTCGAGAGCCATTTGGGCGCGCTCTAGAGTTCGGCACCCTGTAAGGGAGGGATGCGCCGTATATTGTCTAGTAAGTCGACGAATGTCGAGTTCCAGTGCCGCCTTTTGCTCTTTCCTATCTTTATTTGCCAGTGCGGCATCTCGCGTGAGCTGGCCTCGTATCGAGGCCATAGCTGCGGCCCACATGATTCGACTTGAATTTACAGTGCCCAGGTTATCCTGGGCGAAAGTGGTTGCATGGTCCTGCAATCGTAGCTTACCCTGGGGGGATCGATAGCGATGGATTGGTAGCCTCCAGGGTTTGCGGCCCGGGGATATTAGACCCAACTGGATAGCTACAAGAGTGGGAGCATGGTCCGAAAGGCCTCCCTCTAGTATGCTATCGTCAAAAGAAAGGGCTACTAGATTGTGAGATAGAAGAAAGTAATCAAGCCGGGATTGGGTACCGTGTACC
The DNA here is from genome assembly GCF_031143425.1 of Pleurodeles waltl. NCBI lineage: Eukaryota > Metazoa > Chordata > Amphibia > Caudata > Salamandridae > Pleurodeles > Pleurodeles waltl. Next base: position 82,353,297 of record NC_090450.1, on the reverse strand, counting down.
GGTGAGAGAAAAGTAAATTCTCTCTCTGCTGGGTGAGTCAACCTCCAGTGGTCTACTAGGCCATTGTCCGAAAGTATATCAGTCTGTAGGGCCCTGTCTGCGTTGTTACATGTGTCCAGGGGTCCCGTTCTGTCCAGTACCGTGTCTCTAGCTATGTTCCAATCACCTCCTATTACATAGCGAGATGCCCCTATCTCGGTCAGGAGTCGATTGAGCTGTAGAAAGAAGAGGAGTTTAGGACCCGTTGGTGCATAGACGGAGCCCACACATAGTGTAGAGTCTCCAATCTTCAGTTTGACGAATACATAGCGGCCTTCAGGGTCGGTCCATGATTTGATGATCGTGAAAGGGAGGGTTTTGCGCAGTAAGATCGCCACCCCACACTTTCTTGGGGTGCTCTCCGTATTGGATAGAGGTGGGTTACAACTAAACAAGATGGTACCAACCCAGTCCCGTTGTAGTTTATCCGATTTGAGTCTGTCCAGGTGTGTCTCTTGCAATAGGGCAATGTCAGCCTGTTTGGAGTTAAGATAGGATAAGACTTTTTTCCATTTAATGTAATGGGTGAGGCCGTTTACATTCCATGAAACTATCCCTAGGGGTACTGCCGGTGCCTTATTCGTGTTGGGCATCCCCCCTTCTTTTGTCGACCCTCCCGGGGGTATGAGCACGTGGGGTAGGGTAGCGGATTAAGGGTAGGGGTCGGGGGATGGAGGTAAGTGGGGACAGGGGTAGGAGTCTTTAGACGGAGAGAGAGGGTAGAGGGAAAAAGGAGGGGGGGAAGGCAGTAGACGTGTAGGATAGTAGGAAGAGAAAGAAAGAAAGAGGCGTATCAGTGGAAAAGGGGAAACTATTGGAAGTCTAAGAAGATAAAAGAAAAGATCAGGACTGGGGTCCCGATATCCGCGAACTTTAACCGGCGGGTCTAAAACGTAGGCCAAGTGAGCATCGACGCTCGGCCAGCGGGCCCCGCGCCGAGAAAGGCGGCGCGCGTGGGGCGCCCAGGTCCCCCCTGTGCAGGCATCATCGCCCGCACGCGGATCTGGATCGTGCCCGGTGGGGGCAGGTGGCCCAAGAAAAGGAGAGGAAAGGAAAGGAAAGGAAGAGGGAAGGGGGGGGAAGAGGGGAGGACATGTAGAGGGCGTACACTACTCCTTTAGCAACCCAGATCTGGGGGTGGGGTAAAGTTGTGTCATTGAAAGAAAGAAAGGCTTGTGTGCCATGGTTTTCCCTCTTTCATATGTCCTCCCTCGTTCCCCCCTCCCCCTCTCCCCTCCCCCTCCCCTGAAGTGTGATGATGTTCCTTTGCGCTAGGTAGGTATGTCCGTGGTCTGCTCTACTCCCCCCCTTCACCCACGGTAGGCCCTCCTTGGCACTCACTTGAAGACCAGGGTCTTGAGTCCCCCCTCAAATCTAGCGCCCCATCTCTAACCAGGATAAACTAGCCATCAGTGGGAGTAGTATGCTGATAAAATGATAAAGTGATAAAGTGATTCCCGCAAGTCCTAGGAAGTGCACAAGACCGGTACTCCAGAGAGGATAAATGAGGTGGGGTAGGGTTATCGTTTCTGAGTAAGAGCGGAGGGGGAGGGGGCGGGAGAGGGGGTAAGATAGGTTTCTGGGCCTCCGAGGGAGGGGAGGGCGGGGAGGGACATCCAGGGGCAAATGGGAATAAGCAAGGGCATAAGTAGCAGTCAAGAACAATCAAAACAATCAAAAACATTCGAGGTCTGTTAAAGGCACTGGCACTCAGCGTTATAGTGTCTTAGAGATGCACATAGAACCGATACTCATCTCTCCACCTGGCCGTCTCCGCTGTAGGGCCTCTGTAGCGCTTCTACGATAGCCCATGGTTCACGACGGCGGAGACCCATAGGGGAGGATTGTGCCCGCTTGGCCTCAGGCGGAGGGCCCTGTGGGTTTCAAAGGGGATCGGGATTTATCTCTATCGGACATCTGAGTATACATCGCCACCTTCTGTAGTACTTGACCCCTGTCGTCATAGTTTTTTGTTAGTCTCTCCCCCTGGTTTGAGAATCCGTAGCTGTTCTTCTGTCAGGGTCTAGTTCAGCTTCTGGCTGGCCAGCTCCCAGGGCTTGGCCCTGTACGTCCTGGGAGGGGGGGGGGGTGGGCTGTGCCGTTGTTTCCATGATTTGTGACGTGTCGTGCAGTCCCTCTAAAAACATTCTCAGGTCCTCTGGCTCATAGTAGGTCCGCGACTCTCCGTTCTTGGTGATCCACATCCTTGCTGGTTTGAATAACCGAATTTCACGTCTAGGTGACAGAGGTGGGGGCGAAGGGAGAGAACAGCTCTCCTTCGTTGTGCAGTCTCTCTGGAGAAATCAGCCGAGAGTCGTATTTCCAGGGTACCCAACCGGAGTGGGCCTTGTGTTGGGCTGTCTGTAGCAGTTGGCGAGCCTGTCCATGGCGCAGCATGCAGGCTATTATTGGGCGAGGGTGGCCCTTCCCATCTTGTCTCTTGGGACCGAGTCTATGCGCCCGTTGGAATTCCAGAGGTGGATCAAATGTTGTGTCGGTTAATTTGGGGGAGCATGTCTCGCAGGTAGGAGGGGATGTCCGCACCCTCCGTCCCTTCCGGAATTCCGAGAAGGCGGATGTTGTTTCTGCGGCTTCTGTCCTCTAGATCGGTTAGCCTGCTGCGAAGGTGCAGGAGTTCCTGGTCTCTGTTGGCCCAGGAAGCAGCTTGGGCTTCCACTGTCGTCACTCGTCGGTCCAGCCCGGAGATTTGCGACTGGAAGCCTGCTATTTCTAGGCGCATAGATCTTGTCTCTGCCGTCAGCGCCACCATGGCATTGTCCATACCTTCCAGTTTGCGGCCCACCACTGATATCTCCTGCAGTATTCGATCCATTGACGCACCTTGCGTATCCTCTGTCATGTTGGTATGCGGGGGGATTAGGAGGTCCACTGCAGGGGAGTGTTTCTGTTGGCGAAGGGCTTCGGAAAAAAGCAGTTGACGAGCTGGTTTACCCGGTGCTTTGCCCGTCGTCCTGCCCCTAGGCATTGCAGATTTCCCCGTGCTGGGGTGGGTCTGGAGGGTACTTGTCCTGGTCTTAGCACAAGCTGAGAGCGTAGAAAGTGATGGGGGGGGGGTTGAGGAGAGAGGAAGCCCTGGTTGAGCAGCAGATTCAAATGGGCAATAGCTGGTCCCTCTAGATGACCTCAGAAAGTCAACATCCAGTTGCTTGGACAGAATGTAAGTCTGGGCACGGGCTCGGGTGTAGACAGTGCCTCGTCGTCATTTCGGGGGTGGGGGGAGAGAGGCCTCTTGCCATCTTCCACGCCCTGCGTTGGCTTGGGGGGTCGCAGTGAAGGAGAAGGAGTAGGAGTGAGGATGAGGTGCGTCTCTTAGGTTGGAGGTACTTTCACTGCGGATATTCCTGGCTTTCTTCCTTCCCCCCCGTTCCCCTCTCCCACCGTCCGTCTCTCCTCCTCCTTTGCTGTACTGTACTTCTGTAGTCTCTTGTTTTGTCGTTATTGCCGTGTATTGTTTCCCCTCTCCTCCTGCGTACTGTTGTCTGGTTCTGTTGTATTCCTTGGGCTGTTTTGTGAGCTGTTCGTGGGTGGTTGGGTGTTACTTATTATTGTCCTTTTGTCCTTTTATTATATATATCTTTTGCTGCTCCTTGTTGCTCTCCCCGTGCTTCAATGTTCGTTAGTTCTCTCCTTGTTTTGTTTTTCCTTTTTTATCCCTTTGTTTAATTGCTCCCCTGTTATTATCATGCTGTCCTTCCTGCTGGTGGACTGTGGGTGCCCCCGTTGTCTCCCCCCATCTCCTTGTCCCCTCTTCCCTCCTCCCTCCTCTCCCCCCCCTCTTTGTTCTTTATCCTTATTTCCTGGTTGCTTTCTGTTTTGGTTTGTTTTCCTTCTGTTTTATTTTGTCTTGTGGTGATTCGTTTTTTGTTTTCTGTTTTCCCCCCCCGCGCAGGTCTCCGCCGTGGTGCAGCGCACCACGAGGCCGTAGATGCAAGGCCTCCGATCTCCAGCCAGGTTAGTGGGGGGGGGATGCCGTCGGGGCCAGCGGGGGAGCCCAACAACGCCCGCCGCCCTCGGGGTCCAAAGAGGAAGGAGGTGCGTCTCCGGCGCCGGGCCTCCCCTTTGTTCCGGGTCGTGGCCCTCTCGCCGCGGATCTGTGTCCCGTCCTCTGCTCTCCCCAAGCCCAGGGGAGAGCGGTCACCGCACACGGGGGCAGGCGGGCGAGGCGTCGGCCTGCTCAGCGCTTTTTCCGGTGGTCGCGGCAGCGAGGGCAGAGGGGGGGCACGCCTCTTACCGCGAGTCTGCGGGAGGCGCGTCCCTCCGCCGTGGGCCGGCCCGCCACTCGAGGCCGTGGCTCGTGCTCCTGCCGCAGGCCTCAGATCCGTGCTCCGCTCTCCCCCACGGTGCATCAAGGGAGAGCGCTTCTACTTCGTACCGGGCATCGGCCCCCCACCGCCTCTGGTCCCTCACATTTGCTCCGGCGTTGCCCGGGAGGGCTCCGATGCGCCCCCGGCGCCGCCACTCTCGCCCCGCGGCCCGTCGCCTCGCGGAGCTCGGCTCCTAGGCAGCCATCCTGGATCGTGGCCATACCACGCCCCTTGGGAGATTTTCACTACTAGGGCATGTAAAGCTAAAAAGTACATGTCCTACCTTTTAATTAATTAGCACCCTTCCCTATGGGATACTTAGGGCCTACCTTAGGGGTGATATATGCAATAAAAGGGGAGTTTAAGGCTTGGCAAACAGTATTTATATGCCAAGTCGACATGGCTTTAGGAAACTGCCTTTAGGCTGCAATGGCAGGCATGGGACAAGCTTTAAGGTGCTACTTAAATGGGTTGCACAATTAGTGCTACATGGCCACTGGTAGCATTTAATTTACAGGCCCTTGGTATATGGTATACAAATCTACAAGGGACTTACATGTAAATTAAATTTGCCAATCAGGTATATGCCAATCAAATCATATTTTAGGGAGAGAACACAAGCACTTTAGCACTGTTTAGCAGTAGTAAAGTGCACAGAGGCCTGGGGCCAGCAAGCAAAAATCTAGGAAAAAGTAGGAGGAGGAAGGCTAAAAGATTGGGAGTGACCCTGTAGAGAAGGCCATTTCCAACAGTGGTCCTCTGTGGGCAATCAATGCTTGCTGTGCAAAGAGACGGGTTGGCAGTGGTTTGTGCTGATTTTTTATGCAAACGTCATGGTTCCGGTGCGAATGGTGCTGTTCGCGACAAGCCAAAAAGTTTGATTTCAAAAGCCTGTGAGCCACACAAAGGATTTAGGACCTAAGAGACACCACTTGCGGGTCAGGAACTCGCTGCAGCTCAAATCAGGAGCTGGTTAGGGAGCCTTTTAAGCCCCTGAGGCTCAGAGTGCCAGTTCTTGTAGCAGCACAGCAGACTGTGTTCCTGGCATTGTAGCCACAGGTCTAGAAATATACTGAAGAGCTTGGTCTGAAGTCCCTCATTTATGCACAGCTGTGCCTTTGAAGTGCATAGAGGTCCTGCCTTCCTGGCCCTGGCTCCAGCCTAGCTACAGGGGTATACAGTCCTTTGAGTGAAGACAGGAAATAGCCTTTTCAAGTGTAAGTATGGTTGTGCCCAGCTCCTCTCTCCCATCCTACCAGTGATTGCCCATCCAGTCACAACTAAGCTCTCCATTGTGTGCGGCTGCGTAGGAGGAATACACAAAGCCCAGCTGTCAGCTGCACCCAGTCATGTGACCCTAGAGAGGCTGCAGGCAGCAAATGGCTAAAACAAGAAAATAATAACTTTCTAAAGGTGGCATTTTCAGAATTGCTATTTGAAATCCAACTTCACCATATTTAGGATTTTACATTGTGATTCTAGACACACCAAACATGAACTGGTTATCTCTTCACATTGGAAATTACACTAATAATGTAATAAGGCAACTTCAATGTTATCGAATGGAAGAGATTAGCCTTGCAGTAGTGGAAAACAAATGTAGGAGTTTTTCACTACCAGGACATGTGAAACTTAAAAGTACATGTCCAACTTTTTAAGTACATTACACCCTGCCGTCTGGGCTGTCCAGGGCCTACACTAGGGATGACTTATAAGTTTTAAAAGGGAAAAGGTGGGCCTGGCAATTGGTTTATTTTGCCAAGTCGAAATGGCAGTATAAAACTGCACACTCAGGCTCTGCATTGGAAGGCCAGAGACACAGGAGGGTGTCACAATCCGTGCTGCAGACCCACAAGTAGCATTTAATTTACAGGCCCTGGGCACATGTAGTATCACTTTACTAGGGACGTGTAAGGAAATTAAAGAGGCCAATTAGGTGTAAGCCTATTCTACCATGTTTTAAGGAGCGAGCACAAGCACTTTAGCACTGGTTAGCGGTCCTGCAGCACTGGTAAAGGGCACAGAGTCCTGAAAAACAAATGTAGCAAAAAATAGAATGAGGAAGTCAAAATGTCTGGGGATGACCCTGCAGAAAGGGTCAGGTCCAACACTTGTCATAAGAATAAAAAACAATTCAAATACATATAATAACTAGCTACTTAGAGGTAATATGTTGAATATATAGTGCTAATTACACAGACAGTCCATGTTGTGTCAATTGAGCCACACAGGAAGTCAGCCAACTGACCCTTGGAGTTCACTTCCTTGCCCCGGGAACAAAAGGGAGTAGGTGCAGTCCTTTTATGGCTCTTCTTAGGTCTCAAACTGCAGGTCTAATCCTCTTCTGATCTTTGACAGGACCAGAGAGTGTTCTGAGGAGGGTTCTTTGAAGTGCTACTTTTGTAGTTTGTAGTTTGCACTAGCCAGTGAGTGGATGTAACGGGCACTCCTTAACCACTGAGGAAAAGGTTACAGGATCAAGCTCCCACTCCCACTCCCACAGTCCTAAAATCCAAGATGAAGAACCCTTCCTCCTTTGTGCAGATGTCTTGTGAAGACCCGGAGTTTTAGCCAGTTAAATGACCAGTGCTCTTCCCTGTGCCAACTCCAAACCATTTCTTGGGGTGGCTTACCACCCACTGGGTTCAGCTCCAGCCTAGTTTGTGTGAGCCCTGGGGACAAAGGATTTTCATTCTTCAGGGTTTCCTTACACTAAACTATAAATGAGCAAACTTTACATATGTCCCTTGCAAGACAATGAAATTCCATGGTCCAGCCAACTGTCCTTCCTGTGCTCATAGGAATCAGTTGCCCTTTCTCCATTTATTTCAACCTGACATCAGGCATCAGCCATTATTCTCCTTTGGAAGCATTTTACACATCTCATTAAGGTCAAGCAATTGTTAGGCAGCTGCTGGTAGGCTCATGATATTCAGTTTCCTGGAGTTTCAGGCAGGGAAAAGCAAACTTTCTAAAAAAAATACCTTTTCCTAAATATTTATTAATAATATACCTTCACCAATGATTTTGACTTTTTAATAAATATGAAAAATAGTATTTGAATAACTTCTTTCACCTGTTTCTTGTCAAAAGTTACAGATTAAAGTTTATAGTCTGTACTTGACATTTTCTAGGATCCAGCCACAGCTATGCCACTGAAAATAGTTTTTGGGTATAGTCACTGGAGGAACATGCCAATTGTAATTTCATGTATGTTCAACTTGTAAATATGAGACACCCTACCTTGTGGATGACAAGGTGTTCTTGGGGTTACCTATTTAAAAGAAGGGCTTCTTGACTGTTCAACACTATTATGTTGTCAGGTTTGGCAGCACATTTTTAGGCTGCTTTAGTCAGGTCACACATGGTAGGCCTGAAACTTTGTTTTAGAGGCCAACCCTATGGATGGTACCGTAAGTGTTTCAGTCCACAGGAGGCATTTAACTTCTACACCCTGTGTGTATTTCTTTCACCATACTTGGGCCATATAGACAAACTAAATATGTCCATCATGGTACGCAAATTTACCAACATACTAAAGGAAGAGAACAGGCACTTTACTCCTGTTTAGAAGGAGTAAGGTTCACAGAGTTGAAAAAACAGCAAAAACACGGTCAAAAGAAGGTGAAAAATCTGGTGTGACAATACAGAAGAGTCAGATTTGCTAGAGTCTTGTACAAATTTCACATTCTGACAAAAAAACACCCACTGTTAGATAAAGAACTTCTGCCGTGGGCCATCAATCTTCAAAGCACTTTGGGCCTCATTATGAGTTTGATGAAGGAGATTACTCCGTCACAAACATGACGGATATCCCGTCCGCCATGTTACAAGTTCCATAGGATATAATGGAACTTGTAATACAAGTGGCGGGATATCTGTCATATTTGTGACTGATTAATCCCCTCTTCCAAACTCATAATGAGGCCCTTTATTTGAATCACTATGAATATCTGTTGTCAAATAATACACAACATGAAGGAAAAACTATTGAGGGGGACATTATTTAATTTTAAACAAATTATGGGGGTAATCTTGTCAAATCAGATACACTGCTAGGCCCCATGCTTGTTATGTTTCTCTATAAATAAATCAGAAGGAGACATTGTTTCCTATTTACCCCATCATAAACTGTGGGAGGTTGGAAGAAGATGTCTGATGAAAAAGAAAAAAATCTAACAATGAAAACATCAAAAACCGATAGTTTGAATCGGTTTTAGTATTTCATAATTCTGTATTTCCTTGAAAAGGAAGGCAAAATAGAAAACAGAGTACATCTTACAGTGCAAAACTACTGCAGCACCCCAATTGCAATACACATGTAGGCTGAATAGGAACATAACTGGGATACAGCCCAGGGGTGACACAGTGGCCTGTAGCAGCAAATGGTGGGCAGACTAGCTGAGGGTAGAGGGAAGGATAGGTCAGAAGGTGGGTGGAGGAGGGAAAGGCCCAGAGGCTCATGGTTTGGGGTGAGGGGAGGTAACAAATAGGAAAGAGAGGAATGGAGAGAGAATGGGCCAGGGGGTGCAGGAATGGATGATGAAAAAGATGAGGAAATAAGGAGGCGGGATGGGATTAGTTCTGGGGAGCCATGTTAGCCCCACAAGTGCAGACATCCAGCAGTCTGTGTCAGCTGCCTACTGTCTTACAGATAGGGATCTGAGACGAAGAGGAAGGTGTCTGTCTTGTCCTGTAGATTATAAATGACATGTTCACACTAGGCTGTCTGATACATCGTTGATAGCCATTTGTCATGTGTGTAGGTTTGGGGGGAGTGCCAGTGCTAAAGTTCTTTGCTGTTGCAAGAGCGACATGGAGCAGTCGGCCTTCATGCCGCGACAGGGCAGGAGAATCAGTGAGATCATGGAGCAAGATCACTCTTCAGGCCAAGGACACAGAGACCGGTAGAGTTGTACTCAACGTGGCCCAACCGCCACCCAGAAGCGTCAAACAGTGGGACAATCACAGAGGATACCGACCTGGTTACAGAGATCACTGTTGCATTGTCAACAGTTAGGATGGGTATCGAGCCACGCCACTTCCAGTTTTGTCAAAAGACAGAATTTCAGCTGCGCTTCTCTGGCCCTGTGGTCCAGCATTCCCAGCAGTTCTGACATTTCCTCCGGCTCGTATTCCACTTGTAGGTGAGTCTGCCACTTAATACGTAGATAGTCCCTCAGGGGTGTGGAATATAGGTGACATGTCAGGAGGCTGCAGAAGCCAGACATCCCCCTCAAAAGCTGCCTCATGCTGCAGATAGAAGACCAATGGGGAAGGCTGGAGGAACCAGGGCGCTGGGTCCAGATGGCGGGTGAGGCAGTGTTGCAACTGGAGATAACGCCATGATTGGTGAAGTGGGAGGCACACTCATCTTGGGGTGCCTCAAAAGTGGTGCCTTAGGCAAGCATGTAGTGTACAGTGTGGATTTCCGCAGTGCGCAACACCATTCAGTTAAGCACCTTGCCACCAATACGAGGCTGGAATTGCCCAACAAGGGTGCATGTTTATACAAGGGAGCATGCACTGAGAAGTTGTGGTGGGCCCTCGACCGCAATGTTTGAATAGGTTTTTAAAATGACTAAAATAATTAAGTGTATCACATTCTAGGAGACAAGTAAACAGGGAAGGCTAGATTACAAGTGACTTACATTATATATTTTCCAAGTTTGTTTTCTCTGTTTCTGGATTCCCTTACTTAGGGGTGTGATCTCAGTAAAATGACAACTGATTGGTTAAAGGCAAACATTGTCGGCTTTCTAGGGTAAAATCCATGCAAATGTCTTTGTCTGTCCTTTGAACTAAAGTCCCTGTTAAACTGTGAAGTTAAGGTATTTGCAAAACTTGTGTCGAACAATGTATTTTCATTAATACATGTTTCTACATCTATTTGGCGTTTGTATTGCCCACTCCAAGGTGCAATGTGAGTTTATTCTTGCCCATCTATGAAGGAACTCGCTTATCACGTGTCTCTTTTAGACCGGGCACTGGAGATCTCCTTCCAAATACTGGATGAGAAAAATGCATTCAGCAAGGTCAAATGTGTCTATTTGTGGGTTTAGTCTTACCAATTCTTGCCTCAGCTATTTATTGGGTATTTAATGTGTCTCTATGAGTGTCCATTGGCACCCTTTTATCAATTTGAGATTTCAGAGGGATCCTATGTAGAAAGGGTTATCCACCAGTGCTGCTGCCTCTTTCCTTTGGTTTTTGCCATGTACATCGAGATATTCATGTCTCACAGGATGGGATATAGCAGAATACATTAAATCAGTGGTTCTTAACATTTTGACTTCTGTGGAACCCCAGTTAATGATTACTGGAACCCAGGAAACCCCACTGAGTCATTACTGGAAGCCGACAACCCTGGCCTAGGAATCAGTGATGACTTGAACAACAAAATAATACACAAAAAATACAGAAGTAAGCACTTACCAGAAATGCTAAAATAGTTCATTTAATTAACAAAGATTAAAAGAAAATCAATAGTTTAATTGTACATGAGAATGTTGGAGCTTTTGTAAAGTTAATCAAGGCCACTAATCACCCATAGTGTAATCTGTTTGATGCACTTACACTGCTCCCACAACTCAATCTGAGAATACTTATTTGATTTTTAGCCTCCAATTTCAAATTCCCTCATACTTACGTTTTATACATCTTGCTTCTTTATTTATATACATTTTATTACTCAGTTAATACTGTTTAATTTTCTAAAGAGTCACAGACCCCCTGAGTAGGATTCGCGGTCTCCCAAGGGTCCCTGGACCACAGGTTAACCCCTTCGCTGCAAGGCCTTTTCCAACCCTGTGCAAAGCCTTTCTTTGCCTATTTGGGGTAGTTAGCGCTTAGGCCCCCATAACGTTTTGTCCACATAAGGTGTCCTATCCAAATTTGTGTCCTTTTTTCCAACATCCTTGGAATTCTACAGGTTTCCATGGTTTGTAGATCACCCTGGAGGGGACCAAGATATTGCCGAAATACAGCTAGGTTTCAGCGGTTCAGGGGAAAATGGGGAAAAAGTGCTGCAGAAGAAAGTGTCTTCTTATTCCCTGTAAATAGCATCAACAAACGGTTTGTGCTGCTAAACTCACCACCATCCCAGCTTTCAGAAACAGACAGACTTCAATCAGAAAACTGAATTTTTCAACCCAGTTTTGGCATTTTACCGGGACATAGCCAATTTTTTCTGTATTTTGTGTTTTCAATCTCCTTCCAGTTAGTGGTAGAAATGGGTGTGAAACCATTGGTGGGCCCTGGAAAGCTTTACATTTCTGAAAAGTAGATAAACTTCTAAATTGAGCATTGTGTAGATCCTTCAAGGTTTTCCTACAGAAAGTAACAGTTGAAATAAAATAATATTGACATTGAGTTGAAAAAAACCAGCCACTTGTGTCTAAGTTTTTATCTGTAACTTTTTTTTAACTATGGCAGATTTTTGAAAGCAACATACTGTTCTGTCTGCTGGACCCTTTTTGTTGCTGGGATATATAGGGCTTGTATGTTCACCAAGAACCCAAGGTACCCAGAGGCAATAACTGAGCTGCCCCTTGCAATGGCTTTTCACTGTCTACAGGGTATACAGCATTTCATTTGGTAAGCTATGGAGAGGGAAAATAGGTGTAAAGGAAAGCTAAGTATTTCCAAAATCTGGGGCTAGCCTTAATCCTTACTAATGAAAGTAACTTGACAAATATGTCAACAATAACCAACACTGTGTACAATCAGTAATAAACAAAAATAAACAAAGTGTGACTTTATCAAAAACCACCTATATACTCAAAAACGATACCACTCACTTAGCAGAGACAGCTAGACTCACCAGCACCTACTCTGCACAGAGCAAGCACCAATGATATCCCACTACAAAGGAAAAACAAAAGAAAATGACGCATAAGACAACACAACACACATCATGCACAAATCCAAGGAGAATTTCACACACAATAAAACAGAAGCTAAATATGCTGCTATTATTTTATCATTCACAATAAACACATTTACACAGGGAAAAGATACTCATTTAGAGAAAACAGTGCAAACAATGTTTTCTTACCAAACATATGCAACTACACAACTGGCAGATCTACAGTGCCAATACCACAAGTAGGAGTTGCAGCAAAGGATATCAAAAGCTTTGCACTAGAATAAAAAGGAGCAATAAAACATTACAATCACAAATGCAAATGATGACAAGAAATAAAACAGTTAACATGATAAACCACTACCCATCATCACTCCAATGCCAATACACACACTGTTAGCCAAACGCCAGTACACGGAGACTGAAACTTTCCCTGGATTAGAAAGAAACTTTCCCTGGACTAGTGTCTAGTGGGTCGCTCCCCATAAATTTATAAAAGAAATCCATGGTGGCCTCGTGGGTTTCAACCCCCCAGAGGGGAATGTAGGCTAAAAAATGGCTAATGGAGGGGGTTGAAACACAGGAGAAACATTGCCCCCAGAGAGCAATCCGTGTATAAGGGTTCAGTCCCTTATTTAGCCTAAATAAAAGATCCTTGGTGGCCTAGTGGATTTCGACCCCCTTGGAGGGCAGATCAGCTGAAGAAATGGCTGAGTTACCCCTAAGGGGTGCCTAAACACAAATAAACATTGCCCCCAGGAAGTAACCCTTGCCTAAAAACACAAAACAATTCCCGGTGGCCTAGTGGATTGATTCCTGCTCCGCGATCGGGTGCTTACCTGCGATCGCAGAGCAGGAATCAGTTCAAAACAGGCACAGGGGGCATGAAACAACTCCTTCCTTTCCCCTGGGTCTGTTTTTGGAGAAAAAAAAATGCTCCCCCCGAACCCCAGAGAAGCACTTACCGTGCCTCTCTCCAATGAGCTGGAAGCAGAAGTGGTTTCCAGGGTGAACGGCTGCATGAAATGAGATTGGCAGGCCTTGGGTGCGTCAACGTCATCAGATCGCTGATGGGGGGGTAGTGGTAGGTTCTGGTGGCTTAGTGGACTAATGTATCCACTGTAGGGGCCTGTGTTCGACCTCAGGGTCACAGGCTCAAATCCTGGTGGGTCCACTCAGCCTTTAATCCTTCTGAGGTCAATGAAATGAGTACCATTGAACTGGATAATAATAAACATCTGTTATTCAGTGCCAAGATACCCTTCTGGAAGAATGCGTGCCTTACAAAAACACATATTAGCAGTGGCAGCCAAAGCACTTCTGTTGTCATCCCTGGTGGGCGGGTGGATATGGGTGACCCACAGGGGGACCACCAGCCCCATGAATGGGTGTTAGGACAGAATGGTTTTGCCCTCAGCACATGCCCACCATGGCTGAGGACAGAACAGTTACATCCTCAGCACTGCTTTAAGTTATTTCAGTCTTAGAAAGTCCAAATCTCCTTCAGGGACAATTCACTAAGGTATTTGGAAAGTGGTTTCTCAGGAGCATGCTTTTACGTACTCATAGGTACCTTTGTGAATCTGTGCGACATTAATCTAAAAAAACTGAATAAGGGCAGAGTCCTTTTTGTATGTTTTAGAAATGGGGTCTTTGGTTGACAGTCAGGTTACCCCTGTTCAAGCAAGGACCCTCACTCTAGTCAGGGTAAAAGAGAATCACCCTCAGCTAACCCCTGCTTACCCCCTTGGTAGCTTGGCAGAGCAGTAGGCTTAACTTCAGAGTGCTAGATGTAAAGTATTTGTACCAACACACACAGTAACTTAATGAAAACACTACAAAATGACACAACACCAGTTTAGAAAAATAGGAAATATTTATCTAAACAAAACAAGACCAAAATGACAAACATCCAACATACACAAGTCAAGTTATGAATTTTTAAAGATTAAACTAAAAAATAGCGCTTAGAAGCAAAAATGCTTCGATGAGGTGTTAACACGGTGTCGTGACGGAGTCGTTCCCAACAAGCCAACACCAGCGGCGCCGGACATGGAGTCACGTAGACCCCCAAGTACAGTACCTTTGGTGAAGAGTGAAAACAAGCCGATGCGCGAAGTCGGGGATCGCGGCATCTGTGCGAAACATTGAATCCGCGCACTTCGAGCGGCGTCGGTCACAACGTGGTGCGGCGACTTCCACGGAGTCGCGGACTTCAGCAGGGCTGCAGCAGCATCGGGCCTGCGAAGATCGTCGGGTGCAGGCGGCGTCACCGAATTCAGCAGCGGCGTCGGTCTGAAGTCGTCCGAAGTCGATTTCCTTGGATTTCCACCAGCTTTCCTTTCAAGGGCCCAGGGACTGGGTAGGGCACCACTTCTCAGAGCAGGAGTCTCTCCAGAGACTCTAGGTGCTGGCAGAGAGAAGTCTTTGCTGTCTCTGAGACTTCGAACAACAGGAGGCAAGCTCTAAATCAAGCCCTTGGAGATTTCTTCACAAGATGGAAGGCACACAAAGTCCAGTCTTTGCCCTCTTACTCTGGCAGAAGCAGCGCTGCAGGAAAGCTCCACAAAGCACAGTCACAGGCAGGGCATCACTTCTTCCTCAGCTATCAGCTCTTCTCCAGGCAGAGGTTCCTCTTGTTTCCAGAAGTGTTTCTAAAGTCTGTAGATTTGGGTGCCCTTCTTATACCCATTTTAGTCTTTGAAGTCACCTTTCTTCAAAGGGGACTCACACCTACTTTGGAAATCCTGCCTTGCCCAGGCAAGGCCTCAGACACACACCAGGGGGTTGGAGTCTGCATTGTCAGAGGCAGGCACAGTCCTTTCAGATGAGAGTGACCACTCCACCCCTCCCTCCTAGCAGAGATGGCTAATCAGGAAATGCAGGTTACACCCCAGCTCCCTTTGTGTCACTGTCTAGTGTGAGGTGAAAAACAACCCAACTGTCAAACTGACCCAGACAGGGAATCCACAAACAAGGCAGAGTCACAGAATGGTTTAAGCAAGAAAATGCTCACTTTCTAAAAGTGTCATTTTCAAACACACAATCTCAAAACCAACTTTACTAAAAGATGTATTTTTAAATTGTGAGTTCAGGGACCCCAAACTCCACATGTCCATCTACTCTCTAGGGGAATCTACACTTTAATCATATTTAAAGGTAGCCCCCATATTATCCTATGAGAGAGACAGACCTTGCAACAGTGAAAAACGAAATTGGCAGTATTTCACTGTCAGGACATATAAACCACATTACTATATGTCCTACCTTATCAATACACTGCACCCTGCCCTTGGGGCTACCTAGGGGCTACCTTAAGGGTGCCTTACATGTAAGAAAAGGGAAGGTTTAGGCCTGGCAAGTGGGTACACTTGCCAAGTCGAATTTACAGTGCACATTTACACACACAGACACTGCAGTGGCAGGTCTGAGACATGATTACAGGGTTACTTGTGTGGGTGGCACAACCAGTGCTGCAGGCCCACTAGTACCATTTGATTTACAGGCCCTGGGCACCTCTAGTGCACTTTACTAGGGACTTAACAGTAAAACAAATATGCCAATCATGGAGAACCAATTACATCCACATTTTAAAGAGGAGCACTTGCACTTTAGCACTGGTTAGCGGTGGTAAAGTGCCCAGAGTAATAAAACAGCAAAATCAGAGTCCAGCACACATCAATAACCTCGGGAACAGAGGCAAAAAGTTAAGGGAGACCACGCCAAGGATGAAAAGTCTAACAGTATGTAAAATTTGTCTGTGAGTATTAGCTGAATATTCCCATTTATTAATTCTTTTTGGGTAATTCATACATGCATGTAAGAGCACATAAAAGACTACTACAGGGGTACTACTTCATACTCCTAAATGCCTTTGTGAATCGGCCCAGTGTGTCATTTTTACCTGCTATTTGAGTGTCAACTTTCGTAGCTTACATGATTTTTGAAACGTTTAATGGTTGTTGCCACGTACACCCCTGACTGACGTCCTATCTGTCCTTCAGTGCTTCTGGAGTCAACAACGCTTGCTAGAGGGCCATACCTGGGCCGAGTGGCATGCTCCTATGCCTTCTTTTTGATGAAGATATTTTGAGCTCTAAATAAACAATTGCAAACAACGACTTTTCCCATACTTATTCCATGGCAATTTTGTTATGATTACCACCAACAAAAGTCTCTTTAGTAATCATCATATAAAAAACGTGTGTGCGGAATACATCAACCATAACTGTGTTATCCTCTAATTAAAAAACCTATTACCTTCTTGGACCTATATCCTGCTAATACATGTGGGAAAGTAATTACCACTGGCGGTCATTAGCACAAGATTTATCGCACGGAGATGAAAGGGGCTGGTATAGATGGAAAAGCAATTTTAATGTATTGAGTTTCAAGAACTGGACTGGGTGGTTAGTTTGATTCAAAACGTTTATCCCTGTTTATAAATCAGCTCTTGCTCCTGTTTTTTAGGGTGCTGGAAATATCTATTATTTCACAATTGATGTGTTTGAAACAGGCTGCCATCTTGTAAGTCGAAAAAGTTGGAAGGATTGCAATCTTACACTCCTCAATTCCACAGTAAGTACACCGAGAGCAAGATATAAGCAGAATGTACGCTTCACATAAGGCGTATTTGAAATACTAATAGAGTACACAGTTTGGTATTTCTTTGACATGTTTCAATATTAAGGGGCTTATTTACAAGCCCCTTGCAACACTGATGAGTTATTTCTTTTGACGCAGTGCAATTGCACCAGTTTGTAAAGCCTTGCACCACATTATACCAACACCAAATAATGCTACCAGGGCTTCTGAGCAATCATATTCATTACACACTGAATGAAGCTTCTGCTTCCTGAGTTTGGGGTATTGCACCAAAACATGACCTAGTGGGTAACATATAAACTGATCTCTCAGCATAAAAATATGTCAGAGCTAGGCAACATAATAGGTTTTAACTATGCACTTGGCAGCATGTCCTACAGTAGGAAAGAATGCAATGAGCACTTCACTGACTTGAGATGTCCATCACATAAGCATACACATGCATCAGAGGCACACCCTTCCTTTAGCTCTGTTGAAGGTCAAAAAGGAAACACAAGCTAGCTGGGATCAAGTCAACAAGTTGCTTATATTAAAACTCATCATCCAAGCAATAAATGCAGGATTACTTCAAAATATTCCAAACTGCATTACAAATTACAAAATAAGAAACATTTACAGCATTTAAAAATGCAATGTAGCTAAAGCCTTAGTAAATTTGGGTCCTTAGACCCAGGTCGCTAAAGATTGGTGTCCAAAAATGATGCCAAAAAAAGGTTACGTTTTTTATTGCAGTACATACCAAAAAACAAAAAAAATAAAGCTGTTCAAAATTAAAAGAAAATATTTGTGTTCTATGTCTAACTGGCTAAACTTTTATTTCCAGATTTATGGACAGTGTAAAGCTATCCTCTATCTGAGTTTGCCTTGGAGGAGAGTCAAACTGTACGATTATAACTGTATCCTTTACACAGGTACGGTGTTGTTTCCATTTTAAGATGTCCTCTATATGTATGTGATACACCAGGAATGCCATTTCGAGGAGTACGTAGCTTAAAAAAAGGCCTGGCGCATCAATAAACAGTAAATAAAGACCCATATTTAGTCAATTATATTTTGTAAGTTTGCACCGCTTTTACGTCAAAAAATGACGCAAATGCGGCGCAAAAAAAGTATAAATATGGGCCATAATGTTTAGTAATTTAACATGTGAACTGAAATCTAACTCAGGTGACAGCTATAACTTTATCTTTTTGTCACTATACCATGAGCCATACATGAGAAATGCATGTAGCGTAAAACCAACTATACAAGCTGGCATAATGTAGCATGTGAACTGCGGCTCAGAAAAAACAAACTGTTTTTTTTCACAGTTCCTCGACCTTTAAATTCCTCAACGCATGGAGACCGCTTCACTTTGTGCAAAGATCCTACTTTCTACGAACCACTAGCAGATACCATGGTTGCAAAATACAACAAAGAAAGTAATAACACCCACTACTACAAAGTTTATATGGCAGAATTTTCATACATGGAGGTAACTACAAAATGTTTTCTCACTAGACCTCAAAAACTGATAAATGCTTCAGAACTGTTATCCTGGTTTAAGTTACATGGTATATTATTTATTTGTCGTAATTGATATTATTCTGTAGTTTTCATAAGGGCTGTGAGAAAGTAGCCTCTTTCTAGCATGGGTCCCCCCATTTTTGGCATGTTTGTCAGTGTGTTTTGACTGTGTCACTGGGACCCTGCTAGTCAGGACCCCAGTGCTTAAGAAATGTGGCCTACTTGTCAGTATGTTTCACTGTTTTCGTCAGTATGCTTTACTGTGTCACTGGGATCCTGCTAACCAGGACCCCAGTGCTTACGCTCTTTCTGGTTCCGAATTTGTCCTTACATATTGGTAACCCAGTATTTCACTCCAAATTGGCATACTGGCCACCCCATTATAAGTCCCTAGAACATGGTACCTAGGTACCCAGGGCATTGGGGTTCCAGGGGATCCCTATGGGCTGCAGCATTTCCTTTGGCAACCATAAGGAGCCAATACAAAGGCTTCTACAGGACTGCCATTGCAGATTGTGTGAAATAGTGCATGCACTTTTTCACAGCCATTTACACTGCATCAGGTCACCTATAAGTCATCTATATGTCAGGCCTTCAGACCCTGAAGGATGGGTGCAAAGTACCTGGGTGTGAGGGCACCCCTGCACTAGCAGAGGTGCCCCCACGCTGTCCAGGTCCATTTTCCAAGACTTCGTGAGTGCGAGGACACCATTTTAAGTGTGCACTGGACATAGCTCAATACCTATGTCCAGCTTCACAATGGTAACTCCAAATATGGCCATGTAAGGTGTCTATCAACTGCCTGCACAAGAAGATCCAAAGGAATCTCCTGTGGAGTGACAGAGTCACTTCTCTGCTTCAGCAGGCACCTCTCTGCAGCGACGACCGGTGGCTTGGGTCCCCTCTCCAGATGACACGTGTGGATCCAGCAACACTGGTGGTGTACTAAAGTGACTCTGGCAGTCCCAACGTCCAGCTGTCCAACTTTGGTGGAGGTAAGGGCTTGCCTCCCCACGCAAGACAGTACCCCCGTGCACCGCATGACTTGCAGTTGCCAAGGCTTGTGTGCGACCTTCCAAGAACTTCTTCATGCACAGCACAGCTTGGGCCCCCAGCACACCATCCTGCGACGCACAGCTTCCTGAGTGGCATGGGAATCCTTTGTGTTGTGCTGCGTGGGCCTCCATTTGCACCTTCTTTGTCCCCGTGCTGTGGGACTCCTGTGCGTGCTGCCTGGTCTTCTGAGGGCTCTCTGAGTTGCTGAGAGCCCCCTCTGTCTCCCCCTCCTGGGTAGAGGCCATCAGCTCCTTCCTGGTCTCGGGTAGCACCATTTTCCACTACCTGTGAGCTTTGCATGTGCCAATGTTTGTTGGCGAAATCCAGCGACACAAACCAGACTGCATTCATCCATCCGGTGTGGAATATCTGCACCAACAAGGAACCCGCATCTGTCTTCTTTGGTGCAATACTGACTTTGTCTTCTCACCGGTGGTTCTTCTTTTGCACCTTCATCCGGGTTAGAAGGGCTCCTGTTCTCTCTGGACTCTTCAGTGCTTCTTGGACTTGGTCCCCTTCTTCCACATGTCTTCAGGTCCAGGAATTCATTGTTTGTGTCTTGCAGTCTCTTCTGGTTCTTGCATTATCTTCTATCACGAATTCTAGTGTGTTTTAGGAAACTTGCTGTGTTTTAGTCTTGCTTTCCTGGGATCTGGGGTGGGGTACATTACTAACCTTTGGTGTTTTCTTACACTTCCAACACCCCTCTAAACACTACACTTGCCTAGGTGGGAAACCAACTTTCGCATTCCACTATTTTAGTATATGGGTTGTGTCCCCCCGAGGCCCATTGCAACCTATGGTGATTTTCACCATTTGCACTGTTTTCCTACTGTGTACTTACCTGTTTTTGGTTACTAGTATATATATTGTGTAATTTACCTACCTCCTAAGGGAGTATAGTCTCCAAAGTATTTTTGGCATTGTGTCACTAAAATAAAGTACTTTTATTTTTGTAACACTGAGTATTGTCTTTCATGTGTGTGAGTACTGTGTGATTACAGTGGTTGCAAGAGCTTTGCATGTCTCCTAGTGCAGCCTTTGCTGCTCTGCCTACAGCTACCTGGAGACAGCCTGGCGCCTAGACACTGACTATGTTTCACTAATAAGGGATAGCTGGACCTGGTATAAGGTGTAAGTACCTTTGGTATCCACTACAAATCAGGCCAGCCTCCTACAGGGCCACCTGTGATAGTCTCACTGTATTTTAGGATGGAGACTGGCATACATGAGAACCATAACAACTCCAGAGGGGCGAGTAAATGGTTGTCACAAAAACTTTTCAAAACCCTACAGACAAATGGATGCACTTTCTCGCCTATCAAGAACAAATGTAGATTGTTCCCGGCTCTGGCAGCTTAACTACAAAAAGCACCACCAAAGATCTCTCCAGACTACAGGAAGGGATGTCAGGGAAGAGATGAGAGGAGGACCTCAAGTTGCAAAATGTTATATATTTGAATAAAGTGACCTCCAGCAGTTCTGGTGTAGTGCCACAAAGTGGAGGGACTTAAACCACAGGAGGCCAATGAGGTTGCGCAAGAATTTGTGTAATGCAGTCATATTTCTTCACTTTCAATAGAAGTGCAGCACTGATCTGAATGTGCTGAAATCTGTGCATAGCCTAGTCAAGCATCCACAGATAAATTGATTTATCATAAATCATCTCTGAGGAAGCACCTGCATTTTGCAGCCACCATTCTGGGGAAAAGAAAGAACAATTTGTATTAAAATATTAAAATTGCCTGTGTTGGATTAAACACTTTTACAACACTACTCCCATTTAAGGTGTTAAGAAGCGATGATCAACAGGAAAGCACAGTTTTTCACACCTGTCCTCGATGTAGTTGTGGCATTGACCACTCATTGTTGCCTAACATTGGTCCTGCAAAGGGGTGATTTTTTTTTTGCTGAACAGAATTACGGACTTTGTGGAGCTCATTTTTCAGAAATTGCTAGACAGTAATCTCCAAACCTTTGATAGGATGGGGGTCTAACAAATAGAATGGAAAAATCCTTAGCCTTGACACTTGGAATCAACTGTGTATAAGTAGTGCTAGCTAGGTAGGACTCTTCCAAGAGCTATACCTGTATCTATAGGCCCTCTGCCTGAGTTAAAGGAGGACTGGATGGTGTCAAATGCTGCAGATAAATCCAGTAAAATACAGTGCTTTCATCCTACTGCCATCCATTATAGTTTTGCCTCTTCTTTATAGTGTGGCAGTAGACCTGCGCACGGTATGTTTTTAATTCAACAGGTATTATGGAAGCAGGTTTGTCATTCTTATTATTTAGAGAAAGAAGACAGTGCGATGGCTCATTTGTACATTTTCCTAATTCGGTGAAAGATGGCTCACAAGATTGGTCCACATTTTCCTAATAGTGTATCCTGCAAAGAATAGCTACCAAACTTACAGGGAGGCCCAACTGCGGTAAGCATCTGGTCAAGAATTTTACAAGGAAAATCCATGGGATAAGACATGAGTATATTCTGCAAAATGAAATGTGTTTAATGTCACTACATCAAACACAAACATACCAACCTACACAAATATCTGCTTCACAATATCAGCTTACAATATATTGTCAAGTACATGTAAGTAAGTATAGATCTGCTATTCCATCTTCACTTCTACTTCCCTTGACAATATAGTGTAGTCGATATTGTGGTGTCAATACAGTTGTAGGTTAATATTAAAGTATCAATATTGTGACTCCCCATGGTGCACTGTGGACTTGATGTTCTGTAATAAATTAAAGTCTAATGTTATCCATAAATAAGCACCCATGAGCCTGAGATGGATTGTCAATCCATATATTAAAATCACCTAGGACTGTCAAGTGGTTAAAAAAAAGAGTGATGTGGTTCAAGCAAATTTACGAGGTGGCCCATAAACACAGAAGCAGCTTCCTGGGAAACATAGGGGAAGTAATTGGGGATTGAAGATGCCAAATGTAAATATGAAATTTGTTTTCATGAGCCCAACAATCCTTGACTTCTGTAGTTCGGGTGGAGATAAATAGCAATTCAGTACTCTGTACTAGAAGGAGATCATACATAAGGATTCCGTTTTTTTTATAGCTGACTGAGAATTGAGAGGAAAGGCTTTGAACTTCTCAATTACATTGCTGTACAAGTTGTCCTCTCATGAGGCAGTAATATTGGAACTATGTAGTCCATCATTGTGGGTGACCACTTAATTCCTTTGGGGCTGGTGAGAGCAGCACCAGCCCCATTGGAACTGTGGGAACAGTTTGGGGAGGTTAATGTTTGTTCAGAGCTTAGTGGCCAAAATCCCTAGGTGAAAGGCAATCCAACGTGAGGAATTACTTAGGAATCAAACTTAGAATTATCAACTTTCCTGGTAATTCCTCATTTCATAGTGCATACTCAGGGTCCAACTCATAAAGGGCTGACTTTCTCCACTCCAAGTTACCAGTATCCCTGTATTGAAAACTCTGTGGAACAGGAAAATCTTGCCCATTTCCCAGGCCACTGGTCAGGTGGATCCAAGAGTGTCTCATTAGACAAGTTTTACATGTCCTTGTATAGAAATCTCCTACATTTTATTTTTCACTATGGTGACAGCTACCTCGCTCCAAGGATACCATTGGGGTGCCTCATTACATTTAGTAAGTGCTAACATTTGAGTGGGAACAGGGGAAGATTTCATAATATGTGTCTAAGAAATTGTATTTTAAAATCCTCTTTAATGATAAAGTCAGATTTTAAGATGCAGTTTTGAAAATGCTTCTTTTAGAAAGTTGGCCTTTTCCTGCCCTAGTTATTTTGTGCCTGCAGCCAATTTTTGGGTCACATGACCTGGTGTACTTGGCAGTTGGACTTTAATTATTCCTACCGGACAGCCACACAGTAGAGGGATTAGGTGTGCCTGAATGGGTAATCACTGGCAGAATGGGGGAAGGAGCTAGGCACAGCCCCACTGGCAAATCAATAATAGGCTTTGCCCTGCCTTCACACAAAGGATTTCTCACCACTTCATTGTTCAGGCAGTCGGCTGTAGCCAGGGTAGGGAAGGCAGGAAACTTCAAGCACTTCAAAGGAAATTCTTAAGGACAGTGGTTCCTACCCTTTTGACTTCTGTGACCACCTCAAAATCATTACTGGAACTTGAGGAACCCCACTGAATCATTATTGGAATCCAAGAACCCCCAACTGAGTCATTATTGGAATGCAGGGACCCAGGATAAGCATTTTCAATGATTGAAACAGTCAAACAATACTAAAAAAAACCTGAAACAAGCATTTATCAAACACACAAATGATGACATATTTTCTTTAATTAACAAACAAATAAATATTGAAGTTTTAATGGGAAGTTTTGAGCTTTTCTAATTTCAGTTGAGGCCACTCATCATCCATACTATAGTTGTTTGCATTTACACAGCTCCCACAAATCAATCTGAGGATGCTAACTTAATTTCTAGCCCCCAATTTTAAAATCCTCCACCCTTACACATCATGTTAAATTTAATTTTGCATTTTGTTCTTCATTTATATACACTCTAGTTATCTGTTAGGTTATTTAATTTTATAAGCAGCTCAGACCCCCTGAGAAGGCTTCTTGGTTCCCCAGGTGTCCGCCCCAGGACCTCAGGTTAAGAACCACTGTTTTAGAAACGTTTTCTACTTCAAAGAAGGTACTAGGTACTAGGTACAAAACTAGGACCCTCAGACCAACTCTTGAGTTCACTTTCTGGACCTTCAGAAGGACTCTCAGAGGACTGTGTCCTGCTGTGTACTTCAAAAGACTGCTTTGTTGCACCTGGCAGGACAGCTCTGCTGCCTGAAGCTGCCTTGCACCGTCAAAGGCCTTCCCTGCTGCTTGAGCCCTGTTCCACGTCTTGAGCCAAGGACAAGATTGAGAACATTTTTAACTACAAACTGCACTGAGAACTGACAAGAGACTGGGAGCAACGTGCTTGCCTTTCTGCCCAAGATGAATCGCATTGACTTTGGGGCAGCTCCCGCTACTTTCTTCTCCGCAGCTGCAAATACTGTTCAGCAGTCCTTTGCAAAAGGGATATCCAGCCTTGTGGAGCCCTCGTCGGCCGCAGCCTCTTCCAATTGATGGTGTCCCACTGCGTGTACTTGGAAGTATTAGAAGGCACCATCTCACTGTCAGCAGAGGGTACTAGGGTAACTTCAACTGTCTCCCCCACAATAACTGAGGCCATCTCATCCCCAAGTGCTACTTTGGCCAACGCAAGGGTGCGCCCATAAAAAACTAGGAACGAATTCTCTCAAGGCCCCCAAACTAAGTGACAGGCGACAAGGACCCAAATCCAATCAGACCAGAGAAAAGGATTAGTAGCTAAGTATACTGGTAAGTTTGTCCCTAAGCGCTATGAGTGTTTCCAGTGTTGGCATTCTACCAAGGATGATGTCAAGAGCCCCACCAGTGGTGGGCATACCCCTGAGTTGGCCAGTGTAGTGCTTGAGGAGAAGATACCCACAGTTATTGTAGGGGGGAGCTGAGGTTACCTTACTGTCCCTGGGGGACAGAGGAATGGTGTATATAAGACACAGTGGGAGTGCCTAACCCTAGAGGGTGTGAGGTGGGACACCTGGGAGAACCTCTGGAGATCACCTCATCTATTGGGAGACTGCGATTTTCACCCTGGAAAGGTTCCCCAAGGAAATGGTGTGTGGCAGGGGCACCAACTTCATGTCTGCCTACATGAAGCCCACGGGAGAAGAGTGTGGAGTAAGCTACACGTTCTCTAATGATTTTAACAAGTCGCTAAAAGGCACGAATATTGGCCTGCCTGAGGCCATGAGGAGGAAATTGGACATCCTCTTACCATGACTGCTCTTTGCCTACAGGGAGATATGACAGAAGGGAGTTGGGTATAGCCCATTCAAACATCTGTATGGACACACTGTTAGGGGACCTCTCAGTCGAAGGGGGAGTGGGAGCATACACTACCCCAAGAGGTGGTTAGCTACATGCTACCACTCAGAAGCCAGATGACCAAGGTCTGAAAGAAGGCTTCAGAGAACTTGGAAGCTATCCAGTAAGTCATGAAACTCTGGTATATCTTCAACTTCACTCTGGTAGAGTTCCAAACCAGTCAGGTGTGGCTTATGGAGCCTGTGGAGCGCAGGATCCTCCAAGACTGTTGGACAGGGCCCTATGAGGTGATTGAGAGGAAATGGGAAGTCCACTTACCTGGTGGACTTCAAGACTGCTAGACACTCCTTAAGGGTCCTCCATCACAATTGCTTCAAACTCCACACTACGAGAGGTCTCAGGTCACCATGCTGGTGACCGATAATGGAGAGGAATAGGAGAGTGAACTCCTTCCTGACCTCATATCATCTAAGAAGAAAGATGGGTCCATGGAAGGTGTCAACCTCTCTCCAATCCTGACCCCAAGATGAGCAGGGGGACTGTCACCAGTTGGTGGGACAATTTGCATCACTGTTTTCCCTTACTCCTGGAATTACACACTTGTGTATCAATGATATTGATACTGGGGATAGCTTGCCTGTGAAGAAGAAAATCTATAGGCCTTCGAATAAAGTGAATGCCATCGTTAAGGAGGAAGTCTCCAAGATCTTGAAATTAGGAGTGATTGAGCACTCCAGTAGTCCCTGGTTCAACCCAGTGGTGCCAGCACCCAAAGCTCCCCTCCGGGCACGGCACCAGAATTCAGGTTCTGTGAGGCCTAAAGGGGGCTCAACTAAGTCACCAAGACTGATGCTCACCACATCCCCAGAGCTGATGAGCTCATTGATAAGTAAGAGACTGCCAAGTTCCTGAGTTCTTTTGACCTTACTTCAGGGAACTGGCCGATTGGTGCAACTAAAGAGGGCAAAGAGTGGACAGCATTCTCTACCCCTGAGGGCCAGTGTCAATTTAAAGGGATGTCCTTTGACCTGAAGAATACTCCTGCCATCTTCCAGAGGTTGGTTAACCAGGTCTAAGCTGGGATTGAGGCATCAGTGCTGCATATTTGAATGGCATAGCTGTCTGCAGTGGCAACTGGGAGGACCACCTATTTTACCTCCAGCAGTGCTTCAGGCCTTGCAACAGGTAGACCTGTCTATCAAGGCTACTAAGTGCCAGATAGGGCAGGGTTCTGTGGTGTACTTGGGATAGCCCTGTGGGAGGGTCCTCCAGACCAAAATAGAGACCATCTTGGCGGAGCCATTGAAAACCCAGAGAGAACTGAGGAGGCACTTGGCCATCACTGGGTACAACTGGAGGTTTGTTGAGGAATATGGCACCATTGTTGCTCCCTTAACTGAGCTGACTTCCATGAAGCAGCTGAAAGCGGTGTTCTGGACAGAGGACAGTCAGAAAGGCTTTGCCACCTGTAAACAGGCTATGTGTGCAGCTCCTTTACTCAATGATCCTGTCTTTTAGCAGGAATTAATTGTGCAAACTGATCCCTCAAAGCATGGCATAGGGACATTTTTATCACAGTTAAATAAGGAGAGCCTAGACCAACCTATAGCTTTCATCTCTAGGAGGCTACTTCCAAGGGAATTGAGGCGGAGTGTTGTTGAAAGGGAATCCTTTGCAGTCATCTTGGCACTGAAGAATGAGAATCTAAAACTGTTGAGGTGGTACATCTCCCTATAGGGCATGGAATTCATGGTGGAACACCGTCTGGGGTCAGACCACGCCAGTGCTAAAGGTCTTTCCAGTTTTTTCCACCTTAGTGATAAAAACTGCCAGGAGATTGAGTAGTTTTCCCCACTTTCAGCAGCAGGGGGGCAAGTGTTAGACCTATCAGCCTTGGGGTGATCTTCCCCCAAACCCTTTGCTTTCACCTTCCCATTATTCTGAATTTGCTTTTGCTGGCATTAGGACTCTGTAAACTTTATCACTGCTAACCAGTGGCAAAGAGCTTATGTTCACTCCCTAAAGCAGGGGCTAATTGGTTTACAACTGATTACCGAAGTTCATTTACCTATAAGTGTGAGAAAACAGGGCTGATTGCAGAGGCCCCATAACTTTTTGCCCCCATTTTCCACTTTTTGCTGGTGTTTTCCTGACTTTAAAGGTGCCCTGGGTACTGCTAACCAGTCCCAGGGCCTGTGATCTGTGTAAAATGGATATGCAAATTAGGCTAATTATAATTGGCTAAGTTAACCTACCTATAAGTCCCTAGTATATGGTAGGGCATGTAGGTTTAGGGACCACAGCATAGGTGGTGCACACCTAGGTGCATTGCTGAGGTGCCCAGTGTCATTTTAAAAGCAAACCTGCCTTGCTGGCTGCTTTTAAATTAAAGTTATATGCAAATTCGACTTTGGAATTAAAGGTACTTCCAAAGTCTTAAACTACCTTATTTTTACATATAAGTCACCCCTAAGGTGTGCCCTATGTGCCCCTAGGGCTGGGTGCCATGTAACTATAAGCAGGGACTTTATAAAAATAGATTTATAAGCCCTGGTGAGGCAAAAACAGCCAAATTCGTTTTTCCCTCATTGAAGTAAATGGCCTTCATAGGCTAGAATGGGCAGACTTTATTTTAAATTTTAAAGTCTCCTTAAATGTTACATACCAAGAATTTGGTATCAAATTGATTGTTGTAATAAATCCCACAACTTCCAGTTGTTGGATTTAATATAACTTGTCCAGGTAAAAAGTTTAGACTTTACCTAAAAAGTTGCCAATTTCAGCTCTGCATTGTTTTTGCTGCTGTGCTCTGATTGGCCAGCCTGCAGCAGCTTCTGCCAGGCTGCCTTGATGAGGTGTGAAGTGGCCAGACTTCACACAAAGGAATGTGCTTGGGGGAGAGAATCTCCCCTCAGCAGATGGTGAGGCAGGAAGGGGGAGGGCTGCCAAACTGGTCTTCAAAGGCAGAGAAGGACATTTGCAGCACCCAGCAACACCCCCACATCCTGCAACCCCAGACAGCTAGGTGCCCCCTTGATTAGATTAGGAGAGGGCAGGAGAGGGGTGTGTTTATGATTTTTAGCCACACCAGTGGGTGGGCTCAGCCAGATGTAACCTCCAAAAATCAGATTCATCCATGTTGGATTTTTAGAGACTGTTGCCTTCTGGGATGGATTTTTGCCACACTTCCCAGGAAGTGGTCGTCACAGGGGGACGACCCTGTCCCTGATTGGAGAACCAGGGCCCCCCTGCTTTTCACCCAGGAGCAAGGATAAAACTGGCAGACCTGCACCCACACCTCAGATCCCCACCAAATTTCAAGAAGAAAGAACTTAAGGAGAAGAAGGACTGCCCTGCTGGACCCCTGGCCTGCACCTGGACCCTGCACTCAGAAGGACTGCACCAGCTGCACACTTGGGCTTCACCACAAGAAGGACTTTGCCTGGCTTCAACTGGTTCAAGGAGGGACTCCCTGTTTGCTACAGGTGAAAAATTGCTAAACCAGAGTCCCCTGCACCAACTCCTGAAGAAAGCGACCAGCTGACCACTGTCCAGTGGCCAAAAAGGAGTTTGCGCCAGGTGCATTCTGGGAGTTGAAGTCCGCACCCCCCAAGGACCATCACAGAACTTCTGGACCCTTGGGGTGAGCTGTGGACCCCAAAAGAACCTTAAAAGAACATCTGGGTGAAGCCCCAGAAGTTTGGAAAAGATTTGAGAATTTTTGGAAAAAAGCTCCAGAGAGGGACCGACCCGCCGCGGAAATTCTAGCCGGCTTGCCTCAACCGCGACCCGGCCTGACTTCGTGGTTCGTCCCGGTAAAGAAAAACATCCAAAAAAGAGACTAAGTCCGAACGTAAAAAGTTGACCGGGACCTCCCAGCCATCGTATCCGAGAAGGGCTCCATGGACGTCGGATCAAGATCCAGGTTTACCCCGGTCGAAGGATTTTCATCTCGAAAAAACGACTAAGTCCGAAGGTAAAAGTCTCCACCGAGGAAACCCACATCGCGTATCCG
Organism: Pleurodeles waltl; assembly: GCF_031143425.1. NCBI lineage: Eukaryota > Metazoa > Chordata > Amphibia > Caudata > Salamandridae > Pleurodeles > Pleurodeles waltl. The sequence continues at coordinate 82,324,011 of NC_090450.1, read as the reverse complement.
GACAAGGGCTCCAGGAGGTCGGATTCAACTGGCAGGTTCGTCCCGGTGAAGAAAAACTTCAAAATAAAGACTAAGTCAGAAGGTAACTTTTTAACCGAGGCCTCCCGCGACCTGTAGCCGAGCAGGGCTCCATCGCGGTCGGCCTGAAAGTTTGACTTTGCCCCGGTCGAGGTGCAAACAGATGACCCGATTGGCGCTTTTTGTTTCTAAGCGCTAGAAAAGTAATAATTCTTAAAAAATTCATATCTCCGGTTCCCCTGAACCGATTTTAATCGTTTTTGTGTCATTTTAAAGATAAAAATATAAACTATTTTTCTAAATTGGTTTTGGAGTTTTAAACTGTTTCCTGTGTTTTATTTAATTACTGTTTTGTGATATTTGAATGCTTTACACTTTGTCTCCTAAGTTAAGCCTTGACGCTCGTTGCCAAGCTACCAAGGGATGAGCTGGGATTAATTTACTGAGACCTAACTGTACCTATGTGGAGGTTAGTGGCTTGTTGCTAGGTGTAGGTACCTACCTGCCCTACCAATAACCCATTTTCCAACAATAAGTCCCTAATAAAGTGGTATACCATAAACCTACTGCCTGTAAATTAAATGCTACTAGTGTGCCTGCAGCACTTATTGTTACACCCTCGTAGGTAGCCCCTTAAAAATTGTCCCGGGTCTGCTATTGCAGCCTAGATGTAGTTTTAAACTGCTAATCCAACTTTGCAAAATAAACCCCTTGCCAAGCCTCAAACTCTCTTTTTATTACCTATAAGCCTATTACCTAGGGTAGGCCCTAGGTAGCGCAAAGGGCAGGGTGTATTGTAGTTAAAAGGTTTCCCCACTGAACTTCTACCTTCTCAGACACTTTTTGCTGGAGTCTCTTCCAAGTTCAAAAGTGAGCACCAACCGGACCAGGCCCGATCCACTTTTGTGTCTTATCTGTGCTTTACTGTAGTCAGACATATTTTTCGACTTTGATCCAGTCTCACACGACTAGATGTCAGCAGTTACCACTTTGATATTTTAGGCACAAGTTTTTACCTTAAACTTCATAAATTCATAACTTCAGTTCTACTGATTTGATTTTTGTTGTTTTGGTGCCAAATAGTTTATGAAAATATACTCTGTTTTTCTAAATTGGTGTGGGATTTTTCTTGTCTTGTTTTTTCACTTTTTGCTGTTTGTGTGCTGCATAACTACTTTGCACATTGCCTCTAGTTCAGCCTGGCTGCTTTGTTCCAAGCTATCAGAAGATTAAGCATAAAATAATTTAGTGACTTTAGTGAGTCACCCTGAAAGGGGTTGTGGCTGTTGTTTGAGCAGGGTTCACACCCCACAAAACCAACAACCCAATTACTAACATGCATACATTGTTTGAAGGGGAAGGCTGAAATTGCTGTCTCTGCTGTGAAGGCCACATTGAGAATGAAAGTTATAATGACTTTCTTTTTATGTAGGTCTAACGATAACTGGTTATTACAATGTTGGCACGTTTCATTGTCTAAGCACTAAACAACATCAAGACTGGTTATTACTTAAACACTTCACACATCCGTTTTGCAATTTCTGGGTATTGTATAAAGGAGGTTTTACTAATTCTTATTCTAACACTAAGTTGTTGGTTCTTACCTCCCTGAAGTGTCCCACTGGCATGACATAATTGGGGATACATTGGAGGATGTGTGATGTAGTTACAGGCAACTTAGTTGTGGTGCTAAAATCACAGTGAAAATATTCCTTTCTAAGCTGCAGCTCTACTGGCTAATCCCATTTTAGGTGTTGGATAGGTACCATCATTGTGCAGCAAAATAAGGGATGTATGCTTCATCACTAATGCGAAATGTAAAAGTGCAATTTCAAAAATTGTTTGCAATGTACATTAATAAAATTTTACATTTAAGCTATTACATTAAATGTTTACTATCATTTGGATATAATTGACAAATGTATTTTATCTCTTTCAGTCAGGGGCTGAGCCATCATATTATGTGGAATTCGTCATAAAGGAAACAAACTGCTCTAATTCAGAAACTCATATTACTGACTGTCACTTCCTGGAGGATGAACAAGCTGTAAGTGCAGAATTCAAAATGCAATCCTTGTAAATGATAGCTAATCCATACAAATGATATAATACATCTTATTAAATTACAATATGTGCTCCCTTTTTAGTTTGAGTCTTTTGTGTATGCTTTGTGGGGTTCAGCTCCACCCATTGCTTGTCATTTGTCTATGTGAGCATCCTTTAAAAATACTTGCTAATGGGCAATCCTTCCTCTTTGTCCCTCCTTTTTGACTTTCGTTTACACCCAGGGAGCAGTGACCAACTTCTGTATCTTTGAGCTTTGAATCTTAATCTGTTTCTTGGAGTGACTATTTTTATTATTTCTTCCCTGCTGGTTTCTTTTGACTCAGCTTGCAGTGCTGTCTGACTCAGCTTGCAGTGCTGTCCCCCTTCCACCTCCCGCCCCTTGCTGCGTTTCCTGTTCATGTTTCACTTGTCGCAATTCAGTTCATATCCTCGTGCGGCACCATCCCCCCACTACCACCTGCCCATCGCTGTGTTTCCTGTTCGTGTCAGCCCCTGTCACTATTCTGTTAATCTCCCTGTGCGGCGCTGTCCCCCCACCACCTCATACCCACATTCTATTTGATATTTATATGTTTGCGCTGTGATTATAATTTTTTTTTTAATTACTTTACCTGCTTCATATGCTTCTCTCACCCCAACTCTTGTCTTATCTTTTCAAGTGTGCTTGTTCAAGCAGAAGCACAACGGGTTTGCACTTTGCCTTTCACTCTCAGTGCATGCAGAGTTGCTCATATTTTGAAAAGAGTGGACTTATTTAAATCATTTTCTGGGATGCTCTGCATACATATTCCTGATCTTCTGCCAGGATAGTGTCTATACTTTGAGCTCTGTCTACAGAGCGTAGTTAATCCTGGTGGACATGGTTATGTAAAAACTGCCCTCTCAAATGTGCACACTTATTTGTAAGGGAACCAGTGTTCTTCTATGTTCCACTGAAGGTCCTTTGAACATAGTTCTTTCCACGGTACCCAGTAGCTCAAATGAGATCTTTGCGTGGATCGCAGGTTTAGAGTAACATCGAGGGTGCCCTCACTGCCACCCAAAAATCCAACCAGTTATACATGTGGCTGCATCATCCTTATTGCTGTTAATCTCCCCTGCACAATCCCCTTACCTCAGTTGAAGAAGGTTCTGTAGAGCAAATAAATTAAAGAATGTATGCTTGTGAAATGTAACTGGTGTTCATGTAAAGTGCTCCTATAGTTTCAGGTCGAGTTCTTGCTATATAAAACTTCAAAAAGAATGCTTTTGAAGCTCCTACCTCTGAGTTGGGATATCTAATCCATGCCGCGAACTTTCTATTTTGACGTGGTGGTGTCTTGGTCGGGTTGTGGCTGTTTTGCTGTATGCAAGTTCTTGACGTAGTCTCTCTAGGCCCTGCCAGTGCTCACCAGGCTCCTTGCCCCTTCCTTTCCCCACAGGAATGTGACTTGTGGAGGGAGCTGGGCATGCCCATGTCCTACTTCAGGATCCATAGCACTGGGCACCGATCCTCTTTCCTTGAAGTAGCCCCCTTCCCCAGCTGCACTCACTTCCTGTCTCAGACATTTGATTACCAAAGTGTAAATGCCCTCTTTCAGTTAAAATGTAAATTTGCTTATGTGGGTGTATAGGACATCTTTATGTTTTTTCATCAAGTGTTGTGATACCTGTAGTTAAAACAAGGTTTTTGTCACTTTTGGATTTTTTGTGATCTAAGTTTCAAAGATTTACAGATTTTGTCCATCCTGCCCAGAAATTGAGGTTAGTGTTTTATCGTCATATTTGCCCTTCGGTAATTTTGAGGTTATTTACTATAATTAATACCTATTGCCACGGTTGATTGACTTTAGTGCCTCTTTGCTAGTAGTGCAGAAATGTCACCATTGATGTATTATAGTTGGTGAAAGACAAATTGGATTGTTGCGTATGCCTTAATGTATCCCTCATGAGGACAGTCAGTATGTCTCTGGTGCGTTTTTTTTTCAATTCATTCTAGTCTGCGTTGACAGTCAGTTTGCTGCCTTCAGTGAGAAAGACTGTTCAGATGCATGGTTTGGTGTGCATGTTGACTGTACCATTTTTTATGAAAAAAATATATATACATACATATAGGAACCACTTGGGACCCATGATATGACCTTTTCTTTCGTAGGTCTGCCTTGGAGTGCACGTTTTTAATTGTGCATGGGAAGGACAGGGCCTTGTTTGCATGCCATTGATCTTACATTGCTTTTTATGGGCGAGCGCAAAGCGCTCCGTCCCATTCTGTAATCTCTCTTTGGGCTTCCAACCACGCCCATGTCATGTCAGACACTTTCATTGGTTTATGGGCTTGCCTTTTAAAATCTGCTTGCTTTCATTTGTGAAAGGCATGCATACGTCAAGCCTTTTCCGGTATTTAGCCCACCTACACAGCACCGGTAAACTACTAAAAACTTATGAGGCTCGATGTTTTCAGCATGGTGTCCGGACTACTTTATCTGTTTATTTTCCACGCAGCACGATCGCGCTGCATTTTACATAGTGCGATCGTGCTGCGTTTTATTTTTCTTTACACCGCTAATAGCTCTAACTCGAGCAAATGCGAGACCCGTTGCTTTGAAAATGCTTGTTAATAGTATGACAGCACTTCTGCTGTATTATTTTGTTCGCTATCTAGAAAAAGCTAGTTTATGAGTTTACCTATTTGGATGCAGTGAGTTGCTGTTATCAAAAAATGGTGTCATGCTCTGTCAAACTGCTGTTTTTTTGTCGAGTTTTAAATATAACGGCATCAGCGAGGCACCCTGCAATGTCCTAGTTTACTGCTTAACTGAGGTGGCCGATAATGTTGCCTAAGATTTTGATTGGTACTTTTAAAACAAATGTACTGTTATGGAGATGAAATATTGCTGCACATTTAACTCCAAAACGTAGAAGTCTATGCCTTCCTCTATGTAAATCTCCATTTTATAACACTGGTGATTTGAGGATAACCGATGGCATAGTATGCGAACTGTGGTACTATTTGGTCCAACACAACACAATTCAACTCCATATACCATTACACATAATTAACTCCATTACACACAATCTCACTCTAAATAATTCCATTCAATTACTATCCACATAATTCTACAGCACATCATGCCACATATTTCTACTACACAGCTCCACACCACACCTCACAATCCCACACCACACAATTCCACAGCAAACAATTCCAATTTAACCCATCTCTACATTGCACTTCCACCAACCCTTTCATCTCTCCCCCACACACCCACTGCCCTGCTCATCTCTCCCTCACACTTCCACTACCCCATCTCATCTCACAATTACACTGCCCCCTCTCATCCCTCCCTCACACTCCCTCTCCTCTCTATACTGCATGCTCACACATGCTACCTTCCAGTACATCCTCATGCTGTGCACTGATCCACCTCTCCCCTCCCCGGGAGTCCCTCCCACTCATCTCTCTCTCGCTCTCGTACTCTCTCTCATGCCTCTCTCTCGCTCTTTCAAACACTCTTCCTGCCTCTCTCGTATTGGTCCACTTCAGGTCTTCGAGCACAGTTTCTTTCCTGTGCCTTTTCAAGATTTCCATCCCTCAAAACCATTCTCTCTTCCTCTTCTTGGGGTGTCATCTGCATACACAGGCGCAACCTCTTTATGCATCTTGGGCCTGCTATCCCCTTCTTTCTCTATTTCTCACACACCTTTTCTGCTCCTCTGTCCGGAGTTCATTCAGCACTTCGTGCACAAACTACCTATCCATCTCCATCTTCCTTCCTATCCATTCTGTGCAGTTGTCTCCCCTATCTATTCACCATGACACATAATTCCACTGCACAAATGCACTACACACCAGACAATTCCACCGCACACAATGCCACAACTAACAATTCCAATTCAACCCACATAATTCCACACCACATACATCCACTCCACTCTAAACCAAAAGACATGGGTAAAAGACATTGGGCTCGATTTGGAGTCTGGCGGTCGGACTGCCAGTCTACCAATACTGTGATCGGGAGCACACTGTCAAACCGGCAGCCTCCCAGCCTCCGTATTACGTCACTACCACCAGGCAGGAAGTAGTGTCTGCGGCGGTGTTACTGCGGCGGCACGCTTCAGCTCATAAAGTGAGCCTGAAGCACATGTCGCTGCAGTGATACCGCCTGATGCACTTTGGTGCAACAGTGTGCACTGAGAGTGCATGCATAGGGGGCACAACATATGCCCCAGGTACACTGCCCCATGGACAGAATCGCCCCAGGCCGTGTTTGGGGCCCCTTCCATGCCTTTCGGCCATGCTTTTCATGACAGGGATCCCACCATGAAAAGGTCAGTAGAAAGGCAGGTTGATCAGCACGGCAGTGCCGGCATCAGTACTGCTGCAATTGACCATGGCCTTCCCCACCACTGCTGCCGTGGGATTTGCGATCCTGGTGGTTGTAGTGATCCTGTGGCAGTGCGAACGTCACTTGAGGATGAGGCGGTCGTACCCCCACCACGGACGTGGCGGACTCAGAACCTCCGTACTTGTAATCAGGCCCATTGTCATTTACAACGTCAATAGCTCTAACTCTTGCAAATGCGTGACCGATTGCATTGCAAATGCTTGTTAGGATAGGTAGCAACATTTGTAGTAAGTTTCCCTACTAAAGCTTGCTAAATTTTACCCCTCTTACTACTGGATATTATTAGATGATTGCTAAATATATGAGGTGCCTAATATAAAATTGTATTGTTTGTATTTTCTATCTCAGTGCGGCCCTGCGAATCTGAAACTGACTTGACTCCCTGTGTGGGCCTCAGGCTGTGAGGGCCTCAGGCTGTTAGGGTTTCAGGCTTCACAACAGTGATGTACAGGGGTGGCTCCTTCGCAGTGGTAAAGGAGCGTTCCCCTCCCTGGCTAAGAGCCAGCAGCTGAAAAATAAAACAGTAGTTTACTATTGTTTTATTTTTCAGCTGCTGGCTCAGCCAGCAGTGGAGGGAGGGGTAGGGCTGGGCCATGGTAGGAGGGAGCGGGGACGGGGAGTGCAGTGCACTAAGTGCACATGTCTGTTTCACCGGCCCTGTTAGGCCAGCCAAATAGACATGCGCACTTAGGTTTCTCCAACCCACAGCTAGCTAATCCTGATGCTGTTCTAATGCTAGGTGTAGCATGAGAGCAGCGCCAGGATTGCATGGAGAGTCTGCACTGGTGTCCCAGGGAGAACTGGGACACCAACACCATCGAAAGCGAAGAAGAGGAGTGAGGCAGCCAGCATCAAAAAAGAAAGTTTTTATTTTTTATCATTTTGTTTTCTTGTTTCCCCCTCTCCATCCCCATCACCCCAATTCCCCTTGAGAGTTGTGGTGGCCGCCACTGATAATATATTAATAATTGGTACAGCATAGTGTGTAAACGTTCAGGTCACACTATCCATACTATCTGGGCCACTTATCCGATTGTAAAGCGGAAATTCATGCAGTTTAGAGAGCTGCACTCACCAGTAACAGCTCTACAACCGGAACCAATGTTACATAAGGATAAACTATAAAGAAATCCTTAATTTGGCTCTCAGTAGCGATGGCAACAATTGAAATTGCATATTTTAAACCTAATGACAGCTTGGCCTAGAACAACTGAAGTAGCCACTTAAAGTTTGCCCAAAGTGAGACATGCTGCAGCCCCTAGCCTGTGGTTCCCCACCTGATTTAGAGATGCAGAAACAACTGGGTTTCTGACAGCAGGGCATCAGCTTTCTCCACCCCCTCTAAGCTAGTTGCCCATTCACTGCAAGGGGTGTATGAGTCTGGATGTTGTAAGAAGCACCCTATTTAGAGAAGGCCTTCCAGTGTTCATTTTTTGCTCATTGAGTCTGCCATGTATGTCATGGAGGACTTTGCAGGGAAAAACATAAATGACCCTTACATTTCACTGAAAAACCATTACTAAAGCATAATGTAGTGGGTGAACTGCCAATAGCTAGCGGAAATGAAGACATGGTCTGAAAATTGTCTGCCAAACTTAACATTTCCCATTAAGTATAAATTAAGTCAGATTTTTTGCTATCAATTTTAGTTTTGGAGTCTATCACATAGGGACTATTGTGTGCCTGAAACAGTTCATGGGAATAATTGTGATATTCTGATATGTGACTAGAGGACGTCATGCCTCCTCACTCTATGCCATTGCCAACCAGACGTTTAGAGATTTGTAGCAGAGCCTCAACTTAAACACACAGTAGCCAGCTGTTGATTGCCTTTTGCATGGGTGGGAAGCGAGGGTCAAGAGATGATTGGGAGCGTATATAAACTCCTCCAGTTTAAATTCTCAGTATCCTCTCTCATCTCAGCAACACAGCTAAAGGTTAGGCGTTAGAGAATGAAAAGTGGCACTCCTTCTAAATTACACACTCAGGCCCTCATTACAAGTGTGGCAGTCTTAAGATACCCACATTCGCAGGGGTGGTCTTATCGCCGCGGACCCGGCGGTAAAGACAGTCGCATTACGAGTCTGGTAGTTTGGCTGAAGCCAAACCGCCACAACGCCGCCAGTCCCGCTGGTCTGGTCGGACCGCCGTGGCTGGCGGTGAGCTCCTCTGTGCCAGCGGGAGGCCTAAGACCGCCGGCCGTATTAGGAGGCAGCAAACCACCAGGCTTTTCACAGCAGTCGCCCAGCCACAAAAACCCTGGTGGTAACGCACCCGGTGACAGGAATCCCCATTCCTGTTACCGGCACGTGCACCCACACATGTCCACGTACTTGCAAACACCCCAGCCCACTCGTCCACACACTTGCAAACCCCCCCCACCTGTCCATCCACTTAAAAACACCCCCCCACCCGTCCACACACTTGCAAACACCCCCACCTGTCCACCCACTTGCAAACACCCCCCACCCATCCACACACTTGCAGACACACACCGCCACCTGACCGCACGCATACGTAGAAACACACCCACTCGCTTTCACACTGACATACACTCACCCCCACTCGCTCTCACACTGACATACACGCACCCACACTCATCCACACACCTTCATACATGCTCCCCCCACTCATCCGCACACCTTCATACACGCACACCCACTCATCCACACACCTTCGTACATGCACCTGCACACCTGCACACCTTCATACATGCACACCTTCATACACACACCCCACTCATCCGCACACTTTCATACACACACCCCCACTCATCAACACACTCCCTGACATACACCCCCACTTGCTCGCACCCATACAAACACCCATACTCGCATGCATCCCAATACACACACCTACTTACTCGCACCCGACACACCCCTCTCCCCTCTGCTTCCAATCAGACACGCACACCCTCCACACACACATACTTACACACTCACTCACGCACACCCATACTGCTACACATACACGCACACACCACACACATGCACACAAGACACCCTCCCCCCCTCCTCCCCCTTTCAGATGGTCCACCTACCACTCTGGGTGAAGTGGTCATCCGAGAGGGGATAGGTGTTGGCGTTTCCACAGCCAGTGCCGCACCGCTGTGCAGGGACTGCTGTGCTGTATTACGTCTTGTAATACAGTGGGCGGAGTCCTTTTGGCGAGGCAGTGCTGGCGGTGGAAAAATGCCTCTCACCCGCCGTCGGTGTCGGATTTCTGCCCTTAAATGGGCGGAAATCCTTGGATGAGTCATAATACAGCGGTCTTCGGACCACCAATACTGGCGGTCTTTGGGCACCCGCGACAATAGCAGTCTTTCCAAAATTCTGCCGAAGTCGTAATGAGGGCCTCAGTCTCAAATCTAAGGATCTGAAGATCAAGTTTAACTATTGATCCACAGTTTCTTTTCACAGGGACTACCAGACATCACTAGGCTACACTCCTCTGCCCTTCCTTCCAAATATCATTGATAGTAAGTTATATGACATTAGAACACCTGAAACTCAGCCATGCAGTTTGGTGACAGACAACCTGAACCGATTGATACGAGTTCCCTGTTGCACCCTAAGCAATTCACTCCTGATGTAATAAGATACCAAAGGGTCATTAAAGCGGTTAAACAAACAGAATAAATTGCATTGGATGATGCCACGTACATCATACAAACCACTATGAAAATCTAAACGATTACTTTTAGTAATTTCAGCGGAATCCAATAGAGTCTGCATAGGTGCAGTTTAATATAGGGAGAAAAATTGCTTAACTTAAAGAAAATCTTTGTGTCCTTTAAATTATGAGAATATATATAGGGTAATTACATGGCTTGGAAGTGGCTCCCTCCTAGTCTCACCAATAGCTGTTCAATATCATTCTATGTGCCTGTAATGTGCTAGGTGAAGGTGAAGTATTGCAATAAAAGAAAGTTAAATAGTGATATTAGAGAGCACTAGACAGAAAATGCCATGCCAAGATTAGCAAGTCTGAGATATGGTACCTCTTAAATTATATGCCTCACATCTAAAAATCAGTGAAGTGGGCAGGGTCATATGTAACATTTTCAGAAAAACAGGCATTTCAATGAGAGAAGACTATCCCAAATGCAGTAATCAGCACTAATTTCTCTTCTGTATGTAAGGCTCAAAATTGATATGAACATTATTGATTGAAATATATAACCCAGGAACCTGAACTCATAGTTTCACCTAGAACTTCTTACAAATAGACATTTAACTAGAGTGCCAAGAAAGCAGATTGAAATGTGGGTGTAACTCAGGGGAACAAGACAAGGCTGCCCTTTTCTCCCTAGTCTTAGAACCATTTTTAGAAAAGCTTAAAAGATCTGTTGATCATACCAGCTTAATTTTTAACATTCAAAGTATCAAACCGTTTATGCCGATGACATTTTGCATTCTGTCTCTAAACCTGAACAATCCTTGCCTGTGTTTTTATATTTACTGTCTCCTTTGTTATACACTAAAATTTGATACGTCTAAAGTGTTGCCTCTAAGTAAATTTTGCATTCAGGGATCTTTTCAGAAATACGGTTTATCCTGAAGCTCTGCCAAAAGTTAATGCCTAGGAATTTGATATTGTACTTCAGTGAGTGATGCATTAACTATTAACCTTAATGAGGTACAATTGAAAGTTAGACGTTTCATGAAAAAATGGCTCCCTTTGAGTTTCTCTTCATGGGAACATTTCAACACAATCAAAATGATGAGCTTACTCATCATAAACCTATTTCTTTTGGTGTTACCAGTTAAACGTTCTAGATTTGAATGGGATAATAAAGAAGTGAAAATATTTCTTAATAAACTTAAAAACGCTGAAATTGGAGAGTACATTTTTTCAGATTTTGCTAAGTATCACACTGCTTTCAGCTTATAATATATAGGAACTGATTTAGATCTCAGCGTAGGGGTTACTCCGTGGCAATGGTGACAGATTCCCACCCGCCGAAATCTAAATACCATTGTTTTCTATCGTATTTAGACTTCGGTGGACGTGATATCCGTCACTGTTACGACGGAGTAACCCCTCCACCGAGATCTAAATCAGGCCCAAAATCTCTTATATTATTGATCCAAACATAATTAATATTAAATTGTGGTTTTGCTTGGAACACTCTTTTACCCCTCCCTTTTCTCACAAGCTCATCATCTCAATGTCCCAGGCTCCCAAAGTTTTGGATACCATCAAAACTTAAGCACTTATGTTCCCTAATTAGAGGTTTTTGTTGTTGATAACATTTCATCCCTGGAACAATTCAAAGGAACTTTAATCTGGTATTACAAATGAATTATAATAAATGATAAGGTGATTTGTTTGGAAATGAAGAAAATTCTCTTAGTCTCTCAATTTATGGAAGATGAATACGTTATCTCCTTGGCAGATCTCCTATACAAAAAATAGGACCCCAAAATTGGAGTGGGTATGTGTTGTGGGTGGCAAGGGTAATCTTAGGATTTAAGGTGGGTATGTGTTGAGGGGTTGTGGTGTTTAAAGGATATTTATATATAAATGTGTGTGTGTATTTACTATACATATATATATATATATATATATATACATATATACATATATATATATATATACGCACACATGCACATTCTTCTGTATTTATGTATGTGTAAATATATAAAAAATACAGGCATATAAATACATATGTATATATATATATGTATATATATATATATGCATATATACATGCACTCAAAGCATGCCGCCATTACCAAGCAGATCATACGGAAGTAGCGAGTGGTATCGGGGGCTCCCAACAATGTATACACCAGCTTGTACTCTAAAGGAGAAAGCATGCCCACTCGATGTTGCAAAAGTTGTAGTGTTTACTGTAGTAAATTCAGTAAATCCAGCCCATGCGACGCGTTTCTGCAGAACAGCCTGCCCCCCTGTATTATTGCCTTTAAAAAAGCCCGATTTTAGAGTGTGCGCCCAGCACTATCGCAGTGTTTGTATCTTAAACAGTCTCCCCCTTTCCTGGAAAGTAGACTCTCCTAGCTTGGAAGTGTGGATTCAGCCTGTCTGTATCGAAGGAGATTCTGAATAGAGCAGCAGTTGCCTTTCCCCCTGATCACAGGGACTGGACTTAGCTGATTGGCTCCCTGAGTCCCTGCTGCACCTGAGACCCGCACTCCACGGCACATGGAACTCTGCCTCTGTAGAATTCCACTGAGTTTTTATCAACTCTGAGGAATTCCGCGGAGTGGAACTCGGTCAACTCCGCACAGGCCTACTAGAGAACATGTCCAAATATATTGATGATTTTGTGAGGGATTTTATTACAGCTCTGACTTCTTATCTTAAAGACACCAAGGATTTCCTGAGAAAGGTGGAGGGCATTGAATGTGATAATGACTATTTACTGATAACCCTGGATGTCTGTTCTTTGTATACAGGTGTTAATCTTGACCAGGGTATTGAAGCTTATAGACACTTCCTCCGAGCATGTTCCTTTCACCTCTTGTCCCACACTAACATGCTTTTGGAAATGACATACCTATGTTTAGAAAATAACATGATTCTCTTCAATGGAGAATTGTTTAGACAGAAGACAGGAACTGTGATGGGCACCTGTTTCACACCCAGCTTCACAAATTTATTCTGGTGGATGAGCAAGTGGCCATGGCAGATAAGACCACCAAAGACATGGGCTCAGTCATTAAGTGGCTGTGCTATATAGATGACCTATTCATCGTATTGCAAGCCACAGAGAAATCCACAAGGGATTTTGTCTCCAAACTGAAAAAAGCAACTAGAACTTAGGTTTTACCTTGAATATATACAAATAGAAAATTGTGTTCGTGGACATCACTGTAGAAATAATTAGGAGAGGGATTTTCACTACTTCCTCACACAGGAAATCCACGGCAGGGAACACCATCTTGCATGCTCTAAGTAGCCACTCGGATACCATGAAATGGAACATTCCCTATGGGGAACCTATGTGAGCCAAATGTAACTACAGTGATCCCTCCTCCTATTTAAAAAATAAGAAGTTATGTGTGAGAGGTTTAATGAAAGGGGGCTACCCAGACTGGGTTCTGAATAAAGCCAAAAAAGTGTCAGGGCAATTACTAGGGATATTTTTCTATCCAAAGAACCTCCTAGAACCACTGAAGAGAACAATCCCAACCCTAGACTGATCACAGCATATAGCTCTGCCACCAAGAAAGTTTCCAACATAGGCATTAACACTAAAATTGTTTGACTGCAGATCCCACATTAGGCCCCCTGATTCAAGAAAAACATAATTTTGCTTTTAAAAGAGGGAAAACCCTGAGGGACTTCCAAGTCAAGTGTGACATCACCACCCTGGCCTCTAAAGAACAGGAACTTAGTAGCTTTCATCTTTGCAAAAATTGCAGGGCTTTCCAAAACAGCCCAAGTGGAAGATCTCATACTGTACTGTTTGGCAGAGGGGTAAGAGAGATTAGGCAGTTTCTAACTAGCAATACACAGTATACCATCTATGCTTTGAAATGCCCCTGTAAGAAGCGGTACATAGGTAGCACCATTCATCCTGCTTAGAAGCATATATTGATGTAAATGTGGGCTATAGATAAAGGGGGATCAACACTATCCCATGAAGAGGCATTTTGCATCTTAACATTTCCAGGTCAGAAATCTTCTTTCATATTTTGCCATTGAATATATTCCTCCATCTGTTGAGGGAACAGAGAACTTAAGTTAAGGCAGAAAGAATCCAGGTAGATTATTGACTTTGGGGCAAAAATCCCCAATGGGTGGAACACTGAAGAAGAGCTTAGCATTCACTTACATGAGCCATAGTTTCAGACATTCACGCACCCACTCACAGAGACACCCTCACACCCACTCTCACACCCAGAAACTGGATCTCACACCTACTCTCACACCCAGACAGACACTCTCACACCCACTCTCACACCCACATAGACACTCTCACACCCACTCTTACACCCAACGACACCCTTTCACACCTATTCTCACACCCAGAGAGACAGGCCCTGCACCCAACCCCCGATGTGTATGGCCAAAGGCAGTGCACTGCACGTGGTTAGGGGGTTATGGGGGCCGGCCTCAGGGCCTAGCCGAAGGCAGTGTGCTGCACGGGATTGGGTGCTTATAGGAGTTTGACCGGCCAGGTTTCCATATGTGGTGGTGTTTGGATTAACATACAGTAATTAAAATCACTTTACGTTTAAAATAAAATAGAAATTCACTGAAAAAACAAAGATTACAGGGACGTTAAAGTTAGGAACTTCTATTACAAAAAACACAGAAATTCACCTAAAAAAACAAAGTTATAGGGACGTTATAGTTCTGAATGTACTCATACAAATCCTTAGAAATTCAGCAGTAATAGTTAGAGTAATTTCCCTAAGGTAACTATAACTCGCGCCCTGGCCATGCACTGCTAATTACTCCAGATATTACAGCACTCATGACAACTTCTATAACGTTACATAAATATAAACAAAGTATTAGCAGTCAAATTAATGAAGAATAAATTGTGCATGGCGGGGTGCGAGTTATAGTGACCGCAGGGCGCGAGTTATAGTTACTTGAAATAACTATAACTGCTGAATTTCTAAGGTTTTGCATGGCTAAAATCAGAACCTAAGTAAAATTTCCCTGTAAACTTTGTTTTTTTCAGTGACCATATATATCTATATAATAATATATATATATATATACATATATATATATGTATATATATGTAAAACTAGTGGCAGTCGATATTAGGCAGATATGTTAGGTCTGCTTTTCAAAAGAAGGAGCATTTTGTTTTTACTTTGCTAATAACTTTGTCCTCATTTGACAAATCTTCACAAAACTTTCCCAAAAAAAAAGGTCAACCGCCTCAGCCACTGGAAAGATTGGGATGATGCATCAAGCAGGGGCTGTGAAAAAAGGGGAGTTCCAAAACGCAAAATCCCCGTGAATTTTCCAGAGACTCCTTTACACAAGGCTACAGCAAAAACAGCTGAACAGAATTATACCAAATTCGACAGGAAACTAGATCTTGGCCAGCAAATTGTGTTTTATGTGATTTAGTCTAAATCTTTTCAGTAGACTTTGAGAAATTAAGAGCCAAAAGTAATTGTATATGTGGACATCTAGACAGCTGGGCTCGCGCGAGTCCTGGGAGACTCTCACAGGTGCTGCAATTTAGAAACAGAGCGTTCTGATTGGCCCAGGAAGCTTTATTTCCCATCGACCAACTCACTCCTGTGGTAGTCAGACTCCTGTGACAGCAAGCACTATTATAGGCTGCCAGCAACATGAGAAAAATGTTGCTATCAGCCATTACAAAACTCAGGGACTCAGTCCCCTGTCCACCCTGGTGGCCAAAATTTAAGAAAATGGGGTGGGGGCAGCGTGGCACCATCCAGAGCCTGAAAAGGCCCCGGGGAGCCCACTCCAGGGCCAAGTAATTGAAGGGAGGGGAAGGCTCCCTCCTCGAGCCATTGATGACCCCTGGGACTCTATCCCTCGGGCCGGCTCACAAACTATGCACCGAAGTGAGCAGGGAAACAGATCAAAAGATTGCTCCCATGTAGAGGGAGCAGCATTAGGAGCTGCTCCCTGCAGGTAGGAACAAATCTGGCTTCCGATGGAGCTCTTATGACCATCCATGCCGCCCTCCAACAACAGTATGGCGGGTGACTTGTGTGGTCACCAGGGCACCCACTTTTCACAGTGCAGGCCCTGGGGAGTGGGGTCCCCAGGGTCAAATAGCAGCCTCCCTGCAAATTGTGCTGGGTCGTGGGGGATAGGGTCAAAATTTTAGAAACTGAGGAGGGGGTAGCGTGTCCTCCCTGAGTTTGAAAGCCCAAGAGAGCCAGCTCATGTGGGCCAATTTCTTGAAGGGAGGAAAGGAGCCCCCTCCTCAAGCTGTTAATGGCCCCAGGGACCCCAACCCGCAGGGCCAGCTCCATGTTATATAATCCATTCCGGGGAGCCCATCCCAAGATATATCAGTTTCTCTGCCTGCAGCAGCACGGGCATTGAAACCTGTCTTTGCTCTTTCTTCGCGGAGCATTTTCAAAATTCCTGCAAGCTGGAGCAAACACCATGATCGCTCCCAGCTGGCAGGAGCTTCACAAATGCTCCCGCCCACTAGAAGCGGACTTCTGATATGTTTCCCTGCCTAGAAAATGAATTTGGCAGGGAGACATCAATAGACTGTTCCCACCCAGAGGGCACAGCATTAGGAGCTGCTCCCTGCCGGCAGGAGCAATGCCAACTCCCGCTGAACGAAAAAGTGGCCACAGAAAATGGGGTCCCTGGGGCCGATAGCAGCTCGGGAGGCTGTGCGCCTCTCCCCTTCCCTTAATTTTTAGAATTGGGCCTAGGAGATGAGGAGCATGTGGCCCCCCTCATCTTAATTTAAATAATTGGCACAGGGAATAGCATCTCCGGGGCTGATAACGGCTTGGGGAAGGGGTCTGTTTGGTCCCTATTTTGTTTCTTAGAATTGGCTCTGGGGTGTGGGCCTAAAAAGGCTTGAGGAGGGGACCACGTGGTAAAAAACAAATGGCCCTGGGGAATGGGCTTGCAAGGGTCAGACCCCATGACCAACTTCACACAGCACATGGCGGAAGTTTGTGCGCAGCATGAGGGATGTGGGAGGATGTTGGCTCCAGGGACTGGCCAAAGGCCATGCGCAGCGGGTGTTGCATTTACCTTTGGCAATTTAGTATTAATGTACCTCAAAAAACCCTAGAAATTCACTGAAAAAAACCAAAGGGGATAGTAAAGTTTTAGTTAGGTGTGATAAAAAGATCTATTTTTTGTTTTTAGAAAAAAAGAAAGCCTTAGAAACTCACTGAAAAAATAAAGGTTAAAGAAACTTAATAGGTGAATTTGTTAGTGAAAACATTAATGTTTTGAACTTTTAAAAAACTGAAATTCACCAGTTTCAATAAGTTGTGATGTCATCTTTGATGTCATTTGAGATGTCATCAGTGATGTCATAAATGATTTAATAGAACATGCATTGAGTGATGTGAAGTCATAAGCAGTGCATGGCGGGCGCAAGTTAAAGTTAGCTATTATTGGTGAATTTCTGTGTTTTGTGTTTCAAAACAATGTTGTCACTGACAAATTTACATTACTTTAACCTTTTTTTCAGTGAATATATATATATATATATATATATATATATATATATATATATATATATATATAATACAGAGCAGTGGTAGCCACGCTGTGGTGGTGAATAGGTTAGACATTTATTTTTATAACTATAACTTTCCAATTTCTAGTGTTTGTGTAGTTTAATTTTGGTTTGACTGCAAAGATCCTTAACCTTAGTTTTTTTCAATGAAATATATATATATTTATTTATATACATATGTATGCACATTTCTATTACCTTTCTTTTTTTCTTGAAGAATCCAACAACATTATATAGATTTCTTTTTTAATTTTAATGTATCACTTATTTCCATCAATTGTAACATATTATTCAGATCATGCTATCCGATGTTCAGTTTCTTTCTCTTTGTTCTGTCTTTTATTTTCTCACTGTTTCCGATTTTCTTTTCTCCTAAACTGCCTTTTCTTTATGTTACGTCTTACCTGTCTCTAAGTACCTATGTAATGTGTTGACCATTTGTAATCAGGTTTATTATTCATTATAGTTCTCTGTCACTGCTTGTAATATTTATCCTGTATTTTGTTACAGTTCATATACTATTGAATACTATTGTACTTGTGGTGATGAAATGGTGCCCTATCCCACAGTAAATTACTACGTTGATTAGCAGGAATAATAAAGCATAATTCTTTTGTGGGTATGTAGAGAGATGGATTGTAGCAGCATAGGTATGCAAGCAAAATCAAGTTCCTCTAGCTTAATGTATAGTAACATTTATTGCATTGTCATCATATTTCCTCGTTCTCCAGTCTATTGCTAACATTTGGCATGTTTCACAAAAGTAAATTCACACCTTTTTGTAAGTGTACAATTTTTTAGTATTCCCAAAGGAATTTTACGAGTAGTGTCTTTATGACTCTCTGAAGTCTCCGCACAAAAGATAGGATTGTCATATCTTTTTATGGGTGGAGTCTCCACCACCAGTGCAGTCATAAAGATACTACTCATCATACATATTGGTGAAATCATAAACAAAAGTTTACATTTGTGAATCAGCCTCAATATGTGCTTGTAGGAGACAGTGTGGAGTGAACAGCCAACAGATCTTTTGCCTCTCTGCAGTTTGAAGGACTGGGGCTTTCAAGGTTTGAATAACCAGGAATATTGAAGTTACTAGGTCATGGGTCTCGAATAGGTTGATCGCAAGCTACCAGTAGCTCTCAGTGTACTTCTGCGTAGTTGTGCATGATAAGTACCTGTCCGTTGGTTCGACAATTTGCAACTATCGAAATGCTAAGGCAGCTCTTTAAAACCCAGTGCATCACATTCTGTGGGGCCCGGGAGTCTGAAAATATATGATCATGTAGCCTACACACTTCTGAAACATTCGTTACTTGTATCATTTCTGTCTCTTTTCTTTCATTTTCTTTATTCACAACTTTGTTTCTTTCTTTTACGCTTATCCCTTTTCTCTCTTTCCTTTCTTTGTTGCTTTCCTTTTTTTTACTTCTCTCATACCTTTCTTTCACACCTTACTCTCCTTTCCTGTTTGTCTTTTTCACTTTTTTTTGGTCTACTGTTTTCTACCTGTCTTTGCTTCTCGTCTTGTACTCTACATGCTCTCATTTTCTGTTTCCTTTGCTCGGTTTTCTTCCTGACATGTTTTTCATTGTTTCAGTCTTCTTTTTGTACCTAGTTTTACTCTCTCTCTCTCCTTTCACTTTTTCCTCTGTTTCATTCTTTACATCCTTTTCTTCTTCATTTCCTTTTCTCCTTTGTTTAGCTTGCCTTCTTTTTCTTTTCTATTCTCACACTTTCTTTTTATTCTGCCTCTCTTGTGTCTTTTTTCTCTTATTTTCTATTTTTTTTATTCTTCTCTTATCCTCTTCTTTCTTCTCTTTTGTATGTTTCTCTGTCTTTCTGGCTTTTCTTGGATTACCCTGCCGCTTCCTTTCTTTCCACTTTCCTCCATTTCTTCTCTCTTGCTTCTTTTCCTCTCCTTCTTTTTCCCCTCGCATTTCCTTTTATTTTTCCCTCTTCTTCCTTATCATTTATTCCTCTCCCCCTTTTCTTGCATTCTTTATTGTTATATTACTATCTTTTCCCTTTTCTTTCTTCCTGAGTTTAAAGAGTGCCTCGCCTCCTTAAGCAATCTTTTCATACATTAATTTGTGTGTCATTATTGTCTGGCTGTTGTATAGTGTGCTAGCCACAGATATGAAGTCTGTATATGCCTCGCAAAAATGTAAACTTGCTAGTGTCTCTTCGTGCCCTAACTTACAAAGTGAGAGCAGAGTCCTCTTATGCACTGCATGACTATGAAAACACAGTACTAAATTAACTCTCACCTTTCAATGCGATTAATAAACAAAGGACAACATTTTTCCTTGGGGGTCTTTCAAAATAACATTTGCTATAGAGCTCAGTTAGCATTAATGCTGTGTGCTGACTGGAGCAGGAATGTGACACAGTAGGGACGGTTTTTATCTTACTTGGTCTCTATGTACCCTTGTCTAACAGCCATTTATTAGGTGGTAGCTCAGTGTGCTTTTCCGAGGCCAGAAGTAGCTCTCTTTACAAAAAAGATTGAAGACCCCTGGGCTAGGTACTGGTTGACAGAAGCAGTCTGTGATGTTTGAAGTCTTACAGACATCAATGTTTAGGATGTGAGGAGTCATTAGAGGAAAATGCTCCTTCTCTCGAAGATCGTGGTTGGATACTTACAACCCTGCACTAGTCTAAATGCTATCTGAGTTATTTCAATAAAAACTATTAAACATAGAAAAGTGGGTTACTAAATGGAAGATGCCAAGTCATAGCTTTTTCAGCTGCTTAAGGATTACTTTTCAGAAGAGATTACAAATAATACAAGACCCTTAGGCCATAAAGGACTATGGGTACAGAATGGGTAAAGCTCTTTGATGCACCAGGTTCCTTGTTCTCATCTTACAGCACTTTATTACAGGACAAGAAATTTTATACATTTTCACTCACATGTTGAGTCTGACAAGACCAGTTCTGAACTAAGTTCAACTTATGTGCAAAAATAGCATGCTTTAAATTCATGCTTACAATTCATACAATGTGAATGTGCAGAAATTGATTTACTGAGGCAGATTGTGCTAGTACCACCATATAAAATGGTATGGGGGATGTGCTACCAGCTCAGGGAACTGATGCTCCAACGTGAGAACACCCCAAACCTCTTCATGTGTTGCTATTTAGAAACGTTTGCATGGTGGCACATTTGTACCCAGGGTACAAATAGAGATTTGCTCCTGTCAATAACTCTTTAAGTAGGGAGTGTGAACATCCCAAAAAACATAGCATGCACGAATGCACGTTTACAAAGTGTAAATATATGTAAAGTACACATGTACATTTATGCATATAATTACTTCCTGAGACACTTTGACTGCCTCAAATTCCAAGGGAAACTTATAGATTGTTTAAAGATTTTGCAAAACCTAATTCTACTCCAGATGCCGATGCCTATGCAAGGTCACCTGCCTTAGAATGGGAACACTGATTGCAATGGTTTGTTCTGAAAATAAAAGCAGAAACTTGAACCCTGTTGGCATAAATGGCTCATTCAGAGATCTACAATGTTCAAAATCACTGTAGAAAGAAAACATAATTTTTTCAAAATGACATCAATAGGCTATATTAACAACTAAGAATAATAATGTGTTTTCTTGCCTGAACAGCACGTTGGATACTGCAAAGGAAGCCAAATAAGCAGACTTGGGGAGGATGGTTTATCTGTTTCCTGTGACATCTATGAACCCAAGGTACTGTCGGCTCTACAAATATATATATAGCAAATTGTCTCAGACATATTCACATCAAGTGATGGTAATGCATGACTGATATAAAACAAATGATGGTATCCATTCACACCATGCTTGGTTTTCAGCCCCTCGTTATGAGTTTGGCAGGAGGAAAAGGGCACCCGCCCGGCAAACTCCTGCAGTCGGGTTACTGCCAGTGGGTCCCCTTCCAGCTGCCCCATTAAGAGTTTCCCGCTGGGTCAGCGGGCAGAAACTGAGTTTCCGCCCTCTCGCCCAGTGGGAAACAGGCCACAACATTGACGCCGCCTCATAATTGAGTCGGCGGCAATGTTCCGGTGCGTAGGGTGCACCAGCACCCAACGCACTTTTCACTGTCTGCAAAGCAGACAGTGAAAAGTGCGACGGGGCTGACCATGGGGGTCCCTGCACTGCCCATGCCAAGTGCATGGGCAGTGCAGGGGCCCCCTTGGGACCCCCTGCATATCTGCCAGCATTTACATGGCGGTTCAAACGCCATGTAAATGCTGGTGGAGAGAGGAGTCGTAATCCCCAGGGCAGCGCTTCTTGCAGTGCTGCCCTGGCGGATTGAGACCACCTGCACCACCAGGCAATTGGCCGGTGGAAACGTGGGAGTGCCGGCGGTCTGACCATAGCACATCCACAACGGTCGTAATGTGGAGGCCAGACCGCCACATTGGCGGAGGTCCGACCCCCACTGCAACCCTGGCGGTCTTAAGACCGCCAGGGCCATAATCAGGACCTCAGTGTTCGAGTGATGTGGGACTACATTGAAATGTGGAAACCTAAAGGTGCTTGATGTTATTTTGCAAGATAGTATTTAATGTATGATACTGAGTGTTAGAAATGGGGTCTTTGGTTGGCAGTCAGGTTACCCCTGTTAAAGCAAGGACCCTCACTCTAGTCAGGGTAAGTCACACACAATCCAAATTATCCTGTGCCCACTCTCTGGTAGCTAGGCACTGAGCAGTCAGGCTTAAATTAGAAGGCAATGTGTAAAGTATTTGTGCAATATGTCAATCATGGATAAACCAATTAACAGTACAATTTACACAGAGAGCATATGCACTTTAGCACTGGTTAGCAGTGGTAAAGTGCTCAGAGTTCAAAAGCCAACAAAAACAGGTCAGGAAAAATAGGAGGAAGGAGGCAAAAAGTTTAAGGATGACCCTGCAAAAAGGGCCAGGTCCAACACTGAGGATACATGGGAAGGATTTAATGTTCTTTAAGGGATTACAAAAAAACTGGAGAACAACACATATTGTCCTATCACTCACATGTGTGAGCAAGAAGGAAGATGTCATCTATAGGTCTCTAAACCTGGCCTGGATGGTAAAAAGGGTAACAGAAATGCTTAAGAAAAAATGATGGAGTATCTTAAAGTCACTTTATTTCTGCCTCTGGGAAAGTGTATTTCCGGATAAGGGAAAATAAAATGGTTTGAGTTTCTGATTTGGGATGTAGAGAATGGAAGAATGAAGGGATATGACTAGTTGGATTTATCAGGGGTTTGACTCTATTCCACCATCAATCAGTAAAACAAAGAAAGGAATAAAATGGAAGGACATCATGACCATTATCTGTTATTCCATTTATATATTAAACTAGTAGTATTGGTGCATGACTCAACCCAAAGCAGCTTCAATTTCCCAGTAGATAGGCTTCCTTTGCTGTCTAAATCAATCCTAATACTTGTAAAACCAAGAAGACAGGTGTCTAATCTCTTTCTTTCTGAAAAACTTCAAAAGACCTAACTAGCTAACTGTCAAAGTTGCAAACATTTATTTGCCAGGGTTCAGACTACAGAACTTGATTATGTGGTCTTTTGATCAGAGTAGTTGTAGGTACGGATTCAGTGTGTTTTATATCGATCCTCACATATATCTCATCCATGCTTTGAATACCAACTTATTTTCTAGGTAAATGTATTTATGGACAAATTAATTTACTCACATTGACAATATGTTTGTAGTCAATATGATAGATATTACATATATACAAGGTGGAACATTATCAGGGTGATTTGCTCTATGTGATGCCACAGTGGTGACACTTTAATACTTCTTAATTATTTATTTTATTATAATATATATATATATATATATATTGATAAGAATCTAAAAATAATAATACATAAATAATTGAGAAGTATTAAAAAACAAAGGTTACAGGGACACTATAGTTAGGCTCACATTTCAATGTACAAAACCAGTGAAATTCAGCAGTGATAGTTACTTCAGCTTACTATGACTTGCGCCCTTGCGTATGACCTCACATTTTACATTACGCATGACATGGTCAGTGACATCTCAAATGACATCACTGATGACATCATCCACAGAACCACTCACACACCCAGTTATACCTCTGTACAAACTCTCGTACATCCACATACAGCTACTCACTCATTCACAGACCCTTAAAACGACTGGCACGCTGCCACTCACTCACACAGCAACTAACACAACTACTTACCCATCTATACAGAACTAACTCAGGTATTTACAAACTCATACATCTACTCACACACCCACTCACAGACCCATACAGCCACTCATACACCCATGCAACCACTCACATACCCACTAACAGACCCACAGTTACTCACACCCCCACTCTCTCACACATACAATCACTCACACACCTGCACACTAAGCCATACAGTCACAGACACAGCCACTCACTCAACAATACAGTCACTTACACAACCATTCACATACCCTTACAACCACTCACACACCCACTCGCTTACCTGCACCGGCACTCACACACCCACTCACTCACCCATGCGGCCACTCACACATACCCAAAAAGAACAGATAATGGACAGAATGCGGAACAAAATAAACATTCCCCCTGTGACAGATCTGGGTTTAATCCATCATTTTTTTTGCTTGCCATGCCATTCCAGTTAGGACCCAGCCATGTGCAAATCAGTCTTGACCCTGTTCCCCGTGGTAACAGTCAAGCCTGAACTGTCAGGCCAGGCTCTCCCTGGACTAGAAACAAGCACCATGTGACTGGTTTTGGGGTATCACCCCTCTTCAGCCAGACTAGCTTGACTCTGGTGGCATAGCGAGCACTGGACCCACGTCTGGGCATACCCTTCACACACTCACTCACTGAAACAGCACTCACACATCTACTAACTCTTGCATACAGTCACTGACAGAGCCACTCACTTGTACACACAGCCACTGACTCAATAGTACAGTCATTGACTCACCAATTCACTCACAATACAGTGACACCCATTCACTCACCCATACAAGCACTCACACACCCACTCACTCATACAGCCACTCACTGAACCAAATACAGCCACTCACAGTCACTTGCTCACCCATACAGCAACTTACACATCCACTCACTCTCCCATACAATAAATGACTCAACCACTCACTCACCCATAGACCCACTCACGCACCCACTCACCCATCGATACAACCATTTACACTCACTGGATGATGTCTCAGTGATGTCATTTGAGATGCCATCATTGATGTTATCGGTGATGTCACTGACCATGTCATGATTGATGTTATATGTGAGGTCATAAGCAGTGCAATACGGGCGCGCAAGTTATAGTTAGCTGAGGTAATTATAACTGCTGAATTTCACTAGTGTCCAGTAACCTTAGTTTTTTTAGTGAATTTCTTTTTTTTTCTAATCTATTTCTTAACTATAACATCCCTGTAAGCTTTGTTTTTTCAGTGATTTTCATTACTATACGTTAATCCAACCTCCACTGCGTACGGCCTTTGGCTTTCCGCGGTGGAAGTTGGCTGAAGGGGTTGGCTGAAGTTGGCTGAAGGGCCTGGCCACAGGGCAGTCCCTGTGACAACCTCTATAACCACCCATCCCCACGCTGTGCACTGAGGCCGTGTGGCCAACCCCTATAACCACCCAACCCCACATTGCGCACAGCATACAGCTGTTCCCAGCATGGGTTGCCCACAGGGCCCAGCCTGTGGCCAGGTCCTGCGGCCAAACCCTATAACCACTTAACCCCATAACCCTATAACCACCTAACCCCATGCTGTGCATGGCCAAAGGCCATGAGCACCAGAGGTTGGCCACTACACCTGGTCTGCTACCCCGCTCCCCAGGCCGACCTTGGCCCTGAGGATTCCATCCCCCAGGGCCCGGCCTAATTATTTTTTGTGGGAAGAGGGTTGCGTGGTCCTCCTACCCAGGCACATATCGATCTGGGGATCTCATTATTATTTTTTTGGTAAGGAAGTGTGTGTTGTCCCCCTCCCCAGTGCAGAGCCTAGTTATTACATTTTCTTTGGGGAGGTGGGCCGCATGGCCCCCTCCCCAGGCTGATATTGGCGCCGGGAACCCTGTCCCCTGGGGCCTGGCCTAATTAGTAAATTTTTGGGGGGACTGTGGCTGTGTTCCCCCCTCCCCAGGGCTAATCTGTGCCAAAGGGACCCCATCCCCCGGGGTCTGGCCTAATTAGTAATTTTGTAGGGTAGAGGGCGGCTGTGAGGCCCCTCTCCCCAGGATCAATTTCAGCCCTGGGACCCCATCCTTCAGGGCCTGTCCTAATTAGTATGTTTTTGGGGGGTTGGGGGACCGCATGCCCCCCCGCCCCAGGGCTTATCTCGGACCCGTGGACCCCATGCCCCGGGACCCGGCATAACTATTAATTTTGTTTTGGGGAAGAGGGGCTGCATGGTCCCCCTCCCTAAGGCTGATGTTGGCCCCGGGGACCCCATCCACAGGGGACCTGCCTAATTATTTAAATTATTTTTAGGGAGGGGGGCCCTGTGCAATAAATGGGGTGTTTAAGGCCTGGCAAGGGGTTTATTTTGCTTACTCAAACTTGTAGTTTAAAACTGTGTTCAAGCTGTAATGGCAGATCTGATACATGTTTTAAGAGGCTACTTAAGTTGGTGGCATAATCAGTACTGCAGGACCACTGTTAGCATTTAATTTACAAGCCCTGGGTATATGGTATATCACTTTACTAGGATCATATAAGTAAATTAAATATACCAATCATGTGCAAGCTAATTTTACCTGTTTTAGAGAGTGAGCACAATCACTTTAGCACTGATTAGTAGTGGTAAAGTGAAAAGAGTCCTAAGGGCTACAAAAATGAATTCAGAAAAAAATGAAGGATAAGGGCAAAAGGTTTAGAGAAGGCCATGTCCAACGCCAAGCCTAAAACTCCTTTTATATTACATAGATGTAACCCCCAGTTGGCCCTAAAAAGCCCATAGGGTAGGGTACGTTGCATTGAAAAAGTTGGACTGCTACGTTTTACATGCCCTGATAGTGAAAACCTTTTACATTTGTTTTTCAATACTGTGAGGCCTACCTTTTTCTTGGGATAGCATTGGGTTACAATATTACATTTAATGTGCGATAACATTTTTTTAGGAACAGGTCAAAATGTCATGTTTGGTGTATGAAGAGTTAAAATGTAAAATCCTCTTTAATCGTAAAGTTGGATTTTAAGTTACAATTCTGAAAATTACGCTTTGAGAAAGTTGGCCTTTCCTTCACCTAACCATTTGATGCCTGCAGCGTCTGTCTTGGGTCAGATGACTGTGATTAGTATGGCGGTTGGCATTTGTGTATTCTTCCCAGTGACACAAAGGAGGACTGTTGATAGGATGAGCTATCATGCTAGGATGGAAGGAGCGAAGATGTGCTTCGTATTTTGTCATGCCAGATATCCTGAAGACAAGGCAGGGAGGAAGGAAATTCCAGAACTGTTTGTTAAGGGAAAACTGCAGAAGTTACTTCCACTTCAAATCGGACACCTGCTATAAAAAAAGGTCCCTCAGACCTGCTCTTCAGTACACACTTGGACATTTGGATACTACAGAAGGACGGCCCTCCGGCCAGAGGACTTCTCTGCTGCTTGGGACCTACCCTACTCTCTGAGAAGGAAGATTGGACCTGCTATCTTCATCCCCGACAGAGTGACTCCAGGGTACAAGCTGCTGACCTTCTGTTCTCAACTATAGGAACACCCCAAGGCCCCAAGGCTACAGGAACACACAAAGCTCCTGAGGCTTCCCTGCAACTGCCCAGCAGATCTGTTGCACCAGACCTGCAACAGTTATGATCATCAGCAATGCTGTCCCTGCTCCTCAAAGTCACCTCCACCACCAACTAGATCCTACGCATTGTACTTTGAGAAGGTAACTTATTCAGTGGGACTAACCCGGTCCCTGTATCCAGCCCGTGCTCCATCGCAGTTGGCTTGAACTTGTGTCTTTCCCCCATAGCACTATCAGATAACTGTGAGTAGCGCTGTGTTATCTAAATCTTTGAAATCGCATATCTCTGGTTCTACAAGCTGGCCTTTTGTCATTTTGGTCGAAAGGGCTGTTGCACTTTCACTGATTCAGTGCTCATGGGGACACCTCAGACCACTGAGCACTGATTCTTATGGGAGAGGTATTGTTGGAAAATGGAAGAATCTCCCCATTCCAATGATACCTCTGCCCAGTAGACCCCTACTTGGGGATCACTACAGGAGAGTAATTCCCAAGCAGGGATCCACCCACTACACACCAGGGATGGGGGGAGCGGCCCCTTAGGCAAGGGCATGTGCTCCCCAGCATATTTGCATATAAGAGTCTTACTGCCCCTCAGGGGGTGGATGTGACCATTCCATCCGATCTGCCCCTAGGGGGGAGCAGAAAGCCCACTAGACACCAGGGATATTTTTTGTATATATAAAAATATAGGAATGTGGCTGGCCCCAGGACATGGCCTTTTCCCTTCCCCAATGAAAATGCAAAAGTCTTTAAACCCCCCTGGGGGGTACATGGGGGCAATTAACAAGATCTGCCACCCCTGGGGCAGGGAGCTCACTAGACACTAGGGAACTTTTAAATATATATAAAAATATAGGAAAGGGGCTGCCTACGAGGATATCGACATGACCCCACCTAAAATATACATATGACAGTCTTTCTGCCCCGCAGACACCTATCACTCAATCAAGCAGTCTTTTTTAACAGGCAACCCAGTTGCTCCTAGAGTTATCTGGACACTGAGGTTGCTGCGTCTGCGTCGAAAAGCCAGGTCTTGTGTTGCTTTCTGAAGTCTGCCAGGGAGGGTGCCGTTTGTAAGTGGAGGTCATTCCAGGACTTGGCGGTGATGTACGAGAATGCGTGGCCCCGCTACGGGTGCGATGGCTGTGGAAGACGTGTGCAAGGGTGAATGAAGTGGAGTGCAGGTGTCTTGAGGGAAGATAGAAGTTCAGCGGGTGGTTGATGTAGGAAAATCCTTGTTTGTGGAGGGCTTTGTAGGCGTGTGTGAGTGTCTTGAACTGGCATCTTTTCTGGACAGGGAGCCAGTGGAGTTTCCTTAGGCGAGGAGTGATGTGGGTTCGCTTGGGAAGATCCAGGATGAGTCTGGCTGCCGTGTTCTGTACAGTCTGGAGACTTCTGAGGAGCTGGGAGGACATAACAGTGTAGAGTGCTTTGCCATAGTTAAGTGGCTGGTGACAAGAGCTTGTGCGACAATCTTTCTGGTGTTTCTGGGGATCCATCTGAATATCTTGTGGAGCATGCAGAGGGTGTGAAAACAAGAGGTGGCGACTGCGTTGACTTGTTGTTTCATGGTCAGTTGGCTGTCCAGGATTATGCCGGGGTTGAAGCATTGTCAGTCGGTGTGGGAGTGGATCTGAGTTCTTCCGGTTCGGTCTGCTGTGGTCCCAAGTGGAGATATTCATCCGAAGAACAGTACCTCGGTTTTGTCGGAGATCAATTTGAGGCAGCTGTCTCTCATCCAGTTGGCTACGTCATCATGGCATTGTGGAACTTGGTTTTGGAGTTAGAGGGGTCTTTGGTGAGCGAGAGGATGAACTGAGTGCTGTTGGCGAAGGAGATGATGTTGAGTCTGTAGGATCTGACGCTGTCCGCGAGGCAGGTCATGTAGATGTTGAACAGAGTGGGGCTGAGTGATGCTCCTTGGGGCATACCGCATATGATGTTCTTGGGAGCAGAGGTAAAAGGAGGTAGATTGATGCTCTAAGTGCGTCCTGAGAATAATGAGACAATCCACTTGTGGGCGTATTGTTGGATGCAGATGTTGTGGAGTCGGTCAATGAGGATATGTTGGGCAACGGTGTTGAATGCTGCAGACAGGTTGAGGAGAAATAAGCTACTGGTTGAGGCGGGGTCTGAGTTCATCTGCTGCAGCGATGAGTGCAGTCTCGGTGCCATGGTTGGCCCAGAAGCCTGATTATGATGCATCAAGTAGGTGGTTTTGTTTTAGGTGGTCAGTGAGCTGTCGGTTGATGGCCTTCTCAAGTACTTTGTCTGAGTATGTGGGCAGGGGGATCAGCTGGTAGTTCTTGAGGTTGCTGGGGTCAGCTAAGAGCTTCTTTAGGAGGGATCTGATGTCTGCGTGCTTCCATCCATCTGGGAAGGATGCTATGAAAATGGAATAGTTGAGGAGGTTGGTGAGTTCAGTGCTGATTATTTTGGATCCGATGTTGAAGAGATGGTGGGGGCAGGGGCCAGTGGGTGCCCTGGAGTGGATGGAGGACATGATGGTGGCGGTTGTCCGGACATCCAGTGTTTATGGCTGGGCGGAGGTTTGCTGGTTGCATGAGGTTGTTGAGGCTGAACGAGGTGGGTTGAGGGATAAAGTTGTTGTAGATGCTGGCAATCAGGCTGTGGAAGTAGTCGGATAACAAGTCGAAGAGTTGTTGGGAGGAGTGTACTGTGTTTTCTGTGGTAGTCTGTTGGAGAATTCCATGATGATTTTGAAGAGTTTCTTGGTGGGGTGGGCTGCAGTGTTGATGTGGTCTATAATGGCTGCTCTTTAAGCCTCCTTGTTTTAGCCTCTTTTGCGCCGGTGGTAGTCGATGTG
Source organism: Pleurodeles waltl (assembly GCF_031143425.1). Classification (NCBI taxonomy): domain Eukaryota; kingdom Metazoa; phylum Chordata; class Amphibia; order Caudata; family Salamandridae; genus Pleurodeles; species Pleurodeles waltl. Next base: position 82,293,766 of record NC_090450.1, on the reverse strand, counting down.
AGCTCTTTTGTGTGCAGCTCCGTCGGAGGGGTCCTTGGAGATTTGCCATCGCTCCTCGAGTAGAAGACAGTTGCGCTTGGTGGTTCTGAGCTCTGGGGTTTACCAGCTGCCTTGTCTTGGCATTCTGTTGGCTTTTTCTGGTTTCAGAGGGGTGACTTTTATTGGCATATTTGCTGATGCAGGCAGAGAAGTTGTGGATGACATGGTCGAGGTTGGCTGACTTGTCGGGTGGTGTGGTGCTGAGAGCTTGCGTACATTGGCTCTAAAGTTGCGGTGTGGGTCGCTTTTGTGCTTGGTGATGGTGTGCTGGGTCTTGGAGATGGTAAAATGGATAATTGTGTGGTCGTTCCAGGAGAGTTCCGTGGTGTTGGTGAATTTGATTCTGTTGCTCGATGAGAAGATCTTGTTGAGGGTGTGTCCGTCTCTCTGTGGCTGGGTTTGGAGACTAGTTGGGTCTGATGTTGTTGCGGTTCTCCAGTAGGGATGTAGAGTTGGCGTCATTGGGGTCCTTGATGTGGAAGTTGAGGTTGCAGAGCAGCATGTAGTCGAGGGAGTCGATGGCGAGGGGGGCAATGATGTTGTTGATGATGTCAGAGAATGCTGGCCGGGGTCATGTTGGTCTATATGCGAGGGTACCTCTAATGGTTGTCTTGGCATTGATGTGTAGTAGGAAGCTAAAATGCTCCATGACTGGTGCTGGGTCGTCATTCGTGGCAGAGCATTGGATAGTATCCTCGAATATTATGGTGATTCCTCTGTAAAGCTTGTTGGGGCCGTCCCAGTGTAGCATCTTGTATCCATCAGGGGTGGTGGTGGTGATGTCTGCATTGGAGGCAGGGTTGAACCATGTTTTGGTGTTGAAGGCGACGTCTGGGGTGAGGATGGTGCCCCAGATATCCGTGGCGAGTTTGCTGAGGGAGCGGGCATTGAGCAGAATGCAGTTTAGCAGTTCTGGGTTGATGCTGGTGTTCTAGGAAGCAGTGGTGTTGGGTCCTTTGTGGGTAGGTGGTCCTGGGAGGCAGGAGAAGCAGCAGTGGTGGCAGGGAATAGTCCTTCAGCAGTATGCGGGGAGTAAGTGCAGCAGCAGGAGTCTTGACATCCGGTGTTGAGGACCAGGAGCACGTCAGCAGAGTAGCAGTGGATGGTGAGAGGACCAGGGGTCCTGGCGCTGGCCACGGTCCAGGCTCAGACGGGAGCAGACGGGCTTGCCTTCGGTGCACCAGTGGTTTAACAGTGCTGCGGCCTTCATTTAATAGTCCTCAGGGATGGGGGAGGGGGACCCAAGGAGGTGGGAGCTGGGCATTGAGGGAAAAGAGCAGGGCTGGAAAAAGGGAAGAGTGGGAGGTGGGAAAAGGAGGGCGCTCAGAGAACAGCGAGTGGCAGGAAGCCTGGGGAAGGTCTGTTGGTGGCAGGCGCAGAGGCTAGCTACTAGGATCTGCTGGTTGTCAGTCTTCTGGCTGCTGGCCCTCTCCTAGGGTAGGAGCAGCTTGAGGGCGATGGAAGCCTGTTCCAGGTCCTACACAGGGGTATAGTTTTAAAAAATAAAAATAAACATAGGGGTGGAGGCTGCCCACCATGGGCATGGCCATACCCCACCCCAGAAATGGCACACACAGTCTTTCTGCATTGCTGGGTGGCAGATGGGAACTATTACCCCCCAATCTGTCCCCCTTGGGCTACAGAAAGTCCACCACACACCAAGGGAAAAAGACACAGAAGTGGGGGCTACCCACCATAAGCATGGCAATGCCTGGCACCCCATAAAAGGCTCAACAGTCTTTCTGACCCCTGGGAGGTGGATGTGGGCAATTACCCCTAATTTTCTTCCCCTGGGGGGCAGGAAATCAAACTAGACACGAGGTACTGCAATATTGCTTTCAGGGTGCAGGGGTCCCCTTGGGCATAGGACTGTGTTATCACCACCCAAGGCCCCTAATTTGCCCCAGAGGGGCAGAAAGCTCACTAGACACAGGAAAAGTGTTGTTATTCAAAATAGAAGTGGAGGCTGTTCAACATAAGCATGGCCATGCCCCCACTCCCACTAAATGGGGCCTCAGTCTTTCTTCCCTGTGGCAGGTCCAGTGGGGAAATTACCCCTGATCTGCCCCACTGGGGGTGGGGGGAGCAGAAAACCCACTAAATACCAGGGATTTCATTTTAAAAGATGTATAGGGGTGAGGCTGTCCACAATGGGTATGGCTATGCCCCAACCCAAAAACAATACAGGCAGCCTTTCTGCGCACTGGGGGTGGATAGGGGCAATTACCCCAATCTGACCCTGGAGGGCATAAAGCCCACTAGACACTAGGGACTAGATTCTCCTAATATTTTTTGGAAGAGAGACTCTCCCTTAGCATGGGCCCATGCTTCACCCTACCATGGGCCAAATAAATCTGCTATCACTCCTGGCAGGTGGATAGGGTATTCAACCTACCATACCCAGACACTTCTGAAAACTAGACATCCACAGGAGTCCAGGGTGCTGTGTTTTGCATGCGTTCCACTCCATTTTCTTACCCACAATGCCCTGCAAACCTCAAACGTTGACTAAAAACATATTTTCTGTGAGGAAAACGTCTGAAATCTGTGGGGAGCTACAAATGTCTTACTACACAGCATTCCCTCAAGTCTCCCAATACAAATGGTACCTCACTTGTGTGGGTGGGCCAAGAGACCTTGACACAAAAGGCCCTAAAATGCTATGTGAGGAGATTTTGCAATAGGGGTAGCTATGGGATTTTCAGCTATGCTCGGCCCCCACCCATGGAAACCTACCAACCACAGACATTTTTGAAAAGTAGACCACCAGGGGATTCCAGAGTGGGTGCATTGTGTGAATCCCCTGAAGTTTTCTTACCCACAATACCCTGCAAACCTGAAACTTTGCCTGAAATCATGCAGTGTCTCTACATTTCAGTGATGGAAAGTTCTGGACACTGCAGGATTCCACAAGAATCCTTCCACCCAGCATTACCCCACTTGTGCTAATGTGAGGAAAATGTTTTTGTGAGTCAAAGTTTGAGGTTTGCAATGGATTCTGGGGTAACAAGAAAACATGGTGTCTACTTTACAAAAAAGTACAGGTTTGCCAAGTTGCCACAGGTGCCAGCTGAGCTGGGGCCCCAAATCCACAGCTACCCACTTTGCAAAAAAAAAGCGTTCACTTTTGAGTGGGAAAAATGTGATGTTCCCATGTTGTGTTTTGGGCCGTTTCCTGTCACGGGCACTAGGCCTACCCACACAAGTGAGGTACCATTTGTATCAGGAAACTTGGGGGAATGCTGGGTGGAAGGACATTTGTGGCTCCCCACAGATCCCAGAACTTTCCATCACAGAAATGTGAAGAACATGTGTTTTGTTTGTAAACATTTGAGGTTTGCAATGAATTCTTGGGTTAAAAACTGGTGATCACTCAGCCTAGATTCCCCCAGGTGTTTGAGAATGTACAGGTTTGCTAGGTTTCTCTGGGTATCGGCTGAGCTAGGGCCCAAAATCCACCCCTACCCACTTTGCAGAAAGGGTCAACTTTGAGAGGAAAAATGTGATCTATCAATGTTGATTTGAGGCACTATGCCTACCCAAACAACAGAGGTAGCAGTTTTATCGGGAGACTTGGGGAATGCTGGGTAAAGGAAGTTTGGGCCAGATGTATCAAAATCACATTTTGCATTCCATAAATAGCGAATTTAAAGAAATTGCTATTTAGGGAATGCAAAATGTTATGGAACAAAATAGCGATTCCCTAATAGCGATTCCTACAGAATCGCAATCACTATTAGGGATTGCGACTTCATTTGTTCCTATGGGAAGGCCTATAGGTGCGAATGGTTTTACATTTCCTAATTTACGATTTCCTACAAAACTAAGGGTGCTGAGCGCCTAAGGCCCCCTTTGATGCACCCCCCAAAACAATTGTGCACATGTAAAGCACACACATACCCTAGGGGTAGATGTGTGCTACGGTGCAAACTTAAGAAGTATAATATTCATTTGTTGATGCAAAAATGGTGCAAACTCACAAAATATAATAATTTGTAAGTTTGCACCGTTTTTGGTTAAAAAAATGAAGTAATGGCGGCACTAACTTTTAATAAATCAGGCCCATAATGTTTTAAAAACAAGTACCACAAATTCACGGAGGATCTGTGAATCTACAGGAAAAACATTTTTCAAAAGAGGTGGGTGTATTTTGAGGAAAAAATGTTTACTATTTGACCAGAGTCTGGGGGGTGGGAGGGTGCTACATATTTTGAATTGGGATGGATGTGGCTCCTCTTCTCAAACCTTTTCTAGGCCCTGGGGACCACATTCTCCGGGGTTAATTAATTTATAAAGAGAACAAAGCCTACACCCCCCTGCCCAGAATTAAGTTAAGTGAAGGGTGGTGTGCAGCCCCCCTCCCATGTCTCATTGAGGCCCCATGCACCCAAATCCTGGGGACGTGTAAACATTTTAGCAGATGGGGCATACAGCCACTTCCCCATGCCTCATTAAAGCCCTGAGGACCCCATTCCCATGAGATATATATAAAATTTAGGATGGGAGCATCTGGCCCCCTTCCTCAAGCCATAGAATGGCCTTGGAAACATCATCCCCTGGGGCCGGCTCATTGATGCTGTTACAGGGACCCAATCCCCTGAGACACTCGCCGGGTGGGAGCACAAATGTTTTTCCTTACCTGAACCCTCACGGGCAGAGGAAATTGCTCCCACCTGTGGAAGTAGAAAGAAAAGTTGCCCAGTCGGTTGGGAGCATTGCTGGCTCCACCTTCACTAGGGATGAGTGCTATCAGGGGAGCAGGTGGGGCTGTGGGGCCCATGAGCTTCCCCCACAGCCTCCAAAATTGGAAATGTTGTGGGGTGCCGTGGGTGGGCACCGGGGAATGCCACTGTAAAAAATAATGTTTGCCTTTTGTGCAGCCCCGTAGTATGGGGCTTCTTGCAGGAAGCTGGTGGGGCTGTGGGGGCACTGGGGCTCCCGCTGGGGCCCCTAACTTAAAAAATGTTGTGGGGTGCCCCTGGTGAGTACCTGAGTGCCTTGGTGAACTTAATAAATGTAGTGTTGCCATCTCCTGCAGAAGCCCATGGAGTGGGGCCGCTAGCAGGGAGTGGGCAGGGTGCAGGGCCCTGGGGCTCTTCCTCCCAGCCTGCAAAAAAAAGAATAAAGCTGTAGGTGTCCCAGGTGGAAGCAGAACACTAACAAAAAAATAAAAACATGTTAAAAAAAGGGGAGAACAATAAATGAGTGGCCAGAGACACTCATTTGTTATCCTCTGCTTTGAACAAGAGCATCCTATAATGCCCTTCGTGGGCTAATTTACATATGTCCCTAATATGGGCAGAGGCACCACCAGCATGTCTTTAACTGTTGTGGGGTGGGCTGCTGGGAGTTCTGCAACTTCCCACAACTTCTTAAAAAATTAACCCTAAGATTCCTGGGGTCTATTGAATATGACCCCTGGAAATGTAATTCCCAGAGCTGGAGCTTTTTCTATTCTACTTGTGAATGCAGGGACCCATTCTGGTTGGCTTTATGGCTGTACTATGAGGTCTGAGGAGTTTTGAAAAGTGACTGATATATTCTATTTATTTAAATACATTATTGAAATGCTTCTTGACAAAACTCAAATGCTTGCCTTTTTTATAATGAAAGTAATTTAGATTAAATAAGACTCTATAAATTCACTGAAAAAAACAAAGATTAAAGTGGCACTTTTTTTTTTTTAAACCTAGAAATTTACTGAAAAACAAAGGTTAAAGTGACATCAAAGTTAGGTGAGAATGTCAGTTACAAACTACCATTTTGAACTAAACAGCAATGAAATTCACCAATTATAAATATCTCAAATAACTATACCTGGTGCCCTAAAGTAAATATAACTCATGCCCTTGCCACACATTTCTCAATATCTCACATAATATATCCCACATGACAGGTTCATTGATAACATCTGCAACATCTGAAATTACATCAGTGATAAAAACACTTTGCATGGCTCTAGCCAGAATCGATCCCAAAGAATGTCCCTTCAAGTGGGGGTTTACCTTATCTTTGTACCAGGTCAAGAACTTTTAGGACCATAAGACACTCCTAAGCCTTGTTGTTGGGCAAATTATCTATCTGCATCAGTGGTATCTTTACCCAAAGGAATATTATGACCCTTTGCACTGCTTGAGTATCCTTACATGTATATTTTACATTGTTTTCCATCAGTATAATTGCTAGATAAATGCCATATGCCAATGTTTTTTCTTACCTTATTTAGTGATGGATAGTTCTCTGCTGGACAGGCTGTTAAATGTTTTAATTTTATGTTCAGTTCTGAATTCTCATCAGGTCTCATAATTATAATGGGATAAAGGTCCTTCAGCCTGTACCCAGTACTATTTGTGGGCTTCAAGTTCAAGTGTGAAGAGTTATAGGTAATCTGTGAGTCATTCATGTTTATTTTGTTGTCTGCCCAAAAAAGAGTAAACCTTCAGATGGTTAAGAAACCATAGAAGATAGATGGTTGAGACTAAGATTTATTAAATAGTCAACCTATGTCTGAAGTTCTCTTTCAAGAGTGGCTACCTTGACTTTAAAATTAACTGTAGCGAATAGGTATAATGTGATCTGCCTAGGGCGCAGGACAGTTCACCAATTGGTTGAAACTCATTCCCAAATTCTCTAAGAAGTATCAGGAAAATGTGTCGCCAGATGGCATCTTTAGCATCATTATCAACTTTGACTAAAGTGCTAAAAACAGTCCAAAAGGGTATTTAAGTGCTCAGCACATGACTTCACAGCCAATGATAGATCCAAACAGGAAAGTTTCTATTAATCCTTCTATATGTCAAAAGTCTGGCAGTATGTTTTGAGTGGACTGCACAATTTACTATCATGACAAAAAAAGATTTCTTACCAATACATGCTGTATTGCACTTAAGGAAAATTTGCACAACATATACCAAAAGATTGTGTATTCCAAATAGGCAGTGGCGTAAAGAAACTTGAGGGGACCCCCTGCAACGTACCTGGAGGTGGCCCCCTTCCTTCTGGACCTGGTCAGGGGCCTGCCTCTTTGCACAGTGTATTGTGTTGAGGGCGTCCCCTGGAGCTCAGGCCCCCCCACCCCCTGCACCACAGGGGCTGCAGGGTCCTTTTTGTACACCACAGCAAATAGAACTGTAGATGTTCAACCTATTTTTCAAGTAATTATAGTCTGGTCCTAACATTGCTTTATGAACAATTATCAAATTTTTAACTCTAATATGTAGCTTTACTTCCAAGCAGAGCATTCTACAAAGAACTGGAATGCAATCTATTGGTGTGTCCATTAATATGTTAAAATATAATAATAGTTATTTTTGTGGGATGCCGTACAGATGGTGTGCAAGAATAAGCATCTCATCCATAAATGAGCTGTCATATCCCAGTGTAGAGTGAAGAAGAAGATGTTATTAGCTAGAATAGAGTCTGTCTGTGAACCATTGTCAGAACCAAATTGGGGTGGTACAACAGGGCAAGAGGTGATTACTGGGTCTCAAATGTCCAGAATTGGGCATTTTGCCACATATGTTTGTTTTATAACAGCACCAGGTACACCCCTACAACATTTGACTCTCAGGGTAGAGAGAGCAAGGTGTCTCAGGACTGTAGCATTATGGGTTAGAGACTCAGAACACCAGCAATTAAACAAAAGGCACAATAAGTGAATGTCAAGTCAGTGCCATTCATTTAAGAAAAAAGAAGTACTTTAGTACACCAAAATTTAATAGAATACACAGAGAAGAAACGGTACAATTTGGATGCACAATAGAAGCTTTAGTGGTTACTGGGTTCATTTAACAGAGCAACAGAAAGCCTAATATTAATCCACAGGTGCAGGCTCACTATTGAGAAGTCGAGTAGCTTTCCTGTGTTGACTGACCCATAACTCAGCCTGTAATGTTTGACTAGACATTTCTTGAGTTTGGGCTGCAGTTATTTTCTTACACCCATCAAAATCAGTTTATACCATAAAGAGTCATTGTTTCTCATTCATTGATGTGTGTCTCACTCAGAACGTTCAACTACAAGTGTGTAGCTGTTATAGTCAGAGGATGAGCAGTCATCCCCTGGCCACTGAAGTTTGTTTCAGCTGACCTACCTGCTTCTTGCCCTTTTGGGACTGGGAAGACCGCAGTAGTTCTGAACAAACGGATTCATCACTCTTGTCAGTGGCACTGGAGTGAGCTCTTTGAGTACAGCGAAGGCAGAGTCAGCACTCTGTGTTCCTCCATGGCAGTAACTGGAGCAGGCTCTTTGATTGATCGTTATTTATGAAGTTGGTCTTGGTCGGGTTTTGGTCAGGCAGAAAGGCCATGAAACTCTCATGTCACATTGGTCAACTCCTGACACATCCCTTTAGCATTCTTCTTCTCTTAGTCTGCTTTTCTCCCCAGACTCAGTGGCTAGGCTTCTCCTTATTGGGCAGACAGCTCATGCTCGACAATGCACTTCCTGCTCCAGTCTCAGTAGGCAGGAAGGCACTCAGGTCTCAGGCAGACCCAGAGTTTCTCCATCAAAAGGTACATATTTCAGGTGATAACCTCTCTCCTCTGGTAGACTGCCTTTCAATAATACCAACCCTGGATCACAGCAGCTCTTTGAGAACTCTCTGGAGTACCTCTGTCCTTGGTTAGTAAAGTATCCTGGAACTGGAGCCAAGTAAGAATATTTGGTTCCCCCACTTTTATACATACTTTTCAGACAGGGGATTTGGGTCCACTGTCTATTGTCATGAACTGGCTAGGGATGGTCCCTTTTTTCTAACTTCTACAGGGCAAACAATTCTTTGTGTAAGGCAGACAAATAGATGGGGATGTCAATGCACAGTCTGGGCACTACATGCATACAGAACTTTACATGAGTGGGTCAATAAGTCTGATTCTAATCCTTATTGCAGCAAATGTAATCTTTGTAACTTCTAGATGGGTGTTGGATACTGAGTTCATGGAGTGTAAATGGACAGCGAAAAAAGACATATGGTTAACCAAATAAAGACGCAGATTTCAAAGACCATGTTCTGTATGCTACCTTACTCCCTTACCCATTGACTATTCCAGACATAGGATAAGTATTTCTTCAAAAGGTCAAAAATCATCTGTTCTAAATGTATCTGTTTTAAATTTGGGTTACTTAATAAAGGCTCTTAAAATATGAATTTCAGCATGAAAGAAAAACTAGTGACACGTCTAAACCACAGGCAAGACACACAGAAAATAAATAAAATGTAGAGCAGTTTGACCTAATGTTTTTGAAAACAGAATTCACATGGAAATCTATTAAACAATTTGGTAGTTAATGCACTACTTAAAAAATATTTTAGGCGAGGAACGAAGGCTTGTCTCTATGAAATAGTAAAGGGTGGGCAGGTCACCACTTCCTTCTTTTGCTATAGTCCATTCAATTGTTTGATGGGCTTTAATTATTTTTTTGATTACCTTTTTGACCAAGCAACATGTTAGAACAAGTGTTGTGGCATTTCAGTTTGAAACCAAATAATATTCATAGAATTCATTTCTACCAAAAAGCAGGAAAAACTAATTGAAAAGTTTTCATCTCACACACAGAATGGTATCTATACCATAAAACCAACATTTAAATTGAAAAAAAAGGCTTGACCTTTTAAAATGAAAAACAGGCATACTTGTCATTTGGGTAAAGTGCTTGCATTTTTCATTCAGTTTGTGCAGTGTCCATACGTAGGGGTATAGCTTGGTCAGTGAGCCTGGGAGGTGAGTGTGAGCTTCACGTTTTCAACAATCATACCGACATATAGTGGGTCATTACAACTTTACCGCCCGCCAAGCTGTAACCGCCAGGCGGCCGCCGATGCGCCCGCACTCCCGCGGTGCCCATTTGCACATCCCCGCTGGGCCGGCGGGCAGAAACCAAGAAACCGAGCGGGGATGTGGGCCGCAACATGGGAGCCGGCTCCAAATGGAGCCGGCGGTGTTGCGGCCGTGCGACGGGTGCAGTTGCACCCGTCGCGCTTTTCACTGTCTGCATAGCAGACAGTGGCATGGGCAGTGCAGGGGCCCCCATGGGCCCCACGACTCCTCGTACCGCCAGCCTTTTCCTGGTGGTTCAGACCGCCAGAAAAATGCTGGCGGTTGGGGACTCGTAATCCCCTGGGCAGCGCTGCTGTATACCGCCAGATTTGCCCCTACGGTGCGACCACGGCTCTTCCGCCGCGGTCGAAATAGGCCAGGAAGCACCGCCAGCCTGTTGGTGGTACTTCCGTCATTTTCGCCCTGGCGGTCTAGTACCGCCAGGGTTAAATTGACCACCATAATGTTTAATACATTACAGTACAAGCAGGGTGCATGATTGGGGCGTGAGAGGCAGTGGAAAGGGTGAGGAATTGATAGGGGTTCTAAATGAGAGAAAACAAAATAGTGTGTAAAATAAACACAATTCTATAGGACTTTCAAAACAGAAAGCGAGAGAAGATATGTGTCGTTTTGTCTCTGCGTATGTAAAAATTGCTGGTGAAATCCAACAGACAACTCACCATTCCCGATTGAAAGACCCTTCCCTCAACTATTTGACAGAAAATACATTTAGATGGGGTGGTGTAACGCAACAACTCTCCGCGTCTGTCCATAAGCCTGGAGCTTAGATTTTATAGAAGAGTGTAACAAAGTGAAAAGTAATGCTGACAATCATTTGGGTATAATTATGTTAAAATTGGCAAGAATTTCATTAGTATATTAAAAAAATCTCTAATTTTTCCATTTGTTGTGTTTCTTACCGTTACAGAAACTTGGTCTTCCACGTTTTAGACAACATGAGCATCACGGTAAAGATCATGGGAATGTTCACATATTTCATAAACACCGATATGATTCTAGTGGAAAAATTGTCAATCTTCCAGAAGGCAGCAAAGACTACCCTAAGGAAAAGCATGAGGAAAACCATGAACACAAATCTCCCGCTGGTGAACCTCAGAGTCACCCTGCCAAAACACCTGATGAAGGCTCATCGGCAGAACAGACAGGACAAAAGCTGATTGCTCCACCTCCCAGGGGACCTGTTGGGTCAGTGGAGTACTACCACATAAAGAATGACACTGATGTTTTTCCTTCCCCAAGCAATCCTGGCCCCTCACACCCCATAGTTTTCCCTGGATCTCCTCCAGTTCAAAGTCCTGTTAAGCCAGAACAACCTGTTGTACCAGGTTTTATTAGTCCATTTAAAGATCCAGAACCACAGCCATTTCCCCTTCACCCTTCAGATTCAGCAGGGTGCCCCTCAGATCCCGACCACACTTGGCACTACCTTTCATCCTTATTCCCGAAACCTTGAATGAAGAATGATGTAATAAATGCAATTAAGTTAATGTTTATTCCCTGTTAATGAAAACTCTTTCTCATTAGCATAATTTGATCACAGCACCTTGCTATTTTTATCAGTACTGGATGGTCAAAAGCAAAAATGAAAAATCACCTTTCATTGGTTTCATTTTTTGTTCTGATTATATTCCTCTGTCTTACCCTTTCAGCTGTGCTTGCACCTCTGTCTGATATGTATATGTGATGCAGAGCAGAAATGCTGTGATTGTGATTCAGCCATTAACATTATTAAAATTGACACTGATGTAATGCGCAAAAGGAACTTTTTTTGGTGCACAAAGACAGACACGCTCACCAAAGTCCAAGGTTTTCACTTTATAAATTTCAGAAGGGCAAATGGCAGAGTTGGTTATTCTGGGATTTGAACATGTCATCTGCAGACAACCCAGATAACATACTATTTAAAAAGGACCACAATATCTATTTTTAAGGGTAAAATTAACACAAGTGAAGTCTGCAAAAAATGTGTAGGTGCTCTAATTAGCTAATTAGAAGGGGCGATGCACAAGATAGGGACTGTCTGATTCTTGGAAAGAACTTGTGAGCAAACATAACACTTATCCAAAGGCTTAGGAACATAAACCTGTGCAAAACAGAATTTCCTGTTAAAACTTAATGGTTTTACTAAAAAATATAAGCCCTCATTTTGACCAGTGCTGGCGGTCTTCCGCCGATCGTATTACGAGTATTGCTGGATTTCTGCCACATTTTGGGTGGAAATCCAGCTGAAGTCGAGTTGGTGTGCAGAGGTGTATGGGTGGGTCCACAACCGGCCCACCCTGCCAGAAGAACTCAACCAGCCGTATTACGAGCTGTAATAGGGCCTGGTGGTGTCCTGATGGCAGGGCGCTGCCAGTGGTGGAAGCGCCTGTTCCCTGCTGAAGTGAATGTGTGTCTGGATGCATGTGTATGAATGCGTGTATGTCAGTGTTGGTGAATGAGTGTATGTGGGGTGCGTGTGGGTGTCTGTGTGGGTGTGCATGTATGCAGGGAGCGGGTGTGGGGGGTTAGCACCTGGAGGGGGCAAGGGGGTATTGTGCTTGCTGGGGGGAGGAGGGGAGTCGTCTGCCGGTGACAGGGAAGAAATTCCCTGTCACCAGTAGCCTTTCCACCAGGGTTTTTGTGTCGGTGCTACCTCCGCGGAAACCCTGGTGGAAAACTGGCTCAAAATACCGCCTGCGGTCTTCTGTGGACCGCCGGATTGGAGTTGCTCATCTCCGGTCCGGTGGGTCCAACCGCACTGACGGTATGAGTAGGGATGTGGCGGGTTGGCCTGTGGCAGTCTTCACCGGCGGCCAGTTGGTCAGTAGACCGCCAGGGTCAGAAAAAGGGCCATAGTCATTACAGAAAGCAAAAGGCACCTGGTTTTATGGTATTTTTTTAATCATTTCCATCTGTATTTATACATATTTATTTTTGGCCATCATATTGGTATTTATCCATATTTATTTTGTGTTTTGAGAGAAGATTGAGTCAAAAAATGGTATAATTCCACATTTATTTAACTGATAAACATGCACTCCTACCTTGCTGCATGTTGCATTTTAGCTAAACAAGCAGTCAAATATAGCAAAACACTACATCCACAGGTAAATATCAGCATTATAATACAAACATATGTTAAGATGCCTATATTTAGGGAACTCTCAACCTGTTTTTAAACTTCCCATGCTCTTTGCTCAGCTGTTGTCCTGGTAATCATGAAAGACAGCTTTTTATGCTTTTAAACATAAATACAGACAGGAAACAGACTGTTTTGTGTTTGTATTTAACGGTAAAACTTGGAGCTAAAACAAAATAGTCATATTCTACAAGAGGATTAAAATAAGGTCAGTCTTTGAAGAAATCCAAAACAAGCACAAAATATAAAGCAAATGAAAACACTGACATATAGTGCCCTCTCTAATGAAATTCAGAGAGATCTTCAACATACAGCAGCTTTTATAAGGTTTCAAGGTACAGAACCCAAGACAGCCACCTCCATTTTGTGAGCCAAGCTTTTTCCCTGTGTTCTAATACAGCCCAGTGATCAAGGATTCATAGGAGACCTAGGTAAGGAGCCCCAGACTTTTCTGGGAAATCTTAATATTTGTTTAAAAGTGTTTTCTACTGCTACCCTTGCCTATTTACTGTAGACTCTCTGTGTTTCGGGCAGCTTGGCCTTTTAAAAGTGCTTTTTTTTTAGCGATGACTGTTTGAAATTTCCCTCATAGTTTGTGGCAAAAGGCTGCATAAAGCCCTCCTCCTTTTCAAAGTAAAAAAGGCTACATAAACCTAGGTGGCTAACTAGAGTGTGTTTAGGAGACTGCTTACTCTGTTTCTGTGATTTAAATTGTGTTTAGGAACTGTCTGCATCACCTGTTTAGACTTGAAAAAGGCAAAATTCTGAGTGTGCGACAAGCAGTATTTCAGTGTTTTTTTACAATATCTCCCTTACCTGGAAAGTAGACTCTGCTAGCTTGGAAGTGTGGATTCAGCATGTCTGTATCCAAGGAGATTCTGAACAGAGCATCAGCTCCCTCCTCCCTTCCCACAGGGGCTGGGCTTAGCTGATTGGCTTTCTGAGTCCCAGGCCACCTGAGAATTCCTCCCACACATGCTCTGGCCCTTTAAGTTAGTGGAGCCAGCCCCAAGACAGCCACCTCCATTTTGTGAGCCCAGCTTTTTCCCTGTGCCCTAATACAGCCCAGTGATCAAGGATTCCTAGGAGACCTAGGTAAGGAGCCCCAGATTTTTCTGGAAAATCGTAATATTTGTTTAAAAGTGTTTTCTACTGCTAGCCGTGCCTGTTTACTGTAGACTCTCTGTGTTTCGGGCAGCTTGGCCTTTTAAAATTGCTGTTTTTTAGCGATGACTGTTTGAAATTTCCCTCATAGTTTGTGGCAAAAGGCTGCATAAAGCCCCCCCCTCCTTTTTAAAGTAAAAAGGGCTACATAAACCTAGGTGGCTAACTAGAGTGTGTTTAGGAGACTGCTTACTCTGTTTCTGTGATTTAAATTGTGTTTAGGAACTGTCTGCATCACCTGTTTTGACTTGAAAAAGCCAAATTTCTGAGTGCGCGACAAGCAGTATTTCAGTGTCTTTTATAATCTCTCCCTTACCTGGAAAGTAGACTCTGCTGGCTTGGAAGTGTGGATTCAGCCCGTCTGTATCCAAGGAGATTCTGAATAGAGCGGCAGCTCCCTCCTCCCTTCCCACAGGGGTTGGGCTTAGCTGATTGGCTCCCTGAGTCCCAGGCCACCTGAGCCCTCCTTCCACACCTGCTCTGGCCCCTTAAGGTTGTGCAGGGAACCCCAAGACAGCCAACTCCATTTTGTGAGCCCAGCTTTTCCCCTGCACGCTTATACAGCCCAGTGATCAAGGATTCCTAGGAGACCTACGTAAGGAGCCCCAGACTTTTCTGGGAAATCTTAATATTTGTTTAAAAGTGTTTTCTACTGCTACCCTTACCTGTTTACTGTAGACTCTCTGTGTTTCAGGCAGCTTGGCTATGTAAAAGTGCTGTTTTTTAGCCGTGACTGTTTGAAATTCCCCTCCTAGTTTGTGGCAAAAGACTCCATAAAGCCCCCCTCCTTTTTAGAGTAAAAAGGCTACATACACCATAGTGGCTAACCAGGGTGTGTTTAGGAGACTGCTTACTCTGTGTCTGTGATTTAAATTGTGTTTAGGAACTGTCTGCATCACCTGTTTTGACTTGAAAAAGCCAGATTTCCGAGTTTGCAACAAGTAGTATATCAGTGTTTCTTACAATCTCTCCGTTACCTGGAAAGTAGACTCTGCTAGCTTGGAAGTGTGGATTCAGCATGTCTGTATCCAAGGAGATTCTGAATAGAGCATCAGCTCCCTCCTCCCTTCCCACAGGGGCTGGGCTTAGCTGATTGGCTTTCTGAGTCCCAGGCCACCTGAGAATTCCTCCCACCCCTGCTCTGGCCCTTTAAGTTTGTGGAGCCAGCCCCAAGAAAGCCACCTCCATTTTGTGAGCCCAGCTTTTTCCCTGTGCCCTAATACAGCCCAGTGATCAAGGATTCCTAGGAGACCTAGGTAAGGAGACCCAGATTTTTCTGGAAAATCTTAATATTTGTTTAAAAGTGTTTTCTACTGCTAGCCGTATCTGTTTACTGTAGACTCTCTGTGTTTCAGGCAGCTTGGCCTTTTAAAAGTGCTATTTTTTAGCCATGACTGTTTGAAATTTCCCTCCTAATTTGTGGCAAAAGACTACATAAAGCCCCCCCTTTTTAAAGTAAAAAGGGCTACATACACCTCAGTGGCTAACCAGAGTGTGTTTAGGAGACTGGTTAATATGTTTCAGTGATTTCAATTATGTTTAGGAACTGTCTGCATCACCTGTTTTGCCTTAAAAAGGCCAAATTTCTGAGTGCGCGACAAGCAGTATTTCAGTGTCTTTTATAATCTCTCACTTACCTGGAAAGTAGACTCTGCTGGCTTGGAAGTGTGGATTCAGCCTGTCTGTATCCAAGGAGATTCTGAATAGAGCAGCAGCTCCCTCCTCCCTTCAAACAGGGGTTGGGCTTAGCTGATTGGCTCCCTGAGTCCCAGGCCACTTGAGCCCTCCTTCCACACCTGCTCTGGCCCCTTAAGTTTGTGCAGGGAACCCCAAGACAGCCAACTCCATTTTGTGAGACCAGCTTTTTCCCTGTGCCCTAATACAGCCCAGTGATCAAAGATTCCTAGGAGACGTAGGTAAGGAGCCCCAGATTTTTCTGGAAAATCTTAATATTTGTTTAAAAGTGTTTGCCATGCCTGTTTACTGTAGGCTCTCTGGCCCATATTTATAGTTTTTGACGCAAAACTGCACCGGCGCAGTTTTGCGTAAAAATTCTTTACTGCAGGCTAACGCCATTTCGGTGCGCCATGCGGGCGTCAAATTTATACTTTGTCGCCCGCCGCGGCGCAAACCACAGGTGTAAGTCTTTTTTTTTACGCACACCTCTGCGGCAAGTCGTAAAGCAAAACAACGCATACGCGACGTAACTCGCTTTACGACCCCGCACACCGGATATGCGGCGCAATAGCGTCAAAAATCGCCGCAAACACACCCATTTCAGCAGAGGAGAGTCAAAATGGATCTCAGATGCCTGAACAGCCCCCAGGAAGATGACAACAGACCAGGAACCAGCCAGGAGGACAGACACAAGACCCAGGACAGTCTGAAGAAGAAAAGGAAGTGTTGCTTCAGTGCAGAGGAACAGGAAATTCTGGTTAAAGAGGTGACGGAACACCAGTACCAACTGTTTATCACCTCAAAGTTGCCAACCAGTAGGAGAGAGGCAATATGGCAACAAATTGTTGACAAGATTAACAGTGTGGCAGAAGTACACAGAACAGTCATCGAGTGCAAGAAACGCTGGCATGACTGCAAGCGCAGGACCAAGGAAAAGATGGTCAGGAACAGGAAGGCAGCACTGCAGACTGGAGGTGGGAGTCCAGCACACCAGGAGGCCCTGGACCACATGGAGGAGATGGTCGCAGCCGTCATCCCTGAGGAGATCGTCACAGGGATTCAAGGACAGGACAGCGCAGAATACCAGGAGACAACGCACATGCAGGGTAAGTCGCATGGGAAATTAAAAAGCACTAATCTCAACTGCAACCGGGGGGGTGGACATACCTACTACACAATGCATAGAAGTCATGATATTCATGGAGTGGCATGGGTAAATGGGTATTGCATGGGGGCATGGCCTGTACAGAGAGAATCTGGGGCACACCATAACCCCACACCAACAACAGTCCCATGGGGGCATGCTGCCATGCCAACAATGTAGCAAAGGTAAAGCCAAGCTAGGATGGAAGAGCACAATGTCAAACTGACATCCCGGCCACGTCAGCCACTATACCCCCTACTTTAACTAGGGCCCAATTAACAACACCTAGCCATACCGACAACTGGAATGTTACAGTAACAACAGTTGCCACTACCACCTCCGCTCTGTGTGCAGCTCAAGTAGCCAATGGCACTAACGTCCCCATGGATCATACACACCTAAATTAGTGGGTAGAGGATGACAGCTCTTAACAATCCCCTGAAACAAATGAAATGCTCCAATCCTTGCAATCGTGAATGCCCATAGTTGCCAAAAACAACAGCCAATGTCATCAACAGTAGGAGCTACACAGCACTAAGGACACACCCATGCTGCATATGCCAGGGTCCATCCTGTGCCTGGCTCACAATACAACATCCCAAATGACATATTGCTCAGACAACAGCATTGAGGGGGAGGACACATGTAACTGGTCACTGAAATACACCTGCACAGTCAGAGGAGGAAATAGGACACTGCTACAACTATCAGGGCAATCCACTCTCCACACATTACCCAACATCAGCTGTATATATTACCAGTGCTATCATCCATATCGTGCCATAGCAATGCTATGCATAGGATACGCTACATGTCAACTACATATAAGTGGATGTGAAAGATCAGAGACTGGGGCAGTTCCAGATTAGTAAGTGTGCTGCTAGTGCCATCAGAACACCCACAGCCAGTGAAAGGCCTCACCATTAGAATACACGTAGACTGAGGGTTGAGTAGGACAAGAAGGTGGCAATTCACCATTTGGCCTAACACAACACTAGAGGAGATGATGCCGACAAGTCCAATAACTTACCACTATACATGTGACATGCAGGTGGGCCATAGGCCTGGGAGAATGTCCATCTGAAAGACTGGAGCAATGAACAGGAAACAAGAGCACAATGTTCAAATCAACACAAGGCAGCCATGTCACATTACAAAGCCCACAACACTGACACACTAATTGTACCCTATTTCATTGCAGAGGACGATGGATCTCCTGCTGATATGCCTGTCCAGGAATACCCTGATGACATGGATGATGAGCTGACAAGCATCATCCAGCAGACCCTCCAAGAGGTCCTTGGAACCCTCCAGACCCCACCTTCTGTCACAAGGAGCAGCTCAGAACAAGCAGCCATCACAGAGGACACACCCACAACACCAATTGTAAGTCCTGCCAGCTCAAATACAGCTGAGGACTCAGACGACACAGGCACCAGCTTTGAGAGGACTGTAGTTGGAGTACAGCGGGAGCTGGTCAAGGAGGTGCGGGTGGGGATGCAAACTATGGCAGCCAGCCTAGAGGGGGTGCGTTCGTGCACGATGTCATCTGCAGATCAGGCAGCAGCTATGCAAGCGCTAACATCCATCCTGCAAGGACTACAACAAACTGTAAAGGAATTCACCACTTCAGTAAGGGAGTTGCCACAACACCTCGCACCCCAAACCTTCCACTGCATGCACGAATGCAATCATGACCCCCTCAGGGCCGATCTGGCTGCCTACCATCGTGATGTGGCTGCTATTCTTAAGAATCAGCAGATCCTCCTTGCAGCAGTACTGCCCTTAAGACCTTCACAGGTAGCAGCGACCAGGATGTCTGACTCCACGTCTTCTAACACTGAGGTGTGTGTAGCCCCTTCGCAGAGGAGGCAACACACACATCAGAAGATGGAGACGTGGAACAGATCACCTTCACACGGAAAAGTACCGGAAGCACTAGTCCCTGCCACATGGCCACCTATTACCAAGGTCCTGCGCTTTGTAACATGCCAGTCTTACAGCAACTCTACTCAATGAGTGTTCTGCAAACCACTGTTTACCTTGTCATCCTGCCCAGTGATTGTCTCTCACTTACTCATTGGCAAATCCTGTCCCTCTGCACTGTCTGACACATCACCCCAGCATGTCAAATGCATTTTCCTTTACCACTTGTGTAGGATCACAATGGAAGATGTCACTATAATGGACTCACAATCATGGACAATGTACTTATAGCACTACAGCACTTTTCAATAAATAGCACTTACACAACAAATCTGTCTCTGGGTAATGTGACATATCAACTGTGCAGTAGATAATTGAAATGTGCCTCCTGTCAATAATTGTAGATTGTCAATACTACTGTTCTGAAAAAATGTGGCCTGATAACTATGCACAGTGGCCAGGATTGCATCACACTCTGCCCTTCCTGAGGGTAATATCTGATGAAGTGAGAAACCATACACCATCATGCTGTGTTGGACAGAATAAAGCTTCCTCAAGGGATATCTAAGTCATCAAATAGTGTCCGCTAAATGTTGTCACCATGCAATACAAACACATATAACAGTGCACACAAATCTAAGCAAATACTCCAAAAACTGCATGAGAGAAGGTGTCTGAGTTTACATCCAAATAGGTAATCATGCTGAACAGTGTCACAAATGATCTATGTGAGTCATGAAGACGACACTAGAAGAGTGCTTACGACAACTCATCTTATAAGGGTGTCCTTGAACATCACACTGCAGTCAGACCTAAAACTGTTCCCCCAATACCAAATCTGGAAGCACTGTTTGTGACTTAGAAAACATACTTATAGAAAACAAAATTTTGGGATCCATATTAACTGTGATTGGTGGTTGCAATGAATGGTGGAATCTTTGCAAGGTAGCTCTGGGGTAGCTGCCAATCATACAGCTCAGTTGGCATTTGTTCGTAGCATAGGACACAAATGTAATAGTACAAGATTCATGTACACTAATGCCAAGGCCATGATCAACAAGCATTTAACACATACTGTAAAGGGTTCACTATATATATTTATTAAATGGTAATCACAGAAGAGGAAACTGAGGGAAAAGTCTTACCTACCCTAATCTACCGTGGCTACTCATTACCCACAACTGTCCCCAACTAACCTAACCTAAACTTACTTATCACATATAACGAAACGTTCTAAACATCAACCCCCCCACCCCCCTTATGAGACGGTACACATGGAGGACAACAGATACTAACCTAAACACATACTATACTTTCCTAAACAAATATATATTTTTTTGTAGTTTGTTGATATTTGTTAATTTCTTTTGGTATTTTTTTTGTTTTTTTTGTTTGAAACACACAAGAACCCCAACATAGCCCCCCACCCTCCCACCCACACACTTAATAAGTAAAAATAGAAAGATTCAGGACCCCCCACCCACTAACACTAACTAAACTACCAGCCTATACTAACCTAACACTAAACCCCCTAAGCCCACTAAGTATGAGAACAAGGAAAGAGGAGGGAGGGGAGGGAATCATGTCCATAACAAAATGTCTAGAGGTTGGCCCTCCGGAGGGTCCGCTTTATGGACCGCACACGCCTGTCCATCTGGCGAACATCCTGGCTCAGTCTACTAATTTTCCTCAGGATGCGGTCCATCTTTCTTTGCATTGCCTGGAAATCTGCAGGGTCCACTGTAGCAGCTGGTGCAGTCTGGGTACTGGCGGAGGAGGTTTGTGGGCGTGTAGAGCCAATGCCTATGGGCTGCCCTGAAGGTGTTGCACTGCTGGGGCCAGGAACAACAAGAGAAGACGTTGGGACAACAGTCCCAGCTGTGGGTGGTGCCAACTGGGTGGAACTGGTGGTTGTGCTGGTGGTGGCTGTGGTGGGCAAAGTAGGGCCACCCTGTGGTGAAGCCCACCATGCTCCGGAGGCCCGTTCATTCTGGTATCTACGGGCCATCCTCCTGAACCCCGACTCTACCAGATGGATATGTTGGCATCTCATGGCTCGCCTCTGGAACTCATGGACCTGGATGGGTGTCATGTTTGCAGCTGTGAAGACAAAGGCCAACAATTTACCTTTAGGAACTGCATTGTGTGAAATGGCACAAGAAGTAAATCAGACAATACATCTACCGTACTTGTAACAGCTCATATCACCATACAGATCATCGAATGTCCCTGAGGAAGTACATGGCAGGCCAGCCTACAAAGGTCATCTCACAAATAGCACATCCAAAAGCTACAAGATGGGTAACAACTGGCATTAACTTGCCATCTGAGTTCTGCCAGTTGTCAGCTAACAATCATGCTGCACATGCTCCGCCAATGCCTCGGCTACAGATGTCAGTGTACGTGATGAAAAACTAAAGCCACATGGTCTGCAAATTGTAATTGGACTTGCTAGTATAGTACTCATGTGCCATACCTGAGTGTGTATACTAGGTTCCGACCAAACATTCACTTATTCACATGTATGGTTAACATACTGGTAGCATCAGTCCTAGGTACCCCATTCACAAACAGATGCCTGTGTTTGAGAGGGGGGGGGAGAAACAACAAACAATTCCAAACAACATGCACACCCAGGAGAGTATAGAAAGCTCAACACGTGTTTGGCTCTATACACACCACAGGTAAGGTCTATCATCAATTAGGAGTCTGCAAACCCTTGACCAATCCTAGCGCCACACGTCAGGACATGCAGACCTTGGTCCACATCATATACTTCCAGTAAGGCATGACTTTCAACAGACACAGAGTTGCAAGAACTCCCATGATCATGATTTGCATGCACACCTAGGCCATTGCACTCAAGTTCCACATACTTGTAGCACTACATGTGGAAGTACATGCTGCTAGAAAGTTCAACCTACAGTTTAATGAGTACTTTGGTGAATAGGGAAGCAGAAGTCTTTTGGAAAGCGATTTGCAGTACAAATCTGGGAGAATGTGAGTCTGACATGCAGACAAAATCTGAGATGAGTTCCAGTGCGACTCTTGTTGATACAAGTGTTATCCACATGACTCACCCCAGTTTTCATTGCAGGGCCTACAGGAATGACCTACAATCCCTAGATAATACAATAGGATAAGCATTGGCCAACTCAAAACTTTTGAGAAACTGAAATCCCACTCATGGAACAAGACAAATGATTGGCCAGCGCATCACACCTTGCTATGTGTTCAACACACAGGAGTCCATCACACATCACCAGCAAACACAACACATAACAGACATATCAACACTTACTGTAGTGGTCGGGGTCCTCAAATGTAGCCACCTCTCCCACAGTGTATGGTGCCGGTCCACCTGTAAGGCATGGAAGGAAGAAATCTGCTCAGAATCTGTGCACTGACCAACAATTTCAAAGACAAAAACAATGTGTAAGCTGACATAAGTAATGAAAGCTATTCAGACATGATGATACAGCATCGGATATTTCACGGCCAACATGTACATAGCATGGGTCTCCTGTGACAGTTACACACATATCTACACACATGCAGTGGCCCTAACTATCATGTGATGGCAAACATGCTCCTTCATTAGTGAGCAGAAATAATAATGGTGTGTAATCGTCTCATCATGTGCATCCAAGAGAGACATCCAAGCCTGGTTACTTGAGGACTGCATTACCTGTCAAACAGCCTATGTGGCCATGACACATTTATGACACATAGGTACAATGTACAGAGGGGCAGGGACTTTTGTAAGCCCTCAAGTTGTTACAGTTTCTTCATTTGATGTGGCCCAGCAATGGTGATTTGCACCAAACATAGAGATATTAACCCATGTGCATACCTTTGGACTGCCATCCCTAATTGGAATGTGGCACAACAAACTCCAAATACCAGTCTAAGATGTTAGCTGAGGGCACCTTACACCTTTTCACAATGTTTTCCAATCCAGATCTGACATGTTTCCAAAAAGATGAAAGACCACAATAATCCCTAACATTCATAGAACTTCCGTGAACGCTTTCCTTACACACTCACCAGACACACATGAGACATATGTCTGTGCCACATTGCTATAATCAATTGACGTGAAGGCAGCACTCATTTTCTGCATCATGTAGTGTTTCTAAAGTCAGTCTAGCTATTGCGTCAACAAAGTTTGCCAATATTTTAAGTACATCTATACTTGATTGGCTCCTATTTTGTTTTGTTGTCTGACACAAAGGCGGCACTAAATTACATTAAGCAAAAAGTATCCTGTAAGTTTGCAGAGCATGTGCTTCCTGACAGCTAGCAATTGTGATCCTTCACATAGTGCATCAATTACCCTGTATGTTTCCGCAACATTACACACAGTCAGCAACTTAGCTGGCAGATGTTGTACAAATCATCTGATGTCACTACAGAGCTTTTAAATGTGCACATTTACATGATCTGTACTCACCAACAGGGCCACCAATCACTATTCCCATGTGGTACAGCAGATCTCGCTCCCTGATGATGAGGTCAGCCCAGCGGTGCTTCATTTGGTGGGCATTTCTCTGTCTCCCACACACGCGCTGCAAGTGATGCAGCACCTTTGCCCACCTGATCTTTCACGCCTCAGTGTGATACCCCTGTATCACCCTGCCACCTGCCTCGATCATGAGTGGGAGGAAATGGCACACCAGCCATATAAACCCCCCAACTCCTCCTCACCCATCCGGCCAAGACGTGGCCTACCCGACATCTCAGCACTGAAAAGGGGAATAGGTGAGGAAAAAAAAAAAGAAAGGAGAAAAGGGGGAAAGTAGGAGTATGAAAAAACAAAGTAAACTTAACAACTAAAAGAGCCCAACTATCCCCAAACTAGCACTACCCACAACAGACTCCCACAAACAACAAATACACTACAATACTGGACAATTGTAAACAAAACACACTCAGACAGTATACAACAACAATATTTATTTCACAAACTGACAAGTAAGTTAGCACACAGGACGCCAAAGCACAAAATCACTGGACAACACTCTGAACACAGCCACACAGTCTAGAAGATTCACAGACTGCAAAGTGAAAGTGAAAGTACACCCACTGTACATAATCTGTTTACAGGATATCCTATTACATCACATCCTGCATAAAATGGCCGCTGTTTTTATCATTATGCATCATTTTTTCACGCATACAGCTTGTGCGTCATATTTTTCGACGCACAGGAGTGAAAATTAGGCCGCATCCATATAATAGTAATTTTTCTTTACAATTATTTGGATGCGGCATAATTTTCACTCCTGTCCATCTAAAAATATGACACACAAGCTGTATGCATGAAAAAATGACGCATAACGATAAAAACTTCAACATTTTAGTGCATGAACTGGTTTTGGGGAATTTTTCTATCTTTATGTTGGGTTACATTTGGGACAGTACTGAAATAGGCTGATAGCACCCACTTTGGTGTTGATGGTGTATGTTCATAGGTGAGACATCATACTGCAGCGGACAATGCACCACTACTTCCTTAACTGGATTTTGACTGTTGGCTAACGCACTAGATGGCCAAATATGTGGCCTACATATATGTCTTGCACAATTTGGCCATGTTTGGCATCAGGAGAGGATAGCAAGGTATCGTACATGAGTGCAAGACCTCAATGCCTATGGCTCAATGTGTGTGCAGTGGCAACTGATGTAGTTGTTGACCCACTGTGTGTGCATCACAAGATGCGTTATTGCAAATATGCTTGTATGAATGTGAAGTCAATGTGTCCATACCTTAGATGCAAGTCAATGTGGAAATGAGAGAGGACATGTGTTAGTCATACATGTAGCAACATCCGTTGTGTGCCCTTCCAAGATTTTGGGTAACGTAGACACCACAAATGGAAAAGCATGCACCAGATAGATGGCAGACACTTGGTCATGTCAATGGTCCACAATTTCACCATCCTATGTCCTAGATTTTTGGTAACTGCTTCCTAGGCACTTGTTGGTGAATCTCACAGTGAGTCAGGCAAATGCATTGACAAAGTGGGTACCATGTAATTGGCCCAGACAGCCAAAGGTGAACCAGAAATGTATTATGACACCACAGTTGAGGTCATATAACTGAGCCACAACTCTCCAGTGGCTGTGGTGGACCAGCATACGAGGCAGCACGTGTCCACATATTTCCAGTTATCAATTGCACAGAGGTGTCTTGTTCATGTGTGTGGCCCAATGTTGATCCTGTGTAATTATTTGGGGTGTATGTTGTCACTGTTACGTCCAGGTCTCATCATGAGTCAGTGGCAGCTATTCCTGTATCTGCTGAGTATCCTTCAGAGATCAATGTGAGTAAAGTCAATGAGGACACGAGAACCTACATGGGTATGGTCCCACCCTGTCACTGAAGACGTGTAATGAGACTGTCAACAGGGCAACCTTGGTGTGCTGAGTGAGATAATGTCTCAGGTGTCATGTTCCTGCAGGTGTCATTACAACATTTGTACACAGGTTGGCCTCTGTAATTCCCACTGCATCTGGGAAAATCATAGCCTCTGTGCTGATTATTTTTGCAGCTATTCGCCACACACGGCCCATCAATATGTTGTGAACAATGTAATTCAGCGTGTGAACTGTCAGGGTCCTAACATGTGTAGACTTTTCATGGACATTATCAGAGGTTGCTGGTTGTGCTGGAGGCCACGTACCCAATCCCAGCATATGGCCCTGGTACACTGTCACACTTTGTCGTTCATGCATAAATGAGACCCAGACAAGGGATGGGCCATGATTTTGGTATTCAAGGACAATGTAACAAATATGGTACAATTAAAAGGCAGATGATGCTATACAATGTATTTGAGTTTGCATTGATGACGCACATGACAAAATACCCTCTGAGGAATGAGAGGTTTTGTAAAGCAAGTGTGGTACATATGTAGCCACAGGGAATCTTTAGGGTGACCCACAGACAGGTGCCAGTCAGGCTGACAGGATGCAGGGTCAATCAGGATCCGGCAATTTCACAAGTTACATGATCAGTGGTCTGACTAAGATTGGTTGGAGGAAGAACTAGACAGTTGACCTGTCAAACTGTGTATGCCCTGTGTTTTTGAAGGTGACACATGAACCCAAGGGCTGTGTTACACGTCTTCATTACTAGCAGTGCAGAACGGTGTATTTGACAAAATGGCAACTTCTATGCTGTTCCAGGCATCAGCAGGGGCAGTGCATGTTGAAATGGGTGGTGTGCATGGAGGTGATCACAGGTGTGGGCTGCATCAGTTTCTCACAAGTCCTGTAGGTGAGATTTGCATTCAAATGGCCAACAGTACCTTTCACACGGGAAGCAATCTACAGGTGATAACAGGGCTTAGAAACTACAAGCCAGTGTATTAATTGACCTGACGTCCATGCAGTCAGATAGTACTATGACAATGGTATACCATAGGAAAGGGTGTATCACACTGGATTACTATTGTTAGTCTGTGTGTGTAGAGGAGGGAATATCGGGGTACACATATTACTATTCCAGGGACCTCTTCAAACAGGTGGGTTGTGACCAGGTGCATGGGTGTGTCAGGAGTTAGGAAATGGGCTGACATGTACATGGAATGTCATGTGCGCAATGCTTGTCATATGTGTGGCACTTGTGCTGGCTATGTTCTGCTTATATGGAACTCTAGTCACAGATAGTCCTTGTAAAGATTGGATGCAGTTGCACTTACTGCTGTCAAGGGTCTGGTCATACAATCCTGTTACTGATGCAAAAGCACATCAACTGCCTGATGTATGAGGCTTGTTTTCCCCTTATTGAGTAATGGTGTCTTAGTTGTGTGCCATATGCTGCGATGAACCATGTTTCCAACATGTATGTGTGTAATAGGTGTGGTCCTCTGCTATTGCCGTTCAAAGGTGAAATGTACAGGATCTAAGTCATTTACAGTGTGTGTGTATGTGACCGTTGTATGACACGCATCACAATTGTTCTGGGATTTTCTGTGTCCTGATCGATATATCAGCAATGCTCCATGAGGCAACACTCTTATTCTGATAGTTAGAGCTAAAGGTGAGCACAAATGATTAGCCAGACCATGATATGGTGATTATTATCGGTGTTTATTTACATTAGTTCATAAAGTGGTGATGGTGATTATATTTAAAAGAAATTGTTAACGATATGTTGGCGCCTACACAATCCAGCGGACGTGTTTTGTTGTTCCCCCTCATGTTGCAGGCCAGCATCCTCCTCTTCCTCCTATTCAGGCATGTGTGGCTCTGGATCCAGGAGGGGAATGTTCCTTCTTATGCAAATGTTGTGCAGGATGGCACATGTTAGAATGATCTTACAGACCATTTCAGGGGAATATAGGAGGCTACCACCAGTGATGTCGAGGCACCTGAATCTCGACTTGAGGATGCCGAAGGTCCTCTTGACTATGCTGCGTGTCCTCCTATGCGCGTCATTGTAGGCACGCTCTGCTGCAGTACTTGGGTTGCCAATAGGTGTCATAATCCATGGCTGGATCCCATACCCCTGATCAGCTGAAAGAGAAAATGAATGGGATCATTTTGGTGTAGCTTGCCCCATTTATATCAGCTTGCATGGCAGTAGTTGTCTTGTGTTGTCTGTGACTCTTTTGTGTTATTGTGTTGCATCCTAGGCTTGTAGGATGTACCATCTGCATTGTGTTGTTTCCTTGGCTAGCTTGGAAGTGTGGATTCAGCCTGTCTGTATCCAAGGAGATTCTGAATAGAGCAGCAGCTCACTCCTCCCTTCCCACGGGGGCTACGGCTTCAGTTAACTTGGCCCTTACATAGGTTTCAATTGGTTGTTTCATATGGTGTTGTGATAGGTTGTTGGGGTTGGTCTTTCTATTGGCTTAGGGATTAGGGTTGGGTTTGTGATTGGTAGTAGGGTTGAGATTTCTGTTGGCTCTTGGTTTTTAGGGTTGGGTTTGTGATTGGTAGTAGGGTTGAGATTCCTATTGGCTCTTGGTTTTTAGGGTTGGGTTTGTGATTGGTAGTAGGGTTGTGATTCCTATTGGCTCTTGGGTTTTAGGGTGGGTTTGTGATTGGTAGTAGGGTTGTGATTCCTGTTGGCTCATGGTTTTTAGAATTGGGTGTGTGATTGGTAGCAGGGTTGTAATTCCTTTTGATTCTGGTTTTAGGGTTGGAATTGAGATTGTTTGTGAGGATTCGGGGTATGATTGGTGAATAGGGTTGGGTCTCCCATTGGTTGTGAGATTTAGGGTTACAGATCTGATTGGTTAGGGTTAGGTCTAGGTTTCTATTGGCCAGTAGGGCTATTTAAGCGTAGGGCTCAGGGCGTCTCAGCCCAGGCGTCGAGGCTAAGGGCGGAGAGGACAAGGGCAGTTGCCTGTTCGGGACTGGTAGGGCCAGAAATACTGCCCAATTTGCCATTTACCAAAAAGGCCCTTACTTCCTACACATCCATCAAAATGCAAGCACATTATCAGCAAAGACATCCAACTCTTGCATCACAAACTGACCTCATACAGATTGCAACGTCTCATTAACCAACACAAAACCCCATATACCACACCTATACACATATCCACCACAACTACAGCAGTAAAATACCTACATTCTCACAGCAAACACAACTCTGTCCATTCCCACGAACACAACTTGCCATCGCCCACCCAACACAAAACCACATTATACATTACTTAGAGCCATCCAGGTACACACTCCCTGTTCATCCACACCAACAGCACTATCCTCTATTTGTTCCTGCCAGACCCCCTTTTATCATGACAATACCTGAACCCAGCATTCCAACACACCATTTACAAACACCCTTCCCCTCTCTTCACCAGTTACACACAACCATACAATCCTCACACTCCACTCCACCACACATATTACCTCTTCCAGTCATCACAATTAACACAAACTCCGCTGACACGCATCCATCCCCTCTTACACACATCATACACTCATCACCAAAACACATCAACACCCCCTGTAATACTCTAATACCACTCACCAGCACTAACTCCCATACAAATCCTTCACAGAAAACCACTACATCAATATCCCCTCTAAGTATTCCACAAAAACAATACAGACCTCACACATCAGCACATCAAAATAACACAAACTTTCATTATAATTTCTGTCACGCCCACTCCCACCCTCATGACTACACAAAGAACACAAACCCTGACCTATGTTTACCCCTAGTTTCTCACTCTTTACAAACATCTACCACAAGCACCCCAACACAGCAAAATTAATTCACCCGCCTGTCATCCATTTCACAATTTAGAGCCTTACATTAAGATCCACATGCTCTTCCACCACCCCTAACCCATACTCCTTCCACACTAAACAGACGCAAACAATATAAACAACAAGCCACTCTTAACAACTTTGCATCCCCTTGTCTATTACATAATAAGGCTAACCTACAAAAATATTTACACTCTTCATGTCTCTCTCAGCCACCAAGTCCACCACCATCACACACAGACCCAACAAAATGCCTCCTGAGCATGCTAGAAGAGGAACACTATACTGAAAAACAGGACTATTGTGACCCTCACACAGTTATCACAACTAACAACACACCTGCTACAAGTTCAAAATATACTGCTCACCCTTCTCCTAAGCAAAACAACACAGCCACTAACACACTTTTTCTAAACAAGCACCACATCTACGACCTGCTCACAGACACACAACCTGTTTTACTATTCAAAACAGAATCATGGTTGCAAGATGACATGGCTCCAGTGTTGCATGAAGCTGTTCCTCTGGGCTATCAAACCATCACACAAAACTGTATAGGCAATAGAGGAGGTGGACTAGCAATAATATTCAAACAAGCAATAAATCTCAGTAAAACAAACAACATTTCCATACAAGGTTGTGGAGCCCTCCTCACCAGATGCCACTCTACTCCAACTTCCTCCTGTAACGTTCTCCTCCTCTACAAACCTCCACCTAACAAATCAACATTCCCAGACACTTTTCTAGTTACAGTCCCAAACCATATTACATTATAACCAAACCTATGCATTCTTGGGGACCTAAATATTTGGTTTAACAAACCCAATATGCCCCATCCAAAAGCTATAACCACTGGCCTAGTCGCATCGAACCTACATCAGATTGTACACATTCCCACACACATCCTAGATGTCATTTTTGCTAAGCCTAAACTGGTTACCGTTCATAGCATCACGCCAATCACATTGTCAGACCACCATTTGACAACTTTCCGACATAAAACACCACAAATCAACACACCCCACAAGTACTTACATACATGCACCTATCGACTATGGAGCAAACTCAATTTTGATGAGTTAGAAACACAACTAACAGCCAACACAAATCTAGATACAATTAATTCTGTTCCAAAACGTTATGAGTGGCTACAGGAAGCTTTTGATATCCTAATACCACTCAGAAAAACTAAACACGACAAAAGAAACCGACACCTTGGAGAAACACAGAACTTTAAAAGATAAAGCAAACAAAACAGAAGGTTGCAGCGGACCTCGCTCAAAACAAACAACATTCAAGACAAACTGCAGCTACACAAACTTAACAGAATATACAAATCATCAATCAAAAAAGCTAAACAAAGCTACTACTCAGACAGAATACAAAATGCTAAATCTGCAACCAAAGAATTTTATAAACTTCTCAATGACTTTCAAAAACCTAAAAGCATGGAAGGAAGTCATCCCACTACTCAAGATTTCACAAACAAACTGGCAACTCATTACACAACCAAGGCAGACACATTGGACTCCTATGTAAAGCAGAAGAAAACCATCAGCACCAACACCTTTCCTAAAATCCCCTCTAAGAATAAACCAACTCAGCCTCTACATTCCTTCAAACAAATATCACAAGATGAATTTATGGATTTGGTCAAAGCAAGCAGGCTTTCTGGTTGCCCTTCTGACGCTTGTCCACCATACATCTTCAAGAATTCTTTTATCTACGTCTGCTGCCACACCTGTAAGAAGAATCATCAACAACTCTTTAACTACAGGAATTTTTCCTGAAGACCTGAAAAAGCCATATATATGTCTGTTATTAAAGAAAACAAACCTAGACCCACAAGACCCCAACAACTACAGACCAATCACAAATGGACCTTTCCTGGGCAAACTGATAGAAAGAGCAGCATTCGCCCAGATGTCACAATTCATTGAAGACAATCCCATACTTTCAGACTACCAAACTGGATTCCGCCCAGGAATAGGCACTGAATCAGCACTCATAGCAATCTGGGATGATCTTAAAAACACAGTCGACCGCAATGGAGTTGCTGCACTACTTCTCTTGGATCTGTCGGCTGCCTTTCATACGGTTGACCATGACACCCTAATGCAAAGACTCCACAAAGCCGGCATAGAAGGGACTGCTCTCGACTGGATTGCATCCTACCTTCAAAACAGAAATAATATTATCTATTCTCCCCTCTTCTCATCCAAACCTTACCTCACAAAAGCAGGGGTCCCCAAGGATCAATTATCTCACCTTTGCTTTTCAACATCTACATGATATCATTACCTGAATGGATCAATGATTTTCAAATCGCATCCTACAACTATGCAGATGACATACAAATACTACTTAAATTGGAATCCCCCAAAGACATTGAAAACTCACAAATCTTCAGGTGCCTCAGAGCTGTTGATCAGTGGATGACTTGGAGCCATCTCAAACTAAATGCCTCCAAAACGGAAATACTCATATGTGGTGACTGGAAAAATTATGACCCACTGTGCGCCTGGCCTGACGATCTCGGACCACCTCCTCAATTATCCAAGGAAGTTAAAACCTTGGAATTACCATGGACTCCAAGTTAACTGTGAATGCCCAAGTGGACAAAGTAGCACGATCAAGCTTCATCACCTTGAAGACTCTGCAACGCATCTTCCCCCACCTCAGATTTCCACACAAGGTGCAGGCTACTTTCTCTCTTGTACTATCCAAACTGGATTATGCCAATTGCCTCTACCATGGATCATCTCTATCTATTATGAAAAAATTACAATGTATTCAAAACTCTGCTGCCAGGCTACTATTACATGTAAAGCCACAAGCCCACATCTCCCCTGCCTTGAAAGCATTACTCTGGTTACCTGTTGACAGAAGATCCACTTTCAAGCTGCTTTGGTTCACCCACAATGCTATACATGGAACAGGACCGCTTTTTATCAGAAACAAAATAACCAAATACATTCAACAAAAAACCTCCACTCAAGATTGGCACCCCACCATAGTACACCACCATACAAGAAAAAGACTATAGGTGGTACATCCTTCTCCGTTCAAGCAGCCAAACTATGGAATTCATTACCCCCAAATATAAGATCCACGGATAACTATCTTGTCTTCAGAAGACTACTCAAGAATTGTCTCTTTCCTTCATAAGCACCATATTCAGACAGCAATGGACTGCTTATGCCTGTGTTGATAAATATTTTTAATCAGAATATGTGCATATCCTAGATATGTATAGTTCTTTAGGAAATATGTATCGCTACTATGTCATAACAATAAATAACACACATACTCTTTAAACCTGTTAATAAATGTATATTTACTCACGATTAAACATGTATGTGAATATATATATATATATATATATATATATATATATATA
Organism: Pleurodeles waltl; assembly: GCF_031143425.1. Taxonomy (NCBI): domain Eukaryota; kingdom Metazoa; phylum Chordata; class Amphibia; order Caudata; family Salamandridae; genus Pleurodeles; species Pleurodeles waltl. Next base: position 82,261,217 of record NC_090450.1, on the reverse strand, counting down.
TATATATATATATATATATATATGTGTGTGTGTGTATGTGTGTGTATAAAAAAAAAAAAAAGTATAAATAGAACTCAAATTATAAATAAGTTAATTAAAGTAAAGAAATAATAATAATAATAATGAATAAATAAAGAAAAATAAAATAATGATTTAATATATATATATATATATATATATATATATATATATATATAAAATTATAAATAAATAAACATAATATAAATGTACTCTCTTGTAAGCTTTACTGTGTCTATCCATCACCATATGTCATGTCTCTATCAATCTATCCTCCATCCCCACTCTGACTCATCCCAAAACCCATTCTACTACTTTCATCTCCAAAATACCCCAGCCTAAGCTCTTCCCTCCCCTTCCACAACTAGCCCACCCAAATCTCACTTTCCTACCATGATCTCCCAAACAACCATAATTCATTCTCCCTCATTTATCTCACCTTGACTCATCCAAAACCCCTCCTGCTACTATGATCTCCCTAACCTTTTCCACAGATTCTTCCCTCCTCCATCTCTCATTTACTCATCCGAAGCCTCATCCCATTATTATAATCTCCTAATTAACACTTCTGGATTCTTCCCTCATCTATCCCTCCATTACTCTAGTCAATCCAACTAATAAACTCAGATATCCTCTGCTCAAATTAGCTCATAAAAATACTAAAACTGAACTCATATTTCCCCATACTAATCCACCACTAATTCCTCTTGGGTTCCGGAGTAGCTTGCTACTCGCCGAAAAGTGCTTCAACGCCTCGTCAGGTGCTATATAAATACTATTACAATTACAATGTATCATTATTTCTAAGTGAGAGGGTTGGGCTAGCAATGTTACAGGACATGAATTTACTTAGGATACTTCCAAAGACACCCACATCTCACTACATTTCTTTGGTTAGCAGGCATCTCCAACCTCTTCCAAAACAAGAGCTAGTTAAATGCACTGACAATTATTCTGAGCTTTCAATATTATTAACCTTTTAATAGTGAGCGCCTAAAACAATATTATATGAGAGGCCACACTATGCAAGAGTTCCAGCAGTGATCACCTCAGTGCATCAAGCAGGACTGCCAGTAGTAACAGAAAAAAGGTCTTTGTAAATTTGGAATCCCTTTATAGGTAATACATAACAGCATAGCTGCAATGCTCGTTGCATCAAAGTAATAAGATTAGCAATAAGCCTCTCCAAACCCATATGATTTATCATTCTGCTTTAAAATGTATTTTGGAAATGTAACCATTTTTCTCCAACCATCATCTTATGATTTCCAAAAATACACAAGCAAATGCATCTTATTTAGTAGGCTGGGCTCCACACAGGAAAGCTACTCAAAGGTAGCTGGAGAGCTACAAGTAGCTCACAAGCTACTCATTGGAGAAGCCTAGGTTAGCCAATCCATAACTAATTACGGAAATGAATTGCCATTTTTATATAACAAAGCAAAACAATAGTATATCAGCTTATGTATGGCTTACACAGTGCACCTGCAGAATAATGAACGTCATGAGCACTGCATTCTTATCAGAACACAAAATATTACATTGCAGACACCGCTGTTGAGTGTTCTTTTTAATAATTTCAATGGAATTAAAATTGTTCTTTTGCAATTATTTTAATCGAAACATTATTATACTGCACATCTAAACAACTGTCAATGCAGTCTAACTAAACCACATCTAAATTAGGCATTATTTGTAATTAGGGAAAAAAACACTTCTCCAAATTCATATTCATTTATTTTTATTTTACCCTGCTTCATCCTCACTGCTCCTGAATACTTGCACTTGTCCAAAGTTAAAGTATGTCTCCACTGACAAATTGGAGCATTGAAAATATGCTAATGATTTGATTATAATTTAGGCATTTGTTCCTCACAAAAACCAGAGGCAGGCATGTCCACATCAATTTCTTGTCCACTCTACAGACAAAGGTTTAGCTTTAAGAACATAAACTACTTCTAGCTTGTCTAGTATTTTGAGTGTGCCTTTCACTCTGAGTGGATGTGATAGTGGTAGTTAGGAAGATTATTTTGGTGACACAAATGCCTCATTCTGAGTTACCACTAGGGCTTTAAGTGGGCTGGGGCTTGCCGGTGCTCAGCACATGCAGTTCTAAAAAGCAGAAGCGGAGACTAGTCCTTACTGAGCTCTCTATTTTGCCCTCAATATGAAAAAAGGATCTTATCTTGCAGGGAGTACCACCATGACCGGCCTTCTAAGAGACTCTTTTGTTGTTTGACAATGATATGAAGTCTACAGGGGGCATACGAGATGGAGGGCAGAGCTTAGGCTTACAATGTGATTAACTGCCAGAGCTGCCTACTTTGGAGCGATGAAAACTAGGTTTGAATTTCGGTTCTGGCAAATCGCTTAATCTCCGTGTGCCAACCAAAAAATAATGTATCCTTTAAAATGTAAATGGTGCTCCTGTAAAGCCCTCCATTCCCTTCAGGGCGAATTCACGCTATGAAAAGTTGCATTAAAAAAAGAGTGCAAGAGGGGTCCTTCCGTCTTCTGTGCAGGCATACTTCGGTATAGCCAGGCAAACAGAAATGTTTCAAGAAATGCCATTGCTTTAAAAAGTACTTAGAACGGGGGCAGAGCAGGTCACATGTCACGATCATGTCTCTATGAGGCTTCGTGGGCTGTAGCGAAGGTAGACTGACATCTCTGTGGAGCTGCTTGGGCTGTGTCACGTCGCGCTGCAGGCGCGCGGCTTCAAATAAAGACTCGGAGACCGGAGTGCAGTAACAGTCGCTTTACTTTTAAACTTGCACCCGCGTTAACCCTGTTCCCGCCTTTCCCCCTTTATTTATACTCTCCCTTCCGTCATACTGGTGCGATCCATCTCGCACCTCCGTCAGGGGGGTCTCCTCTTTCCCACCACTTCCGATTCTGTCCAAGTGGTGTTGGCCAGTTCCGGTGTCAACATTACAGGCTGGAGCACAGACATGCAATGGTCAGATTGGTGTCTCAATGCGGCTTAATGGGCTGGGGCACAGACTATCACATGCCTTGAAGTATCATGCCTGACGTAAAATGCTACAATACCTCCGCACGGGTAGTAAGTGCTATATAAATATTGCAACACAGTGGGGTGTTTATTATTTCATGGTCTCATAATTTAAAAATTAGGGGATTTCCAATATAATTGACAAGAAAGTCATCGTATTTACTCATTTATTTTATCCAGCTAACAAGCATTGACAAAGTCAATAATCCTAGCTTGTTTTAGGTGAAATTCAGTTGTATCACATATGTGGATGCAATAACAGAAAGAGGTATCAAAATAGCTGGGTGGAATGCTATGGTAAGATTTTAACTTACATGTTGAAGCCACACCCTTATTTACTTTGGGTCACGCCCCTTTGAGAGACCCCTCCCCCCCAGTTTTTTCATCTTACTTAAAGCCCTAGGCACCTCCCACCATTCAGTATCCTATAGCAAAAATGATGTCTGTTCATTTCAGTGAACTGGTTAAGGGGGTAATATATCCTTTCCTAATTGTAATTACATCACGAAACAAACATCTTGTGGTCACTGCATTGAGAAAGCAAAGTATTAAGGAAAAATATCATGCATGGTGATCTTATGTAAAGAAAAGGTTAACAGTAATGCTAGGAAAAAGGTACTGGGTAAAGAGCACCTTTATTCCAAAAGAAAATTGGGAAGGGATAGGATGGGTACGGAGGGGAAAAAAAACCTCTAAAGATAAAAAAACAAACAAAAATAAACATAAGGGGAGCAAATGGTGCAAGTACAAATTGAGGTTTAAAGCTAAAAAGAAATAAAAGCAGGGATAGAGAGGTGTATATTCGGTTTGACAAACACACACATATATATATATTCAATAATTAATGTTTTATATATATATATTTATATATATATCTATATATATATATATATATATATATATATATAGATAGATAGATAGATATATATAGATAGATATATATATATATAGTTGATTTACCTCAGAATTCCCCAAGAAAAGGATGAATTTGGTGCAAAATTAGAAGTACCTATGGACACCCAAGATTAATCAGCCATGATTAATGATTCATTTCCAATACATGTATTACCTTGTGAAAAACACATAGACAGTTTAAGAGATGTGTTCCGAGGAACAATTTGAAATTGAAAGATTTTCATTCCTGTCAATTTTTTTTCTGAGGAGGAGATAGTCTGCTATATTTTCTGGTCTTACAATCTCTTCTATTAATGGTAGAGAGTGGAATTAAGTAAATAATGTTGTAGTATGAACATTGACACGCATATTACCCCTAATGCGACAGCTAGGAGTAGGAGTAGTGATGCGTATCAATTTGTTGATACATTTCACTCTACCGCTGTTCAAGATTATTAATGTAAACATCAACAACACGAACACAATGGAGAAGGGGGAGATGAGAGTACAGGAAGGGGCATGGAGGTCCTTCATAATCTCTGCACATAGGCCATCATGTCCTGCTGTTTTCATCTTCCAAATACAACAAGGGGCCCAGGGTATCCTGGGACAAATATCCTGGGCAAAAGGTAACCATGTGACTTCACTGTTGGCTGACTCTCCTACGGGATCTGTCTATCAGGTGCTGTATTACACAAGGTGCCCTGGGGGCGCAACAGGCATTTGCACCACTTTGCATGCCCCAGGGGCACTCTGGTATTACAGAAAGGACTGCAGATGCTTGTGCAGCCCCTTCTGTAATACAGATGCAGCTGATGAACATATATTGCCAGTGCTATCATTGGAGAGAGTTTCCTCATTTGCATAGGGCGTGCCTAATGCAAATGAGGGGATCTCTTTGCCTTTTGCACTCATGCCATATTACCGACATGGGCGCAGAGGTAAACATACCTTTAGAAGGTGACCTAAAAGTGTGCCACAAAAAGGTGGCACACTTACAGTGCGCCTTCTAAATGAAGCCCTCTGGAGGGCCAAAAAGAGGTCCCAAGAACTCCCCAGTCATCCTCTTGCAGGTGGGTGCAGTGACTCACTCGCTAATCCTGATCAAAAGGGCAGGTGGATTGCCACCTGCACAAAGAAACACTGAGCAGCTTTTAAACAGCTACTCTGCATTTCTGTAGATTGTACTACCCTGGTGGCAGCATGAGTTTGCGGCTGCCCTCACGGCAGCGCATTCTACCTAATAGGGCACACTATCCCTGTTTGCACCCAGCGCACCTGCTTTAAGGTGCGCTGTTGTGCAAACAAGGAAAGTTCGCTCAATAGGTAATACGGGCTCTGGTCTTGTGCATCACCATTCCAAGCAGTTGTTAATCGGAGGTTGTGGTAGGGATCCCTAGTAGTCCAATCTTTTTATAGTCCCCTATTCTCACTCTCTGAAGAGAATTTTCAAAGCACACAGATGCCTTATTAAGGTAGAGATCTAGAGGTGCATACTGCATCTATTTAGCTGACACATACACCATCCTTGCAATCTCATCTTTGATCCTGAGTCAGGCAGATCGAAATTTCTGCGGGTTTGAATGATCTCATTGCCCTCCGTCTAATTACAGGTTTTCTGTTTGTGATTTGTTCACATGCAATTTTGCTGTGCATTAAAATTGCACCTAAAAAAAAATCTCATGATGTAAATACCTTATGCAACTTTACCATACCATAATATTGCATGCAGAAAAAGCAAGCTTTGGCAAATCCAAGAGGTTTCGCCTCTATGAAATCTATTCTTTTGTCAATGGTTTTTAGACGTCACACAGCAGAGCTTGTTTTTTTTTAACTTTAAGACATGCTGCACTGCACCTAACACTGCTGTGTGACATGTCTAAAAAACATTTACAAAACCAATAGATTAACTAGAGGCAAAACCTATTGGCATTGCCAATGCTTGTTTATTTCAGTGCAAGGTAGAGACAAAGCAGCCTCTTGATAGAAGCCCAGCTGAAAGCACACATTGTTCTGAGGCATTAAATGATGAAGTGGGGAAGGTGGGAGAGGGGGGAGGAAAGGGCACAGAGGGTGGGGAAATGGAGTGGATGGAGAGGAAAAGAGATGGAGAGAGAAAAAAACGAGAAGTGGGGAGAAAGGAGGTAGAGAACGAAAGGAAAAGCAGGGACATGAGGAGATGGGGGAGGTACAGAGATGGAGAGAGGGTAAAACAGTGGGATGAGGGGAAGGAAAAAAACACAGAGTGGGAAGACAGATAACGGGTGGAGGAGTGGGAGTGCATCCACAAAGGGAGAGAATGAGGTGGGAAGGTGATAAAGGAGAGAAAGGAGGGGAGAGAAAGCAAGGAGATGTAGAGTACATACATGGGTGCATGTGATGGACGGGGCGGTGGGCATTGGGTGTCAGGGGCTGGCCCTCTAAGTAGTGCACAAACCGTTGGGCACTCTGAAGAGGGTCCGGGCAACCACGCGTTAGGTTAAAGAGGTAAAAACTAGACCACCTAATATTCCAATTTTTGTGGTAGCGTGGTCGAGCAGTTAGGCTAATCTTGGAGAAGTGTAGAGCATTTGTTGAACTCATAGTATAAGTAAAGTAAGACACACACTCAGAAGAATAACCCGAGACCAATTTACAAAAATACTTCAGATCTTTATGACATATTTGAGACCAAGATCATCAAACTTGGTACTTTTTTTGGGGTAAGTATTTTTTAATTTATGAATTTTTGAAATTTTGAAAATCTCAGTTCTGTGTGTAACTACGCACCATAGGAATGAATGGAGAAATACTTCAAAAATGTATATAAAGTCTGGCAATGCATTTACTAATGTCTCCTCTCGGTTGTAGGTCAAGGTCGTTGGTTGGCCCTGTGGGGCAGATGAAGAAGTTCCAGCGGCTTTTGGTTCCGGCGGGAGCAGCTGCTGAAAAGCCTCCGGAGCTGGTGTAGCGCCACTGTGGGAGACCACTAGGAAACCACTGCACAGGAGAACTTCAAGGTGAGTCTGGTGGGTTTCCTTGCATTGTCGAGGTCACAAGATGGGGGGGACCTTTAGGTCACAGCTGGATCTGCGATGCAGGGCACAGGGCGGCCAGGTGCTGATGGAATCGGTGAGCCAAGAGCTGTGCGTAAATATGTCCTTGGAAGCAGGAGGTAGGCCTTGTTGAGGGTTGCTTGCAGGTCAGCAGGGGCACTCTGGTGGGATGTCCTGGTGTTTCCTGAAGTTCCTCAATGGGGGTTTCCTTCTGGTTCTTTTTCAGTGCGGAGTGGACTGTCCATCTGGGTGTCTGACGTGAGGTGCTATTGCACAGTTCAGCCACAGGAGGTTGCAGTGCCACCAAACTTGGCACACTTGCAGGGTTTGTCATCTGGGTCCATCAGGTGAAATTTGGTCTGTCTGTGGCGTCCAGTTCCTTGGTCAGCAGCCAGTCAGTGAAGTGACCTTCACTGTTTTTTTGCACTTTAGATGCAAGGGAGTGATGCCTGGGGGAGATCTTTGGCAATTTCCGAAGAGTGGAGGTCCTCTGGGGTTTTCTAGAGTCATTCTGCTGTCCAAGCAACCCCTCAGCAGCAATTGTAGAATCCTGGGTGCAGCAGACAGGGGTTGGCGCCTTTTCTTAGTGCAGCAGGACTTCAGCTCTCTAGCCTTGGGTCCTCTTTGTTGCTGGTCTTCTTTTGTCCGTGGAATCTGATCACTTGGTCTAGGCATGCCCTCTAAATATTGCATTTAGGGAGGTGTTAGGGGGGAACCTAGTAGTGACCAATGGGTCATCTCCCTTAGGGGGGGGCTACACCCAATAAGTAACCACTTCCTGTGGACAGAGGTCACTTCCCTACACCTGATAGGCTATTTTTCTTCCATGCAAGATGGAGGAAAATGGAATGGAGGGGTCACCTCGCATGCAACACCTCATGGTGGTTGAAGCTGGGGCTGACCACTGCTCCTGTCCTTTGTGTGGTTTCCCACTGTTGCTCCCACCAAAAGGGGGCTTTGCAACAGGGCCAACCATCTGCTGCTAGCAGCAAGTCTGGGGGTCGAGTTTCAAAGGCGGTAAGGCCTTTGAAGCTCACTATCAGGGCAGTGCACATTCCTGAGGAGGGAGGTGTTACACCTCCACCCAGGAAGGGCTTTGTTCTGGACCCAGAGAGCAGGATCTCTCACCTCAGGGTACCTTAAACATGTGTGGCAGTGGCAGACTGCTTGGAACTGGCCACCAACCTTGCCAATTGTAGTTAGCTTTGCAGGTGTTACTTCCAATGTGGCCCCTGGGTACTTTTTACACTAAATCCAATACTTGCACCAATTTGGATTTATCCTTCTGAGTTGTTTGATACCAAACAACCCAGAGTTCAGAGAAGCCATCATGTAGTTGTGAAACTCACACTGACCAGTGTCCAGTACATGCATTTAAAAAATCTGCTCTTTTCACTTACTATGTCCTAGGTTTGGCAGGGACACAGTAGGGGCATATTGCTCATGCAGCTATGCACTCACATACAATATAGTGCACCCTGCCTTAGGGGTGGAAGGACTGCAGAGTGGTGACTTCCACATATTGCATGTAGTGTATAGTGGATAGGGCACAGAGGTCGTGTGCCATGTTTAGTTTGCATTTTAGGATTGCACCAGGACACTAAGGGGCATATTTATACTCCGTTTGCGCCAAATTTGCGTCGTTTTTTTCGACGCAAATTCGGCGCAAAACTAACGCCATATTTATACTTTGGCGTTAGACGCGTCTAGCGCCAAAGTATGAGTAAAGATCGTCATTTTTTTGCGTGAACGCCTTCCTTGCGTTAATGAGATGCAAGGTAGGCGTTCCCGTCCAAAAAAATGACTGCGACGCAAATGCGTCGTATTTATACTCCCGGGCAAAAATCACGCCCAGGAGTGGTTGGGTCAAAAAACCACGCATTTGCGCCTCTTTTTAATGCCTGGGCCAGGGCAGGCGTTAAGGGACCTGTGGGCTCAAAATGAGCCCACAGCTGCCCTCCCATGCCCCCAGGGACCCCCCCCTGCCACCCTTGCCCACCCCAGGAGGACACCCAAGGATGGAGGGACCCACCCCAGGGACATTCAGGTAAGTTCAGGTAAGTATAAATTTGTTTTTTTTTATATATTTTTTTTGGCATAGGGGGGTCTGATTTGTGCCCCCCTACATGCCACAATGCCCAATGACCATGCCCAGGGGACATAAGTCCCCTGGGCATGGCCATTGGGCAAGGGGGCATGACTCCTGTCTTTACTAAGACAGGAGTCATGTAAATGGCGTCTGGGCGTCGTTAAAAATGGCGCAAATCGGGTGGAGGCGATTTTTTAGCGTCAACCTGACTTGCACCATTTTTAAGACGCCCTAACGCCATTTTTCCCTACGCCGGCGCTGCCTGGTGTACGTGGTTTTTTTCCACGCACACCAGGCAGCGCTGGTCTGCTTGCGCCGGCTAACGCCATTCAATAAATACGGCGCCCGCATGGCGCTTCAGAATGGCGTTAGCCGGCGCAAAAATTTTTGACGCTAAACTGCGTTAGCGCAGTTTAGCGTCAAAAAGTATAAATACGGGCCTAAGCCGGCAATGGCAGTGCTGGGTGAATCTGAATGCATGGCCCGTGAGGGTGCCACAATCTGTGCTCCTGCCCTCAGGGGCTTACCCTTAGTACCCCATGGCCTGGGTACCTAAGTACCATTTACTAGGGGCTTATAGTGGCAGCTAAAGTTGGTGACAATTGTGCCAATGTATCACAACAGTTTTAGGAAAAGAGTTCTGGCCTAGAGAACATGCTTAGTAGCCCATACCCTGGGCACTAACAACTTTTAGGCCACATCAATACCAGACAAAAAGTGGGGGGCTAACCATGACAAAAGAGGCCTTTCCTCACACTGGGCATGTAAGTTAGAGAGGGGAGAGAGAATGAGGCACTACAAGAGGGTAGAGATGTGCAAAGTGAGGGAGAGAGTGAGACTGAGGGAGGGTTAGGTGGAAGTAGAAGAGAGATCTATGAAGGGGGGAAGAGGCAGAGGATGGAGCAAGGAAGGTTAGAGATCCACCAAGTGAGTGGAATAGTGGAAGTGAAATAGAGAGAGGAGTAAAAAGGAACAAGAGAGAGTGACAGAGCGTGAGAAAGAAGACAGAAGAGTGAGGTGGAGAGGAGACAAAGAGGTCAAGGGTACACGAAAGATGGACAGCACGGAGCTCAGTGAGATAGAGAGAGGGAGTGACAGGGAGAAATGATGAAAGAGAATGGGTTAAGTGAGCGTGATAGAGAGAGTGGAAGGGGAGATGTGTGGGCAGTGAATGGTGGAGAGTAGAGCTTGGAGAGACCTGGAGGAAGAGAGTGCCCCGGACACCAAGCGGGTAAGTAAGCGAAGCCCTCCCGATAATGAACCGAGGGAGCAAGTGAAATGGAGGTGAGGAGGTGGGGGCTAAGATGGAGGCCCTGCAGTAGGGAAGGCCCAGTTTGGGGAAGCCTTGGAGCTTTAAGAAGGGGACACAGTACCAGTTCGCAGTTGTAAAAAGCGGTGCTAAACTCTGTAAAGGTGGCGGTAGCTGTTCATCTGCTTGCAATGGACTTTCGCCACTGATCTCAAAATCAGGATTGTGTAAAATTAGAATTGCAAATGCCAGGTTAAACATGAACAGCAAAAAGTCACTACTTCAAGAAGTTATGAAGATTTCGCTGTTGCAAAGCTCTGCTTCTATAAAACATTTTATGGGAAAAACATTCTAATGGAGATTTTTCCTACAGCTTCTACACACCTAAACAATAGTTCCACAAAAGTGGATGGAAACACTGCATGGTCAAACGGAAATTGATAAGAGCAAACACATGAGGAACAAGCATTGGTAAATGCAGGAAACATGCTACAGCCAATAGAAATGGAGGAAAAGTAAGTGGCAAGCACAGGTACAAGTGAAAAGCAAGGGGTCAGGATGTAAGCTCTTTTTAAGATTATATACAATAGATTTCACAAGCACAGCACAAAACCTAAAAAACAGGTCTTACAAGTTGTGAGGAAAACAGTACCCATGTGAGGAAGTAACATCTAAAATTACCACATGCCCCCAAAACGTGACACACTTTTGATTAGTAAATAAAATCATAATAAAGGAATTTAGGCAAAGTAAAATGGTAGGCATTTTTATGTCAATTTTTCTAAATGAAATTTCAAAGGAGTTTGTTAACATTTTACTTTTATGTAAACCACAGGAAGCATCATTAAATAAGTAAATTGAGGTGAATTTATTTAGACAGAGCCTCTCCAAAATCGATATTACTCATAAGCAAACTATTGTTTTTGATAATGATGTTTGAGAATGCACACATAGCTTAATAATTTGCGATTCATGAGGTTCAACTCATCATTCAGCACGCCTAGGTGTGGGATGATGATGGGAAGCAACGTCAATCGACCAGGGCAAAACTAAAGCCTAAGAGAAGGCCTATAACCCCAATCAAATTTACAAAACTTTAAATATGAGTGAAATCTGTATTGATATGATTTAAAGGCTGCACATGTAGACAAAGAATGCAACTACTAAATAGCATTGAGGAGGCTTTAGAATGTAGAATGACTATCCGCACAGCAGCCAACCCTCCCACGCCCACCAAATTAAATTTTGATATGAATTGGCAGACAGATCCATGCTGTGGAGTTGTAAATCACAAAGCTTTTTACTGCTAATGAAGATTGTTTGAATCTGGGGATTACAGCATTTTTACCCATAATGGATCCTAGGGTCCTACCTGGGGTATACCAATTGAAGCTGTTTTTAAGGTAGTCTGGGCCCAAATCATGCAGCGCTTTGTAAGCAATGCAGAAGCTTTGAAGGTGATTCTTTGACTGGTAGGCAGTGAAGTTTCCTAATGGACTTTGAGGCCAACTGAAATTCAGGAATCTTCAACAGCAATCACGCTGTGGCATTTTGCGGACTTTGCAATTCATTCAATAAATTCTGTTGCGTTTTAAGATATAAACTGTTGCAGTAGTACATTTTCAAAAGCACCAGAGAGATGACTACTGTTTTTTGTAGGTCTAGCAAGATATAAGGGAGAATCTTTTTTATGATCCTTAAAGTGAAGAAGGAGGAGGAAATGACAGAATTAATTTGATCCATAAAGGTGAGCTTGTCATCAATTAATATTCCCAAATACTGTGCTTTCCTAGCTGGTGTAGGAAGCACAATTTCTTCTTGTTGCCACCAAGATGATGTCCAGAAAGAAGCCTGATTGCCAAATAATAAAATAATTAAATCTCCATCTTCCCGGATTTCAGTTTCAGGTACTTTTTATTCATCTCTCGTGCAGTCATGAAATGTAGTCTCTGTGTTATTGTCGCTATTAGCCAGGCAGATGAAAATGTATGCGTTGTCTGCTTGTGACGTGAGTGAAGAAACAAAGAACTTTAATAGATCAGCTAATGTAGTGACGTAGAAATTAAGCAAAGATGGACTAAGCGAGGACCTCTGGGGAACCCTGCACGGTTGGGGATACTTTTGAGAGATAAATTCGCCTAGTGCTACCGACTGTCCTTGAAGAAGGAGAAAGGAGCTTAGCAAATCCAACACTGTTCCTCTAATATCAGTCTTAAAAAAAAAATCTATCAGCATCCCATGCTTGACAGTATCAAATGCTAAAGATAGATTGAGTCGGATGAGGACTGCTTTCTTCCCCTGTGGTTGAGCAACAGTCTTATCTCCTCTGTGGCTTTGATTAAAGCTGACTCTGTACTGTGACCAGATCTGAATACAATCTGAGTTGCATCCAGAAGATGTTTATTTTGAATAAGATGGCTAGTTGTTTATTCATAATCTTTTCAACTATTTTAGATGGCATGGGTAGTCAGAGAATGGGGGGTAGCTTTGGGGCTTTGGGGTTCCATAACATTTAGTTTTTTTTTTTTATTAGGGGAAGAACAGTGGCTCGCTTCCATCGAGTAGGAAAGTAACCTGTTCTGAACATGTGTAGAAAGATTTCAGTAAATTTGGAGGTAATAATTTTTGGTGCTAATTTGGCCACCGCAGGGAGCATGGATCGTGTGGCGAATGAGAATTAGTGGATTTAATTAGTGCCACTACCTCCTCCTTAGGTGAAAGGGTAAACTTTCCAAATGTTTCCAGCACAGAGCAGGTAGAGGAGAAGGCTTTCCCATTTGAGGGGGAGGTGACACTGGTGGAGAAACTGTTGTACATCTCTTCAACTTTTTATTGAAATAACTCTGCTGGGGTGTTGCAGAATGTTTGACACATACATGCCAATTTATTTGTTGGGAAAGCTGTCTGTTTGATTACTGTCTGGAATAGACATTGCTTGTATATTTTTTTCTCTGAATCATTATAATCTTTTCTCCATGTTCTTTCTTGCCTTCTACAGCTTTGTTTTAGGCTCCTAAGTTCCTCCGAATACCATAGGGCTGAGGGTTTGCCTCTCTGGGGCTTAGCTACCCTGCCTGCTACAGCATATTAACTGCTGTATCCAACCAATGTGAATAGTTTGAAATAGCTGTGCCAATGTCTTCTTAACACTCCTGTTGAGATCTCAATTTGATTAAATGGGTCAGGTTAAATTTTATGCCAAGTGCGTGAGGACAATGTGGAATGGGGAGCTTTTACAGCTTGTTCTGACTGCTCACAATTCAGCTCAAATAAAACAGAGTTATGGTCTGGCCATCGTAGGGACAAAATACTTATGTCGACTAATGAGTCCTTGTTAGTAAAAACTCCATCCAGGGTATGCCCGGCATGAATGGTGGGTCAGTTAACCCTCTGTGTGAGGTCTAGGCAAGACATGGTTTGTAATAGTATCGCTGTATCATTATCTGTTTGTGACTCTAAGTAAATGTTCAAGTCCCCTAAGACCGTGTGATCATTTGAAAGTTCTGAACTTTGAGCCAGGTGCAGCATTACTAAGGCAGTAACAATTACAACAGTAATATTTTGATTAACGAATATGAATATTTATGTTTTAAAAAATTCTATTCTTTATGTAAATTACCAATGCAGGCCTGACTGATGAATCAGAATAGTAACGGTACTTAACATTTCCCATGGGTAATAATGTAGAACATCTTAGTTTTTCAAATAGTATAATTATATATAAGGAAATAAGTTTTGATTAATTATTATTATCATCTCCATCTCTAAATTACATTAAATGGAAACTGACAAGTAACATAAAGCATATTACACAGTACATATGTTTTATAAAACACAATAAAGTTTTTTAAAAACATAAAAACATATGCATTTACATATTAAGAGCAATATAAAACGTGTTTTATTAAAATAATGTAACATAGACATCTCTCACATTTGAATTGTAGAATTTTGCTTCCTTGCAGGGGTCACATCTTCTTCAGTTTTGTTTTTTGGTTTGAGTGTAGGCTTCCTCCTTGATCTGACAGGTGTTGCTAGGTTTGAAATAGCAGAATTTGAAGATGATGTTATATAGGAGATGTTGTGCTTTGCTCTATCAGGTTTTCTTTCTGGATGATAACTCAGCATGTGTGTCTCCATTATTTCTAGTATTAAAAAAAATAGTGGTTCTCATTAGTCATATATGAATTAAATGGTAAAGTAAAGCAACAGTGGCTAGGTATAAATAACATTATACACAAACCTAATACACAATAAAGAGTACACATAGAGGAAAAAGAACTGTAGTCAAGGAGGATATGCAAAAATATATTCTTCTTTACACACACATCAAGTGCACTGTGTCTCATGTGAAAAAAGACAGAACCAAACATAACAATATTACACAACACATACAAATAACAAAATGAGCAAAATAAAATTCTGTGTTCATTGAAGCAACAAACAAACTTGCAAATATTTCAGTAATTTACCGGAAGAAATCCAGTCCCTTTTATCAATTAAGGGATTTTTTTAAGTTGGTTTGTTTGTATTAAATAGTGTCAATGACGTTTTGACCCTTTTGCGGATATATGGTCTTATCAGGACCACCAATGTAGTGGGACACCTAAAAAGATTAATGGGATTTAATGACAACTGTGTATCAAATTAGGGATAAGGTGTCAAAATACTTAATAATAGACTATGGTACCTTAATTGTCTCTGTCAGAGATCGCAAGGGATAAAAACCAACACTCAAAGTGTTTAAAAGAAAAAGTACTCACTTGGGGGAACTCGGGTTGAGAAACTCATATGAAACTTAAAGATATATCATCTGTGGTAGGTTGATGGATAAAGTCATACAAACTGAAGAGTGCAAAAACTAGTCACTGCTCAAAAATGGGTATGTAAACTTACCTGTGGGAAGATGTGACACAAGTGCCGCTGAAGGCATGCACAATGGCAAAAGTGAAGAAAAGTCTTTGGGCCTGATTTTGATTTTGCGGAGGGGTTACTCAATCAAAAAGGTGACGGATATCCCGTCCGCCATGATACAAGTTCCATATAGTACCATGGAACGTTTGTGACAGAATAACCCCCTCTGCCAAACTCTAAATCAGGCCCTTTGTCTGGAAGTGAATTGTGAGTTGTAAGTTTACATGCCCATTTTTGAGCATTGATTAGTTTTTCCTCTATCAACTTCTTGCCCTATACCCCTACAAAACTAGCAGCCCTCACCTAAAATATAACTAAAATAAATAAGTACAACACAATTTACATAATTGAATATCAATTAAATAACTAATTAGTTATTAATTGTTAATTACATACTTACTTAACTTCCCAACCACCAACTGTACAAACCCAGCAGCCCACACCTAAAATATAAGTAAAATATATAATTATTACACAACTTGCATAATTATGGACTAATTAAAGATTAATTTGCACATTATTATTTTTTAAATATTACTCAGTTACCTTTTCATCCTATACCCCTACAAACTGAGCAACCCACAACTAAAATGTTTATTTTGAATATGATGGCCAGTTGTTTATTCATAATCTTTTCAACTATTTTAGATGGCATGGGTAGTCGGAGAATGGGGGGTAGCTTTGGGGCTTTGGGGGTCCATAACATTTAGATTGTTTTTTTTTTATTAGGGGAAGAACAGTGGCTCGCTTCCATCGAGTAGGAAAGTAACCTGTTCTGAACATGTGCAGAAAGATTTCAGTAAATTTGGAGGTAATAATTTCTGGTGCTAATTTGGCCACCGTAGGGAGCATGGATCGTGTGGCGAATGAGAATTAGTGGATTTAATTAGTGCCACTACCTCCTCCTTAGGTGAAAGGGTAAACTTTCCAAATGTTTCCAGCACAGAACAGGTAGAGGAGAAGGCTTTCCCATTTGAGGGGGAGGTGACACTGGTGGAGAAACTGTTGTACATCTCTTCAACTTTGTATTGAAATAACTCTGCTGGGGTTTTGCAGAATGTTTGACACATACATGCCAATTTATTTGTTGGGACAGCTGTCTGTTTGATTACTGTCTGGAATAGACATTGCTTGTATATTTCTTTCTCTGAATCATTATAATCTTTTCTCCATGTTCTTTCTTGCCTTCTACAGCTTTGTTTTAGGCTCCTAAGTTCCTCCGAATACCATAGGGCTGAGGGTTTGCCTCTCTGGGGCTTAGCCACCCTGCCTGCTACAGCATATTAACTGCTGTATCCAACCAATGTGAATAGTTTGAAATAAAACTAAAATGTAAATAAAGGAAATCAGTGATCATAATGAATAATCACTCCAATAATTAATAATAAATTCATATTTTTTGAATAATTATCACTTAACTTCCCACCCTACCCCCCCTACGAACCCAGCAGCCCAGACCTAAAATGGATCATTTTTACATGATTTACATAATTATTAATCAATTACATAATTAATAATAAATACAAATATTTCTTAAATAGTTATTACACAATACACTTTCCACCCTATACCATTAAAGACATAGCAACCTGCACCTAAAATATGAGTAAATTAATCTGAGTTCAATAGTGTAATTTGCCAAAAAGAGTTTATGTCCTCAGTGTCCTTATCTTTTTTAAGATAGCACGTTAGCAGGTCTTTTTGAAAAGAGGTTGGGATCGGACCGCCCGTCAAGATATTGTTAAATAATGCTGTCAAATGTCGCACACTCACCTGGTTCCAACTGCTGAGACGATGCTGGACCTCTTATCCCCCCAGGGTGGGCAAATGAAACAAGTAATCAAAACCTCAATTCACACACTGCCCCAAAGGGAAGGGGGTTGGGACAAAACAAGAAAAGATAGACTTGCGGCACTGGGTCTGCTCTGCTGCCGTGCAACACTGCGTAACAGGATCTGCACTCCCGAGGCTTTTTGTATTAGTGAGGATGCAGTGCACTGGAAACAAAAAGAAGAATAGTTTACTGACAATTCTTCAGTGTAGTAGTTGAAAATCCCTAGACAAATCCCTACCTGTGCCCTTGCTAACTTGATAGAGAAAATTTGAAAAGCAGAGATCCCCCCTCATTTTATCTTTAAATGCTTCCCAAATATTATCTGGCTAGGATGTTTCTTGGGTTTCTTGAAAAAACAAATACACCACACCTTCATTTGTGCCAGAAAAGACAGATCCGCGAGTAGTGCCGTATTGGAAACCCACCTCTTAGTCAAACAAGTCTTATTATTGGACTCCAAAGCAGTACTTGCAGCTGCATGATCTGATAGAGGGTTCAGCATAATTGAAGAAGCGGCATCCACTGTCTCTTTAGAGGTAAGAAAAAAAGTCTATCATTGAAGCTGAGCAAAACCGAGGACAGAAGAAAGTATAGCATCTTGATTGTGGAAAATGAGCCCGCCAAGGATGGACAAGTCTTTACTCCTCATTGATTTTATTCACTGCCTTTGACTTTTTTGGTTTACGCTGAAATGTTAATACCCTGCTAATGTCGAGATTCTAAAGAATATTAAAATTGTGACTTATTATTATAGGACAATTCACACGGAGGCTGAGGGTCATCTGATATAGCACCATAAAAGGAGTCCACATAGTACCTCACATCATTAATTGATACTTCCACCACCACCCATCTTCCCTAACAATCCTTCCCTACATGCCCCAATTGATCCTTAAATCCTTTACTAGCAAATATCGCAACTCCACGATGTGACGCAGCGGCTGATAAATACCAAAGTAATTGAAAAGTGGACCAATTGACTAATGTCATTTTAGCCTTCTAAATATGTATATCCTGCAATAAGATCAAGGTGGCCCTTTGCTCCAGAAGCCAATCCTAAACAGCTCACCTCTTGCAGAAAGTATCCAACATTATACTCCTACAGTCCCACTTGACTAACAGGATTTGAGATTCAGAGCCCCACAACAACAACAAAACACTACTGACACACCAATACACAGATCCCCTTGCATTTAAAATTCCCCTGTAAGAAAAAATGTCACACTCATAAAGACACTCAACGCAGTTCCAAATGAGGGTTCTTGGGTCACCCCAAACCCACTTGCTCACACCTCTGTACCCTCCCAGTTTTCCAACCAGTCACTCCCTTTAATTACGTCCCCCATCCTTTCTCATAACCTTGTCTCTCAGTCACAAGCTCCCCTCCTCTCATTCATTGAGATGCTTGCACCTTGCAGTAGGCCATAGTGGTTTGCCTACCCCCCCCAAAAGCTCTCCCCCTAAGCCTGTAAAAGAAGAACAAAGTTATAAATATGACAAAGGAGCAATCGTATTCATAAAGCTAACACACCTTTCCTCCATGGCTTGTGTCAAATGCAAATTCTGAGCCACTTAAACATCATTAAACACTCTGAGTTCTCCTTTGACCAGATTTCTGGGTTTAGCTGGTTGTATAATTTTTGCTTGACTCCCACAGCTTGAAATAGAGATATCACTTTCTGGAATTCTCTATACCGATTTGATGTCTCATATGCCATGTCTGGTAAAACCTGGATTGTGTGATCTTTATTAATTCTAATGCTTTTTTGTTTGATAGCAGAGTTCAGCACTTTTTCTCAAAACCTATGTTCACCAGAATTACCCAGCATAGTCCACGGTCCTGATACATCTGGATATTCTTGAAATAGAACCTGTTGAGCTCAAGTTATCATCAAATCTTCCCTATTTCCTGGTAACAAATGAGTGTGGATCAGGTCATCCATGAACTCTATTGCTGAGTTTGCCTTCCCCTCCTTCATTTTTGGTATCCCCACAAACCTAGAATTGCACCTCCTAGAGCAGTTCTCTTGGTCCTCCAGCTGTAGCTTCATGTAGGCAAGTTATTTTTGTAAGGTTGAGCTTGTTTTAACTAGCGTAATCTGGGTATCTTCAAGATCCGAGATCTGGGAGGTAGCTCTTTCCAGTAATGTCCCAAAAGATGACATTTTCTTTTCCATCAGAATATTCCAATATTTTGGGCCAGAGAAATTTTTGAGAATTTGAATTTTTGTACTTCTGTCAGAATCTTTAACATTATTGATTCAATCTTAGCCTCCGCTAAGCAGCCTACCTTACCCTTAACTACCATTCTCTAATGTAGGTTGGGTTTTAAAGGAAGATCCAATATCACAGTAGTTTCCAACTCCCCAATGGGGGCTACATATTGCTGGGAGGGTGGGGGAGCCTGCCACTGATCTTGTTGGTTCTTCTGAACATCTTCCACTACTATGATACCACCATGTTTACTTGCAGAAGAATTACCCATAATACAGAGTAAGGCAATAGCCGCTAAGGACTTAACCGTCCCCCCCAGCTAAACACTGTAAAATGTTTTTCCACTCCCTCAGGGTGCTCTATGGAGGAAAAGCGGGCAATGAGTTCAGTGGCGCTAGACAAACTGGGCCTTCTTGTTCTCCAGCCAACCCACCTGCATCTGACCAAGCTCTCTGTCCCAACTTTTTGGCCATTAACTTGAGTTAATTTCAGTGATGATGAATGATTTTGTTGAGCCGAAGACAAAGAGTACATATTGTCCCGCCAAGCACGTCCCCTTCTGAATCTCAAACTCCCTTCTGGAAAACATTATTAATCAACGAGGGTGCCAAATATTCAGGTACCATTGGTGAGCTATCTGATATCTCCTGCTTTTCCTTTTCCCTCTCAATTCTTGATACAGCCTTAGTAGGTGAAGTTAGGATTTCTGATGGTAGTAGAAGGGCTTGTTTTTTCCATGCTAGGGGTGGGGTTGTCTCTTTCTGATAGGTATCAATATTTTTTCCCAGAGGAGCCCCAGTGGATACCATTTTAAGTCTCAACATACTTCAACCAAGCCGTACTGAAGCGTAAGTGCGTGACTATTAGCAACTAATATATGAGTCACCTTAAGTTGCTACAAGCAAGTACAGTATCCTACCTGAGTACTCCAATGGTACCTCCTGGCTCCCCAGGGTAATGTGGCTGTTTTCCCTAAGCAGAGAAAGTAATCCTTGGCCATTGCAACCAGTTTCTGCTTCTTGTCCTCTTCAAAAGTTTTCCTGACATTATTTCTGCCTCAGAGCTCTATTACTGGCATCAGGCAGCCACAAAAATAACAATAGCCGAGTGCAGCACACATAGGAAAAGCAAATACAAGGAGGAATAAAAGTTTTCCTCCTTGTTGCGCCATGCTAACGCCACCCCTAGGGTGGTGTTCGTTTTTGGCGCTTCCACAGATTGGCACCTTGTAAATCTCTGGCAGCGTCAAAAGCAATGGGTGTTGTGGTGGAACGCCCACAGCAACACCCATTGCACAGCCCTCTGATGCACAAAACTCCATCCGGGAGCCCATATTTACAAGAGGGCATTAAGCCACACAAAGTGGCTAAGTGTCACCTTGTAAATGAAGTGCACTGCACTGTGCCACAGGAGCGTCACTAAGAGTGATGCTCGGGTGGCACTAGGGCCTTGTAAATCTGGCCCTCAGTTTGGGGCAAGTCAGGTACTTGATAGTGAATGGGGGCTTTGATCTCATGGGTGAATTCTTTGTTCCTTTTTTCGAGTGTTTTGGAGGGAGAATAAATTGGTATACTTTAAAATGAGGTCCATTTCAAGGAAATTCCAGCCACTGAAAATTAAAACATCTTTGGAGGCTGTAGAGGCTTTCTTTTGCTACTTGCAGGTTTACACAAAACAGTCCAAATGGGTAAAATAGTTGAATCTAGAGGGGACCAACATTCAGACCCAGTTTCTAAGTATGCAAGCCCCTTGTTCATTAAGCCAAGCATCAGCCTCTTAATTTTAGATATTACGTGCCCCCAATTTTTGTAAAATGCAACTCTATTCCCAGTGGATGGTACATTATACCTCGCCCTGCTACATAAATGGAACAACAATATATTGGAGCAGTGTCCCATATGTACCGGTTCAGCTACCTAGATTCATAGTATTTGGGAATGACACAGTATGCACGTTTTTATGAAGAGGTGTTGAGAGGGATGTGGAGTTCTTTTGGGAAGGTGTATTTAGTGGATGTGAATGCTTTCTCGCTAGGCTGCTCAAAACATGTAGGTGTCAGACGTGCTTGAGCTCGGCATTGGTGGTATACAGCAATGTTGCTGGCGAAGTCAATCATTACCTCCAAAGCTGCAAATGTGGATTGAAAGGGTTAATAAAGTGTATTCAAGGGAGCAGCTCTATGAAAAGTGAGTGGGGAAAGGTAGAAGTTTCGCAAAAATATAGAAATATTCTGCTACATTTGTACATGACTGAAATAAAACGTTAAGAAGGATAATGTATGGGAGGAGTCGGGGTGGGACCAGGGGATTCAGCTGTCTTGAGTTTGAGCCAAATAAGCACTCTAAGGGCCTAATTACGAGTGTGGTGGTCCTCGGACCGCCACACTCAGGGTGGCTGTCGGACCGCAGCGGTTGTGGCAGTCCAACCGCCACATTATGAAGTTGACAGGCAGCCATGCCAACCTCCCGCCATCTCTGCCGGGATCGGAGATCCCAAAGGGCTGACTGCAGTGCAGGTTGCAATCAGCCAGGGTGGTGCTGAACTCAGCGCCACCCAGATGATTACAACCTGGTTCGCTGCCAGCCTTTTCAGAGCGGTTTCACTGCCATGAAAAGGCTGGTGGAGAACAGGTGCAGGGGCCACAGAGTGGCCCCTGCACTGCCCATGTCCATGCCCTGCACTGCACCCTGCCCAGCACCCTCATGATGCACACTGTCTGCTGTGCTGACAGTGTGAACTGTGAGGGTGTTGGTGCCCCCTGCATGAGGCAGCATTGCTGCTGGCTCGATTACGAGCTGGCGACCATGCTGCCACCACTTTCCCACTTGGTTTCCACCAGTCAGCCCAGTGGGAAAGTCGTAATGGGCCCAGCGGGGTGGACGCCACTACAGTGGTGTCCGTCTCATCTGGAGTTTGGCGGACAGGTGTTCCTGTCCACCAAACTCGTAATGAGCCCCTAAATGTATGGGGATTTTTATGCACATAGTACTTAGTACTACAATTTTTGAATTGGTACTTTAACTAAAGAGATTTCTAGCGCTGGACACTTTTCAAAACATACTGATCCTGATGCTGGCACTCTAGAGAAGGAACTTGCTTTTATGTGGCATCTTAGTAATTGTATTGAGGAAGTAGTATCTTGATTGCTATTTCTATATTTTAAAGAAGGAATTGTCAGCATTGGATTTTTTTCTGTAATTGTTTACTGCTTCTGAATAGGTTAAGTCTTCATTTTAGTTCGTACATGTGTATATATAACATGTGGCACTTTGATTTTTATAATGGTACTTTAGAGAAAGGACTTACTACCATATGAAATTTGTGAAAATATCTGCACATTGCACTCAAATAATTATCTCAATTTGTTAGGCGAGGAAATTTCAACATTTACTATTTTCTGATATGTCATTATTGCTTTGTTCTTCAAATAACAGTATCGGTACTGATGTATGTTGTATATTGGCCTTGTACGGACTTCTCACTTGCACTCTATAAATGGAATGGATGATGAATTGGATATTGTTTGGAGAATCTGTAAGAAACTGCAAAAACAAATGAAAAAGTAAAATAACTCAGTATCACATAACATAGGTAATTAATATGTATCACACACTTACGTAAAAATAATTAATTAATTAATTTTTACTTAATTACCTTCTTACCCTATCCCCCTACAAACTCAACAACCTGCAACAACACTATAAATTACTATTGCAATAAATTAAGAATGTGAAATCACTTTGAATTACATACTATATTTAAAAAAATGGATAACAGCTATTCAAACAATAATAACACATAAAATGTATACACGAACTAAAACACATTACAACAGTTAAAAAAAAATCCTTTACAACTATATTATTGAAACGATATTAACAACAACAATATTCTTTACAACGATATTAGTTACCCGAAAAAATGATATTTGTGACTACAATGATTCTGCATCACAATATTTTTGTGTCACAATATTTTTTTCCCAATATTTCTGTCTCATGATATTCAAAACTCAATATTTTGTCGAGATACCCACAATATCATCACATTCTGAAACATCGGAAACAGTTTCATTGGTATTTACAACTTTTTTGCTTCAGTTGTGAATCATTGTTGAGATTGTTCCACCTGCTTTTTTTAATAGTTTTGTCAAAATGGCTCTGTAGCTGAAACATTGTTCAGAGAGTACTTGTTGAGGCCTTCACCTCATGCTCGTCCTCTTGGATAATGCCTTTTGAAAAAGGATTATTATTTTCTACTGAATCCACACATTTAATTTTTCATAATATAGAAACTATTATAAAAATATATTTTAATGTGCACGCTTTTATATGTTTATATATTCCTTAACACTTTTGGAATTCTGTATAAAGTCAAGCTGAACATTTTCATTTTCAGTTTTTATTAAATATGAAATAAAAGTAGCTTTTAAAAAGAAAGTTACTTTTTTCCTCTCTGATGTTCCTGGAGGCATCTATTCTGCCAATCACTACAGGCCTACCCTGTCTCCAGCAACACCCAGCCTTTGGTCACTCTGGGAAGAGGTATGAAATACCTCCCAGGAGTACACAATAGGCTGACTTGAATGGGGAGAGATGACTCCTGTGAGCTCAATAGAATATGCAGGGTGGGGTCTGTGGGCATTCTGTTGACACCACAGTATCAAATCAAGCCTGACCGGCGTGTTGAGCTACATGCAACACTTTGGTGCTCTTGAAAGGGGGAGAGCAGGATGTCAGGGCATAAGAAGGGAGGCTCTGGTAGCAGTGAGGATGAGCAGAGATCTGTAGGATAGTGATGCTGTTACTACAGCACTGCCTGTTGAAGTGGTGTGCATGCGAGAAAAGTGCTTAATCTGCCTGTGGAGTGAGCTGAGCACTTGAAAACAAAGAAGGTGCAGGCTGGCTTGGCTGCGGTATGGGCGGTGTGGAAGTCTGTCCTCTCGAGAGCCAGGGAATGCCTGGTAGAGGCTGGTGGGGACTTCATGGTGGCTGTAACTGCACTGCCCGGCTGCAGGCTTAGGTGGGAAATCGTTCCCCCAGAGATTTCCTGCTTGAGCTCCTGTGGTTAGGCATTGCTCTTTAGAACATACCCAGCTGGGGGCATCCTGAGGGCCCACCACAACCACTAAACAATAGGGCTTGGGTGACATGTGGTGGTGTCGCGTGGGCTCTCATTATCCTAAATGAGACTACTGGATTTCTAGGCAGCAGGATCGATAACGGTGTGGGGGACTGAGTCTGACCCACGTGTAAGGAACTCTGTCACCCTAAATCCGGTTTTTGCTCCGGCTAACTAGCAGTGCCTCATTTCTCCCACGGGGAAGAAATGATTAGGCAGCCGAGCGCATGACATCTTTGGAACTTCTCAGGGAAATCGTGGTCACTCAGATCCAAACCAACTCTCTCATTTACAATATGGTCTCATATACAAATGACAAAGACAGTATAGGTTTTATATAATGTTTTAATAAAACAACTGTATTTTAGATAATAAGGCGTGAGCCGCAATAACCAGAACAATACAACATAGTAGGATTGAAATAGTCACCAGGAGAGTAAAACATAAGAACAAAGCTATCATATTTCCTAACAGTTTCTACTCTCCCTCTGCTTGTTCTATTTAGAGCACAGCATGTTAAGCTTCTAGCTTGCCTCTCCGAATCATCGGGGAGACATAAGCCCTCATACCTGAGCAAAGGCCTGTGATCTGGTTCAGCATCTGCAACGAGGCAGTCAGTGTCTAGCTGTGGGTCTCTGGTCGGAATCTCCCTCTTGCATGTATTGGGACAAGGAAGTGATTTTATAACTAACATGTCATCGTGATCACAAAATGTCCCTACGCAGGAATGCCAAATCTAAACTCCTACCACGTCTATCGGCAATGTACCAGACTGTATCCTTGACTGAAGAACAGAGTGAATATGTTATGAAGAACTCCAGTGCTGAAGTAGGCAAAACAGTGTGATATGAATAAAAAACAACACCGTAGAACTGGCTATTTGAAAAATAACAGTACGAACCCTAATAAAAAGCATGTAGATCAAAGTGCACAAAGGGTCTAAGCTGTCAGCAAATGAATAAAATACATTCAGGGCAAAGTGCACAAAGGCCTAAAGCCTGAAGCTAATGCGCAAAGTATACGTCAAACTAACCACACTACACCCTCCCCTTGTCGGTAGCAAGTGGTTCCAATAACATAAAAACATGCCCCAAACATAAACAATATATTTCGACAAGGTAAGAAGACAACAAAGTCATAAATTTAGGAAACATGTGACGATAAGGCCAAATTCAATATAGTGTAAATTTTGCCGAAGAGGAAAAAAAAAAAATCAAATTGTCAGACAGAAGCAATAGAACGTAGGAGCTCCTCCACTTCGATATATGTTAATATCAGAAGATCCACGCCACAAAGTACCATGGAGCAGGTGTGTTCCAAAGCCCCAAAACCATTCAGGGCGGCACCCCGTGCAGGGCCAATGAAAGAGACAATACCATCTTCCTCCAGGAAGGGAATCTCATAAACCACCTCACGAAGCAAACGCAACCGTAGTGCACAAGTCTGGGAATGAGCCCTAATCGGGAACATCAACAGATCAGGATCGACCACTGGAGGGCGCTGCAGTGAGAGACAGAAAGCCAGTGCATGTTCAAATGAGCACCAAAGGCACCGAAACACGGGTTGCACACAATCCAAAACCGGTCTGAATGACAGAGACCAGTCACACTCCAAATGGCCCAGGAGTGTAGCTCCAAAATGCTGCATCATGCGTTCACGACACAGCTGCGCTGACGGGAGCAGCAATATAGGATCTCGTCGTGGCGGGACAGCCATTGCGAAAAAAGATCAACAACAGCAAGACTCCAGCCAACAAAGCCAAAGTAATCTGGAAACCCCCAAAAATGCTTCTGAAAATAGAGTGTATAGCCGAAGGTATCAAACCGAATATGGAAGAGAAGGTGTGAGCGAAACCAACACCAATGGCTTTGAAAAAATGAGAAATACCAGCAGTGCTGGATGCATTAAATATACGTCCCACAAGTTCACCGAAGTGACTTGGAAAGTTAGTATTCAAAAGGGACTATATCTCCGCCGATGACCTTGCCACCTGAAGTGCGTAGGTCTCGCTAGCAGATGTAAGGGCCACATGCTTTTGAAACAATAAAGCTTTCAGCCGACTCAACTTGTCGAAATCAACCTTGGAAGTAGCAATATGAGGCCAGATGTCCGCTACCTCCCTAATTTGAGTGGGGGGAAAAAACACATTCCCACAGCACGTAACGGCCTTGTTGACAACGACAACGTAAACTATTCCGGCACGCATGCCACAGCAGCGTTCGCTGTTAAGAACAACGTAACTGCCGTTAGAAAGCACCTGGAAAGTGTTTTTAATAACCGGGACTGGAACACCCTTTAAATAACAAACTAAGTTAGCAATCGAAGCGTTACACGCTCCGTGGAAGGACAGCTGTTTACAAACCATGGAATGGCTGACAGAAGCTTCGCATTCGCTACCGCTAAGAAAAACCTCCCTCAAACCATTAACACATCTGTATTGAAAGGGAAGCTCCCACACCTCGTGTATGTAACTGTCTCCCAATAGTTCATATCTACCCACCGGAATGTGCTTCAAACAAGAAGTAAATTGCAGAGTGGAGATAGGCAAATAAATAACCCCATGAATCAACCACTCAGCTGACGGAATCTCAGCCACCGTGAAAGGCAGTTTCTCCAATTTCTCAATATTCAACATAACATACGTCGCTTCCTTTTTAGCCATCAACTGTTGTTGACGAGTCAAATGAAAGGAGATAAAGATCTCTTTGGCACGAATGTGCTGCCATGGAACGCGACCCGCCTTCAAGGTCTGAAGAGTCCAACCCAGCTGCATGATGGACCGCGTCTGACTCTGCCCATGATATAAAGAAGACATGTCCGATTTAATAATGTCAATATCAGAGGAAACAATGCTGTCAATCGTATAAACATGGTCAGAAAGGGTATGCATGCCATTATCAACAACAGACAAAGGGGGTCATTCTGACTCCCGCCGGGCGCGGTCACTGCGCGCCCGGCGGGAGCCGCCAAAATACCGTACCGCGGTCGGAAGACCGCGGTGGGTATTTTGAGGTTTCCCCTGGGCTGGCGGGCGGCCTCCAAAAGGCCGCCCGCCAGCCCAGGGGAAACCGTCCTTCCCACGATGAAGCCGGCTCGTAATCGAGCCGGCGGAGTAGGAAGGTGCGACGGGTGCTACTGCACCCGTCGCATATTTCACTGTCTGCTAAGCAGACAGTGAAATACAAGCGGGGCCCTCTTACAGGGGCCCCTGCAGTGCCCATGCCATTGGCATGGGCACTGCAGGGGCCCCCAGGGGCCCCGCGACACCCCCTACCGCCATCCTGTTCCTGGCGGGCGAACCGCCAGGAACAGGATGGCGGTAGGGGGTGTCAGAATCCCCTCGGCCGCGCAGCAAGCTGCGCCGCCTTGGAGGATTCCAACGGGCAGTGGTAAACCGGCGGGAGACCGCCGGTTTACCCTTTCTGACCGCGGCTGAACCGCCGCGGTCAGAATGCCCTCGGGAGCACCGCCAGCCTGTTGGCGGTGCTCCCGTGGTCGGTGGCCCTGGCGGCCACCGGCCGCCAGGGTCAGAATGACCCCCAAAGTCTGCAGTAGATTTTCTTGATCAATCTGCCTCAACCGGGCTGCAGCCTCCTGTTGTGAAAGTTTCCAAATTTCATTATAAACTTCAAATAAAAACCTTTTCTTCCGTGGTACCTTGGGACCAGACAAAAAATCTTGTAAATCAGTACCATTAGACAGCAACTTGAGATGTGACTTAACTGCATCCAGCGTGGATCACTTCAACCATTGTTGACAAAGCTTCCCCACGCTGTAGGTAGTTATAATATCAGCATGTTCTGGTGAAATGTAACAAGGGTCTGCCCTACTAGTCCTGAACCCCCCTGAAGAGGTGACAAAACGTTGATGACACTGATTAGTGTCTACAGGCCATAATAACCACCCGCCCGGATGTAACAATGAAGTGTTAAGCGTACCATTCTGGACCCAATGTGTAAATTCACTAAAAGTAGCATTCACATAGTGCTGCCAGTTGTTTAATTTGGAAGGGACAGGTATACTAGGCAAAGTCAACTCTCTAATCGTCGCCAAGCCCAAACAGCTAGTCTGTTGTACCATGTCATTGAGGAAAATCATCTGCACAGGGATAAGACATGCTCTAAATAATGTATCCCTGCCTTGCATCTGCCAATTTTTTGTACCCCAAACACTTTTCAAGTCAACATTCTTTAACCAGTATTCATATCCCTCGACCGAAAGTTTAGATACAAACAAATTTGAATATAGTAATTTAGTATCGGTCAATAAAATTTGCTTATTAGAATACGGTGCAACTTTAAAATAGTAAGACTTAGCATGCCCAGAAAAATATGCAAATTTATCATAATACGTTTTCGAACTCCCTTGTGGAGGAGTCGAGCAATGTTTCCATTGCACAAAATTAAATTTGGACTTAGGGCTACTAGCTTTATGAATAAAGTGGTGTCCATAATAGTTGTAGCAAAACATGTCACCATGATTATCTCTAAATTGGTAAGCATCTTCATCGTCATAGACAGTATAATATTGCAAATCTGTTAGCATAGAATCTACTGTCTTCACATCCCAATCATCAGAAACAATGCCTGGTATAACAATATAATTAATTGATAACTTGAGGACATACGGTATTTGAATCAATTCAGTGGGACCATATATATCAAACATTACTTTATCCCACACAATCCCATCCGGAATCGGTATTGCAGAAATGTTCACATTGGACAAGTCTCTTTGAACCATATGAGACGAAAAATGTGGTCTCAACACAGTCTCCACATACTCAATGTCAGATCGATCAGGAAGAAAATGACCATGTATTACTAGAAAAAAAGTAACCACAAATCCCAACCATAAAAAAAGAGTCATTACAGTCATAAAAAGCCATAAACAGTTCCAAGGAAAAACTAAATATGTGCGTTTAAGCCAACTCAGCAGCTTACGTGGACCTCGGACAGAAGACATCGAGGACGAGGAGCTGGACACTGCTTCATCAGCGTCGTTGAAGCAGCCAGAGGCAGTTCTTGCAAAAGGTGCAATTGTGAACAAAGAAGCAGATGGAGGCTCTCTCCTAGGCACGCTATAAACCACATGTTCAGAAACATCAGTAGAACGTACAGCAACTTGATCAAAAGATTCCATATTAATCGTTGTCTGTGGAACAATCGCAAGATCATCTTCCACCCTCCCCAAGCTCGGAGAGGAAACAGCGTCGGTGTAAATCACCTGCAGCGGGACTTCTTCCCCAGTAGTGAGAGGGATGCCGGAACTACTGGGTGTCCCTCTTGGTCTGCTGTGCAGAATCGGCCACATGTTGTAACTTGACATTATCAATAGAAACAAAGCGATTTCCTTTGGCCCCTTGCAGCGGCGGTAAAATCACAGGTCTCGTGCCGCTCACCCCTAACACAGGGACAGGTGCTCGATAAGAAGGACCAAATTCTTTCTTTACTGCGACCTTTTCACGCACTAGATCCCCAATCCTGGGTATCCAACCAGTAGGTGTTACTGGCTCATCCTTAATTCCTGAGGAGGCAGCACTTGCAGAAGAGTTATCTTCACGGAATTGTTGTAAATCCTGCAAAACAGTGACACAATCATTTATGTCAAAGGGCGTAACTGCCGCCTCCACACCAGGACCATCTAGATCAGGAACATACATTTGTGTTCCAAACAGGCACTCATATGAAGTACGACCCCCCAGTGACGGTCTAGGCAAGTTATTAAGTGCTCTCTGTACTCCATATAGGTGGGCTAGCCAACTGCGACCCGTAACTATAACCCTGGCCGTTAAGGATTGCTTTAAATCACGATTTAAACACTCCACGACAGAATTTCTCTCGGGATGAAATGGAGACGAGAAATGGAGTTGGACCCCCAACGAAGCCATGGTGTCCCTGAATGCCTTAGAGGCGAAAGCAGGGCCCTGGACCGAATGAAAAGCCGCAACTGCAAATGTATCGACAAAGATGCGCAAATCTTTAATAACAGTCCGAGCGTCAGCCGAGCGTTGAGGCCATACCCACACAAATCTGGAGCACGAATCTACAGCAACCAATATATATTTGTATGCACTATCTGGTGTCAGCGGACCACAATGATCCCAGTACACACACTGTAACGGTTTGTTTGAAATCAGAAGGGGCGTCTGCTGCGGGCGTCTAGCCTACAATGCTTTAATTTGTTGACAGACATCACAACAAAGGACATACTGCTTCGTCTCTTTATAGAGACCAGGCCACCAGTAACGAGCCTGTAAAAGTGAAATCGTGGCAGCCACACCAGCATGTGCAGATGCCACCCCCTCATGTGCTGCAGAAATTAATCGAGGTCTCTCAATTCTATTGGGAAGTTCACGTACACCAATGCCTGGAATATTAACAACAGCATTTAGCGCACTACTCAAGCAGTAACTATATTTAGAAGGAAATCCTTTAGGAAACGGCGTGCCATCAGCCGTAGCTTTTATGGCAGCCGAAATCTCTGTGTCTGGTTTGGAACTCGAATGAGTCACCCCGGCCACAGTGGCGACAGCCACTGCCGACCTTGCGGCTTCATCAGCCAAAGTATTCCCAGCAACGTGTATTCCAACGCGCTGGTGTCCAAGTGTATGCACAACATGGACCTTAGGAAGCGTTTCTTTCAGATCCGCAACCTTACCCCACAACAATTTATGTTTAATGGTGTTGCCTTTAGAATCTCTGAACCCATTCAACTTCCAATGGTGCAGATATTCATTGAAAGACTGAACACAGTAGTAGGAGTCACAGACCAGCAAGGTCAAAATCGCCGGATCCGCGTGCTCCAACGCTAACAATAGAGCTTTGAGCTCAGCCAGCTGTGCCGTGCAATCTCCCAAGGTTTTAGTATAAGTATGTCGGGGGCAGAACACTTCCCCCTCCATAGTGCCGCTCACCACCGCACATGCAGCAGAATACTGTTGTTTAGTCCCAACCGCTGGTTGCGCAGAGCCATCGGTATACATGACCACTTGATATTGGTCAATAGGCAATGTGCCAGCAGGAACTGGGTACTCTATTTCATATTGAAGAAATTCTTGAGTCTGCAGTTTAGGGTCAAATATGTAATCTACATCAGTGGCTGTCAAAGACATAGCCCATTGTATCCATTGCGGGTGTAAAGCTTTCGAATTAGGAACACTCGCTTTTGTAACAGCCTCTAAGGCTGGAATTGGGGAAACGACAATGATGCATTGGCCCTGGGCAAGCGGTCTTTCTTTAATCACAGCCATCTGTACTGCAGTGAGTATTTTCTCAGTCTGTGCAAATCGTTGTTCTGCAGCAGAATACAAGTGGGACTTGTATGCAATCTGGACTGTCTCACCCTCATTAGAGGTGACATACGTAAACCCAACAGCCCCAGGTATCACCCTGATGACTAAATGTGTCTTATTGTCCTGTGTATGTAAGTGTTTAACTGCTAAGAGATCAGTCTGTAACTCTCGAAGTATGTGCATATGCTCAATCGTCCAAAATCTACTCGAAAAATTCGGGCGAATCAGTTTGTATAAGGGTTTTATACGCGTAGCATAATCAGGAATGTAAGTTCTGCCAAAATTCAGAAACCCCAACAATGACTGGAGCTTCCGAACCGTATTAGGAGGCTGCAATAAAGCAAATTTCTCCAAAAAATGTGGTGCCAGGCTCTTTCCCTCACTCGACAACTCATATACCAGGAAAATGACGCTGAGGAAGGCAATCTTTGATTTCTTAAAATTAAACTTATAGCCAATATCAGCAAACCCCACAACAATGCACGATACGCGCCATAGATGTTGCAGAATCTCATCGTCTGTCAGATATATGTCAT
The DNA here is from genome assembly GCF_031143425.1 of Pleurodeles waltl. NCBI lineage: Eukaryota > Metazoa > Chordata > Amphibia > Caudata > Salamandridae > Pleurodeles > Pleurodeles waltl. Next base: position 82,229,006 of record NC_090450.1, on the reverse strand, counting down.
CAACATATGATAACGCTTCAGGGTCCAACTCGTGCAGCATTTCAGTCACACGAGCCGAAAACAGTCCTGGGCTATTCTTATACCCCTGAGGCAAACGACAACATTTTTTCTGAGAGCCAAACGCACTGAAACTGGTATAGTCCCGACTTTCGAGCGCTATATTTTGGCAGAAAAATCCATTCGAGATATCCAACGTTGTTTTGTATTTCTTACGCACTATATTGTTCATAAGCGCTGCGCTATGTGAATTCTGTATTGCATATGTGCGTGTGTGACTATTCAAATGTCTGTAATCCACCACTATCCTATATGAATGGTCCGGTTTAGCAACCGGAAATAAGGGATTATTCATCGGCGAGACACAGGGCTCAATTACACCCTGGTACTCCAATTGTGTAAGAATTTTCCGAACCGATGCCCTTGCCTCAAATTTAATAGGATACTGCGGCTGTGGCTGAGGTGTGCCCTTTATTGGAATTACATGATAAGGTGATTGTCTATCCCACCCCACATTATTTCTATATAGGGCGGAAGCCTGTGCTAGAGCCCATGTTTTACCATAGGACTCCGCTAGCTCTCTTGGAACAAGTGGTGAGAAGGAAGGTACAATAACATCCTCCCCAACCGGACAGTCGCGAACAAAGTCAGGTGGCCAATCCTGTTCGGCCAACAGAACATCATATGATTTTACCACATGGTCCCAAAAGATGGCGTGTACAATGCGGTCAATGTCCCCTTCTAATTGTAGAGTCACTTGATATACTCTATCAGGATCAGAGACTCGCATGTCCGCCGTTTCGACTTGTATGAAGTCATCAGTTGCTTTCACCTCCAGATGCTCTAGAAGACTCCGGCGAACTATTGTGACCTCTGCCGCGCTGTCTAACAGTGCTAACGCCCATGTCTTGTTCGTCAAGCGAACTCTCTTCTTGAGCGGCATGTCTAACTGAGACTGCTGCCACTTTTTTCTTTTTAAATTGCTGTTTTTGTTGCAGCGGTTTCTCTTCTTGTTTAACAGAAACCTCCGTTGGGCGTTGTGAATCCTGTCTCGGTTTCACGTACTCCCTCCTCCGCTCTGACCGCCCACCTCTCTCACTTCTCTTCTCCGAGGAGTCCTGAAAGGAACAAGATTGGCGTGTATCAGTATATTGATATCTATCAGGCGTCTTCAAATTATCCCTATTCCTGAGATTATACCTATTCTGCGAGGTCTCCGGTTGCGAAGACTGTCCCCCATCTTTTTTAGGTGTTTGCTGTTTCTTTTCCCAGCGCTTTTTTGTACCCTCAGGTTGCTGTTGCTTAGCATTATCTTTATTATTTTTACCCTGCAATTGGGGTTTCTGCGGTCTAGCCCCTAGGCTATCGCGACCAATACTTGAATATGTCTCAGCTATTATTCTCGGAAGTTCCCGCTCTTGATCAATCTGCGGAACAGCCCGAAGACGCATTCGCACTGCTAGTGCTACTGCCTCTCCCTTGAGATTACTCAAAATAATAGAAGAAACTGCAGCAAAATTGCCCATCAACTGCATGCCCAAATCTAAGGCAGGGGCAGCCCCATATTCATCTTGAATTTGTTTAAGCACTTCCGGTAAATTAGCTAAAGTCGGTGTACTGTGTGCTGTAGTGTAGAGCGCGGCAAACACCGTGCCCCAGGTATTACAAAGGTCCACCAGAGGAACCATCCCATACGGCAAACACATCGTCAAAATTCTATGTTTATCCTGAGGTCCCGTATGGGGAAATACTGCTTCCAGCGTATTAATTTTCTGCGCCAGCCAAAATGGAGTCTCTCCCGTTTAGCCGGTACCTTGCCCATAACTGAGTGTACAGTGGCCAGATTGATTCCCGGAACCACTGCTTGTGGGTGCGCCGGAACAGCACGCGCTGCATTAGTATTTAATGTCTGCATCACAAACTGAACCAGTCTTCTGTATGTTGTAGCAAAGTCTATATATAAACGACGCACATCAGCCACTGCCAAATTTGCAACCACAGGATATGGTGTGTAAGTAGCCAATAAAGGCCAGGTCGGACCATCATTACTCAACGGACCTAACCTCACTTGTGCTACTGTATGTGGGAGGGCGCCATCAAGCCAATTATGGTGTTCTTGATAAGATAGAGGTATCTCTAAATAAGCGTAAGCCCTGTATTGTACAGGGGCATTCGCAACAGTGTATTCGTGAAAAGTATTCGTACCCCCATCAACTGCTGGAAATGCGACCCAAGAATAAAAAAGTTCTGTCCTATAGGCTGCATGGGCATCCACCACAAAAGTGACTGGACCCCCCTGGACTGTCAGTCCATGTGCTATCAGATGTCCTGTGAGCGGGTGACGCATATTGATGGCTATATTCACTACATTAGGATTCTCCATTTGCAAAAAATAGCTCTAGGTCAGAGAAGGCACACCAATATCGGGGTTTTTCCTTTCAAAGTTCAAGCTTGAACAACCAACCACTAAGCAATAGGACGTACCTATCCCGTGGTGGCGGAAACCCTCAGCCCCACGGACGTCTCCGCGTACGGAACCGAGGAGTCAAAATATATATGAGACCGAGAGAGTCAGTCGGACCTAAACATTAGAGCCAGACCAATCGTTGGCGGCGCCATGTCGCGTGGGCTCTCATTATCCTAAATGAGACTACTGGATTTCTAGGCAGCAGGATCGATAACGGTGTCGGGGACTGAGTCTGACCCACGTGTAAGGAACCCTGTCACCCTAAATCCGGTTTTTGCTCTGGCTAACTAGCAGTGCCTCATTTCTCCCACGGGGAAGAAATGATTAGGCAGCCGAGCGCATTACATCTTTGGAACTTCTCAGGGAAATCGTGGTCACTCAGATCCAAACCAACTCTCTCATTTACAATATGGTCTCATATACAAATGACAAAGACAGTATAGGTTTTATATAATGTTTTAATAAAACGACTGTATTTTAGATAATAACCAGAACAATACAACATAGTAGGATTGAAATAGTCACCAGGAGAGTAAAACATAAGAACAAAGCTATCATATTTCCTAACAGTTTCTACTCTCCCTCTGCTTGTTCTATTTAGAGCACAGCATGTTAAGCTTCTAGCTTGCCTTTCCGAATCACCGGGGAGACATAAGCCCTCGTACCTGAGCAAAGGCCTGTGATCTGGTTCAGCATCTGCAACGAGGCAGTCAGCGTCTAGCTGTGGGTCTCTGGTCGGAATCTCCCTCTTGCATGTATTGGGACAAGGAAGTGATTTTATAACTAACATGTCATCGTGATCACAAAATGTCCCTACGCAGGAATGCCAAATCTAAACTCCTACCACGTCTATCGGCAATGTACCAGACTGTGGGGGTCATTCCTAGATTGGCGGGCGGCGGTCGCCGCCCGCCAAGCGGGAACCGCCAGAAGAGCGTACCGCGGTCAAAAGACCGCGGCGGTCATTCTGACTATGCCGGCTCCGAATGGAGAGTGGAAGGGGTGCGACGGGTGCAGTTGCACCCGTCGCGATTTTCAGTGTCTGCCACGCAGACACTGAAAATCTATGTGGGGCCCTGTTAGGGGGCCCCACGACACCCGTTCCCACCAGCCAGGTTCTGGCGGTGAAAACCGCCAGAACCAGGCTGGCGGGAAGGGGGTCGGAATCCCCATGGCGGCGCCGTGGAGGATTCCCTGGGGCAGCGGGAAGCCGGCGGGAAACCGCCGGCTTCCCTTTTCTGACCGCGGCTTTACCGCTGCGGTCAGAATGCCCCCGGAAGCACCGCCAGCCTGTTGGCGGTGCTTCCTCCGTCACATACCCTGGCGGTCATAGACCGCCAGGGTAGGAATGACCCCCTGTATCCTTGACTGAAGAACAGAGTGAATATGTTATGAAGAACTCCAGTGCTGAAGTAGGCAAAACAGTGTGACATGAATAAAAAACAACACCGTAGAACTGGCTATTTGAAAAAGAACAGTACGAAGCCTAATAAAAAGCATGTAGAGCAAAGTGCACAGAGGCTCTAAGCTGTCAGCAAATGAATAAAATACATTCAGGGCAAAGTGCACAAAGGCCTAAACCCTGAAGCTAATGCGCAAAGTATACGTAAAACTAACCACACTACAGTGGAAGCAATGACTGACTGCATGCTATAGTAGAGGAAGTTCTATCTGAGACATGTACACCAGTGGATAGACATTGCCGCTTTGAATACACATGGAGGGGGCCTTCTGGTGGACCCTTACCGCTAATTCAAACTCACACAAGTGTGGGGAGAAAAGGCCAGGCCCTTAAATACTGAGGGGGCAATCAGCTAAACCTAATAACACAGCATAATTCACAAAACTCCAATAGAAGTGAACATAAGGGCTCTAGTCCAATACTTGCTAGCGATTCACAGCATATTAATACTCATCCTGCAATAAGCAAGACTGACCATGAACAAACCAAGTTCTCTTTTGAAGCAACAAGAACACAAAAAGCACTTTCGATAGCCTAAGGAAAGGCTTTAACAAAGTAGAACATTACACTAGATAATAAGAAAAGCTTCTCTGCGATTGACACAAAAAATTGACTCCTTCACCCTAGGCATGGACAGGATGAATGAACATGTAGATAAATGTGTGGAACATCTGGACATGTCTGAATACTGCATCTGAGAGTTGGAGGATGTCTCAAATGCACATAATAAAAAGATCTGACAACTGGACAAAGACCTGATAGCTTGTGTGTGATGAAAGAAGACCTAGAATAACGTTCTTGCAAGAATTATTTGTGAATAATGGTAATAGTAGAATCTATCTACTCTTGTCCATTGCTGCAGTGCATACTATCCTTGTTGAAAGTCCTTCTCAGAGCAGGGCAGTTTTCTACATTGCTCATAGTGGATAGAGGACATCGAACTCTAGTGGCAGGACTGCCACCGGGTGCTCATAGTTATGAGATTATTATTTACAGAGACCATGATGTGGCACTGAGACTGACACAAGAATGAGAGAAATACCTCACACATGCATGGATGAACCTATCACTATTACCTGACTTCACTATCACACTCCACGAGGCTAGTAAAGCCTTCCTCTCAGTTAAAAAGAAGGTTATTCATATAGGTCTGAATGATGCAATACTGTATCTGGCTAAACTCAGAGTCAAATATGAGGATAAGAACTGGTTCTAAATGGATCTTAAAACTGCTTTAATGTTCATGCAGTATAATATCAAGGCATCACCCGACCCATGAGCCGGGGGTTCCCTGCATAGCTCTATTGATGAGAATGATTGAGTCCCTCTGCTAGGAAGCACTGTTAGTGAAATGAACTCATATCACACAGACGTGGCATAAAGGCAGTGACAGATTAAGATTAGGAGTGAACCTACCATTTCTTTGACCTGGTGCAAATATATTGTACCTTATCCATGCTAGGACAGTAAGATAATATGGAACCTGTTTTCTATGATGAAGTAGAGGTTGCAAATATTTTCATAATGCACCGCTAAGTCTGGTGGGTGATGTGAACCCTCTCTTGGTTGGTTACTCACATGCCTCAAGTGGAAAGCATGTGTGAAGTCTATGAATTGAGTTTGATGTTAATTGGGCATGGGGTGATGTGGAAAGGAAGGTATAGTTACACTGGACATTTGGGTTATCAATTTACAAGGGGCTTGAATGTAGGGGTATTTAGTAACCTCCATTTGATTAGTTGTTTAACAGTGCAAGTACTCAACAAATTGAGTGCGGACAGATCACAGGAGGATATTTCTGAAACACATGATATCTGCTCAGGAATATGCACACAGGGTATGGGATGTCTCACACCAGGAGGAGAGTGCAAACCAGCAGAATTAAACTTATCATATGGAATATGAAAGTGTTAAATAAATCTAAAAAATGCCTGACTTATAATGTTTTGTCTCAGTAGGCACCATACAGACATAACATATTTGCAGCACAACACATTTCAGAATTACCAAGGAGCACAAATTTGCATATGGATGAGGAACAATTAGGGATAGGTGGGGGCAGGTACTTTGTGTTTTACAAATCTTCTTCTAGGGTGATGGACATTCTTATTAAGTGCCATTTTACTTTGAGTATATTGACGATAATATTGATGCGAAGGGGTGATACATTTTTCTACAGGGCATAGTTAGTGGTTACAAACTGACCTATATAAATATATATGGCCCAAACATGGACGCCTCAGAGTTCTATGATCGCATGCTGATCAGAGGCGGCCATCAACTTGATAATATGATAGTGCTGAGGGGTGACCTAAACACAATACTAGAGATACAAAAGGGTAGATCCACTGTCTCATAACAAGAGCTGACTTGTACTGGGCACACTATTAATACATACACACAGGATCACCATCAGCTGGATATTTGAAGGCGCTTCAGCCTGAATAAAAAGAAATGTACATACTACTCAACTTTACATATTGCACACCCATGCATTGGCCACTGGATAGCAAGCAAGGACAGATGCACCTGGTATTGCAGTTACAATCACGGTCACTATCAGACTACTACCCATTGGCTATAATACTGTTATGCCCGCATTCTTCCCTATTTGAAAACTCATGAATATTCTTCTTATTGGCCCTCAGTAATGGTGTCTTTAAGTCAGACGTTGGACAGCCCATAACTGAGTTTTTTTCAAAACAATATAGGATCAATACCTAAAATATATACTGTATGAGAGACAGTCAAGGTGTATATACGTGGGACATGCATGTCCAAACGAGGGGGCATAATTATACCTACAAGTACAACCTTAGTGAGGCCGAAAAGTGAAATTAAGTGTACTGACGCACCTTCCCTACTTGGGAAAAAAGAGTTATAGAGTTATATAATACACTCCTTCAGTTTGATGACAGTGTCGATAGAGAGGTCATGTACTTGGATTAACACAGGATATGGATCAGGTGATCGCCAAAATAAGACACTAACAGAATTATTGATCACCTGATGGAGCTCCAATGAGGTGGAGGATGATGATTGTACTTGGCTTTACCATGCCAGAGATGGCCTCACAGTTCACACAGTACTATTCTGAGTTATATCATGAGGTTCAAAGCTGCTTGGGAACATCCCTTGAAGAATACTTATCGGAGGCCACACGGGGTGCCTAGAGCATGGATGACAACCCCCGAATGTCCATCTGTCAATGGAGGAAATCAGGAGTGCGATCAAGCAGCTTCTGGATGGCCAGATTCCAGGGTTGGATGGACTAACGTCTGAATTATATAGAGTATGCAGACATACTGGCTCCCTTTTGGGGGCACTGTATGAAGGGCCCTGCAATGAGAGTCTTTACCAGAGTCATTGAGAGGAACAGTTATAGTGTTTAATTTAAGCCAGATAAACCGCACGAAAATGGTTGTATAGACCATTGTCCCTTTTAAATTTAGATATAAAAATACTGCTAATCGACTATTCCCTTATTTCAGTGAGTTAGGGCTTTCTGAACAAGCTGGAATGATCCCACTAGATCAACAATGAATGGGGCTGGGAGCTAGTATTATAACTTGGATAGCTTTGCTGTATAAGGACCCAAGGGCGCGTGTAAGGATTAATGGGCAAGCACCACATGTATACAGATATGCACGAAGGAGGTGTGTCCTTTATCCCCATTACTATTTGCACTGGCAAGTGGGTCCTTGATGAGTAGAATAATAGGAAAAGCACACCCAGAGAGAAGGTAATAAACTAGGTAAGCATTATATAATTATACTGTACTTTGATGACATCAATGTATATGTCAAGCACTTCTCTAAAAAGACAGCTCCGAATATACAAGAATTTGCTTGATTTGGTCTATATTTGGACCTGCAGATTAATTGGGAAATGTCATGCATAATTCCAGCACAAATACTCCTACAAACCTTGGATTTTCATTATTATGTGGCCTCTGTTTTCCCTTATTATTAAATCTACTTCCTGTGCACCATGAAACCAAGATACATAATAGGCCCTTCACACCACCACAGTAGGATGCTAAAAGTCAGCTTTGGAGCATTATTTTCAGCTCTCTCGGCATAAGTGCATTTTTCCTACTAGAGTGATTCACAAGCAGAGAAATAGTTCATTTTTTCGTGCACTTTATATTATATCAGTATCAACTTCCTTTAGGTAGTTGTCTTACTTTGCCTTCTGGAACTGCTCACTCTGGCTATTGCTGTATTGAATAGGTTTAGATCTATTTGCTACTAGATAAAGATTAAGGTAAAGGGAAGAGGAGGGAATCCTTGTTGCACTGCTGTAATATGGGTTGGCTGTGCAGAGGACTAATGCACCTAGGTATCATAGCATATCCTAAAGTTACAAGCACAGGCAAAGCGATTAGGTCTGGGCTTTATAGCCATTTGTTGTTGTGGGTGTCATCTAGACATCTTTTGGATCACGTTGCAGTCACTGGTTGGTGTCGTTGTCATTCATGGTGAGTGGAGTGAACAATTTGAAGAATCCCAGAATGTATTAGGCTGTGAAATGAAAGCCCACAACTCAAAGCTCAGCACCCTGACGATGTGTTAATTGGTGGCCACCACAGAACCAACCTTATCACCCAAAAAAGATCTCAGGAAAGGCAGGTCACCCAGCCAGGGTTATTTCTGCATTTCAATCAAGGAAAACAAGGTTATCATGACCCAAATGCAGCAAAACAAAAATGGGCTCTGGTGAATTTCAAATATCTGCATGCAATTCAACTGGGCAATGGATACCTAGGTCACCATGAGTACTAAGCACCCCATGACCAACAGGCCTACCCTTATTCCTACCTAAAGTAAATTGTAGATTAAATCAATCAGCTCTAAAAACTGTTCAAGCTTCATAGAGGCTGCCAGCTGATTGCAAATCAGGGGGGCATCATGTTTCAGTCCAGTATTTTCTTCTGCACACAATTGTAATCCTGAACTTTGGCCCACTGTGTTCACTAAGACTACAACTTACTGAATACACTGAGGTGTTAAATGGGTTGTATGACAGACTGTCAGCAACAACAGTATCAACTTACTAGAATAAAGTGTCAAAAATATAATCTACAAAAATATTGAGTTTAAATACTTTGAACGCAAACTACCAAAATATTGTATCAAAAACAGTGCAGAACAGAATATCATCAGAAAAGGTAGGTATTCCAACATTGTAATATTTATACCATTGTAAGTAATTAAAAAAAAATATATTAAATTGCAAATTAATAATATAATTAAAATAGTTAGAATTACTCTATATTAAAATTAAATGTAAGTAAAAAATAATACAAAAAATAATACAATATTTTAAAAAATGAATAAATACATATAAAATATGTGCTCTTCCCCCGTACAGAACCCAAATAAATCTACTACCCAAAAAAACAAGTGTACATAAAACAATACAATTAATATATTAATTAAATAAAACATTACATCAAAGAATAAACATAATATATATGTTACAAAGTTTATTTTTTTAAATACACGTATCAATAAATTAAATGAGTCAATTTTATAATCATTTACAAATCAATATTCTATTCACATTGTAATTAATTTGTTAAAATATATATATTAAATATCACAAAATACACTTCAATAATGAAAATAACTACCAATTACACAATTTACATAGTTAATCCTAATTGAAAAAGTATTTAATATAAAACATTAGTTGAAGAAAAAAAAACAATAATTTCTCACTTAAACAACTTCGCATCCTATTCCCCTTGACACCAAACAATCTGCTACTAAATTATAAATTAATAGTTATGTGTAAAACATTGTAATTACACATTCAAAATTACACACTACACTAAATAATTTTAAACAATGATATTAATAGTATTAACACCTAGAAGTTGTATAATAACTATTGTAAATGCTGCATGCCTGTTTGCCTTTTATTGGTGTTAGACTTTTCATCCTTGGCATGGTCTCCCTTAACTTTTTGCCTCTGTTTCCCAGGTTGTTGATGTGTGCTGGACTCTATTTTTGCTGTTTTTGTTACTCTGGGCACTTTACCACTGCTAACCAGTGCTAAAGTGCAAGTGCTCCTATACAAAATGTGTAGGTAATTGGTTCATCCATGATTGGCATATTAGATTTACTGGTAAGTCCCTAGTACAGAGCACTAGAGGTGCCCATGGCCTGTAAATCAAATGCTACTAGTGGGTCTGCAGCACTGGTTGTGCCACCCACATTAGTAGCTCTGTAAAAATGCCTCAGACCTGCCACTGCAGTGTCTGTGTGTGCAGTTTTAAACCATAAATTCAACATGGCAAGTGCACCCACTTGCCAGGCCTAAACCTTCCCTTTTCTTACATGTAAGACACCCCTAAGATAGGCCCTAGGTAGCCCCAAGGGCAGGGTGCAGTGTATGGTTAAGGTAAGACCTATAGTATTGTGTTTTATATGTCCTGACAGTGAACTACTGCTAAATTTGTTTTTCACTGTTGCAAGGCCTGTCCCTCTCATAGGTTAATATGGGGGCTGCCTTTAAATATGATTAAAGTGTAGATTCCCTTTGGGAGCGGATAGACATGTGGAGTTTGGGGTCTCTGAGCTCACAATTTAAAAATACGTCTTTTAGTAAAGTTGATTTAAAGACTGTGGTGGTCATTACAACATTGGCGGTAAAAGCCGCTTACTGCCGTGCAGAAGATCGCCAACACACCGCCGCGGCCGCGGAATTCCGCCACAGCTATTATGACCCATATCTCGAAATCCGACAAAATTCAGACACCCACACAAGTCCGCCACACCAAAGGTCAGTGATAAACTGGCGAAAACAAAACCGACACCGTCACGCCAAAAGAAATACGCCCACACTATCACAACACACGAATCCACTCGGTGGTCTTTCAACCGTGGTATTCCATTGGCGGTACACACCGCCGCGCTCAAAATACACACATATATACAAAACACAGCCACATTGGACAATTCGAAATACACACACCTGATACACATACACACACCACTCCCACACACCCAATACAATTTAAAACACACACCCACATCACCCACAAACCCCTACGACCACTATTATAGAGAGAAGGCCAGAGAGAGACACCACCATCCACAAACTAGCAGCCACAGGCACTCAACACCATCACCCACACAACTTCCACGCACAAAACACCACACACCACTAAATATCACCACACTTATCACCACACACACCACCCCACACATCACCTACACCACCCCATGGCACGGCAAAGACACCCCAGGTTCTCAGAGGAGGAGCTAAGGGTCATGGTGGAGGAAATTGTCCGGGTAGAGCCACAGCTATTTGGAGCACAGGTGCAGCACACCTCAATTGCAAGGAAGATGGAGCTATGGAGAAGAATAGTCGACAGGGTCAACGCAGTGGGACAACACCCAAGAAATCGGGACGACATCAGGAAGAGGTGGAACGACCTACGGGGGAAGGTGCGTTCCGTGGTCTCAAGACACCACCAGGCGGTTCAGCGGACTGGCGGCGGACCCCCACCTCCTCACCCACAACTAACAACATGGGAGGAGCAGGTCTTGGCGATTCTGCATCCTGAGGGCCTCGCAGGAGTCGGTGGAGGAATGGACTCTGGTAAGTCAAAACTTTAACTACCATATCCCCCACCCTACCTGCATGCCATCACATACCCCCACCCTCGCCCCCACCCCTATCACTCCAACTCCTCACAAATGTACCAACATCACAAACCACACATCCCAACACCAAGCCCTGCATGCAACACCAACGCATGGACACCCATCACCAAAGCATGCCCACTGCACATACCCAAACACCCCCCTAAACCAGCATCACACAAGCCCCCACACAGGAATGCAAGCACTGGGGTACATGGTCACCCACCCATTGCACACCATGACACACACAGATGCAATAATCATGCTTTTACACCCCTGCAAGACCACTACCCAACGTCACCAGACAGGAGGGTCCAGACATCTCCACCCCACCCACAGAGGAGGCCCACAGTGATGACAGCAGCTCTGTCCAACTGGATCTAGATGACCAGCCCGGACCATCGTGGGCCTCGGGACAGTCGGTTCCCCTCACACAGGCACAGGCCACCACAGACCTACCCCCGTCTGGTAACACCAGCACAGCACCCACCCAGCGGGCCCATACCTCTGTCCCCAGGACACGTCAATCAGCTGTGTGTCCACCACTACAGGGAACCCAGGACAACCCACCACCCCAACAACAACAGGGACCTGGGGGCAATGGTAGTGGGCACTCGGTCCAGGGGATGGAGGCCCAGGAACACAGGGGAACTGGGAGGGCTGCTGTGCAACAGGGGGCGGACAGGCCAAGGGAACCCACTCTCCACGAGGCCCTCAACTCCATCATGGGAGCATACCACCACTCCCAGGAGACGATGGCAACGGTACTGGACAAGTTTCAGGAGACCCAGCGCATGCAGAAGGAACAGTATTTAGGGTTCAGGGAGGAACTCAGAACCATCAGCTCCGCCCTGGGCACCATCGTAGGGGTGCTGAAGGAAATACTCAACACCAGGAGGGACACTGTGGCACTCCAAGGGGCCCCTGACACTAGCATGGACGATGAACTGCCCACCACCTCCGCCGGCGCTAGTGGACAGGAGGCACCGCCACAGGACCACCACACCAGCACCCCACCCCCTGCAGATGGAGAACCACCCTGCAAGCGGTCCCTGAGATCCAGGAACAAGACAGAGCACGATGCCAAGACCCCCGCCAAGAAATGAGACCACCCTGATTGTCATCCTACTGTCCCACTTTGTCATCCTGTCCATATTGGAACTGCCCCAGCTCCACTTCCCATGCCCATATGGGCAATGCACCTATGAGACAAATAGACTGGACTCTGCCATGGACACTCCTCCGCCATCACCCCTCACCATTTAACTTCACCCTCCAATTTTTTGTATTTAAATAAACAGACCTAAAGAACCAAAAGATCTGGAGTCTGTCTGTGATTTTGAAATAGTGTATTTGCAATGACAGTGACAACATTTCCAGGAATTAGTAATGTCAACATACCTATGTCACACAGCTCTAGTCCATGAGGAATCTAAGCAGATGACACACGTTGGGACCCACATCTGTGAAACCGTAAGGGAAAGTGACAACTCAGTGACCATACACTGGGTGAAAATGACAGGATAGAGGTAGAAGTGTAAAAGTACATGTAGTAGGCAGGAAAGTATTCTCACCTGTGATTCACTGGAAATATTGCTGGATGACTGAGTCCCTGTTGTCAATGTCTTCTTCCTCTGCTTCCTCCTCATCACTGTCCACAGGCTCCACAGCTGCCACAACACTGCCATCTGGACCATCCTCCTGCAGAAAAGGCACCTGTTGTCGCAAAGCCAAGTTATGAAGCATACAGCAGGCCACGATGATCTGGCACACCTTGTTTGGTGAGTAGAATAGGGATCCACCTGTCATATGGAGGCACCTAAACCTGGCCTTCAAGAGGCCGAAGGTGCATTAGATCACCCTCCTAGTCTGCCCATGGGCCTCATTGTAGTGTTCCTCTGCCCTGGTCCTGGGATTCCTCACTGGGGTCAGTAGCCATGACAGGTTGGGGTAACCAGAGTCACCTAATAACCACACCCGGTGCCTCTGTAGTTGACCCATCACATAAGGGATGCTGCTATTCCGCATGATGTAGGCGTCATGCACTGAGCCAGGGAACATGGCATTCACATGGGAGATGTACTGGTCGGCCAAACATACCATCTGTACATTCATCGAATGAGAACTCTTCCGGTTCCTGTACACCTGTTCACTCCTGTGGGGGGGGACCAAAGCCACATGGGTCCCATCAATGGCACCTATGATGTTGGGGATATGTCCAAGGGCATAGAAATCACCTTTCACTGTAGGCAAGTCCTCCACCTGAGGGAACACGATGTAGCTGCGCATGTGTTTCAGCAGGGCAGACAACACTCTGGACAATTCATTGGAAAACATAGGCTGGGACATCCCTGATGCCATGGCCACAGTTGTTTGAAATGACCCACTTGCAAGGAAATGGAGCACCGACAGCACCTGCACTTGAGGGGGGATTCCTGTGGGATTGCGGATTGCTGACATCAGGTCTGGCTCCAACTGGGTACACAGTTCCTGGATTGTGGCACGGTCAAACCTGTAGGTGATTATCAAATGTCTTTCCTCCATTGTCGACAGGTCCACCAGATGTCGGTACACCAGAGGATTCCGCCATCTCCTCACATGTCCCAGCGGACGGTGCCTATGAAGGACAACAGCGAGCACAGAGTCAAACAACTCAGAGGTATGTACCCACAGTCTACACAGAACACGAATCATACACAAAATCTGTCCTGTATGTGTGTTGAGAGTAGGCCTAGGTATGTGTGACGCAGTTGGTAATTAGGCCATGTGGGCCCCTGAAATGGCGGCTGCCTGACCTCTAAAGCGGGACAATGGGATGTGAGGTAACTGCGCTGGCGTTGTACACCGTCGCAGTAGGCGGTCGAAGACCGCGGCGCAATGCTGCATTGGCTAACATTGGACCTATGAGTCCCAGGAGCCAATGACGATGTACGCCGGCGGTGATGGTACGCACCGCCGCGGACGTGACCGCCGCGGACGTGACCGCCATTTTCTATCTGTTGAATCACTCGATTCCTGATCTTCGACAGGAGAGGACCTACACTGCAAGTGCTGCTGTGACCTCGGTCTGGAAGAGACAATGGCTCGTGCGTCTGGGGAAAGGGCCCCTGCCTTCACATCGGAGGAGTTGGAGAAGCTAGTCGACAGGGTCCTCCCCCAGTACACGCTACTCTACGGTCCTCCAGACCAACAGGTAAGTACACAGGGAGCATGTTGTATGGGCTATGCCTGTGTGGAGAGGGCTGGTTGTAAGAAGGAAGGGGGCAGAGTCCTGCATGCATGAAAGACGGTGGGTGCATGTGCCACGTGGCAAGGGTAGGGATGGGGGCCAATCACTTTGACTGTGCAGTTGGTAATGACTTCTCTTCTTCCCCTGTACATTTCATGTAGGTCAGCGCCCACCAGAAGAAGGAAATTTGGTGTGCCATCGCCAAGGACATCCGGACCCTGGGTGTCCACCACAGACAGAGCACCCATTGCCGGAAGAGATGGGAGGACATTCGCCACTGGAGCAAGAAGACGGCGGATGCTCAGCTGGGGATGGCCTCCCAACGTGGGAGGGGTGCCCGTCGAACCATGACCCCCCTGATGTTCCGGATCCTGGCGGTGGCCTACCCTGAGTTGGATAGGCGCTTGAGGGCATCACAGCCGACACAAGGGGGTGAGTACACTCTCATTCAGCTGACTTTGCGTGCAGTGGAGGTGTCTGGGTGGGGGAGGAGGGCTGTGGTTTTCCCTAGGCCACGGCGAGTTCCGTAGGCTAGGCCCCTTCGAAAGGCATGGCAAGGAGTGGCAAGTACAGCTATTCATGCCCCTGTCTCATCTATGTGTGCAGATGTCATCCATAGCCTTGTAGATCATTTCCCAGGAAGTGCACTGTAGAGCCCAAGTGTGCGGCATAGTGCAGGGGGCTTCTGTGTACACCATGCGCTCAACCTGTCTTTCTTCTGTTTCCCCCCCCCTTTTTTTGCGGTCTCCCTGTTCTTGTGTGCATTAGCATCATCAGGCGGAGGAGCAGTGGCACCGGAGCACGAGAGAGCTGCATCCCACATGGCCATGGAGGCCCACACTACGGACTCAGAATACACCAGTGGGACGGAGGGCGAGGGGAGCACCACGGCGGTCACAGGATCTGCAACCAGCGACACAGACTCGTCCTCCGATGGGAGCTCCCTTGTGGTGGTGGCAACATCTCCGCCCCCCACTTCAACAGGTACAGCCGCCACCCCCCCTACCAGCACCGCCCTCCCAGCAGCCCCTCAGCCTTCGCCCTGTGCCCGCTCACCCAGGAGGGTGGGCATCTCCTTCGCCCCAGGCACCTCAGCCCCTGCCCCTGTCACCTCTGCTGCCCTCAGTGAGGAGGCCATTGACCTCCTCAGGTCCCTCACTGTTGGGCAGTCTACAATTTTTAATGCCATCCAGGGTGTAGAAAGGGAGTTGCAACACAAATGCATTCCTGGAGGGCATTCATTCTGGTCAGGCTGCCCTTCATCGAACCGTTCAAGCTCTGGCCTCAGCACTGATGGCAGCCATTGTCCCTGTGTCTAGCCTCCCCCCTCCAACTTCCTCCACCCAGACCCAATCCCCTGTACCTCTGCCTATCCCAAGCACACCATCAGACCAGCCTGCACACACCTCACCACACAAGGGAAGCTCAGGCAAACATAAGCACCACACATCCCACAGGCACTCATGCAAGCATCACACACATACAGACACACCAACATCCACTGCCTCCACTGTGTCCCCCTCCTCGTCGTCTCCCTCCTCCCTCCCACTCTCGTCTACACTCATACCTGCATGCACTACCACTACAGCCACTACGTCCCGCACCAGCACACCCACCACCACACCCCGCTCAGGTGCACTCACCACCGCCACTACCATTCACACGTCCCCTGTGTCCTCTCCCAGTGTGTCTGTGATGCCCCCTCCTAAGATACACAAATGCAGCCACACACCCACCCAAAAGCCATCCACCTCACGACAGCCTCCAGCGCATGCACCTGCACCCAAATCCACAAAACTTACACCTCCTACAACCACCACCTCTTCCTCCACTCCCAAACCCCCTCCAGCTACCCGTCCCAGTGTCTCCAAACAACTTTTCATGTCCACCCTTAACCTATTTCCCACCACCCCCCGTCCCAACTCATGGATCCCGTACTAGCACCTCAGCCACAAAATAACCGGGACCAGTGGTGCCTGTTGTGACAGGTATGTGGAGTGCACCGGCCACCAGGCCAGCCAGTGTAACACGGAGCCAGAGCACAGCCAGTCCCCCCCCCTGTCAAGCACCAGAAGTTGGCCAGTGCCCGGCGAGAGAGGGGGAAGAATCCAGCCACCCAAGCCGCTCACAGGGGTCCCGGGGGGAGTGTGGACTCAGCTGTGATTCCTCCCAAGGTGGGGAAGGGGCAGAAGAAAGGCGCAAAGTCTGGGAGGAGCAGCCGGCGGAGAAGACCGCCATCATCCCCGCTGGCCAGGAGGCCACCGCCAGCCCAATCGTCGCTGCCCAGGAGGCCACCGCCAGCCCCATCGTCGCTGCCCTGGAGGCCACCGCCAGTCCCCTCGTCGCTGTACAGGAGGCCACCGCCAGTCCCCTCGTCGCTGTACAGGAAGACGCCGCCAGCCACAGCCCAGCTGCCTAGGAGGGCCCCGCCAGCCACAGCCCAGCTGCCCAGGAGGGCCCCGCCAGCCACAGCCCAGCTGTCCAGGCGGACCCAGCTGTCCAGGAGGACCCCGCCAGCCACAGCCCAGCTGTCCAGGAGGACCCCGCCAGCCACAGCCCAGCTGGGCAATGAAGGCCCGCCAGCCCCAGCCCAGCTGGGCAATGAATCACCGCCAAGTCAAGCACCGCTGAACAGGGCAAGCACCGCTTAACAGGGCAAGCACCGCTGAACAGGGCATGGACCGCCAACTCAAGCACCACTGAACAGGGCAAACACCGCTGAACAGGGCAAGGACCGCCAACTCAAGCACTGCTGAACAGGGCAAGGACCGCCAAGTCAAGCACCGCTAAACAGGGCAGGCACCGCTGAACAGGGCAAGCACCGCTGAAAAGGGCATGGACCGCCAACTCAAGCACCGCTGAACAGGGCAAGCACCGCTGAACAGGGCATGGACCGCCAACTCAAGCCCCGCTGAACAGGGCAAGCACCGCTGAACAGGGCAAGGACCGCCAACTCAAGCACCGCTGAACAGGGCAGGCACTGCTGAACAGGGCATGGACCGCCAACTCAAGCACCGCTGAACAGGGCAAGCACCGCTGAACAGGGCAATGACTGCCAACTCAAGCACCTCTGAACAGGGCAAGGACCGCCAACTCAAGCACCGCTGAACAGGGAAAGCACCGCTGAACAGGGCAAGGACCGCCAACTCAAGCACCGCTAGCCCATGAGCGGCAGGGGCAGTGACGCAACAGGGACCGTCACGGGGTGAGTGATGCACTCTGGGCACCAGTCCCCCTCCAGAACCAGTGGAGACATGCATCCACTCAGTCTGTCCTGCACAGGATGAAGCACTCTGGGCACCAGTCCCCCTCTAGAACCAGTGGAGACATGCATCCACTCAGTCTGTCCTGCACAGCATGAAGCACTCTGGGCACCAGTTCCCCTCCAGAACCAGTGGAGACTGTTATTCACTTGAGAGACTGTGGCTTTGCACTCCCCAGGATAAAGCAGTGGGCAAACCACCCACTGTAGAGACTTGAGAGACTGTGGCTTTGCACTTCCCAGGATAAAGCAGTGGGCAAACCACCCACTGGAGAGACTTGAGAGACTGTGGCTTTGCACTCCCCAGGATAAGGCAGTGGGCAAACCACCCACTGGAGAGACTTGAGAGACTGTGGCTTTGCACTCCCCAGGATAAAGCAGTGGGCAAACCACCCACTGTAGAGACTTGAGAGACTGTGGCTTTGCACTCCCCAGGATAAAGCAGTGGGCAAACCACCCACTGGAGAGACTTGAGAGACTGTCGCTTTGCACTCCCCAGGATAAGGCAGTGGGCAAACCACCCACTGGAGAGACTTGAGAGACTGTGGCTTTGCACTCCCCAGGATACATCAATGGGCATGGAGCCCCCTTGTGGATCTGGCGTTGTGCACTCATCCGGCTTAGGTGCCCCCCCTTCCCTTCCCCCTGAGGTGCCTGTTGTATTTCTATCTGATGCCCCTGCAGTGCCCTCTCCGTCATGTTCGGGTATCTTGTGTGGGCCTCGCCCATGCATTTTGGGCCCAGTGGTCCACGGACTATGAATGGTGTATTACCTGGACTACTATTCGTGGTGTATATTTTGTTAATAGTGTATATATGTATATTTTTGCTTACTTTATTTAGATATTATACAATGCTTACACTCATTTCCTTTTGTCTTTGCATTCTTCCAGGGGGGTTGGGGGTGTTACTGTAATGTTTGGACATGCTGTATTAGTGTGTGTGTTGTAGTGGGTGAGGGTGGGGGTGGGGGTGTTGCGTGTGTGTGTCCCTGTTTTTTGCCTCCCCTATGTCGTAGGTGCAGTACTCACCGTGGTCTTCGCCGCCGGTGTTGGTGCTCCTGGTACAGGAGTAGGAAGACTAGCGTAGGAAGAATATTGAGTTCCGGCTCCATGGTGCCCTCCTTCCTCGTGGTGTGTGATGAGGTGAGCGTTTTCTCTTCGAATTTCCTGTTTCTGCCGTGTTTTTATCCGCGGTGAATCCGCACCGGAAAAGGTGGCGGATTGGCCTGTCATAATAGTGTGGGCGGTACATTGTCTCCCACCTGTCTGTTGGCGGTGACCACCAAGCTGTGTGTCTTTACCGCCGTGGCGGTCGGAGTGTTAAAGTGGCTGTCTTTGTTGGCGGTTTCTGCCATGGTCGTAATTCAAAACTTTTTACCGCCGGCCTGTTGGCGGTCTTATCGCCGCTTTAACACCGTCCGCCAGGGTTGTAATGACCACCTGTGTGTTTGAAAATGCCACTTTTAGAAAGTGAGCATTTTCTTGCTTAAACCATTTCTGTGACTCTGCCTGTTTGTGGATTCCCTGTCTGGGTCAGTTTGACAGTTGGGTTGTTTGCACCTTTCTCTAGACAGTGACACAAAGGGAGCTGGGGTGTAGTCTGCATTTCCTGATGAGCCATCGGTGCTAGGAGGGAGGGGAGGAGTGGTCACTCACACCTGAAAGGGCTGAGCCTGCCCTCACACAATGCAGTCTCCAACCCCCTGGTGTGTGTCTGGCGCCTGGCCTGGGCAAGGCAGGATTTCACAAACAAGAGAGACTTTTCTTTGAATTAAGCCTACTTCAAAAGGCAAAATGGGTATAAGAAGGGCACCCAAAACAACAGACTTTAGAACACTTCTTGAAACCAAGAGGAACCTCTGCCTGGAGAAGAGCTGAATACCTGAGGAAGAAGAGCTGCCCTGCCTGTGACTGTGCTTTGTGGAGCTATCCTGCAGTTGCTGCTTCTGCCTGTGCTAGAGGACAAAGACTGGACTTTGTGTGCCTTCCTTCTTGTGAAGAACTCTCCAAGGGCTTGAATTACAGCTTGCCTCCTGTTGTTTGAAGACTCAGGGACAGCAAAGACTTCCCTCTGCCAGCACCTTGAGCCTCTGCTGTGACTCCTACTCTGCCAAGTGATGCCAATCCAGTTCCTGGGACCCTGAAAGGAGAAGCTGGCAGAACAAGAGTGAGACATCCATGCACCGACTGCCGTGTGGGGAAAAGATTGACGCAACTCCGATCCGCGGCTGAAAAACTTGGCGCGCAGTCGGCTTCGTGGCTGAAAATCGACGCTCGCCTGCAGCGCAGCTGAAAGATTGACGCACGTGGCTGGAAAAACGATGCGCAGCATCCTTGATGGAGGCTGGTGATATCGCAACCCACGCTGCGTGGTTTTCGGATCATCGTGCTGCATGATTTCCGACGCAAACATCGTTGGGCGTGTAAAAACAATGCGAGGCCTGCCCGGACCTGAGAGTGCAGTTTGAATCGACGCATTGCTCTCCTGCAGAGAGAAGAAACGACGCACGCCAACGCGACTGAAGGAGAAACAATGCACGGTCTCGCTCGTGAGTGATATCGACGCATCGCAAACCCTTTTTGACGTACACTTGCCCGTGCGTGGTTATTTTTGACGCACCCAGGTACATTTCCATGCTAACAGCATTAGCGTTGTGTTTAAACTTACATGAAGACTCTTTTTGTTTTGTAATTGATACCTTGACTTGTGTATTGTGGATTTTTGTCGTTTTGGTCTTGTTTTGTTTAGATAAATATTCTCTATTTTTCTAAACCTGTGTTGTGTCATTTTGTAGTGTTTTCATTGAATTACTGGGTGTGTTGGTACAAATACTTTACACCTAGCACTCTGAAGTTAAGCCTGCCTACTCATGCCAAGCTACCAAGGGGGTTAGCGGGGGTTAGCTGAGGGTGATTCTCTTTTACCCTGACTAGAGTGGGGTCCTTGCTTGGACAGGGGGTAACCTGACTGCCAACCAAAGGCCCCATTTGTAACATTTGGGAACCTGATAGAGACTCGAAGTACCACAGTCACCGAGCCCTGTGGAGGGGGGCCTGCATTCTGGGAGGCCTCACCCCTGACATGTTATAAAGTGCCAACAACTCCCCTGCGGCATAGGACATGTGTGGGCCTGGCCCGGGCAAAAATTGGGCCAAGGACGGTCCCGTCCTACGCCTCTCAGCGCCAAGAAGAGGCACGGCAGGGCTGCCTCCCTTAGCTTTTCCATCCATTTTATAATAATTGTGGTGACCCTACTGTTGCAGCCCCACCTCATAGCAGATACCAGCCTCATCAAACCCATGTAAGTGACTATTGAGCAAGTGGGTCCTTGTGCATAATTGTTTTGGCATTTTGTGAATGTGCGCCCCCGTCACTTGGGTGAAGTTTGGGCCAAATTTAGACTGTATGGTCGCCACTCAATTGGGAAGAGGCATTGTTGAGCTCCCTTCCTCCAACTGTGTACTTCAACGGTGTTGACTCCTTGCTTCCTTGCCCCTTGTTCCTTTGCCTTTTGTTAATTTACTATATCTGCCCAGGATCGGCTTAGACGCCCCACTGCCTAGTTGACAAGTTGGCTTAAGATTGTTAAGCGAAGAGAAGTGGAAAGTGAGGTAAAGCAGGGTCTAGCACAACACTTGATGGGCTTATCCAGAGAGCGGTGGGCCTGATTAGTAAGGAAATTGACTTGGTGGAGCACCATTTATCTCTATCGCCTAACCCTACCGGTCCACCTCCTGTGAAACCAGGTGATTGCCAACTACAGCCCACACCTACGCACCAGATACAGAAATACCTGGCCTCAACCAGAGTACTGAGTCCCGCCTGAAGGGGCGTGTACCCAATGCTTTATTAGGAGAAGCAGAGGGGGTTGCATTGAACTCTACTACCCCCGCACCATGCCGTGTGGCATCCAAATGTGCAGGTGGTAAATGGAGATAGTGGACCCTAAAGCCAGGAGACTTTGCCATTTAACCCAGGTAGTGGCAGGGGTATGGCCTGTTGGTTATGTCTTGTGAAGATATGCAGGACTTATGTGACAAGGTCTAGTTATGTCTAAAAGAGTGATTAGAACACATCCACCAGTGGTTGGGTGCAATTGAATCTTAGATTAGATCACTGAGGTGTGTAGCACCCCCCAGTCAGCCAATGCCTGAACCTGGTCAGCAGCCACTGGTTGATAAGGATATTAGTACCACAGGGGTGTGCCAACCGTTGCTCCCAAGAGTGTGCCCACCTGCAAAGAGCAACAACCATCCCCTTACTAAGTTAGGTGGCATTGTCTGACAGGATCAATGGGTTGTGCAAAGGAGGGTTTTGGAGTGGCCGAGGGTTTCCTGGCAAAAAGCTGGGGCAGGAGCCTGTCACATTGAATTTGCCCGCAGGAACCTGACAGTATGTTGCTATACTGTCTAATATTCAATGACTAGCAGAAGAATCAGAGGAATTGTTTGCACAGCTTAAAAACAAAACATTGCACTGGATCAGTAACCACACAAGTAACCACACAAGCTTCTCCTACTCAGATGCATGGCAAATTTTGATGGTTAGGAGAGTCACCTGGTTAGGGCCTCTGCCCAAATCCTACAAGGGTGCCTTTTAGGGATCCAGCAACTTTATATTGTTTATTTATTAACAGTGAATGTCCAAACCAGGGAGCATCTAGTTTCCTCCTGCAACCCCTGAGCATTTTCTATCAGCACTTGAGAGAGAGAAGTGGATTTTTCCTGCAGCCATTAGCAACAGGTGACCACAGTAGGGTCTGGGGGGGGCAGAGTCTGGCCCATGCAATAACCCTGTTCCACCCAACCTCCCTCCCCATTAACAGAGGTTGATTAGCTCCTTATCAGGATGGTCCCTATAGTAATGGGAGGGTGGGCTTAGATAGTGTAGGGGAGATGCCTTTTACAGCTAGGAGAGTCCCTCTTGACCACGAGCAGGGAGCTCACCTGTGTGGTATTGGTGTTATGACCAGCTTTGATACGGCCAATTTAGTTGTGCTCCGTAGTCACACAGAAAATTCCAGGAGAGATGACCTTGAGTCCCCCATTGCAGCATCCTTCCTCCTTCCTGTCCCAGACACTCCTATTAAGTTGGAACATATTGGGAATTAGGGACATATTAGGAGATCCCCATTTGGGCATTTTTGTGGATACCTATGACCTTTGCCTTTTTAAGGAAACATGGGTATTAAAGCAAGTGAATAGGTGTGGCTACAGAAATTACAATTTCCCAGTGATTAAATCGAGTGCTGGGCACCCCTCTGCAGGGCTCTGGGATGCTGGTCTGAGCCACTCTCTCCTATAGGGTTACACCCTGTATTTGGTTTTCCTGGATGTCCAAGGACTGATTTTCTTTTGGGCTAATCCAGGGCTTAAATTGAGCTGGTGGGTGCCAGTGCGGGCCACCAGCACTTATTTTTGTGGAGGGGCACTTAGTGTTCTACGTCAGGCATTTACTGCAAGCAAGAGACACATATGGGAAAGGCATTTACTGCAAGCAAGAGTCACATATGGGAAAAACGAAAAAGCATCAAAAAGGGAGAAAGCAGAAAGCTGCAAGAGTGAGCTGAAGGGGCAGGAAGTGGCTCTAAATAGCTTAAAGAGGCCTGAGGTGGCTTTAGGTTTACGCTGCCTCAGGTTTCAGTGCCTGCACATTAAAATGCAGCCAACGTGCTTTTCAAATGAGAGCGTTGGGCACAGGCACTTTGTTACTTACAAATTAAGCACTGAGTTAATCCACACACTTTTATGATTAGTAATATCTACAAAAGGAGCAGTTGCTATAGATAGTTGTCAAAAGCCCTTGTCATAAAGGTTAGAAGTTTCAATGATCCTCTCTTGTCTTGCATTTGCACCTTGTAGACACAAATAACAGATGGAATGTGAGATGGGAAATAGTGGGCTCCCTACCACAGAGAGGTATGACCCTGTACTCAATCCTGGCTCACCACATGGAGAGAATGTGTGCAAATTGAGGGAATGATAATCTGGTTCTGTCTGAGCACCACACGGCATTTGACAAGTCGAGGAGTGTCCAAAATAAAGAGGGGGCCCACCATGTGAAAGGGATGGTTCATTGATCAGTGCAAAAAGGCTAAGGCAGACATCTTGCAAGAGATAAAAAGAAGGGACACCCAAGCCATGAGGTGGCATAGGGTGAATTTGCAGACAAGCTTAAGAGCAGCAGGATGGGAGGATGATATGTGTGAGTATCTACTAGACACCGCTGTAACCAATTACTAGAAAAAGCTCTGGGTCTTTGTAGGCAGGAGTAAAGGGAGTTTAGGGAACCCTGCGGAAACTTCCATCCTTCCTAGTGATTGGTTTGTCCACTTTAGGAGATTGTATTCCCCCACTTCTGTAGTTGAGACCACGTCTGAATGTGGAGTGCCCTTAGTACAACAAGCCAAATTCTGCATCCAGTAACTTCTCCTTTGAGGAAACTGAACATGCAGTCGCCTTGTTAAGCCTGGGAAAGCCCCAGGTCTAAATAAAATCCCTGCTGATGTCGTTAAGTATGATCCTAGGGTATGGGTCCCTTATATTAATCTGGTATCCAATGCCACTGCAGCAGAGGGGGCAATCCCGCCCTCCTGAAAAGGGGAGGAGATTGCACCAATCATCCAAAAGGGAGACCCTAGTGTGCCTTCCAACTACCACCCTATTAGTCTGCTAGACAAACTTCAAAAGGTATTCTGTAAGCAGGTTCTTGAGTGGTTGTTGGACTGGTGAGCGGAGAATCAGATCCTCTCAGTCCTTCTGGCAGGTTTCAGGCAGAAGGTCAGCACCATTGACCAGGCTTCCCAGTTTCCCATAGTTAAATGGAAGGCGGTGGATCTGTCCAAGGGCAACCTCCATGTTGCGTTCATTGATCTGTGTGCTGCTTTTGACTTGGTCCCTGGATGGAAACTATGGGAAGTTCTCCAGGGAATGAGTACCCCCCTTGGCCCCTTCACCTGATTAAACTACTCCACAATATAAATTTTGCTAAAGTAAGGTGTGGGTTGATGCCTTTCCTGTTAACCAAGGCATACAACTGGATTGCGTCCTTGCCCTAACCCTCTACCTCTGGTATATCAACAACTGTATTGTCTACTTATCTACTTGTGTGTATGATTCCCCTTCCCTGGAGAGGCTAAAAATACCAGCCCTCCTTTTTGCAGACAACAATTTGTTGTTGTCCAAAATTAGGAGGGGCCTGCAAAATTTGGTTGATAGTTTTAACCAATTTTGCATTGATTGACATCAACATTTCTAAGACCAAATACATGGTTTACACCAAGAAAGGCAGGGCAAGAGGGGTTATTGTGTTCCTCTTTCACAAGTCTGTCTGCAAGGCTGAGGATTTTCTCAATTTTATTCACACAACACATGTTTGGGCCCTGTATCTACAAATCAGATATGGTTCCCTACCTGTAGTAGCCTTTACTGTGAGCTGGAGGAAGATGAAGCAGGAATCTGACCGTTGTTTCCACTGTACAACTACACTTGAAAGCGATGAGCACTTGCTAATCTTCTACCCCCATGCGAAACCAAGGTCTAAATGGATTGTTCCCATGTGCAGCTCTCTCTGTCTACTGGCTAGAGGAGAAGCATATAGAATATGTAAAAGTGACACCTCTACGACTGGGGTTGTGGCTGTCTCCAAATGTATGCACATGACATGGTTAATCAGAAGCAAAGTGGTAAACACTGTATAAAGATATTTCCCGAATGGTCTTTATGTGATTGCAATTGGTTAATGTATTTTTGTATATGTCTTTTAAGATATTTTTTCTTGTTTTTATGTGTTTTATCCTCCAGTTTCAACAGTTTTTGATAAATGTATTCTTGATGATGAAACACAATGTTTTGAAATACTAATAAAATATACGATACTATGGGGGTCATTCCAACCCTGGCGGTCATCGACCGCCAGGGTGGATGACCACGGAAGCACCGCCAACAGGCTGGCGGTGCTTCCCTGCCCATTCTGACCGCGGCGGTAAAGCCACGGTCAGAAAAGGGGATCCGGCGGTTTCCCGCCGGATTTCCCCTGTCTGTGCTGAATCTCCATGGCTGCGCTGCAAGCAGCGCCGCCATGGAGATTCCGACCCCCTTCCCGCCACCCTGTTTCTGGCGGTTTTTACCGCCAGGAACAGGATGGCGGAAACGGGTGTCGTGGGGCCCCTGAGGGCCCCTGCACTGCCCATGCCACTGGCATGGGCAGTGCAGGTGCCCCCTAACAGGGCCCCAGCATGATTTTCACTGTCTGCATAGCAGACAGTGAAAATCGCGACGGGTGCAACTGCACCCGTCGCACCCCAGCAACACCGCCGGCTCCATTCGGAGCCGGCTTCTATGTTGCAGGGCCTTTCCCGCTGGGCCGGCGGGCGCTCCTTTGGCGGGCGCCCGCCGGCCCAGCGGGAAAGCCAGAATGGCCTCCGCGGTCTTTTGACCGTGGAGCGGCCAAATGGCGGTGACCGCATGGCGGGCGGCGCGGTCAGAATGACCGCCTATATGTATTAAATAATCTAAAAACTGTGTTACATACCAATATATTAAAGTAAACAATATTATATGAAATCATATTTTGAAAGATCATATTAGATACAGAAGTAAAATTATATTCTTACCTTCTCTATTCTGTTCCTTGATATTTTTGTACTGACAATATTTTTGACACAGTATTTTTGAATCAGTATTTGTGTCATTCACTGTTAAACAAATAGCTAGAAGTGGACCATGGTGTCCCTAACACAGAAGCATCTGGTAACCTTCACACTCATAGGTACAGTTTTGCACTGGTCTAAGGTGGACCTGCTTTCAGAATGGCTTTGTAATTTTCAATAGAAGAAAAAGCTCACATGGCCAATCAATGATGTCATTCTTTAAAACGTTGTGCCCTTTGTAATAGAGAACACACATTTGGCATTACAAAGGAGGGTTGGTGACTACGTCTGTCATACATGTGCTTACACGGCAAATGGCCCAAACAGTCATTTGTTCTTTGGGCTCAAATAGTTTAGGGCCTTATTATGAGTTTGGCAGTCCGGGGATCGCGATGGCAGTGGTGGCAGTCCGAGCGCCGCTGTGTTGGTGGTCTGACCACTGTATTACAATGTTGGTGGTTTGCTGGAGCCCCGCCGACACTGCAGGCCATCCACAGACCACCTTGATGGTGGCTGGGAAAAAGCAGCATTTACAGGGAGGTATAGGCAAGGGTACTGTTGTGCACATAACGATGTACTGTTCCACCGAGCGGACCGTGGCGGCAGAGACCGCCGGCTTCAAGATGGCAGAATCGAAGGAAATGAGGTGCCAGTGCCCCGATTTCCTTCTTTTCCCTTTAGTCTCCAACATGGGCCCCTTTGTGCAGGCCCCCCTCACAGCAGCAACTTCACTGAGGGAAAAATACAGGTAAGTACAATTTGCATTTTTCTTACCGCTGCCGTGGCGGATATCCATTCACCATATTATGACACACACACACCAATCAGACAGAATTCAGCCACATACACAAATCCGCCAGACCAAAGGTAAGTGATATAGTGGCGGTATCAAAACCCACACCGTTACACCAACAGAACAACACCCACCACATTATGACCCATGAATCACCATGGCGGACATTCAACAGCGGTAAACCATTGGCGGTAATACCGCCGCACTCACAATGGACACCCATATACAAAACAACACCACATTGGACTATTCAAACAACACACACCTGACACCCATACACACACCACACCCACACACCCACACCACTTTAAAACACACACCCACATTACCCACAACCCTTTATGACTACAAAGCATTGCCACCAGAGAGACACCAAGACACTGACACAACTAGAGCCACACACCACTCACACCTATACACCACTCACGCACTCCACATCACACACCCCAACACATTACCCAACACACTCTCACCAATACACCTCACATTACACCCATGGCACCACAAAGACACCCCCGTTTCACAGAGGAGGAGTTAAGGGTCATGGTGGAGGAAATTGTCAGGGTAGAGCCACAGCTATTTGGTGCACAGGTGGAGCAGATATCTATAGCTAGGAAGATGGAGCTATGGTAGAGAATTGTGGACAGGGTCAATGCTGTGGGACAGCAACCTAGAACTAGGGATGACATCAGGAAGAGGTGGAACGACCTACGGGGAAGGTACGTTCCATAGCAGCAAGACTCCAACTTGCTATCCAGAGGACTGGCGGTGGACCCCCACCTCCTCCCCCACAACTCACAGCATGGGAGTAGCAAGTCTTGGCAATACTGCATCCTGAGGGCCCGGCCGGAGTCGGAGGAGGACTGGACTCTGGTAAGTCAACTCTCTACTATTATCACCCCCCCTACTTGCATGCCATCACATAACCTCACTCCCATCACTCCACTACATCCCACACACCCCACCATCACATCTTACTCATCCCAATGCCAAGCCCTGCATGCTGTAACAATGAATGGACACCCCTCACAGCCCTGCATGGACACTCATCACTAAAGCATCCATAGCAGAGAGAACTAACAATCCCACTATACACTAACATACGCAAGTGAAAGCTGGCAGGGCAAATCCAACCATAGAGGGGAAGCCACGGATGTACAATATGTCAGACACATAAACCATAACACATCATTTACATTCCCATAGGTACCCCAGCCAATGTCAACGTAGAAGAGGTGCCAGCACTATCCAGTCCCCCAACTGAAGAGGCCCACAGTGATGACAGCAACTCTGGTCTTCAGGATCTGGATGACCTACCTGGCCCATCAGGGACCACTGGACTGCCGGTTACCCAGGCCCAGTCACACACCACCACAGAGCCTTCCCCACCTGGAAACACCACCACAGCACCCACCCAGCGTACCCACACCTCTGTTCCCAGGACATGTCAATCAGCAGTGTGTCCACCTCTACAGGGACCCCAGGTCACACCTCGCACACAAGACAATCAGGGACCTGGGGTCAGTGGCAGTGGGCACACGGTTCAGGGAACAGAGGCACAGGCCAACAGGCACACTGGGAGGACTGCTGTGCGCCAGGGGGAGGACAGGCCCAAGGAACCGACTCTCCAGGAGGCACTCTCTGAGATCCTGGGAGCCTATCAACATTCCCAGGACACAATTGGCCAGATCCTGGACAACGTGCAGGAGAACAGGCTGCTGCAGGAGGGACAGTACCAGAGGATCAGGGAGGACTTGCAGGCCATCAACAACACCCTGATCTCCATCGCGGGGTGATGGCAGATATGGCCAACATTATGAGGGAGGCAGTCTCACACTGCGGGCTCCTGCCACTAGACAGACATCTGAACAACCTTCCATTTCTGCTAGTTGCCAGGAGGCCCCGCCACAGGACTCCCAGGCCACCAGCACCCCTTCCCCTGCAGAAGGTGAACCACCCCGCAAACGTTCCCTGCGATCCAGACAGAAGCTAGAGACACTTGCCAAGACTCCCGCCAAGAAATGAGACTCTCCTGACTGTCACCCTTGTGTCCCACTCAATCACCCTGTCCTCCTTGAACTGTCATTGCTCCCCTTCCTATGTCCCCTTGGACAATGTACCCGTGCTACAAACAGAACAGACTGGAACAATACCCTGGACTTTCCTCCATCATTACCCCATCCTATTGCACTTGCCCCCTATATGTTAGCACTTCAATAACCGACCTTTGACGTATTGATTGAAACAGGTACAAACATTGAAAATGAACTGTACATAGAATGAGCATAGATTAATGACCTGTAGCTGGCTGTAGTGATCACCCCAGGGGTATATGTCAAGTTACCAACATCTGCAAAATGAATTGCCAGAGGGAACAGTAAGTGGGCATAGAAGTGGGAAATATCAGCATGCCATTGCCACACAGATTACAACCAAAGTTATTGAAATGTAAAGTTACACTGTCCTACCTGTGTGTCATTGGAAGTATTGTCGAATAACTGATGTTCTGTTGTCCTCATCCTCATCCTCTGCCTCCTCATCCTCACTGTCCACAGGGTCTACTGTTGCCACACGGGCATCTCCAGTCTCCTCCTGCTGCAGAAAAGGGACATGTCGTCTGAGGGCCAGGTTGTCCAACATGCAGCATGCCACTACTATCTGGCAGACCTTCATGGGTGAGTACCACAGGGATCCACCTGTTAGATGGAGGCACCGGAACCTGGCTTTCAGGAGGCCAAAGGTCCTTTCGATTATCCTTCTTGTTTGCCCATGTGCCTCATTATAACATTCTTCTACCCTTATCCTGGCATTCCTCACAGGGGTCAGAAGCCATGATAGGTTTGGGTAACCAGAGTCACCTGCAAATATTGAGGGACAACATTTAGCCACACATTATCCTATATGTCCCACATCATACCTATACACCAACATCTACTGGGTGGGAGCCTGGGCTCACCTATTAGCCACACCCTGTGCCTCTGTAGTTGGCCATCACATTTGGGATGCTGCTATTCCTCAGGACAAAGGCATCATGCACTGATCCAGGATACTCAGCATTGACGTGGGAGATGTACTGGTCCGCCAAGCACACCATCTGAACATTCATGGAGTGGAAACTCTTACGATTCCTGAACACCTGTTCATTCTGCCGGGGGGGGGACAAATGCAATATGTGTTCCATCAATCACACTAATAATGTTGGGGATGTGTCCCATTGCATAAAACTCGTCCTTCACTGTGGCCAAATCCTCAACCTGGGGGAAAACAATGTAGCTGCACATGTGTTTTATCAGGGCAGACAAAACTCGTCAGCACATTTGAGAATATTGCTGTGACATTCCTGCTGCCAAGCCCACCGTCACTTGGAAAGAACCAGTTGCCAAGAAATGGAGTACAGATAGCACAAGAGAGGGGGTCCCAGTGGGGTGACGGATAGCAGATATCAGGTCAGGCTCCAATTGGGCACACAGCTCTGTGATTGTGACCATGTCCAGTCTATAGGTGAGGATAATGTGCCTGTCCTCCAGTGTTGCCAAGTCCACCAGGGGTCTTTACATGGGGGTATGTCTCCATCTCTTATTCATCTGCAGCGGTTGGGTAATATTGGCCCCTATGGGGTACAGTGGCCAATGGTGATCTACGCCGGTGGTGATGGTATGCACCGCCGCGAACGTGACTGCCATTTTCTATCATATTCCTCACTTGCTACCTAACATTCCACAGCACAGGACTTACACTGCATGTGCTGCTGTGACCTGTGTGTTGAACCTACCATGGCCCATGTGATCGGGGAAAGGGCCCCAGCCTTCACTTCGAAGGAGTTGGAGAGACTGGTGGATGGGGTCCTACCTCAGAACTGACTGCTGTATGGGCCTCCAGACCAAAAGGTGAGTACACTGTGGGGACAATGCATGTGGCATGGATGCATGGAGTGGTGTGTGTGTGAAGGCCTTGTGTAAGGGGGTGGGTGAATGTCCTGTTTGTGGCGTACAGCTTGTGTGCTGGGCTATGTGTGTGCCAATGGTGTTGGGAACGGTTATGGTGGGCCATATGTGTAACAGGCTGGACTGTTTGTCTAATGGTATTTTCCTGTGTGTATTGCCTCTGCAGGTCAGCGCCCATCAAAAGAAGGGTATATGGTGTGCCATCGCCAAGGAGGTGCGGACCCTGGGGGTCTATGGCAGGCGGAGCACCCACTGTCGCAAACGGTGGGAGGACCTGAGACGCTGGGCACGGAAGACGGCGGAGGCCCAGCAGGGGCTGGCCTCCCCATGAGGAAGGGGTGCCTGTCAAACCATGACCCCCCTGATGGCCCGCATACTGGCGTTGGCCTATCCAGAGCTGGATGGGTGCTTGAGGGCATCACAGCAGCCACAAGGGGCTGAGTATAGTGCCCGTCATTACAACTTACGCCTGGTGGGGTGGTATCTGGGTGGTGGATGTGTGTCAGTGGGTGCCCCTATGCCAGGCCTGACAAAGCAGCGTAGGTCCTCTGGTGGCTAGGGTTCTGAAGGAATAACCCTTCCTACCTAACTTGTAAGAATCCACTAATGATCAGGGCTGCATGGGTCCCAGGTGTGCTGCAGTTGGCGGTGTGTGCCCCTTCTCATGCCTTGGTGGCTAGTGATGTCAGTGGTGGTGCAATGCATAGTGCATAGGCCTGTTCCCTGTGTGTGAGAGTGCTGTGTACGCCAACGGTGGTGTTGGTGCAGCCATTGACGCAGTCTATCCTTTGTCTTTCTCCCCCCTTTTTTGTTTTGTCATCCTTTCCTTATGTGCATTAGCATCATAGGGCAGAGGAGTAGAGGCACCGGTGACTGAGGGAGCTGCATCCCACAGGACCCAGGAGGCAGAGTCCACCGACGCTGAGGGCACCAGGGGGACAGAGGGCGAGGAGAGCACCACGGCGGAGGCTGGAGGTGACACTTCAGACACAGATACCTCCTACGGTGGAAGCTCCCTGGTGGTGGCGGACACTTCTGTGACCACCCCAGCTACAGGTACAGCCGCCACCCCGGTACCAGCACCGCCCTCCCAGCAGCCACTCAGTGAGTTGCCTGTGCCCGCTCACCCAAATGGGTGGGCATCTCCTTCGGCCCGGGCACCTCAGGCCCTGCCCCAGTTAGCCCTGCTGCCTCGAGTGAGGAGGCTATTGACCTCCTGAGATCTATCTCTGTAGAGCAATCAACCATTGTGAATGCCATCCAGGGGCTGGCAGCCCAGATGCAACAATCTAATGCATTCCTGGAGGGCATTCACACTGGATTGGTAGCCAAACAGAGATCAATTCAGGCTCTGGCCTCCTCTCTGATGACATCCATTGTCCCTGTTTCTACCGTCCCCCCTCGAACTTCCATCTCCCAGTGCCATTCTTCTCAACCCCACCCATCCCAGGCACACATACAGACGAGCAAGCACACAAGACAACACCCAAGAGGGGCACATTCAAACACAAGCACCACACTTCATCCCACAGGCACTCACACAAACACCATTCATTTGCAGACACTACAACATCCACTATTTCCACTGTCTCCCCCTCCTCCCTCTCCACTACCTCCCTCCCAGCCACATCCACACTCACATCTGCATGCACTACATCATCATCCACTACCAGCATCATCACCACACCAAGCAGAACACACACCTCACTGGCAGACACCTCCAGAACATCCATACACACATCCCCTGTGTCCTCTCCCACTGTGTCTGCCCCCCTCCTAAAGTACACAAACGCAAGCACTCAGACACCCAACAGCCATCCACCTCAGAACAGCATACAGCCCATGCACCCACATGAAGCAGCCAAACACCACCAACAACCACTCCCTCATCCTCCACTCCCATTCCTTCTCCCTCTGCCCACCCCAATGTCCCTAACAATCTTTTCCTATCCACCGTTGACCTCTTCCACCCTCCCCCCTCCGCACATATGGCCAGGGTAGAAAGAACCCAGCAAGCACCTCAGCCACACATTCCACGCGCCCAGTTCCATCTGCATCTACTTGTGGTGGAAAGGAATCCAGGCCACACTTACTGAAGGGGAAGGAGCATGCACCAGCCAGCAAAAGGGGAAAGAGCCTGCAGCAGCAGGCAAGAAGGGCAAGGAGCCTGCATCTGCCACCCAAAAGGGCAAGGGGCCTGCCCCAGCAGGCAAGAAGGGCAAGGAGCCTGAACCTGCCACCCAAAAGGGAAAGAATCCTACACCAGCAGGCTAGAAGGCCAAGGAGCCTGCCCCAGCAGGCAAGAAGGGCAAGGAGCCTGCACCCGCCACCCGAAGGGGCAAGGTGCCAGCACCAGCAGGCAAGAGGTGCCAGGAGCCTGCACCAGCAGCTGTAACGGAGCCCCCACCACCAAGCATGGTTGTGCATCCATCCCAGGGTGCAGGGTATGTGCAGGAGCCTCCCACCACCACCCGCACCACCACAGTGCATCCATCCGAGGATACAGGGGATGTGCAGGAGCCTCCCACCACCACCACCAGCACCACCACAGTGCATCCATCCGAGGGTGCAGGGGATGTGCAGGAGCGTCCCAACGCCACCACCACAGTGCATCCATCTGAGGGTGCAGGGGATGTGCAGGAGCCTCTCACCACCACAGTGCATCCATCTGAGTGTGAGGTGGATGTGCAGGAGCCTCCCACCACGGACACAATGTAATCCTGCCTCATGGGCTACTGTGCGGCCTGTCCACTCCAGAACCAGTGGGTAAGTCACCCACTCCAGAGACTGTGGCCTTGCACTCCCCAGAACCAAGCACAGGGCATGTTGCCTCCTCCAGAAACAGTGGGCAAGTCACCCACTCCAGAGACTGTGGCCTTGCACTCCCCAGGACCAAGCACAGGGCATGTTGCCCCCTCCAGAACCAATGGGCAAGTCACCCACTCCAGAGACTGTGGCCTTGCACTCCCCAGGACCAAGCACAGGGCATGTAGCCCCCTCCAGAATCAGTGGGAAAGTCACCCACTCCAGACACTGTGGCCTTGCACTCCCCAGGGCCAAGCACAGGGCATGTTGCCCCCTCCAGAACCAGTGGTCTTGTTTCCGCTCCCGGCTGAGGTGCCCCCCCTCCCCTTGAGGTGCCTGCCTATTTGCCAACTGATGCCCCTGCAGGGTTCTCTCCGTGTTGATGCAGGTGACAAGTGGAGCCTTGGACTTTGACCTGTAGCCATGTGGGCCATGCAAACTGAGGACTGGGCAGTGTCCCCTGTTCTGTACATTTGTAAATATCTGTTACATTGGCAAACTTTTTTTTTTTTTTGTGTTTATATTATTACACTCACTTTGGTAAATTTGTATTGTCCTTGGATTATTCAGCCGATTTAGGGGGATTAACTTGCTTTCTTGTGCATCTGGTTGTGTGTATGGGGTGTGTATGGTGCATGTGTGTGTCACTCTCGTTTTCCTCCCCTGCTCCCTTGTGTGCTAGGCGGCTGCACTCACCGTCGTCATCTACGCCGGTGTTGGTGTTCGTGGTGGAGCAGAACGTAGAATATCATCGGAATTACATGCAGTTCGGGTTCCATGGCGGCGTGGTTCTTCCCTGTGTCTCCAATGGTGAGTCCTTTCACTTCTGAGCTCAGTTTCCGCCATGCTTTTGATGTCGTTGGTACCGCCCCGGAAAAGGTGGCGGATTGTGTTGTTGTAATATGGTTGGCGGAAATCTGACTTTCGCCGTGGTGGCTGTTGTTTCCGCCCTGGCGGTCAATGTGGTACATTGGCTGTCTTTCGGAGATCTTTCCGCAATGGTCATAATTTGGCGGTAATTACCGCCGGCCTGTTGGCAGTATTACCACCACTTTATCACCGACCGCCAGGGTCGTAATGGGGCCTAAATCTCAGTAAAGCTCTTAAAAACACAATAGCTCCAACTGTGGCTATCAAGACATCTTGATTGTGTCACTCCCAAAAGCCCGATGCCACTTGCGAGGGAGTGTGGGCTGGTCACGGAGTCGCATGGACCCCAGTACAGTACCTTTGGAAAACAAGGAAACAAAGACGTTGCACAGAGTCGGGCAGGTGAGGTGTCGCTGGAGCCGGTGCGTTGAGGTGAGGCATCAGTTCCTTACTACTAGGCAGAGGAGGTGAGGTGTTGGTTCCTCACGGTTGCAGGGGAGGTGATGCGGCATCGGTTCTTTACGATCCGCTGGGGTCGGTGAACCCAGCAGGTCAAGACGTGATGTGTCGACTTCACGGTGTCGCAATCACACCACTGGGCCACAGGTGCTGCGGCGGAGTCGAAGACGGGTGTCACAGACATCAGTGACATAGCACTCTGGACTCACTCTGTGGCAGACTTCAGAGGCACTGCAGCGGCCGTGTCGGACCTGTGGCTTCGGTCGTAGTCATCTCACC
Organism: Pleurodeles waltl; assembly: GCF_031143425.1. NCBI lineage: Eukaryota > Metazoa > Chordata > Amphibia > Caudata > Salamandridae > Pleurodeles > Pleurodeles waltl. Next base: position 82,193,131 of record NC_090450.1, on the reverse strand, counting down.
CAACCAGGACCACGGCTCTAGGGCAGACAGAGGTGCAGAGTCGACAACAGGGCCAAATCTGAAGTCGCTCTGGAGTCAATCTACTTCTTTTTTTTCTGTGATACATCAGAACTCACTCCCAAGGGCCCAGGAACTTGATTTGACACCACTTGGCGAGTCAGGACTCTCAGCAAGAGAGCCCAGGTGCTAGCAGATGAAGTTTCTGATGTTCCTGAGACTTCTAACAGGAGGCAAGCTCAGTCCAAGCCCTTGGAGAACCTTTGTTTGCAGGATGTAGAAAGCAAAGTCCAGTTCTTTCACTCTGAGGACAGAAGCAGCAAGCAGCAGGCCAGTACAGCAAAGCAACAGGCAGAGTGGCAGTCCCTCCTACAGCATCTAGCTCTTCTTCCTGGCAGAATGTCCTCAGTCCAGAAGGATTCTAAAGTTGGTATCTCAGAGGTCCAACACTTAAACTCATTCCTGCCCTTGAAGTAGGCAAACTTCAAAGGAAAGTCTTTGTAGTGCACAAGACCCTGCCTTTCATGCCCCAACCCAAGACACCCTCCAGGGGATTGGAGACTGCTTTGTGTAAGGACAGACATAGCCATATTCAGGTGCAAGTGGCAGCTCCTCCCACCTCTCTAGCCCAGGAAGACCCATCATGATATGCAGGGTACACCTCAGCTCCCTTTGTGTGACTGTCTAAAGTGAACTCACAAGCAACCCAACTGTCATCCTGACCCAGACATGCATTCCAGGGACAGGCAGAGGCACCGAATGGGCAAGCAAGAAAATGCGCACTTTCTAAAAGTGGCATTTTCAAACTTACAATTTAAAAACCAACTTCACCAAAAGATGTATTTTTAAATTGTGAGTTCAGAGACCCAAAACTCCATACCTCTATCAGCTCTCAATGGGAAATGACACTTGAAAGATTTTTCAAGGCAAACCCCATGTTAACCTATATAGTAGAGTTAGGCCTTGCAACAGTGAAAACCGATTTTAGCAGTATTGCACCATAAGGAAATTGACAACACACCAGTACATTTCCTACCTTTTAAATACACTGTACCCTGCTCATGGGGCTGCCTTGGGCCTACCGTATGGTTGATTTACATGTGGTAAAAGGGAAGGTTTGGGCCTTGCAAATTGGCGCACTTGCCAGGTCGAAATGGCAGTTTAAAACTGCACACAGAGACACTGCAGTGGTAGGTCTGAGAACTGTTGACAGGGCTACTCCTGTAGGTGGCACAATCAGTGCTACAGGCCCACTAGCAGCAATTGATTTACAGGCCCTGGGCACACATGGTGCACTATACTAGGGACTTACTAAAAAATCAAATTTGCCAGTCATGGATAAACCAATCATCAATATAATTTAGACAATGAGTACTTGCACTTTAGCACTGGCAGCAGTGGAAAAGTCGCCAGAGTCCTTAAGCCAACAAAATAGGAGGAAGAAGGCATAAAGCTTGGGGATAACCCAGCTCCTGAAAATAAGGCAATTTCCAGCACTCATCCAGAGAAGTGTAACATCCTATTTTGAGCCTAAATCATACCCTTCAGTTAGAAATGGGGTCTTCAGTTGGCATAGGTATACACCTTTGTCCAAGTAGGGGCCACAATCCTAGCCAGGGTAGGTCACACAGAATCCAACTTATCCTGTGACCACCCTCTGGTTGTTTGGCACTGAGCAGTCAGGCTTACCTTAGTAGGCAATGTGTAAGGTATTTGTGCAATAAATCATACAGTAACACAGTGACCACACCACAAAAATACACCACACAGGTTTAGAAAAATATAGGATTTTTATCTGGTTAAAATAAGGTAAATAACAATTAAGTTCCAATAAGTACAATTTGAGATATCATTTTTGCAAGTTTAAAAAGAGTCTTAAATCTTAAAAATCAACAGTTGTCTCTTGATTATACAAAGTACCTGGTTTGTGTCAAAATTAACGCCCACGAAGACCGCAGAGGAGAAGATGCATGGAGAAATAGGGCGTGCGTCAGATTTTCCGTCACAGCACAGACATTGCGTTGTTTCTTTCCACGCTGCAATGGAATTGCGTTGTTTTTCGGCGTGCAGTCTTGGTTCCTCACTGCGATGCAGAGATCTTTTTGATGTCCTGGGATGATGCAGGGAAATCCTGGGCACCACAGGCTTTGCATCGAACCAGTAGGGCGATGCGTCTAATTTTCTGTCACACAGCAGGCGCTGCGTCAATTTTCCGCTTAAGGAATCGGCTGCATCATTCCGGTTCTGCTGAGTATCAATCCAGTAGGGCTGTGCATCTAATTTTCTGTCGCAAGGCAGGCGATGAGTCAAATCTTCACTCAGGAAGTCGGGCTGCATCGTTCTGGTTTGGCTGTGCAGTGATTTTCTCATTGCAAGGCAGGCTGTCATTTCCAGCAGGCTGTGTGTTGAATTTTGGCACACAAGGAGTTTCCTGAAGAGGTGAAGTCTTTTTTTGGCCTTAGACTTAAGAAAACAGGAGGAAACCTCAATCCAAGCTCTTGGAGAGTACTTTTCAGCAAAGTCAGAGGGCACCATGGCAACAGCAGGGCAGCAGTCTTCAGCAAAGCAGTCCAGATGAGTCCTTTGGGCATCCAGGCTGTTCCTCTTGGCAGGTTGCAGGTTCAGGTCCAGAAGTGTCTGGGCTGGTAGGGTCTGTGATCCAGTTTATATACCCCAAAATGCCTTTGAAGTGGGGGAGAGTTCAAAGAGTGGTCCTGAAGTGCACAAGTTCCTCTTTCAGTACAGGTTTGTCTGCCAGGGTCCCAGCAGGGGTTTTGGCTGTCAATTGTGTGAGGGCAGGCCACTACCAGGACATATAAAACACACATGTACATTTCCTGCCTTTTACCTACATAACACCCTTCCCTTGGGTTACCTAGGGCCTAACTTAGGGATGACTTATATGTAGAAAAAGGGGAGTTTAAGGCTTGGCAAGTACTTTTAAATGCTAAGTCGAAGTGATAGTGAAACTGCACACACAGGCCCTGCAATAGCAGGCCTGAGACATAGTTAAGGGGCTACTTATGTGGGTGGCACAATCAGTGCTGCAGGCCCACTAGTAGCATTTAATTTACAGGCCCTAGGCACATGCAGTGCTTTACCAGGGACTTACAAGTAAGTTAAATATGCCAATTGGGTATGAGCCAATGTTACTATGTTTTAGGGAGTGTGCACTTGCACTTTAGCACTGATTAGCAGTGGTAAAATGTCCAGAGTCCTATAGCCAGCAAAAACTGACATCAGAAAAAGAAGAAGAGGAAGGCAAAAGGTTTGGTGATGACCCTGCGGGGAGGCCATTTCCAACACCTTTCCTTATGTAATGTTTACACGTAACAATGTATTAATTGCATTTTAAAACAAGTACGTTTTGGTGGTAGAAATAATAACAGATTCATCAAGTTACAAGGACTACAATGTTAGATTTATGATGTTTTTACAGTGCGTGTTGAGGCTGACTATTTTTTTTAATTTGTTGGCATACTGTTTAAACCAATATCTTTTAAAACATAACTAAAAGCTAAGGAATGGCAAAGTGAATTCAGAAGTAATATTTCACATTATGCTGGTATGTAAAACTCTTGCAAACATTACAGACAAACTAATGAACCTTCACTTGTTTCTTCATAATTTCTCTGACTACTCATTTTGATTTAAATTCCAAACATGCAAACATGGGCTCATCTACATATGAGTGGAAGCAGATGTGTGCGTTTCTAAGTCTATCAAACTCACTGCAAAATGATCTGTATCTGCTGCCAAGTGTCTCAGCTGTTTCAGACAAGTCACACTTTCTCATATTGCCTATCAGATAATTTGTCAAAATGACATATTAGATCTTAAGGATTTTGGTCTTATAAATGTGCTTATAGTACTAATCTCTAATTTGAAAAATATTTTTGAACATTTACAACACATTTAATGTTACTATCCACCAGTGCAGTATAATTTAAATTTAGATAGCTGACATATAACTGTTTTAGGGATATAACTTCACAGACTTTTGCTAATGCATTGTACAATAGAGCCTCGGATGGGAGATTCAAACAACCCTACTTTTGAATGCTCCCACACTCTCTTGCAGCCCCTAAACCGTGAAACCACATTTAACTTCACTTCACTCAGTACTAATCACTCTAAAAAGTTTTAACATTTCTTTGAATGAAAACATCTGACTCAATAGTTTCAGTCGTGGATATATGTCATGTTTGGGATGGACTGACCAGTCTGGCAAATGGCAAATCAGGCTCCAAATGCTAGAAAGTTAACATATTACTTAAAAAAATATATATATGCTAATGTTTGCTAAATTATTTTTGTTCTGGTTTTCAAAGTAAACCAGCAAGATCTTAATTCTCAGCTTCAGCTTTGTTGGCCACTTTTCCTGAAAGAAGATCCAAATCCTTTAGTGAGTGCAGCTCTCCTGCCACCGAGGAACATCTTGAGGAGGAGCCTGGGGCATTAGGTTTGTGTGGTCAGAGCCCTACGCTCCTCCCTCTCCCTCAAGACATGCAGCATAGTCCTTTAGACATATCATATATCTGTGCCCCCAAAAGGCCCCTCTGGTACCACACCCTGATCAACAGTAGCCACTACTGTCCTGACTCATGTGACTACCATAAGAGTTACAACTGCTGTGCAGTCAGGACAGAAAACAACTGTTGCCATCCAATTGAGGTCACAAGGCTGTTTTGACAGGGCTGGGGTGGAATCTGCTGTGAGGATGGAAGTTAAAAATGCTACTACCAATATTAACAGCATAGGCAAAAAACAGGATGGGTACAGGTACACGGCAGGAGCAGTGCTTAATTTAAGCTTATTGCTTCCGGTGTTGAGCACCGGCACTTATTTTGTAGGGCCAGCACTTACTCCTCTGCCTCAAGCATTTTCTGCGAGCAAAAGATACGTGGGAAAGACGGAGGAAGAGAAAAAACGAAAAAGCGTCACACTGGGAGAAAACAGAAAGCTGCCAGAGTGAGCTGAAGGGGGAGGGAGTGGCTTTAAATAGATTGAAGAGGCCCAAGATGACTCCAGGACTATGCTGCCTCAGTATTCCATGCTCACACATTTAAATGCAGCAGCCACATGTTCAAGGGGAGGGCTTTGGGCACCGGCACACTTTTATTTACAAATTAAGCACTGGACAGGAGGAACAGATTGGCCAGATTATAGAACTTCTAAGGACTCCAAATTATTTAATGAGGACCCAGAATAAGATCAACAGGGCCCAAGATGATCTACAGGAATGGCAAATGAGTATGTATACTTTAAATTCTAGTATGGTGCAGAATGGCTTTAGAGCATGGTCTTCAGCAGAATCAAAAATAGCTGGCCCTTTCTGTGGTCAAGCAACATCTGCTGGCAGAAGTGGTGGCTGCTGGATTTTGAAAGTGGTGGATCAGAAATGTTACACCCAAGTATAATTCACAAGCAAGTGAAGCAAATGAGCCCAAACCTAAATAGTTGTGAGGTGGGGTGGTGTACACTGAGCTCCGCATCACCCAGAAACCTCAGAGATGTCACACAGACAAGACAGCACAGTAGTGAACAACATACCTACCAAAACTAAAATTTCCCAGTCCTCCAAAGTGACAATAGTCAAATGTTTCCATTTGCTAGCCAAGCACAATGGGGGAATGCTGGGTAGAAGGAAGTTTGTGGCTCCCCTCGGATTCCAGAACTTTCCATCACCGAAATGTGAGGAAAAAGTGTTTTGTTTTGTCAGTTTGAGGTTTGCAAAGGATTCTGGGTAATAGAACCTGGTGAGTCACCCCATCCTGGGTTTCCCTAGGTGTTTAGTTTTAACAAATGCACAGGTTTGGTAGGTTTCCCTAGGTGCCGGCTGAGCTACAGCCCAAAATCCACAGCTAGGCACTTTCCAAAAAAACAGTCACTTTTCAGTGTAAAAATGTGATGTGTCCATGTTGCGTTTAGGTGTGTTTTCTGTTGCGGGCACTAGGCCTACCCACACAAGTGAGGTACCATTTTTATCAGGAGACTTGTGGGAATGCTGGGTGGAAGGAAGTTTGTGGCTCCCCTCAGATTCCTGAACTTTCCATCACCGAAAAGTGAGGAAAAAGTGTGTTTTTTTACCCAATTTTGAGGTTTGCATTGGATTCTGGGTATTAGAACGTGATGAGAGCCCTACAAGTCACCCCATCCTGGGTTCCCCTAGGTGTTTTGTTTTAACAAATACTCAGATTTGGTAGGTTTCCCTAAGTGCTGGCTGAGCTACAGCCCAAAATCCACAGCTAGGCACCTTCCCCCCAAAAAAGTCAGTTTTCAATGTAAAAATGTGATGTGTCCATGTTGCGTTTAGGGGTGTTTCCTGTCGCGGGCAGTAGGCCTATCCACACAAGTTTGGTACAATTGTTATCTGGAGACTTGGGGGAATGCTGGGTAGAAAGAAGCTTGTGTCTCCCCTCAGATTCCAGAGCTCTCCATCAACGAAATTTAAGGAAAAACTTTTGTTTTGGCAAATTTTGAGGTTTGTCAAGGATTATGGGTAATAGGACCTGGTGAGAGCCCCACAAGTCACCCCATCCTGGGTTCCCCTAGGTGTTTAGTTTTAAACATGCACTGGTTTGGTAGGTTTCCCTACGGGCTGGCTGTGCTACAGGCCAAAATCCACAGCTAGGTACTTTCCCAAAAAACAGTCAGTTTTGAAAGTAAAAATGTGATGTGTCCATGTTGTGTTTAGGGGTATTTCCTGTTGCGGGCACTAGGCCTACCCACCCAAGTTAAGTACCATTTTTAATGGGAGACTTGGAGGAATGCTGGATAGAAGGAAGTTTGTGGCTCCCTTCAGATTCCACAACTTTTCATCACCGAAATGTGAGGAAAAGTTTTTTTTTGCCACATTTTGAGGTTTGCAAAGGATTCTGGGTAATAGAACCTGGTGAGCGCCCCACAACTCACCCAATCCAGGGTTCCCCTAGGTGTTTAATTTAAAAAAATGCACAGGTTTGATAGGTTTCCCTAAGTGCCGGCTGAGCTACAGCCCAAAATCCACAGCAGGCACTTTCCAAAAAAACAGTCAGTTTTCAATTAAAAAAATATGATGTGTCCATGTTGCGTTTAGGGGTGTTTCCTGTTGTGGACACACAAGTGAGGTACCATTTTTATCGGGAGCCTTGGGGAATGCTGGGTGGAAGGAAGTTTGTTGTTCCTCTAAAATTCCAGAACTTTTCATCACCAAAATGTGAGAAAAAAGTGTTTTTTTTGCCAAATTTGGAGGTTTGCAAACGATTTTGGGTAACAGCACCTCGTGAGAGCCCCACAAGTCAACCCATTCTGGATTCCCCTTGGTATCTAGTTTTCAAAAATGTATAGGTTTGCTAGGTTTCCTGTGATGTCTAATAAGGAATAATATGGTGGCAGTGGATTTTTGTAGTTTATTATTAATAACAAACACGTAATCCCAAGCGACCCACGAAGAAAAGGGAGGAGCTCATGGTGACAGCTGTATCCAGTCGGTGAAACCAACTGCCGAGTCCCTGCCGAACACAGCTGACACCATGACAACAGAACCTACCGGCAATACATTTAAAGTCAAACAATTAGAAGAAGAAATGCGCCTTATTGAACAGAAGATAACATGCATCCTAAATACAACACCTCCTTTCCTTAAAAAACAAAAATACGAAAACATCAATACATGTAATAATCTTTACATTTTAAATGCATAACAATTATCCTTTTTTTCACATGTTACTAGCTGTGGGATGAGCATCTGAAAAACATGCATCACTCTCAACATGTATCATATCATTTATAGTGTTATCAAATTCAACACTTTCATTGCTGTTGTCAATATGTGCACCATATGCTGTACAATTACTTAATATCTTATCCTTGTTCAGATCCCAAATGACAGAATCATTATTCTCCTCTTTATATTTCTTACTTTCAATTATCTCCTTCTGATTTTTTTTTATATCTACTACGGAACCTTTATTCCACCAACCACAATTTTTAGTAAAACAGCAGACGGCGTGACTCTGACAATTTGTGTCGGATCCGAAAAATTAGAAACCCCTTTGATTGCCTTACTGGGTTTCTTAATCAAGACCCATTCACCTACTTTAAATTCTTTAGCATGAGATTTGTTGCCATTACTCGATTCATCATGACCAGATTTATATGTGCATGCAAAATTATCTCTTACACACTCATCAATACTGGAATAATCTTTCAATGTTCCATCAATAACTTTTTGTTTCTGTACCATGTCAGTGCTCCAACTTGGAGTGAGACTGTTTCTGGAATCTCTTCCTCTTAATAGGAAAAAATGTGAAAATCCAGTTGTCGAATGAGGTGTATTTAAGTAACTCCATACTTTGTCACGCAAATACCTTCTAACATCTAGGTTAGATGCCACTGCAGTTTGAATCCCTTCTTTAAAAAATTATTATATCTTTCCTCTAAACCAGTGGTTCCCAACCTTTTGACGTCTGTGGACCCCCACTTTATCATTACTGGAGCCCGGGGACCCCCACTGACTATTGGAATCCAGGGACCCCCCACTGAGCCATTACTGAAAGCTGGGGACCTAATCAATGAATATTATTTAATTTTTTAAGCAGCCACGAGAACTGTTGGCCTTTCCTGCCCCCCTTGGGGGCAGATCGGCCTATTTTTTTTAGGTCCATCTGCCCCCAAGGGGGGGGCAGAAGCCACTTAGGCACCAGGGATTGTGTGTGTAGTGGATGGGGGGGCGCCCCCTTGGGCAGCCAGAGGGGGGCAGAAAACACTAGAACGCCAGGGATTTTTTTTAATGTGTTTATTTATGTGGGGGGGTGTCCCCTAGGGCACGGGGCGACCCCCCAAGGGGGGCATTGACCTGTTGGCCATTTCTGCCCCCCTGGGGGCAGATGGGCCTATTTTTTTAGGCCCACCTGCCCCCAAGGGGGGCAGAAGCCACTTAGACACCAGGGATAGTGTGTGTGTGTGTGTGTTAGTGGATGGGGGGGGGCCTTGGGCAAGGGTCGCCCCCCACTTTGGGGGCACATGTACCCAGGCCATTTATGCACCCCTTGGAGACGGATCAGCCTATTATTTTTAGGCTGATCTGGCCCCAAGGAGGGCAGAAACCACTAGAACGCCAGGGATTTTTTTTATTTGTATATTTTTGTGGGGGTGCGTCCCCTTGGTCACGGGGCGCCCCCCCAAGGGGGGCATTGACCTGTTGGCCATATCTACACCCCCTGGGGGCAGATGGGCCTATTTTTTTAGACCCACCTGCCCCCAAGGGGGGCAGAAGCCACGTAGATACCAGGGATAGTGTGTGTGTGTGTGTGTGTTAGTGGATGGGGGGGGGCCTTGGGCAAGGGTCGCCCCCCACTTTGGGGGCACATGTACCCAGGCCATTTCTGCACCCCTTGCAGACAGATCAGCCTATTATTTTTAGGCTGATCTGCCCCCAAGGGGGGCAGAAACCACTAGAACGGCAGGGATTTTTTTTTATTTGTATATTTTTGTGGGGGGGGCGTCCCCTTGGTCACAGGGTGCCCCCCCAAGGGGGGCATTGACCTGTTGGCCATTTCTACACCCCCTGGGGGCAGATGGGCCTATTATTTTAGACCCACCTGCCCCCAAGGGGGGCAGAAGCCACTTAGACACCAGGGATAGTGTGTGTGTTAGTGGATGGGGGGGGGGCCTTGGGCAAGGGGGCACATGTACCCAGGCCATTTCTGCACCCCTTGGAGACAGACCAGCCTATTATTTTTAGGCTGATCTGCCCCCAAGGGGGGCAGAAACCACTAGAACGCCAGGGATTTTTTAAAATTTGTTTATTTTTGTGGGGGGCGTCCCCTTGGTCACGGGGCGCCCCCCCAAGGGGGCATTGACCTGTTGGCCATTTCTACACCCCCTGGGGCAGATGGGCCTATTTATTTAGACCCACCTGCCCCCAAGGGGGGCAGAAGCCACTTAGACACCAGGGATAGTGTGTGTGTGTGTGTGTTAGTGGATGGGGGGGCCTTGGGCAAGGGTCGCCCCCCACTTTGGGGGCACATGTACCCAGGCAATTTCTGCACCCCTTGGAGACAGATCAGCCTATTATTTTTAGGCTGATCTGCCCCCGAGGGGGGCAGAAACCATTAGAACACCAGGGATTTTTTTTTATTTGTTTGTTTTTGTGGGGGGGCATCCCCTTGGTCACGGGGCGCCCCCCCCAAGGGGGGCATTGACCTGTTGGCCATTTCTACACACCCTGGGGGCAGATGGGCCTATTTTCCTAGGCCCACCTGCCCCCAAGGGGGGCAGAAGCCACTTAGGCACCAGGGATAGTGTTGTGTGTGTTTTTTTGTTTTTTTTTTGTTTGAGGGCTGTCCCCTTTGGCAAGGGTCGCTCTCCATGGGGACACACTTCTAAAGGTATTTTCTGGCTTCCTTGGGGCAGACAGGCCTATTTTTTTAGTAGGCCCATCTGCCCCTATGGCAGAATCCACTTAGGCACCAATTTCTAAATGTTTGATGGTGGGGTGTTTGTCAACTGAAGAAGTCTTTGCATTTGTGATAAAAAATGTTTTCCTCCTTTTTGTTCTAGTTCAAAGCTTTTGCTTTATTTGCTGTGGCTCCTTGCGGTTTTGGCGGTGGTTGACCTGCAGTTTGCACAGTTGCATGTTTTAGGTAAGTAAAAACAATTTACTCCAAAGGAGTATTGTTGCCATGCATGAATGACATGTTTGTAGGGGGTGTACTAAATGCAGGATTGTGTGTGAAATTGTCCTTAGGTTTGTGCACAATGATATTTGTTTTGTCTTATTTCTAATTTGCCTTTCTTTCTTTATTTTTAGTGGGATATCATTGGTGATTGCTGTGTAGTTGCTGGTGAATCAAGCTTTTTCAGGCAAGTGAGCGGTATAGTTTTTGAGTTTATAACTCTTACTAATAAAGCTACACTTTGTTACTTGTCTTACACAGTGCTGGTTGTTGGTGGTGAATTTGTCCAGTTAATTTTAGCAGGAGAGATCATGGCTAGCCGCAGGATGACCGCTCAGCAGGTGGTTGGTATGCTTTTTGAGTCACAGTCTGATCATGACTATGAGACGGACTCTGCATCTGAGGCAGAGGAGGAAGTCAGAGATTCTGGCAGTGATGTTTCTGTTGGAGGGAAATCTTCTGATGATGAAGCCACACTCAGTGCAGATGAAGGGCCTGTTTTACAGGAGGACATTGATGTGCCAATAGTGCAGCAACCTGGGGCTGAAAGGTTTCCCGTTATAAGACCTGATGTCTGGGTTGCCCCAAACATGGAGCAGCCAGAGTTGCCTGCCTTTACTGGTCTCCCGGGGTGTAACGCCAATACAGAGAACTTTATGCCTATCAATTTCTTTGAGTTATTCATGGATGATATGTTTTTGGAAGAGATTGTTGAGCAGACTAATTTGTATGCGGAGCAGCATTTGAGGGACAACGCTGCTAGACTTAGGCCACACTCTAGAGCTGCCCAGTGGATTCCCACAAATTTGGAGGAGATAAAAAAGTTTTTGGGTTTGACTTTTTTGATGGGGTTGATAAGGAAGCCGTCACTGGCTTCTTATTGGTCTACTAGTCCCTTGATGGCAACAGCTATATTTCCAGCGACCATGAGTCGTAATCGGTATTTGCTTCTTCTTAGGATGCTGCATTTTGTTGACAATGCATTAGCCTTGCCACGAGATCACCCAGATTCTGACCGTCTTTTTAAGATTAGGCCTGTCCTTGATCATTTTGTAGATCGGTTTTCGGAGGTCTATGTTCCAGGCAAAGAGTTAAGTGTGGACGAGTGTTTGGTCCTCTTCAAGGGTCGTTTGGTTTTTAGGCAGTACATTCCTAGCAAAAGGGCACGATATGGAATTAAATTGTATATGCTGTCTGAAAGTAGGACAGGATATGTGTATAGTTTCCGTGTGTACACTGGTAGGGATTCCAATATTGACCCCCCTGGTTGTCCTCCCACTTTTGGAGTTACTGAGAAAATTGTGTGGGATCTTGGTAGACGACTGTTCAACAAAGGTGACCATTTGTATGTTGATAACTTCTACACTGGTGTGCAGTTGTTCAAGGAATTGTTTAGAGTAGACACAGTTGCTTGTGGCACAATCCGTTGTAACCGGAAAGGCTATCCAAGGGAGCTTGTCTGTAAAAAACTTGAGAGGGGACAATGCTGTGCCTTGCGGAACGAGGAGCTGCTAGCTTTGAAATTTTCAGACAAGAGGGATGTCTACATGCTAAGTACAATCCATGATGAGAGTACTTCACCTGTGACTGTTTGGGGCCAGGTTGCTGAAGTGCGCAAACCTGTGTGCATTTTAGATTATAATAAGCACATGGGAGGTGTAGATAGAGTTGACCAGAGGTTGGAACCTTATACTGCTATTCGTAAGTCTTACGTTTGGTATAAGAAGTTAGCACTTCACCTCTTCCTCTTAGCAACCTTCAATGCTTTTATTGTGTTTAGGGATAGGTCTCCAGAGTCAAAGATGACATTTGTGAAATTTCAGTAGTCAGTGATAGAGAGCCTTATTGTGGTGGAACAGGCCAGAGTTCCTAGAGAAGCAGTGGTGGAGGATGTGGCTAGATTGAAAGATCGCCACTTTGCTGAGCACATTCCTCCCACACCCAAAAAAGACTTTCCAGCTAAGAAATGTAGAGTGTGTTTTCGAAGAGGTATCCGGAGGGAGACTCGAATGTACTGCCCAGATTGTCCTTCAAAGCCTGGGCTGTGTGTCGTTGGTTGTTTTAAGAATTACCACACCCAGAAGAATTTCTGGGAACAACCATGAGTGTAAACTCATGTCTGTTTTGTATTTTCATGTGTTTAGTTTCATGGTTAGCATTTCTGTCATGTTCTTAGTTAGAGCTTTTGTGTTCATAGTTTTGTAATTCTTTCTACTTAGTTAGGGGTTCTTCTGTTTAAAAAAAAAAAAAATGATGCCATTGTGTGTGGAGTGGGGCTTGGCTGAGAGTGTACATATTGACTTGCTGTTGGCTACTGCAACACACTGCCAGCCAAACACCAGTCCACACACTCCCATCAGCTGGTGTGATTGTTGTATCAGGCATGTGAGCGTATGTAAGTGATGGGCCCTTGAGTGGCGCTGTCTGTCGATGTGAGTGTTGTAATGTGCTGGGCCCGTGGCTGGCGGTGTGAATGGCCTTGTGTGTGTCATGTATGAAAGTTGTGTGAATGGACTGTAAAGCGGTTGGTGCCTTGTCGCGGCTTTACAGCTCACGAGCTGTGAGTCATTGGTTCAGTTTTTTGCCTTTCAGTTACTAACAGTGCATTTCATTTTTGTGAAAGCTCTTGTTAGTAAAATTTGATCCACTGAACCATCACTCACCCGCGTGCCAAATCCAACCAGTATGTGTGGTAAAAATGACAAAACCTGCTTCGCTGTAATCAGGCGTCGCAGCACACCTGTGACACGCTAGGTGCCTCAGGTGGGACCCCGATGATGAAGCATGCCACCAACTTGGTTGGTGGGTGAGTGGTCTTTTTCACATAACCTAAGTGTGTTTCTTTTCAAAATTTTAGTATTTGGCACATCACGGACGTATGTGGGCACATCAAAACGATATATTACAAAACTACCTGTGTTTGGGGGGGAGAGGGCACCTATGTTTTTGGTCCTGTGTGCGGCCTTCATCTAGGGAAACCTACCAAACCCAGACATTTTTTAAAACTAGACGCCCCAAGGAGTCCAGGGAGGTGTGGCTTGCGTGGATCCCCCAACATTTTCTTACCCAGACTCCTCTGTAAACATTAAAATTTGCTTACAAAAGCATATTTTCCTGACTTTTCCTCGTAGGATCACCACTCCAGCACAAAATTTCTACTCCCCAGTGTTCCCCTCAGTCTCCCAAGTAAAATTACACCTCACTTATGTGGGTCCCCACAGCAGAGTCAGTCTAAAGATGTATAAAAGAATATGTCCTTATAAACTCGCTGTGATATCCCCTCTATCTCTACAAGTTTTGGGCCTTATTCTGTTGCAGGCACCTGGCCCACCCACACAAGTGAGGTATCATTTTTATCGGGAGACTTGAGGGAACGCTGGGTGGAAGGAAATTTGTGGCTCCACTCAGATTCCAGAACTTTCTGTCACCGAAATGTGTGGAAAATGCGTTTTTTTAGCCAAAATTTGAGGTTTGTAAAGGATTCTGGGTAACAGAACCTGGTCAGAGCCCCGCAAGTCACCCCATCTTGGATTCCCCTAGGTCTCTAGTTTTCAAAAATGCACAGGTTTGGTAGGTTTCCCTAGGTGCTGGCTGACATAGAGGCCAAAATCTACAGGTAGGCACTGTTTTCAATGAAAAAATGTGATGTGTCCACATTGCGTTTTGGGGTGTCTCCTGTCGCGGGCGCTAGGCCTACCCACACAAGTGAGGTATCATTTTTATCGGGAGACGTGGGGGAACGCTGGGTGGAAGGAAATTTGTGGCTCCTCTCAGATTCCAGAACTTTCTGCCACAGAAATGTGAGGAACATGTGTTTTTTTAGCCAAATCTTGAGGTTTGCAAAGGATTCTGGGTAACAGAACCTGGTCCGAGCCACACAAGTCACCCCATCTTGGATTCCCCTAGGTCTCTAGTTTTCAGAAATGCACAGGTTTGGTAGGTTTCCTAGGTGGCGGCTAAGCTACAGGCCAAAATCTACAGGTAGGCACTTTGCAAAAAACACCTCTGTTTTCCTTCAAAAATTTGGCTGTGTCCACGTTGCGCTCTGGGGCGTTTCCTGTCGCGGGCGCTAGGCCTACCCACACAAGTGAGGTATCATTTTTATCGGGAGACGTGGGGGAACACTGGGTGGAAGGGAATTTGTGGCTCCTCTCAGATTCCAGAACTTTCTGCCACAGAAATGTGAGGAACATGTGTTTTTTTAGCCAAATTTTGAGGTTTGCAAAGGATTCTGGGTAACAGAACCTGGTCCGAGCCACACAAGTCACCCTATCTTGGATTCCCCTAGGTCTCTAGTTTTCAGAAATGCACAGGTTTGGTAGGTTTCCCTAGGTGGCGGCTAAACTACAAGCCAAAATCTACAGGTAGGCACTTTGCAAAAAACACCTCTGTTTTCCTTCAAAAATGTGGCTGTGTCCACGTTGCGCTTTGGGGTGTTTCCTGTCGCGGGCGCTAGACCTACCCACACAAGTGAGGTATCATTTTTATCGGGAGACGTGGGGGAACGCTGGGTGGAAGGAAATTTGTGGCTCCTCTCAGATTCCAGAACTTTCTGCCACAGAAATGTGAGGAACATGTGTTTTTTTTTGCCACATTTTGATGTTTGCAAAGGATTCTGGGTAACAGAACCTGGTCCCAGCCACACAAGTCACCCTATCTTGGATTCCCCTAGGTCTCTAGTTTTCAGAAATGCACAGGTTTGGTAGGTTTCCCTAGGTGGCGGCTGAGCTACAGGCCAAAATCTACAGGTAGGCACTTTGCAAAAAACACCTCTGTTTTCCTTCAAAAATTTGGCTGTGTCCACATTGCGCTTTGGGGCGTTTCCTGTTGCGGGCGCTAGGCCTACCCACACAAGTGAGGTATCATTTTTATCGGGAGACATGGGGGAACGCTGGGTGGAAGGAAATTTGTGGCCCCTCTCAGATTCCAGAACTTTCTGCCACAGAAATGTGAGGAACATGTGTTTTTTTAGCCACATTTTGAGGTTTGCAAAGGATTCTGGGTAACAGAACCTGGTCCGAGCCACACAAGTCACTCCATCTTGGATTCCCCTAGGTCTCTAGTTTTCAGAAATGCACAGGTTTGGTAGGTTTTCCTAGGTGGCGGTTGAGCTACAGGCCAAAATCTACAGGTAGGCACTTTGCAAAAAACACCTCTGTTTTCCTTCAAAAAATGTGGCTGTGTCCACGTTGCGCTTTGGGGCGTTTCCTGTCGCGGGCGCTAGGCCTACCCACACAATTGAGGTATCATTTTTATCGGGAGACGTGGGGGAACGCTGGGTGGAAGGAAATTTGTGGCTCCTCTCAGATTCCAGAACTTTCTGCCACAGAAATGTGAGGAACATGTGTTTTTTTAGCCAAATTTTGATGTTTGCAAAGGATTCTGGGTAACAGAACCTGGTCCCAGCCACACAAGTCACCCCATCTTGGATTCCCCTAGGTCTCTAGTTTTCAGAAATGCACAGGTTTGGTAGGTTTCCCTAGGTGGCGGCTGAGCTACAGGCCAAAATCTACAGGTAGGCACTTTGCAAAAAACACCTCTGTTTTCCTTCAAAAATGTGGCTGTGTCCACGTTGCGCTTTCGGGCGTTTCCTGTTGCGGGCGCTAGGCCTACCCACACAAGTGAGGTATCATTTTTATCGGGAGACATGGGGGAACGCTGGGTGGAAGGAAATTTGTGGCTCCTCTCAGATTCCAGAACTTTCTGCCACAGAAATGTGAGGAACATGTGTTTTTTTAGCCAAATCTTGAGGTTTGCAAAGGATTCTGGGTAACAGAACCTGGTCCGAGCCACACAAGTCACCCCATCTTGGATTCCCCTAGGTCTCTAGTTTTCAGAAATGCACAGGTTTGGTAGGTTTCCTAGGTGGCGGCTAAGCTACAGGCCAAAATCTACAGGTAGGCACTTTGCAAAAAACACCTCTGTTTTCCTTCAAAAATTTGGCTGTGTCCACGTTGCGCTTTGGGGCGTTTCCTGTCGCGGGCGCTAGGCCTACCCACACAAGTGAGGTATCATTTTTATCGGGAGACGTGGGGGAACGCTGGGTGGAAGGAAATTTGTGGCTCCTCTCAGATTCCAGAACTTTTTGCCACAGAAATGTGAGGAACATGTGTTTTTTTAGCCAAATTTTGAGGTTTGCAAAGGATTCTGGGTAACAGAACCTGGTCCGAGCCACACAAGTCACCCCATCTTGGATTCCCCTAGGTCTCTAGTTTTCAGAAATGCACAGGTTTGGTAGGTTTCCCTAGGTGGCGGCTAAGCTACAGGCCAAAATCTACAGGTAGGCACTTTGCAAAAAACACCTCTGTTTTCCTTCAAAAATTTGGCTGTGTCCACGTTGCGCTTTGGGGCGTTTCCTGTCGCGGGCGCTAGACCTACCCACACAAGTGAGGTATCATTTTTAACGGGAGACGTGGGGGAACGCTGGGTGGAAGGAAATTTGTGGCTCCTCTCAGATTCCAGAACTTTCTGCCACAGAAATTTGAGGAACATGTGTTTTTTTAGCCAAATTCTGATGTTTGCAAAGGATTCTGGGTAACAGAACCTGGTCCCAGCCACACAAGTCACCCCATCTTGGATTCCCCTAGGTCTCTAGTTTTCAGAAATGCACAGGTTTGGTAGGTTTCCCTAGGTGGCGGCTGAGCTACAGGCCAAAATCTACAGGTAGGCACTTTGCAAAAAACACCTCTGTTTTCCTTCAAAAATGTGGCTGTGTCCACGTTGCGCTTTCGGGCGTTTCCTGTTGCGGGCGCTAGGCCTACCCACACAAGTGAGGTATCATTTTTATCGGGAGACATGGGGGAACGCTGGGTGGAAGGAAATTTGTGGCTCCTCTCAGATTCCAGAACTTTCTGCCACAGAAATGTGAGGAACATGTGTTTTTTTAGCCACATTTTGAGGTTTGCAAAGGATTCTGGGTAACAGAACCTGGTCCGAGCCACACAAGTCACCCCATCTTGGATTCCCCTAGGTCTCTATTTTTCAGAAATGCACAGGTTTGGTAGGTTTTCCTAGGTGGCGGTTGAGCTACACAAGCCAAAATCTACAGGTAGGCACTTTGCAAAAAACACCTCTGTTTTCCTTCAAAAATTTGGCTGTGTCCACGTTGCGCTTTGGGGCGTTTCCTGTCGCGGGCGCTAGGCCTACCCACACAATTGAGGTATCATTTTTATCGGGAGACGTGCGGGAACGCTGGGTGGAAGGAAATTTGTGGCTCCTCTCAGATTCCAGAACTTTCTGCCACAGAAATGTGAGGAACATGTGTTTTTTAGCCAAATTTTGAGGTTTGCAAAGGATTCTGGGTAACAGAACCTGGTCCGAGCCACACAAGTCACCCCATCTTGGATTCCCCTAGGTCTCTAGTTTTCAGAAATGCACAGGTTTGGTAGGTTTCCCTAGGTGGCGGCTGAGCTACAGGCCAAAATCTACAGGTAGGCACTTTGCAAAAAACACCTCTGTTGTCCTTCAAAAATTTGGCTGTGTCCACGTTGCGCTTTGGGGCGTTTCCTGTCGCGGGCGCTAGACCTACCCACATAAGTGAGGTATCATTTTAATCGGGAGACGTGGGGGAACGCTGGGTGGAAGGAAATTTGTGGCTCCTCTCAGATTCCAGAACTTTCTGCCACAGAAATGTGAGGAACATGTGTTTTTTTAGCCAAATTTTGAGGTTTGCAAAGGATTCTGGGTAACAGAACCTGGTCCCAGCCACACAAGTCACCCCATCTTGGATTCCCCTAGGTCTCTAGTTTTCAGAAATGCACAGATTTGGTAGGTTTCCCTAGGTGGCGGCTGAGCTACAGGCCAAAATCTACAGGTAGGCACTTTGCAAAAAACACCTCTGTTTTCCTTCAAAAATTGGGCTGTGTCCACGTTGCGCTTTCGGGCGTTTCCTGTCGCGGGCGCTAGGCCTACCCACACAAGTGAGGTATCATTTTTATCGGGAGACGTGGGGGAACGCTGGGTGGAAGGAAATTTGTGGCTCCTCTCAGATTCCAGAACTTTCTGCCACAGAAATGTCTGGAACATGTGTTTTTTTAGCCAAATTCTGAGGTTTGCAAAGGATTCTGGGTAACAGAACCTGGTCCCAGCCACACAAGTCACCCCATCTTGGATTCCCCTTGGTCTCTAGTTTTCAGAAATGCACAGGTTTGGTAGGTTTCCCTAGGTGGCGGCTGAGCTACAGGCCAAAATCTACAGGTAGGCACTTTGCAAAAAACACCTCTGTTTTCCTTCAAAAATTTGGATGTGTCCACGTTGCGCTTTGGGGCGTTTCCTGTCGCAAGCGCTAGGCCTACCCACACAAGTGAGGTATCATTTTTATCGGGAGACGTCGGGGAACGCTGGGTGGAAGGAAATTTGTGGCTCACCTCAGATTCCAGAACTTTCTGCCACAGAAATGTGAGGAACATGTGTTTTTTTTCGCCAAATTTTGAGGTTTGCAAAGGATTCTGGGTAACAGAACCTGGTCCGAGCCACACAAGTCACCCCATCTTGGATTCCCCTAGGTCTCTAGTTTTCAGAAATGCACAGGTTTGGTAGGTTTCCCTAGGTGGCGGCTGAGCTACAGGCCAAAATCTACAGGTAGGCACTTTGCAAAAAACACCTCTGTTTTCCTTCAAAAATTTGGCTGTGTCCACGTTGCGCTTTGAGGCGTTTCCTGTCGCGGGCGCTAGACCTACCCACACAAGTGAGGTATCATTTTAATCGGGAGACGTGGGGGAACGCTGGGTGGAAGGAAATTTGTGGCTCCTCTCAGATTCCAGAACTTTCTGCCACAGAAATGTGAGGAACATGTGTTTTTTTAGGCAAATTTTGAGGTTTGCAAAGGATTCTGGGTAACAGAACCTGGTCCCAGCCACACAAGTCACCCCATCTTGGATTCCCCTAGGTCTCTAGTTTTCAGAAATGCACAGATTTGGTAGGTTTCCCTAGGTGGCGGCTGAGCTACAGGCCAAAATCTACAGGTAGGCAATTTGCAAAAAACACCTCTGTTTTCCTTCAAAAATTTGGCTGTGTCCACGTTGCGCTTTGGGGCGTTTCCTGTCGCGGGCGCTAGGCCTACCTACACAAGTGAGGTATCATTTTTATCGGGAGACGTGGGGGAACGCTGGGTGGAAGGAAATTTGTGGCTCCTCTCGGATTCCAGAACTTTCTGCCACAGAAATGTGAGGAACATGTGGTTTTTTTAGCCAAATTTTGAGGTTTGCAAAGGATTCTGGGTAACAGAACCTGGTCCCAGCCACACAAGTCACCCCATCTTGGATTCCCCTAGGTCTCTAGTTTTCAGAAATGCACAGGTTTGGTAGGTTTCCCTAGGTGGCGGCTGAGCTACAGGCCAAAATCTACAGGTAGGCACTTTGCAAAAAACACCTCTGTTTTCCTTCAAAAATTTGGATGTGTCCACGTTGCGCTTAGGGGCGTTTCCTGTCGCGGGCGCTAGGCCCACCCACACAAGTGAGGTATCATTTTTATCGGGAGACATGGGGGAACGCTGGGTGGAAGGAAATTTGTGGCTCCTCTCAGATTCCAGAACTTTCTGCCACAGAAATGTGAGGAACATGTGTTTTTTTAGCCAAATTTTGAGGTTTGCAAAGGATTCTGGGTAACAGAACCTGGTCCGAGACACACAAGTCACCCCATCTTGGATTCCCCTAGGTCTCTAGTTTTCAGAAATGCACAGGTTTGGTAGGTTTCCCTAGTTGGCGGCTGAGCTACAGGCCAAAATCTACAGGTAGGCACTTTGCAAAAAACACCTCTGTTTTCCTTCAAAAATTTGGCTGTGTCCACGTTGCGCTTTGGGGCGTTTCCTGTCGCGGGCGCTAGACCTACCCACACAAGTGAGGTATCATTTTTATAGGGAGACGTGGGGGAACGCTGGGTGGAAGGAAATTTGTGGCTCCTCTCAGATTCCAGAACTTTCTGCCACAGAAATGTGAGGAACATGTGTTTTTTTAGCCAAATTTTGAGGTTTGCAAGGGATTCTGGGTAACAGAACCTGGTCCGAGACACACAAGTCACCCCATCTTGGATTCCCCTAGGTCTCTAGTTTTCAGAAATGCACAGGTTTGGTAGGTTTCCCTAGGTGGCGGCTGAGCTACAGGCCAAAATCTACAGGTAGGCACTTTGCAAAAAACACCTCTGTTTTCCTTCAAAAATTTTGCTGTGTCCACGTTGCGCTTTGGGGCGTTTCCTGTCGCGGGCGCTAGACCTACCCACACAAGTGAGGTATCATTTTAATCGGGAGACGTGGGGGAACGCTGGGTGGAAGGAAATTTGTGGCTCCTCTCAGATTCCAGAACTTTCTGCCACAGAAATGTGAGGAACATGTGTTTTTTTAGCCAAATTTTGAGGTTTGCAAAGGATTCTGGGTAACAGAACCTGGTCCCAGCCACACAAGTCACCCCATCTTGGATTCCCCTAGGTCTCTAGTTTTCAGAAATGCACAGGTTTGGTAGGTTTCCCTAGGTGGCGGCTGAGCTACAGGCCAAAATCTACAGGTAGGCACTTTGCAAAAAACACCTCTGTTTTCCTTCAAAAATTTGGATGTGTCCACGTTGCGCTTTGGGGCGTTTCCTGTTGCAGGCGCTAGGCCTACCCACACAAGTGAGGTATCATTTTTATCGGGAGACGTCGGGGAACGCTGGGTGGAAGGAAATTTGTGGCTCCCCTCAGATTCCAGAACTTTCTGCCACAGAAATGTGAGGAACATGTGTTTTTTTCGCCAAATTTTGAGGTTTGCAAAGGATTCTGGGTAACAGAACCTGGTCCGAGCCACACAAGTCACCCCATCTTGGATTCCCCTAGGTCTCTAGTTTTCAGAAATGCACAGGTTTGGTAGGTTTCCCTAGGTGGCGGCTGAGCTACAGGCCAAAATCTACAGGTAGGCACTTTGCAAAAAACACCTCTGTTTTCCTTCAAAAATTTGGCTGTGTCCACGTTGCGCTTTGAGGCGTTTCCTGTCGCGGGCGCTAGACCTACCCACACAAGTGAGGTATCATTTTAATCGGGAGACGTGGGGGAACGCTGGGTGGAAGGAAATTTGTGGCTCCTCTCAGATTCCAGAACTTTCTGCCACAGAAATGTGAGGAACATGTGTTTTTTTAGCCAAATTTTGAGGTTTGCAAAGGATTCTGGGTAACAGAACCTGGTCCCAGCCACACAAGTCACCCCATCTTGGATTCCCCTAGGTCTCTAGTTTTCAGAAATGCACAGGTTTGGTAGGTTTCCCTAGGTGGCGGCTGAGCTACAGGCCAAAATCTACAGGTAGGCACTTTGCAAAAAACACCTCTGTTTTCCTTCAAAAATTTGGATGTGTCCACGTTGCGCTTTGGGGCGTTTCCTGTTGCAGGCGCTAGGCCTACCCACACAAGTGAGGTATCATTTTTATCGGGAGACGTCGGGGAACGCTGGGTGGAAGGAAATTTGTGGCTCCCCTCAGATTCCAGAACTTTCTGCCACAGAAATGTGAGGAACATGTGTTTTTTTAGCCAAATTTTGAGGTTTGCAAAGGATTCTGGGTAACAGAACCTGGTCCGAGACACACAAGTCACCCCATCTTGGATTCCCCTAGGTCTCTAGTTTTCAGAAATGCACAGGTTTGGTAGGTTTCCCTAGTTGGCGGCTGAGCTACAGGCCAAAATCTACAGGTAGGCACTTTGCAAAAAACACCTCTGTTTTCCTTCAAAAATTTGGCTGTGTCCACGTTGCGCTTTGGGGCGTTTCCTGTCGCGGGCGCTAGACCTACCCACACAAGTGAGGTATCATTTTTATAGGGAGACGTGGGGGAACGCTGGGTGGAAGGAAATTTGTGGCTCCTCTCAGATTCCAGAACTTTCTGCCACAGAAATGTGAGGAACATGTGTTTTTTTAGCCAAATTTTGAGGTTTGCAAAGGATTCTGGGTAACAGAACCTGGTCCGAGACACACAAGTCACCCCATCTTGGATTCCCCTAGGTCTCTAGTTTTCAGAAATGCACAGGTTTGGTAGGTTTCCCTAGGTGGCGGCTGAGCCACAGGCCAAAATCTACAGGTAGCACTTTGCAAAAAACACCTCTGTTTTCCTTCAAAAATTTGGCTGTGTCCACGTTGCGCTTTGGGGCGTTTCCTGTCGCGGGCGCTAGACCTACCCACACAAGTGAGGTATCATTTTAATCGGGAGACGTGGGGGAACGCTGGGTGGAAG
Source organism: Pleurodeles waltl (assembly GCF_031143425.1). Classification (NCBI taxonomy): domain Eukaryota; kingdom Metazoa; phylum Chordata; class Amphibia; order Caudata; family Salamandridae; genus Pleurodeles; species Pleurodeles waltl. Next base: position 82,170,292 of record NC_090450.1, on the reverse strand, counting down.
GAAATTTGTGGCTCCTCTCAGATTCCAGAACTTTCTGCCACAGAAATGTGAGGAACATGTGTTTTTTTAGCCAAATTTTGAGGTTTGCAAAGGATTCTGGGTAACAGAACCTGGTCCCAGCCACACAAGTCACCCCATCTTGGATTCCCCTAGGTCTCTAGTTTTCAGAAATGCACAGGTTTGGTAGGTTTCCCTAGGTGGCGGCTGAGCTACAGGCCAAAATCTACAGGTAGGCACTTTGCAAAAAACACCTCTGTTTTCCTTCAAAAATTTGGATGTGTCCACGTTGCGCTTTGGGGCGTTTCCTGTTGCAGGCGCTAGGCCTACCCACACAAGTGAGGTATCATTTTTATCGGGAGACGTCGGGGAACGCTGGGTGGAAGGAAATTTGTGGCTCCCCTCAGATTCCAGAACTTTCTGCCACAGAAATGTGAGGAACATGTGTTTTTTTCGCCAAATTTTGAGGTTTGCAAAGGATTCTGGGTAACAGAACCTGGTCCGAGCCACACAAGTCACCCCATCTTGGATTCCCCTAGGTCTCTAGTTTTCAGAAATGCACAGGTTTGGTAGGTTTCCCTAGGTGGCGGCTGAGCTACAGGCCAAAATCTACAGGTAGGCACTTTGCAAAAAACACCTCTGTTTTCCTTCAAAAATTTGGCTGTGTCCACGTTGCGCTTTGAGGCGTTTCCTGTCGCGGGCGCTAGACCTACCCACACAAGTGAGGTATCATTTTAATCGGGAGACGTGGGGGAACGCTGGGTGGAAGGAAATTTGTGGCTCCTCTCAGATTCCAGAACTTTCTGCCACAGAAATGTGAGGAACATGTGTTTTTTTAGGCAAATTTTGAGGTTTGCAAAGGATTCTGGGTAACAGAACCTGGTCCCAGCCACACAAGTCACCCCATCTTGGATTCCCCTAGGTCTCTAGTTTTCAGAAATGCACAGGTTTGGTAGGTTTCCCTAGGTGGCGGCTGAGCTACAGGCCAAAATCTACAGGTAGGCACTTTACAAAAAACACCTCTGTTTTCCTTCAAAAATTTGGCTGTGTCCACGTTGCGCTTTGGGGCGTTTCCTGTCGCGGGCGCTAGACCTACCCACACAAGTGAGGTATCATTTTAATCGGGAGACGTGGGGGAACGCTGGGTGGAAGGAAATTTGTGGCTCCTCTCAGATTCCAGAACTTTCTGCCACAGAAATGTGAGGAACATGTGTTTTTTTAGCCAAATTTTGAGGTTTGCAAAGGATTCTGGGTAACAGAACCTGGTCCCAGCCACACAAGTCACCCCATCTTGGATTCCCCTAGGTCTCTAGTTTTCAGAAATGCACAGATTTGGTAGGTTTCCCTAGGTGGCGGCTGAGCTACAGGCCAAAATCTACAGGTAGGCACTTTGCAAAAAACACCTCTGTTTTCCTTCAAAAATTGGGCTGTGTCCACGTTGCGCTTTCGGGCGTTTCCTGTCGCGGGCGCTAGGCCTACCCACACAAGTGAGGTATCATTTTTATCGGGAGACGTGGGGGAACGCTGGGTGGAAGGAAATTTGTGGCTCCTCTCAGATTCCAGAACTTTCTGCCACAGAAATGTGAGGAACATGTGTTTTTTTAGCCAAATTCTGAGGTTTGCAAAGGATTCTGGGTAACAGAACCTGGTCCCAGCCACACAAGTCACCCCATCTTGGATTCCCCTTGGTCTCTAGTTTTCAGAAATGCACAGGTTTGGTAGGTTTCCCTAGGTGGCGGCTGAGCTACAGGCCAAAATCTACAGGTAGGCACTTTGCAAAAAACACCTCTGTTTTCCTTCAAAAATTTGGATGTGTCCACGTTGCGCTTTGGGGCGTTTCCTGTCGCAGGCGCTAGGCCTACCCACACAAGTGAGGTATCATTTTTATCGGGAGACGTCGGGGAACGCTGGGTGGAAGGAAATTTGTGGCTCACCTCAGATTCCAGAACTTTCTGCCACAGAAATGTGAGGAACATGTGTTTTTTTTGCCAAATTTTGAGGTTTGCAAAGGATTCTGGGTAACAGAACCTGGTCCGAGCCACACAAGTCACCCCATCTTGGATTCCCCTAGGTCTCTAGTTTTCAGAAATGCACAGGTTTGGTAGGTTTCCCTAGGTGGCGGCTGAGCTACAGGCCAAAATCTACAGGTAGGCACTTTGCAAAAAACACCTCTGTTTTCCTTCAAAAATTTGGCTGTGTCCACGTTGCGCTTTGAGGCGTTTCCTGTCGCGGGCGCTAGACCTACCCACACAAGTGAGGTATCATTTTAATCGGGAGACGTGGGGGAACGCTGGGTGGAAGGAAATTTGTGGCTCCTCTCAGATTCCAGAACTTTCTGCCACAGAAATGTGAGGAACATGTGTTTTTTTAGGCAAATTTTGAGGTTTGCAAAGGATTCTGGGTAACAGAACCTGGTCCCAGCCACACAAGTCACCCCATCTTGGATTCCCCTAGGTCTCTAGTTTTCAGAAATGCACAGATTTGGTAGGTTTCCCTAGGTGGCGGCTGAGCTACAGGCCAAAATCTACAGGTAGGCAATTTGCAAAAAACACCTCTGTTTTCCTTCAAAAATTTGGCTGTGTCCACGTTGCGCTTTGGGGCGTTTCCTGTCGCGGGCGCTAGGCCTACCTACACAAGTGAGGTATCATTTTTATCGGGAGACGTGGGGGAACGCTGGGTGGAAGGAAATTTGTGGCTCCTCTCGGATTCCAGAACTTTCTGCCACAGAAATGTGAGGAACATGTGTTTTTTTTAGCCAAATTTTGAGGTTTGCAAAGGATTCTGGGTAACAGAACCTGGTCCCAGCCACACAAGTCACCCCATCTTGGATTCCCCTAGGTCTCTAGTTTTCAGAAATGCACAGGTTTGGTAGGTTTCCCTAGGTGGCGGCTGAGCTACAGGCCAAAATCTACAGGTAGGCACTTTGCAAAAAACACCTCTGTTTTCCTTCAAAAATTTGGATGTGTCCACGTTGCGCTTAGGGGCGTTTCCTGTCGCGGGCGCTAGGCCTACCCACACAAGTGAGGTATCATTTTTATCGGGAGACATGGGGGAACGCTGGGTGGAAGGAAATTTGTGGCTCCTCTCAGATTCCAGAACTTTCTGCCACAGAAATGTGAGGAACATGTGTTTTTTTAGCCAAATTTTGAGGTTTGCAAAGGATTCTGGGTAACAGAACCTGGTCCGAGACACACAAGTCACCCCATCTTGGATTCCCCTAGGTCTCTAGTTTTCAGAAATGCACAGGTTTGGTAGGTTTCCCTAGTTGGCGGCTGAGCTACAGGCCAAAATCTACAGGTAGGCACTTTGCAAAAAACACCTCTGTTTTCCTTCAAAAATTTGGCTGTGTCCACGTTGCGCTTTGGGGCGTTTCCTGTCGCGGGCGCTAGACCTACCCACACAAGTGAGGTATCATTTTAATCGGGAGACGTGGGGGAACGCTGGGTGGAGGGAAATTTGTGGCTCCTCTCAGATTCCAGAACTTTCTGCCACAGAAATGTGAGGAACATGTGTTTTTTTAGCCAAATTTTGAGGTTTGCAAAGGATTCTGGGTAACAGAACCTGGTCCCAGCCACACAAGTCACCCCATCTTGGATTCCCCTAGGTCTCTAGTTTTCAGAAATGCACAGATTTGGTAGGTTTCCCTAGGTGGCGGCTGAGCTACAGGCCAAAATCTACAGGTAGGCACTTTGCAAAAAACACCTCTGTTTTCCTTCAAAAATTGGGCTGTGTCCACGTTGCGCTTTCGGGCGTTTCCTGTCGCGGGCGCTAGGCCTACCCACACAAGTGAGGTATCATTTTTATCGGGAGACGTGGGGGAACGCTGGGTGGAAGGAAATTTGTGGCTCCTCTCAGATTCCAGAACTTTCTGCCACAGAAATGTGAGGAACATGTGTTTTTTTAGCCAAATTCTGAGGTTTGCAAAGGATTCTGGGTAACAGAACCTGGTCCCAGCCACACAAGTCACCCCATCTTGGATTCCCCTTGGTCTCTAGTTTTCAGAAATGCACAGGTTTGGTAGGTTTCCCTAGGTGGCGGCTGAGCTACAGGCCAAAATCTACAGGTAGGCACTTTGCAAAAAACACCTCTGTTTTCCTTCAAAAATTTGGATGTGACCACGTTGCGCTTTGGGGCGTTTCCTGTCGCAGGCGCTAGGCCTACCCACACAAGTGAGGTATCATTTTTATCGGGAGACGTCGGGGAACGCTGGGTGGAAGGAAATTTGTGGCTCACCTCAGATTCCAGAACTTTCTGCCACAGAAATGTGAGGAACATGTGTTTTTTTCGCCAAATTTTGAGGTTTGCAAAGGATTCTGGGTAACAGAACCTGGTCCGAGCCACACAAGTCACCCCATCTTGGATTCCCCTAGGTCTCTAGTTTTCAGAAATGCACAGGTTTGGTAGGTTTCCCTAGGTGGCGGCTGAGCTACAGGCCAAAATCTACAGGTAGGCACTTTGCAAAAAACACCTCTGTTTTCCTTCAAAAATTTGGCTGTGTCCACGTTGCGCTTTGAGGCGTTTCCTGTCGCGGGCGCTAGACCTACCCACACAAGTGAGGTATCATTTTAATCGGGAGACGTGGGGGAACGCTGGGTGGAAGGAAATTTGTGGCTCCTCTCAGATTCCAGAACTTTCTGCCACAGAAATGTGAGGAACATGTGTTTTTTTAGGCAAATTTTGAGGTTTGCAAAGGATTCTGGGTAACAGAACCTGGTCCCAGCCACACAAGTCACCCCATCTTGGATTCCCCTAGGTCTCTAGTTTTCAGAAATGCACAGATTTGGTAGGTTTCCCTAGGTGGCGGCTGAGCTACAGGCCAAAATCTACAGGTAGGCAATTTGCAAAAAACACCTCTGTTTTCCTTCAAAAATTTGGCTGTGTCCACGTTGCGCTTTGGGGCGTTTCCTGTCGCGGGCGCTAGGCCTACCTACACAAGTGAGGTATCATTTTTATCGGGAGACGTGGGGGAACGCTGGGTGGAAGGAAATTTGTGGCTCCTCTCGGATTCCAGAACTTTCTGCCACAGAAATGTGAGGAACATGTGGTTTTTTTAGCCAAATTTTGAGGTTTGCAAAGGATTCTGGGTAACAGAACCTGGTCCCAGCCACACAAGTCACCCCATCTTGGATTCCCCTAGGTCTCTAGTTTTCAGAAATGCACAGGTTTGGTAGGTTTCCCTAGGTGGCGGCTGAGCTACAGGCCAAAATCTACAGGTAGGCACTTTGCAAAAAACACTCCTTCAAAAATTTGGCTGTGTCCACGTTGCGCTTTGGGGGGTTTCCTGTCGCGGGCGCTAGGCCTACCCACACAAGTGAGGTATCATTTTTATCGGGAGACGTGGGGGAACGCTGGGTGGAAGGAAATTTGTGGCTCCTCTCGGATTCCAGAACTTTCTGCCACAGAAATGTGAGGAACATGTGGTTTTTTTAGCCAAATTTTGAGGTTTGCAAAGGATTCTGGGTAACAGAACCTGGTCCCAGCCACACAAGTCACCCCATCTTGGATTCCCCTAGGTCTCTAGTTTTCAGAAATGCACAGATTTGGTAGGTTTCCCTAGGTGGCGGCTGAGCTACAGGCCAAAATCTACAGGTAGGCAATTTGCAAAAAACACCTCTGTTTTCCTTCAAAAATTTGGCTGTGTCCACGTTGCGCTTTGGGGCGTTTCCTGTCGCGGGCGCTAGGCCTACCCACACAAGTGAGGTATCATTTTTATCGGGAGACGTGGGGGAACGCTGGGTGGAAGGAAATTTGTGGCTCCTCTCAGATTCCAGAACTTTCTGCCACAGAAATGTGAGGAACATGTGTTTTTTTAGCCAAATTCTGAGGTTTGCAAAGGATTCTGGGTAACAGAACCTGGTCCCAGCCACACAAGTCACCCCATCTTGGATTCCCCTTGGTCTCTAGTTTTCAGAAATGCACAGGTTTGGTAGGTTTCCCTAGGTGGCGGCTGAGCTACAGGCCAAAATCTACAGGTAGGCACTTTGCAAAAAACACCTCTGTTTTCCTTCAAAAATTTGGATGTGTCCACGTTGCGCTTTGGGGCGTTTCCTGTCGCAGGCGCTAGGCCTACCCACACAAGTGAGGTATCATTTTTATCGGGAGACGTCGGGGAACGCTGGGTGGAAGGAAATTTGTGGCTCACCTCAGATTCCAGAACTTTCTGCCACAGAAATGTGAGGAACATGTGTTTTTTTCGCCAAATTTTGAGGTTTGCAAAGGATTCTGGGTAACAGAACCTGGTCCGAGCCACACAAGTCACCCCATCTTGGATTCCCCTAGGTCTCTAGTTTTCAGAAATGCACAGGTTTGGTAGGTTTCCCTAGGTGGCGGCTGAGCTACAGGCCAAAATCTACAGGTAGGCACTTTGCAAAAAACACCTCTGTTTTCCTTCAAAAATTTGGCTGTGTCCACGTTGCGCTTTGAGGCGTTTCCTGTCGCGGGCGCTAGACCTACCCACACAAGTGAGGTATCATTTTAATCGGGAGACGTGGGGGAACGCTGGGTGGAAGGAAATTTGTGGCTCCTCTCAGATTCCAGAACTTTCTGCCACAGAAATGTGAGGAACATGTGTTTTTTTAGGCAAATTTTGAGGTTTGCAAAGGATTCTGGGTAACAGAACCTGGTCCCAGCCACACAAGTCACCCCATCTTGGATTCCCCTAGGTCTCTAGTTTTCAGAAATGCACAGATTTGGTAGGTTTCCCTAGGTGGCGGCTGAGCTACAGGCCAAAATCTACAGGTAGGCAATTTGCAAAAAACACCTCTGTTTTCCTTCAAAAATTTGGCTGTGTCCACGTTGCGCTTTGGGGCGTTTCCTGTCGCGGGCGCTAGGCCTACCTACACAAGTGAGGTATCATTTTTATCGGGAGACGTGGGGGAACGCTGGGTGGAAGGAAATTTGTGGCTCCTCTTGGATTCCAGAACTTTCTGCCACAGAAATGTGAGGAACATGTGGTTTTTTTAGCCAAATTTTGAGGTTTGCAAAGGATTCTGGGTAACAGAACCTGGTCCCAGCCACACAAGTCACCCCATCTTGGATTCCCCTAGGTCTCTAGTTTTCAGAAATGCACAGGTTTGGTAGGTTTCCCTAGGTGGCGGCTGAGCTACAGGCCAAAATCTACAGGTAGGCACTTTGCAAAAAACACCTCTGTTTTCCTTCAAAAATTTGGATGTGTCCACGTTGCGCTTAGGGGCGTTTCCTGTCGCGGGCGCTAGGCCTACCCACACAAGTGAGGTATCATTTTTATCGGGAGACATGGGGGAACGCTGGGTGGAAGGAAATTTGTGGCTCCTCTCAGATTCCAGAACTTTCTGCCACAGAAATGTGAGGAACATGTGTTTTTTTAGCCAAATTTTGAGGTTTGCAAAGGATTCTGGGTAACAGAACCTGGTCCGAGACACACAAGTCACCCCATCTTGGATTCCCCTAGGTCTCTAGTTTTCAGAAATGCACAGGTTTGGTAGGTTTCCCTAGTTGGCGGCTGAGCTACAGGCCAAAATCTACAGGTAGGCACTTTGCAAAAAACACCTCTGTTTTCCTTCAAAAATTTGGCTGTGTCCACGTTGCGCTTTGGGGCGTTTCCTGTCGCGGGCGCTAGACCTACCCACACAAGTGAGGTGTCATTTTTATAGGGAGACGTGGGGGAACGCTGGGTGGAAGGAAATTTGTGGCTCCTCTCAGATTCCAGAACTTTCTGCCACAGAAATGTGAGGAACATGTGTTTTTTTAGCCAAATTTTGAGGTTTGCAAAGGATTCTGGGTAACAGAACCTGGTCCGAGACACACAAGTCACCCCATCTTGGATTCCCCTAGGTCTCTAGTTTTCAGAAATGCACAGGTTTGGTAGGTTTCCTAGGTGGCGGCTGAGCTACAGGCCAAATTCTACAGGTAGGCACTTTGCAAAAAACACCTCTGTTTTCCTTCAAAAATTTGGCTGTGTCCACGTTGCGCTTTGGGGCGTTTCCTGTCGCGGGCGCTAGACCTACCCACACAAGTGAGGTATCATTTTAATCGGGAGACGTGGGGGAACGCTGGGTGGAAGGAAATTTGTGGCTCCTCTCAGATTCCAGAACTTTCTGCCACAGAAATGTGAGGAACATGTGTTTTTTTAGCCAAATTTTGAGGTTTGCAAAGGATTCTGGGTAACAGAACCTGGTCCCAGCCACACAAGTCACCCCATCTTGGATTCCCCTAGGTCTCTAGTTTTCAGAAATGCACAGATTTGGTAGGTTTCCCTAGGTGGCGGCTGAGCTACAGGCCAAAATCTACAGGTAGGCACTTTGCAAAAAACACCTCTGTTTTCCTTCAAAAATTGGGCTGTGTCCACGTTGCGCTTTCGGGCGTTTCCTGTCGCGGGCGCTAGGCCTACCCACACAAGTGAGGTATCATTTTTATCGGGAGACGTGGGGGAACGCTGGGTGGAAGGAAATTTGTGGCTCCTCTCAGATTCCAGAACTTTCTGCCACAGAAATGTGAGGAACATGTGTTTTTTTAGCCAAATTCTGAGGTTTGCAAAGGATTCTGGGTAACAGAACCTGGTCCCAGCCACACAAGTCACCCCATCTTGGATTCCCCTTGGTCTCTAGTTTTCAGAAATGCACAGGTTTGGTAGGTTTCCCTAGGTGGCGGCTGAGCTACAGGCCAAAATCTACAGGTAGGCACTTTGCAAAAAACACCTCTGTTTTCCTTCAAAAATTTGGATGTGTCCACGTTGCGCTTTGGGGCGTTTCCTGTCGCAGGCGCTAGGCCTACCCACACAAGTGAGGTATCATTTTTATCGGGAGACGTCGGGGAACGCTGGGTGGTAGGAAATTTGTGGCTCCCCTCAGATTCCAGAACTTTCTGCCACAGAAATGTGAGGAACATGTGTTTTTTTCGCCAAATTTTGAGGTTTGCAAAGGATTCTGGGTAACAGAACCTGGTCCGAGCCACACAAGTCACCCCATCTTGGATTCCCCTAGGTCTCTAGTTTTCAGAAATGCACAGGTTTGGTAGGTTTCCCTAGGTGGCGGCTGAGGTACAGGCCAAAATCTACAGGTAGGCACTTTGCAAAAAACACCTCTGTTTTCCTTCAAAAATTTGGCTGTGTCCACGTTGCGCTTTGAGGCGTTTCCTGTCGCGGGCGCTAGACCTACCCACACAAGTGAGGTATCATTTTAATCGGGAGACGTGGGGGAACGCTGGGTGGAAGGAAATTTGTGGCTCCTCTCAGATTCCAGAACTTTCTGCCACAGAAATGTGAGGAACATGTGTTTTTTTAGGCAAATTTTGAGGTTTGCAAAGGATTCTGGGTAACAGAACCTGGTCCCAGCCACACAAGTCACCCCATCTTGGATTCCCCTAGGTCTCTAGTTTTCAGAAATGCACAGATTTGGTAGGTTTCCCTAGGTGGCGGCTGAGCTACAGGCCAAAATCTACAGGTAGGCAATTTGCAAAAAACACCTCTGTTTTCCTTCAAAAATTTGGCTGTGTCCACGTTGCGCTTTGGGGCGTTTCCTGTCGCGGGCGCTAGGCCTACCTACACAAGTGAGGTATCATTTTTATCGGGAGACGTGGGGGAACGCTGGGTGGAAGGAAATTTGTGGCTCCTCTCGGATTCCAGAACTTTCTGCCACAGAAATGTGAGGAACATGTGGTTTTTTTAGCCAAATTTTGAGGTTTGCAAAGGATTCTGGGTAACAGAACCTGGTCCCAGCCACACAAGTCACCCCATCTTGGATTCCCCTAGGTCTCTAGTTTTCAGAAATGCACAGGTTTGGTAGGTTTCCCTAGGTGGCGGCTGAGCTACAGGCCAAAATCTACAGGTAGGCACTTTGCAAAAAACACCTCTGTTTTCCTTCAAAAATTTGAATGTGTCCACGTTGCGCTTAGGGGCGTTTCCTGTCGCGGGCGCTAGGCCTACCCACACAAGTGAGGTATAATTTTTATCGGGAGACATGGGGGAACGCTGGGTGGAAGGAAATTTGTGGCTCCTCTCAGATTCCAGAACTTTCTGCCACAGAAATGTGAGGAACATGTGTTTTTTTAGCCAAATTTTGAGGTTTGCAAAGGATTCTGGGTAACAGAACCTGGCCCGACCCACACAAGTCACCCCATCTTGGATTCCCCTAGGTCTCTAGTTTTCAGAAATGCACAGGTTTGGTAGGTTTTCCTAGGTGGCGGTTGAGCTACAGGCCAAAATCTACAGGTAGGCACTTTACAAAAAACACCTCTGTTTTCCTTCAAAAATATGGCTGTGTCCACGTTGCGCTTTGGGGCGTTTCCTGTCGCGGGCGCTAGGCCTACCCACACAAGTGAGGTATCATTTTTATCGGGAGACCTGGGGGAACGCTGGGTGGAAGGAAATTTGTGGCTCCTCTCAGATTCCAGAACTTTCTGCCACAGAAATGTGAGGAACATGTGTTTTTTTAGCCAAATTTTGAGGTTTGCAAAGGATTCTGGGTAACAGAACCTGGTCCGAGCCACACAAGTCACCCCATCTTGGATTCCCCTAGGTCTCTAGTTTTCAGAAATGCACAGGTTTGGTAGGTTTCCCTAGGTGGCGGCTGAGGTACAGGCCAGAATCTACAGGTAGGCACTTTGCAAAAAACACTCCTTCAAAAATTTGGCTGTGTCCACGTTGCGCTTTGGGGCGTTTCCTGTTGCGGGCGCTAGGCCTACCCACACAAGTGAGGTATCATTTTTATCGGGAGACGTGGGGGAACGCTGGATGGAAGGAAATTTGTGGCTCCTCTCAGATTCCAGAACTTTCTGCCACAGAAATGTGAGGAACATGTGTTTTTTTAGCCAAATTTTGAGGTTTGCAAAGGATTCTGGGTAACAGAACCTGGTCCGAGCCACACAAGTCACCCCATCTTGGATTCCCCTAGGTCTCTAGTTTTCAGAAATGCACAGGTTTGGTAGGTTTGGTAGGTTTCCCTAGGTGGCGGCTGAGCTACAGGCCAAAATCTACAGGTAGGCACTTTGCAAAAAATACCTCTGTTTTCCTTCAAAAATTTGGATGTGTCCACGTTGCGCTTTGGGGTGTTTCCTGTCGCGGGCACTAGGCCTACCCACACAAGTGAGGTATCATTTTTATCGGGAGACTTGGGGGAACGCTGGGTGGAAGGAAATTTGTGGCTCCTCTCAGATTCCAGAACTTTCTGCCACAGAAATGTGAGGAACATGTCTTTTTTTAGCCAAATTTTGAGGTTTGCAAAGGATTCTGGGTAACAGAACCTGGTCCGAGACACACAAGTCACCCCATCTTGGATTCCCCTAGGTCTCTAGTTTTCAGAAATGCACAGGTTTGGTAGGTTTCCCTAGGTGGCGGCTGAGCTACAGGCCAAAATCTACAGGTAGGCACTTTGCAAAAAACACCTCTGTTTTCCTTAAAAAATTTGGCTGTGTCCACGTTGCGCTTTGGGGGGTTTCCTGTCGCGGGCGCTAGGCCTACCCACACAAGTGAGGTATCATTTTTATCGGGAGACCTAGGGGAACGCTGGGTGGAAGGAAATTTGTGGCTCCTCTCAGATTCCAGAACTTTCTGCCACAGAAATGTGAGGAACATGTGTTTTTTTAGCCAAATTTTGAGGTTTGCAAAGGATTCTGGGTAACAGAACCTGGTCCCAGCCACACAAGTCACCCCATCTTGGATTCCCCTAGGTCTCTAGTTTTCAGAAATGCACAGGTTTGGTAGGTTTCCCTAGGTGGCGGCTGAGGTACAGGCCAAAATCTAGAGGTAGGCACTTTGCAAAAAACACTCCTTCAAAAATTTGGCTGTGTCCACGTTGCGCTTTGGGGCGTTTCCTGTCGCGGGCGCTAGGCCTACCCACACAAGTGAGGTATCATTTTTATCGGGAGACGTGGGGGAACGCTGGATGGAAGGAAATTTGTGGCTCCTCTCAGATTCCAGAACTTTCTGCCACAGAAATGTGAGGAACATGTGTTTTTTTAGCCAAATTTTGAGGTTTGCAAAGGATTCTGGGTAACAGAACCTGGTCCGAGCCACACAAGTCACCCCATCTTGGATTCCCGTAGGTCTCTAGTTTTCAGAAATGCACAGGTTTGGTAGGTTTGGCAGCTTTCCCTAGGTGGTGGCTGAGCTACGGGCCAAAATCTACAGGTAGGCACTTTGCAAAAAACACCTCTGTTTTCCTTCAAAAATTTGGATGTGTCCACGTTGCGCTTTGGGGTGTTTCCTGTCGCGGGCGCTAGGCCTACCCACACAAGTGAGGTATCATTTTTATCGGGAGACTTGGGGGAACGCTGGGTGGAAGGAAATTTGTGGCTCCTCTCAGATTCCAGAACTTTCTGCCACAGAAATGTGAGGAACATGTGTTTATTTAGCCAAATTTTGAGGTTTGCAAAGGATTCTGGGTAACAGAACCTGGTCCGAGACACACAAGTCACCCCATCTTGGATTCCCCTAGGTCTCTAGTTTTCAGAAATGCACAGGTTTGGTAGGTTTCCCTAGGTGGCGGCTGAGCTACAGGCCAAAATCTACAGGTAGGCACTTTGCAAAAAACACCTCTGTTTTCCTTCAAAAATTTGGCTGTGTCCACGTTGCGCTTTGGGGGGTTTCCTGTCGCGGGCGCTAGGCCTACCTACACAAGTGAGGTATCATTTTTATCGGGAGACGTGGGGGAACGCTGGGTGGAAGGAAATTTGTGGCTCCTCTCGGATTCCAGAACTTTCTGCCACAGAAATGTGAGGAACATGAGGTTTTTTTAGCCAAATTTTGAGGTTTGCAAAGGATTCTGGGTAACAGAACCTGGTCCCAGCCACACAAGTCACCCCATCTTGGATTCCCCTAGGTCTCTAGTTTTCAGAAATGCACAGGTTTGGTAGGTTTCCCTAGGTGGCGGCTGAGCTACAGGCCAAAATCTACAGGTAGGCAATTTGCAAAAAACACCTCTGTTTTCCTTCAAAAATTTGGCTGTGTCCACGTTGCGCTTTGGGGCGTTTCCTGTCGCGGGCGCTAGGCCTACCTACACAAGTGAGGTATCATTTTTATCGGGAGACGTGGGGGAACGCTGGGTGGAAGGAAATTTGTGGCTCCTCTCGGATTCCAGAACTTTCTGCCACAGAAATGTGAGGAACATGTGGTTTTTTTAGCCAAATTTTGAGGTTTGCAAAGGATTCTGGGTAACAGAACCTGGTCCCAGCCACACAAGTCACCCCATCTTGGATTCCCCTAGGTCTCTAGTTTTCAGAAATGCACAGGTTTGGTAGGTTTCCCTAGGTGGCGGCTGAGCTACAGGCCAAAATCTACAGGTAGGCACTTTGCAAAAAACACCTCTGTTTTCCTTCAAAAATTTGGATGTGTCCACGTTGCGCTTAGGGGCGTTTCCTGTCGCGGGCGCTAGGCCTACCCACACAAGTGAGGTATCATTTTTATCGGGAGACATGGGGGAACGCTGGGTGGAAGGAAATTTGTGGCTCCTCTCAGATTCCAGAACTTTCTGCCACAGAAATGTGAGGAACATGTGTTTTTTTAGCCAAATTTTGAGGTTTGCAAAGGATTCTGGGTAACAGAACCTGGTCCGACCCACACAAGTCGCCCCATCTTGGATTCCCCTAGGTCTGTAGTTTTCAGAAATGCACAGGTTTGGTAGGTTTTCCTAGGTGGCGGTTGAGCTACAGGCCAAAATCTACAGGTAGGCACTTTATAAAAAACACCTCTGTTTTCCTTAAAAAATTTGGCTGTGTCCACGTTGCGCTTTGGGGCGTTTCCTGTCGCGGGCGCTAGGCCTACCCACACAAGTGAGGTATAATTTTTATCGGGAGACCTGGGGGAACGCTGGGTGGAAGGAAATTTGTGGCTCCTCTCAGATTCCAGAACTTTCTGCCACAGAAATGTGAGGAACACAGCCAAATTTTGAGGTTTGCAAAGGATTCTGGGTAACAGAACCTGGTCCGAGCCACACAAGTCACCCCATCTTGGATTCCCCTAGGTCTCTAGTTTTCAGAAATGCACAGGTTTGGTAGGTTTCCCTAGGTGGCGGCTGAGGTACAGGCCAAAATCTACAGGTAGGCACTTTGCAAAAAACACTCCTTCAAAAATTTGGCTGTGTCCACGTTGCGCTTTGGGGCGTTTCCTGTCGCGGGCGCTAGGCCTACCCACACAAGTGAGGTATCATTTTTATCGGGAGACGTGGGGGAACGCTGGATGGAAGGAAATTTGTGGCTCCTCTCAGATTCCAGAACTTTCTGCCACAGAAATGTGAGGAACATGTGTTTTTTTAGCCAAATTTTGAGGTTTGCAAAGGATTCTGGGTAACAGAACCTGGTCCGAGCCACACAAGTCACCCCATCTTGGATTCCCCTAGGTCTCTAGTTTTCAGAAATGCACAGGTTTGGTAGGTTTTCCTAGGTGGCGGTTGAGCTACAGGCCAAAATCTACAGGTAGGCACTTTACAAAAACACCTCTGTTTTCCTTCAAAAATTTGGCTGTGTCCACGTTGCGCTTTGGGGCGTTTCCTGTCGCGGGCGCTAGGCCTACCCACACAAGTGAGGTATAATTTTTATCGGGAGACCTGGGGGAACGCTGGGTGGAAGGAAATTTGTGGCTCCTCTCAGATTCCAGAACTTTCTGCCACAGAAATGTGAGGAACATGTGTTTTTTTAGCCAAATTTTGAGGTTTGCAAAGGATTCTGGGTAACAGAACCTGGTCCGAGCCACACAAGTCACCCCATCTTGGATTCCCCTAGGTCTCTAGTTTTCAGAAATGCACAGGTTTGGTAGGTTTCCCTAGGTGGCGGCTGAGGTACAGGCCAAAATCTAGAGGTAGGCACTTTGCAAAAAACACTCCTTCAAAAATTTGGCTGTGTCCACGTTGCGCTTTGGGGCGTTTCCTGTCGCGGGCGCTAGGCCTACCCACACAAGTGAGGTATCATTTTTATCGGGAGACGTGGTGGAACGCTGGATGGAAGGAAATTTGTGGCTCCTCTCAGATTCCAGAACTTTCTGCCACAGAAATGTGAGGAACATGTGTTTTTTTAGCCAAATTTTGAGGTTTGCAAAGGATTCTGGGTAACAGAACCTGGTCCGAGCCACACAAGTCACCCCATCTTGGATTCCCGTAGGTCTCTAGTTTTCAGAAATGCACAGGTTTGGTAGGTTTGGCAGCTTTCCCTAGGTGGTGGCTGAGCTACGGGCCAAAATCTACAGGTAGGCACTTTGCAAAAAACACCTCTGTTTTCCTTCAAAAATTTGGATGTGTCCACGTTGCGCTTTGGGGTGTTTCCTGTCGCGGGCGCTAGGCCTACCCACACAAGTGAGGTATCATTTTTATCGGGAGACTTGGGGGAACGCTGGGTGGAAGGAAATTTGTGGCTCCTCTCAGATTCCAGAACTTTCTGCCACAGAAATGTGAGGAACATGTGTTTATTTAGCCAAATTTTGAGGTTTGCAAAGGATTCTGGGTAACAGAACCTGGTCCGAGACACACAAGTCACCCCATCTTGGATTCCCCTAGGTCTCTAGTTTTCAGAAATGCACAGGTTTGGTAGGTTTCCCTAGGTGGCGGCTGAGCTACAGGCCAAAATCTACAGGTAGGCACTTTGCAAAAAACACCTCTGTTTTCCTTCAAAAATTTGGCTGTGTCCACGTTGCGCTTTGGGGGGTTTCCTGTCGCGGGCGCTAGGCCTACCTACACAAGTGAGGTATCATTTTTATCGGGAGACGTGGGGGAACGCTGGGTGGAAGGAAATTTGTGGCTCCTCTCGGATTCCAGAACTTTCTGCCACAGAAATGTGAGGAACATGTGGTTTTTTTAGCCAAATTTTGAGGTTTGCAAAGGATTCTGGGTAACAGAACCTGGTCCCAGCCACACAAGTCACCCCATCTTGGATTCCCCTAGGTCTCTAGTTTTCAGAAATGCACAGGTTTGGTAGGTTTCCCTAGGTGGCGGCTGAGCTACAGGCCAAAATCTACAGGTAGGCACTTTGCAAAAAACACCTCTGTTTTCCTTCAAAAATTTGGCTGTGTCCACGTTGCGCTTTGGGGCGTTTCCTGTCGCGGGCGCTAGGCCTACCCACACAAGTGAGGTATCATTTTTATCGGGAGACCTGGGGGAACGCTGGGTGGAAGGAAATTTGTGGCTCCTCTCAGATTCCAGAACTTTCTGCCACAGAAATGTGAGGAACATGTGTTTTTTTAGCCAAATTTTGAGGTTTGCAAAGGATTCTGGGTAACAGAACCTGGTCCCAGCCACACAAGTCACCCCATCTTGGATTCCCCTAGGTCTCTAGTTTTCAGAAATGCACAGGTTTGGTAGGTTTCCCTAGGTGGCGGCTGAGCTACAGGCCAAAATCTACAGGTAGGCACTTTGCAAAAAACACCTCTGTTTTCCTTCACAAATTTGGCTGTGTCCACGTTGCGCTTTGGGGCGTTTCCTGTCGCGGGCGCTAGGCCTACCCACACAAGTGAGGTATCATTTTTATCGGGAGATGTCAGGGAACGCTGGGTGGAAGGAAATTTGTGGCTCCTCTCAGATTCCAGAACTTTCTGCCACAGAAATGTGAGGAACATGTGTTTTTTTCTCCAAATTTTGAGGTTTGCAAAGGATTCTGGGTAACAGAACCTGGTCCGAGCCACACAAGTCACCCCATCTTGGATTCCCCTAGGTCTCTAGTTTTCAGAAATGCACAGGTTTGGTAGGTTTCCCTAGGTGGCGGCTGAGCTACAGGCCAAAATCTACAGGTAGGCACTTTGCAAAAAACACCTCTGCTTTCCTTCAAAAATTTGGCTGTGTCCACGTTGCGCTTTGGGGCGCTTCCTGTCGCCGGCGCTAGGCCTACCCACACAAGTGAGGTATCATTTTTATCGGCAGACGTGGGGGAACGCTGGGTGGAAGGAAATTTGTGGCTCCTCTCAGATTCCAGAACTTTCTGCCACAGAAATGTGAGGAACATGTGTTTTTTTCTCCAAATTTTGAGGTTTGCAAAGGATTCTGGGTAACAGAACCTGGTCCGAGCCACACAAGTCACCCCATCTTGGATTCCCCTAGGTCTCTAGTTTTCAGAAATGCACAGGTTTGGTAGGTTTCCCTAGGTGGCGGCTGAGCTACAGGCCAAAATCTACAGGTAGGCACTTTGCAAAAAACACCTCTGTTTTCCTTCAAAAATTTGGCTGTGTCCACGTTGCGCTTTGGGGCGTTTCCTGTCGCGGGCGCTAGACCTACCCACACAAGTGAGGTATCATTTTTATAGGGAGACGTGGGGGAACGCTGGGTGGAAGGAAATTTGTGGCTCCTCTCAGATTCCAGAACTTTCTGCCACAGAAATGTGAGGAACATGTGTTTTTTTAGCCAAATTTTGAGGTTTGCAAAGGATTCTGGGTAACAGAACCTGGTCCGAGCCACACAAGTCACCCCATCTTGGATTCCCGTAGGTCTCTAGTTTTCAGAAATGCACAGGTTTGGTAGGTTTGGCAGCTTTCCCTAGGTGGTGGCTGAGCTACGGGCCAAAATCTACAGGTAGGCACTTTGCAAAAAACACCTCTGTTTTCCTTCAAAAATTTGGATGTGTCCACGTTGCGCTTTGGGGTGTTTCCTGTCGCGGGCGCTAGGCCTACCCACACAAGTGAGGTATCATTTTTATCGGGAGACTTGGGGGAACGCTGGGTGGAAGGAAATTTGTGGCTCCTCTCAGATTCCAGAACTTTCTGCCACAGAAATGTGAGGAACATGTGTTTATTTAGCCAAATTTTGAGGTTTGCAAAGGATTCTGGGTAACAGAACCTGGTCCGAGACACACAAGTCACCCCATCTTGGATTCCCCTAGGTCTCTAGTTTTCAGAAATGCACAGGTTTGGTAGGTTTCCCTAGGTGGCGGCTGAGCTACAGGCCAAAATCTACAGGTAGGCACTTTGCAAAAAACACCTCTGTTTTCCTTCAAAAATTTGGCTGTGTCCACGTTGCGCTTTGGGGGGTTTCCTGTCGCGGGCGCTAGGCCTACCTACACAAGTGAGGTATCATTTTTATCGGGAGACGTGGGGGAACGCTGGGTGGAAGGAAATTTGTGGCTCCTCTCGGATTCCAGAACTTTCTGCCACAGAAATGTGAGGAACATGAGGTTTTTTTAGCCAAATTTTGAGGTTTGCAAAGGATTCTGGGTAACAGAACCTGGTCCCAGCCACACAAGTCACCCCATCTTGGATTCCCCTAGGTCTCTAGTTTTCAGAAATGCACAGGTTTGGTAGGTTTCCCTAGGTGGCGGCTGAGCTACAGGCCAAAATCTACAGGTAGGCAATTTGCAAAAAACACCTCTGTTTTCCTTCAAAAATTTGGCTGTGTCCACGTTGCGCTTTGGGGCGTTTCCTGTCGCGGGCGCTAGGCCTACCTACACAAGTGAGGTATCATTTTTATCGGGAGACGTGGGGGAACGCTGGGTGGAAGGAAATTTGTGGCTCCTCTCGGATTCCAGAACTTTCTGCCACAGAAATGTGAGGAACATGTGGTTTTTTTAGCCAAATTTTGAGGTTTGCAAAGGATTCTGGGTAACAGAACCTGGTCCCAGCCACACAAGTCACCCCATCTTGGATTCCCCTAGGTCTCTAGTTTTCAGAAATGCACAGGTTTGGTAGGTTTCCCTAGGTGGCGGCTGAGCTACAGGCCAAAATCTACAGGTAGGCACTTTGCAAAAAACACCTCTGTTTTCCTTCAAAAATTTGGATGTGTCCACGTTGCGCTTAGGGGCGTTTCCTGTCGCGGGCGCTAGGCCTACCCACACAAGTGAGGTATCATTTTTATCGGGAGACATGGGGGAACGCTGGGTGGAAGGAAATTTGTGGCTCCTCTCAGATTCCAGAACTTTCTGCCACAGAAATGTGAGGAACATGTGTTTTTTTAGCCAAATTTTGAGGTTTGCAAAGGATTCTGGGTAACAGAACCTGGTCCGACCCACACAAGTCGCCCCATCTTGGATTCCCCTAGGTCTGTAGTTTTCAGAAATGCACAGATTTGGTAGGTTTTCCCAGGTGGCGGTTGAGCTACAGGCCAAAATCTACAGGTAGGCACTTTATAAAAAACACATCTTTTTTGTCCTTAAAAAATTTGGCTGTGTCCACGTTGCGCTTTGGGGCGTTTCCTGTCGCGGGCGCTAGGCCTACCCACACAAGTGAGGTATAATTTTTATCGGGAGACCTGGGGGAACGCTGGGTGGAAGGAAATTTGTGGCTCCTCTCAGATTCCAGAACTTTCTGCCACAGAAATGTGAGGAACACAGCCAAATTTTGAGGTTTGCAAAGGATTCTGGGTAACAGAACCTGGTCCGAGCCACACAAGTCACCCCATCTTGGATTCCCCTAGGTCTCTAGTTTTCAGAAATGCACAGGTTTGGTAGGTTTCCCTAGGTGGCGGCTGAGGTACAGGCCAAAATCTACAGGTAGGCACTTTGCAAAAAACACTCCTTCAAAAATTTGGCTGTGTCCACGTTGCGCTTTGGGGCGTTTCCTGTCGCGGGCGCTAGGCCTACCCACACAAGTGAGGTATCATTTTTATCGGGAGACGTGGGGGAACGCTGGATGGAAGGAAATTTGTGGCTCCTCTCAGATTCCAGAACTTTCTGCCACAGAAATGTGAGGAACATGTGTTTTTTTAGCCAAATTTTGAGGTTTGCAAAGGATTCTGGGTAACAGAACCTGGTCCGAGCCACACAAGTCACCCCATCTTGGATTCCCCTAGGTCTCTAGTTTTCAGAAATGCACAGGTTTGGTAGGTTTTCCTAGGTGGCGGTTGAGCTACAGGCCAAAATCTACAGGTAGGCACTTTACAAAAACACCTCTGTTTTCCTTCAAAAATTTGGCTGTGTCCACGTTGCGCTTTGGGGCGTTTCCTGTCGCGGGCGCTAGGCCTACCCACACAAGTGAGGTATAATTTTTATCGGGAGACCTGGGGGAACGCTGGGTGGAAGGAAATTTGTGGCTCCTCTCAGATTCCAGAACTTTCTGCCACAGAAATGTGAGGAACATGTGTTTTTTTAGCCAAATTTTGAGGTTTGCAAAGGATTCTGGGTAACAGAACCTGGTCCGAGCCACACAAGTCACCCCATCTTGGATTCCCCTAGGTCTCTAGTTTTCAGAAATGCACAGGTTTGGTAGGTTTCCCTAGGTGGCGGCTGAGGTACAGGCCAAAATCTAGAGGTAGGCACTTTGCAAAAAACACTCCTTCAAAAATTTGGCTGTGTCCACGTTGCGCTTTGGGGCGTTTCCTGTCGCGGGCGCTAGGCCTACCCACACAAGTGAGGTATCATTTTTATCGGGAGACGTGGTGGAACGCTGGATGGAAGGAAATTTGTGGCTCCTCTCAGATTCCAGAACTTTCTGCCACAGAAATGTGAGGAACATGTGTTTTTTTAGCCAAATTTTGAGGTTTGCAAAGGATTCTGGGTAACAGAACCTGGTCCGAGCCACACAAGTCACCCCATCTTGGATTCCCGTAGGTCTCTAGTTTTCAGAAATGCACAGGTTTGGTAGGTTTGGCAGCTTTCCCTAGGTGGTGGCTGAGCTACGGGCCAAAATCTACAGGTAGGCACTTTGCAAAAAACACCTCTGTTTTCCTTCAAAAATTTGGATGTGTCCACGTTGCGCTTTGGGGTGTTTCCTGTCGCGGGCGCTAGGCCTACCCACACAAGTGAGGTATCATTTTTATCGGGAGACTTGGGGGAACGCTGGGTGGAAGGAAATTTGTGGCTCCTCTCAGATTCCAGAACTTTCTGCCACAGAAATGTGAGGAACATGTGTTTATTTAGCCAAATTTTGAGGTTTGCAAAGGATTCTGGGTAACAGAACCTGGTCCGAGACACACAAGTCACCCCATCTTGGATTCCCCTAGGTCTCTAGTTTTCAGAAATGCACAGGTTTGGTAGGTTTCCCTAGGTGGCGGCTGAGCTACAGGCCAAAATCTACAGGTAGGCACTTTGCAAAAAACACCTCTGTTTTCCTTCAAAAATTTGGCTGTGTCCACGTTGCGCTTTGGGGGGTTTCCTGTCGCGGGCGCTAGGCCTACCTACACAAGTGAGGTATCATTTTTATCGGGAGACGTGGGGGAACGCTGGGTGGAAGGAAATTTGTGGCTCCTCTCGGATTCCAGAACTTTCTGCCACAGAAATGTGAGGAACATGTGGTTTTTTTAGCCAAATTTTGAGGTTTGCAAAGGATTCTGGGTAACAGAACCTGGTCCCAGCCACACAAGTCACCCCATCTTGGATTCCCCTAGGTCTCTAGTTTTCAGAAATGCACAGGTTTGGTAGGTTTCCCTAGGTGGCGGCTGAGCTACAGGCCAAAATCTACAGGTAGGCACTTTGCAAAAAACACCTCTGTTTTCCTTCAAAAATTTGGCTGTGTCCACGTTGCGCTTTGGGGCGTTTCCTGTCGCGGGCGCTAGGCCTACCCACACAAGTGAGGTATCATTTTTATCGGGAGACCTGGGGGAACGCTGGGTGGAAGGAAATTTGTGGCTCCTCTCAGATTCCAGAACTTTCTGCCACAGAAATGTGAGGAACATGTGTTTTTTTAGCCAAATTTTGAGGTTTGCAAAGGATTCTGGGTAACAGAACCTGGTCCCAGCCACACAAGTCACCCCATCTTGGATTCCCCTAGGTCTCTAGTTTTCAGAAATGCACAGGTTTGGTAGGTTTCCCTAGGTGGCGGCTGAGCTACAGGCCAAAATCTACAGGTAGGCACTTTGCAAAAAACACCTCTGTTTTCCTTCACAAATTTGGCTGTGTCCACGTTGCGCTTTGGGGCGTTTCCTGTCGCGGGCGCTAGGCCTACCCACACAAGTGAGGTATCATTTTTATCGGGAGATGTCAGGGAACGCTGGGTGGAAGGAAATTTGTGGCTCCTCTCAGATTCCAGAACTTTCTGCCACAGAAATGTGAGGAACTTGTGTTTTTTTAGCCAAATTTTGAGGTTTGCAAAGGATTCTGGGTAACAGAACCTGGTCCGAGCCACACAAGTCACCCCATCTTGGATTCCCCTAGGTCTCTAGTTTTCAGAAATGCACAGGTTTGGTAGGTTTCCCTAGGTGGCGGCTGAGCTACAGGCCAAAATCTACAGGTAGGCACTTTACAAAAACACCTCTGTTTTCCTTCAAAAATTTGGCTGTGTCCACGTTGCGCTTTGGGGCGTTTCCTGTCGCGGGCGCTAGGCCTACCCACACAAGTGAGGTATAATTTTTATCGGGAGACCTGGGGGAACGCTGGGTGGAAGGAAATTTGTGGCTCCTCTCAGATTCCAGAACTTTCTGCCACAGAAATGTGAGGAACATGTGTTTTTTTAGCCAAATTTTGAGGTTTGCAAAGGATTCTGGGTAACAGAACCTGGTCCGAGCCACACAAGTCACCCCATCTTGGATTCCCCTAGGTCTCTAGTTTTCAGAAATGCACAGGTTTGGTAGGTTTCCCTAGGTGGCGGCTGAGGTACAGGCCAAAATCTAGAGGTAGGCACTTTGCAAAAAACACTCCTTCAAAAATTTGGCTGTGTCCACGTTGCGCTTTGGGGCGTTTCCTGTCGCGGGCGCTAGGCCTACCCACACAAGTGAGGTATCATTTTTATCGGGAGACGTGGTGGAACGCTGGATGGAAGGAAATTTGTGGCTCCTCTCAGATTCCAGAACTTTCTGCCACAGAAATGTGAGGAACATGTGTTTTTTTAGCCAAATTTTGAGGTTTGCAAAGGATTCTGGGTAACAGAACCTGGTCCGAGCCACACAAGTCACCCCATCTTGGATTCCCGTAGGTCTCTAGTTTTCAGAAATGCACAGGTTTGGTAGGTTTGGCAGCTTTCCCTAGGTGGTGGCTGAGCTACGGGCCAAAATCTACAGGTAGGCACTTTGCAAAAAACACCTCTGTTTTCCTTCAAAAATTTGGATGTGTCCACGTTGCGCTTTGGGGTGTTTCCTGTCGCGGGCGCTAGGCCTACCCACACAAGTGAGGTATCATTTTTATCGGGAGACTTGGGGGAACGCTGGGTGGAAGGAAATTTGTGGCTCCTCTCAGATTCCAGAACTTTCTGCCACAGAAATGTGAGGAACATGTGTTTATTTAGCCAAATTTTGAGGTTTGCAAAGGATTCTGGGTAACAGAACCTGGTCCGAGACACACAAGTCACCCCATCTTGGATTCCCCTAGGTCTCTAGTTTTCAGAAATGCACAGGTTTGGTAGGTTTCCCTAGGTGGCGGCTGAGCTACAGGCCAAAATCTACAGGTAGGCACTTTGCAAAAAACACCTCTGTTTTCCTTCAAAAATTTGGCTGTGTCCACGTTGCGCTTTGGGGGGTTTCCTGTCGCGGGCGCTAGGCCTACCTACACAAGTGAGGTATCATTTTTATCGGGAGACGTGGGGGAACGCTGGGTGGAAGGAAATTTGTGGCTCCTCTCGGATTCCAGAACTTTCTGCCACAGAAATGTGAGGAACATGTGGTTTTTTTAGCCAAATTTTGAGGTTTGCAAAGGATTCTGGGTAACAGAACCTGGTCCCAGCCACACAAGTCACCCCATCTTGGATTCCCCTAGGTCTCTAGTTTTCAGAAATGCACAGGTTTGGTAGGTTTCCCTAGGTGGCGGCTGAGCTACAGGCCAAAATCTACAGGTAGGCACTTTGCAAAAAACACCTCTGTTTTCCTTCAAAAATTTGGCTGTGTCCACGTTGCGCTTTGGGGCGTTTCCTGTCGCGGGCGCTAGGCCTACCCACACAAGTGAGGTATCATTTTTATCGGGAGACCTGGGGGAACGCTGGGTGGAAGGAAATTTGTGGCTCCTCTCAGATTCCAGAACTTTCTGCCACAGAAATGTGAGGAACATGTGTTTTTTTAGCCAAATTTTGAGGTTTGCAAAGGATTCTGGGTAACAGAACCTGGTCCCAGCCACACAAGTCACCCCATCTTGGATTCCCCTAGGTCTCTAGTTTTCAGAAATGCACAGGTTTGGTAGGTTTCCCTAGGTGGCGGCTGAGCTACAGGCCAAAATCTACAGGTAGGCACTTTGCAAAAAACACCTCTGTTTTCCTTCACAAATTTGGCTGTGTCCACGTTGCGCTTTGGGGCGTTTCCTGTCGCGGGCGCTAGGCCTACCCACACAAGTGAGGTATCATTTTTATCGGGAGATGTCAGGGAACGCTGGGTGGAAGGAAATTTGTGGCTCCTCTCAGATTCCAGAACTTTCTGCCACAGAAATGTGAGGAACTTGTGTTTTTTTAGCCAAATTTTGAGGTTTGCAAAGGATTCTGGGTAACAGAACCTGGTCCGAGCCACACAAGTCACCCCATCTTGGATTCCCCTAGGTCTCTAGTTTTCAGAAATGCACAGGTTTGGTAGGTTTCCCTAGGTGGCGGCTGAGCTACAGGCCAAAATCTACAGGTAGGCACTTTACAAAAACACCTCTGTTTTCCTTCAAAAATTTGGCTGTGTCCACGTTGCGCTTTGGGGCGTTTCCTGTCGCGGGCGCTAGGCCTACCCACACAAGTGAGGTATAATTTTTATCGGGAGACCTGGGGGAACGCTGGGTGGAAGGAAATTTGTGGCTCCTCTCAGATTCCAGAACTTTCTGCCACAGAAATGTGAGGAACATGTGTTTTTTTAGCCAAATTTTGAGGTTTGCAAAGGATTCTGGGTAACAGAACCTGGTCCGAGCCACACAAGTCACCCCATCTTGGATTCCCCTAGGTCTCTAGTTTTCAGAAATGCACAGGTTTGGTAGGTTTCCCTAGGTGGCGGCTGAGGTACAGGCCAAAATCTAGAGGTAGGCACTTTGCAAAAAACACTCCTTCAAAAATTTGGCTGTGTCCACGTTGCGCTTTGGGGCGTTTCCTGTCGCGGGCGCTAGGCCTACCCACACACGTGAGGTATCATTTTTATCGGGAGACGTGGTGGAACGCTGGATGGAAGGAAATTTGTGGCTCCTCTCAGATTCCAGAACTTTCTGCCACAGAAATGTGAGGAACATGTGTTTTTTTAGCCAAATTTTGAGGTTTGCAAAGGATTCTGGGTAACAGAACCTGGTCCGAGCCACACAAGTCACCCCATCTTGGATTCCCGTAGGTCTCTAGTTTTCAGAAATGCACAGGTTTGGTAGGTTTGGCAGCTTTCCCTAGGTGGTGGCTGAGCTACGGGCCAAAATCTACAGGTAGGCACTTTGCAAAAAACACCTCTGTTTTCCTTCAAAAATTTGGATGTGTCCACGTTGCGCTTTGGGGTGTTTCCTGTCGCGGGCGCTAGGCCTACCCACACAAGTGAGGTATCATTTTTATCGGGAGACTTGGGGGAACGCTGGGTGGAAGGAAATTTGTGGCTCCTCTCAGATTCCAGAACTTTCTGCCACAGAAATGTGAGGAACATGTGTTTATTTAGCCAAATTTTGAGGTTTGCAAAGGATTCTGGGTAACAGAACCTGGTCCGAGACACACAAGTCACCCCATCTTGGATTCCCCTAGGTCTCTAGTTTTCAGAAATGCACAGGTTTGGTAGGTTTCCCTAGGTGGCGGCTGAGCTACAGGCCAAAATCTACAGGTAGGCACTTTGCAAAAAACACCTCTGTTTTCCTTCAAAAATTTGGCTGTGTCCACGTTGCGCTTTGGGGGGTTTCCTGTCGCGGGCGCTAGGCCTACCTACACAAGTGAGGTATCATTTTTATCGGGAGACGTGGGGGAACGCTGGGTGGAAGGAAATTTGTGGCTCCTCTCGGATTCCAGAACTTTCTGCCACAGAAATGTGAGGAACATGTGGTTTTTTTAGCCAAATTTTGAGGTTTGCAAAGGATTCTGGGTAACAGAACCTGGTCCCAGCCACACAAGTCACCCCATCTTGGATTCCCCTAGGTCTCTAGTTTTCAGAAATGCACAGGTTTGGTAGGTTTCCCTAGGTGGCGGCTGAGCTACAGGCCAAAATCTACAGGTAGGCACTTTGCAAAAAACACCTCTGTTTTCCTTCAAAAATTTGGCTGTGTCCACGTTGCGCTTTGGGGCGTTTCCTGTCGCGGGCGCTAGGCCTACCCACACAAGTGAGGTATCATTTTTATCGGGAGACCTGGGGGAACGCTGGGTGGAAGGAAATTTGTGGCTCCTCTCAGATTCCAGAACTTTCTGCCACAGAAATGTGAGGAACATGTGTTTTTTTAGCCAAATTTTGAGGTTTGCAAAGGATTCTGGGTAACAGAACCTGGTCCCAGCCACACAAGTCACCCCATCTTGGATTCCCCTAGGTCTCTAGTTTTCAGAAATGCACAGGTTTGGTAGGTTTCCCTAGGTGGCGGCTGAGCTACAGGCCAAAATCTACAGGTAGGCACTTTGCAAAAAACACCTCTGTTTTCCTTCACAAATTTGGCTGTGTCCACGTTGCGCTTTGGGGCGTTTCCTGTCGCGGGCGCTAGGCCTACCCACACAAGTGAGGTATCATTTTTATCGGGAGATGTCAGGGAACGCTGGGTGGAAGGAAATTTGTGGCTCCTCTCAGATTCCAGAACTTTCTGCCACAGAAATGTGAGGAACTTGTGTTTTTTTAGCCAAATTTTGAGGTTTGCAAAGGATTCTGGGTAACAGAACCTGGTCCGAGCCACACAAGTCACCCCATCTTGGATTCCCCTAGGTCTCTAGTTTTCAGAAATGCACAGGTTTGGTAGGTTTCCCTAGGTGGCGGCTGAGCTACAGGCCAAAATCTACAGGTAGGCACTTTGCAAAAAACACCTCTGCTTTCCTTCAAAAATTTGGCTGTGTCCACGTTGCGCTTTGGGGCGCTTCCTGTCGCCGGCGCTAGGCCTACCCACACAAGTGAGGTATCATTTTTATCGGCAGACGTGGGGGAACGCTGGGTGGAAGGAAATTTGTGGCTCCTCTCAGATTCCAGAACTTTCTGCCACAGAAATGTGAGGAACATGTGTTTTTTTCTCCAAATTTTGAGGTTTGCAAAGGATTCTGGGTAACAGAACCTGGTCCGAGCCACACAAGTCACCCCATCTTGGATTCCCCTAGGTCTCTAGTTTTCAGAAATGCACAGGTTTGGTAGGTTTCCCTAGGTGGCGGCTGAGCTACAGGCCAAAATCTACAGGTAGGCACTTTGCAAAAAACACCTCTGTTTTCCTTCAAAAATTTGGCTGTGTCCACGTTGCGCTTTGGGGCGTTTCCTGTCGCGGGCGCTAGACCTACCCACACAAGTGAGGTATCATTTTTATAGGGAGACGTGGGGGAACGCTGGGTGGAAGGAAATTTGTGGCTCCTCTCAGATTCCAGAACTTTCTGCCACAGAAATGTGAATAACATGTGTTTTTTTAGCCAAATTTTGAGGTTTGCAAAGGATTCTGGGTAACAGAACCTGGTCCGAGACACACAAGTCACCCCATCTTGGATTCCCCTAGGTCTCTAGTTTTCAGAAATGCACAGGTTTGGTAGGTTTCCCTTGGTGGCGGCTGAGCTACAGGCCAAAATCTACAGGTAGGCACTTTGCAAAAAACACCTCTGTTTTCCTTCAAAAATTTGGCTGTGTCCACGTTGCGCTTTCGGGCGTTTCCTGTCGCGGGCGCTAGGCCTACCCACACAAGTGAGGTATCATTTTTATCGGGAGACGTGGGGGAACGCTGGGTGGAAGGAAATTTGTGGCTCCTCTCAGATTCCAGAACTTTCTGCCACAGAAATGTGAGGAACATGTGTTTTTTTAGCGAAATTTTGAGGTTTACAAAGGATTCTGGGTAACAGAACCTTGTCCGAGCCACACAAGTCACCCCATCTTGGATTCCCCTAGGTCTCTAGTTTTCAGAAATGCACAGGTTTGGTAGGTTTTCCTAGGTGGCGGTTGAGCTACAGGCAAAAATCTACAGGTAGGCACTTTACAAAAACACCTCTGTTTTCCTTCAAAAATTTGGCTGTGTCCACGTTGCGCTTTGGGGCGTTTCCTGTCGCGGGCGCTAGGCCTACCCACACAAGTGAGGTATCATTTTTATCGGGAGACCTGGGGGAACGCTGGTTGGAAGGAAATTTGTGGCTCCTCTCAGATTCCAGAACTTTCTGCCACAGAAATGTGAGGAACATGTGTTTTTTTAGCCAAATTTTGAGGTTTGCAAAGGATTCTGGGTAACAGAACCTGGTCCGAGCCACACAAGTCACCCCATCTTGGATTCCCCTAGGTCTCTAGTTTTCAGAAATGCACAGGTTTGGTAGGTTTCCCTAGGTGGCGGCTGAGGTACAGGCCAAAATCTAGAGGTAGGCACTTTGCAAAAAACACTCCTTCAAAAATTTGGCTGTGTCCACGTTGCGCTTTGGGGCGTTTCCTGTCGCGGGCGCTAGGCCTACCCACACAAGTGAGGTATCATTTTTATAGGGAGACGTGGGGGAACGCTGGGTGGAAGGAAATTTGTGGCTCCTCTCAGATTCCAGAACTTTCTGCCACAGAAATGTGAATAACATGTGTTTTTTTAGCCAAATTTTGAGGTTTGCAAAGGATTCTGGGTAACAGAACCTGGTCCGAGACACACAAGTCACCCCATCTTGGATTCCCCTAGGTCTCTAGTTTTCAGAAATGCACAGGTTTGGTAGGTTTCCCTTGGTGGCGGCTGAGCTACAGGCCAAAATCTACAGGTAGGCACTTTGCAAAAAACACCTCTGTTTTCCTTCAAAAATTTGGCTGTGTCCACGTTGCGCTTTCGGGCGTTTCCTGTCGCGGGCGCTAGGCCTACCCACACAAGTGAGGTATCATTTTTATCGGGAGACGTGGGGGAACGCTGGGTGGAAGGAAATTTGTGGCTCCTCTCAGATTCCAGAACTTTCTGCCACAGAAATGTGAGGAACATGTGTTTTTTTAGCGAAATTTTGAGGTTTGCAAAGGATTCTGGGTAACAGAACCTGGTCCGAGCCACACAAGTCACCCCATCTTGGATTCCCCTAGGTCTCTAGTTTTCAGAAATGCACAGGTTTGGTAGGTTTTCCTAGGTGGCGGTTGAGCTACAGGCAAAAATCTACAGGTAGGCACTTTACAAAAACACCTCTGTTTTCCTTCAAAAATTTGGCTGTGTCCACGTTGCGCTTTGGGGCGTTTCCTGTCGCGGGCGCTAGGCCTACCCACACAAGTGAGGTATCATTTTTATCGGGAGACCTGGGGGAACGCTGGTTGGAAGGAAATTTGTGGCTCCTCTCAGATTCCAGAACTTTCTGCCACAGAAATGTGAGGAACATGTGTTTTTTTAGCCAAATTTTGAGGTTTGCAAAGGATTCTGGGTAACAGAACCTGGTCCGAGCCACACAAGTCACCCCATCTTGGATTCCCCTAGGTCTCTAGTTTTCAGAAATGCACAGGTTTGGTAGGTTTCCCTAGGTGGCGGCTGAGGTACAGGCCAAAATCTAGAGGTAGGCACTTTGCAAAAAACACTCCTTCAAAAATTTGGCTGTGTCCACGTTGCGCTTTGGGGCGTTTCCTGTCGCGGGCGCTAGGCCTACCCACACAAGTGAGGTATCATTTTTATCGGGAGACGTGGGGGAACGCTGGATGGAAGGAAATTTGTGGCTCCTCTCAGATTCCAGAACTTTCTGCCACAGAAATGTGAGGAACATGTGTTTTTTTAGCCAAATTTTGAGGTTTGCAAAGGATTCTGGGTAACAGAACCTGGTCCGAGCCACACAAGTCACCCCATCTTGGATTCCCGTAGGTCTCTAGTTTTCAGAATCGGCACAGGTTTGGTAGGTTTGGCAGCTTTCCCTAGGTGGTGGCTGAGCTACGGGCCAAAATCTACAGGTAGGCACTTTTCAAAAAACACCTCTGTTTTCCTTCAAAAATTTGGATGTGTCCACGTTGCGCTTTGGGGTGTTTCCTGTCACGGGCGCTAGGCCTACCCACACAAGTGAGGTATCATTTTTATCGGGAGACTTGGGGGAACGCTGGGTGGAAGGAAATTTGTGGCTCCTCTCAGATTCCAGAACTTTCTGCCACAGAAATGTGAGGAACATGTGTTTATTTAGCCAAATTTTGAGGTTTGCAAAGGATTCTGGGTAACAGAACCTGGTCCGAGACACACAAGTCACCCCATCTTGGATTCCCCTAGGTCTCTAGTTTTCAGAAATGCACAGGTTTGGTAGGTTTCCCTAGGTGGCGGCTGAGCTACAGGCCAAAATCTACAGGTAGGCACTTTGCAAAAAACACCTCTGTTTTCCTTCAAAAATTTGGCTGTGTCCACGTTGCGCTTTGGGGGGTTTCCTGTCGCGGGCGCTAGGCCTACCCACACAAGTGAGGTATCATTTTTATCGGGAGACCTGGGGGAACGCTGGGTGGAAGGAAATTTGTGGCTCCTCTCAGATTCCAGAACTTTCTGCCACAGAAATGTGAGGAACATGTGTTTTTTTCGCCAAATTTTGAGGTTTGCAAAGGATTCTGGGTAACAGAACCTGGTCCGAGACACACAAGTCACCCCATCTTGGATTCCCCTAGGTCTCTAGTTTTCAGAAATGCACAGGTTTGGTAGGTTTCCCTAGGTGGCGGCTGAGCTAGAGGCCAAAATCTACAGGGAGGCACTTTGCAAAAAACACCTCTGTTTTCCTTCAAAAATTTGGGTGTGTCCACGTTGCGCTTTGGGGCGTTTCCTGTCGCGGGCGCTAGGCCTACCCACACAAGTGAGGTATCATTTTTATCGGGAGACGTGGGGTAACGCTGGGTGGAAGGAAATTTGTGGCTCCTCTCAGATTCCAGAACTTTTTGCCACAGAAATGTGAGGAACATGTGGTTTTTTAGCCAAATTTTGAGGTTTGCAAAGGCTTCTGGGTAACAGAACCTGGTCCCAGCCACACAAGTCACCCCATCTTGGATTCCCCTAGGTCTCTAGTTTTCAGAAATGCACAGGTTTGGTAGGTTTCCCTAGGTGGCGGCTGAGCTACAGGCCAAAATCTACAGGTAGGCACTTTGCAAAAAACACCTCTGTTTTCCTTCACAAATTTGGCTGTGTCCACGTTGCGCTTTGGGGCGTTTCCTGTCGCGGGCGCTAGGCCTACCCACACAAGTGAGGTATCATTTTTATCGGGAGATGTCAGGGAACGCTGGGTGGAAGGAAATTTGTGGCTCCTCTCAGATTCCAGAACTTTCTGCCACAGAAATGTGAGGAACATGTGTTTTTTTCGCCAAATTTTGAGGTTTGCAAAGGATTCTGGGTAACAGAACCTGGTCCGAGCCACACAAGTCACCCCATCTTGGATTCCCCTAGGTCTCTAGTTTTCAGAAATGCACAGGTTTGGTAGGTTTCCCTAGGTGGCGGCTGAGCTAGAGGCCAAAATCTACAGGGAGGCACTTTGCAAAAAACACCTCTGTTTTCCTTCAAAAATTTGGGTGTGTCCACGTTGCGCTTTGGGGCGTTTCCTGTCGCGGGCGCTAGGCCTACCCACACAAGTGAGGTATCATTTTTATCGGGAGACGTGGGGGAACGCTGGGTGGAAGGAAATTTGTGGCTCCTCTCAGATTCCAGAACTTTTTGCCACAGAAATGTGAGGAACATGTGGTTTTTTAGCCAAATTTTGAGGTTTGCAAAGGCTTCTGGGTAACAGAACCTGGTCCCAGCCACACAAGTCACCCCATCTTGGATTCCCCTAGGTCTCTAGTTTTCAGAAATGCACAGGTTTGGTAGGTTTCCCTAGGTGGCGGCTGAGCTACAGGCCAAAATCTACAGGTAGGCACTTTGCAAAAAACACCTCTGTTTTCCTTCACAAATTTGGCTGTGTCCACGTTGCGCTTTGGGGCGTTTCCTGTCGCGGGCGCTAGGCCTACCCACACAAGTGAGGTATCATTTTTATCGGGAGATGTCAGGGAACGCTGGGTGGAAGGAAATTTGTGGCTCCTCTCAGATTCCAGAACTTTCTGCCACAGAAATGTGAGGAACATGTGTTTTTTTAGCCAAATTTTGAGGTTTGCAAAGGATTCTGGGTAACAGAACCTGGTCCGAGCCACACAAGTCACCCCATCTTGGATTCCCCTAGGTCTCTAGTTTTCAGAAATGCACAGGTTTGGTAGGTTTCCCTAGGTGGCGGCTGAGCTACAGGCCAAAATCTACAGGTAGGCACTTTGCAAAAAACACCTCTGCTTTCCTTCAAAACTTTGGCTGTGTCCACGTTGCGCTTTGGGGCGCTTCCTGTCGCCGGCGCTAGGCCTACCCACACAAGTGAGGTATCATTTTTATCGGCAGATGTGGGGGAACGCTGGGTGGAAGGAAATTTGTGGCTCCTCTCAGATTCCAGAACTTTCTGCCACAGAAATGTGAGGAACATGTGTTTTTTTCTCCAAATTTAGAGGTTTGCAAAGGATTCTGGGTAACAGAACCTGGTCCGAGCCACACAAGTCACCCCATCTTGGATTCCCCTAGGTCTCTAGTTTTCAGAAATGCACAGGTTTGGTAGGTTTCCCTAGGTGGCGGCTGAGCTGCAGGCCAAAATCTACAGGTAGGCACTTTGCAAAAAACACCTCTGTTTTCCTTCAAAAATTTGGCTGTGTCCACGTTGCGCTTTGGGGCGTTTCCTGTCGCGGGCGCTAGACCTACCCACACAAGTGAGGTATCATTTTTATAGGGAGACGTGGGGGAACGCTGGGTGGAAGGAAATTTGTGGCTCCTCTCAGATTCCAGAACTTTCTGCCACAGAAATGTGAGGAACATGTGGTTTTTTAGCCAAATTTTGAGGTTTGCAAAGGATTCTGGGTAACAGAACCTGGTCCCAGCCACACAAGTCACCCCATCTTGGATTCCCCTAGGTCTCTAGTTTTCAGAAATGCACAGGTTTGGTAGGTTTCCCTAGGTGGCAGCTGAGCTACAGGCCAAAATCTACAGGTAGGCACTTTGCAAAAAACACCTCTGTTTTCCTTCAAAAATTTGGATGTGTCCACGTTGCGCTTAGGGGCGTTTCCTGTCGCGGGCGCTAGGCCTACCCACACAAGTGAGGTATCATTTTTATCGGGAGACGTGGGGGAACGCTGGGTGGAAGGAAATTTGTGGCTCCTCTCAGATTCCAGAACTTTCTGCCACAGAAATGTGAGGAAGATGTGTTTTTTTAGCCAAATTTTGAGGTTTGCAAAGGATTCTGGGTAACAGAACCTGGTCCGAGCCACACAAGTCACCCCATCTTGGATTCCCCTAGGTCTCTAGTTTTCAGAAATGCACAGGTTTGGTAGGTTTCCCTAGGTGGCGGCTGAGCTACAGGCCAAAATCTACAGGTAGGCACTTTGCAAAAAACACCTCTGTTTTCCTTCACAAATTTGGCTGTGTCCACGTTGCGCTTTGGGGCGTTTCCTGTCGCGGGCGCTAGGCCTACCCACACAAGTGAGGTATCATTTTTATCGGGAGATGTCAGGGAACGCTGGGTGGAAGGAAATTTGTGGCTCCTCTCAGATTCCAGAACTTTCTGCCACAGAAATGTGAGGAACATGTGTTTTTTTCGCCAAATTTTGAGGTTTGCAAAGGATTCTGGGTAACAGAACCTGGTCCGAGCCACACAAGTCACCCCATCTTGGATTCCCCTAGGTCTCTAGTTTTCAGAAATGCACAGGTTTGGTAGGTTTCCCTAGGTGGCGGCTGAGCTACA
Organism: Pleurodeles waltl; assembly: GCF_031143425.1. Taxonomy (NCBI): domain Eukaryota; kingdom Metazoa; phylum Chordata; class Amphibia; order Caudata; family Salamandridae; genus Pleurodeles; species Pleurodeles waltl. The sequence continues at coordinate 82,136,784 of NC_090450.1, read as the reverse complement.
GGCCAAAATCTACAGGTAGGCACTTTGCAAAAAACACCTCTGTTTTCCTTCACAAATTTGGCTGTGTCCACGTTGCGCTTTGGGGCGTTTCCTGTCGCGGGCGCTAGGCCTACCCACACAAGTGAGGTATCATTTTTATCGGGAGATGTCAGGGAACGCTGGGTGGAAGGAAATTTGTGGCTCCTCTCAGATTCCAGAACTTTCTGCCACAGAAATGTGAGGAACATGTGTTTTTTTAGCCAAATTTTGAGGTTTGCAAAGGATTCTGGGTAACAGAACCTGGTCCGAGCCACACAAGTCACCCCATCTTGGATTCCCCTAGGTCTCTAGTTTTCAGAAATGCACAGGTTTGGTAGGTTTCCCTAGGTGGCGGCTGAGCTACAGGCCAAAATCTACAGGTAGGCACTTTGCAAAAAACACCTCTGCTTTCCTTCAAAAATTTGGCTGTGTCCACGTTGCGCTTTGGGGCGCTTCCTGTCGCCGGCGCTAGGCCTACCCACACAAGTGAGGTATCATTTTTATCGGCAGATGTGGGGGAACGCTGGGTGGAAGGAAATTTGTGGCTCCTCTCAGATTCCAGAACTTTCTGCCACAGAAATGTGAGGAACATGTGTTTTTTTCTCCAAATTTTGAGGTTTGCAAAGGATTCTGGGTAACAGAACCTGGTCCGAGCCACACAAGTCACCCCATCTTGGATTCCCCTAGGTCTCTAGTTTTCAGAAATGCACAGGTTTGGTAGGTTTCCCTAGGTGGCGGCTGAGCTACAGGCCAAAATCTACAGGTAGGCACTTTGCAAAAAACACCTCTGTTTTCCTTCAAAAATTTGGCTGTGTCCACGTTGCGCTTTGGGGCGTTTCCTGTCGCGGGCGCTAGACCTACCCACACAAGTGAGGTATCATTTTTATAGGGAGACGTGGGGGAACGCTGGGTGGAAGGAAATTTGTGGCTCCTCTCAGATTCCAGAACTTTCTGCCACAGAAATGTGAGGAACATGTGGTTTTTTAGCCAAATTTTGAGGTTTGCAAAGGATTCTGGGTAACAGAACCTGGTCCCAGCCACACAAGTCACCCCATCTTGGATTCCCCTAGGTCTCTAGTTTTCAGAAATGCACAGGTTTGGTAGGTTTCCCTAGGTGGCGGCTGAGCTACAGGCCAAAATCTACAGGTAGGCACTTTGCAAAAAACACCTCTGTTTTCCTTCACAAATTTGGCTGTGTCCACGTTGCGCTTTGGGGCGTTTCCTGTCGCGGGCGCTAGGCCTACCCACACAAGTGAGGTATCATTTTTATCGGGAGATGTCAGGGAACGCTGGGTGGAAGGAAATTTGTGGCTCCTCTCAGATTCCAGAACTTTCTGCCACAGAAATGTGAGGAACATGTGTTTTTTTAGCCAAATTTTGAGGTTTGCAAAGGATTCTGGGTAACAGAACCTGGTCCGAGCCACACAAGTCACCCCATCTTGGATTCCCCTAGGTCTCTAGTTTTCAGAAATGCACAGGTTTGGTAGGTTTCCCTAGGTGGCGGCTGAGCTACAGGCCAAAATCTACAGGTAGGCACTTTGCAAAAAACACCTCTGCTTTCCTTCAAAAATTTGGCTGTGTCCACGTTGCGCTTTGGGGCGCTTCCTGTCGCCGGCGCTAGGCCTACCCACACAAGTGAGGTATCATTTTTATCGGCAGATGTGGGGGAACGCTGGGTGGAAGGAAATTTGTGGCTCCTCTCAGATTCCAGAACTTTCTGCCACAGAAATGTGAGGAACATGTGTTTTTTTCTCCAAATTTTGAGGTTTGCAAAGGATTCTGGGTAACAGAACCTGGTCCGAGCCACACAAGTCACCCCATCTTGGATTCCCCTAGGTCTCTAGTTTTCAGAAATGCACAGGTTTGGTAGGTTTCCCTAGGTGGCGGCTGAGCTACAGGCCAAAATCTACAGGTAGGCACTTTGCAAAAAACACCTCTGTTTTCCTTCAAAAATTTGGCTGTGTCCACGTTGCGCTTTGGGGCGTTTCCTGTCGCGGGCGCTAGACCTACCCACACAAGTGAGGTATCATTTTTATAGGGAGACGTGGGGGAACGCTGGGTGGAAGGAAATTTGTGGCTCCTCTCAGATTCCAGAACTTTCTGCCACAGAAATGTGAGGAACATGTGGTTTTTTAGCCAAATTTTGAGGTTTGCAAAGGATTCTGGGTAACAGAACCTGGTCCCAGCCACACAAGTCACCCCATCTTGGATTCCCCTAGGTCTCTAGTTTTCAGAAATGCACAGGTTTGGTAGGTTTCCCTAGGTGGCAGCTGAGCTACAGGCCAAAATCTACAGGTAGGCACTTTGCAAAAAACACCTCTGTTTTCCTTCAAAAATTTGGATGTGTCCACGTTGCGCTTAGGGGCGTTTCCTGTTGCGGGCGCTAGGCCTACCCACACAGGTGAGGTATCATTTTTATCGGGAGACGTGGGGGAACGCTGGGTGGAAGGAAATTTGTGGCTCCTCTCAGATTCCAGAACTTTCTGCCACAGAAATGTGAGGAAGATGTGTTTTTTTTAGCCAAATTTTGAGGTTTGCAAAGGATTCTGGGTAACAGAACCTGGTCCGAGCCACACAAGTCACCCCATCTTGGATTCCCCTAGGTCTCTAGTTTTCAGAAATGCACAGGTTTGGTAGGTTTTCCTAGGTGGCGGTTGAGCTACAGGCCAAAATCTACAGGTAGGCACTTTACAAAAACACCTCTGTTTTCCTTCAAAAATTTGGCTGTGTCCACGTTGCGCTTTGGGGCGTTTCCTGTCGCGGGCGCTAGGCCTACCCACACAAGTGAGGTATCATTTTTATCGGGAGACCTGGGGGAACGCTGGGTGGAAGGAAATTTGTGGCTCCTCTCAGATTCCAGAACTTTCTGCCACAGAAATGTGAGGAACATGTGTTTTTTTAGCCAAATTTTGAGGTTTGCAAAGGATTCTGGGTAACAGAACCTGGTCCGAGCCACACAAGTCACCCCATCTTGGATTCCCCTAGGTCTCTAGTTTTCAGAAATGCACAGGTTTGGTAGGTTTCCCTAGGTGGCGGCTGAGGTACAGGCCAAAATCTAGAGGTAGGTACTTTGCAAAAAACACTCCTTCAAAAATTTGGCTGTGTCCACGTTGCGCTTTGGGGGGTTTCCTGTCGCGGGCGCTAGGCCTACCCACACAAGTGAGGTATCATTTTTATCGGGAGACGTGGGGGAACGCTGGATGGAAGGAAATTTGTGGCTCCTCTCAGATTCCATAACTTTCTGCCACAGAAATGTGAGGAACATGTGTTTTTTTAGCCAAATTTTGAGGTTTGCAAAGGATTCTGGGTAACAGAACCTGGTCCGAGCCACACAAGTCACCCCATCTTGGATTCCCGTAGGTCTCTAGTTTTCAGAAATGCACAGGTTTGGTAGGTTTGGCAGCTTTCCCTAGGTGGTGGCTGAGCTACGGGCCAAAATCTACAGGTAGGCACTTTGCAAAAAACACCTCTGTTTTCCTTCAAAAATTTGGATGTGTCCACGTTGCGCTTTGGGGTGTTTCCTGTCGCGGGCGCTAGGCCTACCCACACAAGTGAGGTATCATTTTTATCGGGAGACTTGGGGGAACGCTGGGTGGAAGGAAATTTGTGGCTCCTCTCAGATTCCAGAACTTTCTGCCACAGAAATGTGAGGAACATGTGTTTATTTAGCCAAATTTTGAGGTTTGCAAAGGATTCTGGGTAACAGAACCTGGTCCGAGACACACAAGTCACCCCATCTTGGATTCCCCTAGGTCTCTAGTTTTCAGAAATGCACAGGTTTGGTAGGTTTCCCTAGGTGGCGGCTGAGCTACAGGCCAAAATCTACAGGTAGGCACTTTGCAAAAAACACCTCTGTTTTCCTTCAAAAATTTGGCTGTGTCCACGTTGCGCTTTGGGGGGTTTCCTGTCGCGGGCGCTAGGCCTACCCACACAAGTGAGGTATCATTTTTATCGGGAGACCTGGGGGAACGCTGGGTGGAAGGAAATTTGTGGCTCCTCTCAGATTCCAGAACTTTCTGCCACAGAAATGTGAGGAACATGTGTTTTTTTTCGCCAAATTTTGAGGTTTGCAAAGGATTCTGGGTAACAGAACCTGGTCCGAGCCACACAAGTCACCCCATCTTGGATTCCCCTAGGTCTCTAGTTTTCAGAAATGCACAGGTTTGGTAGGTTTCCCTAGGTGGCGGCTGAGCTAGAGGCCAAAATCTACAAGGAGGCACTTTGCAAAAAACACCTCTGTTTTCCTTCAAAAATTTGGGTGTGTCCACGTTGCGCTTTGGGGCGTTTCCTGTCGCGGGCGCTAGGCCTACCCACACAAGTGAGGTATCATTTTTATCGGGAGACGTGGGGGAACGCTGAGTGGAAGGAAATTTGTGGCTCCTCTCAGATTCCAGAACTTTTTGCCACAGAAATGTGAGGAACATGTGGTTTTTTAGCCAAATTTTGAGGTTTGCAAAGGCTTCTGGGTAACAGAACCTGGTCCCAGCCACACAAGTCACCCCATCTTGGATTCCCCTAGGTCTCTAGTTTTCAGAAATGCACAGGTTTGGTAGGTTTCCCTAGGTGGCGGCTGAGCTACAGGCCAAAATCTACAGGTAGGCACTTTGCAAAAAACACCTCTGTTTTCCTTCAAAAATTTGGCTGTGTCCACGTTGCGCTTTGGGGCGTTTCCTGTCGCGGGCGCTAGACCTACCCACACAAGTGAGGTATCATTTTTATAGGGAGACGTGGGGGAACGCTGGGTGGAAGGAAATTTGTGGCTCCTCTCAGATTCCAGAACTTTCTGCCACAGAAATGTGAGGAACATGTGGTTTTTTAGCCCAATTTTGAGGTTTGCAAAGGATTCTGGGTAACAGAACCTGGTCCCAGCCACACAAGTCACCCCATCTTAGATTCCCCTAGGTCTCTAGTTTTCAGAAATGCACAGGTTTGGTAGGTTTCCCTAGGTGGCAGCTGAGCTACAGGCCAAAATCTACAGGTAGGCACTTTGCAAAAAACACCTCTGTTTTCCTTCAAAAATTTGGATGTGTCCACGTTGCGCTTAGGGGCGTTTCCTGTCGCGGGCGCTAGGCCTACCCACACAAGTGAGGTATCATTTTTATCGGGAGACGTGGGGGAACGCTGGGTGGAAGGAAATTTGTGGCTCCTCTCAGATTCCAGAACTTTCTGCCACAGAAATGTGAGGAAGATGTGTTTTTTTAGCCAAATTTTGAGGTTTGCAAAGGATTCTGGGTAACAGAACCTGGTCCGAGCCACACAAGTCACCCCATCTTGGATTCCCCTAGGTCTCTAGTTTTCAGAAATGCACAGGTTTGGTAGGTTTCCCTAGGTGGCGGCTGAGCTACAGGCCAAAATCTACAGGTAGGCACTTTGCAAAAAACACCTCTGTTTTCCTTCACAAATTTGGCTGTGTCCACGTTGCGCTTTGGGGCGTTTCCTGTCGCGGGCGCTAGGCCTACCCACACAAGTGAGGTATCATTTTTATCGGGAGATGTCAGGGAACGCTGGGTGGAAGGAAATTTGTGGCTCCTCTCAGATTCCAGAACTTTCTGCCACAGAAATGTGAGGAACATGTGTTTTTTTAGCCAAATTTTGAGGTTTGCAAAGGATTCTGGGTAACAGAACCTGGTCCGAGCCACACAAGTCACCCCATCTTGGATTCCCCTAGGTCTCTAGTTTTCAGAAATGCACAGGTTTGGTAGGTTTCCCTAGGTGGCGGCTGAGCTACAGGCCAAAATCTACAGGTAGGCACTTTGCAAAAAACACCTCTGCTTTCCTTCAAAAATTTGGCTGTGTCCACGTTGCGCTTTGGGGCGCTTCCTGTCGCCGGCGCTAGGCCTACCCACACAAGTGAGGTATCATTTTTATCGGCAGATGTGGGGGAACGCTGGGTGGAAGGAAATTTGTGGCTCCTCTCAGATTCCAGAACTTTCTGCCACAGAAATGTGAGGAACATGTGTTTTTTTCTCCAAATTTTGAGGTTTGCAAAGGATTCTGGGTAACAGAACCTGGTCCGAGCCACACAAGTCACCCCATCTTGGATTCCCCTAGGTCTCTAGTTTTCAGAAATGCACAGGTTTGGTAGGTTTCCCTAGGTGGCGGCTGAGCTACAGGCCAAAATCTACAGGTAGGCACTTTGCAAAAAACACCTCTGTTTTCCTTCAAAAATTTGGCTGTGTCCACGTTGCGCTTTGGGGCGTTTCCTGTCGCGGGCGCTAGACCTACCCACACAAGTGAGGTATCATTTTTATAGGGAGACGTGGGGGAACGCTGGGTGGAAGGAAATTTGTGGCTCCTCTCAGATTCCAGAACTTTCTGCCACAGAAATGTGAGGAACATGTGGTTTTTTAGCCAAATTTTGAGGTTTGCAAAGGATTCTGGGTAACAGAACCTGGTCCCAGCCACACAAGTCACCCCATCTTGGATTCCCCTAGGTCTCTAGTTTTCAGAAATGCACAGGTTTGGTAGGTTTCCCTAGGTGGCAGCTGAGCTACAGGCCAAAATCTACAGGTAGGCACTTTGCAAAAAACACCTCTGTTTTCCTTCAAAAATTTGGATGTGTCCACGTTGCGCTTAGGGGCGTTTCCTGTTGCGGGCGCTAGGCCTACCCACACAGGTGAGGTATCATTTTTATCGGGAGACGTGGGGGAACGCTGGGTGGAAGGAAATTTGTGGCTCCTCTCAGATTCCAGAACTTTCTGCCACAGAAATGTGAGGAAGATGTGTTTTTTTAGCCAAATTTTGAGGTTTGCAAAGGATTCTGGGTAACAGAACCTGGTCCGAGCCACACAAGTCACCCCATCTTGGATTCCCCTAGGTCTCTAGTTTTCAGAAATGCACAGGTTTGGTAGGTTTTCCTAGGTGGCGGTTGAGCTACAGGCCAAAATCTACAGGTAGGCACTTTACAAAAACACCTCTGTTTTCCTTCAAAAATTTGGCTGTGTCCACGTTGCGCTTTGGGGCGTTTCCTGTCGCGGGCGCTAGGCCTACCCACACAAGTGAGGTATCATTTTTATCGGGAGACCTGGGGGAACGCTGGGTGAAAGGAAATTTGTGGCTCCTCTCAGATTCCAGAACTTTCTGCCACAGAAATGTGAGGAACATGTGTTTTTTTAGCCAAATTTTGAGGTTTGCAAAGGATTCTGGGTAACAGAACCTGGTCCGAGCCACACAAGTCACCCCATCTTGGATTCCCCTAGGTCTCTAGTTTTCAGAAATGCACAGGTTTGGTAGGTTTCCCTAGGTGGCGGCTGAGGTACAGGCCAAAATCTAGAGGTAGGCACTTTGCAAAAAACACTCCTTCAAAAATTTGGCTGTGTCCACGTTGCGCTTTGGGGGGTTTCCTGTCGCGGGCGCTAGGCCTACCCACACAAGTGAGGTATCATTTTTATCGGGAGACGTGGGGGAACGCTGGATGGAAGGAAATTTGTGGCTCCTCTCAGATTCCATAACTTTCTGCCACAGAAATGTGAGGAACATGTGTTTTTTTAGCCAAATTTTGAGGTTTGCAAAGGATTCTGGGTAACAGAACCTGGTCCGAGCCACACAAGTCACCCCATCTTGGATTCCCGTAGGTCTCTAGTTTTCAGAAATGCACAGGTTTGGTAGGTTTGGCAGCTTTCCCTAGGTTGTGGCTGAGCTACGGGCCAAAATCTACAGGTAGGCACTTTGCAAAAAACACCTCTGTTTTCCTTCAAAAATTTGGATGTGTCCACGTTGCGCTTTGGGGTGTTTCCTGTCGCGGGCGCTAGGCCTACCCACACAAGTGAGGTATCATTTTTATCGGGAGACTTGGGGGAACGCTGGGTGGAAGGAAATTTGTGGCTCCTCTCAGATTCCAGAACTTTCTGCCACAGAAATGTGAGGAACATGTGTTTATTTAGCCAAATTTTGAGGTTTGCAAAGGATTCTGGGTAACAGAACCTGGTCCGAGACACACAAGTCACCCCATATTGGATTCCCCTAGGTCTCTAGTTTTCAGAAATGCACAGGTTTGGTAGGTTTCCCTAGGTGGCGGCTGAGCTACAGGCCAAAATCTACAGGTAGGCACTTTGCAAAAAACACCTCTGTTTTCCTTCAAAAATTTGGCTGTGTCCACGTTGCGCTTTGGGGGGTTTCCTGTCGCGGGCGCTAGGCCTACCCACACAAGTGAGGTATCATTTTTATCGGGAGACCTGGGGGAACGCTGGGTGGAAGGAAATTTGTGGCTCCTCTCAGATTCCAGAACTTTCTGCCACAGAAATGTGAGGAACATGTGTTTTTTTCGCCAAATTTTGAGGTTTGCAAAGGATTCTGGGTAACAGAACCTGGTCCGAGCCACACAAGTCACCCCATCTTGGATTCCCCTAGGTCTCTAGTTTTCAGAAATGCACAGGTTTGGTAGGTTTCCCTAGGTGGCGGCTGAGCTAGAGGCCAAAATCTACAGGGAGGCACTTTGCAAAAAACACCTCTGTTTTCCTTCAAAAATTTGGCTGTGTCCACGTTGCGCTTTGGGGGGTTTCCTGTCGCGGGCGCTAGGCCTACCCACACAAGTGAGGTATCATTTTTATCGGGAGACGTGGGGGAACGCTGGGTGGAAGGAAATTTGTGGCTCCTCTCAGATTCCAGAACTTTTTGCCACAGAAATGTGAGGAACATGTGGTTTTTTAGCCAAATTTTGAGGTTTGCAAAGGCTTCTGGGTAACAGAACCTGGTCCCAGCCACACAAGTCACCCCATCTTGGATTCCCCTAGGTCTCTAGTTTTCAGAAATGCACAGGTTTGGTAGGTTTCCCTAGGTGGCGGCTGAGCTACAGGCCAAAATCTACAGGTAGGCACTTTGCAAAAAACACCTCTGTTTTCCTTCAAAAATTTGGCTGTGTCCACGTTGCGCTTTGGGGCGTTTCCTGTCGCGGGCGCTAGACCTACCCACACAAGTGAGGTATCATTTTTATAGGGAGACGTGGGGGAACGCTGGGTGGAAGGAAATTTGTGGCTCCTCTCAGATTCCAGAACTTTCTGCCACAGAAATGTGAGGAAGATGTGTTTTTTTAGCCAAATTTTGAGGTTTGCAAAGGATTCTGGGTAACAGAACCTGGTCCGAGCCACACAAGTCACCCCATCTTGGATTCCCCTAGGTCTCTAGTTTTCAGAAATGCACAGGTTTGGTAGGTTTTCCTAGGTGGCGGTTGAGCTACAGGCCAAAATCTACAGGTAGGCACTTTACAAAAACACCTCTGTTTTCCTTCAAAAATTTGGCTGTGTCCACGTTGCGCTTTGGGGCGTTTCCTGTCGCGGGCGCTAGGCCTACCCACACAAGTGAGGTATCATTTTTATCGGGAGACCTGGGGGAACGCTGGGTGGAAGGAAATTTGTGGCTCCTCTCAGATTCCAGAACTTTCTGCCACAGAAATGTGAGGAACATGTGTTTTTTTAGCCAAATTTTGAGGTTTGCAAAGGATTCTGGGTAACAGAACCTGGTCCGAGCCACACAAGTCACCCCATCTTGGATTCCCCTAGGTCTCTAGTTTTCAGAAATGCACAGGTTTGGTAGGTTTCCCTAGGTGGCGGCTGAGGTACAGGCCAAAATCTAGAGGTAGGCACTTTGCAAAAAACACTCCTTCAAAAATTTGGCTGTGTCCACGTTGCGCTTTGGGGCGTTTCCTGTCGCGGGCGCTAGGCCTACCCACACAAGTGAGGTATCATTTTTATCGGGAGACGTGGGGGAACGCTGGATGGAAGGAAATTTGTGGCTCCTCTCAGATTCCAGAACTTTCTGCCACAGAAATGTGAGGAACATGTGTTTTTTTAGCCAAATTTTGAGGTTTGCAAAGGATTCTGGGTAACAGAACCTGGTCCGAGCCACACAAGTCACCCCATCTTGGATTCCCGTAGGTCTCTAGTTTTCAGAAATGCACAGGTTTGGTAGGTTTGGCAGCTTTCCCTAGGTGGTGGCTGAGCTACGGGCCAAAATCTACAGGTAGGCACTTTGCAAAAAACACCTCTGTTTTCCTTCAAAAATTTGGATGTGTCCACGTTGCGCTTTGGGGTGTTTCCTGTCGCGGGCGCTAGGCCTACCCACACAAGTGAGGTATCATTTTTATCGGGAGACTTGGGGGAACGCTGGGTGGAAGGAAATTTGTGGCTCCTCTCAGATTCCAGAACTTTCTGCCACAGAAATGTGAGGAACATGTGTTTATTTAGCCAAATTTTGAGGTTTGCAAAGGATTCTGGGTAACAGAACCTGGTCCGAGACACACAAGTCACCCCATCTTGGATTCCCATAGGTCTCTAGTTTTCAGAAATGCACAGGTTTGGTAGGTTTCCCTAGGTGGCGGCTGAGCTACAGGCCAAAATCTACAGGTAGGCACTTTGCAAAAAACACCTCTGTTTTCCTTCAAAAATTTGGCTGTGTCCACGTTGCGCTTTGGGGGGTTTCCTGTCGCGGGCGCTAGGCCTACCCACACAAGTGAGGTATCATTTTTATCGGGAGACCTGGGGGAACGCTGGGTGGAAGGAAATTTGTGGCTCCTCTCAGATTCCAGAACTTTCTGCCACAGAAATGTGAGGAACATGTGTTTTTTTAGCCAAATTTTGAGGTTTGCAAAGGATTCTGGGTAACAGAACCTGGTCCGAGACACACAAGTCACCCCATCTTGGATTCCCCTAGGTCTCTAGTTTTCAGAAATGCACAGGTTTGGTAGGTTTCCCTAGGTGGCGGCTGAGCTACAGGCCAAAATCTACAGGTAGGCACTTTGCAAAAAACACCTCTGTTTTCCTTCAAAAATTTGGCTGTGTCCACGTTGCGCTTTGGGGCGTTTCCTGTCGCGGGCGCTAGACCTACCCACACAAGTGAGGTATCATTTTTATAGGGAGACGTGGGGGAACGCTGGGTGGAAGGAAATTTGTGGCTCCTCTCAGATTCCAGAACTTTCTGCCACAGAAATGTGAGGAAGATGTGTTTTTTTAGCCAAATTTTGAGGTTTGCAAAGGATTCTGGGTAACAGAACCTGGTCCGAGCCACACAAGTCACCCCATCTTGGATTCCCCTAGGTCTCTAGTTTTCAGAAATGCACAGGTTTGGTAGGTTTTCCTAGGTGGCGGTTGAGCTACAGGCCAAAATCTACAGGTAGGCACTTTACAAAAACACCTCTGTTTTCCTTCAAAAATTTGGCTGTGTCCACGTTGCGCTTTGGGGCGTTTCCTGTCGCGGGCGCTAGGCCTACCCACACAAGTGAGGTATCATTTTTATCGGGAGACCTGGGGGAACGCTGGGTGGAAGGAAATTTGTGGCTCCTCTCAGATTCCAGAACTTTCTGCCACAGAAATGTGAGGAACATGTGTTTTTTTAGCCAAATTTTGAGGTTTGCAAAGGATTCTGGGTAACAGAACCTGGTCCGAGCCACACAAGTCACCCCATCTTGGATTCCCCTAGGTCTCTAGTTTTCAGAAATGCACAGGTTTGGTAGGTTTCCCTAGGTGGCGGCTGAGGTACAGGCCAAAATCTAGAGGTAGGCACTTTGCAAAAAACACTCCTTCAAAAATTTGGCTGTGTCCACGTTGCGCTTTGGGGCGTTTCCTGTCGCGGGCGCTAGGCCTACCCACACAAGTGAGGTATCATTTTTATCGGGAGACGTGGGGGAACGCTGGATGGAAGGAAATTTGTGGCTCCTCTCAGATTCCAGAACTTTCTGCCACAGAAATGTGAGGAACATGTGTTTTTTTAGCCAAATTTTGAGGTTTGCAAAGGATTCTGGGTAACAGAACCTGGTCCGAGCCACACAAGTCACCCCATCTTGGATTCCCGTAGGTCTCTAGTTTTCAGAAATGCACAGGTTTGGTAGGTTTGGCAGCTTTCCCTAGGTGGTGGCTGAGCTACGGGCCAAAATCTACAGGTAGGCACTTTGCAAAAAACACCTCTGTTTTCCTTCAAAAATTTGGATGTGTCCACGTTGCGCTTTGGGGTGTTTCCTGTCGCGGGCGCTAGGCCTACCCACACAAGTGAGGTATCATTTTTATCGGGAGACTTGGGGGAACGCTGGGTGGAAGGAAATTTGTGGCTCCTCTCAGATTCCAGAACTTTCTGCCACAGAAATGTGAGGAACATGTGTTTATTTAGCCAAATTTTGAGGTTTGCAAAGGATTCTGGGTAACAGAACCTGGTCCGAGACACACAAGTCACCCCATCTTGGATTCCCCTAGGTCTCTAGTTTTCAGAAATGCACAGGTTTGGTAGGTTTCCCTAGGTGGCGGCTGAGCTACAGGCCAAAATCTACAGGTAGGCACTTTGCAAAAAACACCTCTGTTTTCCTTCAAAAATTTGGCTGTGTCCACGTTGCGCTTTGGGGGGTTTCCTGTCGCGGGCGCTAGGCCTACCCACACAAGTGAGGTATCATTTTTATCGGGAGACCTGGGGGAACGCTGGGTGGAAGGAAATTTGTGGCTCCTCTCAGATTCCAGAACTTTCTGCCACAGAAATGTGAGGAACATGTGTTTTTTTCGCCAAATTTTGAGGTTTGCAAAGGATTCTGGGTAACAGAACCTGGTCCGAGCCACACAAGTCACCCCATCTTGGATTCCCCTAGGTCTCTAGTTTTCAGAAATGCACAGGTTTGGTAGGTTTCCCTAGGTGGCGGCTGAGCTAGAGGCCAAAATCTACAGGGAGGCACTTTGCAAAAAACACCTCTGTTTTCCTTCAAAAATGTGGGTGTGTCCATGTTGCGCTTTGGGGCGTTTCCTGTCGCAGGCGCTAGGCCTACCCACACAAGTGAGGTATCATTTTTATCGGGAGACGTGGGGGAACGCTGGGTGGAAGGAAATTTGTGGCTCCTCTCAGATTCCAGAACTTTTTGCCACAGAAATGTGAGGAACATGTGGTTTTTTAGCCAAATTTTGAGGTTTGCAAAGGCTTCTGGGTAACAGAACCTGGTCCCAGCCACACAAGTCACCCCATCTTGGATTCCCCTAGGTCTCTAGTTTTCAGAAATGCACAGGTTTGGTAGGTTTCCCTAGGTGGCGGCTGAGCTACAGGCCAAAATCTACAGGTAGGCACTTTGCAAAAAACACCTCTGTTTTCCTTCACAAATTTGGCTGTGTCCACGTTGCGCTTTGGGGCGTTTCCTGTCGCGGGCGCTAGGCCTACCCACACAAGTGAGGTATCATTTTTATCGGGAGATGTCAGGGAACGCTGGGTGGAAGGAAATTTGTGGCTCCTCTCAGATTCCAGAACTTTCTGCCACAGAAATGTGAGGAACATGTGTTTTTTTAGCCAAATTTTGAGGTTTGCAAAGGATTCTGGGTAACAGAACCTGGTCCGAGCCACACAAGTCACCCCATCTTGGATTCCCCTAGGTCTCTAGTTTTCAGAAATGCACAGGTTTGGTAGGTTTCCCTAGTTGGCGGCTGAGGTACAGGCCAAAATCTAGAGGTAGGCACTTTGCAAAAAACACTCCTTCAAAAATTTGGCTGTGTCCACGTTGCGCTTTGGGGCGTTTCCTGTCGCGGGCGCTAGGCCTACCCACACAAGTGAGGTATCATTTTTATCGGGAGACGTGGGGGAACGCTGGATGGAAGGAAATTTGTGGCTCCTCTCAGATTCCAGAACTTTCTGCCACAGAAATGTGAGGAACATGTGTTTTTTTAGCCAAATTTTGAGGTTTGCAAAGGATTCTGGGTAACAGAACCTGGTCCGAGCCACACAAGTCACCCCATCTTGGATTCCCGTAGGTCTCTAGTTTTCAGAAATGCACAGGTTTGGTAGGTTTGGCAGCTTTCCCTAGGTGGTGGCTGAGCTACGGGCCAAAATCTACAGGTAGGCACTTTGCAAAAAACACCTCTGTTTTCCTTCAAAAATTTGGATGTGTCCACGTTGCGCTTTGGGGTGTTTCCTGTCGCGGGCGCTAGGCCTACCCACACAAGTGAGGTATCATTTTTATCGGGAGACTTGGGGGAACGCTGGGTGGAAGGAAATTTGTGGCTCCTCTCAGATTCCAGAACTTTCTGCCACAGAAATGTGAGGAACATGTGTTTATTTAGCCAAATTTTGAGGTTTGCAAAGGATTCTGGGTAACAGAACCTGGTCCGAGACACACAAGTCACCCCATCTTGGATTCCCCTAGGTCTCTAGTTTTCAGAAATGCACAGGTTTGGTAGGTTTCCTTAGGTGGCGGCTGAGCTCAGGCCAAAATCTACAGGTAGGCACTTTGCAAAAAACACCTCTGTTTTCCTTCAAAAATTTGGCTGTGTCCACGTTGCGCTTTGGGGGGTTTCCTGTCGCGGGCGCTAGGCCTACCCACACAAGTGAGGTATCATTTTTATCGGGAGACCTGGGGGAACGCTGGGTGGAAGGAAATTTGTGGCTCCTCTCAGATTCCAGAACTTTCTGCCACAGAAATGTGAGGAACATGTGTTTTTTTCGCCAAATTTTGAGGTTTGCAAAGGATTCTGGGTAACAGAACCTGGTCCGAGCCACACAAGTCACCCCATCTTGGATTCCCCTAGGTCTCTAGTTTTCAGAAATGCACAGGTTTGGTAGGTTTCCCTAGGTGGCGGCTGAGCTAGAGGCCAAAATCTACAGGGAGGCACTTTGCAAAAAACACCTCTGTTTTCCTTCAAAAATGTGGGTGTGTCCACGTTGCGCTTTGGGGCGTTTCCTGTCGCGGGCGCTAGGCCTACCCACACAAGTGAGGTATCATTTTTATCGGGAGACGTGGGGGAACGCTGGGTGGAAGGAAATTTGTGGCTCCTCTCAGATTCCAGAACTTTTTGCCACAGAAATGTGAGGAACATGTGGTTTTTTAGCCAAATTTTGAGGTTTGCAAAGGCTTCTGGGTAACAGAACCTGGTCCCAGCCACACAAGTCACCCCATCTTGGATTCCCCTAGGTCTCTAGTTTTCAGAAATGCACAGGTTTGGTAGGTTTCCCTAGGTGGCGGCTGAGCTACAGGCCAAAATGTACAGGTAGGCACTTTGCAAAAAACACCTCTGTTTTCCTTCACAAATTTGGCTGTGTCCACGTTGCGCTTTGGGGCGTTTCCTGTCGCGGGCGCTAGGCCTACCCACACAAGTGAGGTATCATTTTTATCGGGAGATGTCAGGGAACGCTGGGTGGAAGGAAATTTGTGGCTCCTCTCAGATTCCAGAACTTTCTGCCACAGAAATGTGAGGAACATGTGTTTTTTTAGCCAAATTTTGAGGTTTGCAAAGGATTCTGGGTAACAGAACCTGGTCCGAGCCACACAAGTCACCCCATCTTGGATTCCCCTAGGTCTCTAGTTTTCAGAAATGCACAGGTTTGGTAGGTTTCCCTAGTTGGCGGCTGAGGTACAGGCCAAAATCTAGAGGTAGGCACTTTGCAAAAAACACTCCTTCAAAAATTTGGCTGTGTCCACGTTGCGCTTTGGGGCGTTTCCTGTCGCGGGCGCTAGGCCTACCCACACAAGTGAGGTATCATTTTTATCGGGAGACGTGGGGGAACGCTGGATGGAAGGAAATTTGTGGCTCCTCTCAGATTCCAGAACTTTCTGCCACAGAAATGTGAGGAACATGTGTTTTTTTAGCCAAATTTTGAGGTTTGCAAAGGATTCTGGGTAACAGAACCTGGTCCGAGCCACACAAGTCACCCCATCTTGGATTCCCGTAGGTCTCTAGTTTTCAGAAATGCACAGGTTTGGTAGGTTTGGCAGCTTTCCCTAGGTGGTGGCTGAGCTACGGGCCAAAATCTACAGGTAGGCACTTTGCAAAAAACACCTCTGTTTTCCTTCAAAAATTTGGATGTGTCCACGTTGCGCTTTGGGGTGTTTCCTGTCGCGGGCGCTAGGCCTACCCACACAAGTGAGGTATCATTTTTATCGGGAGACTTGGGGGAACGCTGGGTGGAAGGAAATTTGTGGCTCCTCTCAGATTCCAGAACTTTCTGCCACAGAAATGTGAGGAACATGTGTTTATTTAGCCAAATTTTGAGGTTTGCAAAGGATTCTGGGTAACAGAACCTGGTCCGAGACACACAAGTCACCCCATCTTGGATTCCCCTAGGTCTCTAGTTTTCAGAAATGCACAGGTTTGGTAGGTTTCCCTAGGTGGCGGCTGAGCTACAGGCCAAAATCTACAGGTAGGCACTTTGCAAAAAACACCTCTGTTTTCCTTCAAAAATTTGGCTGTGTCCACGTTGCGCTTTGGGGGGTTTCCTGTCGCGGGCGCTAGGCCTACCCACACAAGTGAGGTATCATTTTTATCGGGAGACCTGGGGGAACGCTGGGTGGAAGGAAATTTGTGGCTCCTCTCAGATTCCAGAACTTTCTGCCACAGAAATGTGAGGAACATGTGTTTTTTTCGCCAAATTTTGAGGTTTGCAAAGGATTCTGGGTAACAGAACCTGGTCCGAGCCACACAAGTCACCCCATCTTGGATTCCCCTAGGTCTCTAGTTTTCAGAAATGCACAGGTTTGGTAGGTTTCCCTAGGTGGCGGCTGAGCTAGAGGCCAAAATCTACAGGGAGGCACTTTGCAAAAAACACCTCTGTTTTCCTTCAAAAATTTGGGTGTGTCCACGTTGCGCTTTGGGGCGTTTCCTGTCGCGGGCGCTAGGCCTACCCACACAAGTGAGGTATCATTTTTATCGGGAGACGTGGGGGAACGCTGGGTGGAAGGAAATTTGTGGCTCCTCTCAGATTCCAGAACTTTTTGCCACAGAAATGTGAGGAACATGTGGTTTTTTAGCCAAATTTTGAGGTTTGCAAAGGCTTCTGGGTAACAGAACCTGGTCCCAGCCACACAAGTCACCCCATCTTGGATTCCCCTAGGTCTCTAGTTTTCAGAAATGCACAGGTTTGGTAGGTTTCCCTAGGTGGCGGCTGAGCTACAGGCCAAAATCTACAGGTAGGCACTTTGCAAAAAACACCTCTGCTTTCCTTCAATAATTTGGCTGTGTCCACGTTGCGCTTTGGGGCGCTTCCTGTCGCCGGCGCTAGGCCTACCCACACAAGTGAGGTATCATTTTTATCGGCAGACGTGGGGGAACGCTGGGTGGAAGGAAATTTGTGGCTCCTCTCAGATTCCAGAACTTTCTGCCACAGAAATGTGAGGAACATGTGTTTTTTTCTCCAAATTTTGAGGTTTGCAAAGGATTCTGGGTAACAGAACCTGGTCCGAGCCACACAAGTCACCCCATCTTGGATTCCCCTAGGTCTCTAGTTTTCAGAAATGCACAGGTTTGGTAGGTTTCCCTAGGTGGCGGCTGAGCTACAGGCCAAAATCTACAGGTAGGCACTTTGCAAAAAACACCTCTGTTTTCCTTCAAAAATTTGGCTGTGTCCACGTTGCGCTTTGGGGCGTTTCCTGTCGCGGGCGCTAGACCTACCCACACAAGTGAGGTATCATTTTTATAGGGAGACGTGGGGGAACGCTGGGTGGAAGGAAATTTGTGGCTCCTCTCAGATTCCAGAACTTTCTGCCACAGAAATGTGAGGAACATGTGGTTTTTTAGCCAAATTATGAGGTTTGCAAAGGATTCTGGGTAACAGAACCTGGTCCCAGCCACACAAGTCACCCCATCTTGGATTCCCCTAGGTCTCTAGTTTTCAGAAATGCACAGGTTTGGTAGGTTTCCCTAGGTGGCAACTGAGCTACAGGCCAAAATCTACAGGTAGGCAGTTTGCAAAAAACACCTCTGTTTTCCTTCAAAAATTTGGATGTGTCCACGTTGCGCTTAGGGGCGTTTCCTGTCGCGGGCGCTAGGCCTACCCACACAAGTGAGGTATCATTTTTATCGGGAGACATGGGGGAACGCTGGGTGGAAGGAAATTTGTGGCTCCTCTCAGATTCCAGAACTTTCTGCCACAGAAATGTGAGGAACATGTGTTTTTTTAGCCAAATGTTGAGGTTTGCAAAGGATTCTGGTAACAGAACCTGGTCCGACCCACACAAGTCACCCCATCTTGGATTCCCCTAGGTCTCTAGTTTTCAGAAATGCACAGGTTTGGTAGGTTTTCCTAGGTGGCGGTTGAGCTACAGGCCAAAATCTACAGGTAGGCACTTTACAAAAAACACCTCTGTTTTCCTTCAAAAATTTGGCTGTGTCCACGTTGCGCTTTGGGGCGTTTCCTGTCGCGGGCGCTAGGCCTACCCACACAAGTGATGTATCTTTTTTATCGGGAGACGTGGGGGAACGCTGGATGGAAGGAAATTTGTGGCTCCTCTCAGATTCCAGAACTTTCTGCCACAGAAATGTGAGGAACATGTGTTTTTTTAGCCAAATTTTGAGGTTTGCAAAGGATTCTGGGTAACAGAACCTGGTCCGAGCCACACAAGTCACCCCATCTTGGATTCCCCTAGGTCTCTAGTTTTCAGAAATGCACAGGTTTGGTAGGTTTCCCTAGGTGGCGGCTGAGCTACAGGCCAAAATCTACAGGTAGGCACTTTGCAAAAAACACCTCTGTTTTCCTTCAAAAATTTGGATGTGTCCACGTTGCGCTTTGGGGCGTTTCCTGTCGCGGGCGCTAGGCCTACCCACACAAGTGAGGTATCATTTTTATCGAGAGACTTGGGGGAACGCTGGGTGGAAGGAAATTTGTGGCTCCTCTCAGATTCCAGAACTTTCTGCCATAGAAATGTTAGGAACATGTGTTTTTTTAGCCAAATTTTGAGGTTTGCAAAGGATTCTGGGTAACAGAACCTGGTCCGAGACACACAAGTCACACCATCTTGGATTCCCCTAGGTCTCTAGTTTTTAGAAATGCACAGGTTTGGTAGGTTTCCCTAGGTGGCGGCTGAGCTACAGGCCAAAATCTACAGATAGGCACTTTGCAAAAAACACCTCTGTTTTCCTTCAAAAATTTGGCTGTGTCCACGTTGCGCTTTGGGGGGTTTCCTGTCGCGGGCGCTAGGCTTACCCACACAAGTGAGGTATCATTTTTATCGGGAGACCTGGAGGAACGCTGGGTGGAAGTAAATTTGTGGCTCCTCTCAGATTCCAGAACTTTCTGCCACAGAAATGTGAGGAACATGTGTTTTTTTCGCCAAATTTTGAGGTTTGCAAAGGATTCTGGGTAAGAGAACCTGGTCCGAGCCACACAAGTCACCCCATCTTGGATTCCCCTAGGTCTCTAGTTTTCAGAAATGCACAGGTTTGGTAGGTTTCCCTAGGTGGCGGCTGAGCTACAGGCCAAAATCTACAGGTAGGCACTTTGCAAAAAACACCTCTGTTTTCCTTCAAAAATTTGGCTGTGTCCACGTTGCGCTTTGGGGCGTTTCCTGTCGCGGGCGCTAGACCTACCCACACAAGTGAGGTATCATTTTTATAGGGAGACGTGGGGGAACGCTGGGTGGAAGGAAATTTGTGGCTCCTCTCAGATTCCAGAACTTTCTGCCACAGAAATGTGAGGAACATGTGGTTTTTAGCCAAATTTTGAGGTTTGCAAAGGATTCTGGGTAACAGAACCTGGTCCCAGCCACACAAGTCACCCCATCTTGGATTCCCCTAGGTCTCTAGTTTTCAGAAATGCACAGGTTTGGTAGGTTTCCCTAGGTGGCGGCTGAGCTACAGGCCAAAATCTACAGGTAGGCACTTTGCAAAAAACACCTCTGTTTTCCTTCAAAAATTTGGATGTGTCCACGTTGCGCTTAGGGGCGTTTCCTGTCGCGGGCGCTAGGCCTACCCACACAAGTGAGGTATCATTTTTATCGGGAGACATGGGGGAACGCTGGGTGGAAGGAAATTTGTGGCTCCTCTCAGATTCCAGAACTTTCTGCCACAGAAATGTGAAGAACATGTGTTTTTTTAGCCAAATGTTGAGGTTTGCAAAGGATTCTGGTAACAGAACCTGGTCCGACCCACACAAGTCACCCCATCTTGGATTCCCCTAGGTCTCTAGTTTTCAGAAATGCACAGGTTTGGTAGGTTTTCCTAGGTGGCGGTTGAGCTACAGGCCAAAATCTACAGGTAGGCACTTTACAAAAAACACCTCTGTTTTCCTTCAAAAATTTGGCTGTGTCCACGTTGCGCTTTGGGGCGTTTCCTGTCGCGGGCGCTAGGCCTACCCACACAAGTGAGGTATATTTTTTATCGGGAGACGTGGGGGAACGCTGGATGGAAGGAAATTTGTGGCTCCTCTCAGATTCCAGAACTTTCTGCCACAGAAATGTGAGGAACATGTGTTTTTTTAGCCAAATTTTGAGGTTTGCAAAGGATTCTGGGTAACAGAACCTGGTCCGAGCCACACAAGTCACCCCATCTTGGATTCCCCTAGGTCTCTAGTTTTCAGAAATGCACAGGTTTGGTAGGTTTGGTAGGTTTCCCTAGGTGGCGGCTGAGCTACAGGCCAAAATCTACAGGTAGGCACTTTGCAAAAAACACCTCTGTTTTCCTTCAAAAATTTGGATGTGTCCACGTTGCGCTTTGGGGCGTTTCCTGTCGCGGGCGCTAGGCCTACCCACACAAGTGAGGTATCATTTTTATCGAGAGACTTGGGGGAACGCTGGGTGGAAGGAAATTTGTGGCTCCTCTCAGATTCCAGAACTTTCTGCCACAGAAATGTGAGGAACATGTGTTTTTTTAGCCAAATTTTGAGGTTTGCAAAGGATTCTGGGTAACAGAACCTGGTCCGAGACACACAAGTCACCCCATCTTGGATTCCCCTAGGTCTCTAGTTTTCAGAAATGCACAGGTTTGGTAGGTTTCCCTAGGTGGCGGCTGAGCTACAGGCCAAAATCTACAGGTAGGCACTTTGCAAAAAACACCTCTGTTTTCCTTCACAAATTTGGCTGTGTCCACGTTGCGCTTTGGGGCGTTTCCTGTCGCGGGCGCTAGGCCTACCCACACAAGTGAGGTATCATTTTTATCGGGAGACGTCAGGGAACGCTGGGTGGAAGGAAATTTGTGGCTCCTCTCAGATTCCAGAACTTTCTGCCACAGAAATGTGAGGAACATGTGTTTTTTTAGCCACATTTTGAGGTTTGCAAAGGATTCTGGGTAACAGAACCTGGTCCGAGCCACACAAGTCACCCCATCTTGGATTCCCCTAGGTCTCTAGTTTTCAGAAATGCACAGGTTTGGTAGGTTTCCCTAGGTGGCGGCTGAGCTACAGGCCAAAATCTACAGGTAGGCACTTTGCAAAAAACACCTCTGCTTTCCTTCAAAAATTTGGCTGTGTCCACGTTGCGCTTTGGGGCGCTTCCTGTCGCCGGCGCTAGGCCTACCCACACAAGTGAGGTATCATTTTTATCGGCAGACGTGGGGGAATGCTGGGTGGAAGGAAATTTGTGGCTCCTCTCAGATTCCAGAACTTTCTGCCACAGAAATGTGAGGAACATGTGTTTTTTTCACCAAATTTTGAGGTTTGCAAAGGATTCTGGGTAACAGAACCTGGTCCGAGCCACACAAGTCACCCCATCTTGGATTCCCCTAGGTCTCTAGTTTTCAGAAATGCACAGGTTTGGTAGGTTTCCCTAGGTGGCGGCTGAGCTACAGGCCAAAATCTACAGGTAGGCACTTTGCAAAAAACACCTCTGTTTTCCTTTAAAAATTTGGCTGTGTCCACGTTGCGCTTTGGGGCGTTTCCTGTCGCGGGCGCTAAACCTACCCACACAAGTGAGGTATCATTTTTATAGGGAGACGTGGGGGAACGCTGGGTGGAAAGAAATTTGTGGCTCCTCTCAGATTCCAGAACTTTCTGCCACAGAAATGTGAGGAACATGTGGTTTATTAGCCAAATTTTGAGGTTTGCAAAGGATTCTGGGTAACAGAACCTGGTCCCAGCCACACAAGTCACCCCATCTTGGATTCCCCTAGGTCTCTAGTTTTCAGAAATGCCCAGGTTTGGTAGGTTTCCCTAGGTGGCGGCTGAGCTACAGGCCAAAATCTACAGGTAGGCACTTTGCAAAAAACACCTCTGTTTTCCTTCAAAAATTTGGATGTGTCCACGTTGCGCTTAGGGGCGTTTCCTGTCGCGGGCGCTAGGCCTACCCACACAAGTGAGGTATCATTTTTATCGGGAGACATGGGGGAACGCTGAGTGGAAGGAAATTTGTGGCTCCTCTCAGATTCCAGAACTTTCTGCCACAGAAATGTGAGGAACATGTGTTTTTTTAGCCAAATTTTGAGGTTTGCAAAGGATTCTGGGTAACAGAACCTGGTCCGACCCACACAAGTCACCCCATCTTGGATTCCCCTAGGTCTCTAGTTTTCAGAAATGCACAGGTTTGGTAGGTTTTCCTAGGTGGCGGTTGAGCTACAGGCCAAAATCTACAGGTAGGCACTTTACAAAAACACCTCTGTTTTCCTTAAAAAATGTGGCTGTGTCCACGTTGCGCTTTGGGGCGTTTCCTGTCGCGGGCGCTAGGCCTACCCAGGCAAGTGAGGTATCATTTTTATCGGGAGACCTGGGGGAACGCTGGGTGGAAGGAAATTTGTGGCTAATCTCAGATTCCAGAACTTTCTGCCACAGAAATGTGAGGAATATGTGTTTTTTTAGCCAAATTTGAAGGTTTGCAAAGGATTCTGGGTAACAGAACCTGGTCCGAGCCATACAAGTCACCCCATCTTGGATTCCCCTAGGTCTCTAGTTTTCAGAAATGCACAGGTTTGGTAGGTTTCCCTAGGTGGCGGCTGAGCTACAGGCCAAAATCTACAGGTAGGCACTTTGCAAAAAACACCTCTGTTTTCCTTTAAAAATTTGGCTGTGTCCACGTTGCGCTTTGGGGCGTTTCCTGTCGCGAGCGCTAGACCTACCCACACAAGTGAGGTATCATTTTTATAGGGAGACGTGGGGGAACGCTGGGTGGAAGGAAATTTGTGGCTCCTCTCAGATTCCAGAACTTTCTGCCACAGAAATGTGAGGAACATGTGGTTTATTAGCCAAATTTTGAGGTTTGCAAAGGATTCTGGGTAACAGAACCTGGTCCCAGCCACACAAGTCACCCCATCTTGGATTCCCCTAGGTCTCTAGTTTTCAGAAATGCCCAGGTTTGGTAGGTTTCCCTAGGTGGCGGCTGAGCTACAGGCCAAAATCTACAGGTAGGCACTTTGCAAAAAACACCTCTGTTTTCCTTCAAAAATTTGGATGTGTCCATGTTGCGCTTAGGGGCGTTTCCTGTCGCGGGCGCTAGGCCTACCCACACAAGTGAGGTATCATTTTTATCGGGAGACCTGGGGGAACGCTGGGTGGAAGGAAATTTGTGGCTAATCTCAGATTCCAGAACTTTCTGCCACAGAAATGTGAGGAACATGTGTTTTTTTAGCCAAATTTGAAGGTTTGCAAAGGATTCTGGGTAACAGAACCTGGTCCGAGCCACACAAGTCACCCCATCTTGGATTCCCCTAGGTCTCTAGTTTTCAGAAATGCACAGGTTTGGTAGGTTTCCCTAGGTGGCGGCTGAGGTACAGGCCAAAATCTAGAGGTAGGCACTTTGCAAAAAACACTCCTTCAAAAATTTGGCTGTGTCCACGTTGCGCTTTGGGGCGTTTCCTGTCGCGGGCGCTAGGCCTACCCACACAAGTGAGGTATCATTTTTATCGGGAGACGTGGGGGAACGCTGGATGGAAGGAAATTTGTGGCTCCTCTCAGATTCCAGAACTTTCTGCCACAGAAATGTGAGGAACATGTGTTTTTTTAGCCAAATTTTGAGGTTTGCAAAGGATTCTGGGTAACAGAACCTGGTCCGAGCCACACAAGTCACCCCATCTTGGATTCCCGTAGGTCTCTAGTTTTCAGAAATGCACAGGTTTGGTAGGTTTGGCAGCTTTCCCTAGGTGGTGGCTGAGCTACGGGCCAAAATCTACAGGTAGGCACTTTGCAAAAAACACCTCTGTTTTCCTTCAAAAATTTGGATGTGTCCACGTTGCGCTTTGGGGTGTTTCCTGTCGCGGGCGCTAGGCCTACCCACACAAGTGAGGTATCATTTTTATCGGGAGACTTGGGGGAACGCTGGGTGGAAGGAAATTTGTGGCTCCTCTCAGATTCCAGAACTTTCTGCCACAGAAATGTGAGGAACATGTGTTTATTTAGCCAAATTTTGAGGTTTGCAAAGGATTCTGGGTAACAGAACCTGGTCCGAGACACACAAGTCACCCCATCTTGGATTCCCCTAGGTCTCTAGTTTTCAGAAATGCACAGGTTTGGTAGGTTTCCCTAGGTGGCGGCTGAGCTACAGGCCAAAATCTACAGGTAGGCACTTTGCAAAAAACACTCCTTCAAAAATTTGGCTGTGTCCACGTTGCGCTTTGGGGCGTTTCCTGTCGCGGGCGCTAGGCCTACCCACACAAGTGAGGTATCATTTTTATCGGGAGACGTGGGGGAACGCTGGATGGAAGGAAATTCGTGGCTCCTCTCAGATTCCAGAACTTTCTGCCACAGAAATGTGAGGAACATGTGTTTTTTTAGCCAAATTTTGAGGTTTGCAAAGGATTCTGGGTAACAGAACCTGGTCCGAGCCACACAAGTCACCCCATCTTGGATTCCCCTAGGTCTCTAGTTTTCAGAAATGCACAGGTTTGGTAGGTTTGGTAGGTTTCCCTAGGTGGCGGCTGAGCTACAGGCCAAAATCTACAGGTAGGCACTTTGCAAAAAACACCTCTGTTTTCCTTCAAAAATGTGGATGTGTCCACGTTGCGCTTTGGGGTGTTTCCTGTCGCGGGCGCTAGGCCTACCCACACAAGTGAGGTATCATTTTTATCGGGAGACTTGGGGGAACGCTGGGTGGAAGGAAATTTGTGGCTCCTCTCAGATTCCAGAACTTTCTGCCACAGAAATGTGAGGAACATGTGTTTTTTTAGCCAAATTTTGAGGTTTGCAAAGGATTCTGGGTAACAGAACCTGGTCCGAGACACACAAGTCACCCCATCTTGGATTCCCCTAGGTCTCTAGTTTTCAGAAATGCACAGGTTTGGTAGGTTTCCCTAGGTGGCGGCTGAGCTACAGGCCAAAATCTACAGGTAGGCACTTTACAAAAAACACCTCTGTTTTCCTTCAAAAATTTGGCTATGTCCACGTTGCGCTTTGGGGGGTTTCCTGTCGCGGGCGCTAGGCCTACCCACACAAGTGAGGTATCATTTTTATCGGGAGACCTGGGGGAACGCTGGGTGGAAGGAAATTTGTGGCTCCTCTCAGATTCCAGAACTTTCTGCCACAGAAATGTGAGGAACATGTGTTTTTTTCGCCAAATTTTGAGGTTTGCAAAGGATTCTGGGTAACAGAACCTGGTCCGAGCCACACAAGTCACCCCATCTTGGATTCCCCTAGGTCTCTAGTTTTCAGAAATGCACAGGTTTGGTAGGTTTCCCTAGGTGGCGGCTGAGGTACAGGCCAAAATCTAGAGGTAGGCACTTTGCAAAAAACACTCCTTCAAAAATTTGGCTGTGTCCACGTTGCGCTTTGGGGCGTTTCCTGTCGCGGGCGCTAGGCCTACCCACACAAGTGAGGTATCATTTTTATCGGGAGACGTGGGGAAACGCTGGATGGAAGGAAATTTGTGGCTCCTCTCAGATTCCAGAACTTTCTGCCACAGAAATGTGAGGAACATGTGTTTTTTTAGCCAAATTTTGAGGTTTGCAAAGGATTCTGGGTAACAGAACCTGGTCTGAGCCACACAAGTCACCCCATCTTGGATTCCCGTAGGTCTCTAGTTTTCAGAAATGAACAGGTTTGGTAGGTTTGGCAGCTTTCCCTAGGTGGTGGCTGAGCTACGGGCCAAAATCTACAGGTAGGCACTTTGCAAAAAACACCTCTGTTTTCCTTCAAAAATTTGGATGTGTCCACGTTGCGCTTTGGGGTGTTTCCTGTCGCGGGCGCTAGGCCTACCCACACAAGTGAGGTATCATTTTTATCGGGAGACTTGGGGGAACGCTGGGTGGAAGGAAATTTGTGGCTCCTCTCAGATTCCAGAACTTTCTGCCACAGAAATGTGAGGAACATGTGTTTATTTAGCCAAATTTTGAGGTTTGCAAAGGATTCTGGGTAACAGAACCTGGTCCGAGACACACAAGTCACCCCATCTTGGATTCCCCTAGGTCTCTAGTTTTCAGAAATGCACAGGTTTGGTAGGTTTCCCTAGGTGGCGGCTGAGCTACAGGCCAAAATCTACAGGTAGGCACTTTGCAAAAAACACTCCTTCAAAAATTTGGCTGTGTCCACGTTGCGCTTTGGGGCGTTTCCTGTCGCGGGCGCTAGGCCTACCCACACAAGTGAGGTATCATTTTTATCGGGAGACGTGGGGGAACGCTGGATGGAAGGAAATTCGTGGCTCCTCTCAGATTCCAGAACTTTCTGCCACAGAAATGTGAGGAACATGTGTTTTTTTAGCCAAATTTTGAGGTTTGCAAAGGATTCTGGGTAACAGAACCTGGTCCGAGCCACACAAGTCACCCCATCTTGGATTCCCCTAGGTCTCTAGTTTTCAGAAATGCACAGGTTTGGTAGGTTTGGTAGGTTTCCCTAGGTGGCGGCTGAGCTACAGGCCAAAATCTACAGGTAGGCACTTTGCAAAAAACACCTCTGTTTTCCTTCAAAAATTTGGATGTGTCCACGTTGCGCTTTGGGGCGTTTCCTGTTGCAGGCGCTAGGCCTACCCACACAAGTGAGGTATCATTTTTATCGGCAGACGTGGGGGAACGCTGGGTGGAAGGAAATTTGTGGCTCCTCTCAGATTCCAGAACTTTCTGCCACAGAAATGTGAGGAACATGTGTTTTTTTCTCCAAATTTTGAGGTTTGCAAAGGATTCTGGGTAACAGAACCTGGTCCGAGCCACACAAGTCACCCCATCTTGGATTCCCCTAGGTCTCTAGTTTTCAGAAATGCACAGGTTTGGTAGGTTTCCCTAGGTGGCGGCTGAGCTACAGGCCAAAATCTACAGGTAGGCACTTTGCAAAAAACACCTCTGTTTTCCTTCAAAAATTTGGCTGTGTCCACGTTGCGCTTTGGGGCGTTTCCTGTCGCGGGCGCTAGACCTACCCACACAAGTGAGGTATCATTTTTATAGGGAGACGTGGGGGAACGCTGGGTGGAAGGAAATTTGTGGCTCCTCTCAGATTCCAGAACTTTCTGCCACAGAAATGTGAGGAACATGTGGTTTTTTAGCCAAATTATGAGGTTTGCAAAGGATTCTGGGTAACAGAACCTGGTCCCAGCCACACAAGTCACCCCATCTTGGATTCCCCTAGGTCTCTAGTTTTCAGAAATGCACAGGTTTGGTAGGTTTCCCTAGGTGGCAACTGAGCTACAGGCCAAAATCTACAGGTAGGCAGTTTGCAAAAAACACCTCTGTTTTCCTTCAAAAATTTGGATGTGTCCACGTTGCGCTTAGGGGCGTTTCCTGTCGCGGGCGCTAGGCCTACCCACACAAGTGAGGTATCATTTTTATCGGGAGACATGGGGGAACGCTGGGTGGAAGGAAATTTGTGGCTCCTCTCAGATTCCAGAACTTTCTGCCACAGAAATGTGAGGAACATGTGTTTTTTTAGCCAAATGTTGAGGTTTGCAAAGGATTCTGGTAACAGAACCTGGTCCGACCCACACAAGTCACCCCATCTTGGATTCCCCTAGGTCTCTAGTTTTCAGAAATGCACAGGTTTGGTAGGTTTTCCTAGGTGGCGGTTGAGCTACAGGCCAAAATCTACAGGTAGGCACTTTACAAAAAACACCTCTGTTTTCCTTCAAAAATTTGGCTGTGTCCACGTTGCGCTTTGGGGCGTTTCCTGTCGCGGGCGCTAGGCCTACCCACACAAGTGATGTATCTTTTTTATCGGGAGACGTGGGGGAACGCTGGATGGAAGGAAATTTGTGGCTCCTCTCAGATTCCAGAACTTTCTGCCACAGAAATGTGAGGAACATGTGTTTTTTTAGCCAAATTTTGAGGTTTGCAAAGGATTCTGGGTAACAGAACCTGGTCCGAGCCACACAAGTCACCCCATCTTGGATTCCCCTAGGTCTCTAGTTTTCAGAAATGCACAGGTTTGGTAGGTTTCCCTAGGTGGCGGCTGAGCTACAGGCCAAAATCTACAGGTAGGCACTTTGCAAAAAACACCTCTGTTTTCCTTCAAAAATTTGGATGTGTCCACGTTGCGCTTTGGGGCGTTTCCTGTCGCGGGCGCTAGGCCTACCCACACAAGTGAGGTATCATTTTTATCGAGAGACTTGGGGGAACGCTGGGTGGAAGGAAATTTGTGGCTCCTCTCAGATTCCAGAACTTTCTGCCATAGAAATGTTAGGAACATGTGTTTTTTTAGCCAAATTTTGAGGTTTGCAAAGGATTCTGGGTAACAGAACCTGGTCCGAGACACACAAGTCACACCATCTTGGATTCCCCTAGGTCTCTAGTTTTTAGAAATGCACAGGTTTGGTAGGTTTCCCTAGGTGGCGGCTGAGCTACAGGCCAAAATCTACAGATAGGCACTTTGCAAAAAACACCTCTGTTTTCCTTCAAAAATTTGGCTGTGTCCACGTTGCGCTTTGGGGGGTTTCCTGTCGCGGGCGCTAGGCTTACCCACACAAGTGAGGTATCATTTTTATCGGGAGACCTGGAGGAACGCTGGGTGGAAGTAAATTTGTGGCTCCTCTCAGATTCCAGAACTTTCTGCCACAGAAATGTGAGGAACATGTGTTTTTTTCGCCAAATTTTGAGGTTTGCAAAGGATTCTGGGTAAGAGAACCTGGTCCGAGCCACACAAGTCACCCCATCTTGGATTCCCCTAGGTCTCTAGTTTTCAGAAATGCACAGGTTTGGTAGGTTTCCCTAGGTGGCGGCTGAGCTACAGGCCAAAATCTACAGGTAGGCACTTTGCAAAAAACACCTCTGTTTTCCTTCAAAAATTTGGCTGTGTCCACGTTGCGCTTTGGGGCGTTTCCTGTCGCGGGCGCTAGACCTACCCACACAAGTGAGGTATCATTTTTATAGGGAGACGTGGGGGAACGCTGGGTGGAAGGAAATTTGTGGCTCCTCTCAGATTCCAGAACTTTCTGCCACAGAAATGTGAGGAACATGTGGTTTTTAGCCAAATTTTGAGGTTTGCAAAGGATTCTGGGTAACAGAACCTGGTCCCAGCCACACAAGTCACCCCATCTTGGATTCCCCTAGGCCTCTAGTTTTCAGAAATGCACAGGTTTGGTAGGTTTCCCTAGGTGGCGGCTGAGCTACAGGCCAAAATCTACAGGTAGGCACTTTGCAAAAAACACCTCTGTTTTCCTTCAAAAATTTGGATGTGTCCACGTTGCGCTTAGGGGCGTTTCCTGTCGCGGGCGCTAGGCCTACCCACACAAGTGAGGTATCATTTTTATCGGGAGACATGGGGGAACGCTGGGTGGAAGGAAATTTGTGGCTCCTCTCAGATTCCAGAACTTTCTGCCACAGAAATGTGAGGAACATGTGTTTTTTTAGCCAAATGTTGAGGTTTGCAAAGGATTCTGGTAACAGAACCTGGTCCGACCCACACAAGTCACCCCATCTTGGATTCCCCTAGGTCTCTAGTTTTCAGAAATGCACAGGTTTGGTAGGTTTTCCTAGGTGGCGGTTGAGCTACAGGCCAAAATCTACAGGTAGGCACTTTACAAAAAACACCTCTGTTTTCCTTCAAAAATTTGGCTGTGTCCACGTTGCGCTTTGGGGCGTTTCCTGTCGCGGGCGCTAGGCCTACCCACACAAGTGAGGTATATTTTTTATCGGGAGACGTGGGGGAACGCTGGATGGAAGGAAATTTGTGGCTCCTCTCAGATTCCAGAACTTTCTGCCACAGAAATGTGAGGAACATGTGTTTTTTTAGCCAAATTTTGAGGTTTGCAAAGGATTCTGGGTAACAGAACCTGGTCCGAGCCACACAAGTCACCCCATCTTGGATTCCCCTAGGTCTCTAGTTTTCAGAAATGCACAGGTTTGGTAGGTTTGGTAGGTTTCCCTAGGTGGCGGCTGAGCTACAGGCCAAAATCTACAGGTAGGCACTTTGCAAAAAACACCTCTGTTTTCCTTCAAAAATTTGGATGTGTCCACGTTGCGCTTTGGGGCGTTTCCTGTCGCGGGCGCTAGGCCTACCCACACAAGTGAGGTATCATTTTTATCGAGAGACTTGGGGGAACGCTGGGTGGAAGGAAATTTGTGGCTCCTCTCAGATTCCAGAACTTTCTGCCACAGAAATGTGAGGAACATGTGTTTTTTTAGCCAAATTTTGAGGTTTGCAAAGGATTCTGGGTAACAGAACCTGGTCCGAGACACACAAGTCACCCCATCTTGGATTCCCCTAGGTCTCTAGTTTTCAGAAATGCACAGGTTTGGTAGGTTTCCCTAGGTGGCGGCTGAGCTACAGGCCAAAATCTACAGGTAGGCACTTTGCAAAAAACACCTCTGTTTTCCTTCACAAATTTGGCTGTGTCCACGTTGCGCTTTGGGGCGTTTCCTGTCGCGGGCGCTAGGCCTACCCACACAAGTGAGGTATCATTTTTATCGGGAGACGTCAGGGAACGCTGGGTGGAAGGAAATTTGTGGCTCCTCTCAGATTCCAGAACTTTCTGCCACAGAAATGTGAGGAACATGTGTTTTTTTAGCCACATTTTGAGGTTTGCAAAGGATTCTGGGTAACAGAACCTGGTCCGAGCCACACAAGTCACCCCATCTTGGATTCCCCTAGGTCTCTAGTTTTCAGAAATGCACAGGTTTGGTAGGTTTCCCTAGGTGGCGGCTGAGCTACAGGCCAAAATCTACAGGTAGGCACTTTGCAAAAAACACCTCTGCTTTCCTTCAAAAATTTGGCTGTGTCCACGTTGCGCTTTGGGGCGCTTCCTGTCGCCGGCGCTAGGCCTACCCACACAAGTGAGGTATCATTTTTATCGGCAGACGTGGGGGAATGCTGGGTGGAAGGAAATTTGTGGCTCCTCTCAGATTCCAGAACTTTCTGCCACAGAAATGTGAGGAACATGTGTTTTTTTCACCAAATTTTGAGGTTTGCAAAGGATTCTGGGTAACAGAACCTGGTCCGAGCCACACAAGTCACCCCATCTTGGATTCCCCTAGGTCTCTAGTTTTCAGAAATGCACAGGTTTGGTAGGTTTCCCTAGGTGGCGGCTGAGCTACAGGCCAAAATCTACAGGTAGGCACTTTGCAAAAAACACCTCTGTTTTCCTTTAAAAATTTGGCTGTGTCCACGTTGCGCTTTGGGGCGTTTCCTGTCGCGGGCGCTAAACCTACCCACACAAGTGAGGTATCATTTTTATAGGGAGACGTGGGGGAACGCTGGGTGGAAAGAAATTTGTGGCTCCTCTCAGATTCCAGAACTTTCTGCCACAGAAATGTGAGGAACATGTGGTTTATTAGCCAAATTTTGAGGTTTGCAAAGGATTCTGGGTAACAGAACCTGGTCCCAGCCACACAAGTCACCCCATCTTGGATTCCCCTAGGTCTCTAGTTTTCAGAAATGCCCAGGTTTGGTAGGTTTCCCTAGGTGGCGGCTGAGCTACAGGCCAAAATCTACAGGTAGGCACTTTGCAAAAAACACCTCTGTTTTCCTTCAAAAATTTGGATGTGTCCACGTTGCGCTTAGGGGCGTTTCCTGTCGCGGGCGCTAGGCCTACCCACACAAGTGAGGTATCATTTTTATCGGGAGACATGGGGGAACGCTGAGTGGAAGGAAATTTGTGGCTCCTCTCAGATTCCAGAACTTTCTGCCACAGAAATGTGAGGAACATGTGTTTTTTTAGCCAAATTTTGAGGTTTGCAAAGGATTCTGGGTAACAGAACCTGGTCCGACCCACACAAGTCACCCCATCTTGGATTCCCCTAGGTCTCTAGTTTTCAGAAATGCACAGGTTTGGTAGGTTTTCCTAGGTGGCGGTTGAGCTACAGGCCAAAATCTACAGGTAGGCACTTTACAAAAACACCTCTGTTTTCCTTAAAAAATGTGGCTGTGTCCACGTTGCGCTTTGGGGCGTTTCCTGTCGCGGGCGCTAGGCCTACCCAGGCAAGTGAGGTATCATTTTTATCGGGAGACCTGGGGGAACGCTGGGTGGAAGGAAATTTGTGGCTAATCTCAGATTCCAGAACTTTCTGCCACAGAAATGTGAGGAATATGTGTTTTTTTAGCCAAATTTGAAGGTTTGCAAAGGATTCTGGGTAACAGAACCTGGTCCGAGCCACACAAGTCACCCCATCTTGGATTCCCCTAGGTCTCTAGTTTTCAGAAATGCACAGGTTTGGTAGGTTTCCCTAGGTGGCGGCTGAGCTACAGGCCAAAATCTACAGGTAGGCACTTTGCAAAAAACACCTCTGTTTTCCTTTAAAAATTTGGCTGTGTCCACGTTGCGCTTTGGGGCGTTTCCTGTCGCGAGCGCTAGACCTACCCACACAAGTGAGGTATCATTTTTATAGGGAGACGTGGGGGAACGCTGGGTGGAAGGAAATTTGTGGCTCCTCTCAGATTCCAGAACTTTCTGCCACAGAAATGTGAGGAACATGTGGTTTATTAGCCAAATTTTGAGGTTTGCAAAGGATTCTGGGTAACAGAACCTGGTCCCAGCCACACAAGTCACCCCATCTTGGATTCCCCTAGGTCTCTAGTTTTCAGAAATGCCCAGGTTTGGTAGGTTTCCCTAGGTGGCGGCTGAGCTACAGGCCAAAATCTACAGGTAGGCACTTTGCAAAAAACACCTCTGTTTTCCTTCAAAAATTTGGATGTGTCCACGTTGCGCTTAGGGGCGTTTCCTGTCGCGGGCGCTAGGCCTACCCACACAAGTGAGGTATCATTTTTATCGGGAGACCTGGGGGAACGCTGGGTGGAAGGAAATTTGTGGCTAATCTCAGATTCCAGAACTTTCTGCCACAGAAATGTGAGGAACATGTGTTTTTTTAGCCAAATTTGAAGGTTTGCAAAGGATTCTGGGTAACAGAACCTGGTCCGAGCCACACAAGTCACCCCATCTTGGATTTCCCTAGGTCTCTAGTTTTCAGAAATGCACAGGTTTGGTAGGTTTCCCTAGGTGGCGGCTGAGGTACAGGCCAAAATCTAGAGGTAGGCACTTTGCAAAAAACACTCCTTCAAAAATTTGGCTGTGTCCACGTTGCGCTTTGGGGCGTTTCCTGTCGCGGGCGCTAGGCCTACCCACACAAGTGAGGTATCATTTTTATCGGGAGACGTGGGGGAACGCTGGATGGAAGGAAATTTGTGGCTCCTCTCAGATTCCAGAACTTTCTGCCACAGAAATGTGAGGAACATGTGTTTTTTTAGCCAAATTTTGAGGTTTGCAAAGGATTCTGGGTAACAGAACCTGGTCCGAGCCACACAAGTCACCCCATCTTGGATTCCCGTAGGTCTCTAGTTTTCAGAAATGCACAGGTTTGGTAGGTTTGGCAGCTTTCCCTAGGTGGTGGCTGAGCTACGGGCCAAAATCTACAGGTAGGCACTTTGCAAAAAACACCTCTGTTTTCCTTCAAAAATTTGGATGTGTCCACGTTGCGCTTTGGGTTGTTTCCTGTCGCGGGCGCTAGGCCTACCCACACAAGTGAGGTATCATTTTTATCGGGAGACTTGGGGGAACGCTGGGTGGAAGGAAATTTGTGGCTCCTCTCAGATTCCAGAACTTTCTGCCACAGAAATGTGAGGAACATGTGTTTATTTAGCCAAATTTTGAGGTTTGCAAAGGATTCTGGGTAACAGAACCTGGTCCGAGACACACAAGTCACCCCATCTTGGATTCCCCTAGGTCTCTAGTTTTCAGAAATGCACAGGTTTGGTAGGTTTCCCTAGGTGGCGGCTGAGCTACAGGCCAAAATCTACAGGTAGGCACTTTGCAAAAAACACTCCTTCAAAAATTTGGCTGTGTCCACGTTGCGCTTTGGGGCGTTTCCTGTCGCGGGCGCTAGGCCTACCCACACAAGTGAGGTATCATTTTTATCGGGAGACGTGGGGGAACGCTGGATGGAAGGAAATTCGTGGCTCCTCTCAGATTCCAGAACTTTCTGCCACAGAAATGTGAGGAACATGTGTTTTTTTAGCCAAATTTTGAGGTTTGCAAAGGATTCTGGGTAACAGAACCTGGTCCGAGCCACACAAGTCACCCCATCTTGGATTCCCCTAGGTCTCTAGTTTTCAGAAATGCACAGGTTTGGTAGGTTTGGTAGGTTTCCCTAGGTGGCGGCTGAGCTACAGGCCAAAATCTACAGGTAGGCACTTTGCAAAAAACACCTCTGTTTTCCTTCAAAAATTTGGATGTGTCCACGTTGCGCTTTGGGGTGTTTCCTGTCGCGGGCGCTAGGCCTACCCACACAAGTGAGGTATCATTTTTATCGGGAGACTTGGGGGAACGCTGGGTGGAAGGAAATTTGTGGCTCCTCTCAGATTCCAGAACTTTCTGCCACAGAAATGTGAGGAACATGTGTTTTTTTAGCCAAATTTTGAGGTTTGCAAAGGATTCTGGGTAACAGAACCTGGTCCGAGACACACAAGTCACCCCATCTTGGATTCCCCTAGGTCTCTAGTTTTCAGAAATGCACAGGTTTGGTAGGTTTCCCTAGGTGGCGGCTGAGCTACAGGCCAAAATCTACAGGTAGGCACTTTACAAAAAACACCTCTGTTTTCCTTCAAAAATTTGGCTATGTCCACGTTGCGCTTTGGGGGGTTTCCTGTCGCGGGCGCTAGGCCTACCCACACAAGTGAGGTATCATTTTTATCGGGAGACCTGGGGGAACGCTGGGTGGAAGGAAATTTGTGGCTCCTCTCAGATTCCAGAACTTTCTGCCACAGAAATGTGAGGAACATGTGTTTTTTTCGCCAAATTTTGAGGTTTGCAAAGGATTCTGGGTAACAGAACCTGGTCCGAGCCACACAAGTCACCCCATCTTGGATTCCCCTAGGTCTCTAGTTTTCAGAAATGCACAGGTTTGGTAGGTTTCCCTAGGTGGCGGCTGAGGTACAGGCCAAAATCTAGAGGTAGGCACTTTGCAAAAAACACTCCTTCAAAAATTTGGCTGTGTCCACGTTGCGCTTTGGGGCGTTTCCTGTCGCGGGCGCTAGGCCTACCCACACAAGTGAGGTATCATTTTTATCGGGAGACGTGGGGAAACGCTGGATGGAAGGAAATTTGTGGCTCCTCTCAGATTCCAGAACTTTCTGCCACAGAAATGTGAGGAACATGTGTTTTTTTAGCCAAATTTTGAGGTTTGCAAAGGATTCTGGGTAACAGAACCTGGTCTGAGCCACACAAGTCACCCCATCTTGGATTCCCGTAGGTCTCTAGTTTTCAGAAATGCACAGGTTTGGTAGGTTTGGCAGCTTTCCCTAGGTGGTGGCTGAGCTACGGGCCAAAATCTACAGGTAGGCACTTTGCAAAAAACACCTCTGTTTTCCTTCAAAAATTTGGATGTGTCCACGTTGCGCTTTGGGGTGTTTCCTATCGCGGGCGCTAGGCCTACCCACACAAGTGAGGTATCATTTTTATCGGGAGACTTGGGGGAACGCTGGGTGGAAGGAAATTTGTGGCTCCTCTCAGATTCCAGAACTTTCTGCCACAGAAATGTGAGGAACATGTGTTTATTTAGCCAAATTTTGAGGTTTGCAAAGGATTCTGGGTAACAGAACCTGGTCCGAGACACACAAGTCACCCCATCTTGGATTCCCCTAGGTCTCTAGTTTTCAGAAATGCACAGGTTTGGTAGGTTTCCCTAGGTGGCGGCTGAGCTACAGGCCAAAATCTACAGGTAGGCACTTTGCAAAAAACACTCCTTCAAAAATTTGGCTGTGTCCACGTTGCGCTTTGGGGCGTTTCCTGTCGCGGGCGCTAGGCCTACCCACACAAGTGAGGTATCATTTTTATCGGGAGACGTGGGGGAACGCTGGATGGAAGGAAATTCGTGGCTCCTCTCAGATTCCAGAACTTTCTGCCACAGAAATGTGAGGAACATGTGTTTTTTTAGCCAAATTTTGAGGTTTGCAAAGGATTCTGGGTAACAGAACCTGGTCCGAGCCACACAAGTCACCCCATCTTGGATTCCCCTAGGTCTCTAGTTTTCAGAAATGCACAGGTTTGGTAGGTTTGGTAGGTTTCCCTAGGTGGCGGCTGAGCTACAGGCCAAAATCTACAGGTAGGCACTTTGCAAAAAACACCTCTGTTTTCCTTCAAAAATGTGGATGTGTCCACGTTGCGCTTTGGGGTGTTTCCTGTCGCGGGCGCTAGGCCTACCCACACAAGTGAGGTATCATTTTTATCGGGAGACTTGGGGGAACGCTGGGTGGAAGGAAATTTGTGGCTCCTCTCAGATTCCAGAACTTTCTGCCACAGAAATGTGAGGAACATGTGTTTTTTTAGCCAAATTTTGAGGTTTGCAAAGGATTCTGGGTAACAGAACCTGGTCCGAGACACACAAGTCACCCCATCTTGGATTCCCCTAGGTCTCTAGTTTTCAGAAATGCACAGGTTTGGTAGGTTTCCCTAGGTGGCGGCTGAGCTACAGGCCAAAATCTACAGGTAGGCACTTTACAAAAAACACCTCTGTTTTCCTTCAAAAATTTGGCTATGTCCACGTTGCGCTTTGGGGGGTTTCCTGTCGCGGGCGCTAGGCCTACCCACACAAGTGAGGTATCATTTTTATCGGGAGACCTGGGGGAACGCTGGGTGGAAGGAAATTTGTGGCTCCTCTCAGATTCCAGAACTTTCTGCCACAGAAATGTGAGGAACATGTGTTTTTTTCGCCAAATTTTGAGGTTTGCAAAGGATTCTGGGTAACAGAACCTGGTCCGAGCCACACAAGTCACCCCATCTTGGATTCCCCTAGGTCTCTAGTTTTCAGAAATGCACAGGTCTGGTAGGTTTCCCTAGGTGGCGGCTGAGGTACAGGCCAAAATCTAGAGGTAGGCACTTTGCAAAAAACACTCCTTCAAAAATTTGGCTGTGTCCACGTTGCGCTTTGGGGCGTTTCCTGTCGCGGGCGCTAGGCCTACCCACACAAGTGAGGTATCATTTTTATCGGGAGACGTGGGGAAACGCTGGATGGAAGGAAATTTGTGGCTCCTCTCAGATTCCAGAACTTTCTGCCACAGAAATGTGAGGAACATGTGTTTTTTTAGCCAAATTTTGAGGTTTGCAAAGGATTCTGGGTAACAGAACCTGGTCTGAGCCACACAAGTCACCCCATCTTGGATTCCCGTAGGTCTCTAGTTTTCAGAAATGCACAGGTTTGGTAGGTTTGGCAGCTTTCCCTAGGTGGTGGCTGAGCTACGGGCCAAAATCTACAGGTAGGCACTTTGCAAAAAACACCTCTGTTTTCCTTCAAAAATTTGGATGTGTCCACGTTGCGCTTTGGGGTGTTTCCTATCGCGGGCGCTAGGCCTACCCACACAAGTGAGGTATCATTTTTATCGGGAGACTTGGGGGAACGCTGGGTGGAAGGAAATTTGTGGCTCCTCTCAGATTCCAGAACTTTCTGCCACAGAAATGTGAGGAACATGTGTTTATTTAGCCAAATTTTGAGGTTTGCAAAGGATTCTGGGTAACAGAACCTGGTCCGAGACACACAAGTCACCCCATCTTGGATTCCCCTAGGTCTCTAGTTTTCAGAAATGCACAGGTTTGGTAGGTTTCCCTAGGTGGCGGCTGAGCTACAGGCCAAAATCTACAGGTAGGCACTTTGCAAAAAACACTCCTTCAAAAATTTGGCTGTGTCCACGTTGCGCTTTGGGGCGTTTCCTGTCGCGGGCGCTAGGCCTACCCACACAAGTGAGGTATCATTTTTATCGGGAGACGTGGGGGAACGCTGGATGGAAGGAAATTCGTGGCTCCTCTCAGATTCCAGAACTTTCTGCCACAGAAATGTGAGGAACATGTGTTTTTTTAGCCAAATTTTGAGGTTTGCAAAGGATTCTGGGTAACAGAACCTGGTCCGAGCCACACAAGTCACCCCATCTTGGATTCCCCTAGGTCTCTAGTTTTCAGAAATGCACAGGTTTGGTAGGTTTGGTAGGTTTCCCTAGGTGGCGGCTGAGCTACAGGCCAAAATCTACAGGTAGGCACTTTGCAAAAAACACCTCTGTTTTCCTTCAAAAATTTGGATGTGTCCACGTTGCGCTTTGGGGTGTTTCCTGTCGCGGGCGCTAGGCCTACCCACACAAGTGAGGTATCATTTTTATCGGGAGACTTGGGGGAACGCTGGGTGGAAGGAAATTTGTGGCTCCTCTCAGATTCCAGAACTTTCTGCCACAGAAATGTGAGGAACATGTGTTTTTTTAGCCAAATTTTGAGGTTTGCAAAGGATTCTGGGTAACAGAACCTGGTCCGAGACACACAAGTCACCCCATCTTGGATTCCCCTAGGTCTCTAGTTTTCAGAAATGCACAGGTTTGGTAGGTTTCCCTAGGTGGCGGCTGAGCTACAGGCCAAAATCTACAGGTAGGCACTTTGCAAAAAACACCTCTGTTTTCCTTCAAAAATTTGGCTATGTCCACGTTGCGCTTTGGGGGGTTTCCTGTCGCGGGCGCTAGGCCTACCCACACAAGTGAGGTATCATTTTTATCGGGAGACCTGGGGGAACGCTGGGTGGAAGGAAATTTGTGGCTCCTCTCAGATTCCAGAACTTTCTGCCACAGAAATGTGAGGAACATGTGTTTTTTTCGCCAAATTTTGAGGTTTG
Source organism: Pleurodeles waltl (assembly GCF_031143425.1). Classification (NCBI taxonomy): domain Eukaryota; kingdom Metazoa; phylum Chordata; class Amphibia; order Caudata; family Salamandridae; genus Pleurodeles; species Pleurodeles waltl. Next base: position 82,098,205 of record NC_090450.1, on the reverse strand, counting down.
CAAAGGATTCTGGGTAACAGAACCTGGTCCGAGCCACACAAGTCACCCCATCTTGGATTCCCCTAGGTCTCTAGTTTTCAGAAATGCACAGGTTTGGTAGGTTTCCCTAGGTGGCGGCTGAGCTAGAGGCCAAAATCTACAGGGAGGCACTTTGCAAAAAACACCTCTGTTTTCCTTCAAAAATTTGGGTGTGTCCACGTTGCGCTTTGGGGCGTTTCCTGTCGCGGGCGCTAGGCCTACCCACACAAGTGAGGTATCATTTTTATCGGGAGACGTGGGGGAACGCTGGGTGGAAGGAAATTTGTGGCTCCTCTCAGATTCCAGAACTTTTTGCCACAGAAATTTGAGGAACATGTGTTTTTTTAGCCAAATTTTGAGGTTTGCAAAGGATTCTGGGTAACAGAACCTGGTCCCAGCCACACAAGTCACCCCATCTTGGATTCCCCTAGGTCTCTAGTTTTCAGAAATGCACAGGTTTGGTAGGTTTCCCTAGGTGGCGGCTGAGCTACAGGCCAAAATCTACAGGTAGGCACTTTGCAAAAAACACCTCTGTTTTCCTTCACAAATTTGGCTGTGTCCACGTTGCGCTTTGGGGCGTTTCCTGTCGCGGGCGCTAGGCCTACCCACACAAGTGAGGTATCATTTTTATAGGGAGACGTGGGGGAACGCTGGGTGGAAGGAAATTTGTGGCTCCTCTCAGATTCCAGAACTTTCTGCCACAGAAATGTGAGGAACATGTGGTTTATTAGCCAAATTTTGAGGTTTGCAAAGGATTCTGGGTAACAGAACCTGGTCCCAGCCACACAAGTCACCCCATCTTGGATTCCCCTAGGTCTCTAGTTTTCAGAAATGCCCAGGTTTGGTAGGTTTCCCTAGGTGGCGGCTGAGCTACAGGCCAAAATCTACAGGTAGGCACGTTGCAAAAAACACCTCTGTTTTCCTTCAAAAATTTGGATGTGTCCACGTTGCGCTTAGGGGCGTTTCCTGTCGCGGGCGCTAGGCCTACCCACACAAGTGAGGTATCATTTTTATCGGGAGACCTGGGGGAACGCTGGGTGGAAGGAAATTTGTGGCTAATCTCAGATTCCAGAACTTTCTGCCACAGAAATGTGAGGAACATGTGTTTTTTTAGCCAAATTTGAAGGTTTGCAAAGGATTCTGGGTAACAGAACCTGGTCCGAGCCACACAAGTCACCCCATCTTGGATTCCCCTAGGTCTCTAGTTTTCAGAAATGCACAGGTTTGGTAGGTTTCCCTAGGTGGCGGCTGAGGTACAGGCCAAAATCTACAGGTAGGCACTTTGCAAGAAACACTCCTTCAAAAATTTGGCTGTGTCCACGTTGCGCTTTGGGGCGTTTCCTGTCGCGGGAGCTAGGCCTACCCACACAAGTGAGGTATCATTTTTATCGGGAGACGTGGGGGAACGCTGGATGGAAGGAAATTCGTGGCTCCTCTCAGATTCCAGAACTTTCTGCCACAGAAATGTGAGGAACATGTGTTTTTTTAGCCAAATTTTGAGGTTTGCAAAGGATTCTGGGTAACAGAACCTGGTCCGAGCCACACAAGTCACCCCATCTTGGATTCCCCTAGGTCTCTAGTTTTCAGAAATGCACAGGTTTGGTAGGTTTGGTAGGTTTCCCTAGGTGGCGGCTGAGCTACAGGCCAAAATCTACAGGTAGGCACTTTGCAAAAAACACCTCTGTTTTCCTTCAAAAATTTGGATGTGTCCACGTTGCGCTTTGGGGTGTTTCCTGTCGCGGGCGCTAGGCCTACCCACACACGTGAGGTATCATTTTTATCGGGAGACTTGGGGGAACGCTGGGTGGAAGGAAATTTGTGGCTCCTCTCAGATTCCAGAACTTTCTGCCACAGAAATGTGAGGAACATGTGTTTTTTTAGCCAAATTTTGAGGTTTGCAAAGGATTCTGGGTAACAGAACCTGGTCCGAGACACACAAGTCACCCCATCTTGGATTCCCCTAGGTCTCTAGTTTTCAGAAATGCACAGGTTTGGTAGGTTTCCCTAGGTGGCGGCTGAGCTACAGGCCAAAATCTACAGGTAGGCACTTTGCAAAAAACACCTCTGTTTTCCTTCAAAAATTTGGCTGTGTCCACGTTGCGCTTTGGGGGGTTTCCTGTCGCGGGCGCTAGGCCTACCCACACAAGTGAGGTATCATTTTTATCGGGAGACCTGGGGAAACGCTGGGTGGAAGGAAATTTGTGGCTCCTCTCAGATTCCAGAACTTTCTGCCACAGAAATGTGAGGAACATGTGTTTTTTTCGCCAAATTTTGAGGTTTGCAAAGGATTCTGAGTAACAGAACCTGGTCCGAGCCACACAAGTCACCCCATCTTGGATTCCCCTAGGTCTCTAGTTTTCAGAAATGCACAGGTTTGGTAGGTTTCCCTAGGTGGCGGCTGAGCTAGAGGCCAAAATCTACAGGGAGGCACTTTGCAAAAAACACCTCTGTTTTCCTTCAAAAATTTGGGTGTGTCCACGTTGTGCTTTGGGGCGTTTCCTGTCGCGGGCGCTAGGCCTACCCACACAAGTGAGGTATCATTTTTATCGGGAGACGTGGGGGAACGCTGGGTGGAAGGAAATTTGTGGCTCCTCTCAGATTCCAGAACTTTTTGCCACAGAAATGTGAGGAACATGTGTTTTTTTAGCCAAATTTTGAGGTTTGCAAAGGATTCTGGGTAACAGAACCTGGTCCCAGCCACACAAGTCACCCCATCTTGGATTCCCCTAGGTCTCTAGTTTTCAGAAATGCACAGGTTTGGTAGGTTTCCCTAGGTGGCGGCTGAGCTACAGGCCAAAATCTACAGGTAGGCACTTTGCAAAAAACACCTCTGTTTTCCTTCACAAATTTGGCTGTGTCCACGTTGCGCTTTGGGGCGTTTCCTGTCGCGGGCGCTAGGCCTACCCACACAAGTGAGGTATCATTTTTATCGGGAGACGTCAGGGAACGCTGGGTGGAAGGAAATGTGTGGCTCCTCTCAGATTCCAGAACTTTCTGCCACAGAAATGTGAGGAACATGTGTTTTTTTAGCCAAATTTTGAGGTTTGCAAAGGATTCTGGGTAACAGAACCTGGTCCCAGCCACACAAGTCACCCCATCTTGGATTCCCCTAGGTCTCTAGTTTTCAGAAATGCACAGGTTTGGTAGGTTTCCCTAGGTGGCGGCTGAGCTACAGGCCAAAATCTACAGGTAGGCACTTTGCAAAAAACACCTCTGCTTTCCTTAAAAAATTTGGCTGTGTCCACGTTGCGCTTTGGGGCGCTTCCTGTCGCCGGCGCTAGGCCTACCCACACAAGTGAGGTATCATTTTTATCGGCAGATGTGGGGGAACGCTGGGTGGAAGGAAATTTGGGGCTCCTCTCAGATTCCAGAACTTTCTGCCACAGAAATGTGAGGAACATGTGTTTTTTTCGCCAAATTTTGAGGTTTGCAAAGGATTCTGGGTAACAGAACCTGGTCCGAGCCACACAAGTCACCCCATCTTGGATTCCCCTAGGTCTCTAGTTTTCTGAAATGCACAGGTTTGGTATGTTTCCCTAGGTGGCGGCTGAGCTACAGGCCAAAATCTACAGGTAGGCACTTTGCAAAAAACACCTCTGTTTTCCTTCAAAAATTTGGCTGTGTCCACGTTGCGCTTTGGGGCGTTTCCTGTCGCGGGCGCTAGACCTACCCACACAAGTGAGGTATCATTTTTATAGGGAGACGTGGGGGAACGCTGGGTGGAAGGAAATTTGTGGCTCCTCTCAGATTCCAGAACTTTCTGCCACAGAAATGTGAGGAACATGTGGTTTTTTACCCAATTTTTTAGGTTTGCAAAGGATTCTGGGTAACAGAACCTGGTCCCAGCCACACAAGTCACCCCATCTTGGATTCCCCTAGGTCTCTAGTTTTCAGAAATGCACAGGTTTGGTAGGTTTCCCTAGGTGGCGGCTGAGCTACAGGCCAAAATCTACAGGTAGGCACTTTGCAAAAAACACCTCTGTTTTCCTTCAAAAATTTGGATGTGTCCACGTTGCGCTTAGGGGCGTTTCCTGTCGCGGGCGCTAGGCCTACCCACACAAGTGAGGTATCATTTTTATCGGGAGACATGGGGGAACGCTGGGTGGAAGGAAATTTGTGGCTCCTCTCAGATTCCAGAACTTTCTGCCACAGAAATGTGAGGAACATGTGTTTTTTTAGCCAAATTTTGAGGTTTGCAAAGGATTCTGGGTAACAGAACCTGGTCCGAGCCACACAAGTCACCCCATCTTGGATTCCCCTAGGTCTCTAGTTTTCAGAAATGCACAGGTTTGGTAGGTTTGGTAGGTCTCCCTAGGTGGCGGCTGAGCTACAGACCAAAATCTACAGGTAGGCACTTTGCAAAAAACACCTCTGTTTTCCTTCAAAAATTTGGCTGTGTCCACGTTGCGCTTTGGGGGGTTTCCTGTCGCAGGCGCTAGGCCTACCCGCACAAGTGAGGTATCATTTTTATCGGGAGACCTGGGGGAACGCTGGGTGGAAGAAAATTTGTGGCTCCTCTCAGATTCCAGAACTTTCTGCCACAGAAATGTGAGGAACATGTGTTTTTTTCACCAAATTTTGAGGTTTGCAAAGGATTCTGGGTAACAGAACCTGGTCCGAGCCACACAAGTCACCCCATCTTGGATTCCCCTAGGTGTCTAGTTTTCAGAAATGCACAGGTTTGGTAGGTTTCCCTAGGTGGCGGCTGAGCTAGAGGCCAAAATCTACAGGGAGGCACTTTGCAAAAAACACCTCTGTTTTCCTTCAAAAATTTGGGTGTGTCCCCGTTGCGCTTTGGGGCGTTTCCTGTCGCGGGCGCTAGGCCTACCCACACAAGTGAAGTATCATTTTTATCGGGAGACATGGGGGAACGCTGGGTGGAAGGAAATTTGTGGCTCCTCTCAGATTCCAGAACTTTCTGCCACAGAAATGTGAGGAACATGTGGTTTTTTAGCCAAATTTTGAGGTTTGCAAAGGATTCTGGGTAACAGAACCTGGTCCCAGCCACACAAGTCACCCCATCTTGGATTCCCCTAGGTCTCTAGTTTTCAGAAATGCACAGGTTTGGTAGGTTTCCCTAGGTGGCGGCTGAGCTACAGGCCAAAATCTACAGGTAGGCACTTTGCAAAAAACACCTCTGTTTTCCTTCACAAATTTGCTGTGTCCACGTTGCGCTTTGGGGCGTTTCCTGTCGCGGGCGCTAGCCCTACCCACACAAGTGAGGTATCATTTTTATCGGGAGACGTCAGGGAACGCTGGGTGGAAGGAAATTTGTGGCTCCTCTCAGATTCCAGAACTTTCTGCCACAGAAATGTGAGGAACATGTGTTTTTTTAGCCAAATTTTGAGGTTTGCAAAGGATTCTGGGTAACAGAACCTGGTCCGAGCCACACAAGTCACACCATCTTGGATTCCCCTAGGTCTCTAGTTTTCAGAAATGCACAGGTTTGGTAGGTTTCCCTAGGTGGCGGCTGAGCTACAGGCCAAAATCTACAGGTAGGCACTTTGCAAAAAACACCTCTGCTTTCCTTCTAAAATTTGGCTGTGTCCACGTTGCGCTTTGGGGCGCTTCCTGTCGCCGGCGCTAGGCCTACCCACACAAGTGAGGTATCATTTTTATCGGCAGACGTGGGGGAATGCTGGGTGGAAGGAAATTTGTGGCTCCTCTCAGATTCCAGAACTTTCTTGCACAGAAATGTGAGGAACATGTGTTTTTTTCGCCAAATTTTGAGGTTTGCAAAGGATTCTGGGTAACAGAACCTGGTCCGAGCCACACAAGTCACCCCATCTTGGATTCCCCTAGGTCTCTAGTTTTCAGAAATGCACAGGTTTGGTAGGTTTCCCTAGGTGGCGGCTGAGCTACAGGCCAAAATCTACAGGTAGGCACTTTGCAAAAAACACCTCTGTTTTCCTTCAAAAATTTGGCTGTGTCCACGTTGCGCTTTGGGGCGTTTCCTGTCGCGGGAGCTAGACCTACCCACACAAGTGAGGTATCATTTTTATAGGGAGACGTGGGGGAACGCTGGGTGGAAGAAAATTTGTGGCTCCTCTCAGATTCCAGAACTTTCTGCCACAGAAATGTGAGGAACATGTGGTTTTTTAGCCAAATTTTGAGGTTTGCAAAGGATTCTGGGTAACAGAACCTGGTCCGAGTCACACAAGTCACCCCATCTTGGATTCCCCTAGGTCTCTAGTTTTCAGAAATGCACAGGTTTGGTAGGTTTCCCTAGGTGGCGGCTGAGCTAGAGGCCAAAATCTACAGGGAGGCACTTTGCAAAAAACACCTCTGTTTTCCTTCAAAAATTTGGGTGTGTCCACGTTGTGCTTTGGGGCGTTTCCTGTCGCGGGCGCTAGGCCTACCCACACAAGTGAGGTATCATTTTTATCGGGAGACGTGGGGGAACGCTGGGTGGAAGGAAATTTGTGGCTCCTCTCAGATTCCAGAACTTTTTGCCACAGAAATGTGAGGAACATGTGTTTTTTTAGCCAAATTTTGAGGTTTGCAAAGGATTCTGGGTAACAGAACCTGGTCCCAGCCACACAAGTCACCCCATCTTGGATTCCCCTAGGTCTCTAGTTTTCAGAAATGCACAGGTTTGGTAGGTTTCCCTAGGTGGCGGCTGAGCTACAGGCCAAAATCTACAGGTAGGCACTTTGCAAAAAACACCTCTGTTTTCCTTCACAAATTTGGCTGTGTCCACGTTGCGCTTTGGGGCGTTTCCTGTCGCGGGCGCTAGGCCTACCCACACAAGTGAGGTATCATTTTTATCGGGAGACGTCAGGGAACGCTGGTTGGAAGGAAATGTGTGGCTCCTCTCAGATTCCAGAACTTTCTGCCACAGAAATGTGAGGAACATGTGTTTTTTTAGCCAAATTTTGAGGTTTGCAAAGGATTCTGGGTAACAGAACCTGGTCCCAGCCACACAAGTCACCCCATCTTGGATTCCCCTAGGTCTCTAGTTTTCAGAAATGCACAGGTTTGGTAGGTTTCCCTAGGTGGCGGCTGAGCTACAGGCCAAAATCTACAGGTAGGCACTTTGCAAAAAACACCTCTGCTTTCCTTAAAAAATTTGGCTGTGTCCACGTTGCGCTTTGGGGCGCTTCCTGTCGCCGGCGCTAGGCCTACCCACACAAGTGAGGTATCATTTTTATCGGCAGACGTGGGGGAACGCTGGGTGGAAGGAAATTTGTGGCTCCTCTCAGATTCCAGAACTTTCTTGCACAGAAATGTGAGGAACATGTGTTTTTTTCGCCAAATTTTGAGGTTTGCAAAGGATTCTGGGTAACAGAACCTGGTCCGAGCCACACAAGTCACCCCATCTTGGATTCCCCTAGGTCTCTAGTTTTCTGAAATGCACAGGTTTGGTATGTTTCCCTAGGTGGCGGCTGAGCTACAGGCCAAAATCTACAGGTAGGCACTTTGCAAAAAACACCTCTGTTTTCCTTCAAAAATTTGGCTGTGTCCACGTTGCGCTTTGGGGCGTTTCCTGTCGCGGGCGCTAGACCTACCCACACAAGTGAGGTATCATTTTTATAGGGAGACGTGGGGGAACGCTGGGTGGAAGGAAATTTGTGGCTCCTCTCAGATTCCAGAACTTTCTGCCACAGAAATGTGAGGAACATGTGGTTTTTTACCCAATTTTTTAGGTTTGCAAAGGATTCTGGGTAACAGAACCTGGTCCCAGCCACACAAGTCACCCCATCTTGGATTCCCCTAGGTCTCTAGTTTTCAGAAATGCACAGGTTTGGTAGGTTTCCCTAGGTGGCGGCTGAGCTACAGGCCAAAATCTACAGGTAGGCACTTTGCAAAAAACACCTCTGTTTTCCTTCAAAAATTTGGATGTGTCCACGTTGCGCTTAGGGGCGTTTCCTGTCGCGGGCGCTAGGCCTACCCACACAAGTGAGGTATCATTTTTATCGGGAGACATGGGGGAACGCTGGGTGGAAGGAAATTTGTGGCTCCTCTCAGATTCCAGAACTTTCTGCCACAGAAATGTGAGGAACATGTGTTTTTTTAGCCAAATTTTGAGGTTTGCAAAGGATTCTGGGTAACAGAACCTGGTCCGAGCCACACAAGTCACCCCATCTTGGATTCCCCTAGGTCTCTAGTTTTCAGAAATGCACAGGTTTGGTAGGTTTGGTAGGTCTCCCTAGGTGGCGGCTGAGCTACAGACCAAAATCTACAGGTAGGCACTTTGCAAAAAACACCTCTGTTTTCCTTCAAAAATTTGGCTGTGTCCACGTTGCGCTTTGGGGGGTTTCCTGTCGCAGGCGCTAGGCCTACCCACACAAGTGAGGTATCATTTTTATCGGGAGACCTGGGGGAACGCTGGGTGGAAGAAAATTTGTGGCTCCTCTCAGATTCCAGAACTTTCTGCCACAGAAATGTGAGGAACATGTGTTTTTTTCACCAAATTTTGAGGTTTGTAAAGGATTCTGGGTAACAGAACCTGGTCCGAGTCACACAAGTCACCCCATCTTGGATTCCCCTAGGTGTCTAGTTTTCAGAAATGCACAGGTTTGGTAGGTTTCCCTAGGTGGCGGCTGAGCTAGAGGCCAAAATCTACAGGGAGGCACTTTGCAAAAAACACCTCTGTTTTCCTTCAAAAATTTGGGTGTGTCCCCGTTGCGCTTTGGGGCGTTTCCTGTCGCGGGCGCTAGGCCTACCCACACAAGTGAAGTATCATTTTTATCGGGAGACATGGGGGAACGCTGGGTGGAAGGAAATTTGTGGCTCCTCTCAGATTCCAGAACTTTCTGCCACAGAAATGTGAGGAACATGTGGTTTTTTAGCCAAATTTTGAGGTTTGCAAAGGATTCTGGGTAACAGAACCTGGTCCCAGCCACACAAGTCACCCCATCTTGGATTCCCCTAGGTCTCTAGTTTTCAGAAATGCACAGGTTTGGTAGGTTTCCCTAGGTGGCGGCTGAGCTACAGGCCAAAATCTACAGGTAGGCACTTTGCAAAAAACACCTCTGTTTTCCTTCACAAATTTGCTGTGTCCACGTTGCGCTTTGGGGCGTTTCCTGTCGCGGGCGCTAGCCCTACCCACACAAGTGAGGTATCATTTTTATCGGGAGACGTCAGGGAACGCTGGGTGGAAGGAAATTTGTGGCTCCTCTCAGATTCCAGAACTTTCTGCCACAGAAATGTGAGGAACATGTGTTTTTTTAGCCAAATTTTGAGGTTTGCAAAGGATTCTGGGTAACAGAACCTGGTCCGAGCCACACAAGTCACCCCATCTTGGATTCCCCTAGGTCTCTAGTTTTCAGAAATGCACAGGTTTGGTAGGTTTCCCTAGGTGGCGGCTGAGCTACAGGCCAAAATCTACAGGTAGGCACTTTGCAAAAAACACCTCTGCTTTCCTTCTAAAATTTGGCTGTGTCCACGTTGCGCTTTGGGGCGCTTCCTGTCGCCGGCGCTAGGCCTACCCACACAAGTGAGGTATCATTTTTATCGGCAGACGTGGGGGAATGCTGGGTGGAAGGAAATTTGTGGCTCCTCTCAGATTCCAGAACTTTCTTGCACAGAAATGTGAGGAACATGTGTTTTTTTCGCCAAATTTTGAGGTTTGCAAAGGATTCTGGGTAACAGAACCTGGTCCGAGCCACACAAGTCACCCCATCTTGGATTCCCCTAGGTCTCTAGTTTTCAGAAATGCACAGGTTTGGTAGGTTTCCCTAGGTGGCGGCTGAGCTACAGGCCAAAATCTACAGGTAGGCACTTTGCAAAAAACACCTCTGTTTTCCTTCAAAAATTTGGCTGTGTCCACGTTGCGCTTTGGGGCGTTTCCTGTCGCGGGAGCTAGACCTACCCACACAAGTGAGGTATCATTTTTATAGGGAGACGTGGGGGAACGCTGGGTGGAAGAAAATTTGTGGCTCCTCTCAGATTCCAGAACTTTCTGCCACAGAAATGTGAGGAACATGTGGTTTTTTAGCCAAATTTTGAGGTTTGCAAAGGATTCTGGGTAACAGAACCTGGTCCGAGCCACACAAGTCACCCCATCTTGGATTCCCCTAGGTCTCTAGTTTTCAGAAATGCACAGGTTTGGTAGGTTTCCCTAGGTGGCGGCTGAGCTACAGGCCAAAATCTACAGGTAGGCACTTTGCAAAAAACACCTCTGTTTTCCTTCAAAAATTTGGCTGTGTCCACGTTGCGCTTTGGGGGGTTTCCTGTCGCAGGCGCTAGGCCTACCCACACAAGTGAGGTATCATTTTTATCGGGAGACCTGGGGGAACGCTGGGTGGAAGTAAATTTGTGGCTCCTCTCAGATTCCAGAACTTTTTGCCACAGAAATGTGAGGAACATGTGGTTTTTTAGCCAAATTTTGAGGTTTGCAAAGGATTCTGGGTAACAGAACCTGGTCCCAGCCACACAAGTCACCCCATCTTGGATTCCCCTAGGTCTCTAGTTTTCAGAAATGCACAGGTTTGGTAGGTTTCCCTAGGTGGCGGCTGAGCTACAGGCCAAAATCTACAGGTAGGCACTTTGCAAAAAACACCTCTGTTTTCCTTCAAAAATTTGGATGTGTCCACGTTGCGCTTTGGGGTGTTTCCTGTCGCGGGCGCTAGGCCTACCCACACAAGTGAGGTATCATTTTTATCGGGAGACTTGGGGGAACGCTGGGTGGAAGGAAATTTGTGGCTCCTCTCAGATTCCAGAACTTTCTGCCACAGAAATGTGAGGAACATGTGTTTTTTTAGCCAAATTTTGAGGTTTGCAAAGGATTCTGGGTAACAGAACCTGGTCCGAGACACACAAGTCACCCCATCTTGGATTCCCCTAGGTCTCTAGTTTTCAGAAATGCACAGGTTTGGTAGGTTTCCCTAGGTGGCGGCTGAGCTACAGGCCAAAATCTACAGGTAGGCACTTTGCAAAAAACACCTCTGTTTTCCTTCAAAAATTTGGCTGTGTCCACGTTGCGCTTTGGGGGGTTTCCTGTCGCGGGCGCTAGGCCTACCCACACAAGTGAGGTATCATTTTTATCGGGAGACCTGGAGGAACGCTGGGTGGAAGGAAATTTGTGGCTCCTCTCAGATTCCAGAACTTTCTGCCACAGAAATGTGAGGAACATGTGTTTTTTTCGCCAAATTTTGAGGTTTGCAAAGGATTCTGGGTAACAGAACCTGGTCCGAGCCACACAAGTCACCCCATCTTGGATTCCCCTAGGTCTCTAGTTTTCAGAAATGCACAGGTTTGGTAGGTTTCCCTAGGTGGCGGCTGAGCTAGAGGCCAAAATCTACAGGGAGGCACTTTGCAAAAAACACCTCTGTTTTCCTTCAAAAATTTGGGTGTGTCCACGTTGTGCTTTGGGGCGTTTCCTGTCGCGGGCGCTAGGCCTACCCACACAAGTGAGGTATCATTTTTATCGGGAGACGTGGGGGAACTCTGGGTGGAAGGAAATTTGTGGCTCCTCTCAGATTCCAGAACTTTTTGCCACAGAAATGTGAGGAACATGTGTTTTTTTAGCCAAATTTTGAGGTTTGCAAAGGATTCTGGGTAACAGAACCTGGTCCCAGCCACACAAGTCACCCCATCTTGGATTCCCCTAGGTCTCTAGTTTTCAGAAATGCACAGGTTTGGTAGGTTTCCCTAGGTGGCGGCTGAGCTACAGGCCAAAATCTACAGGTAGGCACTTTGCAAAAAACACCTCTGTTTTCCTTCACAAATTTGGCTGTGTCCACGTTGCGCTTTGGGGCGTTTCCTGTCGCGGGCGCTAGGCCTACCCACACAAGTGAGGTATCATTTTTATCGGGAGACGTCAGGGAACGCTGGGTGGAAGGAAATGTGTGGCTCCTCTCAGATTCCAGAACTTTCTGCCACAGAAATGTGAGGAACATGTGTTTTTTTAGCCAAATTTTGAGGTTTGCAAAGGATTCTGGGTAACAGAACCTGGTCCCAGCCACACAAGTCACCCCATCTTGGATTCCCCTAGGTCTCTAGTTTTCAGAAATGCACAGGTTTGGTAGGTTTCCCTAGGTGGCGGCTGAGCTACAGGCCAAAATCTACAGGTAGGCACTTTGCAAAAAACACCTCTGCTTTCCTTAAAAAATTTGGCTGTGTCCACGTTGCACTTTGGGGCGCTTCCTGTCGCCGGCGCTAGGCCTACCCACACAAGTGAGGTATCATTTTTATCGGCAGACGTGGGGGAACGCTGGGTGGAAGGAAATTTGTGGCTCCTATCAGATTCCAGAACTTTCTGCCACAGAAATGTGAGGAACATGTGTTTTTTTCGCCAAATTTTGAGGTTTGCAAAGGATTCTGGGTAACAGAACCTGGTCCGAGCCACACAAGTCACCCCATCTTGGATTCCCCTAGGTCTCTAATTTTCTGAAATGCACAGGTTTGGTAGGTTTCCCTAGGTGGCGGCTGAGCTACAGGCCAAAATCTACAGGTAGGCACTTTGCAAAAAACACCTCTGTTTTCCTTCAAAAATTTGGCTGTGTCCACGTTGCGCTTTGGGGCGTTTCCTGTCGCGGGCGCTAGACCTACCCACACAAGTGAGGTATCATTTTTATAGGGAGACGTGGGGGAACGCTGGGTGGAAGGAAATTTGTGGCTCCTCTCAGATTCCAGAACTTTCTGCCACCGAAATGTGAGGAACATGTGGTTTTTTACCCAATTTTTTAGGTTTGCAAAGGATTCTGGGTAACAGAACCTGGTCCCAGCCACACAAGTCACCCCATCTTGGATTCCCCTAGGTCTCTAGTTTTCAGAAATGCACAGGTTTGGTAGGTTTCCCTAGGTGGCGGCTGAGCTACAGGCCAAAATCTACAGGTAGGCACTTTGCAAAAAACACCTCTGTTTTCCTTCAAAAATTCGTATGTGTCCACGTTGCGCTTAGGGGCGTTTCCTGTCGCGGGCGCTAGGCCTACCCACACAAGTGAGGTATCATTTTTATCGGGAGACATGGGGGAACGCTGGGTGGAAGGAAATTTGTGGCTCCTCTCAGATTCCAGAACTTTCTGCCACAGAAATGTGAGGAACATGTGTTTTTTTAGCCAAATTTTGAGGTTTGCAAAGGATTCTGGGTAACAGAACCTGGTCCGAGCCACACAAGTCACCCCATCTTGGATTCCCCTAGGTCTCTAGTTTTCAGAAATGCACAGGTTTGGTAGGTTTGGTAGGTCTCCCTAGGTGGCGGCTGAGCTACAGACCAAAATCTACAGGTAGGCACTTTGCAAAAAACACCTCTGTTTTCCTTCAAAAATTTGGCTGTGTCCACGTTGCGCTTTGGGGGGTTTCCTGTCGCAGGCGCTAGGCCTACCCACACAAGTGAGGTATCATTTTTATCGGGAGACCTGGGGGAACGCTGGGTGGAAGAAAATTTGTGGCTCCTCTCAGATTCCAGAACTTTCTGCCACAGAAATGTGAGGAATATGTGTTTTTTTCACCAAATTTTGAGGTTTGCAAAGGATTCTGGGTAACAGAACCTGGTCCGAGCCACACAAGTCACCCCATCTTGGATTCCCCTAGGTGTCTAGTTTTCAGAAATGCACAGGTTTGGTAGGTTTCCCTAGGTGGCGGCTGAGCTAGAGGCCAAAATCTACAGGGAGGCACTTTGCAAAAAACACCTCTGTTTTCCTTCAAAAATTTGGGTGTGTCCCCGTTGCGCTTTGGGGCGTTTCCTGTCGCGGGCGCTAGGCCTACCCACACAAGTGAAGTATCATTTTTATCGGGAGACATGGGGGAACGCTGGGTGGAAGGAAATTTGTGGCTCCTCTCAGATTCCAGAACTTTTTGCCACAGAAATGTGAGGAACATGTGTTTTTTTAGCCAAATTTTGAGGTTTGCAAAGGATTCTGGGTAACAGAACCTGGTCCCAGTCACACAAGTCACCCCATCTTGGATTCCCCTAGGTCTCTAGTTTTCAGAAATGCACAGGTTTGGTAGGTTTCCCTAGGTGGCGGCTGAGCTACAGGCCAAAATCTACAGGTAGGCACTTTGCAAAAAACACCTCTGTTTTCCTTCACAAATTTGCTGTGTCCACGTTGCGCTTTGGGGCGTTTCCTGTCGCGGGCGCTAGGCCTACCCACACAAGTGAGGTATCATTTTTATCGGGAGACGTCAGGGAACGCTGGGTGGAAGGAAATTTGTGGCTCCTCTCAGATTCCAGAACTTTCTGCCACAGAAATGTGAGGAACATGTGTTTTTTTAGCCAAATTTTGAGGTTTGCAAAGGATTCTGGGTAACAGAACCTGGTCCGAGCCACACAAGTCACCCCATCTTGGATTCCCCTAGGTCTCTAGTTTTCAGAAATGCACAGGTTTGGTAGGTTTCCCTAGGTGGCGGCTGAGCTACAGGCCAAAATCTACAGGTAGGCACTTTGCAAAAAACACCTCTGCTTTCCTTCTAAAATTTGGCTGTGTCCACGTTGCGCTTTGGGGTGCTTCCTGTCGCCGGCGCTAGGCCTACCCACACAAGTGAGGTATCATTTTTATCGGCAGACGTGGGGGAATGCTGGGTGGAAGGAAATTTGTGGCTCCTCTCAGATTCCAGAACTTTCTGCCACAGAAATGTGAGGAACATGTGGTTTTTTAGCCAAATTTTGAGGTTTGCAAAGGATTCTGGGTAACAGAACCTGGTCCGAGCCACACAAGTCACCCCATCTTGGATTCCCCTAGGTCTCTAGTTTTCAGAAATGCACAGGTTTGGTAGGTTTCCCTAGGTGGCGGCTGAGCTACAGGCCAAAATCTACAGGTAGGCACTTTGCAAAAAACACCTCTGTTTTCCTTCAAAAATTTGGATGTGTCCACGTTGCGCTTAGGGGCGTTTCCTGTCGCGGGCGCTAGGCCTACCCACACAAGTGAGGTATCATTTTTATCGGGAGACATGGGGGAACGCTGGGTGGAAGGAAATTTGTGGCTCCTCTCAGATTCCAGAACTTTCTGCCACAGAAATGTGAGGAACATGTGTTTTTTTAGCCAAATGTTGAGGTTTGCAAAGGATTCTGGGTAACAGAACCTGGTCCGACCCACACAAGTCACCCCATCTTGGATTCCCCTAGGTCTCTAGTTTTCAGAAATGCACAGGTTTGGTAGGTTTTCCTAGGTGGCGGTTGAGCTACAGGCCAAAATCTACAGGTAGGCACTTTACAAAAAACACCTCTGTTTTCCTTCAAAAATTTGGCTGTGTCCACGTTGCGCTTTGGGGCGTTTCCTGTCGCGGGCGCTAGGCCTACCCACACAAGTGAGGTATCATTTTTATCGGGAGACCTGGGGGAACGCTGGGTGGAAGGAAATGTGTGGCTCCTCTCAGATTCCAGAACTTTCTGCCACAGAAATGTGAGGAACATGTGTTTTTTTAGCCAAATTTTGAGGTTTGCAAAGGATTCTGGGTAACAGAACCTGGTCCGAGCCACACAAGTCAACCCATCTTGGATTCCCCTAGGTCTCTAGTTTTCAGAAATGCACAGGTTTGGTAGGTTTCCCTGGGTGGCGGCTGAGGTACAGGCCAAAATCTACAGGTAGGCACTTTGCAAAAAACACCTCTGTTTTCCTTCAAAAATTTGGCTGTGTCCACGTTGCGCTTTGGGGCGTTTCCTGTCGCGGGCGCTAGGCCTACCCACACAAGTGAGGTATCTTTTTTAACGGGAGACGTGGGGGAACGCTGGATGGAAGGAAATTTGTGGCTTCTCTCAGATTCCAGAACTTTCTGCCACAGAAATGTGAGGAACATGTGTTTTTTTAGCCAAATTTTGAGGTTTGCAAAGGATTCTGGGTAACAGAACCTGGTCCGAGCCACACAAGTCACCCCATCTTGGATTCCCCTAGGTCTCTAGTTTTCAGAAATGCACAGGTTTGGTAGGTTTGGTAGGTTTCCCTAGGTGGCGGCTGAGCTACAGGCCAAAATCTACAGGTAGGCACTTTGCAAAAAACACCTCTGTTTTCCTTCAAAAATTTGGATGTGTCCACGTTGCGCTTTGGGGCGTTTCCTGTCGCGGGCGCTAGGCCTACCCACACAAGTGAGGTATCATTTTTATCGGGAGACTTGGGGGAACGCTGGGTGGAAGGAAATTTGTGGCTCCTCTCAGATTCCAGAACTTTCTGCCACAGAAATGTGAGGAACATGTGTTTTTTTAGCCAAATTTTGAGGTTTGCAAAGGATTCTGGGTAACAGAACCTGGTCCGAGACACACAAGTCACCCCATCTTGGATTCCCCTAGGTCTCTAGTTTTCAGAAATGCACAGGTTTGGTAGGTTTCCCTAGGTGGCGGCTGAGCTACAGGCCAAAATCTACAGGTAGGCACTTTGCAAAAAACACCTCTGTTTTCCTTCAAAAATTTGGCTGTGTCCACGTTGCGCTTTGGGGGGTTTCCTGTCGCGGGCGCTAGGCCTACCCACACAAGTGAGGTATCATTTTTATCGGGAGACCTGGGGGAACGCTGGGTGGAAGGAAATTTGTGGCTCCTCTCAGATTCCAGAACTTTCTGCCACAGAAATGTGAGGAACATGTGTTTTTTTCGCCAAATTTTGAGGTTTGCAAAGGATTCTGGGTAACAGAACCTGGTCCGAGCCACACAAGTCACCCCATCTTGGATTCCCCTAGGTCTCTAGTTTTCAGAAATGCACAGGTTTGGTAGGTTTCCCTAGGTGGCGGCTGAGCTAGAGGCCAAAATCTACAGGGAGGCACTTTGCAAAAAACACCTCTGTTTTCCTTCAAAAATTTGGGTGTGTCCACGTTGCGCTTTGGGGCGTTTCCTGTCGCGGGCGCTAGGCCTACCCACACAAGTGAGGTATCATTTTTATCGGGAGACGTGGGGGAACGCTGGGTGGAAGGAAATTTGTGGCTCCTCTCAGATTCCAGAACTTTTTGCCACAGAAATGTGAGGAACATGTGGTTTTTTAGCCAAATTTTGAGGTTTGCAAAGGATTCTGGGTAACAGAACCTGGTCCCAGCCACACAAGTCACCCCATCTTGGATTCCCCTAGGTCTCTAGTTTTCAGAAATGCACAGGTTTGGTAGGTTTGGTAGGTTTCCCTAGGTGGCGGCTGAGCTACAGGCCAAAATCTACAGGTAGGCACTTTGCAAAAAACACCTCTGTTTTCCTTCAAAAATTTGGCTGTGTCCACGTTGCGCTTTGGGGCGTTTCCTGTCGCGGGTGCTAGACCTACCCACACAAGTGAGGTGTAATTTTTATAGGGAGACGTGGGGGAACGCTGGGTGGAAGGAAATTTGTGGCTCCTCTCAGATTCCCGAACTTTCTGCCACAGAAATGTGAGGAACATGTGTTTTTTTAGCCAAATTTTGAGGTTTGCAAAGGATTCTGGGTAACAGAACCTGGTCCGAGCCACACAAGTCACCCCATCTTGGATTCCCCTAGGTTTCTAGTTTTCAGAAATGCACAGGTTTGGTAGGTTTCCCTAGGTGGCGGCTGAGCTACAGGCCAAAATCTACAGGTAGGCACTTTGCAAAAAACACCTCTGTTTTCCTTCAAAAATTTGGCTGTGTCCACGTTGCGCTTTGGGGCGTTTCCTGTCGCGGGCGCTAGGCCTACCCACACAAGTGAGGTATCATTTTTATCGGGAGACGTGGGGGAACGCTGGGTGGAAGGAAATTTGTGGCTCCTCTCAGATTCCAGAACTTTTTGCCACAGAAATGTGAGGAACATGTGTTTTTTTAGCCAAATTTTGAGGTTTGCAAAGGATTCTGGGTAACAGAACCTGGTCCCAGCCACACAAGTCACCCCATCTTGGATTCCCCTAGGTCTCTAGTTTTCAGAAATGCACAGGTTTGGTAGGTTTCCCTAGGTGGCGGCTGAGCTACAGGCCAAAATCTACAGGTAGGCACTTTGCAAAAAACACCTCTGTTTTCCTTTAAAAATTTGGCTGTGTCCACGTTGCGCTTTGGGGCGTTTCCTGTCGCGGGCGCTAGGCCTACCCACACAAGTGAGGTATCATTTTTATCGGGAGACCTGGGGGAACGCTGGGTGGAAGGAAATGTGTGGCTCCTCTCAGATTCCAGAACTTTCTGCCACAGAAATGTGAGGAACATGTGTTTTTTTAGCCAAATTTTGAGGTTTGCAAAGGATTCTGGGTAACAGAACCTGGTCCGAGCCACACAAGTCACCCCATCTTGGATTCCCCTAGGTCTCTAGTTTTCAGAAATGCACAGGTTTGGTAGGTTTCCCTGGGTGGCGGCTGAGGTACAGGCCAAAATCTACAGGTAGGCACTTTGCAAAAAACACCTCTGTTTTCCTTCAAAAATTTGGCTGTGTCCACGTTGCGCTTTGGGGCGTTTCCTGTCGCGGGCGCTAGGCCTACCCACACAAGTGAGGTATCTTTTTTATCGGGAGACGTGGGGGAACGCTGGATGGAAGGAAATTTGTGTCTTCTCTCAGATTCCAGAACTTTCTGCCACAGAAATGTGAGGAACATGTGTTTTTTTAGCCAAATTTTGAGGTTTGCAAAGGATTCTGGGTAACAGAACCTGGTCCGAGCCACACAAGTCACCCCATCTTGGATTCCCCTAGGTCTCTAGTTTTCAGAAATGCACAGGTTTGGTAGGTTTGGTAGGTTTCCCAGGTGGCGGCTGAGCTACAGGCCAAAATCTACAGGTAGGCACTTTGCAAAAAACACCTCTGTTTTCCTTCAAAAATTTGGATGTGTCCACGTTGCGCTTTGGGGCGTTTCCTGTCGCGGGCGCTAGGCCTACCCACACAAGTGAGGTATCATTTTTATCGGGAGACTTGGGGGAACGCTGGGTGGAAGGAAATTTGTGGCTCCTCTCAGATTCCAGAACTTTCTGCCACAGAAATGTGAGGAACATGTGTTTTTTTAGCCAAATTTTGAGGTTTGCAAAGGATTCTGGGTAACAGAACCTGGTCCGAGACACACAAGTCACCCCATCTTGGATTCCCCTAGGTCTCTAGTTTTCAGAAATGCACAGGTTTGGTAGGTTTCCCTAGGTGGCGGCTGAGCTACAGGCCAAAATCTACAGGTAGGCACTTTGCAAAAAACACCTCTGTTTTCCTTCAAAAATTTGGCTGTGTCCACGTTGTGCTTTGGGGGGTTTCCTGTCGCGGGCGCTAGGCCTACCCACACAAGTGAGGTATCATTTTTATCGGGAGACCTGGGGGAACGCTGGGTGGAAGGAAATTTGTGGCTCCTCTCAGATTCCAGAACTTTCTGCCACAGAAATGTGAGGAACATGTGTTTTTTTCGCCAAAATTTTGAGGTTTGCAAAGGATTCTGGGTAACAGAACCTGGTCCGAGCCACACAAGTCACCCCATCTTGGATTCCCCTAGGTCTCTAGTTTTCAGAAATGCACAGGTTTGGTAGGTTTCCCTAGGTGGCGGCTGAGCTAGAGGCCAAAATCTACAGGGAGGCACTTTGCAAAAAACACCTCTGTTTTCCTTCAAAAATTTGGGTGTGTCCACGTTGCGCTTTGGGGCGTTTCCTGTCGCGGGCGCTAGGCCTACCCACACAAGTGAGGTATCATTTTTATCGGGAGACGTGGGGAAACGCTGGGTGGAAGGAAATTTGTGGCTCCTCTCAGATTCCAGAACTTTTTGCCACAGAAATGTGAGGAACATGTGGTTTTTTAGCCAAATTTTGAGGTTTGCAAAGGATTCTGGGTAACAGAACCTGGTCCCAGCCACACAAGTCACCCCATCTTGGATTCCCCTAGGTCTCTAGTTTTCAGAAATGCACAGGTTTGGTAGGTTTGGTAGGTTTCCCTAGGTGGCGGCTGAGCTACAGGCCAAAATCTACAGGTAGGCACTTTGCAAAAAACACCTCTGTTTTCCTTCAAAAATTTGGCTGTGTCCACGTTGCGCTTTGGGGCGTTTCCTGTCGCGGGTGCTAGACCTACCCACACAAGTGAGGTGTAATTTTTATAGGGAGACGTGGGGGAACGCTGGGTGGAAGGAAATTTGTGGCTCCTCTCAGATTCCAGAACTTTCTGCCACAGAAATGTGAGGAACATGTGTTTTTTTAGCCAAATTTTGAGGTTTGCAAAGGATTCTGGGTAACAGAACCTGGTCCGAGCCACACAAGTCACCCCATCTTGGATTCCCCTAGGTCTCTAGTTTTCAGAAATGCACAGGTTTGGTAGGTTTCCCTAGGTGGCGGCTGAGCTACAGGCCAAAATCTACAGGTAGGCACTTTGCAAAAAACACCTCTGTTTTCCTTCAAAAATTTGGCTGTGTCCACGTTGCGCTTTGGGGGGTTTCCTGTCGCGGGCGCTAGGCCTACCCACACAAGTGAGGTATCATTTTTATCGGGAGACCTGGGGGAACGCTGGGTGGAAGGAAATTTGTGGCTCCTCTCAGATTCCAGAACTTTCTGCCACAGAAATGTGAGGAACATGTGTTTTTTTCGCCAAATTTTGAGGTTTGCAAAGGATTCTGGGTAACAGAACCTGGTCCGAGCCACACAAGTCACCCCATCTTGGATTCCCCTAGGTCTCTAGTTTTCAGAAATGCACAGGTTTGGTAGGTTTCCCTAGGTGGCGGCTGAGCTAGAGGCCAAAATCTACAGGGAGGCACTTTGCAAAAAACACCTCTGTTTTCCTTCAAAAATTTGGGTGTGTCCACGTTGCGCTTTGGGGCGTTTCCTGTCGCGGGCGCTAGGCCTACCCACACAAGTGAGGTATCATTTTTATCGGGAGACGTGGGGGAACGCTGGGTGGAAGGAAATTTGTGGCTCCTCTCAGATTCCAGAACTTTTTGCCACAGAAATGTGAGGAACATGTGGTTTTTTAGCCAAATTTTGAGGTTTGCAAAGGATTCTGGGTAACAGAACCTGGTCCCAGCCACACAAGTCACCCCATCTTGGATTCCCCTAGGTCTCTAGTTTTCAGAAATGCACAGGTTTGGTAGGTTTCCCTAGGTGGCGGCTGAGCTACAGGCCAAAATCTACAGGTAGGCACTTTGCAAAAAACACCTCTGTTTTCCTTCACAAATTTGGCTGTGTCCACGTTGCGCTTTGGGGCGTTTCCTGTCGCGGGCGCTAGGCCTACCCACACAAGTGAGGTATCATTTTTATCGGGAGACGTCAGGGAACGCTGGGTGGAAGGAAATTTGTGGCTCCTCTCAGATTCCAGAACTTTCTGCCACAGAAATGTGAGGAACATGTGTTTTTTTAGCCAAATTTTGAGGTTTGCAAAGGATTCTGGGTAACAGAACCTGGTCCGAGCCACACAAGTCACCCCATCTTGGATTCCCCTAGGTCTCTAGTTTTTAGAAATGCACAGGTTTGGTAGGTTTCCCTAGGTGGCGGCTGAGCTACAGGCCAAAATCTACAGGTAGGCACTTTGCAAAAAACACCTCTGCTTTCCTTAAAAAATGTGTCTGTGTCCACGTTGCGCTTTGGGGCGCTTCCTGTCGCCGGCGCTAGGCCTACCCACACAAGTGAGGTATCATTTTTATCGGCAGACGTGGGGGAACGCTGGGTGGAAGGAAATTTGTGGCTCCTCTCAGATTCCAGAACTTTCTGCCACAGAAATGTGAGGAACATGTGTTTTTTTTGCCAAATTTTGAGGTTTGCAAAGGATTCTGGGTAACAGAACCTGGTCCGAGCCACACAAGTCACCCCATCTTGGATTCCCCTAGGTCTCTAGTTTTCAGAAATGCACAGGTTTGGTAGGTTTCCCTAGGTGGCGGCTGAGCTACAGGCCAAAATCTACAGGTAGGCACTTTGCAAAAAACACCTCTGCTTTCCTTCAAAAATTTGGCTGTGTCCACGTTGTGCTTTGGGGCGCTTCCTGTCGCCGGCGCTAGGCCTACCCACACAAGTGAGTTATCATTTTTATCGGCAGACGTGGGGGAATGCTGGGTGGAAGGAAATTTGTGGCTCCTCTCAGATTCCAGAACTTTCTGCCACAGAAATGTGAGGAACATGTGTTTTTTTCGCCAAATTTTGAGGTTTGCAAAGGATTCTGGGTAACAGAACCTGGTCCGAGCCACACAAGTCACCCCATCTTGGATTCCCCTAGGTCTCTAGTTTTCAGAAATGCACAGGTTTGGTAGGTTTCCCTAGGTGGCGGCTGAGCTACAGGCCAAAATCTACAGGTAGGCACTTTGCAAAAAACACCTCTGTTTTCCTTCAAAAATTTGGCTGTGTCCACGTTGCGCTTTGGGGCGTTTCCTGTCGCGGGCGCTAGACCTACCCACACAAGTGAGGTATCATTTTTATAGGGAGACGTGGGGGAACGCTGGGTGGAAGGAAATTTGTGGCTCCTCTCAGATTCCAGAACTTTCTGCCACAGAAATGTGAGGAACATGTGGTTTTTTAGCCAAATTTTGAGGTTTGCAAAGGATTCTGGGTAACAGAACCTGGTCCCAGCCACACAAGTCACCCCATCTTGGATTCCCCTAGGTCTCTAGTTTTCAGAAATGCACAGGTTTGGTAGGTTTCCCTAGGTGGCGGCTGAGCTACAGGCCAAAATCTACAGGTAGGCACTTTGCAAAAAACACCTCTGCTTTCCTTCTAAAATTTGGCTGTGTCCACGTTGCGCTTTGGGGCGCTTCCTGTCGCCGGCGCTAGGCCTACCCACACAAGTGAGGTATCATTTTTATCGGCAGACGTGGGGGAATGCTGGGTGGAAGGAAATTTGTGGCTCCTCTCAGATTCCAGAACTTTCTGCCACAGAAATGTGAGGAACATGTGTTTTTTTCGCCAAATTTTGAGGTTTGCAAAGGATTCTGGGTAACAGAACCTGGTCCGAGCCACACAAGTCACCCCATCTTGGATTCCCCTAGGTCTCTAGTTTTCAGAAATGCACAGGTTTGGTAGGTTTCCCTAGGTGGCGGCTGAGCTACAGGCCAAAATCTACAGGTAGGCACTTTGCAAAAAACACCTCTGTTTTCCTTCAAAAATTTGGCTGTGTCCACGTTGCGCTTTGGGGCGTTTCCTGTCGCGGGCGCTAGACCTACCCACACAAGTGAGGTATCATTTTTATAGGGAGACGTGGGGGAACGCTGGGTGGAAGGAAATTTGTGGCTCCTCTCAGATTCCAGAACTTTCTGCCACAGAAATGTGATCAACATGTGTTTTTTTTACCAAATTTTGAGGTTTGCAAAGGATTCTGGGTAACAGAACCTGGTCCGAGCCACACAAGTCACCCCATCTTGGATTCCCCTAGGTCTCTAGTTTTCAGAAATGCACAGGTTTGGTAGGTTTCCCTAGGTGGCGGCTGAGCTACAGGCCAAAATCTACAGGTAGGCACTTTGCAAAAAACACCTCTGCTTTCCTTCAAAAATTTGGCTGTGTCCACGTTGTGCTTTGGGGCGCTTCCTGTCGCCGGCGCTAGGCCTACCCACACAAGTGAGGTATCATTTTTATCGGCAGACGTGGGGGAATGCTGGGTGGAAGGAAATTTGTGGCTCCTCTCAGATTCCAGAACTTTCTGCCACAGAAATGTGAGGAACATGTGTTTTTTTCGCCAAATTTTGAGGTTTGCAAAGGATTCTGGGTAACAGAACCTGGTCCGAGCCACACAAGTCACCCCATCTTGGATTCCCCTAGGTCTCTAGTTTTCAGAAATGCACAGGTTTGGTAGGTTTCCCTAGGTGGCGGCTGAGCTACAGGCCAAAATCTACAGGTAGGCACTTTGCAAAAAACACCTCTGTTTTCCTTCAAAAATTTGGCTGTGTCCACGTTGCGCTTTGGGGCGTTTCCTGTCGCGGGCGCTAGACCTACCCACACAAGTGAGGTATCATTTTTATAGGGAGACGTGGGGGAACGCTGGGTGGAAGGAAATTTGTGGCTCCTCTCAGATTCCAGAACTTTCTGCCACAGAAATGTGAGGAACATGTGGTTTTTTAGCCAAATTTTGAGGTTTGCAAAGGATTCTGGGTAACAGAACCTGGTCCCAGCCACACAAGTCACCCCATCTTGGATTCCCCTAGGTCTCTAGTTTTCAGAAATGCACAGGTTTGGTAGGTTTCCCTAGGTGGCGGCTGAGCTACAGGCCAAAATCTACAGGTAGGCACTTTGCAAAAAACACCTCTGCTTTCCTTCAAAAATTTGGATGTGTCCACGTTGCGCTTAGGGGCGTTTCCTGTCGCGGGCGCTAGGCCTACCCACACAAGTGAGGTATCATTTTTATCGGGAGACATGGGGGAACGCTGGGTGGAAGGAAATTTGTGGCTCCTCTCAGATTCCAGAACTTTCTGCCACAGAAATGTGAGGAACATGTGTTTTTTTAGCCAAATGTTGAGGTTTGCAAAGGATTCTGGGTAACAGAACCTGGTCCGACCCACACAAGTCACCCCATCTTGGATTCCCCTAGGTCTCTAGTTTTCAGAAATGCACAGGTTTGGTAGGTTTCCCTGGGTGGCGGCTGAGGTACAGGCCAAAATCTACAGGTAGGCACTTTGCAAAAAACACCTCTGTTTTCCTTCAAAAATTTGGCTGTGTCCACGTTGCGCTTTGGGGCGTTTCCTGTCGCGGGCGCTAGGCCTACCCACACAAGTGAGGTATCATTTTTATCGGGAGACGTGGGGGAACGCTGGGTGGAAGGAAATTTGTGGCTCCTCTCAGATTCCAGAACTTTTTGCCACAGAAATGTGAGGAACATGTGTTTTTTTAGCCAAATTTTGAGGTTTGCAAAGGATTCTGGGTAACAGAACCTGGTCCGAGACACACAAGTCACCCCATCTTGGATTCCCCTAGGTCTCTAGTTTTCAGAAATGCACAGGTTTGGTAGGTTTCCCTAGGTGGCGGCTGAGCTACAGGCCAAAATCTACAGGTAGGCACTTTGCAAAAAACACCTCTGTTTTCCTTCAAAAATTTGGCTGTGTCCACGTTGCGCTTTGGGGGGGTTTCCTGTCGCGGGCGCTAGGCCTACCCACACAAGTGAGGTATCATTTTTATCGGGAGACCTGGGGGAACGCTGGGTGGAAGGAAATTTGTGGCTCCTCTCAGATTCCAGAACTTTCTGCCACAGAAATGTGAGGAACATGTGTTTTTTTCGCCAAATTTTGAGGTTTGCAAAGGATTCTGGGTAACAGAACCTGGTCCGAGACACACAAGTCACCCCATCTTGGATTCCCCTAGGTCCCTAGTTTTCAGAAATGCACAGGTTTGGTAGGTTTCCCTAGGTGGCGGCTGAGCTACAGGCCAAAATCTACAGGTAGGCACTTTGCAAAAAACACCTCTGTTTTCCTTCAAAAATTTGGCTGTGTCCACGTTGCGCTTTGGGGGGTTTCCTGTCGCGGGCGCTAGGCCTACCCACACAAGTGAGGTATCATTTTTATCGGGAGACCTGGGGGAACGCTGAGTGGAAGGAAATTTGTGGCTCCTCTCAGATTCCAGAACTTTCTGCCACAGAAATGTGAGGAACATGTGTTTTTTTCGCCAAATTTTGAGGTTTGCAAAGGATTCTGGGTAACAGAACCTGGTCCGAGCCACACAAGTCACCCCATCTTGGATTCCCCTAGGTCTCTAGTTTTCAGAAATGCACAGGTTTGGTAGGTTTGGTAGGTTTCCCTAGGTGGCGGCTGAGCTACAGGCCAAAATCTACAGGTAGGCACTTTGCAAAAAACACCTCTGTTTTCCTTCAAAAATTTGTATGTGTCCACGTTGCGCTTTGGGGCGTTTCCTGTCGCGGGCGCTAGGCCTACCCACACAAGTGAGGTATCATTTTTATCGGGAGACTTGGGGGAACGCTGGGTGGAAGGAAATTTGTGGCTCCTCTCAGATTCCAGAACTTTCTGCCACAGAAATATGAGGAACATGTGTTTTTTTAGCCAAATTTTGAGGTTTGCAAAGGTTTCTGGGTAACAGAACCTGGTCCGAGCCACACAAGTCACCCCATCTTGGATTCCCCTAGGTCTCTAGTTTTCAGAAATGCACAGGTTTGGTAGGTTTCCCTAGGTGGCGGCTGAGCTACAGCCCAAAATCTACAGGTAGGCACTTTGCAAAAAACACCTCTGTTTTCCTTCAAAAATTTGGATGTGTCCACGTTGCGCTTTGGGGCGTTTCCTGTCGCGGGCGCTAGGCCTACCCACACAAGTGAGGTATCATTTTTATCGGGAGACTTGGGGGAACGCTGGGTGGAAGGAAATTTGTGGCTCCTCTCAGATTCCAGAACTTTCTGCCACAGAAATGTGAGGAACATGTGTTTTTTTAGCCAAATTTTGAGGTTTGCAAAGGATTCTGGGTAACAGAACCTGGTCCGAGACACACAAGTCACCCCATCTTGGATTCCCCTAGGTCTCTAGTTTTCAGAAATGCACAGGTTTGGTAGGTTTCCCTAGGTGGCGGCTGAGCTGCAGGCCAAAATCTACAGGTAGGCACTTTGCAAAAAACACCTCTGTTTTCCTTCAAAAATTTGGCTGTGTCCACGTTGGGCTTTGGGGGGGTTTCCTGTCGCGGGCGCTAGGCCTACCCACACAAGTGAGGTATCATTTTTATCGGGAGACCTGGGGGAACGCTGGGTGGAAGGAAATTTGTGGCTCCTCTCAGATTCCAGAACTTTCTGCCACAGAAATGTGAGGAACATGTGTTTTTTTCGCCAAATTTTGAGGTTTGCAAAGGATTCTGGGTAACAGAACCTGGTCCGAGACACACAAGTCACCCCATCTTGGATTCCCCTAGGTCCCTAGTTTTCAGAAATGCACAGGTTTGGTAGGTTTCCCTAGGTGGCGGCTGAGCTACAGGCCAAAATCTACAGGTAGGCACTTTGCAAAAAACACCTCTGTTTTCCTTCAAAAATTTGGCTGTGTCCACGTTGCGCTTTGGGGGGTTTCCTGTCGCGGGCGCTAGGCCTACCCACACAAGTGAGGTATCATTTTTATCGGGAGACCTGGGGGAACGCTGGGTGGAAGGAAATTTGTGGCTCCTCTCAGATTCCAGAACTTTCTGCCACAGAAATGTGAGGAACATGTGTTTTTTTCGCCAAATTTTGAGGTTTGCAAAGGATTCTGGGTAACAGAACCTGGTCCGAGCCACACAAGTCACCCCATCTTGGATTCCCCTAGGTCTCTAGTTTTCAGAAATGCACAGGTTTGGTAGGTTTCCCTAGGTGGCGGCTGAGCTACAGCCCAAAATCTACAGGTAGGCACTTTGCAAAAAACACCTCTGTTTTCCTTCAAAAATTTGGATGTGTCCACGTTGCGCTTTGGGGCGTTTCCTGTCGCGGGCGCTAGGCCTACCCACACAAGTGAGGTATCATTTTTATCGGGAGACTTGGGGGTACGCTGGGTGGAAGGAAATTTGTGGCTCCTCTCAGATTCCAGAACTTTCTGCCACAGAAATGTGAGGAACATGTGTTTTTTTAGCCAAATTTTGAGGTTTGCAAAGGATTCTGGGTAACAGAACCTGGTCCGAGACACACAAGTCACCCCATCTTGGATTCCCCTATGTCTCTAGTTTTCAGAAATGCACAGGTTTGGTAGGTTTCCTTAGGTGGCGGCTGAGCTACAGGCCAAAATCTACAGGTAGGCACTTTGCAAAAAACACCTCTGTTTTCCTTCAAAAATTTGGCTGTGTCCACGTTGCGCTTTGGGGGGTTTCCTGTCGCGGGCGCTGGCCTACCCACACAAGTGAGGTATCATTTTTATCGGGAGACCTGGGGGAACGCTGGGTGGAAGGAAATTTGTGGCTCCTCTCAGATTCCAGAACTTTCTGCCACAGAAATGTGAGGAACATGTGTTTTTTTCGCCAAATTTTGAGGTTTGCAAAGGATTCTGGGTAACAGAACCTGGTCCGAGCCACACAAGTCACCCCATCTTGGATTCCCCTAGGTCTCTAGTTTTCAGAAATGCACAGGTTTGGTAGGTTTCCCTAGGTGGCGGCTGAGCTAGAGGCCAAAATCTACAGGGAGGCACTTTGCAAAAAACACCTCTGTTTTCCTTCAAAAATTTGGGTGTGTCCACGTTGCGCTTTGGGGCGTTTCCTGTCGCGGGCGCTAGGCCTACCCACACAAGTGAGGTATCATTTTTATCGGGAGACCTGGGGGAACGCTGGGTGAAAGGAAATTTGTGGCTCCTCTCAGATTCCAGAACTTTTTGCCACAGAAATGTGAGGAACATGTGGTTTTTTAGCCAAATTTTGAGGTTTGCAAAGGATTCTGGGTAACAGAACCTGGTCCCAGCCACACAAGTCACCCCATCTTGGATTCCCCTAGGTCTCTAGTTTTCAGAAATGCACAGGTTTGGTAGGTTTGGTAGGTTTCCCTAGGTGGCGGCTGAGCTACAGGCCAAAATCTACAGGTAGGCACTTTGCAAAAAACACCTCTGTTTTCCTTCAAAAATTTGGCTGTGTCCACGTTGCGCTTTGGGGCGTTTCCTGTCGCGGGCGCTAGGCCTACCCACACAAGTGAGGTATCATTTTTATCTGGAGACGTCGGGGAACGCTGGGTGGAAGGAAATTTGTGGCTCCTCTCAGATTCCAGAACTTTCTGCCACAGAAATATGAGGAACATGTGTTTTTTTAGCCAAATTTTGAGGTTTGCAAAGGTTTCTGGGTAACAGAACCTGGTCCCAGCCACACAAGTCACCCCATCTTGGATTCCCCTAGGTCTCTAGTTTTCAGAAATGCACAGGTTTGGTAGGTTTCCCTAGGTGGCGGCTGAGCTACAGGCCAAAATCTACAGGTAGGCACTTTGCAAAAAACACCTCTGTTTCCTTCAAAAATTTGGCTGTGTCCACGTTGCGCTTTGGGGCGTTTCCTGTCGCGGGCGCTAGGCCTACCCACACAAGTGAGGTATCATTTTTATCGGGAGACATCGGGGAACGCTGGGTGGAAGGAAATTTGTGGCTCCTCTCAGATTCCAGAACTTTCTGCCACAGAAATATGAGGAACATGTGTTTTTTTAGCCAAATTTTGAGGTTTGCAAAGGTTTCTGGGTAACAGAACCTGGTCCCAGCCACACAAGTCACCCCATCTTGGATTCCCCTAGGTCTCTAGTTTTCAGAAATGCACAGGTTTGGTAGGTTTCCCTAGGTGGCGGCTGAGCTACAGCCCAAAATCTACAGGTAGGCACTTTGCAAAAAACACCTCTGTTTTCCTTCAAAAATTTGGATGTGTCCACGTTGCGCTTTGGGGCGTTTCCTGTCGCGGGCGCTAGGCCTACCCACACAAGTGAGGTATCATTTTTATCGGGAGACTTGGGGGAACGCTGGGTGGAAGGAAATTTGTGGCTCCTCTCAGATTCCAGAACTTTCTGCCACAGAAATGTGAGGAACATGTGTTTTTTTAGCCAAACTTTGAGGTTTGCAAAGGATTCTGGGTAACAGAACCTGGTCCGAGACACACAAGTCACCCCATCTTGGATTCCCCTAGGTCCCTAGTTTTCAGAAATGCACAGGTTTGGTAGGTATCCCTAGGTGGCGGCTGAGCTACAGGCCAAAATCTACAGGTAGGCACTTTGCAAAAAACACCTCTGTTTTCCTTCAAAAATTTGGCTGTGTCCACGTTGCGCTTTGGGGGGTTTCCTGTCGCGGGCGCTAGGCCTACCCACACAAGTGAGGTATCATTTTTATCGGGAGACCTGGGGGAACGCTGGGTGGAAGGAAATTTGTGGCTCCTCTCAGATTCCAGAACTTTCTGCCACAGAAATGTGAGGAACATGTGTTTTTTTCGCCAAATTTTGAGGTTTGCAAAGGATTCTGGGTAACAGAACCTGGTCCGAGCCACACAAGTCACCCCATCTTGGATTCCCCTAGGTCTCTAGTTTTCAGAAATGCACAGGTTTGGTAGGTTTCCCTAGGTGGCGGCTGAGCTAGAGGCCAAAATCTACAGGGAGGCACTTTGCAAAAAACACCTCTGTTTTCCTTCAAAAATTTGGGTGTGTCCACGTTGCGCTTTGGGGCGTTTCCTGTCGCGGGCGCTAGGCCTACCCACACAAGTGAGGTATCATTTTTATCGGGAGACGTGGGGGAACGCTGGGTGGAAGGAAATTTGTGGCTCCTCTCAGATTCCAGAACTTTTTGCCACAGAAATGTGAGGAACATGTGGTTTTTTAGCCAAATTTTGAGGTTTGCAAAGGATTCTGGGTAATAGAACCTGGTCCCAGCCACACAAGTCACCCCATCTTGGATTCCCCTAGGTCTCTAGTTTTCAGAAATGCACAGGTTTGGTAGGTTTCCCTAGGTGGCGGCTGAGCTACAGGCCAAAATCTACAGGTAGGCACTTTGCAAAAAACACCTCTGTTTTCCTTCACAAATTTGGCTGTGTCCACGTTGCGCTTTGGGGCGTTTCCTGTCGCGGGCGCTAGGCCTACCCACACAAGTGAGGTATCATTTTTATCTGGAGACGTCAGGGAACGCTGGGTGGAAGGAAATTTGTGGCTCCTCTCAGATTCCAGAACTTTCTGCCACAGAAATGTGAGGAACATGTGTTTTTTTAGCCAAATTTTGAGGTTTGCAAAGGATTCTGGGTAACAGAACCTGGTCCGAGCCACACAAGTCACCCCATCTTGGATTCCCCTAGGTCTCTAGTTTTCAGAAATGCACAGGTTTGGTAGGTTTCCCTAGGTGGCGGCTGAGCTAGAGGCCAAAATCTACAGGGAGGCACTTTGCAAAAAACACCTCTGTTTTCCTTCAAAAATTTGGGTGTGTCCACGTTGCGCTTTGGGGCGTTTCCTGTCGCGGGCGCTAGGCCTACCCACACAAGTGAGGTATCATTTTTATCGGGAGACCTGGGGGAACGCTGGGTGAAAGGAAATTTGTGGCTCCTCTCAGATTCCAGAACTTTTTGCCACAGAAATGTGAGGAACATGTGGTTTTTTAGCCAAATTTTGAGGTTTGCAAAGGATTCTGGGTAACAGAACCTGGTCCCAGCCACACAAGTCACCCCATCTTGGATTCCCCTAGGTCTCTAGTTGTCAGAAATGCACAGGTTTGGTAGGTTTCCCTAGGTGGCGGCTGAGCTACAGGCCAAAATCTACAGGTAGGCACTTTGCAAAAAACACCTCTGTTTTCCTTCAAAAATTTGGCTGTGTCCACGTTGCGCTTTGGGGCGTTTCCTGTCGCGGGCGCTAGGCCTACCCACACAAGTGAGGTATCATTTTTATCGGGAGACGTCGGGGAACGCTGGGTGGAAGGAAATTTGTGGCTCCTCTCAGATTCCAGAACTTTCTGCCACAGAAATATGAGGAACATGTGTTTTTTTAGCCAAATTTTGAGGTTTGCAAAGGTTTCTGGGTAACAGAACTTGGTCCCAGCCACACAAGTCACCCCATCTTGGATTCCCCTAGGTCTCTAGTTTTCAGAAATGCACAGGTTTGGTAGGTTTCCCTAGGTGGCGGCTGAGCTACAGGCCAAAATCTACAGGTAGGCACTTTGCAAAAAACACCTCTGTTTTCCTTCAAAAATTTGGCTGTGTCCACGTTGCGCTTTGGGGCGTTTCCTGTCGCGGGCGCTAGGCCTACCCACACAAGTGAGGTATCATTTTTATCGGGAGACATCGGGGAACGCTGGGTGGAAGGAAATTTGTGGCTCCTCTCAGATTCCAGAACTTTCTGCCACAGAAATATGAGGAACATGTGTTTTTTTAGCCAAATTTTGAGGTTTGCAAAGGTTTCTGGGTAACAGAACCTGGTCCCAGCCACACAAGTCACCCCATCTTGGATTCCCCTAGGTCTCTAGTTTTCAGAAATGCACAGGTTTGGTAGGTTTCCCTAGGTGGCGGCTGAGCTACAGCCCAAAATCTACAGGTAGGCACTTTGCAAAAAACACCTCTGTTTTCCTTCAAAAATTTGGATGTGTCCACGTTGCGCTTTGGGGCGTTTCCTGTCGCGGGCGCTAGGCCTACCCACACAAGTGAGGTATCATTTTTATCGGGAGACTTGGGGGAACGCTGGGTGGAAGGAAATTTGTGGCTCCTCTCAGATTCCAGAACTTTCTGCCACAGAAATGTGAGGAACATGTGTTTTTTTAGCCAAATTTTGAGGTTTGCAAAGGATTCTGGGTAACAGAACCTGGTCCGAGACACACAAGTCACCCCATCTTGGATTCCCCTAGGTCCCTAGTTTTCAGAAATGCACAGGTTTGGTAGGTTTCCCTAGGTGGCGGCTGAGCTACAGGCCAAAATCTACAGGTAGGCACTTTGCAAAAAACACCTCTGTTTTCCTTCAAAAATGTGTCTGTGTCCACGTTGCGCTTTGGGGGGTTTCCTGTCGCGGGCGCTAGGCCTACCCACACAAGTGAGGTATCATTTTTATCGGGAGACCTGGGGGAACGCTGGGTGGAAGGAAATTTGTGGCTCCCCTCAGATTCCAGAACTTTCTGCCACAGAAATGTGAGGAACATGTGTTTTTTTCGCCAAATTTTGAGGTTTGCAAAGGATTCTGGGTAACAGAACCTGGTCCGAGCCACACAAGTCACCCCATCTTGGATTCCCCTAGGTCTCTAGTTTTCAGAAATGCACAGGTTTGGTAGGTTTCCCTAGGTGGCGGCTGAGCTAGAGGCCAAAATCTACAGGGAGGCACTTTGCAAAAAACACCTCTGTTTTCCTTCAAAAATTTGGGTGTGTCCACGTTGCGCTTTGGGGCGTTTCCTGTCGCGGGCGCTAGGCCTACCCACACAAGTGAGGTATCATTTTTATCGGGAGACGTGGGGGAACGCTGGGTGGAAGGAAATTTGTGGCTCCTCTCAGATTCCAGAACTTTTTGCCACAGAAATGTGAGGAACATGTGGTTTTTTAGCCAAATTTTGAGGTTTGCAAAGGATTCTGGGTAACAGAACCTGGTCCCAGCCACACAAGTCACCCCATCTTGGATTCCCCTAGGTCTCTAGTTTTCAGAAATGCACAGGTTTGGTAGGTTTCCCTAGGTGGCGGCTGAGCTACAGGCCAAAATCTACAGGTAGGCACTTTGCAAAAAACACCTCTGTTTTCCTTCACAAATTTGGCTGTGTCCACGTTGCGCTTTGGGGCGTTTCCTGTCGCGGGCGCTAGGCCTACCCACACAAGTGAGGTATCATTTTTATCGGGAGACGTCAGGGAACGCTGGGTGGAAGGAAATTTGTGGCTCCTCTCAGATTCCAGAACTTTCTGCCACAGAAATGTGAGGAACATGTGTTTTTTTAGCCAAATTTTGAGGTTTGCAAAGGATTCTGGGTAACAGAACCTGGTCCGAGCCACACAAGTCACCCCATCTTGGATTCCCCTAGGTCTCTAGTTTTCAGAAATGCACAGGTTTGGTAGGTTTCCCTAGGTGGCGGCTGAGCTACAGGCCAAAATCTACAGGTAGGCACTTTGCAAAAAACACCTCTGCTTTCCTTAAAAAATGTGGCTGTGTCCACGTTGCGCTTTGGGGCGCTTCCTGTCGCCGGCGCTAGGCCTACCCACACAAGTGAGGTATCATTTTTATCGGCAGACGTGGGGGAACGCTGGGTGGAAGGAAATTTGCGGCTCCTCTCAGATTCCAGAACTTTCTGCCACAGAAATGTGAGGAACATGTGTTTTTTTCGCCAAATTTTGAGGTTTGCAAAGGATTCTGGGTAACAGAACCTGGTCCGAGCCACACAAGTCACCCCATCTTGGATTCCCCTAGGTCTCTAGTTTTCAGAAATGCACAGGTTTGGTAGGTTTCCCTAGGTGGCGGCTGAGCTACAGACCAAAATCTACAGGTAGGCACTTTGCAAAAAACACCTCTGTTTTCCTTCAAAAATTTGGCTGTGTCCACGTTGCGCTTTGGGGCGTTTCCTGTCGCGGGTGCTAGACCTACCCACACAAGTGAGGTATCATTTTTATAGGGAGACGTGGGGGAACGCTGGGTGGAAGGAAATTTGTGGCTCCTCTCAGATTCCAGAACTTTCTGCCACAGAAATGTGAGGAACATGTGTTTTTTTAGCCAAATTTTGAGGTTTGCAAAATATTCTGGGTAACAGAACCTGGTCCGAGACACACAAGTCACCCCATCTTGGATTCCCCTAGGTCTCTAGTTTTCAGAAATGCACAGGTTTGGTAGGTTTCCCTAGGTGGTGGCTGAGCTACAGGCCAAAATCTACAGGGAGGCACTTTGCAAAAAACACCTCTGTTTTCCTTCAAAAATTTGGCTGTGTCCACGTTGCGCTTTGGGGCGTTTCCTGTCGCGGGCGCTAGGCCTACCCACACAAGTGAGGTATCATTTTTATCGGGAGACGTGGGGGAACGCTGGGTGGAAGGAAATTTGTGGCTCCTCTCAGATTCCAGAACTTTTTGCCACAGAAATGTGAGGAACATGTGGTTTTTTAGCCAAATTTTGAGGTTTGCAAAGGATTCTGGGTAACAGAACCTGGTCCCAGCCACACAAGTCACCCCATCTTGGATTCCCCTAGGTCTCTAGTTTTCAGAAATGCACAGGTTTGGTAGGTTTCCCTAGGTGGCGGCTGAGCTACAGGCCAAAATCTACAGGTAGGCACTTTGCAAAAAACACCTCTGTTTTCCTTCACAAATTTGGCTGTGTCCACGTTGCGCTTTGGGGCGTTTCCAGTCGCGGGCGCTAGGCCTACCCACACAAGTGAGGTATCATTTTTATCGGGAGACGTCAGGGAACGCTGGGTGGAAGGAAATTTGTGGCTCCTCTCAGATTCCAGAACTTTCTGCCACAGAAATGTGAGGAACATGTGTTTTTTTAGCCAAATTTTGAGGTTTGCAAAGGATTCTGGGTAACAGAACCTGGTCCGAGCCACACAAGTCACCCCATCTTGGATTCCCCTAGGTCTCTAGTTTTCAGAAATGCACAGGTTTGGTAGGTTTCCCTAGGTGGCGGCTGAGCTACAGGCCAAAATCTACAGGTAGGCACTTTGCAAAAAACACCTCTGCTTTCCTTCAAAAATTTGGCTGTGTCCACGTTGCGCTTTGGGGCGCTTCCTGTCGCCGGCGCTAGGCCTACCCACACAAGTGAGGTATCATTTTTATCGGCAGACGTGGGGGGAACGCTGGGTGGAAGGAAATTTGTGGCTCCTCTCAGATTCCAGAACTTTCTGCAACAGAAATGTGAGGAACATGTGTTTTTTTCGCCAAATTTTGAGGTTTGCAAAGGATTCTGGGTAACAGAACCTGGTCCGAGCCACACAAGTCACCCCATCATGGATTCCCCTAGGTCTCTAGTTTTCAGAAATGCACAGGTTTGGTAGGTTTCCCTTGGTGGCGGCTGAGCTACAGGCCAAAATCTACAGGTAGGCACTTTGCAAAAAACTCCTCTGTTTTCCTTCAAAAATTTGGCTGTGTCCACGTTGCGCTTTGGGGCGTTTCCTGTCGCGGGTGCTAGACCTACCCACACAAGTGAGGTATCATTTTTATAGGGAGACGTGGGGGAACGCTGGGTGGAAGGAAATTTGTGGCTCCTCTCAGATTCCAGAACTTTCTGCCACAGAAATGTGAGGAACATGTGTTTTTTTAGCCAAATTTTGAGGTTTGCAAAGGATTCTGGGTAACAGAACCTGGTCCGAGCCACACAAGTCACCCCATCTTGGATTCCCCTAGGTCTCTAGTTTTCAGAAATGCACAGGTTTGGTAGGTTTCCCTAGGTGGCGGCTGAGCTACAGCCCAAAATCTACAGGTAGGCACTTTGCAAAAAACACCTCTGTTTTCCTTCAAAAATTTGGCTGTGTCCACGTTGCGCTTTGGGGCGTTTCCTGTCGCGGGCGCTAGGCCTACCCACACAAGTGAGGTATCATTTTTATCGGGAGACTTGGGGGAACGCTGGGTGGAAGGAAATTTGTGGCTCCTCTCAGATTCCAGAACTTTCTGCCACAGAAATGTGAGGAACATGTGTTTTTTTAGCCAAATTTTGAGGTTTGCAAAATATTCTGGGTAACAGAACCTGGTCCGAGACACACAAGTCAGCCCATCTTGGATTCCCCTAGGTCTCTAGTTTTCAGAAATGCACAGGTTTGGTAGGTTTCCCTAGGTGGTGGCTTAGCTACAGGCCAAAATCTACAGATAGGCACTTTGCAAAAAACACCTCTGTTTTCCTTAAATAATTTGGCTGTGTCCACGTTGCACTTTGGGGGGTTTCCTGTCGCGGGCGCTAGGCCTACCCACACAAGTGAGGTATCATTTTTATCGGGAGACCTGGGGGAACGCTGGGTGGAAGGAAATTTGTGGCTCCTCTCAGATTCCAGAACTTTCTGCCACAGAAATGTGAGGAACATGTGTTTTTTTAGCCAAATTTTGAGGTTTGCAAAGGATTCTGGGTAACAGAACCTGGTCCGAGCCACACAAGTCACCCCATCTTGGATTCCCCTAGGTCTCTAGTTTTCAGAAATGCACAGGTTTGGTAGGTTTCCCTAGGTGGCGGCTGAGCTACAGGCCAAAATCTACAGGTAGGCACTTTGCAAAAAACACCTCTGTTTTCCTTCAAAAATTTGGCTGTGTCCACGTTGCGCTTTGGGGCGTTTCCTGTCGCGGGCGCTAGGCCTACCCACACAAGTGAGGTATAATTTTTATCGGGAGACGTCGGGGAACGCTGGGTGGAAGGAAATTTGTGGCTCCTCTCAGATTCCAGAACTTTCTGCCACAGAAATGTGAGGAACATGTGTTTTTTTAGCCAAATTTTGAGGATTGCAAAGGATTCTGGGTAACAGAACCTGGTCCGAGCCACACAAGTCACCCCATCTTGGATTCCCCTAGGTCTCTAGTTTTCAGAAATGCACAGGTTTGGTAGGTTTCCCTAGGTGGCGGCTGAGCTACAGGCCAAAATCTACAGGTAGGCACTTTGCAAAAAACACCTCTGTTTTCCTTCAAAAATTTGGCTGTGTCCAGGTTGCGCTTTGGGGCGTTTCCTGTCGCGGGCGCTAGGCCTACCCACACAAGTGAGGTATCATTTTTATCGGGAGACGTCGGGGAACGCTGGGTGGAAGGAAATTTGTGGCTCCTCTCAGATTCCAGAACTTTCTGCCACAGAAATGTGAGGAACATGTGTTTTTTTAACCAAATTTTGAGGTTTGCAAAGGATTCTGGGTAACAGAACCTGGTCCGAGCCAAACAAGTCACCCCATCTTGGATTCCCCTAGGTCTCTAGTTTTCAGAAATGCACAGGTTTGGTAGGTTTGGTAGGTTTCCCTAGGTGGCGGCTGAGCTACAGGCCAAAATCTACAGGTAGGCACTTTGCAAAAAACACCTCTGTTTTCCTTAAAAAATTTGGATGTGTCCACGTTGCGCTTTGGGGCGTTTCCTGTTGCGGGCGCTAGGCCTACCCACACAAGTGAGGTATCATTTTTATCGGGAGACGTGGAGGAACGCTGGGTGGAAGGAAATTTGTGGCTCCTCTCAGATTCCAGAACTTTCTGCCACAGAAATGTGAGGAACATGTGTTTTTTTAGCCAAATTTTGAGGTTTGCAAAGGATTCTGGGTAACAGAACCTGGTCCGAGCCACACAAGTCACCCCATCTTGGATTCCCCTAGGTCTCTAGTTTTCAGAAATGCACAGGTTTGGTAGGTTTCCCTAGGTGGCGGCTGAGCTACAGGCCAAAATCTACAGGTAGGCACTTTGCAAAAAACACCTCTGTTTTCCTTCAAAAATGTGGCTGTGTCCACGTTGCACTTTGGGGCGTTTCCTGTCGCGGGCGCTAGGCCTACCCACACAAGTGAGGTATCATTTTTATCGGCAGACGTGGGGGAACGCTGGGTGGAAGGAAATTTGTGGCTCCTCTCAGATTCCAGAACTTTCTGCCACAGAAATGTGAGGAACATGTGTTTTTTTAGCCAAATTTTGAGGTTTGCAAAGGATTCTGGGTAACAGAACCTGGTCCGAGCCACACAAGTCACCCCATCTTGGATTCCCCTAGGTCTCTAGTTTTCAGAAATGCACAGGTTTGGTAGGTTTCCCTAGGTGGCGGCTGAGCTACAGGCCAAAATCTACAGGTAGGCACTTTGCAAAAAACACCTCTGTTTTCCTTCAAAAATTTGGCTGTGTCCAGGTTGCGCTTTGGGGCGTTTCCTGTCGCGGGCGCTAGGCCTACCCACACAAGTGAGGTATCATTTGTATCGGGAGACGTCGGGGAACGCTGGGTGGAAGGAAATTTGTGGCTCCTCTCAGATTCCAGAACTTTCTGCCACAGAAATGTGAGGAACATGTGTTTTTTTAACCAAATTTTGAGGTTTGCAAAGGATTCTGGGTAACAGAACCTGGTCCGAGCCAAACAAGTCACCCCATCTTGGATTCCCCTAGGTCTCTAGTTTTCAGAAATGCACAGGTTTGGTAGGTTTGGTAGGTTTCCCTAGGTGGCGGCTGAGCTACAGGCCAAAATCTACAGGTAGGCACTTTGCAAAAAACACCTCTGTTTTCCTTAAAAAATTTGGATGTGTCCACGTTGCGCTTTGGGGCGTTTCCTGTTGCGGGCGCTAGGCCTACCCACACAAGTGAGGTATCATTTTTATCGGGAGACGTGGAGGAACGCTGGGTGGAAGGAAATTTGTGGCTCCTCTCAGATTCCAGAACTTTCTGCCACAGAAATGTGAGGAACATGTGTTTTTTTAGCCAAATTTTGAGGTTTGCAAAGGATTCTGGGTAACAGAACCTGGTCCGAGCCACACAAGTCACCCCATCTTGGATTCCCCTAGGTCTCTAGTTTTCAGAAATGCACAGGTTTGGTAGGTTTCCCTAGGTGGCGGCTGAGCTACAGGCCAAAATCTACAGGTAGGCACTTTGCAAAAAACACCTCTGTTTTCCTTCAAAAATGTGGCTGTGTCCACGTTGCACTTTGGGGCGTTTCCTGTCGCGGGCGCTAGGCCTACCCACACAAGTGAGGTATCATTTTTATCGGCAGACGTGGGGGAACGCTGGGTGGAAGGAAATTTGTGGCTCCTCTCAGATTCCAGAACTTTCTGCCACAGAAATGTGAGGAACATGTGTTTTTTTAGCCAAATTTTGAGGTTTGCAAAGGATTCTGGGTAACAGAACCTGGTCCGAGCCACACAAGTCACCCCATCTTGGATTCCCCTAGGTCTCTAGTTTTCAGAAATGCACAGGTTTGGTAGGTTTCCCTAGGTGGCGGCTGAGCTACAGGCCAAAATCTACAGGTAGGCACTTTGCAAAAAACACCTCTGTTTTCCTTCAAAAATGTGGCTGTGTCCACGTTGCACTTTGGGGCGTTTCCTGTCGCGGGCGCTAGGCCTACCCACACAAGTGAGGTATCATTTTTATCGGCAGACGTGGGGGAACGCTGGGAGGAAGGAAATTTGTGGCTCCTCTCAGATTCCAGAACTTTCTGCCACAGAAATGTGATTAACATGTGTTTTTTTAGCCAAATTTTGAGGTTTGCAAAGGATTCTGGGTAACAGAACCTGGTCCGAGCCACACAAGTCACCCCATCTTGGATTCCCCTAGGTCTCTAGTTTTCAGAAATGCACAGGTTTGGTAGGTTTGGTAGGTTTCCCTAGGTGGCGGCTGAGCTACAGGCCAAAATCTACAGGTAGGCACTTTGCAAAAAACACCTCTGTTTTCCTTCAAAAATTTGGATGTGTCCACGTTGCGCTTTGGGGCGTTTCCTGTCGCGGGCGCTAGGCCTACCCACACAAGTGAGGTATCATTTTTATCGGGAGGCTTGGGGGAACGCTGGGTGGAAGGAAATTTGTGGCTCCTCTCAGATTCCAGAACTTTCTGCCACAGAAATGTGAGGAACATGTGTTTTTTTAGCCAAATTTTGAGGTTTGCAAAGGATTCTGGGTAACAGAACCTGGTCCGAGCCACACAAGTCACCCCATCTTGGATTCCCCTAGGTCTCTAGTTTTCAGAAATGCACAGGTTTGGTAGGTTTCCCTAGATGGCGGCTGAGCTACAGGCCAAAATCTACAGGTAGGCACTTTGCAAAAAATACCTCTGTTTTCCTTAAAAAATTTGGCTGTGTCCACGTTGCGCTTTGGGGCGTTTCCTGTCGCGGGCGCTAGGCCTACCCACACAAGTGAGGTATCATTTTTATCGGGAGACATGGGGGAACACTGGGTGGAAGGAAATTTGTGGCTCCTCTCAGATTCCAGAACTTTCTGCCACAGAAATGTGAGGAACATGTGTTTTTTTAGACAAATTTTAAGGTTTGCTAAGGATTCTGGGTAACAGAACCTGGTCCGAGCCACACAAGTCACCCCATCTTGGATTCCCCTAGGTCTCTAGTTTTCAGAAATGCACAGGTTTGGTAGGTTTCCCTAGGTGGCGGCTGAGCTACAGGCCAAAATCTACAGGTAGGCACTTTGCAAAAAACACCTCTGTTTTCCTTCAAAAATTTGGCTGTGTCCACGTTGCACTTTGGGGCGTTTCCTGTCGCGGGCGCTAGGCCTACCCACACAAGTGAGGTATCATTTTTATTGGGAGACGTGGGGGAACGCTGGGTGGAAGGAAATTTGTTTCTCCTCTCAGATTCCAGAACTTTCTGCCACAGAAATGTGAGGAACATGTGTTTTTTTAGCCAAATTTTGAGGTTTGCAAAGGATTCTGGGTAACAGAACCTGGTCCGAGCCACACAAGTCACCCCATCTTGGATTCCCCTAGGTCTCTAGTTTTCAGAAATGCACAGGTTTGGTAGGTTTCCCTAGGTGGCGGCTGAGCTACAGGCCAAAATCTACAGGTAGGCACTTTGCAAAAAACACCTCTGTTTTCCTTGAAAAATTTGGCTGTGTCCACGTTGCACTTTGGGGCGTTTCCTGTCGCGGGCGCTAGGCCTACCCACACAAGTGAGGTATCATTTTTATCGGGAGACGTGGGGGAACGCTGGGTGGAAGGACATTTGTTTCTCCTCTCAGATTCCAGAACTTTCTGCCACAGAAATGTGAGGAACATGTGTTTTTTTAGACAAATTTTAAGGTTTGCTAAGGATTCTGGGTAACAGAACCTGGTCCGAGCCACACAAGTCACCCCATCTTGGATTCCCCTAGGTCTCTAGTTTTTCAGAAATGCACAGGTTTGGTAGGTTTCCCTAGGTGGCAGCTGAGCTACAGGCCAAAATCTACAGGTAGGCACTTTGCAAAAAACACCTCTGTTTTCCTTCAAAAATTTGGCTGTGTCCACGTTGCGCTTTGGGGCGTTTCCTGTCGCGGGCGCTAGGCCTACCCACACAAGTGAGGTATCATTTTTATCGGGAGACATGGGGGAACGCTGGGTGGAAGGAAATTTGTGGCTCCTCTCAGATTCCAGAACTTTCTGCCACAGAAATGTGAGGAACATGTGCTTTTTTAGCCAAATTCTGAGGTTTGCAAAGGATTCTGGGTAACAGAACCTGGTCCGAGCCACACAAGTCACCCCATCTTGGATTCCCCTAGGTCTCTAGTTTTCAGAAATGCACAGGTTTGGTAGGTTTCCCTAGGTGGCGGCTGAGCTACAGGCCAAAATCTACAGGTAGGCACTTTGCAAAAAACACCTCTGTTTTCCTTCAAAAATTTGGCTGTGTCCACGTTGCACTTTGGGGCGTTTCCTGTCTCGGGCGCTAGGCCTACCCACACAAGTGAGGTATCATTCTTATCGGGAGACGTGGGGGAACGCTGGGTGGAAGGAAATTTGTGGCTCCTCTCAGATTCCAGAACTTTCTGCCACAGAAATTTGAGGAACATGTGTTTTTTTAGCCAAATTTTGAGGTTTGCAAAGGATTCTGGGTAACAGAACCTGGTCCGAGCCACACAAGTCACCCCATCTTGGATTCCCCTAGGTCTCTAGTTTTCAGAAATGCACAGGTTTGGTAGGTTTCCCTAGATGGCGGCTGAGCTACAGGCCAAAATCTACAGGTAGGCACTTTGCAAAAAATACCTCTGTTTTCCTTAAAAAATTTGGCTGTGTCCACGTTGCGCTTTGGGGCGTTTCCTGTCGCGGGCGCTAGGCCTACCCACACAAGTGAGGTATCATTTTTATCGGGAGACATGGGGGAACACTGGGTGGAAGGAAATTTGTGGCTCCTCTCAGATTCCAGAACTTTCTGCCACAGAAATGTGAGGAACATGTGTTTTTTTAGACAAATTTTAAGGTTTGCTAAGGATTCTGGGTAACAGAACCTGGTCCGAGCCACACAAGTCACCCCATCTTGGATTCCCCTAGGTCTCTAGTTTTCAGAAATGCACAGGTTTGGTAGGTTTCCCTAGGTGGCGGCTCCGCTACAGGCCAAAATCTACAGGTAGGCACTTTGCAAAAAACACCTCTGTTTTCCTTCAAAAATTTGGCTGTGTCCACGTTGCACTTTGGGGCGTTTCCTGTCGCGGGCGCTAGGCCTACCCACACAAGTGAGGTATCATTTTTATTGGGAGACGTGGGGGAACGCTGGGTGGAAGGAAATTTGTTTCTCCTCTCAGATTCCAGAACTTTCTGCCACAGAAATATGAGGAACATGTGTTTTTTTAGCCAAATTTTGAGGTTTGCAAAGGTTTCTGGGTAACAGAACCTGGTCCCAGCCACACAAGTCACCCCATCTTGGATTCCCCTAGGTCTCTAGTTTTCAGAAATGCACAGGTTTGGTAGGTTTCCCTAGGTGGCGGCTGAGCTACAGGCCAAAATCTACAGGTAGGCACTTTGCAAAAAACACCTCTGTTTTCCTTCAAAAATTTGGCTGTGTCCACGTTGCGCTTTGGGGCGTTTCCTGTCGCGGGCGCTAGGCCTACCCACACAAGTGAGGTATCATTTTTATCGGGAGACATCGGGGAACGCTGGGTGGAAGGAAATTTGTGGCTCCTCTCAGATTCCAGAACTTTCTGCCACAGAAATATGAGGAACATGTGTTTTTTTAGCCAAATTTTGAGGTTTGCAAAGGTTTCTGGGTAACAGAACCTGGTCCCAGCCACACAAGTCACCCCATCTTGGATTCCCCTAGGTCTCTAGTTTTCAGAAATGCACAGGTTTGGTAGGTTTCCCTAGGTGGCGGCTGAGCTACAGCCCAAAATCTACAGGTAGGCACTTTGCAAAAAACACCTCTGTTTTCCTTCAAAAATTTGGATGTGTCCACGTTGCGCTTTGGGGCGTTTCCTGTCGCGGGCGCTAGGCCTACCCACACAAGTGAGGTATCATTTTTATCGGGAGACTTGGGGGAACGCTGGGTGGAAGGAAATTTGTGGCTCCTCTCAGATTCCAGAACTTTCTGCCACAGAAATGTGAGGAACATGTGTTTTTTTAGCCAAATTTTGAGGTTTGCAAAGGATT
Source organism: Pleurodeles waltl (assembly GCF_031143425.1). NCBI lineage: Eukaryota > Metazoa > Chordata > Amphibia > Caudata > Salamandridae > Pleurodeles > Pleurodeles waltl. The sequence continues at coordinate 82,055,192 of NC_090450.1, read as the reverse complement.
CTGGGTAACAGAACCTGGTCCGAGACACACAAGTCACCCCATCTTGGATTCCCCTAGGTCCCTAGTTTTCAGAAATGCACAGGTTTGGTAGGTTTCCCTAGGTGGCGGCTGAGCTACAGGCCAAAATCTACAGGTAGGCACTTTGCAAAAAACACCTCTGTTTTCCTTCAAAAATGTGGCTGTGTCCACGTTGCGCTTTGGGGGGTTTCCTGTCGCGGGCGCTAGGCCTACCCACACAAGTGAGGTATCATTTTTATCGGGAGACCTGGGGGAACGCTGGGTGGAAGGAAATTTGTGGCTCCCCTCAGATTCCAGAACTTTCTGCCACAGAAATGTGAGGAACATGTGTTTTTTTCGCCAAATTTTGAGGTTTGCAAAGGATTCTGGGTAACAGAACCTGGTCCGAGCCACACAAGTCACCCCATCTTGGATTCCCCTAGGTCTCTAGTTTTCAGAAATGCACAGGTTTGGTAGGTTTCCCTAGGTGGCGGCTGAGCTAGAGGCCAAAATCTACAGGGAGGCACTTTGCAAAAAACACCTCTGTTTTCCTTCAAAAATTTGGGTGTGTCCACGTTGCGCTTTGGGGCGTTTCCTGTCGCGGGCGCTAGGCCTACCCACACAAGTGAGGTATCATTTTTATCGGGAGACGTGGGGGAACGCTGGGTGGAAGGAAATTTGTGGCTCCTCTCAGATTCCAGAACTTTTTGCCACAGAAATGTGAGGAACATGTGGTTTTTTAGCCAAATTTTGAGGTTTGCAAAGGATTCTGGGTAACAGAACCTGGTCCCAGCCACACAAGTCACCCCATCATGGATTCCCCTAGGTCTCTAGTTTTCAGAAATGCACAGGTTTGGTAGGTTTCCCTAGGTGGCGGCTGAGCTACAGGCCAAAATCTACAGGTAGGCACTTTGCAAAAAACACCTCTGTTTTCCTTCACAAATTTGGCTGTGTCCACGTTGCGCTTTGGGGCGTTTCCTGTCGCGGGCGCTAGGCCTACCCACACAAGTGAGGTATCATTTTTATCGGGAGACGTCAGGGAACGCTGGGTGGAAGGAAATTTGTGGCTCCTCTCAGATTCCAGAACTTTCTGCCACAGAAATGTGAGGAACATGTGTTTTTTTAGCCAAATTTTGAGGTTTGCAAAGGATTCTGGGTAACAGAACCTGGTCCGAGCCACACAAGTCACCCCATCTTGGATTCCCCTAGGTCTCTAGTTTTCAGAAATGCACAGGTTTGGTAGGTTTCCCTAGGTGGCGGCTGAGCTACAGCCCAAAATCTACAGGTAGGCACTTTGCAAAAAACACCTCTGCTTTCCTTAAAAAATGTGGCTGTGTCCACGTTGCGCTTTGGGGCGCTTCCTGTCGCCGGCGCTAGGCCTACCCACACAAGTGAGGTATCATTTTTATCGGCAGACGTGGGGGAACGCTGGGTGGAAGGAAATTTGCGGCTCCTCTCAGATTCCAGAACTTTCTGCCACAGAAATGTGAGGAACATGTGTTTTTTTAGCCAAATTTTGAGGTTTGCAAAGGAGTCTGGGTAACAGAACCTGGTCCGAGACACACAAGTCACCCCATCTTGGATTCCCCTAGGTCCCTAGTTTTCAGAAATGCACAGGTTTGGTAGGTTTCCCTAGGTGGCGACTGAGCTACAGGCCAAAATCTACAGGTAGGCACTTTGCAAAAAACACCTCTGTTTTCCTTCAAAAATTTGGCTGTGTCCACGTTGCGCTTTGGGGGGTTTCCTGTCGCGGGCGCTAGGCCTACCCACACAAGTGAGGTATCATTTTTATCGGGAGACCTGGGGGAACGCTGGGTGGAAGGAAATTTGTGGCTCCTCTCAGATTCCAGAACTTTCTGCCACAGAAATGTGAGGAACATGTGTTTTTTTCGCCAAATTTTGAGGTTTGCAAAGGATTCTGGGTAACAGAACCTGGTCCGAGCCACACAAGTCACCCCATCTTGGATTCCCCTAGGTCTCTAGTTTTCAGAAATGCACAGGTTTGGTAGGTTTCCCTAGGTGGCGGCTGAGCTAGAGGCCAAAATCTACAGGGAGGCACTTTGCAAAAAACACCTCTATTTTCCTTCAAAAATTTGGGTGTGTCCACGTTGCGCTTTGGGGCGTTTCCTGTCGCGGGCGCTAGGCCTACCCACACAAGTGAGGTATCATTTTTATCGGGAGACGTGGGGGAACGCTGGGTGGAAGGAAATTTGTGGCTCCTCTCAGATTCCAGAACTTTTTGCCACAGAAATGTGAGGAACATGTGGTTTTTTAGCCAAATTTTGAGGTTTGCAAAGGATTCTGGGTAACAGAACCTGGTCCCAGCCACACAAGTCACCCCATCTTGGATTCCCCTAGGTCTCTAGTTTTCAGAAATGCACAGGTTTGGTAGGTTTCCCTAGGTGGCGGCTGAGCTACAGGCCAAAATCTACAGGTAGGCACTTTGCAAAAAACACCTCTGTTTTCCTTCACAAATTTGGCTGTGTCCACGTTGCGCTTTGGGGCGTTTCCTGTCGCGGGCGCTAGGCCTACCCACACAAGTGAGGTATCATTTTTATCGGGAGACGTCAGGGAACACTGGTTGGAAGGAAATTTGTGGCTCCTCTCAGATTCCAGAACTTTCTGCCACAGAAATGTGAGGAACATGTGTTTTTTTAGCCAAATTTTGAGGTTTGCAAAGGATTCTGGGTAACAGAACCTGGTCCGAGCCACACAAGTCACCCCATCTTGGATTCCCCTAGGTCTCTAGTTTTCAGAAATGCACAGGTTTGGTAGGTTTCCCTAGGTGGCGGCTGAGCTACAGGCCAAAATCTACAGGTAGGCACTTTGCAAAAAACACCTCTGCTTTCCTTAAAAAATGTGGCTGTGTCCACGTTGCGCTTTGGGGCGCTTCCTGTCGCCGGCGCTAGGCCTACCCACACAAGTGAGGTATCATTTTTATCGGCAGACGTGGGGGAACGCTGGGTGGAAGGAAATTTGCGGCTCCTCTCAGATTCCAGAACTTTCTGCCACAGAAATGTGAGGAACATGTGTTTTTTTCGCCAAATTTTGAGGTTTGCAAAGGATTCTGGGTAACAGAACCTGGTCCGAGCCACACAAGTCACCCCATCTTGGATTCCCCTAGGTCTCTAGTTTTCAGAAATGCACAGGTTTGGTAGGTTTCCCTAGGTGGCGGCTGAGCTACAGACCAAAATCTACAGGTAGGCACTTTGCAAAAAACACCTCTGTTTTCCTTCAAAAATTTGGCTGTGTCCACGTTGCGCTTTGGGGCGTTTCCTGTCGCGGGTGCTAGACCTACCCACACAAGTGAGGTATCATTTTTATAGGGAGACGTGGGGGAACGCTGGGTGGAAGGAAATTTGTGGCTCCTCTCAGATTCCAGAACTTTCTGCCACAGAAATGTGAGGAACATGTGTTTTTTTAGTCAAATTTTGAGGTTTGCAAAATATTCTGGGTAACAGAACCTGGTCCGAGACACACAAGTCACCCCATCTTGGATTCCCCTAGGTCTCTAGTTTTCAGAAATGCACAGGTTTGGTAGGTTTCCCTAGGTGGTGGCTGAGCTACAGGCCAAAATCTACAGGGAGGCACTTTGCAAAAAACACCTCTGTTTTCCTTCAAAAATTTGGCTGTGTCCACGTTGCGCTTTGGGGCGTTTCCTGTCGCGGGCGCTAGGCCTACCCACACAAGTGAGGTATCATTTTTATCGGGAGACGTGGGGGAACGCTGGGTGGAAGGAAATTTGTGGCTCCTCTCAGATTCCAGAACTTTTTGCCACAGAAATGTGAGGAACATGTGGTTTTTTAGCCAAATTTTGAGGTTTGCAAAGGATTCTGGGTAACAGAACCTGGTCCCAGCCACACAAGTCACCCCATCTTGGATTCCCCTAGGTCTCTAGTTTTCAGAAATGCACAGGTTTGGTAGGTTTCCCTAGGTGGCGGCTGAGCTACAGGCCAAAATCTACAGGTAGGCACTTTGCAAAAAACACCTCTGTTTTCCTTCACAAATTTGGCTGTGTCCACGTTGCGCTTTGGGGCGTTTCCAGTCGCGGGCGCTAGGCCTACCCACACAAGTGAGGTATCATTTTTATCGGGAGACGTCAGGGAACGCTGGGTGGAAGGAAATTTGTGGCTCCTCTCAGATTCCAGAACTTTCTGCCACAGAAATGTGAGGAACATGTGTTTTTTTAGCCAAATTTTGAGGTTTGCAAAGGATTCTGGGTAACAGAACCTGGTCCGAGCCACACAAGTCACCCCATCTTGGATTCCCCTAGGTCTCTAGTTTTCAGAAATGCACAGGTTTGGTAGGTTTCCCTAGGTGGCGGCTGAGCTACAGGCCAAAATCTACAGGTAGGCACTTTGCAAAAAACACCTCTGCTTTCCTTCAAAAATTTGGCTGTGTCCACGTTGCGCTTTGGGGCGCTTCCTGTCGCCGGCGCTAGGCCTACCCACACAAGTGAGGTATCATTTTTATCGGCAGACGTGGGGAAACGCTGGGTGGAAGGAAATTTGTGGCTCCTCTCAGATTCCAGAACTTTCTGCCACAGAAATGTGAGGAACATGTGTTTTTTTCGCCAAATTTTGAGGTTTGCAAAGGATTCTGGGTAACAGAACCTGGTCCGAGCCACACAAGTCACCCCATCATGGATTCCCCTAGGTCTCTAGTTTTCAGAAATGCACAGGTTTGGTAGGTTTCCCTTGGTGGCGGCTGAGCTACAGGCCAAAATCTACAGGTAGGCACTTTGCAAAAAACTCCTCTGTTTTCCTTCAAAAATTTGGCTGTGTCCACGTTGCGCTTTGGGGCGTTTCCTGTCGCGGGTGCTAGACCTACCCACACAAGTGAGGTATCATTTTTATAGGGAGACGTGGGGGAACGCTGGGTGGAAGGAAATTTGTGGCTCCTCTCAGATTCCAGAACTTTCTGCCACAGAAATGTGAGGAACATGTGTTTTTTTAGCCAAATTTTGAGGTTTGCAAAGGATTCTGGGTAACAGAACCTGGTCCGAGCCACACAAGTCACCCCATCTTGGATTCCCCTAGGTCTCTAGTTTTCAGAAATGCACAGGTTTGGTAGGTTTCCCTAGGTGGCGGCTGAGCTACAGCCCAAAATCTACAGGTAGGCACTTTGCAAAAAACACCTCTGTTTTCCTTCAAAAATTTGGCTGTGTCCACGTTGCGCTTTGGGGCGTTTCCTGTCGCGGGCGCTAGGCCTACCCACACAAGTGAGGTATCATTTTTATCGGGAGACTTGGGGGAACGCTGGGTGGAAGGAAATTTGTGGCTCCTCTCAGATTCCAGAACTTTCTGCCACAGAAATGTGAGGAACATGTGTTTTTTTAGCCAAATTTTGAGGTTTGCAAAATATTCTGGGTAACAGAACCTGGTCCGAGACACACAAGTCACCCCATCTTGGATTCCCCTAGGTCTCTAGTTTTCAGAAATGCACAGGTTTGGTAGGTTTCCCTAGGTGGTGGCTTAGCTACAGGCCAAAATCTACAGGTAGGCACTTTGCAAAAAACACCTCTGTTTTCCTTCAAAAATTTGGCTGTGTCCACGTTGCGCTTTGGGGGGTTTCCTGTCGCGGGCGCTAGGCCTACCCACACAAGTGAGGTATCATTTTTATCGGGAGACCTGGGGGAACGCTGGGTGGAAGGAAATTTGTGGCTCCTCTCAGATTCCAGAACTTTCTGCCACAGAAATGTGAGGAACATGTGTTTTTTTCGCCAAATTTTGAGGTTTGCAAAGGATTCTGGGTAACAGAACCTGGTCCGAGCCACACAAGTCACCCCATCTTGGATTCCCCTAGGTCTCTAGTTTTCAGAAATGCACAGGTTTGGTAGGTTTCCCTAGGTGGCGGCTGAGCTACAGGCCAAAATCTACAGGTAGGCACTTTGCAAAAAACACCTCTGCTTTCCTTCAAAAATTTGGCTGTGTCCACGTTGCGCTTTGGGGCGCTTCCTGTCGCCGGCGCTAGGCCTACCCACACAAGTGAGGTATCATTTTTATCAGCAGACGTGGGGGAACGCTGGGTGGAAGGAAATTTGTGGCTCCTCTCAGATTCCAGAACTTTCTGCCACAGAAATGTGAGGAACATGTGTTTTTTTAGCCAAATTTTGAGGTTTGCAAAGGATTCTGGGTAACAGAACCTGGTCCGAGCCACACAAGTCACCCCATCTTGGATTCCCCTAGGTCTCTAGTTTTCAGAAATGCACAGGTTTGGTAGGTTTCCCTAGATGGCGGCTGAGCTACAGGCCAAAATCTACAGGTAGGCACTTTGCAAAAAACACCTCTGTTTTCCTTCAAAAATTTGGCTGTGTCCACGTTGCGCTTTGGGGCGTTTCCTGTCGCGGGTGCTAGACCTACCCACACAAGTGAGGTATCATTTTTATAGGGAGACGTGGGGGAACGCTGGGTGGAAGGAAATTTGTGGCTCCTCTCAGATTCCAGAACTTTCTGCCACAGAAATGTGAGGAACATGTGTTTTTTTAGCCAAATTTTGAGGTTTGCAAAGGATTCTGGGTAACAGAACCTGGTCCGAGCCACACAAGTCACCCCATCTTGGATTCCCCTAGGTCTCTAGTTTTCAGAAATGCACAGGTTTGGTAGGTTTCCCTAGGTGGCGGCTGAGCTACAGGCCAAAATCTACAGGTAGGCACTTTGCAAAAAACACCTCTGTTTTCCTTCAAAAATTTGGCTGTGTCCACGTTGCGTTTTGGGTCGTTTCCTGTCGCGGGCGCTAGGCCTACCCACACAAGTGAGGTATCATTTTTATCGGGAGACTTGGGGGAACGCTGGGTGGAAGGAAATTTGTGGCTCGTCTCAGATTCCAGAACTTTCTGCCACAGAAATGTGAGGAACATGTGTTTTTTTAGCCAAATTTTGAGGTTTGCAAAATATTCTGGGTAACAGAACCTGGTCCGAGACACACAAGTCACCCCATCTTGGATTCCCCTAGGTCTCTAGTTTTCAGAAATGCACAGGTTTGGTAGGTTTCCCTAGGTGGCGGCTGAGCTACAGGCCAAAATCTACAGGTAGGCACTTTGCAAAAAACACCTCTGTTTTCCTTCAAAAATTTGGCTGTGTCCAGGTTGCGCTTTGGGGCGTTTCCTGTTGCGGGCGCTAGGCCTACCCACACAAGTGAGGTATCATTTTTATCGGGAGACGTGGGGGAACGCTGGGTGGAAGGAAATTTGTGGCTCCTCTCAGATTCCAGAACTTTCTGCAACAGAAATGTGAGGAACATGTGTTTTTTTAGCCAAATTTTGAGGTTTGCAAAGGATTCTGGGTAACAGAACCTGGTCCGAGACACACAAGTCACCCCATCTTGGATTCCCCTAGGTCTCTAGTTTTCAGAAATGCACAGTTTTGGTAGGTTTCCCTAGGTGGCGGCTGAGCTACAGGCCAAAATCTACAGGTAGGCACTTTGCAAAAAACACCTCTGTTTTCCTTAAATAATTTGGCTGTGTCCACGTTGCGCTTTGGGGGGTTTCCTGTCGCGGGCGCTAGGCCTACCCACACAAGTGAGGTATCATTTTTATCGGGAGACCTGGGGGAACGCTGGGTGGAAGGAAATTTGTGGCTCCTCTCAGATTCCAGAACTTTCTGCCACAGAAATGTGAGGAACATGTGTTTTTTTAGCCAAATTTTGAGGTTTGCAAAGGATTCTGGGTAACAGAACCTGGTCCGAGCCACACAAGTCACCCCATCTTGGATTCCCCTAGGTCTCTAGTTTTCAGAAATGCACAGGTTTGGTAGGTTTCCCTAGGTGGCGGCTGAGCTACAGCCCAAAATCTACAGGTAGGCACTTTGCAAAAAACACCTCTGTTTTCCTTCAAAAATTTGGCTGTGTCCACGTTGCGCTTTGGGGCGTTTCCTGTCGCGGGCGCTAGGCCTACCCACACAAGTGAGGTATAATTTTTATCGGGAGACGTCGGGGAACGCTGGGTGGAAGGAAATTTGTGGCTCCTCTCAGATTCCAGAACTTTCTGCCACAGAAATGTGAGGAACATGTGTTTTTTTAGCCAAATTTTGAGGTTTGCAAAGGATTCTGGGTAACAGAACCTGGTCCGAGCCACACAAGTCACCCCATCTTGGATTCCCCTAGGTCTCTAGTTTTCAGAAATGCACAGGTTTGGTAGGTTTCCCTAGGTGGCGGCTGAGCTACAGGCCAAAATCTACAGGTAGGCACTTTGCAAAAAACACCTCTGTTTTCCTTCAAAAATTTGGCTGTGTCCAGGTTGCGCTTTGGGGCGTTTCCTGTCACGGGCGCTAGGCCTACCCACACAAGTGAGGTATCATTTTTATCGGGAGACGTCGGGGAACGCTGGGTGGAAGGAAATTTGTGGCTCCTCTCAGATTCCAGAACTTTCTGCCACAGAAATGTGAGGAACATGTGTTTTTTTAACCAAATTTTGAGGTTTGCAAAGGATTCTGGGTAACAGAACCTGGTCCGAGCCAAACAAGTCACCCCATCTTGGATTCCCCTAGGTCTCTAGTTTTCAGAAATGCACAGGTTTGGTAGGTTTGGTAGGTTTCCCTAGGTGGCGGCTGAGCTACAGGCCAAAATCTACAGGTAGGCACTATGCAAAAAACACCTCTGTTTTCCTTAAAAAATTTGGATGTGTCCACGTTGCGCTTTGGGGCGTTTCCTGTTGCGGGCGCTAGGCCTACCCACACAAGTGAGGTATCATTTTTATCGGGAGACGTGGAGGAACGCTGGGTGGAAGGAAATTTGTGGCTCCTCTCAGATTCCAGAACTTTCTGCCACAGAAATGTGAGGAACATGTGTTTTTTTAGCCAAATTTTGAGGTTTGCAAAGGATTCTGGGTAACAGAACCTGGTCCGAGCCACACAAGTCACCCCATCTTGGATTCCCCTAGGTCTCTAGTTTTCAGAAATGCACAGGTTTGGTAGGTTTCCCTAGGTGGCGGCTGAGCTACAGGCCAAAATCTACAGGTAGGCACTTTGCAAAAAACACCTCTGTTTTCCTTCAAAAATGTGGCTGTGTCCACGTTGCACTTTGGGGCGTTTCCTGTCGCGGGCGCTAGGCCTACCCACACAAGTGAGGTATCATTTTTATCGGCAGACGTGGGGGAACGCTGGGTGGAAGGAAATTTGTGGCTCCTCTCAGATTCCAGAACTTTCTGCCACAGAAATGTGAGGAACATGTGTTTTTTTAGCCAAATTTTGAGGTTTGCAAAGGATTCTGGGTAACAGAACCTGGTCCGAGCCACACAAGTCACCCCATCTTGGATTCCCCTAGGTCTCTAGTTTTCAGAAATGCACAGGTTTGGTAGGTTTCCCTAGGTGGCGGCTGAGCTACAGGCCAAAATCTACAGGTAGGCACTTTGCAAAAAACACCTCTGTTTTCCTTCAAAAATGTGGCTGTGTCCACGTTGCACTTTGGGGCGTTTCCTGTCGCGGGCGCTAGGCCTACCCACACAAGTGAGGTATCATTTTTATCGGCAGACGTGGGGGAACGCTGGGTGGAAGGAAATTTGTGGCTCCTCTCAGATTCCAGAACTTTCTGCCACAGAAATGTGATTAACATGTGTTTTTTTAGCCAAATTTTGAGGTTTGCAAAGGATTCTGGGTAACAGAACCTGGTCCGAGCCACACAAGTCACCCCATCTTGGATTCCCCTAGGTCTCTAGTTTTCAGAAATGCACAGGTTTGGTAGGTTTGGTAGGTTTCCCTAGGTGGCGGCTGAGCTACAGGCCAAAATCTACAGGTAGGCACTTTGCAAAAAACACCTCTGTTTTCCTTCAAAAATTTGGATGTGTCCACGTTGCGCTTTGGGGCGTTTCCTGTCGCGGGCGCTAGGCCTACCCACACAAGTGAGGTATCATTTTTATCGGGAGGCTTGGGGGAACGCTGGGTGGAAGGAAATTTGTGGCTCCTCTCAGATTCCAGAACTTTCTGCCACAGAAATGTGAGGAACATGTGTTTTTTTAGCCAAATTTTGAGGTTTGCAAAGGATTCTGGGTAACAGAACCTGGTCCGAGCCACACAAGTCACCCCATCTTGGATTCCCCTAGGTCTCTAGTTTTCAGAAATGCACAGGTTTGGTAGGTTTCCCTAGATGGCGGCTGAGCTACAGGCCAAAATCTACAGGTAGGCACTTTGCAAAAAATACCTCTGTTTTCCTTAAAAAATTTGGCTGTGTCCACGTTGCGCTTTGGGGCGTTTCCTGTCGCGGGCGCTAGGCCTACCCACACAAGTGAGGTATCATTTTTATCGGGAGACATGGGGGAACACTGGGTGGAAGGAAATTTGTGGCTCCTCTCAGATTCCAGAACTTTCTGCCACAGAAATGTGAGGAACATGTGTTTTTTTAGACAAATTTTAAGGTTTGCTAAGGATTCTGGGTAACAGAACCTGGTCCGAGCCACACAAGTCACCCCATCTTGGATTCCCCTAGGTCTCTAGTTTTCAGAAATGCACAGGTTTGGTAGGTTTCCCTAGGTGGCGGCTGAGCTACAGGCCAAAATCTACAGGTAGGCACTTTGCAAAAAACACCTCTGTTTTCCTTCAAAAATTTGGCTGTGTCCACGTTGCACTTTGGGGCGTTTCCTGTCGCGGGCGCTAGGCCTACCCACACAAGTGAGGTATCATTTTTATTGGGAGACGTGGGGGAACGCTGGGTGGAAGGAAATTTGTTTCTCCTCTCAGATTCCAGAACTTTCTGCCACAGAAATGTGAGGAACATGTGTTTTTTTAGCCAAATTTTGAGGTTTGCAAAGGATTCTGGGTAACAGAACCTGGTCCGAGCCACACAAGTCACCCCATCTTGGATTCCCCTAGGTCTCTAGTTTTCAGAAATGCACAGGTTTGGTAGGTTTCCCTAGGTGGCGGCTGAGCTACAGGCCAAAATCTACAGGTAGGCACTTTGCAAAAAACACCTCTGTTTTCCTTCAAAAATTTGGCTGTGTCCACGTTGCACTTTGGGGCGTTTCCTGTCGCGGGCGCTAGGCCTACCCACACAAGTGAGGTATCATTTTTATCGGGAGACGTGGGGGAACGCTGGGTGGAAGGAAATTTGTTTCTCCTCTCAGATTCCAGAACTTTCTGCCACAGAAATGTGAGGAACATGTGTTTTTTTAGACAAATTTTAAGGTTTGCTAAGGATTCTGGGTAACAGAACCTGGTCCGAGCCACACAAGTCACCCCATCTTGGATTCCCCTAGGTCTCTAGTTTTTCAGAAATGCACAGGTTTGGTAGGTTTCCCTAGGTGGCAGCTGAGCTACAGGCCAAAATCTACAGGTAGGCACTTTGCAAAAAACACCTCTGTTTTCCTTCAAAAATTTGGCTGTGTCCACGTTGCGCTTTGGGGCGTTTCCTGTCGCGGGCGCTAGGCCTACCCACACAAGTGAGGTATCATTTTTATCGGGAGACATGGGGGAACGCTGGGTGGAAGGAAATTTGTGGCTCCTCTCAGATTCCAGAACTTTCTGCCACAGAAATGTGAGGAACATGTGCTTTTTTAGCCAAATTCTGAGGTTTGCAAAGGATTCTGGGTAACAGAACCTGGTCCGAGCCACACAAGTCACCCCATCTTGGATTCCCCTAGGTCTCTAGTTTTCAGAAATGCACAGGTTTGGTAGGTTTCCCTAGGTGGCGGCTGAGCTACAGGCCAAAATCTACAGGTAGGCACTTTGCAAAAAACACCTCTGTTTTCCTTCAAAAATTTGGCTGTGTCCACGTTGCACTTTGGGGCGTTTCCTGTCTCGGGCGCTAGGCCTACCCACACAAGTGAGGTATCATTCTTATCGGGAGACGTGGGGGAACGCTGGGTGGAAGGAAATTTGTGGCTCCTCTCAGATTCCAGAACTTTCTGCCACAGAAATTTGAGGAACATGTGTTTTTTTAGCCAAATTTTGAGGTTTGCAAAGGATTCTGGGTAACAGAACCTGGTCCGAGCCACACAAGTCACCCCATCTTGGATTCCCCTAGGTCTCTAGTTTTCAGAAATGCACAGGTTTGGTAGGTTTCCCTAGATGGCGGCTGAGCTACAGGCCAAAATCTACAGGTAGGCACTTTGCAAAAAATACCTCTGTTTTCCTTAAAAAATTTGGCTGTGTCCACGTTGCGCTTTGGGGCGTTTCCTGTCGCGGGCGCTAGGCCTACCCACACAAGTGAGGTATCATTTTTATCGGGAGACATGGGGGAACACTGGGTGGAAGGAAATTTGTGGCTCCTCTCAGATTCCAGAACTTTCTGCCACAGAAATATGAGGAACATGTGTTTTTTTAGACAAATTTTAAGGTTTGCTAAGGATTCTGGGTAACAGAACCTGGTCCGAGCCACACAAGTCACCCCATCTTGGATTCCCCTAGGTCTCTAGTTTTCAGAAATGCACAGGTTTGGTAGGTTTCCCTAGGTGGCGGCTCCGCTACAGGCCAAAATCTACAGGTAGGCACTTTGCAAAAAACACCTCTGTTTTCCTTCAAAAATTTGGCTGTGTCCACGTTGCACTTTGGGGCGTTTCCTGTCGCGGGCGCTAGGCCTACCCACACAAGTGAGGTATCATTTTTATTGGGAGACGTGGGGGAACGCTGGGTGGAAGGAAATTTGTTTCTCCTCTCAGATTCCAGAACTTTCTGCCACAGAAATGTGAGGAACATGTGTTTTTTTAGCCAAATTTTGAGGTTTGCAAAGGATTCTGGGTAACAGAACCTGGTCCGAGCCACACAAGTCACCCCATCTTGGATTCCCCTAGGTCTCTAGTTTTCAGAAATGCACAGGTTTGGTAGGTTTCCCTAGGTGGCGGCTGAGCTACAGGCCAAAATCTACAGATAGGCACTTTGCAAAAAACACCTCTGTTTTCCTTCAAAAATTTGGTTGTGTCCACGTTGCGCTTTGGGGCATTTCCTGTCGCGGGCGCTAGGCCTACCCACACAAGTGAGGTATCATTTTTATCGGGAGACGTGGGGGAACGCTGGGTGGAAGGAAATTTGTGGCTCCTCTCAGATTCCAGAACTTTCTGCCACAGAAATGTGAGGAACATGTGTTTTTTTAGACAAATTTTAAGGTTTGCTAAGGATTCTGGGTAACAGAACCTGGTCCGAGCCACACAAGTCACCCCATCTTGGATTCCCCTAGGTCTCTAGTTTTTCAGAAATGCACAGGTTTGGTAGGTTTCCCTAGGTGGCAGCTGAGCTACAGGCCAAAATCTACAGGTAGGCACTTTGCAAAAAACACCTCTGTTTTCCTTCAAAAATTTGGCTGTGTCTACGTTGCGCTTTGGGGCGTTTCCTGTCGCGGGCGCTAGGCCTACCCACACAAGTGAGGTATCATTTTTATCGGGAGACATGGGGGAACGCTGGGTGGAAGGAAATTTGTGGCTCCTCTCAGATTCCAGAACTTTCTGCCACAGAAATGTGAGGAACATGTGCTTTTTTAGCCAAATTCTGAGGTTTGCAAAGGATTCTGGGTAACAGAACCTGGTCCGAGCCACACAAGTCACCCCATCTTGGATTCCCCTAGGTCTCTAGTTTTCAGAAATGCACAGGTTTGGTAGGTTTCCCTAGGTGGCGGCTGAGCTACAGGCCAAAATCTACAGGTAGGCACTTTGCAAAAAAACCCTCTGTTTTCCATCAAAAATTTGGCTGTGTCCACGTTGCACTTTGGGGCGTTTCCTGTCGCGGGCGCTAGGCCTACCCACACAAGTGAGGTATCATTTTTATCGGGAGACGTGGGGGAACGCTGGGTGGAAGGAAATTTGTGGCTCCTCTCAGATTCCAGAACTTTCTGCCACAGAAATGTGAGGAACATGTGTTTTTTTCGCCAAATTTTGAGGTTTGCAAAGGATTCTGGGTAACAGAACCTGGTCCGAGCCACACAAGTCACCCCATCTTGGATTCCCCTAGGTCTCTAGTTTTCAGAAATGCACAGGTTTGGTAGGTTTCCCTAGATGGCGGCTGAGCTACAGGCCAAAATCTACAGGTAGGCACTTTGCAAAAAACACCTCTGTTTTCCTTCAAAAATTTGGCTGTGTCCACGTTGCGCTTTGGGGCGTTTCCTGTCGCGGGCGCTAGGCCTACCCACACAAGTGAGGTATCATTTTTATCGCGAGACGTCGGGGAACGCTGGGTGGAAGGAAATTTGTGGCTCCTCTCAGATTCCAGAACTTTCGGCCACAGAAATGTGAGGAACATGTGTTTTTTTAACCAAATTTTGAGGTTTGCAAAGGATTCTGGGTAACAGAACATGGTCCGAGCCACACAAGTCACCCCATCTTGGATTCCCCTAGGTCTCTAGTTTTCAGAAATGCACAGGTTTGGTAGGTTTGGTAGGTTTCCCTAGGTGGCGGCTGAGCTACAGGCCAAAATCTACAGGTAGGCACTTTGCAAAAAACACCTCTGTTTTCCTTCAAAAATTTGGCTGTGTCCACGTTGCACTTTGGGGCGTTTCCTGTCGCGGGCGCTAGGCCTACCCACACAAGTGAGGTATCATTTTTATCGGGAGACGTGGGGGGACGCTGGGTGGAAGGAAAGTTGTGGCTCCTCTCAGATTCCAGAACTTTCTGCCACAGAAATGTGAGGAACATGTGTTTTTTTCGCCAAATTTTGAGGTTTGCAAAGGATTCTGGGTAACAGAACCTGGTCCGAGCCACACAAGTCACCCCATCTTGGATTCCCCTAGGTCTCTAGTTTTCAGAAATGCACAGGTTTGGTATGTTTCCCTGGGTGGCGGCTGAGCTACAGGCCAAAATCTACAGGTAGGCACTTTGCAAAAAACACCTCTGTTTTCCTTCAAAAATTTGGCTGTGTCCACGTTGCGCTTTGGGGCGTTTCCTGTCGCGGGCGCTAGGCCTACCTACACAAGTGAGGTATCATTTTTATCGGGAGACGTGGGGGAACGGTGGGTGGAAGGAAATTTGTGGCTCCTCTCAGATTCCAGAACTTTCTGCCACAGAAATGTGAGGAACATGTGTTTTTTTTTAGCCAAATTTTGAGGTTTGCAAAGGATTCTGGGTAACAGAACCTGGTCCGAGCCACACAAGTCACCCCATCTTGGATTCCCCTAGGTCTCTAGTTTTCAGAAATGCACAGGTTTGGTAGGTTTCCCTAGGTGGCGGCTTTGCTACAGGCCAAAATCTACAGATAGGCACTTTGCAAAAAACACCTCTGTTTTCCTTCAAAAATTTGGCTGTGTCCACGTTGCGCTTTGGGGCATTTCCTGTCGCGGGCGCTAGGCCTACCCACACAAGTGAGGTATCATTTTTATCGGGAGACGTGGGGGAACGCTGGGTGGAAGGAAAATTGTGGCTCCTCTCAGATTCCAGAACTTTCTGCCACAGAAATGTGAGGAACATGTGTTTTTTTAAACAAATTTTAAGGTTTGCTAAGGATTCTGGGTAACAGAACCTGGTCCGAGTCACACAAGTCACCCCATCTTGGATTCCCCTAGGTCTCTAGTTTTCAGAAATGCACAGGTTTGGTAGGTTTCCCTAGGTGGCAGCTGAGCTACAGGCCAAAATCTACAGGTAGTCACTTTGCAAAAAACACCTCTGTTTTCCTTCAAAAATTTGGCCGTGTCCACGTTGCGCTTTGGGGCGTTTCCTGTCGCGGGCGCTAGGCCTACCCACACAACTGAGGTATCATTTTTATCGGGAGACATGGGGGAACGCTGGGTGGAAGGAAATTTGTGGCTCCTCTCAGATTCCAGAGCTTTCTGCCACAGAAAATTGAGGAACATGTGTTTTTTTAGACAAATTTTAAGGTTTGCTAAGGATTCTGGGTAACAGAACCTGGTCCGAGCCACACAAGTCACCCCATCTTGGATTCCCCTAGGTCTCTAGTTTTCAGAAATGCACAGGTTTGGTAGGTTTCCCTAGGTGGCGGCTGAGCTACAGGCCAAAATCTACAGGTAGGCACTTTGCAAAAAACACCTCTGTTTTCCTTCAAAAATGTGGCTGTGTCGACGTTGCACTTTGGGGCGTTTCCTGTCGCGGGCGCTAGGCCTACCCACACAAGTGAGGTATCATTTTTATCGGGAGACGTGGGGGAACGCTGGGTGGAAGGAAATTTGTGGCTCCTCTCAGATTCCAGAACTTTCTGCCACAGAAATGTGAGGAACATGTGTTTTTTTAGCCAAATTTTGAGGTTTGCAAAGGATTCTGGGTAACAGAACCTGGTCCGAGCCACACAAGTCACCCCATCTTGGATTCCCCTAGGTCTCTAGTTTTCAGAAATGCACAGGTTTGGTAGGTTTCCCTAGGTGGCGGCTGAGCTACAGGCCAAAATCTACAGATAGGCACTTTGCAAAAAACACCTCTGTTTTCCTTCAAAAATTTGGCTGTGTCCACGTTGCGCTTTGGGGCGTTTCCTGTCGCGGGCGCTAGGCCTACCCACACAAGTGAGGTATCATTTTTATCGGGAGACGTGGGGGAACGCTGGGTGGAAGGAAATTTGTGGCTCCTCTCAGATTCCAGAACTTTCTGCCACAGAAATGTGAGGAACATGTGTTTTTTTAGACAAATTTTAAGGTTTGCTAAGGATTCTGGGTAACAGAACCTGGTCCGAGCCACACAAGTCACCCCATCTTGGATTCCCCTAGGTCTCTAGTTTTCAGAAATGCACAGGTTTGGTAGGTTTCCCTAGGTGGCGGCTTTGCTACAGGCCAAAATCTACAGATAGGCACTTTGCAAAAAACACCTCTGTTTTCCTTCAAAAATTTGGCTGTGTCCACGTTGCGCTTTGGGGCATTTCCTGTCGCGGGCGCTAGGCCTACCCACACAAGTGAGGTATCATTTTTATCGGGAGACGTGGGGGAACGCTGGGTGGAAGGAAAATTGTGGCTCCTCTCAGATTCCAGAACTTTCTGCCACAGAAATGTGAGGAACATGTGTTTTTTTAAACAAATTTTAAGGTTTGCTAAGGATTCTGGGTAACAGAACCTGGTCCGAGTCACACAAGTCACCCCATCTTGGATTCCCCTAGGTCTCTAGTTTTCAGAAATGCACAGGTTTGGTAGGTTTCCCTAGGTGGCAGCTGAGCTACAGGCCAAAATCTACAGGTAGGCACTTTGCAAAAAACACCTCTGTTTTCCTTCAAAAATTTGGCCGTGTCCACGTTGCGCTTTGGGGCGTTTCCTGTCGCGGGCGCTAGGCCTACCCACACAACTGAGGTATCATTTTTATCGGGAGACATGGGGGAACGCTGGGTGGAAGGAAATTTATGGCTCCTCTCAGATTCCAGAACGTTCTGCCATAGAAATGTGAGGAACATGTGTTTTTTTAGCAAAATTTTGAGGTTTGCAAAGGATTCTGGGTAACAGAACCTGGTCCGAGCCACACAAGTCACCCCATCTTGGATTCCCCTAGGTCTCTAGTTTTCAGAAATGCACAGGTTTGGTAGGTTTCCCTAGGTGGCGGCTGAGCTACAGGCCAAAATCTACAGGTAGGCACTTTGCAAAAAACACCTCTGTTTTCCTTCAAAAATGTGGCTGTGTCGACGTTGCACTTTGGGGCGTTTCCTGTCGCGGGCGCTAGGCCTACCCACACAAGTGAGGTATCATTTTTATCGGGAGACGTGGGGGAACGCTGGGTGGAAGGAAATTTGTGGCTCCTCTCAGATTCCAGAACTTTCTGCCACAGAAATGTGAGGAACATGTGTTTTTTTAGCCAAATTTTGAGGTTTGCAAAGGATTCTGGGTAACAGAACCTGGTCCGAGCCACACAAGTCACCCCATCTTGGATTCCCCTAGGTCTCTAGTTTTCAGAAATGCACAGGTTTGGTAGGTTTCCCTAGGTGGCGGCTGAGCTACAGGCCAAAATCTACAGATAGGCACTTTGCAAAAAACACCTCTGTTTTCCTTCAAAAATTTGGCTGTGTCCACGTTGCGCTTTGGGGCGTTTCCTGTCGCGGGCGCTAGGCCTACCCACACAAGTGAGGTATCATTTTTATCGGGAGACGTGGGGGAACGCTGGGTGGAAGGAAATTTGTGGCTCCTCTCAGATTCCAGAACTTTCTGCCACAGAAATGTGAGGAACATGTGTTTTTTTAGACAAATTTTAAGGTTTGCTAAGGATTCTGGGTAACAGAACCTGGTCCGAGCCACACAAGTCACCCCATCTTGGATTCCCCTAGGTCTCTAGTTTTCAGAAATGCACAGGTTTGGTAGGTTTCCCTAGGTGGCGGCTGAGCTACAGGCCAAAATCTACAGATAGGCACTTTGCAAAAAACACCTCTGTTTTCCTTAAAAAATTTGGCTGTGTCCACGTTGCGCTTTGGGGCGTTTCCTGTCGCGGGCGCTAGGCCTACCCATACAAGTGAGGTATCATTTTTATCGGGAGACGTGGGGGAACGCTGGGTGGAAGGAAATTTGTGGCTCCTCTCGGATTCCAGAACTTTCTGCCACAGAAATGTGAGGAACATGTAGTTTTTTAGCCAAATTTTGAGGTTTGCAAAGGATTCTGGGTAACAGAACCTGGTCCCAGCCACACAAGTCACCCCATCTTGGATTCCCCTAGGTCTCTAGTTTTCAGAAATGCACAGGTTTGGTAGGTTTCCCTAGGTGGCGGCTGAGCTACAGGCCAAAATCTACAGGTAGGCACTTTGCAAAAAACACCTCTGTTTTCCTTCAAAAATTTGGATGTGTCCACGTTGCGCTTAGGGGCGTTTCCTGTCGCGGGCGCTAGGCCTACCCACACAAGTGAGGTATCATTTGTATCGGGAGAGCTGGGGGAACGCTGGGTGGAAGGAAATTTGTGGCTGCTCTCAGATTCCAGAACTTTCTGCCACAGAAATGTGAGGAACATGTGTTTTTTTAGCCAAATTTTGAGGTTTGCAAAGGATTCTGGGTAACAGAACCTGGTCCGAGCCACACAAGTCACCCCATCTTGGATTCCCCTAGGTCTCTAGTTTTCAGAAATGCACAGGTTTGGTAGGTTTCCCTAGGTGGCGGCTGAGCTACAGGCCAAAATCTACAGGTAGGCACTTTGCAAAAAACACCTCTGTTTTCCTTCAAAAATTTGGCTGTGTCCACGTTGCGCTTTGGGGCTTTTCCTGTCGCGGGCGCTAGGTCTACCCACACAAGTGAGGTATCATTTTTATCGGGAGACGTGGGGGAACGCTGGGTGGATGGAAATTTGTGGCTCCTCTCAGATTCCAGAACTTTCTGCCACAGAAATGTGAGGAACATGTGTTTTTTTAGCCAAATTTTGAGGTTTGCAAAGGATTCTGGGTAACAGAACCTGGTCCGAGCCACACAAGTCACCCCATCTTGGATTCCCCTAGGTCTCTAGTTTTCAGAAATGCACAGGTTTGGTAGGTTTGGTAGGTTTCCCTAGGTGGCGGCTGAGCTACAGGCCAAAATCTACAGGTAGGCACTTTGCAAAAAACACCTCTGTTTTCCTTCAAAAATGTGGATGTGTCCACGATGCGCTTTGGGGTGTTTCCTGTCGCGGGCGCTAGGCCTACCCACACAAGTGAGGTATCATTTTTATCGGGAGACTTGGGGGAACGCTGGGTGGAAGGAAATTTGTGGCTCCTCTCAGATTCCAGAACTTTCTGCCACAGAAATGTGAGGAACATGTGTTTTTTTAGCCAAATTTTGAGGTTTGCAAAGGATTCTGGGTAACAGAACCTGGTCCGAGACACACAAGTCACCCCATCTTGGATTCCCCTAGGTCTCTAGTTTTCAGAAATGCACAGTTTTGGTAGGTTTCCCTAGGTGGCGGCTGAGCTACAGGCCAAAATCTACAGGTAGGCACTTTGCAAAAAACACCTCTGTTTTCCTTCAAAAATTTGGATGTGTCCACGTTGCGCTTAGGGGCGTTTCCTGTCGCGGGCGCTAGGCCTACCCACACAAGTGAGGTATCATTTGTATCGGGAGAGCTGGGGGAACGCTGGGTGGAAGGAAATTTGTGGCTGCTCTCAGATTCCAGAACTTTCTGCCACAGAAATGTGAGGAACATGTGTTTTTTTAGCCAAATTTTGAGGTTTGCAAAGGATTCTGGGTAACAGAACCTGGTCCGAGCCACACAAGTCACCCCATCTTGGATTCCCCTAGGTCTCTAGTTTTCAGAAATGCACAGGTTTGGTAGGTTTCCCTAGGTGGCGGCTGAGCTACAGGCCAAAATCTACAGGTAGGCACTTTGCAAAAAACACCTCTGTTTTCCTTCAAAAATTTGGCTGTGTCCACGTTGCGCTTTGGGGCTTTTCCTGTCGCGGGCGCTAGGTCTACCCACACAAGTGAGGTATCATTTTTATCGGGAGACGTGGGGGAACGCTGGGTGGATGGAAATTTGTGGCTCCTCTCAGATTCCAGAACTTTCTGCCACAGAAATGTGAGGAACATGTGTTTTTTTAGCCAAATTTTGAGGTTTGCAAAGGATTCTGGGTAACAGAACCTGGTCCGAGCCACACAAGTCACCCCATCTTGGATTCCCCTAGGTCTCTAGTTTTCAGAAATGCACAGGTTTGGTAGGTTTGGTAGGTTTCCCTAGGTGGCGGCTGAGCTACAGGCCAAAATCTACAGGTAGGCACTTTGCAAAAAACACCTCTGTTTTCCTTCAAAAATGTGGATGTGTCCACGATGCGCTTTGGGGTGTTTCCTGTCGCGGGCGCTAGGCCTACCCACACAAGTGAGGTATCATTTTTATCGGGAGACTTGGGGGAACGCTGGGTGGAAGGAAATTTGTGGCTCCTCTCAGATTCCAGAACTTTCTGCCACAGAAATGTGAGGAACATGTGTTTTTTTAGCCAAATTTTGAGGTTTGCAAAGGATTCTGGGTAACAGAACCTGGTCCGAGACACACAAGTCACCCCATCTTGGATTCCCCTAGGTCTCTAGTTTTCAGAAATGCACAGTTTTGGTAGGTTTCCCTAGGTGGCGGCTGAGCTACAGGCCAAAATCTACAGGTAGGCACTTTGCAAAAAACACCTCTGTTTTCCTTAAAAAATTTGGCTGTGTCCACGTTGCGCTTTGGGGGGTTTCCTGTCGCGGGCGCTAGGCCTACCCACACAAGTGAGGTATCATTTTTATCGGGAGACCTGGGGGAACGCTGGGTGGAAGGAAATTTGTGGCTCCTCTCAGATTCCAGAACTTTCTGCCACAGAAATGTGAGGAACATGTGTTTTTTTAGCCAAATTTTGAGGTTTGCAAAGGATTCTGGGTAACAGAACCTGGTCCGAGCCACACAAGTCACCCCTTCTTGGATTCCCCTAGGTCTCTAGTTTTCAGAAATGCACAGGTTTGGTAGGTTTCCCTAGGTGGCGGCTGAGCTACAGGCCAAAATCTACAGGTAGGCACTTTGCAAAAAACACCTCTGTTTTCCTTTAAAAATTTGGCTGTGTCCACGTTGCGCTTTGGGGCGTTTCCTGTCGCGGGCGCTAGGCCTACCCACACAAGTGAGGTATAATTTTTATCGGGAGACGTCGGGGAACGCTGGGTGGAAGGAAATTTGTGGCTCCTCTCAGATTCCAGAACTTTCTGCCACAGAAATGTGAGGAACATGTGTTTTTTTAGCCAAATTTTGAGGTTTGCAAAGGATTCTGGGTAACAGAACCTGGTCCGAGCCACACAAGTCACCCCATCTTGGATTCCCCTAGGTCTCTAGTTTTCAGAAATGCACAGGTTTGGTAGGTTTCCCTAGGTGGCGGCTGAGCTACAGGCCAAAATCTACAGGTAGGCACTTTGCAAAAAACACCTCTGTTTTCCTTCAAAAATTTGGCTGTGTCCAGGTTGCGCTTTGGGGCGTTTCCTGTTGCGGGCGCTAGGCCTACCCACACAAGTGAGGTATCATTTTTATCGGGAGACGTGGGGGAACGCTGGGTGGAAGGAAATTTGTGGCTCCTCTCAGATTCCAGAACTTTCTGCCACAGAAATGTGAGGAACATGTGTTTTTTTAGCCAAATTTTGAGGTTTGCAAAGGATTCTGGGTAACAGAACCTGGTCCGAGCCACACAAGTCACCCCATCTTGGATTCCCCTAGGTCTCTAGTTTTCAGAAATGCACAGGTTTGGTAGGTTTCCCTAGGTGGCGGCTGAGCTACAGGCCAAAATCTACAGGTAGGCACTTTGCAAAAAACACCTCTGTTTTCCTTCAAAAATTTGGCTGTGTCCAGGTTGCGCTTTGGGGCGTTTCCTGTCGCGGGCGCTAGGCCTACCCACACAAGTGAGGTATCATTTTTATCGGGAGACGTCGGGGAACGCTGGGTGGAAGGAAATTTGTGGCTCCTCTCAGATTCCGGAACTTTCTGCCACAGAAATGTGAGGAACATGTGTTTTTTTAACCAAATTTTGAGGTTTGCAAAGGATTCTGGGTAACAGAACCTGGTCCGAGCCAAACAAGTCACCCCATCTTGGATTCCCCTAGGTCTCTAGTTTTCAGAAATGCACAGGTTTGGTAGGTTTGGTAGGTTTCCCTAGGTGGCGGCTGAGCTACAGGCCAAAATCTACAGGTAGGCACTTTGCAAAAAACACCTCTGTTTTCCTTAAAAAATTTGGATGTGTCCACGTTGCGCTTTGGGGCGTTTCCTGTTGCGGGCGCTAGGCCTACCCACACAAGTGAGGTATCATTTTTATCGGGAGACGTGGGGGAACGCTGGGTGGAAGGAAATTTGTGGCTCCTCTCAGATTCCAGAACTTTCTGCCACAGAAATGTGAGGAACATGTGTTTTTTTAGCCAAATTTTGAGGTTTGCAAAGGATTCTGGGTAACAGAACCTGGTCCGAGACACACAAGTCACCCCATCTTGGATTCCCCTAGGTCTCTAGTTTTCAGAAATGCACAGGTTTGGTAGGTTTCCCTAGGTGGCGGCTGAGCTACAGGCCAAAATCTACAGGTAGGCACTTTGCAAAAAACACCTCTGTTTTCCTTCAAAAATGTGGCTGTGTCCACGTTGCACTTTGGGGCGTTTCCTGTCGCGGGCGCTAGGCCTACCCACACAAGTGAGGTATCATTTTTATCGGCAGACGTGGGGGAACGCTGGGTGGAAGGAAATTTGTGGCTCCTCTCAGATTCCAGAACTTTCTGCCACAGAAATGTGAGGAACATGTGTTTTTTTAGCCAAATTTTGAGGTTTGCAAAGGATTCTGGGTAACAGAACCTGGTCCGAGCCACACAAGTCACCCCATCTTGGATTCCCCTAGGTCTCTAGTTTTCAGAAATGCACAGGTTTGGTAGGTTTCCCTAGGTGGCGGCTGAGCTACAGGCCAAAATCTACAGGTAGGCACTTTGCAAAAAACACCTCTGTTTTCCTTCAAAAATGTGGCTGTGTCCACGTTGCACTTTGGGGCGTTTCCTGTCGCGGGCGCTAGGCCTACCCACACAAGTGAGGTATCATTTTTATCGGCAGACGTGGGGGAACGCTGGGTGGAAGGAAATTTGTGGCTCCTCTCAGATTCCAGAACTTTCTGCCACAGAAATGTGATTAACATGTGTTTTTTTAGCCAAATTTTGAGGTTTGCAAAGGATTCTGGGTAACAGAACCTGGTCCGAGCCACACAAGTCACCCCATCTTGGATTCCCCTAGGTCTCTAGTTTTCAGAAATGCACAGGTTTGGTAGGTTTGGTAGGTTTCCCTAGGTGGCGGCTGAGCTACAGGCCAAAATCTACAGGTAGGCACTTTGCAAAAAACACCTCTGTTTTCCTTCAAAAATTTGGATGTGTCCACGTTGCGCTTTGGGGCGTTTCCTGTCGCGGGCGCTAGGCCTACCAACACAAGTGAGGTATCATTTTTATCGGGAGGCTTGGGGGAACGCTGGGTGGAAGGAAATTTGTGGCTCCTCTCAGATTCCAGAACTTTCTGCCACAGAAATGTGAGGAACATGTGTTTTTTTAGCCAAATTTTGAGGTTTGCAAAGGATTCTGGGTAACAGAACCTAGTCCGAGACACACAAGTCTCCCCATCTTGGATTCCCCTAGGTCTCTAGTTTTCAGAAATGCACAGGTTTGGTAGGTTTCCCTAGGTGGCGGCTGAGCTACAGGCCAAAATCTACAGGTAGGCACTTTGCAAAAAACACCTCTGTTTTCCTTCAAAAATTTGGCTGTGTCCACGTTGCGCTTTGGGGGGTTTCCTGTCGCAGGCGCTAGGCCTACCCACACAAGTGAGGTATCATTTTTATCGGGAGACCTGGGGGAACGCTGGGTGGAAGTAAATTTGTGGCTCCTCTCAGATTCCAGAACTTTTTGCCACAGAAATGTGAGGAACATGTGGTTTTTTAGCCAAATTTTGAGGTTTGCAAAGGATTCTGGGTAACAGAACCTGGTCCCAGCCACACAAGTCACCCCATCTTGGATTCCCCTAGGTCTCTAGTTTTCAGAAATGCACAGGTTTGGTAGGTTTCCCTAGGTGGCGGCTGAGCTACAGGCCAAAATCTACAGGTAGGCACTTTGCAAAAAACACCTCTGTTTTCCTTCAAAAATTTGGCTGTGTCCAAGTTGCACTTTGGGGCGTTTCCTGTCGCGGGCGCTAGGCCTACCAACACAAGTGAGGTATCATTTTTATCGGGAGACGTGGGGGAACGCTGGGTGGAAGGAAAGTTGTGGCTCCTCTCAGATTCCAGAACTTTCTGCCACAGAAATGTGAGGAACATGTGTTTTTTTAGCCAAATTTTGAGGTTTGCAAAGGATTCTGGGTAACAGAACCTGGTCCGAGCCACACAAGTCACCCCATGTTGGATTCCCCTAGGTCTCTAGTTTTCAGAAATGCACCGTTTTGGTAGGTTTCCCTCGGTGGCGGCTGAGCTACAGGCCAAAATCTACAGGTAGGCACTTTGCAAAAAACACCTCTGTTTTCCTTCAAAAATTTGGTTGTGTCCACGTTGCGCTTTGGGGCATTTCCTGTCGCGGGCGCTAGGCCTACCCACACAAGTGAGGTATCATTTTTATCGGGAGACGTGGGGGAACGCTGGGTGGAAGGAAATTTGTGGCTCCTCTCAGATTCCAGAACTTTCTGCCACAGAAATGTGAGGAACATGTGTTTTTTTAGACAAATTTTAAGGTTTGCTAAGGATTCTGGGTAACAGAACCTGGTCCGAGCCACACAAGTCACCCCATCTTGGATTCCCCTAGGTCTCTAGTTTTTCAGAAATGCACAGGTTGGGTAGGTTTCCCTAGGTGGCAGCTGAGCTACAGGCCAAAATCTACAGGTAGGCACTTTGCAAAAAACACCTCTGTTTTCCTTCAAAAATTTGGCTGTGTCCACGTTGCGCTTTGGGGCGTTTCCTGTCGCGGGCGCTAGGCCTACCCACACAAGTGAGGTATCATTTTTATCGGGAGACATGGGGGAACGCTGGGTGGAAGGAAATTTGTGGCTCCTCTCAGATTCCAGAACTTTCTGCCACAGAAATGTGAGGAACATGTGCTTTTTTAGCCAAATTCTGAGGTTTGCAAAGGATTCTGGGTAACAGAACCTGGTCCGAGCCACACAAGTTACCCCATCTTGGATTCCCCTAGGTCTCTAGTTTTCAGAAATGCACAGGTTTGGTAGGTTTCCCTAGGTGGCGGCTGAGCTACAGGCCAAAATCTGCAGGTAGGCACTTTGCAAAAAACACCTCTGTTTTCCTTCAAAAATTTGGCTGTGTCCACGTTGCACTTTGGGGCGTTTCCTGTCGCGGGCGCTAGGCCTACCCACACAAGTGAGGTATCATTTTTATCGGGAGACGTGGGGGAACGCTGGGTGGAAGGAAATTTGTGGCTCCTCTCAGATTCCAGAACTTTCTGCCACAGAAATTTGAGGAACATGTGTTTTTTTAGCCAAATTTTGAGGTTTGCAAAGGATTCTGGGTAACAGAACCTGGTCCGAGCCACACAAGTCACCCCATCTTGGATTCCCCTAGGTCTCTAGTTTTCAGAAATGCACAGGTTTGGTAGGTTTCCCTAGATGGCGGCTGAGCTACAGGCCAAAATCTACAGGTAGGCACTTTGCAAAAAACACCTCTGTTTTCCTTAAAAAATTTGGCTGTGTCCACGTTGCGCTTTGGGGCGTTTCCTGTCGCGGGAGCTAGGCCTACCCACACAAGTGAGGTATCATTTTTATCGGGAGACATGGGGGAACGCTGGGTGGAAGGAAATTTGTGGCTCCTCTCAGATTCCAGAACTTTCTGCCACAGAAATGTGAGGAACATGTGTTTTTTTAGACAAATTTTAAGGTTTGCTAAGGATTCTGGGTAACAGAACCTGGTCCGAGCCACACAAGTCACCCCATCTTGGATTCCCCTAGGTCTCTAGTTTTCAGAAATGCACAGGTTTGGTAGGTTTCCCTAGGTGGCAGCTGAGCTACAGGCCAAAATCTACAGGTAGGCACTTTGCAAAAAACACCTCTGTTTTCCTTAAAAAAATTGGCTGTGTCCACGTTGCGCTTTGGGGCGTTTCCTGTCGCGGGCGCTAGGCCTACCCACACAAGTGAGGTATCATTTTTATCGAGAGACATGGGGGAACGCTGGGTGGAAGGAAATTTGTGGCTCCTCTCAGATTCCAGAACTTTCTGCCACAGAAATGTGAGGAACATGTGCTTTTTTAGCCAAATTCTGAGGTTTGCAAAGGATTCTGGGTAACAGAACCTGGTCCGAGCCACACAAGTCACCCCATCTTGGATTCCCCTAGGTCTCTAGTTTTCAGAAATGCACAGGTTTGGTAGGTTTCCCTAGATGGCGGCTGAGCTACAGGCCAAAATCTACAGGTAGGCACTTTGCAAAAAACACCTCTGTTGTCCTTCAAAAATTTGGCTGTGTCCACGTTGCGCTTTGGGGCGTTTCCTGTCGCGGGCGCTAGGCCTACCCATACAAGTGAGGTATCATTTTTATCGGGAGACGTGGGGGAACGCTGGGTGGAAGGAAATTTGTGGCTCCTCTCGGATTCCAGAACTTTCTGCCACAGAAATGTGAGGAACATGTAGTTTTTTAGCCAAATTTTGAGGTTTGCAAAGGATTCTGGGTAACAGAACCTGGTCCCAGCCACACAAGTCACCCCATCTTGGATTCCCCTAGGTCTCTAGTTTTCAGAAATGCACAGGTTTGGTAGGTTTCCCTAGGTGGCGGCTGAGCTACAGGCCAAAATCTACAGGTAGGCACTTTGCAAAAAACACCTCTGTTTTCCTTCAAAAATTTGGATGTGTCCACGTTGCGCTTAGGGGCGTTTCCTGTCGCGGGCGCTAGGCCTACCCACACAAGTGAGGTATCATTTGTATCGGGAGAGCTGGGGGAACGCTGGGTGGAAGGAAATTTGTGGCTGCTCTCAGATTCCAGAACTTTCTGCCACAGAAATGTGAGGAACATGTGTTTTTTTAGCCAAATTTTGAGGTTTGCAAAGGATTCTGGGTAACAGAACCTGGTCCGAGCCACACAAGTCACCCCATCTTGGATTCCCCTAGGTCTCTAGTTTTCAGAAATGCACAGGTTTGGTAGGTTTCCCTAGGTGGCGGCTGAGCTACAGGCCAAAATCTACAGGTAGGCACTTTGCAAAAAACACCTCTGTTTTCCTTCAAAAATTTGGCTGTGTCCACGTTGCGCTTTGGGGCTTTTCCTGTCGCGGGCGCTAGGTCTACCCACACAAGTGAGGTATCATTTTTATCGGGAGACGTGGGGGAACGCTGGGTGGATGGAAATTTGTGGCTCCTCTCAGATTCCAGAACTTTCTGCCACAGAAATGTGAGGAACATGTGTTTTTTTAGCCAAATTTTGAGGTTTGCAAAGGATTCTGGGTAACAGAACCTGGTCCGAGCCACACAAGTCACCCCATCTTGGATTCCCCTAGGTCTCTAGTTTTCAGAAATGCACAGGTTTGGTAGGTTTGGTAGGTTTCCCTAGGTGGCGGCTGAGCTACAGGCCAAAATCTACAGGTAGGCACTTTGCAAAAAACACCTCTGTTTTCCTTCAAAAATGTGGATGTGTCCACGATGCGCTTTGGGGTGTTTCCTGTCGCGGGCGCTAGGCCTACCCACACAAGTGAGGTATCATTTTTATCGGGAGACTTGGGGGAACGCTGGGTGGAAGGAAATTTGTGGCTCCTCTCAGATTCCAGAACTTTCTGCCACAGAAATGTGAGGAACATGTGTTTTTTTAGCCAAATTTTGAGGTTTGCAAAGGATTCTGGGTAACAGAACCTGGTCCGAGACACACAAGTCACCCCATCTTGGATTCCCCTAGGTCTCTAGTTTTCAGAAATGCACAGTTTTGGTAGGTTTCCCTAGGTGGCGGCTGAGCTACAGGCCAAAATCTACAGGTAGGCACTTTGCAAAAAACACCTCTGTTTTCCTTAAAAAATTTGGCTGTGTCCACGTTGCGCTTTGGGGGGTTTCCTGTCGCGGGCGCTAGGCCTACCCACACAAGTGAGGTATCATTTTTATCGGGAGACCTGGGGGAACGCTGGGTGGAAGGAAATTTGTGGCTCCTCTCAGATTCCAGAACTTTCTGCCACAGAAATGTGAGGAACATGTGTTTTTTTAGCCAAATTTTGAGGTTTGCAAAGGATTCTGGGTAACAGAACCTGGTCCGAGCCACACAAGTCACCCCTTCTTGGATTCCCCTAGGTCTCTAGTTTTCAGAAATGCACAGGTTTGGTAGGTTTCCCTAGGTGGCGGCTGAGCTACAGGCCAAAATCTACAGGTAGGCACTTTGCAAAAAACACCTCTGTTTTCCTTTAAAAATTTGGCTGTGTCCACGTTGCGCTTTGGGGCGTTTCCTGTCGCGGGCGCTAGGCCTACCCACACAAGTGAGGTATAATTTTTATCGGGAGACGTCGGGGAACGCTGGGTGGAAGGAAATTTGTGGCTCCTCTCAGATTCCAGAACTTTCTGCCACAGAAATGTGAGGAACATGTGTTTTTTTAGCCAAATTTTGAGGTTTGCAAAGGATTCTGGGTAACAGAACCTGGTCCGAGCCACACAAGTCACCCCATCTTGGATTCCCCTAGGTCTCTAGTTTTCAGAAATGCACAGGTTTGGTAGGTTTCCCTAGGTGGCGGCTGAGCTACAGGCCAAAATCTACAGGTAGGCACTTTGCAAAAAACACCTCTGTTTTCCTTCAAAAATTTGGCTGTGTCCAGGTTGCGCTTTGGGGCGTTTCCTGTTGCGGGCGCTAGGCCTACCCACACAAGTGAGGTATCATTTTTATCGGGAGACGTGGGGGAACGCTGGGTGGAAGGAAATTTGTGGCTCCTCTCAGATTCCAGAACTTTCTGCCACAGAAATGTGAGGAACATGTGTTTTTTTAGCCAAATTTTGAGGTTTGCAAAGGATTCTGGGTAACAGAACCTGGTCCGAGCCACACAAGTCACCCCATCTTGGATTCCCCTAGGTCTCTAGTTTTCAGAAATGCACAGGTTTGGTAGGTTTCCCTAGGTGGCGGCTGAGCTACAGGCCAAAATCTACAGGTAGGCACTTTGCAAAAAACACCTCTGTTTTCCTTCAAAAATTTGGCTGTGTCCAGGTTGCGCTTTGGGGCGTTTCCTGTCGCGGGCGCTAGGCCTACCCACACAAGTGAGGTATCATTTTTATCGGGAGACGTCGGGGAACGCTGGGTGGAAGGAAATTTGTGGCTCCTCTCAGATTCCGGAACTTTCTGCCACAGAAATGTGAGGAACATGTGTTTTTTTAACCAAATTTTGAGGTTTGCAAAGGATTCTGGGTAACAGAACCTGGTCCGAGCCAAACAAGTCACCCCATCTTGGATTCCCCTAGGTCTCTAGTTTTCAGAAATGCACAGGTTTGGTAGGTTTGGTAGGTTTCCCTAGGTGGCGGCTGAGCTACAGGCCAAAATCTACAGGTAGGCACTTTGCAAAAAACACCTCTGTTTTCCTTAAAAAATTTGGATGTGTCCACGTTGCGCTTTGGGGCGTTTCCTGTTGCGGGCGCTAGGCCTACCCACACAAGTGAGGTATCATTTTTATCGGGAGACGTGGGGGAACGCTGGGTGGAAGGAAATTTGTGGCTCCTCTCAGATTCCAGAACTTTCTGCCACAGAAATGTGAGGAACATGTGTTTTTTTAGCCAAATTTTGAGGTTTGCAAAGGATTCTGGGTAACAGAACCTGGTCCGAGCCACACAAGTCACCCCATCTTGGATTCCCCTAGGTCTCTAGTTTTCAGAAATGCACAGGTTTGGTAGGTTTCCCTAGGTGGCGGCTGAGCTACAGGCCAAAATCTACAGGTAGGCACTTTGCAAAAAACACCTCTGTTTTCCTTCAAAAATGTGGCTGTGTCCACGTTGCACTTTGGGGCGTTTCCTGTCGCGGGCGCTAGGCCTACCCACACAAGTGAGGTATCATTTTTATCGGCAGACGTGGGGGAACGCTGGGTGGAAGGAAATTTGTGGCTCCTCTCAGATTCCAGAACTTTCTGCCACAGAAATGTGAGGAACATGTGTTTTTTTAGCCAAATTTTGAGGTTTGCAAAGGATTCTGGGTAACAGAACCTGGTCCGAGCCACACAAGTCACCCCATCTTGGATTCCCCTAGGTCTCTAGTTTTCAGAAATGCACAGGTTTGGTAGGTTTGGTAGGTTTCCCTAGGTGGCGGCTGAGCTACAGGCCAAAATCTACAGGTAGGCACTTTGCAAAAAACACCTCTGTTTTCCTTCAAAAATTTGGATGTGTCCACGTTGCGCTTTGGGGCGTTTCCTGTCGCGGGCGCTAGGCCTACCAACACAAGTGAGGTATCATTTTTATCGGGAGGCTTGGGGGAACGCTGGGTGGAAGGAAATTTGTGGCTCCTCTCAGATTCCAGAACTTTCTGCCACAGAAATGTGAGGAACATGTGTTTTTTTAGCCAAATTTTGAGGTTTGCAAAGGATTCTGGGTAACAGAACCTAGTCCGAGACACACAAGTCTCCCCATCTTGGATTCCCCTAGGTCTCTAGTTTTCAGAAATGCACAGGTTTGGTAGGTTTCCCTAGGTGGCGGCTGAGCTACAGGCCAAAATCTACAGGTAGGCACTTTGCAAAAAACACCTCTGTTTTCCTTCAAAAATTTGGCTGTGTCCACGTTGCGCTTTGGGGGGTTTCCTGTCGCAGGCGCTAGGCCTACCCACACAAGTGAGGTATCATTTTTATCGGGAGACCTGGGGGAACGCTGGGTGGAAGTAAATTTGTGGCTCCTCTCAGATTCCAGAACTTTTTGCCACAGAAATGTGAGGAACATGTGGTTTTTTAGCCAAATTTTGAGGTTTGCAAAGGATTCTGGGTAACAGAACCTGGTCCCAGCCACACAAGTCACCCCATCTTGGATTCCCCTAGGTCTCTAGTTTTCAGAAATGCACAGGTTTGGTAGGTTTCCCTAGGTGGCGGCTGAGCTACAGGCCAAAATCTACAGGTAGGCACTTTGCAAAAAACACCTCTGTTTTCCTTCAAAAATTTGGCTGTGTCCAAGTTGCACTTTGGGGCGTTTCCTGTCGCGGGCGCTAGGCCTACCAACACAAGTGAGGTATCATTTTTATCGGGAGACGTGGGGGAACGCTGGGTGGAAGGAAAGTTGTGGCTCCTCTCAGATTCCAGAACTTTCTGCCACAGAAATGTGAGGAACATGTGTTTTTTTAGCCAAATTTTGAGGTTTGCAAAGGATTCTGGGTAACAGAACCTGGTCCGAGCCACACAAGTCACCCCATGTTGGATTCCCCTAGGTCTCTAGTTTTCAGAAATGCACCGTTTTGGTAGGTTTCCCTCGGTGGCGGCTGAGGTACAGGCCAAAATCTACAGGTAGGCACTTTGCAAAAAACACCTCTGTTTTCCTTCAAAAATTTGGTTGTGTCCACGTTGCGCTTTGGGGCATTTCCTGTCGCGGGCGCTAGGCCTACCCACACAAGTGAGGTATCATTTTTATCGGGAGACGTGGGGGAACGCTGGGTGGAAGGAAATTTGTGGCTCCTCTCAGATTCCAGAACTTTCTGCCACAGAAATGTGAGGAACATGTGTTTTTTTAGACAAATTTTAAGGTTTGCTAAGGATTCTGGGTAACAGAACCTGGTCCGAGCCACACAAGTCACCCCATCTTGGATTCCCCTAGGTCTCTAGTTTTTCAGAAATGCACAGGTTTGGTAGGTTTCCCTAGGTGGCAGCTGAGCTACAGGCCAAAATCTACAGGTAGGCACTTTGCAAAAAACACCTCTGTTTTCCTTCAAAAATTTGGCTGTGTCCACGTTGCGCTTTGGGGCGTTTCCTGTCGCGGGCGCTAGGCCTACCCACACAAGTGAGGTATCATTTTTATCGGGAGACATGGGGGAACGCTGGGTGGAAGGAAATTTGTGGCTCCTCTCAGATTCCAGAACTTTCTGCCACAGAAATGTGAGGAACATGTGCTTTTTTAGCCAAATTCTGAGGTTTGCAAAGGATTCTGGGTAACAGAACCTGGTCCGAGCCACACAAGTTACCCCATCTTGGATTCCCCTAGGTCTCTAGTTTTCAGAAATGCACAGGTTTGGTAGGTTTCCCTAGGTGGCGGCTGAGCTACAGGCCAAAATCTGCAGGTAGGCACTTTGCAAAAAACACCTCTGTTTTCCTTCAAAAATTTGGCTGTGTCCACGTTGCACTTTGGGGCGTTTCCTGTCGCGGGCGCTAGGCCTACCCACACAAGTGAGGTATCATTTTTATCGGGAGACGTGGGGGAACGCTGGGTGGAAGGAAATTTGTGGCTCCTCTCAGATTCCAGAACTTTCTGCCACAGAAATTTGAGGAACATGTGTTTTTTTAGCCAAATTTTGAGGTTTGCAAAGGATTCTGGGTAACAGAACCTGGTCCGAGCCACACAAGTCACCCCATCTTGGATTCCCCTAGGTCTCTAGTTTTCAGAAATGCACAGGTTTGGTAGGTTTCCCTAGATGGCGGCTGAGCTACAGGCCAAAATCTACAGGTAGGCACTTTGCAAAAAACACCTCTGTTTTCCTTAAAAAATTTGGCTGTGTCCACGTTGCGCTTTGGGGCGTTTCCTGTCGCGGGAGCTAGGCCTACCCACACAAGTGAGGTATCATTTTTATCGGGAGACATGGGGGAACGCTGGGTGGAAGGAAATTTGTGGCTCCTCTCAGATTCCAGAACTTTCTGCCACAGAAATGTGAGGAACATGTGTTTTTTTAGCCAAATTTTGAGGTTTGCAAAGGATTCTGGGTAACAGAACCTGGTCCGAGCCACACAAGTCACCCCTTCTTGGATTCCCCTAGGTCTCTAGTTTTCAGAAATGCACAGGTTTGGTAGGTTTCCCTAGGTGGCGGCTGAGCTACAGGCCAAAATCTACAGGTAGGCACTTTGCAAAAAACACCTCTGTTTTCCTTTAAAAATTTGGCTGTGTCCACGTTGCGCTTTGGGGCGTTTCCTGTCGCGGGCGCTAGGCCTACCCACACAAGTGAGGTATAATTTTTATCGGGAGACGTCGGGGAACGCTGGGTGGAAGGAAATTTGTGGCTCCTCTCAGATTCCAGAACTTTCTGCCACAGAAATGTGAGGAACATGTGTTTTTTTAGCCAAATTTTGAGGTTTGCAAAGGATTCTGGGTAACAGAACCTGGTCCGAGCCACACAAGTCACCCCATCTTGGATTCCCCTAGGTCTCTAGTTTTCAGAAATGCACAGGTTTGGTAGGTTTCCCTAGGTGGCGGCTGAGCTACAGGCCAAAATCTACAGGTAGGCACTTTGCAAAAAACACCTCTGTTTTCCTTCAAAAATTTGGCTGTGTCCAGGTTGCGCTTTGGGGCGTTTCCTGTTGCGGGCGCTAGGCCTACCCACACAAGTGAGGTATCATTTTTATCGGGAGACGTGGGGGAACGCTGGGTGGAAGGAAATTTGTGGCTCCTCTCAGATTCCAGAACTTTCTGCCACAGAAATGTGAGGAACATGTGTTTTTTTAGCCAAATTTTGAGGTTTGCAAAGGATTCTGGGTAACAGAACCTGGTCCGAGCCACACAAGTCACCCCATCTTGGATTCCCCTAGGTCTCTAGTTTTCAGAAATGCACAGGTTTGGTAGGTTTCCCTAGGTGGCGGCTGAGCTACAGGTCAAAATCTACAGGTAGGCACTTTGCAAAAAACACCTCTGTTTTCCTTCAAAAATTTGGCTGTGTCCAGGTTGCGCTTTGGGGCGTTTCCTGTCGCGGGCGCTAGGCCTACCCACACAAGTGAGGTATCATTTTTATCGGGAGACGTCGGGGAACGCTGGGTGGAAGGAAATTTGTGGCTCCTCTCAGATTCCGGAACTTTCTGCCACAGAAATGTGAGGAACATGTGTTTTTTTAACCAAATTTTGAGGTTTGCAAAGGATTCTGGGTAACAGAACCTGGTCCGAGCCAAACAAGTCACCCCATCTTGGATTCCCCTAGGTCTCTAGTTTTCAGAAATGCACAGGTTTGGTAGGTTTGGTAGGTTTCCCTAGGTGGCGGCTGAGCTACAGGCCAAAATCTACAGGTAGGCACTTTGCAAAAAACACCTCTGTTTTCCTTAAAAAATTTGGATGTGTCCACGTTGCGCTTTGGGGCGTTTCCTGTTGCGGGCGCTAGGCCTACCCACACAAGTGAGGTATCATTTTTATCGGGAGACGTGGGGGAACGCTGGGTGGAAGGAAATTTGTGGCTCCTCTCAGATTCCAGAACTTTCTGCCACAGAAATGTGAGGAACATGTGTTTTTTTAGCCAAATTTTGAGGTTTGCAAAGGATTCTGGGTAACAGAACCTGGTCCGAGCCACACAAGTCACCCCATCTTGGATTCCCCTAGGTCTCTAGTTTTCAGAAATGCACAGGTTTGGTAGGTTTCCCTAGGTGGCGGCTGAGCTACAGGCCAAAATCTACAGGTAGGCACTTTGCAAAAAACACCTCTGTTTTCCTTCAAAAATGTGGCTGTGTCCACGTTGCACTTTGGGGCGTTTCCTGTCGCGGGCGCTAGGCCTACCCACACAAGTGAGGTATCATTTTTATCGGCAGACGTGGGGGAACGCTGGGTGGAAGGAAATTTGTGGCTCCTCTCAGATTCCAGAACTTTCTGCCACAGAAATGTGAGGAACATGTGTTTTTTTAGCCAAATTTTGAGGTTTGCAAAGGATTCTGGGTAACAGAACCTGGTCCGAGCAACACAAGTCACCCCATCTTGGATTCCCCTAGGTCTCTAGTTTTCAGAAATGCACAGGTTTGGTAGGTTTGGTAGGTTTCCCTAGGTGGCGGCTGAGCTACAGGCCAAAATCTACAGGTAGGCACTTTGCAAAAAACACCTCTGTTTTCCTTCAAAAATTTGGATGTGTCCACGTTGCGCTTTGGGGCATTTCCTGTCGCGGGCGCTAGGCCTACCAACACAAGTGAGGTATCATTTTTATCGGGAGGCTTGGGGGAACGCTGGGTGGAAGGAAATTTGTGGCTCCTCTCAGATTCCAGAACTTTCTGCCACAGAAATGTGAGGAACATGTGTTTTTTTAGCCAAATTTTGAGGTTTGCAAAGGATTCTGGGTAACAGAACCTAGTCCGAGACACACAAGTCTCCCCATCTTGGATTCCCCTAGGTCTCTAGTTTTCAGAAATGCACAGGTTTGGTAGGTTTCCCTAGGTGGCGGCTGAGCTACAGGCCAAAATCTACAGGTAGGCACTTTGCAAAAAACACCTCTGTTTTCCTTCAAAAATTTGGCTGTGTCCACGTTGCGCTTTGGGGGGTTTCCTGTCGCAGGCGCTAGGCCTACCCACACAAGTGAGGTATCATTTTTATCGGGAGACCTGGGGGAACGCTGGGTGGAAGTAAATTTGTGGCTCCTCTCAGATTCCAGAACTTTTTGCCACAGAAATGTGAGGAACATGTGGTTTTTTAGCCAAATTTTGAGGTTTGCAAAGGATTCTGGGTAACAGAACCTGGTCCCAGCCACACAAGTCACCCCATCTTGGATTCCCCTAGGTCTCTAGTTTTCAGAAATGCACAGGTTTGGTAGGTTTCCCTAGGTGGCGGCTGAGCTACAGGCCAAAATCTACAGGTAGGCACTTTGCAAAAAACACCTCTGTTTTCCTTCAAAAATTTGGCTGTGTCCAAGTTGCACTTTGGGGCGTTTCCTGTCGCGGGCGCTAGGCCTACCAACACAAGTGAGGTATCATTTTTATCGGGAGACGTGGGGGAACGCTGGGTGGAAGGAAAGTTGTGGCTCCTCTCAGATTCCAGAACTTTCTGCCACAGAAATGTGAGGAACATGTGTTTTTTTAGCCAAATTTTGAGGTTTGCAAAGGATTCTGGGTAACAGAACCTGGTCCGAGCCACACAAGTCACCCCATGTTGGATTCCCCTAGGTCTCTAGTTTTCAGAAATGCACCGTTTTGGTAGGTTTCCCTCGGTGGCGGCTGAGGTACAGGCCAAAATCTACAGGTAGGCACTTTGCAAAAAACACCTCTGTTTTCCTTCAAAAATTTGGTTGTGTCCACGTTGCGCTTTGGGGCATTTCCTGTCGCGGGCGCTAGGCCTACCCACACAAGTGAGGTATCATTTTTATCGGGAGACGTGGGGGAACGCTGGGTGGAAGGAAATTTGTGGCTCCTCTCAGATTCCAGAACTTTCTGCCACAGAAATGTGAGGAACATGTGTTTTTTTAGACAAATTTTAAGGTTTGCTAAGGATTCTGGGTAACAGAACCTGGTCCGAGCCACACAAGTCACCCCATCTTGGATTCCCCTAGGTCTCTAGTTTTTCAGAAATGCACAGGTTTGGTAGGTTTCCCTAGGTGGCAGCTGAGCTACAGGCCAAAATCTACAGGTAGGCACTTTGCAAAAAACACCTCTGTTTTCCTTCAAAAATTTGGCTGTGTCCACGTTGCGCTTTGGGGCGTTTCCTGTCGCGGGCGCTAGGCCTACCCACACAAGTGAGGTATCATTTTTATCGGGAGACATGGGGGAACGCTGGGTGGAAGGAAATTTGTGGCTCCTCTCAGATTCCAGAACTTTCTGCCACAGAAATGTGAGGAACATGTGCTTTTTTAGCCAAATTCTGAGGTTTGCAAAGGATTCTGGGTAACAGAACCTGGTCCGAGCCACACAAGTTACCCCATCTTGGATTCCCCTAGGTCTCTAGTTTTCAGAAATGCACAGGTTTGGTAGGTTTCCCTAGGTGGCGGCTGAGCTACAGGCCAAAATCTGCAGGTAGGCACTTTGCAAAAAACACCTCTGTTTTCCTTCAAAAATTTGGCTGTGTCCACGTTGCACTTTGGGGCGTTTCCTGTCGCGGGCGCTAGGCCTACCCACACAAGTGAGGTATCATTTTTATCGGGAGACGTGGGGGAACGCTGGGTGGAAGGAAATTTGTGGCTCCTCTCAGATTCCAGAACTTTCTGCCACAGAAATTTGAGGAACATGTGTTTTTTTAGCCAAATTTTGAGGTTTGCAAAGGATTCTGGGTAACAGAACCTGGTCCGAGCCACACAAGTCACCCCATCTTGGATTCCCCTAGGTCTCTAGTTTTCAGAAATGCACAGGTTTGGTAGGTTTCCCTAGATGGCGGCTGAGCTACAGGCCAAAATCTACAGGTAGGCACTTTGCAAAAAACACCTCTGTTTTCCTTAAAAAATTTGGCTGTGTCCACGTTGCGCTTTGGGGCGTTTCCTGTCGCGGGAGCTAGGCCTACCCACACAAGTGAGGTATCATTTTTATCGGGAGACATGGGGGAACGCTGGGTGGAAGGAAATTTGTGGCTCCTCTCAGATTCCAGAACTTTCTGCCACAGAAATGTGAGGAACATGTGTTTTTTTAGACAAATTTTAAGGTTTGCTAAGGATTCTGGGTAACAGAACCTGGTCCGAGCCACACAAGTCACCCCATCTTGGATTCCCCTAGGTCTCTAGTTTTCAGAAATGCACAGGTTTGGTAGGTTTCCCTAGGTGGCAGCTGAGCTACAGGCCAAAATCTACAGGTAGGCACTTTGCAAAAAACACCTCTGTTTTCCTTAAAAAAATTGGCTGTGTCCACGTTGCGCTTTGGGGCGTTTCCTGTCGCGGGCGCTAGGCCTACCCACACAAGTGAGGTATCATTTTTATCGAGAGACATGGGGGAACGCTGGGTGGAAGGAAATTTGTGGCTCCTCTCAGATTCCAGAACTTTCTGCCACAGAAATGTGAGGAACATGTGCTTTTTTAGCCAAATTCTGAGGTTTGCAAAGGATTCTGGGTAACAGAACCTGGTCCGAGCCACACAAGTCACCCCATCTTGGATTCCCCTAGGTCTCTAGTTTTCAGAAATGCACAGGTTTGGTAGGTTTCCCTAGATGGCGGCTGAGCTACAGGCCAAAATCTACAGGTAGGCACTTTGCAAAAAACACCTCTGTTTTCCTTCAAAAATTTGGCTGTGTCCACGTTGCGCTTTGGGGCGTTTCCTGTCGCGGGCGCTAGGCCTACCCACACAAGTGAGGTATCATTTTTATCGGGCGACATGGGGGAACGCTGGGTGGAAGGAAATTTGTGGCTCCTCTCAGATTCCAGAACTTTCTGCCACAGAAATGTGAGGAACATGTGCTTTTTTAGCCAAATTCTGAGGTTTGCAAAGGATTCTGGGTAACAGAACCTGGTCCGAGCCACACAAGTCACCCCATCCTGGATTACCCTAGGTCTCTAGTTTTCAGAAATGCACAGGTTTGGTAGGATTCCCTAGGTGGCGGCTGAGCTACAGGCCAAAATCTACAGGTAGGCACTTTGCAAAAAACACCTCTGTTTTCCTTCAAAAATTTTGCTGTGTCCACGTAGCACTTTGGGGCGTTTCCTGTCGCGGGCGCTAGGCCTACCCACACAAGTGAGGTATCATTTGTATCGGGAGACGTGGGGGAACGCTGGGTGGAAGGAAATTTATGGCTCCTCTCAGATTCCAGAACGTTCTGCCATAGAAATGTGAGGAACATGTGTTTTTTTAGCAAAATTTTGAGGTTTGCAAAGGATTCTGGGTAACAGAACCTGGTCCGAGCCACACAAGTCACCCCATCTTGGATTCCCCTAGGTCTCTAGTTTTCAGAAATGCACAGGTTTGGTAGGTTTCCCTAGGTGGCGGCTGAGCTACAGGCCAAAATCTACAGGTAGGCACTTTTCAAAAAACACCTCTGTTTTCCTTCAAAAATTTGGCTGTGTCCACGTTGCGCTTTGGGGCGTTTCCTGTCGCGGGCGCTAGGCCTACCCACACAAGTGAGGTATCATTTGTATCGGGAGACGTGGGGGAACGCTGGGTGGAAGGACATTTGTGGCTCTTCTCAGATTCCAGAACTTTCTGCCACAGAAATGTGAGGAACATGTGTTTTTTTAGCCAAATTTTGAGGTTTGCAAAGGATTCTGGGTAACAGAACCTGGTCCGAGCCACACAAGTCACCCCATCTTGGATTCCCCTAGGTCTCTAGTTTTCAGAAATGCACAGGTTTGGTAGGTTTCCCTAGATGGCGGCTGAGCTACAGGCCAAAATCTACAGGTAGGCACTTTGCAAAAAACACCTCTGTTTTCCTTCAAAAATTTGGCTGTGTCCACGTTGCGCTTTGGGGCGTTTCCTGTCGCAGCCGCTAGGCCTACCCACACAACTGAGGTATCATTTTTATCGGCAGACGTGGGGGAACGCTGGGTGGAAGGAAATTTGTGGCTCCTCTCAGATTCCAGAACTTTCTGCCACAGAAATGTGAGGAACATGTGTTTTTTTAGCCAAATTTTGAGGTTTGCAAAGGATTCTGGGTAACAGAACCTGGTCCGAGCCACACAAGTCACCCCATCTTGGATTCCCCTAGGTCTCTAGTTTTCAGAAATGCACAGGTTTGGTAGGTTTGGTAGGTTTCCCTAGGTGGCGGCTGAGCTACAGGCCAAAATCTACAGGTAGGCACTTTGCAAAAAACACCTCTGTTTTCCTTCAAAAATTTGGATGTGTCCACGTTGCGCTTTGGGGCATTTCCTGTCGCGGGCGCTAGGCCTACCAACACAAGTGAGGTATCATTTTTATCGGGAGGCTTGGGGGAACGCTGGGTGGAAGGAAATTTGTGGCTCCTCTCAGATTCCAGAACTTTCTGCCACAGAAATGTGAGGAACATGTGTTTTTTTAGCCAAATTTTGAGGTTTGCAAAGGATTCTGGGTAACAGAACCTAGTCCGAGACACACAAGTCTCCCCATCTTGGATTCCCCTAGGTCTCTAGTTTTCAGAAATGCACAGGTTTGGTAGGTTTCCCTAGGTGGCGGCTGAGCTACAGGCCAAAATCTACAGGTAGGCACTTTGCAAAAAACACCTCTGTTTTCCTTCAAAAATTTGGCTGTGTCCACGTTGCGCTTTGGGGGGTTTCCTGTCGCAGGCGCTAGGCCTACCCACACAAGTGAGGTATCATTTTTATCGGGAGACCTGGGGGAACGCTGGGTGGAAGTAAATTTGTGGCTCCTCTCAGATTCCAGAACTTTTTGCCACAGAAATGTGAGGAACATGTGGTTTTTTAGCCAAATTTTGAGGTTTGCAAAGGATTCTGGGTAACAGAACCTGGTCCCAGCCACACAAGTCACCCCATCTTGGATTCCCCTAGGTCTCTAGTTTTCAGAAATGCACAGGTTTGGTAGGTTTCCCTAGGTGGCGGCTGAGCTACAGGCCAAAATCTACAGGTAGGCACTTTGCAAAAAACACCTCTGTTTTCCTTCAAAAATTTGGCTGTGTCCAAGTTGCACTTTGGGGCGTTTCCTGTCGCGGGCGCTAGGCCTACCAACACAAGTGAGGTATCATTTTTATCGGGAGACGTGGGGGAACGCTGGGTGGAAGGAAAGTTGTGGCTCCTCTCAGATTCCAGAACTTTCTGCCACAGAAATGTGAGGAACATGTGTTTTTTTAGCCAAATTTTGAGGTTTGCAAAGGATTCTGGGTAACAGAACCTGGTCCGAGCCACACAAGTCACCCCATGTTGGATTCCCCTAGGTCTCTAGTTTTCAGAAATGCACCGTTTTGGTAGGTTTCCCTCGGTGGCGGCTGAGGTACAGGCCAAAATCTACAGGTAGGCACTTTGCAAAAAACACCTCTGTTTTCCTTCAAAAATTTGGTTGTGTCCACGTTGCGCTTTGGGGCATTTCCTGTCGCGGGCGCTAGGCCTACCCACACAAGTGAGGTATCATTTTTATCGGGAGACGTGGGGGAACGCTGGGTGGAAGGAAATTTGTGGCTCCTCTCAGATTCCAGAACTTTCTGCCACAGAAATGTGAGGAACATGTGTTTTTTTAGACAAATTTTAAGGTTTGCTAAGGATTCTGGGTAACAGAACCTGGTCCGAGCCACACAAGTCACCCCATCTTGGATTCCCCTAGGTCTCTAGTTTTTCAGAAATGCACAGGTTTGGTAGGTTTCCCTAGGTGGCAGCTGAGCTACAGGCCAAAATCTACAGGTAGGCACTTTGCAAAAAACACCTCTGTTTTCCTTCAAAAATTTGGCTGTGTCCACGTTGCGCTTTGGGGCGTTTCCTGTCGCGGGCGCTAGGCCTACCCACACAAGTGAGGTATCATTTTTATCGGGAGACATGGGGGAACGCTGGGTGGAAGGAAATTTGTGGCTCCTCTCAGATTCCAGAACTTTCTGCCACAGAAATGTGAGGAACATGTGCTTTTTTAGCCAAATTCTGAGGTTTGCAAAGGATTCTGGGTAACAGAACCTGGTCCGAGCCACACAAGTTACCCCATCTTGGATTCCCCTAGGTCTCTAGTTTTCAGAAATGCACAGGTTTGGTAGGTTTCCCTAGGTGGCGGCTGAGCTACAGGCCAAAATCTGCAGGTAGGCACTTTGCAAAAAACACCTCTGTTTTCCTTCAAAAATTTGGCTGTGTCCACGTTGCACTTTGGGGCGTTTCCTGTCGCGGGCGCTAGGCCTACCCACACAAGTGAGGTATCATTTTTATCGGGAGACGTGGGGGAACGCTGGGTGGAAGGAAATTTGTGGCTCCTCTCAGATTCCAGAACTTTCTGCCACAGAAATTTGAGGAACATGTGTTTTTTTAGCCAAATTTTGAGGTTTGCAAAGGATTCTGGGTAACAGAACCTGGTCCGAGCCACACAAGTCACCCCATCTTGGATTCCCCTAGGTCTCTAGTTTTCAGAAATGCACAGGTTTGGTAGGTTTCCCTAGATGGCGGCTGAGCTACAGGCCAAAATCTACAGGTAGGCACTTTGCAAAAAACACCTCTGTTTTCCTTAAAAAATTTGGCTGTGTCCACGTTGCGCTTTGGGGCGTTTCCTGTCGCGGGAGCTAGGCCTACCCACACAAGTGAGGTATCATTTTTATCGGGAGACATGGGGGAACGCTGGGTGGAAGGAAATTTGTGGCTCCTCTCAGATTCCAGAACTTTCTGCCACAGAAATGTGAGGAACATGTGTTTTTTTAGACAAATTTTAAGGTTTGCTAAGGATTCTGGGTAACAGAACCTGGTCCGAGCCACACAAGTCACCCCATCTTGGATTCCCCTAGGTCTCTAGTTTTCAGAAATGCACAGGTTTGGTAGGTTTCCCTAGGTGGCAGCTGAGCTACAGGCCAAAATCTACAGGTAGGCACTTTGCAAAAAACACCTCTGTTTTCCTTAAAAAAATTGGCTGTGTCCACGTTGCGCTTTGGGGCGTTTCCTGTCGCGGGCGCTAGGCCTACCCACACAAGTGAGGTATCATTTTTATCGAGAGACATGGGGGAACGCTGGGTGGAAGGAAATTTGTGGCTCCTCTCAGATTCCAGAACTTTCTGCCACAGAAATGTGAGGAACATGTGCTTTTTTAGCCAAATTCTGAGGTTTGCAAAGGATTCTGGGTAACAGAACCTGGTCCGAGCCACACAAGTCACCCCATCTTGGATTCCCCTAGG
Organism: Pleurodeles waltl; assembly: GCF_031143425.1. NCBI lineage: Eukaryota > Metazoa > Chordata > Amphibia > Caudata > Salamandridae > Pleurodeles > Pleurodeles waltl. The sequence goes on along the minus strand of NC_090450.1, from coordinate 82,012,496 downwards.
TCTCTAGTTTTCAGAAATGCACAGGTTTGGTAGGTTTCCCTAGATGGCGGCTGAGCTACAGGCCAAAATCTACAGGTAGGCACTTTGCAAAAAACACCTCTGTTTTCCTTCAAAAATTTGGCTGTGTCCACGTTGCGCTTTGGGGCGTTTCCTGTCGCGGGCGCTAGGCCTACCCACACAAGTGAGGTATCATTTTTATCGGGCGACATGGGGGAACGCTGGGTGGAAGGAAATTTGTGGCTCCTCTCAGATTCCAGAACTTTCTGCCACAGAAATGTGAGGAACATGTGCTTTTTTAGCCAAATTCTGAGGTTTGCAAAGGATTCTGGGTAACAGAACCTGGTCCGAGCCACACAAGTCACCCCATCCTGGATTACCCTAGGTCTCTAGTTTTCAGAAATGCACAGGTTTGGTAGGATTCCCTAGGTGGCGGCTGAGCTACAGGCCAAAATCTACAGGTAGGCACTTTGCAAAAAACACCTCTGTTTTCCTTCAAAAATTTTGCTGTGTCCACGTAGCACTTTGGGGCGTTTCCTGTCGCGGGCGCTAGGCCTACCCACACAAGTGAGGTATCATTTGTATCGGGAGACGTGGGGGAACGCTGGGTGGAAGGAAATTTATGGCTCCTCTCAGATTCCAGAACGTTCTGCCATAGAAATGTGAGGAACATGTGTTTTTTTAGCAAAATTTTGAGGTTTGCAAAGGATTCTGGGTAACAGAACCTGGTCCGAGCCACACAAGTCACCCCATCTTGGATTCCCCTAGGTCTCTAGTTTTCAGAAATGCACAGGTTTGGTAGGTTTCCCTAGGTGGCGGCTGAGCTACAGGCCAAAATCTACAGGTAGGCACTTTTCAAAAAACACCTCTGTTTTCCTTCAAAAATTTGGCTGTGTCCACGTTGCGCTTTGGGGCGTTTCCTGTCGCGGGCGCTAGGCCTACCCACACAAGTGAGGTATCATTTGTATCGGGAGACGTGGGGGAACGCTGGGTGGAAGGACATTTGTGGCTCTTCTCAGATTCCAGAACTTTCTGCCACAGAAATGTGAGGAACATGTGTTTTTTTAGCCAAATTTTGAGGTTTGCAAAGGATTCTGGGTAACAGAACCTGGTCCGAGCCACACAAGTCACCCCATCTTGGATTCCCCTAGGTCTCTAGTTTTCAGAAATGCACAGGTTTGGTAGGTTTCCCTAGATGGCGGCTGAGCTACAGGCCAAAATCTACAGGTAGGCACTTTGCAAAAAACACCTCTGTTTTCCTTCAAAAATTTGGCTGTGTCCACGTTGCGCTTTGGGGCGTTTCCTGTCGCAGCCGCTAGGCCTACCCACACAACTGAGGTATCATTTTTATCGGGAGACATGGGGGAACGCTGGGTGGAAGGAAATTTATGGCTCCTCTCAGATTCCAGAACGTTCTGCCATAGAAATGTGAGGAACATGTGTTTTTTTAGCAAAATTTTGAGGTTTGCAAAGGATTCTGGGTAACAGAACCTGGTCCGAGCCACACAAGTCACCCCATCTTGGATTCCCCTAGGTCTCTAGTTTTCAGAAATGCACAGGTTTGGTAGGTTTCCCTAGGTGGCGGCTGAGCTACAGGCCAAAATCTACAGGTAGGCACTTGGCAAAAAACACCTCTGTTTTCCTTCAAAAATGTGGCTGTGTCCACGTTGCACTTTGGGGCGTTTCCTGTCGCGGGCGCTAGGCCTACCCACACAAGTGAGGTATCATTTTTATCGGGAGACGTGGGGGAACGCTGGGTGGAAGGAAATTTGTGGCTCCTCTCAGATTCCAGAACTTTCTGCCACAGAAATGTGAGGAACATGTGTTTTTTTAGCCAAATTTTGAGGTTTGCAAAGGATTCTGGGTAACAGAACCTGGTCCGAGCCACACAAGTCACCCCATCTTGGATTCCCCTAGGTCTCTAGTTTTCAGAAATGCACAGGTTTGGTAGGTTTCCCTAGGTGGCGGCTGAGCTACAGGCCAAAATCTACAGGTAGGCACTTGGCAAAAAACACCTCTGTTTTCCTTCAAAAATGTGGCTGTGTCCACGTTGCACTTTGGGGCGTTTTCTGTCGCGGGCGCTAGGCCTACCCACACAAGTGAGGTATCATTTTTATCGGCAGACGTGGGGGAACGCTCTGTGGAAGGAAATTTGTGGCTCCTCTCAGATTCCAGAACTTTCTGCCACAGAAATGTGAGGAACATGTGTTTTTTTAGCCAAATTTTGAGGTTTGCAAAGGATTCTGGGTAACAGAACCTGGTCCGAGCCACACAAGTCACCCCATCTTGGATTCCCCTAGGTCTCTAGTTTTCAGAAATGCACAGGTTTGGTAGGTTTCCCTAGGTGGCGGCTGAGCTACAAGCCAAAATCTACAGGTAGGCACTTTGCAAAAAACACCTTTGTTTTCCTTCAAAAATTTGGCTGTGTCCACGTTGCGCTTTGGGGCGTTTCCTGTCGCGGGCGCTAGACCTACCCACACAAGTGAGGTATCATTTTTATAGGGAGACGTGGGGGAACGCTGGGTGGAAGGAAATTTGTGGCTCCTCTCAGATTCCAGAACTTTCTGCCACAGAAATGTGAGGAACATGTGTTTTTTTCACCAAATTTTGAGGTTTGCAAAGGATTCTGGGTAACAGAACCTGCTCCGAGCTACACAAGTCACCCCATCTTGGATTCCCCTAGGTCTCTAGTTTTCAGAAATGCACAGGTTTGGTAGGTTTCCCTAGGTGGCGGCTGAGCTACAGGCCAAAATCTACAGTTAGGCACTTTGCAAAAAACACCTCTGTTTTCCTTCAAAAATTTGGCTGTGTCCACGTTGCGCTTTGGGGCGTTTCCTGTCGCGGGCGCTAGGCCTACCCACACAAGTGAGGTATCATTTTTATCGGGAGACGTCGGGGAACGCTGGGTGGAAGGAAATTTGTGGCTCCTCTCAGATTCCAGAACTTTCTGCCACAGAAATGTGAGGAACATGTGTTTTTTTAGCCAAATTTTGAGGTTTGCAAAGGATTCTGGGTAACAGAACCTGGTCCGAGCCACACAAGTCACCCCATCTTGGATTCCCCTAGGTCTCTAGTTTTCAGAAATGCACAGGTTTGGAAGGTTTGGTAGATTTCCCTAGGTGGCGGCTGAGCTACAGGCCAAAATCTACAGGTAGGCACTTTGCAAAAAACACCTCTGTTTTCCTTCAAAAATTTGCATGTGTCCACGTTGCGCTTTGGGGCGTTTCCTGTCGCGGGCGCTAGGCCTACCCACACAAGTGAGGTATCATTTTTATCGGGAGACTTGGGGGAACGCTGGGTGGAAGGAAATTTGTGGCTCCTCTCAGATTCCAGAACTTTCTGCCACAGAAATGTGAGGAACATGTGTTTTTTTTCGCCAAATTTTGAGGTTTGCAAAGGATTCTGGGTAACAGAACCTGGTCCGAGCCACACAAGTCACCCCATCTTGGATTCCCCTAGGTCTCTAGTTTTCAGAAATGCACAGGTTTGGTAGGTTTCCCTAGGTGGCGGCTGAGCTACAGGCCAAAATCTACAGGTAGGCACTTTGCAAAAAACACCTCTGTTTTCCTTCAAAAATGTGGCTGTGTCCACGTTGCACTTTGGGGCGTTTCCTGTCGCGGGCGCTAGGCCTACCCACACAAGTGAGGTATCATTTTTATCGGCAGACGTGGGGGAACGCTGGGTGGAAGGAAATTTGTGGCTCCTCTCAGATTCCAGAACTTTCTGCCACAGAAATGTGAGGAACATGTGTTTTTTTAGCCAAATTTTGAGGTTTGCAAAGGATTCTGGGTAACAGAACCTGGTCCGAGCCACACAAGTCACCCCATCTTGGATTCCCCTAGGTCTCTAGTTTTCAGAAATGCACAGGTTTGGTAGGTTTGGTAGGTTTCCCTAGGTGGCGGCTGAGCTACAGGCCAAAATCTACAGGTAGGCACTTTGCAAAAAACACCTCTGTTTTCCTTCAAAAATTTGGATGTGTCCACGTTGCGCTTTGGGGCATTTCCTGTCGCGGGCGCTAGGCCTACCAACACAAGTGAGGTATCATTTTTATCGGGAGGCTTGGGGGAACGCTGGGTGGAAGGAAATTTGTGGCTCCTCTCAGATTCCAGAACTTTCTGCCACAGAAATGTGAGGAACATGTGTTTTTTTAGCCAAATTTTGAGGTTTGCAAAGGATTCTGGGTAACAGAACCTAGTCCGAGACACACAAGTCTCCCCATCTTGGATTCCCCTAGGTCTCTAGTTTTCAGAAATGCACAGGTTTGGTAGGTTTCCCTAGGTGGCGGCTGAGCTACAGGCCAAAATCTACAGGTAGGCACTTTGCAAAAAACACCTCTGTTTTCCTTCAAAAATTTGGCTGTGTCCACGTTGCGCTTTGGGGGGTTTCCTGTCGCAGGCGCTAGGCCTACCCACACAAGTGAGGTATCATTTTTATCGGGAGACCTGGGGGAACGCTGGGTGGAAGTAAATTTGTGGCTCCTCTCAGATTCCAGAACTTTTTGCCACAGAAATGTGAGGAACATGTGGTTTTTTAGCCAAATTTTGAGGTTTGCAAAGGATTCTGGGTAACAGAACCTGGTCCCAGCCACACAAGTCACCCCATCTTGGATTCCCCTAGGTCTCTAGTTTTCAGAAATGCACAGGTTTGGTAGGTTTCCCTAGGTGGCGGCTGAGCTACAGGCCAAAATCTACAGGTAGGCACTTTGCAAAAAACACCTCTGTTTTCCTTCAAAAATTTGGCTGTGTCCAAGTTGCACTTTGGGGCGTTTCCTGTCGCGGGCGCTAGGCCTACCAACACAAGTGAGGTATCATTTTTATCGGGAGACGTGGGGGAACGCTGGGTGGAAGGAAAGTTGTGGCTCCTCTCAGATTCCAGAACTTTCTGCCACAGAAATGTGAGGAACATGTGTTTTTTTAGCCAAATTTTGAGGTTTGCAAAGGATTCTGGGTAACAGAACCTGGTCCGAGCCACACAAGTCACCCCATGTTGGATTCCCCTAGGTCTCTAGTTTTCAGAAATGCACCGTTTTGGTAGGTTTCCCTCGGTGGCGGCTGAGGTACAGGCCAAAATCTACAGGTAGGCACTTTGCAAAAAACACCTCTGTTTTCCTTCAAAAATTTGGTTGTGTCCACGTTGCGCTTTGGGGCATTTCCTGTCGCGGGCGCTAGGCCTACCCACACAAGTGAGGTATCATTTTTATCGGGAGACGTGGGGGAACGCTGGGTGGAAGGAAATTTGTGGCTCCTCTCAGATTCCAGAACTTTCTGCCACAGAAATGTGAGGAACATGTGTTTTTTTAGACAAATTTTAAGGTTTGCTAAGGATTCTGGGTAACAGAACCTGGTCCGAGCCACACAAGTCACCCCATCTTGGATTCCCCTAGGTCTCTAGTTTTTCAGAAATGCACAGGTTTGGTAGGTTTCCCTAGGTGGCAGCTGAGCTACAGGCCAAAATCTACAGGTAGGCACTTTGCAAAAAACACCTCTGTTTTCCTTCAAAAATTTGGCTGTGTCCACGTTGCGCTTTGGGGCGTTTCCTGTCGCGGGCGCTAGGCCTACCCACACAAGTGAGGTATCATTTTTATCGGGAGACATGGGGGAACGCTGGGTGGAAGGAAATTTGTGGCTCCTCTCAGATTCCAGAACTTTCTGCCACAGAAATGTGAGGAACATGTGCTTTTTTAGCCAAATTCTGAGGTTTGCAAAGGATTCTGGGTAACAGAACCTGGTCCGAGCCACACAAGTTACCCCATCTTGGATTCCCCTAGGTCTCTAGTTTTCAGAAATGCACAGGTTTGGTAGGTTTCCCTAGGTGGCGGCTGAGCTACAGGCCAAAATCTGCAGGTAGGCACTTTGCAAAAAACACCTCTGTTTTCCTTCAAAAATTTGGCTGTGTCCACGTTGCACTTTGGGGCGTTTCCTGTCGCGGGCGCTAGGCCTACCCACACAAGTGAGGTATCATTTTTATCGGGAGACGTGGGGGAACGCTGGGTGGAAGGAAATTTGTGGCTCCTCTCAGATTCCAGAACTTTCTGCCACAGAAATTTGAGGAACATGTGTTTTTTTAGCCAAATTTTGAGGTTTGCAAAGGATTCTGGGTAACAGAACCTGGTCCGAGCCACACAAGTCACCCCATCTTGGATTCCCCTAGGTCTCTAGTTTTCAGAAATGCACAGGTTTGGTAGGTTTCCCTAGATGGCGGCTGAGCTACAGGCCAAAATCTACAGGTAGGCACTTTGCAAAAAACACCTCTGTTTTCCTTAAAAAATTTGGCTGTGTCCACGTTGCGCTTTGGGGCGTTTCCTGTCGCGGGAGCTAGGCCTACCCACACAAGTGAGGTATCATTTTTATCGGGAGACATGGGGGAACGCTGGGTGGAAGGAAATTTGTGGCTCCTCTCAGATTCCAGAACTTTCTGCCACAGAAATGTGAGGAACATGTGTTTTTTTAGACAAATTTTAAGGTTTGCTAAGGATTCTGGGTAACAGAACCTGGTCCGAGCCACACAAGTCACCCCATCTTGGATTCCCCTAGGTCTCTAGTTTTCAGAAATGCACAGGTTTGGTAGGTTTCCCTAGGTGGCAGCTGAGCTACAGGCCAAAATCTACAGGTAGGCACTTTGCAAAAAACACCTCTGTTTTCCTTAAAAAAATTGGCTGTGTCCACGTTGCGCTTTGGGGCGTTTCCTGTCGCGGGCGCTAGGCCTACCCACACAAGTGAGGTATCATTTTTATCGAGAGACATGGGGGAACGCTGGGTGGAAGGAAATTTGTGGCTCCTCTCAGATTCCAGAACTTTCTGCCACAGAAATGTGAGGAACATGTGCTTTTTTAGCCAAATTCTGAGGTTTGCAAAGGATTCTGGGTAACAGAACCTGGTCCGAGCCACACAAGTCACCCCATCTTGGATTCCCCTAGGTCTCTAGTTTTCAGAAATGCACAGGTTTGGTAGGTTTCCCTAGATGGCGGCTGAGCTACAGGCCAAAATCTACAGGTAGGCACTTTGCAAAAAACACCTCTGTTTTCCTTCAAAAATTTGGCTGTGTCCACGTTGCGCTTTGGGGCGTTTCCTGTCGCGGGCGCTAGGCCTACCCACACAAGTGAGGTATCATTTTTATCGGGCGACATGGGGGAACGCTGGGTGGAAGGAAATTTGTGGCTCCTCTCAGATTCCAGAACTTTCTGCCACAGAAATGTGAGGAACATGTGCTTTTTTAGCCAAATTCTGAGGTTTGCAAAGGATTCTGGGTAACAGAACCTGGTCCGAGCCACACAAGTCACCCCATCCTGGATTACCCTAGGTCTCTAGTTTTCAGAAATGCACAGGTTTGGTAGGATTCCCTAGGTGGCGGCTGAGCTACAGGCCAAAATCTACAGGTAGGCACTTTGCAAAAAACACCTCTGTTTTCCTTCAAAAATTTTGCTGTGTCCACGTAGCACTTTGGGGCGTTTCCTGTCGCGGGCGCTAGGCCTACCCACACAAGTGAGGTATCATTTGTATCGGGAGACGTGGGGGAACGCTGGGTGGAAGGAAATTTATGGCTCCTCTCAGATTCCAGAACGTTCTGCCATAGAAATGTGAGGAACATGTGTTTTTTTTAGCAAAATTTTGAGGTTTGCAAAGGATTCTGGGTAACAGAACCTGGTCCGAGCCACACAAGTCACCCCATCTTGGATTCCCCTAGGTCTCTAGTTTTCAGAAATGCACAGGTTTGGTAGGTTTCCCTAGGTGGCGGCTGAGCTACAGGCCAAAATCTACAGGTAGGCACTTTTCAAAAAACACCTCTGTTTTCCTTCAAAAATTTGGCTGTGTCCACGTTGCGCTTTGGGGCGTTTCCTGTCGCGGGCGCTAGGCCTACCCACACAAGTGAGGTATCATTTGTATCGGGAGACGTGGGGGAACGCTGGGTGGAAGGACATTTGTGGCTCTTCTCAGATTCCAGAACTTTCTGCCACAGAAATGTGAGGAACATGTGTTTTTTTAGCCAAATTTTGAGGTTTGCAAAGGATTCTGGGTAACAGAACCTGGTCCGAGCCACACAAGTCACCCCATCTTGGATTCCCCTAGGTCTCTAGTTTTCAGAAATGCACAGGTTTGGTAGGTTTCCCTAGATGGCGGCTGAGCTACAGGCCAAAATCTACAGGTAGGCACTTTGCAAAAAACACCTCTGTTTTCCTTCAAAAATTTGGCTGTGTCCACGTTGCGCTTTGGGGCGTTTCCTGTCGCAGCCGCTAGGCCTACCCACACAACTGAGGTATCATTTTTATCGGGAGACATGGGGGAACGCTGGGTGGAAGGAAATTTATGGCTCCTCTCAGATTCCAGAACGTTCTGCCATAGAAATGTGAGGAACATGTGTTTTTTTAGCAAAATTTTGAGGTTTGCAAAGGATTCTGGGTAACAGAACCTGGTCCGAGCCACACAAGTCACCCCATCTTGGATTCCCCTAGGTCTCTAGTTTTCAGAAATGCACAGGTTTGGTAGGTTTCCCTAGGTGGCGGCTGAGCTACAGGCCAAAATCTACAGGTAGGCACTTGGCAAAAAACACCTCTGTTTTCCTTCAAAAATGTGGCTGTGTCCACGTTGCACTTTGGGGCGTTTCCTGTCGCGGGCGCTAGGCCTACCCACACAAGTGAGGTATCATTTTTATCGGGAGACGTGGGGGAACGCTGGGTGGAAGGAAATTTGTGGCTCCTCTCAGATTCCAGAACTTTCTGCCACAGAAATGTGAGGAACATGTGTTTTTTTAGCCAAATTTTGAGGTTTGCAAAGGATTCTGGGTAACAGAACCTGGTCCGAGCCACACAAGTCACCCCATCTTGGATTCCCCTAGGTCTCTAGTTTTCAGAAATGCACAGGTTTGGTAGGTTTCCCTAGGTGGCGGCTGAGCTACAGGCCAAAATCTACAGGTAGGCACTTTGCAAAAAACACCTCTGTTTTCCTTCAAAAATGTGGCTGTGTCCACGTTGCACTTTGGGGCGTTTTCTGTCGCGGGCGCTAGGCCTACCCACACAAGTGAGGTATCATTTTTATCGGCAGACGTGGGGGAACGCTCTGTGGAAGGAAATTTGTGGCTCCTCTCAGATTCCAGAACTTTCTGCCACAGAAATGTGAGGAACATGTGTTTTTTTAGCCAAATTTTGAGGTTTGCAAAGGATTCTGGGTAACAGAACCTGGTCCGAGCCACACAAGTCACCCCATCTTGGATTCCCCTAGGTCTCTAGTTTTCAGAAATGCACAGGTTTGGTAGGTTTCCCTAGGTGGCGGCTGAGCTACAAGCCAAAATCTACAGGTAGGCACTTTGCAAAAAACACCTTTGTTTTCCTTCAAAAATTTGGCTGTGTCCACGTTGCGCTTTGGGGCGTTTCCTGTCGCGGGCGCTAGACCTACCCACACAAGTGAGGTATCATTTTTATAGGGAGACGTGGGGGAACGCTGGGTGGAAGGAAATTTGTGGCTCCTCTCAGATTCCAGAACTTTCTGCCACAGAAATGTGAGGAACATGTGTTTTTTTCACCAAATTTTGAGGTTTGCAAAGGATTCTGGGTAACAGAACCTGCTCCGAGCTACACAAGTCACCCCATCTTGGATTCCCCTAGGTCTCTAGTTTTCAGAAATGCACAGGTTTGGTAGGTTTCCCTAGGTGGCGGCTGAGCTACAGGCCAAAATCTACAGTTAGGCACTTTGCAAAAAACACCTCTGTTTTCCTTCAAAAATTTGGCTGTGTCCACGTTGCGCTTTGGGGCGTTTCCTGTCGCGGGCGCTAGGCCTACCCACACAAGTGAGGTATCATTTTTATCGGGAGACGTCGGGGAACGCTGGGTGGAAGGAAATTTGTGGCTCCTCTCAGATTCCAGAACTTTCTGCCACAGAAATGTGAGGAACATGTGTTTTTTTAGCCAAATTTTGAGGTTTGCAAAGGATTCTGGGTAACAGAACCTGGTCCGAGCCACACAAGTCACCCCATCTTGGATTCCCCTAGGTCTCTAGTTTTCAGAAATGCACAGGTTTGGAAGGTTTGGTAGATTTCCCTAGGTGGCGGCTGAGCTACAGGCCAAAATCTACAGGTAGGCACTTTGCAAAAAACACCTCTGTTTTCCTTCAAAAATTTGCATGTGTCCACGTTGCGCTTTGGGGCGTTTCCTGTCGCGGGCGCTAGGCCTACCCACACAAGTGAGGTATCATTTTTATCGGGAGACTTGGGGGAACGCTGGGTGGAAGGAAATTTGTGGCTCCTCTCAGATTCCAGAACTTTCTGCCACAGAAATGTGAGGAACATGTGTTTTTTTTCGCCAAATTTTGAGGTTTGCAAAGGATTCTGGGTAACAGAACCTGGTCCGAGCCACACAAGTCACCCCATCTTGGATTCCCCTAGGTCTCTAGTTTTCAGAAATGCACAGGTTTGGTAGGTTTCCCTAGGTGGCGGCTGATCTACAGGCCAAAATCTACAGGTAGGCACTTTGCAAAAAACACCTCTGTTTTCCTTCAAAAATTTGGCTGTGTCCACGTTGCGCTTTGGGGCGTTTCCTGTCGCGGGCGCTATGCCTACCCACACAAGTGAGGTATCATTTTTATCGGGAGACGTGGGGGAACGCTGGGTGGAAGGAAATTTGTGGCTCCTCTCAGATTCCAGAACTTTTTGCCACAGAAATGTGAGGAACATGTGGTTTTTTAGCCAAATTTTGAGGTTTGCAAAGGATTCTGGGTAACAGAACCTGGTCCCAGCCACACAAGTCACCCCATCTTGGATTCCCCTAGGTCTCTAGTTTTCAGAAATGCACAGGTTTGGTAGGTTTCCCTAGGTGGCGGCTGAGCTACAGGCCAAAATCTACAGGTAGGCACTTTGCAAAAAACACCTCTGTTTTCCTTCAAAAATGTGGCTGTGTCCACGTTGCACTTTGGGGCGTTTTCTGTCGCGGGCGCTAGGCCTACCCACACAAGTGAGGTGTAATTTTTATCGGGAGATGTGGGGGAACGCTGGGTGGAAGGAAATTTGTTTCTCCTCTCAGATTCCAGAACTTTCTGCCACAGAAATGTGAGGAACATGTGTTTTTTTAGCCAAATTTTGAGGTTTGCAAAGGATTCTGGGTAACAGAACCTGGTCCGAGCCACACAAGTCACCCCATCTTGGATTCCCCTAGGTCTCTAGTTTTTCAGAAATGCACAGGTTTAGTAGGTTTCCCTAGGTGGCAGCTGAGCTACAGGCCAAAATCTACAGGTAGGCACTTTGCAAAAAACACCTCTGTTTTCCTTCAAAAATTTGGCTGTGTCCACGTTGCGCTTTGGGGCGTTTCCTGTCGCGGGCGCTAGGCCTACCCACACAAGTGAGGTATCATTTTTATCGGGAGACATGGGGGAATGCTGGGTGGAAGGAAATTTGTGGCTCCTCTCAGATTCCAGAACTTTCTGCCACAGAAATGTGAGGAACATGTGCTTTTTTAGCCAAATTCTGAGGTTTGCAAAGGATTCTGGGTAACAGAACCTGGTCCGAGCCACACAAGTCACCCCATCTTGGATTCCCCTAGGTCTCTAGTTTTCAGAAATGCACAGGTTTGGTAGGTTTCCCTAGGTGGCGGCTGAGCTACAGGCCAAAATCTACAGGTAGGCACTTTGCAAAAAACACCTCTGTTTTCCTTCAAAAATTTGGCTGTGTCCACGTTGCACTTTGGGGCGTTTCCTGTCGCGGGCGCTAGGCCTACCCACACAAGTGAGGTATCATTTTTATCGGGAGACGTGGGGGAACGCTGGGTGGAAGGAAATGTGTGGCTCCTCTCAGATTCCAGAACTTTCTGCCACAGAAATTTGAGGAACATGTGTTTTTTTAGCCAAATTTTGAGGTTTGCAAAGGATTCTGGGTAACAGAACCTGGTCCGAGCCTCACAAGTCACCCCATCTTGGATTCCCCTAGGTCTCTAGTTTTCAGAAATGCACAGGTTTGGTAGGTTTCCCTAGATGGCGGCTGAGCTACAGGCCAAAATCTACAGGTAGGCACTTTGCAAAAAACACCTCTGTTTTCCTTCAAAAATTTGGCTGTGTCCACGTTGCGCTTTGGGGCGTTTCCTGTCGCGGGCGCTAGGCCTACCCACACAAGTGAGGTATCATTTTTATCGGGAGACATGGGGGAACGCTGGGTGGAAGGAAATTTGTGGCTCCTCTCAGATTCCAGAACTTTCTGCCACAGAAATGTGAGGAACATGTGTTTTTTTAGACAAATTTTAAGGTTTGCTATGGATTCTGGGTAACAGAACCTGGTCCGAGCCACACAAGTCACCCCATCTTGGATTCCCCTAGGTCTCTAGTTTTCAGAAATGCACAGGTTTGGTAGGTTTCCCTAGGTGGCAGCTGAGCTACAGGCCAAAATCTACAGGTAGGCACTTTGCAAAAAACACCTCTGTTTTCCTTAAAAAATTTGGCTGTGTCCACGTTGCGCTTTGGGGCGTTTCCTGTCGCGGGCGCTAGGCCTACCCACACAAGTGAGGTATCATTTTTATCGGGAGACATGGGGGAACGCTGGGTGGAAGGAAATTTGTGGCTCCTCTCAGATTCCAGAACTTTCTGCCACAGAAATGTGAGGAACATGTGCTTTTTTAGCCAAATTCTGAGGTTTGCAAAGGATTCTGGGTAACAGAACCTGGTCCGAGCCACACAAGTCACCCCATCTTGGATTCCCCTAGGTCTCTAGTTTTCAGAAATGCACAGGTTTGGTAGGTTTCCCTAGATGGCGGCTGAGCTACAGGCCAAAATCTACAGGTAGGCACTTTGCAAAAAACACCTCTGATTTCCTTAAAAAATTTGGCTGTGTCCACGTTGCGCTTTGGGGCGTTTCCTGTCGCGGGTGCTAGGCCTACCCACACAAGTGAGGTATCAATTTTATCGGGAGACATGGGGGAACGCTGGGTGGAAGGAAATTTGTGGCTCCTCTCAGATTCCAGAACTTTCTGCCACAGAAATGTGAGGAACATGTGCTTTTTTAGCCAAATTCTGAGGTTTGCAAAGGATTCTGGGTAACAGAACCTGGTCCGAGCCACACAAGTCACCCCATCCTGGATTCCCCTAGGTCTCTAGTTTTCAGAAATGCACAGGTTTGGTAGGTTTCCCTAGGTGGCGGCTGAGCTACAGGCCAAAATCTACAGGTAGGCACTTTGCAAAAAACACCTCTGTTTTCCTTCAAAAAATTTGCTGTGTCCACGTAGCACTTTGGGGCGTTTCCTGTCGCGGGCGCTAGGCCTATCCACACAAGTGAGGTATCATTTGTATCGGGAGACGTGGGGGAACGCTGGGTGGAAGGACATTTGTGGCTCTTCTCAGATTCCAGAACTTTCTGCCACAGAAATGTGAGGAACATGTGTTTTTTCAGCCAAATTTTGAGGTTTGCGAAGGATTCTGGGTAACAGAACCTGGTCCGAGCCACACAAGTCACCCCATGTTGGATTCCCCTAGGTCTCTAGTTTTCAGAAATGCACAGGTTTGGTAGGTTTCCCTAGATGGCGGCTGAGCTACAGGCCAAAATCTACAGGTAGGCACTTTGCAAAAAACACCTCTGTTTTCCTTCAAAAATTTGGCTGTATCCACGTTGTGCTTTGGGGCGTTTCCTGTCGCAGCCGCTAGGCCTACCCACACAACTGAGGTATCATTTTTATCGGGAGACATGGGGGAACGCTGGGTGGAAGGAAATTTGTGGCTCCTCTCAGATTCCAGAACTTTCTGCCACAGAAATGTGAGGAACATGTGCTTTTTTAGCCAAATTCTGAGGTTTGCAAAGGATTCTGGGTAACAGAACCTGGTCCGAGCCACACAAGTCACCCCATCCTGGATTCCCCTAGGTCTCTAGTTTTCAGAAATGTACAGGTTTGGTAGGATTCCCTAGGTGGCGGCTGAGCTACAGGCCAAAATCTACAGGTAGGCACTTTGCAAAAAACACCTCTGTTTTCCTTCAAAAATTTTGCTGTGTCCACGTAGCACTTTGGGGCGTTTCCTGTCGCGGGCGCTAGGCCTACCCACACAAGTGAGGTATCATTTGTATCGGGAGACGTGGGGGAACGCTGGGTGGAAGGACATTTGTGGCTCTTCTCACATTCCAGAACTTTCTGCCACAGAAATGTGAGGAACATGTGTTTTTTTAGCCAAATTTTGAGGTTTGCAAAGGATTCTGGGTAACAGAACCTGGTCCGAGCCACACAAGTCACCCCATCTTGGATTCCCCTAGGTCTCTAGTTTTCAGAAATGCACAGGTTTGGTAGGTTTCCCTAGGTGGCGGCTGATCTACAGGCCAAAATCTACAGGTAGGCACTTTGCAAAAAACACCTCTGTTTTCCTTCAAAAATTTGGCTGTGTCCACGTTGCGCTTTGGGGCGTTTCCTGTCGCGGGCGCTATGCCTACCCACACAAGTGAGGTATCATTTTTATCGGGAGACGTGGGGGAACGCTGGGTGGAAGGAAATTTGTGGCTCCTCTCAGATTCCAGAACTTTTTGCCACAGAAATGTGAGGAACATGTGGTTTTTTAGCCAAATTTTGAGGTTTGCAAAGGATTCTGGGTAACAGAACCTGGTCCCAGCCACACAAGTCACCCCATCTTGGATTCCCCTAGGTCTCTAGTTTTCAGAAATGCACAGGTTTGGTAGGTTTCCCTAGGTGGCGGCTGAGCTACAGGGCAAAATCTACAGGTAGGCACTTTGCAAAAAACACCTCTGTTTTCCTTCAAAAATGTGGCTGTGTCCACGTTGCACTTTGGGGCGTTTCCTGTCGCGGGCGCTAGGCCTACCCACACAAGTGAGGTGTAATTTTTATCGGGAGATGTGGGGGAACGCTGGGTGGAAGGAAATTTGTTTCTCCTCTCAGATTCCAGAACTTTCTGCCACAGAAATGTGAGGAACATGTGTTTTTTTAGCCAAATTTTGAGGTTTGCAAAGGATTCTGGGTAACAGAACCTGGTCCGAGCCACACAAGTCACCCCATCTTGGATTCCCCTAGGTCTCTAGTTTTTCAGAAATGCACAGGTTTAGTAGGTTTCCCTAGGTGGCAGCTGAGCTACAGGCCAAAATCTACAGGTAGGCACTTTGCAAAAAACACCTCTGTTTTCCTTCAAAAATTTGGCTGTGTCCACTTTGCGCTTTGGGGCGTTTCCTGTCGCGGGCGCTAGGCCTACCCACACAAGTGAGGTATCATTTTTATCGGGAGACATGGGGGAATGCTGGGTGGAAGGAAATTTGTGGCTCCTCTCAGATTCCAGAACTTTCTGCCACAGAAATGTGAGGAACATGTGCTTTTTTAGCCAAATTCTGAGGTTTGCAAAGGATTCTGGGTAACAGAACCTGGTCCGAGCCACACAAGTCACCCCATCTTGGATTCCCCTAGGTCTCTAGTTTTCAGAAATGCACAGGTTTGGTAGGTTTCCCTAGGTGGCGGCTGAGCTACAGGCCAAAATCTACAGGTAGGCACTTTGCAAAAAACACCTCTGTTTTCCTTCAAAAATTTGGCTGTGTCCACGTTGCACTTTGGGGCGTTTCCTGTCGCGGGCGCTAGGCCTACCCACACAAGTGAGGTATCATTTTTATCGGGAGACGTGGGGGAACGCTGGGTGGAAGGAAATGTGTGGCTCCTCTCAGATTCCAGAACTTTCTGCCACAGAAATTTGAGGAACATGTGTTTTTTTAGCCAAATTTTGAGGTTTGCAAAGGATTCTGGGTAACAGAACCTGGTCCGAGCCTCACAAGTCACCCCATCTTGGATTCCCCTAGGTCTCTAGTTTTCAGAAATGCACAGGTTTGGTAGGTTTCCCTAGATGGCGGCTGAGCTACAGGCCAAAATCTACAGGTAGGCACTTTGCAAAAAACACCTCTGTTTTCCTTCAAAAATTTGGCTGTGTCCACGTTGCGCTTTGGGGCGTTTCCTGTCGCGGGCGCTAGGCCTACCCACACAAGTGAGGTATCATTTTTATCGGGAGACATGGGGGAACGCTGGGTGGAAGGAAATTTGTGGCTCCTCTCAGATTCCAGAACTTTCTGCCACAGAAATGTGAGGAACATGTGTTTTTTTAGACAAATTTTAAGGTTTGCTATGGATTCTGGGTAACAGAACCTGGTCCGAGCCACACAAGTCACCCCATCTTGGATTCCCCTAGGTCTCTAGTTTTCAGAAATGCACAGGTTTGGTAGGTTTCCCTAGGTGGCAGCTGAGCTACAGGCCAAAATCTACAGGTAGGCACTTTGCAAAAAACACCTCTGTTTTCCTTAAAAAATTTGGCTGTGTCCACGTTGCGCTTTGGGGCGTTTCCTGTCGCGGGCGCTAGGCCTACCCACACAAGTGAGGTATCATTTTTATCGGGAGACATGGGGGAACGCTGGGTGGAAGGAAATTTGTGGCTCCTCTCAGATTCCAGAACTTTCTGCCACAGAAATGTGAGGAACATGTGCTTTTTTAGCCAAATTCTGAGGTTTGCAAAGGATTCTGGGTAACAGAACTTGGTCCGAGCCACACAAGTCACCCCATCTTGGATTCCCCTAGGTCTCTAGTTTTCAGAAATGCACAGGTTTGGTAGGTTTCCCTAGATGGCGGCTGAGCTACAGGCCAAAATCTACAGGTAGGCACTTTGCAAAAAACACCTCTGATTTCCTTAAAAAATTTGGCTGTGTCCACGTTGCGCTTTGGGGCGTTTCCTGTCGCGGGTGCTAGGCCTACCCACACAAGTGAGGTATCAATTTTATCGGGAGACATGGGGGAACGCTGGGTGGAAGGAAATTTGTGGCTCCTCTCAGATTCCAGAACTTTCTGCCACAGAAATGTGAGGAACATGTGCTTTTTTAGCCAAATTCTGAGGTTTGCAAAGGATTCTGGGTAACAGAACCTGGTCCGAGCCACACAAGTCACCCCATCCTGGATTCCCCTAGGTCTCTAGTTTTCAGAAATGCACAGGTTTGGTAGGTTTCCCTAGGTGGCGGCTGAGCTACAGGCCAAAATCTACAGGTAGGCACTTTGCAAAAAACACCTCTGTTTTCCTTCAAAAAATTTGCTGTGTCCACGTAGCACTTTGGGGCGTTTCCTGTCGCGGGCGCTAGGCCTATCCACACAAGTGAGGTATCATTTGTATCGGGAGACGTGGGGGAACGCTGGGTGGAAGGACATTTGTGGCTCTTCTCAGATTCCAGAACTTTCTGCCACAGAAATGTGAGGAACATGTGTTTTTTCAGCCAAATTTTGAGGTTTGCGAAGGATTCTGGGTAACAGAACCTGGTCCGAGCCACACAAGTCACCCCATGTTGGATTCCCCTAGGTCTCTAGTTTTCAGAAATGCACAGGTTTGGTAGGTTTCCCTAGATGGCGGCTGAGCTACAGGCCAAAATCTACAGGTAGGCACTTTGCAAAAAACACCTCTGTTTTCCTTCAAAAATTTGGCTGTATCCACGTTGTGCTTTGGGGCGTTTCCTGTCGCAGCCGCTAGGCCTACCCACACAACTGAGGTATCATTTTTATCGGGAGACATGGGGGAACGCTGGGTGGAAGGAAATTTGTGGCTCCTCTCAGATTCCAGAACTTTCTGCCACAGAAATGTGAGGAACATGTGCTTTTTTAGCCAAATTCTGAGGTTTGCAAAGGATTCTGGGTAACAGAACCTGGTCCGAGCCACACAAGTCACCCCATCCTGGATTCCCCTAGGTCTCTAGTTTTCAGAAATGTACAGGTTTGGTAGGATTCCCTAGGTGGCGGCTGAGCTACAGGCCAAAATCTACAGGTAGGCACTTTGCAAAAAACACCTCTGTTTTCCTTCAAAAATTTTGCTGTGTCCACGTAGCACTTTGGGGCGTTTCCTGTCGCGGGCGCTAGGCCTACCCACACAAGTGAGGTATCATTTGTATCGGGAGACGTGGGGGAACGCTGGGTGGAAGGACATTTGTGGCTCTTCTCAGATTCCAGAACTTTCTGCCACAGAAATGTGAGGAACATGTGTTTTTTTAGCCAAATTTTGAGGTTTGCGAAGGATTCTGGGTAACAGAACCTGGTCCGAGCCACACAAGTCACCCCATCTTGGATTCCCCTAGGTCTCTAGTTTTCAGAAATGCACAGGTTTGGTAGGTTTCCCTAGATGGCGGCTGAGCTACAGGCCAAAATCTACAGGTAGGCACTTTGCAAAAAACACCTCTGTTTTCCTTCAAAAATTTGGCTGTGTCCACGTTGCACTTTGGGGCGTTTCCTGTCGCGGGCGCTAGGCCTACCCACACAAGTGAGGTTTAATTTTTATCGGGAGATGTGGGGGAACGCTGGGTGGAAGGAAATTTGTTTCTCCTCTCAGATTCCAGAACTTTCTGCCACAGAAATGTGAGGAACATGTGTTTTTTTAGCCAAATTTTGAGGTTTGCAAAGGATTCTGGGTAACAGAACCTGGTCCGAGCCACACAAGTCACCCCATCTTGGATTCCCCTAGGTCTCTAGTTTTTCAGAAATGCACAGGTTTGGTAGGTTTCCCTAGGTGGCAGCTGAGCTACAGGCCAAAATCTACAGGTAGGCACTTTGCAAAAAACACCTCTCTTTTCCTTCAAAAATTTGGCTGTGTCCACGTTGCGCTTTGGGGCGTTTCCTGTCGCGGGCGCTAGGCCTACCCACACAAGTGAGGTATCATTTTTATCGGGAGACATGGGGGAATGCTGGGTGGAAGGAAATTTGTGGCTCCTCTCAGATTCCAGAACTTTCTGCCACAGAAATGTGAGGAACATGTGCTTTTTTAGCCAAATTCTGAGGTTTGCAAAGGATTCTGGGTAACAGAACCTGGTCCGAGCCACACAAGTCACCCCATCTTGGATTCCCCTAGGTCTCTAGTTTTCAGAAATGCACAGGTTTGGTAGGTTTCCCTAGGTGGCGGCTGAGCTACAGGCCGAAATCTACAGGTAGGCACTTTGCAAAAAACACCTCTGTTTTCCTTCAAAAATTTGGCTGTGTCCACGTTGCACTTTGGGGCGTTTCCTGTCGCGGGCGCTAGGCCTACCCACACAAGTGAGGTATCATTTTTATCGGGAGACATGGGGGAACGCTGGGTGGAAGGAAATTTGTGGCTCCTCTCAGATTCCAGAACTTTCTGCCACAGAAATGTGAGGAACATGTGTTTTTTTAGACAAATTTTAAGGTTTGCTATGGATTCTGGGTAACAGAACCTGGTCCGAGCCACACAAGTCACCCCATCTTGGATTCCCCTAGGTCTCTAGTTTTCAGAAATGCACAGGTTTGGTAGGTTTCCCTAGGTGGCAGCTGAGCTACAGGCCAAAATCTACAGGTAGGCACTTTGCAAAAAACACCTCTGTTTTCCTTAAAAAATTTGGCTGTGTCCACGTTGCGCTTTGGGGCGTTTCCTGTCGCGGGCGCTAGGCCTACCCACACAAGTGAGGTATCATTTTTATCGGGAGACATGGGGGAACGCTGGGTGGAAGGAAATTTGTGGCTCCCCTCAGATTCCAGAACTTTCTGCCACAGAAATGTGAGGAACATGTGCTTTTTTAGCCGAATTCTGAGGTTTGCAAAGGATTCTGGGTAACAGAACCTGGTCCGAGCCACACAAGTCACCCCATCTTGGATTCCCCTAGGTCTCTAGTTTTCAGAAATGCACAGGTTTGGTAGGTTTCCCTAGATGGCGGCTGAGCTACAGGCCAAAATCTACAGGTAGGCACTTTGCAAAAAACACCTCTGATTTCCTTCAAAAATTTGGCTGTGTCCACGTTGCGCTTTGGGGCGTTTCCTGTCGCGGGTGCTAGGCCTACCCACACAAGTGAGGTATCAATTTTATCGGGAGACATGGGGGAACGCTGGGTGGAAGGAAATTTGTGGCTCCTCTCAGATTCCAGAACTTTCTGCCACAGAAATGTGAGGAACATGTGCTTTTTTAGCCAAATTCTGAGGTTTGCAAAGGATTCTGGGTAACAGAACCTGGTCCGAGCCACACAAGTCACCCCATCCTGGATTCCCCTAGGTCTCTAGTTTTCAGAAATGCACAGGTTTGGTAGGTTTCCCTAGATGGCGGCTGAGCTACAGGCCAAAATCTACAGGTAGGCACTTTGCAAAAAACACCTCTGTTTTCCTTCAAAAATTTGGCTGAGTCCACGTTGCGCTTTGGGGCGTTTCCTGTCGCGGGCGCTAGGCCTACCCACACAAGTGAGGTATCAATTTTATCGGGAGACATGGGGGAACGCTGGGTGGAAGGAAATTTGTGGCTCCTCTCAGATTCCAGAACTTTCTGCCACAGAAATGTGAGGAACATGTGCTTTTTTAGCCAAATTCTGAGGTTTGCAAAGGATTCTGGGTAACAGAACCTGGTCCGAGCCACACAAGTCACCCCATCCTGGATTCCCCTAGGTCTCTAGTTTTCAGAAATGCACAGGTTTGGTAGGATTCCCTAGGTGGCGGCTGAGCTACAGGCCAAAATCTACAGGTAGGCACTTTGCAAAAAACACCTCTGTTTTCCTTCAAAAATTTTGCTGTGTCCACGTAGCACTTTGGGGCGTTTCCTGTCGCGGGCGCTAGGCCTACCCACACAAGTGAGGTATCATTTGTATCGGGAGACGTGGGGGAACGCTGGGTGGAAGGACATTTGTGGCTCTTCTCAGATTCCAGAACTTTCTGCCACAGAAATGTGAGGAACATGTGTTTTTTCAGCCAAATTTTGAGGTTTGCGAAGGATTCTGGGTAACAGAACCTGGTCCGAGCCACACAAGTCACCCCATCTTGGATTCCCCTAGGTCTCTAGTTTTCAGAAATGCACAGGTTTGGTAGGTTTCCCTAGATGGCGGCTGAGCTACAGGCCAAAATCTACAGGTAGGCACTTTGCAAAAAACACCTCTGTTTTCCTTCAAAAATTTGGCTGTATCCACGTTGTGCTTTGGGGCGTTTCCTGTCGCGGGTGCTAGGCCTACCCACACAAGTGAGGTATCAATTTTATCGGGAGACATGGGGGAACGCTGGGTGGAAGGAAATTTGTGGCTCCTCTCAGATTCCAGAACTTTCTGCCACAGAAATGTGAGGAACATGTGCTTTTTTAGCCAAATTCTGAGGTTTGCAAAGGATTCTGGGTAACAGAACCTGGTCCGAGCCACACAAGTCACCCCATCCTGGATTCCCCTAGGTCTCTAGTTTTCAGAAATGCACAGGTTTGGTAGGTTTCCCTAGATGGCGGCTGAGCTACAGGCCAAAATCTACAGGTAGGCACTTTGCAAAAACACCTCTGTTTTCCTTCAAAAATTTGGCTGAGTCCACGTTGCGCTTTGGGGCGTTTCCTGTCGCGGGCGCTAGGTCTACCCACACAAGTGAGGTATCAATTTTATCGGGAGACATGGGGGAACGCTGGGTGGAAGGAAATTTGTGGCTCCTCTCAGATTCCAGAACTTTCTGCCACAGAAATGTGAGGAACATGTGCTTTTTTAGCCAAATTCTGAGGTTTGCAAAGGATTCTGGGTAACAGAACCTGGTCCGAGCCACACAAGTCACCCCATCCTGGATTCCCCTAGGTCTCTAGTTTTCAGAAATGCACAGGTTTGGTAGGATTCCCTAGGTGGCGGCTGAGCTACAGGCCAAAATCTACAGGTAGGCACTTTGCAAAAAACACCTCTGTTTTCCTTCAAAAATTTTGCTGTGTCCACGTAGCACTTTGGGGCGTTTCCTGTCGCGGGCGCTAGGCCTACCCACACAAGTGAGGTATCATTTGTATCGGGAGACGTGGGGGAACGCTGGGTGGAAGGACATTTGTGGCTCTTCTCAGATTCCAGAACTTTCTGCCACAGAAATGTGAGGAACATGTGTTTTTTCAGCCAAATTTTGAGGTTTGCGAAGGATTCTGGGTAACAGAACCTGGTCCGAGCCACACAAGTCACCCCATCTTGGATTCCCCTAGGTCTCTAGTTTTCAGAAATGCACAGGTTTGGTAGGTTTCCCTAGATGGCGGCTGAGCTACAGGCCAAAATCTACAGGTAGGCACTTTGCAAGAAACACCTCTGTTTTCCTTCAAAAATTTGGCTGTATCCACGTTGTGCTTTGGGGCGTTTCCTGTCGCAGCCGCTAGGCCTACCCACACAACTGAGGTATCATTTTTATCGGGAGACATGGGGGAACGCTGGGTGGAAGGAAATTTGTGGCTCCTCTCAGATTCCAGAACTTTCTGCCACAGAAATGTGAGGAACATGTGCTTTTTTAGCCAAATTCTGAGGTTTGCAAAGGATTCTGGGTAACAGAACCTGGTCCGAGCCACACAAGTCACCCCATCCTGGATTCCCCTAGGTCTCTAGTTTTCAGAAATGCACAGGTTTGGTAGGATTCCCTAGGTGGCGGCTGAGCTACAGGCCAAAATCTACAGGTAGGCACTTTGCAAAAAACACCTCTGTTTTCCTTCAAAAATTTTGCTGTGTCCACGTAGCACTTTGGGGCGTTTCCTGTCGCGGGCGCTAGGCCTACCCACACAAGTGAGGTATCATTTGTATCGGGAGACGTGGGGGAACGCTGGGTGGAAGGACATTTGTGGCTCTTCTCAGATTCCAGAACTTTCTGCCACAGAAATGTGAGGAACATGTGTTTTTTTAGCCAAATTTTGAGGTTTGCGAAGGATTCTGGGTAACAGAACCTGGTCCGAGCCACACAAGTCACCCCATCTTGGATTCCCCTAGGTCTCTAGTTTTCAGAAATGCACAGGTTTGGTAGGTTTCCCTAGATCGCGGCTGAGCTACAGGCCAAAATCTACAGGTAGGCACTTTGCAAAAAACACCTCTGTTTTCCTTCAAAAATTTGGCTGTGTCCACGTTGCACTTTGGGGCGTTTCCTGTCGCGGGCGCTAGGCCTACCCACACAAGCGAGGTTTAATTTTTATCGGGAGATGTGGGGGAACGCTGGGTGGAAGGAAATTTGTTTCTCCTCTCAGATTCCAGAACTTTCTGCCACAGAAATGTGAGGAACATGTGTTTTTTTAGCCAAATTTTGAGGTTTGCAAAGGATTCTGGGTAACAGAACCTGGTCCGAGCCACACAAGTCACCCCATCTTGGATTCCCCTAGGTCTCTAGTTTTTCAGAAATGCACAGGTTTGGTAGGTTTCCCTAGGTGGCAGCTGAGCTACAGGCCAAAATCTACAGGTAGGCACTTTGCAAAAAACACCTCTGTTTTCCTTCAAAAATTTGGCTGTGTCCACGTTGCGCTTTGTGGCGTTTCCTGTCGCGGGCGCTAGGCCTACCCACACAAGTGAGGTATCATTTTTATCGGGAGACATGGGGGAATGCTGGGTGGAAGGAAATTTGTGGCTCCTCTCAGATTCCAGAACTTTCTGCCACAGAAATGTGAGGAACATGTGCTTTTTTAGCCAAATTCTGAGGTTTGCAAAGGATTCTGGGTAACAGAACCTGGTCCGAGCCACACAAGTCACCCCATCTTGGATTCCCCTAGGTCTCTAGTTTTCAGAAATGCACAGGTTTGGTAGGTTTCCCTAGGTGGCGGCTGAGCTACAGGCCAAAATCTACAGGTAGGCACTTTGCAAAAAACACCTCTGTTTTCCTTCAAAAATTTGGCTGTGTCCACGTTGCACTTTGGGGCGTTTCCTGTCGCGGGCGCTAGGCCTACCCACACAAGTGAGGTATCATTTTTATCGGGAGACATGGGGGAACGCTGGGTGGAAGGAAATTTGTGGCTCCTCTCAGATTCCAGAACTTTCTGCCACAGAAATGTGAGGAACACGTGTTTTTTTAGACAAATTTTAAGGTTTGCTATGGATTCTGGGTAACAGAACCTGGTCCGAGCCACACAAGTCACCCCATCTTGGATTCCCCTAGGTCTCTAGTTTTCAGAAATGCACAGGTTTGGTAGGTTTCCCTAGGTGGCGGCTGAGCTACAGGCCAAAATCTACAGGTAGGCACTTTGCAAAAAACACCTCTGTTTTCCTTCAAAAATTTGGCTGTGTCCACGTTGCACTTTGGGGCGTTTCCTGTCGCGGGCGCTAGGCCTACCCACACAAGTGAGGTATCATTTTTATCGGGAGACATGGGGGAACGCTGGGTGGAAGGAAATTTGTGGCTCCTCTCAGATTCCAGAACTTTCTGCCACAGAAATGTGAGGAACACGTGTTTTTTTAGACAAATTTTAAGGTTTGCTATGGATTCTGGGTAACAGAACCTGGTCCGAGCCACACAAGTCACCCCATCTTGGATTCCCCTAGGTCTCTAGTTTTCAGAAATGCACAGGTTTGGTAGGTTTCCCTAGGTGGCAGCTGAGCTACAGGCCAAAATCTACAGGTAGGCACTTTGCAAAAAACACCTCTGTTTTCCTTAAAAAATTTGGCTGTGTCCACGTTGCGCTTTGGGGCGTTTCCTGTCGCGGGCGCTAGGCCTACCCACACAAGTGAGGTATCATTTTTATCGGGAGACATGGGGGAACGCTGGGTGGAAGGAAATTTGTGGCTCCTCTCAGATTCCAGAACTTTCTGCCACAGAAATGTGAGGAACATGTGCTTTTTTAGCCAAATTCTGAGGTTTGCAAAGGATTCTGGGTAACAGAACCTGGTCCGAGCCACACAAGTCACCCCATCTTGGATTCCCCTAGGTCTCTAGTTTTCAGAAATGCACAGGTTTGGTAGGTTTCCCTAGATGGCGGCTGAGCTACAGGCCAAAATCTACAGGTAGGCACTTTGCAAAAAACACCTCTGATTTCCTTAAAAAACTTTGGCTGTGTCCACGTTGCGCT
This sequence comes from Pleurodeles waltl, assembly GCF_031143425.1. Lineage (NCBI taxonomy): Eukaryota > Metazoa > Chordata > Amphibia > Caudata > Salamandridae > Pleurodeles > Pleurodeles waltl. Next base: position 81,987,810 of record NC_090450.1, on the reverse strand, counting down.
TTGGGGCGTTTCCTGTCGCGGGTGCTAGGCCTACCCACACAAGTGAGGTATCAATTTTATCGGGAGACATGGGGGAACGCTGGGTGGAAGGAAATTTGTGGCTCCTCTCAGATTCCAGAACTTTCTGCCACAGAAATGTGAGGAACATGTGCTTTTTTAGCCAAATTCTGAGGTTTGCAAAGGATTCTGGGTAACAGAACCTGGTCCGAGCCACACAAGTCACCCCATCCTGGATTCCCCTAGGTCTCTAGTTTTCAGAAATGCACAGGTTTGGTAGGTTTCCCTAGATGGCGGCTGAGCTACAGGCCAAAATCTACAGGTAGGCACTTTGCAAAAAACACCTCTGTTTTCCTTCAAAAATTTGGCTGAGTCCACGTTGCGCTTTGGGGCGTTTCCTGTCGCGGGCGCTAGGCCTACCCACACAAGTGAGGTATCAATTTTATCGGGAGACATGGGGGAACGCTGGGTGGAAGGAAATTTGTGGCTCCTCTCAGATTCCAGAACTTTCTGCCACAGAAATGTGAGGAACATGTGCTTTTTTAGCCAAATTCTGAGGTTTGCAAAGGATTCTGGGTAACAGAACCTGGTCCGAGCCACACAAGTCACCCCATCCTGGATTCCCCTAGGTCTCTAGTTTTCAGAAATGCACAGGTTTGGTAGGATTCCCTAGGTGGCGGCTGAGCTACAGGCCAAAATCTACAGGTAGGCACTTTGCAAAAAACACCTCTGTTTTCCTTCAAAAATTTTGCTGTGTCCACGTAGCACTTTGGGGCGTTTCCTGTCGCGGGCGCTAGGCCTACCCACACAAGTGAGGTATCATTTGTATCGGGAGACGTGGGGGAACGCTGGGTGGAAGGACATTTGTGGCTCTTCTCAGATTCCAGAACTTTCTGCCACAGAAATGTGAGGAACATGTGTTTTTTCAGCCAAATTTTGAGGTTTGCGAAGGATTCTGGGTAACAGAACCTGGTCCGAGCCACACAAGTCACCCCATCTTGGATTCCCCTAGGTCTCTAGTTTTCAGAAATGCACAGGTTTGGTAGGTTTCCCTAGATGGCGGCTGAGCTACAGGCCAAAATCTACAGGTAGGCACTTTGCAAAAAACACCTCTGTTTTCCTTCAAAAATTTGGCTGTATCCACGTTGCGCTTTGGGGCGTTTCCTGTCGCAGCCGCTAGGCCTACCCACACAAGTGAGGTTTAATTTTTATCGGGAGATGTGGGGGAACGCTGGGTGGAAGGAAATTTGTTTCTCCTCTCAGATTCCAGAACTTTCTGCCACAGAAATGTGAGGAACATGTGTTTTTTTAGCCAAATTTTGAGGTTTGCAAAGGATTCTGGGTAACAGAACCTGGTCCGAGCCACACAAGTCACCCCATCTTGGATTCCCCTAGGTCTCTAGTTTTTCAGAAATGCACAGGTTTAGTAGGTTTCCCTAGGTGGCAGCTGAGCTACAGGCCAAAATCTACAGGTAGGCACTTTGCAAAAAACACCTCTGTTTTCCTTCAAAAATTTGGCTGTGTCCACGTTGCGCTTTGGGGCGTTTCCTGTCGCGGGCGCTAGGCCTACCCACACAAGTGAGGTATCATTTTTATCGGGAGACATGGGGGAATGCTGGGTGGAAGGAAATTTGTGGCTCCTCTCAGATTCCAGAACTTTCTGCCACAGAAATGTGAGGAACATGTGCTTTTTTAGCCAAATTCTGAGGTTTGCAAAGGATTCTGGGTAACAGAACCTGGTCCGAGCCACACAAGTCACCCCATCTTGGATTCCCCTAGGTCTCTAGTTTTCAGAAATGCACAGGTTTGGTAGGTTTCCCTAGGTGGCGGCTGAGCTACAGGCCAAAATCTACAGGTAGGCACTTTGCAAAAAACACCTCTGTTTTCCTTCAAAAATTTGGCTGTGTCCACGTTGCACTTTGGGGCGTTTCCTGTCGCGGGCGCTAGGCCTACCCACACAAGTGAGGTATCATTTTTATCGGGAGACGTGGGGGAACGCTGGGTGGAAGGAAATGTGTGGCTCCTCTCAGATTCCAGAACTTTCTGCCACAGAAATTTGAGGAACATGTGTTTTTTTAGCCAAATTTTGAGGTTTGCAAAGGATTCTGGGTAACAGAACCTGGTCCGAGCCTCACAAGTCACCCCATCTTGGATTCCCCTAGGTCTCTAGTTTTCAGAAATGCACAGGTTTGGTAGGTTTCCCTAGATGGCGGCTGAGCTACAGGCCAAAATCTACAGGTAGGCACTTTGCAAAAAACACCTCTGTTTTCCTTCAAAAATTTGGCTGTGTCCACGTTGCGCTTTGGGGCGTTTCCTGTCGCGGGCGCTAGGCCTACCCACACAAGTGAGGTATCATTTTTATCGGGAGACATGGGGGAACGCTGGGTGGAAGGAAATTTGTGGCTCCTCTCAGATTCCAGAACTTTCTGCCACAGAAATGTGAGGAACATGTGTTTTTTTAGACAAATTTTAAGGTTTGCTATGGATTCTGGGTAACAGAACCTGGTCCGAGCCACACAAGTCACCCCATCTTGGATTCCCCTAGGTCTCTAGTTTTCAGAAATGCACAGGTTTGGTAGGTTTCCCTAGGTGGCAGCTGAGCTACAGGCCAAAATCTACAGGTAGGCACTTTGCAAAAAACACCTCTGTTTTCCTTAAAAAATTTTGCTGTGTCCACGTAGCACTTTGGGGCGTTTCCTGTCGCGGGCGCTAGGCCTACCCACACAAGTGAGGTATCATTTTTATCGGGAGACATGGGGGAACGCTGGGTGGAAGGAAATTTGTGGCTCCTCTCAGATTCCAGAACTTTCTGCCACAGAAATGTGAGGAACATGTGCTTTTTTAGCCAAATTCTGAGGTTTGCAAAGGATTCTGGGTAACAGAACCTGGTCCGAGCCACACAAGTCACCCCATCTTGGATTCCCCTAGGTCTCTAGTTTTCAGAAATGCACAGGTTTGGTAGGTTTCCCTAGATGGCGGCTGAGCTACAGGCCAAAATCTACAGGTAGGCACTTTGCAAAAAACACCTCTGATTTCCTTAAAAAATTTGGCTGTGTCCACGTTGCGCTTTGGGGCGTTTCCTGTCGCGGGTGCTAGGCCTACCCACACAAGTGAGGTATCAATTTTATCGGGAGACATGGGGGAACGCTGGGTGGAAGGAAATTTGTGGCTCCTCTCAGATTCCAGAACTTTCTGCCACAGAAATGTGAGGAACATGTGCTTTTTTAGCCAAATTCTGAGGTTTGCAAAGGATTCTGGGTAACAGAACCTGGTCCGAGCCACACAAGTCACCCCATCCTGGATTCCCCTAGGTCTCTAGTTTTCAGAAATGCACAGGTTTGGTAGGTTTCCCTAGATGGCGGCTGAGCTACAGGCCAAAATCTACAGGTAGGCACTTTGCAAAAAACACCTCTGTTTTCCTTCAAAAATTTGGCTGAGTCCACGTTGCGCTTTGGGGCGTTTCCTGTCGCGGGCGCTAGGCCTACCCACACAAGTGAGGTATCAATTTTATCGGGAGACATGGGGGAACGCTGGGTGGAAGGAAATTTGTGGCTCCTCTCAGATTCCAGAACTTTCTGCCACAGAAATGTGAGGAACATGTGCCTTTTTAGCCAAATTCTGAGGTTTGCAAAGGATTCTGGGTAACAGAACCTGGTCCGAGCCACACAAGTCACCCCATCCTGGATTCCCCTAGGTCTCTAGTTTTCAGAAATGCACAGGTTTGGTAGGATTCCTTAGGTGGCGGCTGAGCTACAGGCCAAAATCTACAGGTAGGCACTTTGCAATAAACACCTCTGTTTTCCTTCAAAAATTTTGCTGTGTCCACGTAGCACTTTGGGGCGTTTCCTGTCGCGGGCGCTAGGCCTATCCACACAAGTGAGGTATCATTTGTATCGGGAGACGTGGGGGAACGCTGGGTGGAAGGACATTTGTGGCTCTTCTCAGATTCCAGAACTTTCTGCCACAGAAATGTGAGGAACATGTGTTTTTTCCGCCAAATTTTGAGGTTTGCGAAGGATTCTGGGTAACAGAACCTGGTCCGAGCCACACAAGTCACCCCATGTTGGATTCCCCTAGGTCTCTAGTTTTCAGAAATGCACAGGTTTGGTAGGTTTCCCTAGATGGCGGCTGAGCTACAGGCCAAAATCTACAGGTAGGCACTTTGCAAAAAACACCTCTGTTTTCCTTCAAAAATTTGGCTGTATCCACGTTGTGCTTTGGGGCGTTTCCTGTCGCAGCCGCTAGGCCTACCCACACAACTGAGGTATCATTTTTATCGGGAGACATGGGGGAACGCTGGGTGGAAGGAAATTTGTGGCTCCTCTCAGATTCCAGAACTTTCTGCCACAGAAATGTGAGGAACATGTGCTTTTTTAGCCAAATTCTGAGGTTTGCAAAGGATTCTGGGTAACAGAACCTGGTCCGAGCCACACAAGTCACCCCATCCTGGATTCCCCTAGGTCTCTAGTTTTCAGAAATGTACAGGTTTGGTAGGATTCCCTAGGTGGCGGCTGAGCTACAGGCCAAAATCTACAGGTAGGCACTTTGCAAAAAACACCTCTGTTTTCCTTCAAAAATTTTGCTGTGTCCACGTAGCACTTTGGGGCGTTTCCTGTCGCGGGCGCTAGGCCTACCCACACAAGTGAGGTATCATTTGTATCGGGAGACGTGGGGGAACGCTGGGTGGAAGGACATTTGTGGCTCTTCTCAGATTCCAGAACTTTCTGCCACAGAAATGTGAGGAACATGTGTTTTTTTAGCCAAATTTTGAGGTTTGCGAAGGATTCTGGGTAACAGAACCTGGTCCGAGCCACACAAGTCACCCCATCTTGGATTCCCCTAGGTCTCTAGTTTTCAGAAATGCACAGGTTTGGTAGGTTTCCCTAGATGGCGGCTGAGCTACAGGCCAAAATCTACAGGTAGGCACTTTGCAAAAAACACCTCTGTTTTCCTTCAAAAATTTGGCTGTGTCCACGTTGCACTTTGGGGCGTTTCCTGTCGCGGGCGCTAGGCCTACCCACACAAGTGAGGTTTAGTTTTTATCGGGAGATGTGGGGGAACGCTGGGTGGAAGGAAATTTGTTTCTCCTCTCAGATTCCAGAACTTTCTGCCACAGAAATGTGAGGAACATGTGTTTTTTTAACCAAATTTTGAGGTTTGCAAAGGATTCTGGGTAACAGAACCTGGTCCGAGCCACACAAGTCACCCCATCTTGGATTCCCCTAGGTCTCTAGTTTTTCAGAAATGCACAGGTTTGGTAGGTTTCCCTAGGTGGCAGCTGAGCTACAGGCCAAAATCTACAGGTAGGCACTTTGCAAAAAACACCTCTGTTTTCCTTCAAAAATTTGGCTGTGTCCACGTTGCGCTTTGGGGCGTTTCCTGTCGCGGGCGCTAGGCCTACCCACACAAGTGAGGTATCATTTTTATCGGGAGACATGGGGGAATGCTGGGTGGAAGGAAATTTGTGGCTCCTCTCAGATTCCAGAACTTTCTGCCACAGAAATGTGAGGAACATGTGCTTTTTTAGCCAAATTCTGAGGTTTGCAAAGGATTCTGGGTAACAGAACCTGGTCCGAGCCACACAAGTCACCCCATCTTGGATTCCCCTAGGTCTCTAGTTTTCAGAAATGCACAGGTTTGGTAGGTTTCCCTAGGTGGCGGCTGAGCTACAGGCCGAAATCTACAGGTAGGCACTTTGCAAAAAACACCTCTGTTTTCCTTCAAAAATTTGGCTGTGTCCATGTTGCACTTTGGGGCGTTTCCTGTCGCGGGCGCTAGGCCTACCCACACAAGTGAGGTATCATTTTTATCGGGAGACATGGGGGAACGCTGGGTGGAAGGAAATTTGTGGCTCCTCTCAGATTCCAGAACTTTCTGCCACAGAAATGTGAGGAACATGTGTTTTTTTAGACAAATTTTAAGGTTTGCTATGGATTCTGGGTAACAGAACCTGGTCCGAGCCACACAAGTCACCCCATCTTGGATTCCCCTAGGTCTCTAGTTTTCAGAAATGCACAGGTTTGGTAGGTTTCCCTAGGTGGCAGCTGAGCTACAGGCCAAAATCTACAGGTAGGCACTTTGCAAAAAACACCTCTGTTTTCCTTAAAAAATTTGGCTGTGTCCACGTTGCGCTTTGGGGCGTTTCCTGTCGCGGGCGCTAGGCCTACCCACACAAGTGAGGTATCATTTTTATCGGGAGACATGGGGGAACGCTGGGTGGAAGGAAATTTGTGGCTCCTCTCAGATTCCAGAACTTTCTGCCACAGAAATGTGAGGAACATGTGCTTTTTTAGCCAAATTCTGAGGTTTGCAAAGGATTCTGGGTAACAGAACCTGGTCCGAGCCACACAAGTCACCCCATCTTGGATTCCCCTAGGTCTCTAGTTTTCAGAAATGCACAGGTTTGGTAGGTTTCCCTAGATGGCGGCTGAGCTACAGGCCAAAATCTACAGGTAGGCACTTTGCAAAAAACACCTCTGATTTCCTTCAAAAATTTGGCTGTGTCCACGTTGCGCTTTGGGGCGTTTCCTGTCGCGGGTGCTAGGCCTACCCACACAAGTGAGGTATCAATTTTATCGGGAGACATGGGGGAACGCTGGGTGGAAGGAAATTTGTGGCTCCTCTCAGATTCCAGAACTTTCTGCCACAGAAATGTGAGGAACATGTGCTTTTTTAGCAAAATTCTGAGGTTTGCAAAGGATTCTGGGTAACAGAACCTGGTCCGAGCCACACAAGTCACCCCATCCTGGATTCCCCTAGGTCTCTAGTTTTCAGAAATGCACAGGTTTGGTAGGTTTCCCTAGATGGCGGCTGAGCTACAGGCCAAAATCTACAGGTAGGCACTTTGCAAAAAACACCTCTGTTTTCCTTCAAAAATTTGGCTGAGTCCACGTTGCGCTTTGGGGCGTTTCCTGTTGCGGGCGCTAGGCCTACCCACACAAGTGAGGTATCAATTTTATCGGGAGACATGGGGGAACGCTGGGTGGAAGGAAATTTGTGGCTCCTCTCAGATTCCAGAACTTTCTGCCACAGAAATGTGAGGAACATGTGCTTTTTTAGCCAAATTCTGAGGTTTGCAAAGGATTCTGGGTAACAGAACCTGGTCCGAGCCACACAAGTCACCCCATCCTGGATTCCCCTAGGTCTCTAGTTTTCAGAAATGCACAGGTTTGGTAGGATTCCCTAGGTGGCGGCTGAGCTACAGGCCAAAATCTACAGGTAGGCACTTTGCAAAAAACACCTCTGTTTTCCTTCAAAAATTTTGCTGTGTCCACGTAGCACTTTGGGGCGTTTCCTGTCGCAGGCGCTAGGCCTACCCACACAAGTGAGGTATCATTTGTATCGGGAGACGTGGGGGAACGCTGGGTGGAAGGACATTTGTGGCTCTTCTCAGATTCCAGAACTTTCTGCCACAGAAATGTGAGGAACATGTGTTTTTTCAGCCAAATTTTGAGGTTTGCGAAGGATTCTGGGTAACAGAACCTGGTCCGAGCCTCACAAGTCACCCCATCTTGGATTCCCCTAGGTCTCTAGTTTTCAGAAATGCACAGGTTTGGTAGGTTTCCCTAGATGGCGGCTGAGCTACAGGCCAAAATCTACAGGTAGGCACTTTGCAAAAAACACCTCTGTTTTCCTTCAAAAATTTGGCTGTATCCACGTTGTGCTTTGGGGCGTTTCCTGTCGCGGGTGCTAGGCCTACCCACACAAGTGAGGTATCAATTTTATCGGGAGACATGGGGGAACGCTGGGTGGAAGGAAATTTGTGGCTCCTCTCAGATTCCAGAACTTTCTGCCACAGAAATGTGAGGAACATGTGCTTTTTTAGCCAAATTCTGAGGTTTGCAAAGGATTCTGGGTAACAGAACCTGGTCCGAGCCACACAAGTCACCCCATCCTGGATTCCCCTAGGTCTCTAGTTTTCAGAAATGCACAGGTTTGGTAGGTTTCCCTAGATGGCGGCTGAGCTACAGGCCAAAATCTACAGGTAGGCACTTTGCAAAAACACCTCTGTTTTCCTTCAAAAATTTGGCTGAGTCCACGTTGCGCTTTGGGGCGTTTCCTGTCGCGGGCACTAGGCCTACCCACACAAGTGAGGTATCAATTTTATCGGGAGACATGGGGGAACGCTGGGTGGAAGGAAATTTGTGGCTCCTCTCAGATTCCAGAACTTTCTGCCACAGAAATGTGAGGAACATGTGTTTTTTTAACCAAATTTTGAGGTTTGCAAAGGATTCTGGGTAACAGAACCTGGTCCGAGCCAAACAAGTCACCCCATCTTGGATTCCCCTAGGTCTCTAGTTTTCAGAAATGCACAGGTTTGGTAGGTTTGGTAGGTTTCCCTAGGTGGCGGCTGAGCTACAGGCCAAAATCTACAGGTAGGCACTTTGCAAAAAACACCTCTGTTTTCCTTAAAAAATTTGGATGTGTCCACGTTGCGCTTTGGGGCGTTTCCTGTTGCGGGCGCTAGGCCTACCCACACAAGTGAGGTATCATTTTTATCGGGAGACGTGGGGGAACGCTGGGTGGAAGGAAATTTGTGGCTCCTCTCAGATTCCAGAACTTTCTGCCACAGAAATGTGAGGAACATGTGTTTTTTTAGCCAAATTTTGAGGTTTGCAAAGGATTCTGGGTAACAGAACCTGGTCCGAGCCACACAAGTCACCCCATCTTGGATTCCCCTAGGTCTCTAGTTTTCAGAAATGCACAGGTTTGGTAGGTTTCCCTAGGTGGCGGCTGAGCTACAGGCCAAAATCTACAGGTAGGCACTTTGCAAAAAACACCTCTGTTTTCCTTCAAAAATGTGGCTGTGTCCACGTTGCACTTTGGGGCGTTTCCTGTCGCGGGCGCTAGGCCTACCCACACAAGTGAGGTATCATTTTTATCGGCAGACGTGGGGGAACGCTGGGTGGAAGGAAATTTGTGGCTCCTCTCAGATTCCAGAACTTTCTGCCACAGAAATGTGAGGAACATGTGTTTTTTTAGCCAAATTTTGAGGTTTGCAAAGGATTCTGGGTAACAGAACCTGGTCCGAGCCACACAAGTCACCCCATCTTGGATTCCCCTAGGTCTCTAGTTTTCAGAAATGCACAGGTTTGGTAGGTTTCCCTAGGTGGCGGCTGAGCTACAGGCCAAAATCTACAGGTAGGCACTTTGCAAAAAACACCTCTGTTTTCCTTCAAAAATGTGGCTGTGTCCACGTTGCACTTTGGGGCGTTTCCTGTCGCGGGCGCTAGGCCTACCCACACAAGTGAGGTATCATTTTTATCGGCAGACGTGGGGGAACGCTGGGTGGAAGGAAATTTGTGGCTCCTCTCAGATTCCAGAACTTTCTGCCACAGAAATGTGATTAACATGTGTTTTTTTAGCCAAATTTTGAGGTTTGCAAAGGATTCTGGGTAACAGAACCTGGTCCGAGCCACACAAGTCACCCCATCTTGGATTCCCCTAGGTCTCTAGTTTTCAGAAATGCACAGGTTTGGTAGCTTTGGTAGGTTTCCCTAGGTGGCGGCTGAGCTACAGGCCAAAATCTACAGGTAGGCACTTTGCAAAAAACACCTCTGTTTTCCTTCAAAAATTTGGATGTGTCCACGTTGCGCTTTGGGGCGTTTCCTGTCGCGGGCGCTAGGCCTACCAACACAAGTGAGGTATCATTTTTATCGGGAGGCTTGGGGGAACGCTGGGTGGAAGGAAATTTGTGGCTCCTCTCAGATTCCAGAACTTTCTGCCACAGAAATGTGAGGAACATGTGTTTTTTTAGCCAAATTTTGAGGTTTGCAAAGGATTCTGGGTAACAGAACCTAGTCCGAGACACACAAGTCTCCCCATCTTGGATTCCCCTAGGTCTCTAGTTTTCAGAAATGCACAGGTTTGGTAGGTTTCCCTAGGTGGCGGCTGAGCTACAGGCCAAAATCTACAGGTAGGCACTTTGCAAAAAACACCTCTGTTTTCCTTCAAAAATTTGGCTGTGTCCACGTTGCGCTTTGGGGGGTTTCCTGTCGCAGGCGCTAGGCCTACCCACACAAGTGAGGTATCATTTTTATCGGGAGACCTGGGGGAACGCTGGGTGGAAGGAAATTTGTGGCTCCTCTCAGATTCCAGAACTTTTTGCCACAGAAATGTGAGGAACATGTGGTTTTTTAGCCAAATTTTGAGGTTTGCAAAGGATTCTGGGTAACAGAACCTGGTCCCAGCCACACAAGTCACCCCATCTTGGATTCCCCTAGGTCTCTAGTTTTCAGAAATGCACAGGTTTGGTAGGTTTCCCTAGGTGGCGGCTGAGCTACAGGCCAAAATCTACAGGTAGGCACTTTGCAAAAAACACCTCTGTTTTCCTTCAAAAATTTGGCTGTGTCCAAGTTGCACTTTGGGGCGTTTCCTGTCGCGGGCGCTAGGCCTACCAACACAAGTGAGGTATCATTTTTATCGGGAGACGTGGGGGAACGCTGGGTGGAAGGAAAGTTGTGGCTCCTCTCAGATTCCAGAACTTTCTGCCACAGAAATGTGAGGAACATGTGTTTTTTTAGCCAAATTTTGAGGTTTGCAAAGGATTCTGGGTAACAGAACCTGGTCCGAGCCACACAAGTCACCCCATGTTGGATTCCCCTAGGTCTCTAGTTTTCAGAAATGCACCGTTTTGGTAGGTTTCCCTCGGTGGCGGCTGAGCTACAGGCCAAAATCTACAGGTAGGCACTTTGCAAAAAACACCTCTGTTTTTCTTCAAAAATTTGGTTGTGTCCACGTTGCGCTTTGGGGCATTTCCTGTCGCGGGCGCTAGGCCTACCCACACAAGTGAGGTATCATTTTTATCGGGAGACGTGGGGGAACGCTGGGTGGAAGGAAATTTGTGGCTCCTCTCAGATTCCAGAACTTTCTGCCACAGAAATGTGAGGAACATGTGTTTTTTTAGACAAATTTTAAGGTTTGCTAAGGATTCTGGGTAACAGAACCTGGTCCGAGCCACACAAGTCACCCCATCTTGGATTCCCCTAGGTCTCTAGTTTTTCAGAAATGCACAGGTTTGGTAGGTTTCCCTAGGTGGCAGCTGAGCTACAGGCCAAAATCTACAGGTAGGCACTTTGCAAAAAACACCTCTGTTTTCCTTCAAAAATTTGGCTGTGTCCACGTTGCGCTTTGGGGCGTTTCCTGTCGCGGGCGCTAGGCCTACCCACACAAGTGAGGTATCATTTTTATCGGGAGACATGGGGGAATGCTGGGTGGAAGGAAATTCGTGGCTCCTCTCAGATTCCAGAACTTTCTGCCACAGAAATGTGAGGAACATGTGCTTTTTTAGCCAAATTCTGAGGTTTGCAAAGGATTCTGGGTAACAGAACCTGGTCCGAGCCACACAAGTCACCCCATCTTGGATTCCCCTAGGTCTCTAGTTTTCAGAAATGCACAGGTTTGGTAGGTTTCCCTAGGTGGCGGCTGAGCTACAGGCCAAAATCTACAGGTAGGCACTTTGCAAAAAACACCTCTGTTTTCCTTCAAAAATTTGGCTGTGTCCACGTTGCACTTTGGGGCGTTTCCTGTCGCGGGCGCTAGGCCTACCCACACAAGTGAGGTATCATTTTTATCGGGAGACGTGGGGGAACGCTGGGTGGAAGGAAATGTGTGGCTCCTCTCAGATTCCAGAACTTTCTGCCACAGAAATTTGAGGAACATGTGTTTTTTTAGCCAAATTTTGAGGTTTGCAAAGGATTCTGGGTAACAGAACCTGGTCCGAGCCTCACAAGTCACCCCATCTTGGATTCCCCTAGGTCTCTAGTTTTCAGAAATGCACAGGTTTGGTAGGTTTCCCTAGATGGCGGCTGAGCTACAGGCCAAAATCTACAGGTAGGCACTTTGCAAAAAACACCTCTGTTTTCCTTCAAAAATTTGGCTGTGTCCACGTTGCGCTTTGGGGCGTTTCCTGTCGCGGGCGCTAGGCCTACCCACACAAGTGAGGTATCATTTTTATCGGGAGACATGGGGGAACGCTGGGTGGAAGGAAATTTGTGGCTCCTCTCAGATTCCAGAACTTTCTGCCACAGAAATGTGAGGAACATGTGTTTTTTTAGACAAATTTTAAGGTTTGCTATGGATTCTGGGTAACAGAACCTGGTCCGAGCCACACAAGTCACCCCATCTTGGATTCCCCTAGGTCTCTAGTTTTCAGAAATGCACAGGTTTGGTAGGTTTCCCTAGGTGGCAGCTGAGCTACAGGCCAAAATCTACAGGTAGGCACTTTGCAAAAAACACCTCTGTTTTCCTTAAAAAATTTGGCTGTGTCCACGTTGCGCTTTGGGGCGTTTCCTGTCGCGGGCGCTAGGCCTACCCACACAAGTGAGGTATCATTTTTATCGGGAGACATGGGGGAACGCTGGGTGGAAGGAAATTTGTGGCTCCTCTCAGATTCCAGAACTTTCTGCCACAGAAATGTGAGGAACATGTGCTTTTTTAGCCAAATTCTGAGGTTTGCAAAGGATTCTGGGTAACAGAACCTGGTCCGAGCCACACAAGTCACCCCATCTTGGATTCCCCTAGGTCTCTAGTTTTCAGAAATGCACAGGTTTGGTAGGTTTCCCTAGATGGCGGCTGAGCTACAGGCCAAAATCTACAGGTAGGCACTTTGCAAAAAACACCTCTGATTTCCTTAAAAAATTTGGCTGTGTCCACGTTGCGCTTTGGGGCGTTTCCTGTCGCGGGTGCTAGGCCTACCCACACAAGTGAGGTATCAATTTTATCGGGAGACATGGGGGAACGCTGGGTGGAAGGAAATTTGTGGCTCCTCTCAGATTCCAGAACTTTCTGCCACAGAAATGTGAGGAACATGTGCTTTTTTAGCCAAATTCTGAGGTTTGCAAAGGATTCTGGGTAACAGAACCTGGTCCGAGCCACACAAGTCACCCCATCCTGGATTCCCCTAGGTCTCTAGTTTTCAGAAATGCACAGGTTTGGTAGGTTTCCCTAGGTGGCGGCTGAGCTACAGGCCAAAATCTACAGGTAGGCACTTTGCAAAAAACACCTCTGTTTTCCTTCAAAAAATGTGCTGTGTCCACGTAGCACTTTGGGGCGTTTCCTGTCGCGGGCGCTAGGCCTATCCACACAAGTGAGGTATCATTTGTATCGGGAGACGTGGGGGAACGCTGGGTGGAAGGACATTTGTGGCTCTTCTCAGATTCCAGAACTTTCTGCCACAGAAATGTGAGGAACATGTGTTTTTTCAGCCAAATTTTGAGGTTTGCGAAGGATTCTGGGTAACAGAACCTGGTCCGAGCCACACAAGTCACCCCATGTTGGATTCCCCTAGGTCTCTAGTTTTCAGAAATGCACAGGTTTGGTAGGTTTCCCTAGATGGCGGCTGAGCTACAGGCCAAAATCTACAGGTAGGCACTTTGCAAAAAACACCTCTGTTTTCCTTCAAAAATTTGGCTGTATCCACGTTGTGCTTTGGGGCGTTTCCTGTCGCAGCCGCTAGGCCTACCCACACAACTGAGGTATCATTTTTATCGGGAGACATGGGGGAACGCTGGGTGGAAGGAAATTTGTGGCTCCTCTCAGATTCCAGAACTTTCTGCCACAGAAATGTGAGGAACATGTGCTTTTTTAGCCAAATTCTGAGGTTTGCAAAGGATTCTGGGTAACAGAACCTGGTCCGAGCCACACAAGTCACCCCATCCTGGATTCCCCTAGGTCTCTAGTTTTCAGAAATGTACAGGTTTGGTAGGATTCCCTAGGTGGCGGCTGAGCTACAGGCCAAAATCTACAGGTAGGCACTTTGCAAAAAACACCTCTGTTTTCCTTCAAAAATTTTGCTGTGTCCACGTAGCACTTTGGGGCGTTTCCTGTCGCGGGCGCTAGGCCTACCCACACAAGTGAGGTATCATTTGTATCGGGAGACGTGGGGGAACGCTGGGTGGAAGGACATTTGTGGCTCTTCTCAGATTCCAGAACTTTCTGCCACAGAAATGTGAGGAACATGTGTTTTTTTAGCCAAATTTTGAGGTTTGCGAAGGATTCTGGGTAACAGAACCTGGTCCGAGCCACACAAGTCACCCCATCTTGGATTTCCCTAGGTCTCTAGTTTTCAGAAATGCACAGGTTTTGTAGGTTTCCCTAGATGGCGGCTGAGCTACAGGCCAAAATCTACAGGTAGGCACTTTGCAAAAAACACCTCTGTTTTCCTTCAAAAATGTGGCTGTGTCCACGTTGCACTTTGGGGCGTTTCCTGTCGCGGGCGCTAGGCCTACCCACACAAGTGAGGTTTAATTTTTATCGGGAGATGTGGGGGAACGCTGGGTGGAAGGAAATTTGTTTCTCCTCTCAGATTCCAGAACTTTCTGCCACAGAAATGTGAGGAACATGTGTTTTTTTAGCCAAATTTTGAGGTTTGCAAAGGATTCTGGGTAACAGAACCTGGTCCGAGCCACACAAGTCACCCCATCTTGGATTCCCCTAGGTCTCTAGTTTTTCAGAAATGCACAGGTTTGGTAGGTTTCCCTAGGTGGCAGCTGAGCTACAGGCCAAAATCTACAGGTAGGCACTTTGCAAAAAACACCTCTCTTTTCCTTCAAAAATTTGGCTGTGTCCACGTTGCGCTTTGGGGCGTTTCCTGTCGCGGGCGCTAGGCCTACCCACACAAGTGAGGTATCATTTTTATCGGGAGACATGGGGGAATGCTGGGTGGAAGGAAATTTGTGGCTCCTCTCAGATTCCAGAACTTTCTGCCACAGAAATGTGAGGAACATGTGCTTTTTTAGCCAAATTCTGAGGTTTGCAAAGGATTCTGGGTAACAGAACCTGGTCCGAGCCACACAAGTCACCCCATCTTGGATTCCCCTAGGTCTCTAGTTTTCAGAAATGCACAGGTTTGGTAGGTTTCCCTAGGTGGCGGCTGAGCTACAGGCCGAAATCTACAGGTAGGCACTTTGCAAAAAACACCTCTGTTTTCCTTCAAAAATTTGGCTGTGTCCACGTTGCACTTTGGGGCGTTTCCTGTCGCGGGCGCTAGGCCTACCCACACAAGTGAGGTATCATTTTTATCGGGAGACATGGGGGAACGCTGGGTGGAAGGAAATTTGTGGCTCCTCTCAGATTCCAGAACTTTCTGCCACAGAAATGTGAGGAACATGTGTTTTTTTAGACAAATTTTAAGGTTTGCTATGGATTCTGGGTAACAGAACCTGGTCCGAGCCACACAAGTCACCCCATCTTGGATTCCCCTAGGTCTCTAGTTTTCAGAAATGCACAGGTTTGGTAGGTTTCCCTAGGTGGCAGCTGAGCTACAGGCCAAAATCTACAGGTAGGCACTTTGCAAAAAACACCTCTGTTTTCCTTAAAAAATTTGGCTGTGTCCACGTTGCGCTTTGGGGCGTTTCCTGTCGCGGGCGCTAGGCCTACCCACACAAGTGAGGTATCATTTTTATCGGGAGACATGGGGGAACGCTGGGTGGAAGGAAATTTGTGGCTCCCCTCAGATTCCAGAACTTTCTGCCACAGAAATGTGAGGAACATGTGCTTTTTTAGCCAAATTCTGAGGTTTGCAAAGGATTCTGGGTAACAGAACCTGGTCCGAGCCACACAAGTCACCCCATCTTGGATTCCCCTAGGTCTCTAGTTTTCAGAAATGCACAGGTTTGGTAGGTTTCCCTAGATGGCGGCTGAGCTACAGGCCAAAATCTACAGGTAGGCACTTTGCAAAAAACACCTCTGATTTCCTTCAAAAATTTGGCTGTGTCCACGTTGCGCTTTGGGGCGTTTCCTGTCGCGGGTGCTAGGCCTACCCACACAAGTGAGGTATCAATTTTATCGGGAGACATGGGGGAACGCTGGGTGGAAGGAAATTTGTGGCTCCTCTCAGATTCCAGAACTTTCTGCCACAGAAATGTGAGGAACATGTGCTTTTTTAGCCAAATTCTGAGGTTTGCAAAGGATTCTGGGTAACAGAACCTGGTCCGAGCCACACAAGTCACCCCATCCTGGATTCCCCTAGGTCTCTAGTTTTCAGAAATGCACAGGTTTGTTAGGTTTCCCTAGATGGCGGCTGAGCTACAGGCCAAAATCTACAGGTAGGCACTTTGCAAAAAACACCTCTGTTTTCCTTCAAAAATTTGGCTGAGTCCACGTTGCGCTTTGGGGCGTTTCCTGTCGCGGGCGCTAGGCCTACCCACACAAGTGAGGTATCAATTTTATCGGGAGACATGGGGGAACGCTGGGTGGAAGGAAATTTGTGGCTCCTCTCAGATTCCAGAACTTTCTGCCACAGAAATGTGAGGAACATGTGCTTTTTTAGCCAAATTCTGAGGTTTGCAAAGGATTCTGGGTAACAGAACCTGGTCCGAGCCACACAAGTCACCCCATCCTGGATTCCCCTAGGTCTCTAGTTTTCAGAAATGCACAGGTTTGGTAGGATTCCCTAGGTGGCGGCTGAGCTACAGGCCAAAATCTACAGGTAGGCACTTTGCAAAAAACACCTCTGTTTTCCTTAAAAATTTTTGCTGTGTCCACGTAGCACTTTGGGGCGTTTCCTGTCGCGGGCGCTAGGCCTACCCACACAAGTGAGGTATCATTTGTATCGGGAGACGTGGGGGAACGCTGGGTGGAAGGACATTTGTGGCTCTTCTCAGATTCCAGAACTTTCTGCCACAGAAATGTGAGGAACATGTGTTTTTTCAGCCAAATTTTGAGGTTTGCGAAGGATTCTGGGTAACAGAACCTGGTCCGAGCCACACAAGTCACCCCATCTTGGATTCCCCTAGGTCTCTAGTTTTCAGAAATGCACAGGTTTGGTAGGTTTCCCTAGATGGCGGCTGAGCTACAGGCCAAAATCTACAGGTAGGCACTTTGCAAAAAACACCTCTGTTTTCCTTCAAAAATTTGGCTGTATCCACGTTGTGCTTTGGGGCGTTTCCTGTCGCGGGTGCTAGGCCTACCCACACAAGTGAGGTATCAATTTTATCGGGAGACATGGGGGAACGCTGGGTGGAAGGAAATTTGTGGCTCCTCTCAGATTCCAGAACTTTCTGCCACAGAAATGTGAGGAACATGTGCTTTTTTAGCCAAATTCTGAGGTTTGCAAAGGATTCTGGGTAACAGAACCTGGTCCGAGCCACACAAGTCACCCCATCCTGGATTCCCCTAGGTCTCTAGTTTTCAGAAATGCACAGGTTTGGTAGGTTTCCCTAGATGGCGGCTGAGCTACAGGCCAAAATCTACAGGTAGGCACTTTGCAAAAACACCTCTGTTTTCCTTCAAAAATTTGGCTGAGTCCACGTTGCGCTTTGGGGCGTTTCCTGTCGCGGGCGCTAGGCCTACCCACACAAGTGAGGTATCAATTTTATCGGGAGACATGGGGGAACGCTGGGTGGAAGGAAATTTGTGGCTCCTCTCAGATTCCAGAACTTTCTGCCACAGAAATGTGAGGAACATGTGCTTTTTTAGCCAAATTCTGAGGTTTGCAAAGGATTCTGGGTAACAGAACCTGGTCCGAGCCACACAAGTCACCCCATCCTGGATTCCCCTAGGTCTCTAGTTTTCAGAAATGCACAGGTTTGGTAGGATTCCCTAGGTGGCGGCTGAGCTACAGGCCAAAATCTACAGGTAGGCACTTTGCAAAAAACACCTCTGTTTTCCTTCAAAAATTTTGCTGTGTCCACGTAGCACTTTGGGGCGTTTCCTGTCGCGGGCGCTAGGCCTACCCACACAAGTGAGGTATCATTTGTATCGGGAGACGTGGGGGAACGCTGGGTGGAAGGACATTTGTGGCTCTTCTCAGATTCCAGAACTTTCTGCCACAGAAATGTGAGGAACATGTGTTTTTTCAGCCAAATTTTGAGGTTTGCGAAGGATTCTGGGTAACAGAACCTGGTCCGAGCCACACAAGTCACCCCATCTTGGATTCCCCTAGGTCTCTAGTTTTCAGAAATGCACAGGTTTGGTAGGTTTCCCTAGATGGCGGCTGAGCTACAGGCCAAAATCTACAGGTAGGCACTTTGCAAGAAACACCTCTGTTTTCCTTCAAAAATTTGGCTGTATCCACGTTGTGCTTTGGGGCGTTTCCTGTCGCAGCCGCTAAGCCTACCCACACAACTGAGGTATCATTTTTATCGGGAGACATGGGGGAACGCTGGGTGGAAGGAAATTTGTGGCTCCTCTCAGATTCCAGAACTTTCTGCCACAGAAATGTGAGGAACATGTGCTTTTTTAGCCAAATTCTGAGGTTTGCAAAGGATTCTGGGTAACAGAACCTGGTCCGAGCCACACAAGTCACCCCATCCTGGATTCCCCTAGGTCTCTAGTTTTCAGAAATGCACAGGTTTGGTAGGATTCCCTAGGTGGCGGCTGAGCTACAGGCCAAAATCTACAGGTAGGCACTTTGCAAAAAACACCTCTGTTTTCCTTCAAAAATTTTGCTGTGTCCACGTAGCACTTTGGGGCGTTTCCTGTCGCGGGCGCTAGGCCTACCCACACAAGTGAGGTATCATTTGTATCGGGAGACGTGGGGGAACGCTGGGTGGAAGGACATTTGTGGCTCTTCTCAGATTCCAGAACTTTCTGCCACAGAAATGTGAGGAACATGTGTTTTTTTAGCCAAATTTTGAGGTTTGCGAAGGATTCTGGGTAACAGAACCTGGTCCGAGCCACACAAGTCACCCCATCTTGGATTCCCCTAGGTCTCTAGTTTTCAGAAATGCACAGGTTTGGTAGGTTTCCCTAGATCGCGGCTGAGCTACAGGCCAAAATCTACAGGTAGGCACTTTGCAAAAAACACCTCTGTTTTCCTTCAAAAATTTGGCTGTGTCCACGTTGCACTTTGGGGCGTTTCCTGTCGCGGGCGCTAGGCCTACCCACACAAGCGAGGTTTAATTTTTATCGGGAGATGTGGGGGAACGCTGGGTGGAAGGAAATTTGTTTCTCCTCTCAGATTCCAGAACTTTCTGCCACAGAAATGTGAGGAACATGTGTTTTTTTAGCCAAATTTTGAGGTTTGCAAAGGATTCTGGGTAACAGAACCTGGTCCGAGCCACACAAGTCACCCCATCTTGGATTCCCCTAGGTCTCTAGTTTTTCAGAAATGCACAGGTTTGGTAGGTTTCCCTAGGTGGCAGCTGAGCTACAGGCCAAAATCTACAGGTAGGCACTTTGCAAAAAACACCTCTGTTTTCCTTCAAAAATTTGGCTGTGTCCACGTTGCGCTTTGTGGCGTTTCCTGTCGCGGGCGCTAGGCCTACCCACACAAGTGAGGTATCATTTTTATCGGGAGACATGGGGGAATGCTGGGTGGAAGGAAATTTGTGGCTCCTCTCAGATTCCAGAACTTTCTGCCACAGAAATGTGAGGAACATGTGCTTTTTTAGCCAAATTCTGAGGTTTGCAAAGGATTCTGGGTAACAGAACCTGGTCCGAGCCACACAAGTCACCCCATCTTGGATTCCCCTAGGTCTCTAGTTTTCAGAAATGCACAGGTTTGGTAGGTTTCCCTAGGTGGCGGCTGAGCTACAGGCCAAAATCTACAGGTAGGCACTTTGCAAAAAACACCTCTGTTTTCCTTCAAAAATTTGGCTGTGTCCACGTTGCACTTTGGGGCGTTTCCTGTCGCGGGCGCTAGGCCTACCCACACAAGTGAGGTATCATTTTTATCGGGAGACATGGGGGAACGCTGGGTGGAAGGAAATTTGTGGCTCCTCTCAGATTCCAGAACTTTCTGCCACAGAAATGTGAGGAACACGTGTTTTTTTAGACAAATTTTAAGGTTTGCTATGGATTCTGGGTAACAGAACCTGGTCCGAGCCACACAAGTCACCCCATCTTGGATTCCCCTAGGTCTCTAGTTTTCAGAAATGCACAGGTTTGGTAGGTTTCCCTAGGTGGCAGCTGAGCTACAGGCCAAAATCTACAGGTAGGCACTTTGCAAAAAACACCTCTGTTTTCCTTAAAAAATTTGGCTGTGTCCACGTTGCGCTTTGGGGCGTTTCCTGTCGCGGGCGCTAGGCCTACCCACACAAGTGAGGTATCATTTTTATCGGGAGACATGGGGGAACGCTGGGTGGAAGGAAATTTGTGGCTCCTCTCAGATTCCAGAACTTTCTGCCACAGAAATGTGAGGAACATGTGCTTTTTTAGCCAAATTCTGAGGTTTGCAAAGGATTCTGGGTAACAGAACCTGGTCCGAGCCACACAAGTCACCCCATCTTGGATTCCCCTAGGTCTCTAGTTTTCAGAAATGCACAGGTTTGGTAGGTTTCCCTAGATGGCGGCTGAGCTACAGGCCAAAATCTACAGGTAGGCACTTTGCAAAAAACACCTCTGATTTCCTTAAAAAACTTTGGCTGTGTCCACGTTGCGCTTTGGGGCGTTTCCTGTCGCGGGTGCTAGGCCTACCCACACAAGTGAGGTATCAATTTTATCGGGAGACATGGGGGAACGCTGGGTGGAAGGAAATTTGTGGCTCCTCTCAGATTCCAGAACTTTCTGCCACAGAAATGTGAGGAACATGTGCTTTTTTAGCCAAATTCTGAGGTTTGCAAAGGATTCTGGGTAACAGAACCTGGTCCGAGCCACACAAGTCACCCCATCCTGGATTCCCCTAGGTCTCTAGTTTTCAGAAATGCACAGGTTTGGTAGGTTTCCCTAGATGGCGGCTGAGCTACAGGCCAAAATCTACAGGTAGGCACTTTGCAAAAAACACCTCTGTTTTCCTTCAAAAATTTGGCTGAGTCCACGTTGCGCTTTGGGGCGTTTCCTGTCGCGGGCGCTAGGCCTACCCACACAAGTGAGGTATCAATTTTATCGGGAGACATGGGGGAACGCTGGGTGGAAGGAAATTTGTGGCTCCTCTCAGATTCCAGAACTTTCTGCCACAGAAATGTGAGGAACATGTGCTTTTTTAGCCAAATTCTGAGGTTTGCAAAGGATTCTGGGTAACAGAACCTGGTCCGAGCCACACAAGTCACCCCATCCTGGATTCCCCTAGGTCTCTAGTTTTCAGAAATGCACAGGTTTGGTAGGATTCCCTAGGTGGCGGCTGAGCTACAGGCCAAAATCTACAGGTAGGCACTTTGCAAAAAACACCTCTGTTTTCCTTCAAAAATTTTGCTGTGTCCACGTAGCACTTTGGGGCGTTTCCTGTCGCGGGCGCTAGGCCTACCCACACAAGTGAGGTATCATTTGTATCGGGAGACGTGGGGGAACGCTGGGTGGAAGGACATTTGTGGCTCTTCTCAGATTCCAGAACTTTCTGCCACAGAAATGTGAGGAACATGTGTTTTTTCAGCCAAATTTTGAGGTTTGCGAAGGATTCTGGGTAACAGAACCTGGTCCGAGCCACACAAGTCACCCCATCTTGGATTCCCCTAGGTCTCTAGTTTTCAGAAATGCACAGGTTTGGTAGGTTTCCCTAGATGGCGGCTGAGCTACAGGCCAAAATCTACAGGTAGGCACTTTGCAAAAAACACCTCTGTTTTCCTTCAAAAATTTGGCTGTATCCACGTTGCGCTTTGGGGCGTTTCCTGTCGCAGCCGCTAGGCCTACCCACACAACTGAGGTATCATTTTTATCGGGAGACATGGGGGAACGCTGGGTGGAAGGAAATTTATGGCTCCTCTCAGATTCCAGAACTTTCTGCCACAGAAATGTGAGGAACATGTGTTTTTTTAGCAAAACTTTGAGGTTTGCAAAGGATTCTGGGTAACAGAACCTGGTCCGAGCCACACAAGTCACCCCATCTTGGATTCCCCTAGGTCTCTAGTTTTCAGAAATGCACAGGTTTGGTAGGTTTCCCTAGGTGGCGGCTGAGCTACAGGCCAAAATCTACAGGTAGGCACTTTGCAAAAAACACCTCTGTTTTCCTTCAAAAATGTGGCTGTGTCCACGTTGCACTTTGGGGTGTTTCCTGTCGCGGGCGCTAGGCCTACCCACACAAGTGAGGTTTAATTTTTATCGGGAGATGTGGGGGAACGCTGGGTGGAAGGAAATTTGTTTCTCCTCTCAGATTCCAGAACTTTCTGCCACAGAAATGTGAGGAACATGTGTTTTTTTAGCCAAATTTTGAGGTTTGCAAAGGATTCTGGGTAACAGAACCTGGTCCGAGCCACACAAGTCACCCCATCTTGGATTCCCCTAGGTCTCTAGTTTTTCAGAAATGCACAGGTTTAGTAGGTTTCCCTAGGTGGCAGCTGAGCTACAGGCCAAAATCTACAGGTAGGCACTTTGCAAAAAACACCTCTGTTTTCCTTCAAAAATTTGGCTGTGTCCACGTTGCGCTTTGGGGCGTTTCCTGTCGCGGGCGCTAGGCCTACCCACACAAGTGAGGTATCATTTTTATCGGGAGACATGGGGGAATGCTGGGTGGAAGGAAATTTGTGGCTCCTCTCAGATTCCAGAACTTTCTGCCACAGAAATGTGAGGAACATGTGCTTTTTTAGCCAAATTCTGAGGTTTGCAAAGGATTCTGGGTAACAGAACCTGGTCCGAGCCACACAAGTCACCCCATCTTGGATTCCCCTAGGTCTCTAGTTTTCAGAAATGCACAGGTTTGGTAGGTTTCCCTAGGTGGCGGCTGAGCTACAGGCCAAAATCTACAGGTAGGCACTTTGCAAAAAACACCTCTGTTTTCCTTCAAAAATTTGGCTGTGTCCACGTTGCACTTTGGGGCGTTTCCTGTCGCGGGCGCTAGGCCTACCCACACAAGTGAGGTATCATTTTTATCGGGAGACGTGGGGGAACGCTGGGTGGAAGGAAATGTGTGGCTCCTCTCAGATTCCAGAACTTTCTGCCACAGAAATTTGAGGAACATGTGTTTTTTTAGCCAAATTTTGAGGTTTGCAAAGGATTCTGGGTAACAGAACCTGGTCCGAGCCTCACAAGTCACCCCATCTTGGATTCCCCTAGGTCTCTAGTTTTCAGAAATGCACAGGTTTGGTAGGTTTCCCTAGATGGCGGCTGAGCTACAGGCCAAAATCTACAGGTAGGCACTTTGCAAAAAACACCTCTGTTTTCCTTCAAAAATTTGGCTGTGTCCACGTTGCGCTTTGGGGCGTTTCCTGTCGCGGGCGCTAGGCCTACCCACACAAGTGAGGTATCATTTTTATCGGGAGACATGGGGGAACGCTGGGTGGAAGGAAATTTGTGGCTCCTCTCAGATTCCAGAACTTTCTGCCACAGAAATGTGAGGAACACGTGTTTTTTTAGACAAATTTTAAGGTTTGCTATGGATTCTGGGTAACAGAACCTGGTCCGAGCCACACAAGTCACCCCATCTTGGATTCCCCTAGGTCTCTAGTTTTCAGAAATGCACAGGTTTGGTAGGTTTCCCTAGGTGGCAGCTGAGCTACAGGCCAAAATCTACAGGTAGGCACTTTGCAAAAAACACCTCTGTTTTCCTTAAAAAATTTGGCTGTGTCCACGTTGCGCTTTGGGGCATTTCCTGTCGCGGGCGCTAGGCCTACCCACACAAGTGAGGTATCATTTTTATCGGGAGACATGGGGGAACGCTGGGTGGAAGGAAATTTGTGGCTCCTCTCAGATTCCAGAACTTTCTGCCACAGAAATGTGAGGAACATGTGCTTTTTTAGCCAAATTCTGAGGTTTGCAAAGGATTCTGGGTAACAGAACCTGGTCCGAGCCACACAAGTCACCCCATCTTGGATTCCCCTAGGTCTCTAGTTTTCAGAAATGCACAGGTTTGGTAGGTTTCCCTAGGTGGCGGCTGAGCTACAGGCCAAAATCTACAGGTAGGCACTTTGCAAAAAACACCTCTGTTTTCCTTCAAAAATTTGGCTGTGTCCACGTTGCACTTTGGGGCGTTTCCTGTCGCGGGCGCTAGGCCTACCCACACAAGTGAGGTATCATTTTTATCGGGAGACATGGGGGAACGCTGGGTGGAAGGAAATTTGTGGCTCCTCTCAGATTCCAGAACTTTCTGCCACAGAAATGTGAGGAACACGTGTTTTTTTAGACAAATTTTAAGGTTTGCTATGGATTCTGGGTAACAGAACCTGGTCCGAGCCACACAAGTCACCCCATCTTGGATTCCCCTAGGTCTCTAGTTTTCAGAAATGCACAGGTTTGGTAGGTTTCCCTAGGTGGCAGCTGAGCTACAGGCCAAAATCTACAGGTAGGCACTTTGCAAAAAACACCTCTGTTTTCCTTAAAAAATTTGGCTGTGTCCACGTTGCGCTTTGGGGTGTTTCCTGTCGCGGGCGCTAGGCCTACCCACACAAGTGAGGTATCATTTTTATCGGGAGACATGGGGGAACGCTGGGTGGAAGGAAATTTGTGGCTCCTCTCAGATTCCAGAACTTTCTGCCACAGAAATGTGAGGAACATGTGCTTTTTTAGCCAAATTCTGAGGTTTGCAAAGGATTCTGGGTAACAGAACCTGGTCCGAGCCACACAAGTCACCCCATCTTGGATTCCCCTAGGTCTCTAGTTTTCAGAAATGCACAGGTTTGGTAGGTTTCCCTAGATGGCGGCTGAGCTACAGGCCAAAATCTACAGGTAGGCACTTTGCAAAAAACACCTCTGATTTCCTTAAAAAACTTTGGCTGTGTCCACGTTGCGCTTTGGGGCGTTTCCTGTCGCGGGTGCTAGGCCTACCCACACAAGTGAGGTATCAATTTTATCGGGAGACATGGGGGAACGCTGGGTGGAAGGAAATTTGTGGCTCCTCTCAGATTCCAGAACTTTCTGCCACAGAAATGTGAGGAACATGTGCTTTTTTAGCCAAATTCTGAGGTTTGCAAAGGATTCTGGGTAACAGAACCTGGTCCGAGCCACACAAGTCACCCCATCCTGGATTCCCCTAGGTCTCTAGTTTTCAGAAATGCACAGGTTTGGTAGGTTTCCCTAGATGGCGGCTGAGCTACAGGCCAAAATCTACAGGTAGGCACTTTGCAAAAAACACCTCTGTTTTCCTTCAAAAATTTGGCTGAGTCCACGTTGCGCTTTGGGGCGTTTCCTGTCGCGGGCGCTAGGCCTACCCACACAAGTGAGGTATCAATTTTATCGGGAGACATGGGGGAACGCTGGGTGGAAGGAAATTTGTGGCTCCTCTCAGATTCCAGAACTTTCTGCCACAGAAATGTGAGGAACATGTGCTTTTTTAGCCAAATTCTGAGGTTTGCAAAGGATTCTGGGTAACAGAACCTGGTCCGAGCCACACAAGTCACCCCATCCTGGATTCCCCTAGGTCTCTAGTTTTCAGAAATGCACAGGTTTGGTAGGATTCCCTAGGTGGCGGCTGAGCTACAGGCCAAAATCTACAGGTAGGCACTTTGCAAAAAACACCTCTGTTTTCCTTCAAAAATTTTGCTGTGTCCACGTAGCACTTTGGGGCGTTTCCTGTCGCGGGCGCTAGGCCTACCCACACAAGTGAGGTATCATTTGTATCGGGAGACGTGGGGGAACGCTGGGTGGAAGGACATTTGTGGCTCTTCTCAGATTCCAGAACTTTCTGCCACAGAAATGTGAGGAACATGTGTTTTTTCAGCCAAATTTTGAGGTTTGCGAAGGATTCTGGGTAACAGAACCTGGTCCGAGCCACACAAGTCACCCCATCTTGGATTCCCCTAGGTCTCTAGTTTTCAGAAATGCACAGGTTTGGTAGGTTTCCCTAGATGGCGGCTGAGCTACAGGCCAAAATCTACAGGTAGGCACTTTGCAAAAAACACCTCTGTTTTCCTTCAAAAATTTGGCTGTATCCACGTTGCGCTTTGGGGCGTTTCCTGTCGCAGCCGCTAGGCCTACCCACACAACTGAGGTATCATTTTTATCGGGAGACATGGGGGAACGCTGGGTGGAAGGAAATTTATGGCTCCTCTCAGATTCCAGAACTTTCTGCCACAGAAATGTGAGGAACATGTGTTTTTTTAGCAAAACTTTGAGGTTTGCAAAGGATTCTGGGTAACAGAACCTGGTCCGAGCCACACAAGTCACCCCATCTTGGATTCCCCTAGGTCTCTAGTTTTCAGAAATGCACAGGTTTGGTAGGTTTCCCTAGGTGGCGGCTGAGCTACAGGCCAAAATCTACAGGTAGGCACTTTGCAAAAAACACCTCTGTTTTCCTTCAAAAATGTGGCTGTGTCCACGTTGCACTTTGGGGTGTTTCCTGTCGCGGGCGCTAGGCCTACCCACACAAGTGAGGTTTAATTTTTATCGGGAGATGTGGGGGAACGCTGGGTGGAAGGAAATTTGTTTCTCCTCTCAGATTCCAGAACTTTCTGCCACAGAAATGTGAGGAACATGTGTTTTTTTAGCCAAATTTTGAGGTTTGCAAAGGATTCTGGGTAACAGAACCTGGTCCGAGCCACACAAGTCACCCCATCTTGGATTCCCCTAGGTCTCTAGTTTTTCAGAAATGCACAGGTTTAGTAGGTTTCCCTAGGTGGCAGCTGAGCTACAGGCCAAAATCTACAGGTAGGCACTTTGCAAAAAACACCTCTGTTTTCCTTCAAAAATTTGGCTGTGTCCACGTTGCGCTTTGGGGCGTTTCCTGTCGCGGGCGCTAGGCCTACCCACACAAGTGAGGTATCATTTTTATCGGGAGACATGGGGGAATGCTGGGTGGAAGGAAATTTGTGGCTCCTCTCAGATTCCAGAACTTTCTGCCACAGAAATGTGAGGAACATGTGCTTTTTTAGCCAAATTCTGAGGTTTGCAAAGGATTCTGGGTAACAGAACCTGGTCCGAGCCACACAAGTCACCCCATCTTGGATTCCCCTAGGTCTCTAGTTTTCAGAAATGCACAGGTTTGGTAGGTTTCCCTAGGTGGCGGCTGAGCTACAGGCCAAAATCTACAGGTAGGCACTTTGCAAAAAACACCTCTGTTTTCCTTCAAAAATTTGGCTGTGTCCACGTTGCACTTTGGGGCGTTTCCTGTCGCGGGCGCTAGGCCTACCCACACAAGTGAGGTATCATTTTTATCGGGAGACGTGGGGGAACGCTGGGTGGAAGGAAATGTGTGGCTCCTCTCAGATTCCAGAACTTTCTGCCACAGAAATTTGAGGAACATGTGTTTTTTTAGCCAAATTTTGAGGTTTGCAAAGGATTCTGGGTAACAGAACCTGGTCCGAGCCTCACAAGTCACCCCATCTTGGATTCCCCTAGGTCTCTAGTTTTCAGAAATGCACAGGTTTGGTAGGTTTCCCTAGATGGCGGCTGAGCTACAGGCCAAAATCTACAGGTAGGCACTTTGCAAAAAACACCTCTGTTTTCCTTCAAAAATTTGGCTGTGTCCACGTTGCGCTTTGGGGCGTTTCCTGTCACGGGCGCTAGGCCTACCCACACAAGTGAGGTATCATTTTTATCGGGAGACATGGGGGAACGCTGGGTGGAAGGAAATTTGTGGCTCCTCTCAGATTCCAGAACTTTCTGCCACAGAAATGTGAGGAACACGTGTTTTTTTAGACAAATTTTAAGGTTTGCTATGGATTCTGGGTAACAGAACCTGGTCCGAGCCACACAAGTCACCCCATCTTGGATTCCCCTAGGTCTCTAGTTTTCAGAAATGCACAGGTTTGGTAGGTTTCCCTAGGTGGCAGCTGAGCTACAGGCCAAAATCTACAGGTAGGCACTTTGCAAAAAACACCTCTGTTTTCCTTAAAAAATTTGGCTGTGTCCACGTTGCGCTTTGGGGCATTTCCTGTCGCGGGCGCTAGGCCTACCCACACAAGTGAGGTATCATTTTTATCGGGAGACATGGGGGAACGCTGGGTGGAAGGAAATTTGTGGCTCCTCTCAGATTCCAGAACTTTCTGCCACAGAAATGTGAGGAACATGTGCTTTTTTAGCCAAATTCTGAGGTTTGCAAAGGATTCTGGGTAACAGAACCTGGTCCGAGCCACACAAGTCACCCCATCTTGGATTCCCCTAGGTCTCTAGTTTTCAGAAATGCACAGGTTTGGTAGGTTTCCCTAGATGGCGGCTGAGCTACAGGCCAAAATCTACAGGTAGGCACTTTGCAAAAAACACCTCTGATTTCCTTAAAAAATTTGGCTGTGTCCACGTTGCGCTTTGGGGCGTTTCCTGTCGCGGGTGCTAGGCCTACCCACACAAGTGAGGTATCAATTTTATCGGGAGACATGGGGGAACGCTGGGTGGAAGGAAATTTGTGGCTCCTCTCAGATTCCAGAACTTTCTGCCACAGAAATGTGAGGAACATGTGCTTTTTTAGCCAAATTCTGAGGTTTGCAAAGGATTCTGGGTAACAGAACCTGGTCCGAGCCACACAAGTCACCCCATCCTGGATTCCCCTAGGTCTCTAGTTTTCAGAAATGCACAGGTTTGGTAGGTTTCCCTAGATGGCGGCTGAGCTACAGGCCAAAATCTACAGGTAGGCACTTTGCAAAAAACACCTCTGTTTTCCTTCAAAAATTTGGCTGAGTCCACGTTGCGCTTTGGGGCGTTTCCTGTCGTGGGCGCTAGGCCTACCCACACAAGTGAGGTATCAATTTTATCGGGAGACATGGGGGAACGCTGGGTGGAAGGAAATTTGTGGCTCCTCTCAGATTCCAGAACTTTCTGCCACAGAAATGTGAGGAACATGTGCCTTTTTAGCCAAATTCTGAGGTTTGCAAAGGATTCTGGGTAACAGAACCTGGTCCGAGCCACACAAGTCACCCCATCCTGGATTCTCCTAGGTCTCTAGTTTTCAGAAATGCACAGGTTTGGTAGGATTCCCTAGGTGGCGGCTGAGCTACAGGCCAAAATCTACAGGTAGGCACTTTGCAAAAAACACCTCTGTTTTCCTTCAAAAATTTTGCTGTGTCCACGTAGCACTTTGGGGCGTTTCCTGTCGCGGGCGCTAGGCCTATCCACACAAGTGAGGTATCATTTGTATCGGGAGACGTGGGGGAACGCTGGGTGGAAGGACATTTGTGGCTCTTCTCAGATTCCAGAACTTTCTGCCACAGAAATGTGAGGAACATGTGTTTTTTCAGCCAAATTTTGAGGTTTGCGAAGGATTCTGGGTAACAGAACCTGGTCCGAGCCACACAAGTCACCCCATGTTGGATTCCCCTAGGTCTCTAGTTTTCAGAAATGCACAGGTTTGGTAGGTTTCCCTAGATGGCGGCTGAGCTACAGGCCAAAATCTACAGGTAGGCACTTTGCAAAAAACACCTCTGTTTTCCTTCAAAAATTTGGCTGTATCCACGTTGTGCTTTGGGGCGTTTCCTGTCGCAGCCGCTAGGCCTACCCACACAACTGAGGTATTCTTTTTATCGGGAGACATGGGGGAACGCTGGGTGGAAGGAAATTTGTGGCTCCTCTCAGATTCCAGAACTTTCTGCCACAGAAATGTGAGGAACATGTGCTTTTTTAGCCAAATTCTGAGGTTTGCAAAGGATTCTGGGTAACAGAACCTGGTCCGAGCCACACAAGTCACCCCATCCTGGATTCCCCTAGGTCTCTAGTTTTCAGAAATGTACAGGTTTGGTAGGATTCCCTAGGTGGCGGCTGAGCTACAGGCCAAAATCTACAGGTAGGCACTTTGCAAAAAACACCTCTGTTTTCCTTCAAAAATTTTGCTGTGTCCACGTAGCACTTTGGGGCGTTTCCTGTCGCGGGCGCTAGGCCTACCCACACAAGTGAGGTATCATTTGTATCGGGAGACGTGGGGGAACGCTGGGTGGAAGGACATTTGTGGCTCTTCTCAGATTCCAGAACTTTCTGCCACAGAAATGTGAGGAACATGTGTTTTTTTAGCCAAATTTTGAGGTTTGCGAAGGATTCTGGGTAACAGAACCTGGTCCGAGCCACACAAGTCACCCCATCTTGGATTCCCCTAGGTCTCTAGTTTTCAGAAATGCACAGGTTTGGTAGGTTTCCCTAGATGGCGGCTGAGCTACAGGCCAAAATCTACAGGTAGGCACTTTGCAAAAAACACCTCTGTTTTCCTTCAAAAATTTGGCTGTGTCCACGTTGCACTTTGGGGCGTTTCCTGTCGCGGGCGCTAGGCCTACCCACACAAGTGAGGTTTAATTTTTATCGGGAGATGTGGGGGAACGCTGGGTGGAAGGAAATTTGTTTCTCCTCTCAGATTCCAGAACTTTCTGCCACAGAAATGTGAGGAACATGTGTTTTTTTAACCAAATTTTGAGGTTTGCAAAGGATTCTGGGTAACAGAACCTGGTCCGAGCCACACAAGTCACCCCATCTTGGATTCCCCTAGGTCTCTAGTTTTTCAGAAATGCACAGGTTTGGTAGGTTTCCCTAGGTGGCAGCTGAGCTACAGGCCAAAATCTACAGGTAGGCACTTTGCAAAAAACACCTCTGTTTTCCTTCTAAAATTTGGCTGTGTCCACGTTGCGCTTTGGGGCGTTTCCTGTCGCGGGCGCTAGGCCTACCCACACAAGTGAGGTATCATTTTTATCGGGAGACATGGGGGAATGCTGGGTGGAAGGAAATTTGTGGCTCCTCTCAGATTCCAGCACTTTCTGCCACAGAAATGTGAGGAACATGTGCTTTTTTAGCCAAATTCTGAGGTTTGCAAAGGATTCTGGGTAACAGAACCTGGTCCGAGCCACACAAGTCACCCCATCTTGGATTCCCCTAGGTCTCTAGTTTTCAGAAATGCACAGGTTTGGTAGGTTTCCCTAGGTGGCGGCTGAGCTACAGGCCGAAATCTACAGGTAGGCACTTTGCAAAAAACACCTCTGTTTTCCTTCAAAAATTTGGCTGTGTCCATGTTGCACTTTGGGGCGTTTCCTGTCGCGGGCGCTAGGCCTACCCACACAAGTGAGGTATCATTTTTATCGGGAGACATGGGGGAACGCTGGGTGGAAGGAAATTTGTGGCTCCTCTCAGATTCCAGAACTTTCTGCCACAGAAATGTGAGGAACATGTGTTTTTTTAGACAAATTTTAAGGTTTGCTATGGATTCTGGGTAACAGAACCTGGTCCGAGCCACACAAGTCACCCCATCTTGGATTCCCCTAGGTCTCTAGTTTTCAGAAATGCACAGGTTTGGTAGGTTTCCCTAGGTGGCAGCTGAGCTACAGGCCAAAATCTACAGGTAGGCACTTTGCAAAAAACACCTCTGTTTTCCTTAAAAAATTTGGCTGTGTCCACGTTGCGCTTTGGGGCGTTTCCTGTCGCGGGCGCTAGGCCTACCCACACAAGTGAGGTATCATTTTTATCGGGAGACATGGGGGAACGCTGGGTGGAAGGAAATTTGTGGCTCCTCTCAGATTCCAGAACTTTCTGCCACAGAAATGTGAGGAACATGTGCTTTTTTAGCCAAATTCTGAGGTTTGCAAAGGATTCTGGGTAACAGAACCTGGTCCGAGCCACACAAGTCACCCCATCTTGGATTCCCCTAGGTCTCTAGTTTTCAGAAATGCACAGGTTTGGTAGGTTTCCCTAGATGGCGGCTGAGCTACAGGCCAAAATCTACAGGTAGGCACTTTGCAAAAAACACCTCTGATTTCCTTCAAAAATTTGGCTGTGTCCACGTTGCGCTTTGGGGCGTTTCCTGTCGCGGGTGCTAGGCCTACCCACACAAGTGAGGTATCAATTTTATCGGGAGACATGGGGGAACGCTGGGTGGAAGGAAATTTGTGGCTCCTCTCAGATTCCAGAACTTTCTGCCACAGAAATGTGAGGAACATGTGCTTTTTTAGCCAAATTCTGAGGTTTGCAAAGGATTCTGGGTAACAGAACCTGGTCCGAGCCACACAAGTCACCCCATCCTGGATTCCCCTAGGTCTCTAGTTTTCAGAAATGCACAGGTTTGGTAGGTTTCCCTAGATGGCGGCTGAGCTACAGGCCAAAATCTACAGGTAGGCACTTTGCAAAAAACACCTCTGTTTTCCTTCAAAAATTTGGCTGAGTCCACGTTGCGCTTTGGGGCGTTTCCTGTTGCGGGCGCTAGGCCTACCCACACAAGTGAGGTATCAATTTTATCGGGAGACATGGGGGAACGCTGGGTGGAAGGAAATTTGTGGCTCCTCTCAGATTCCAGAACTTTCTGCCACAGAAATGTGAGGAACATGTGCTTTTTTAGCCAAATTCTGAGGTTTGCAAAGGATTCTGGGTAACAGAACCTGGTCCGAGCCACACAAGTCACCCCATCCTGGATTCCCCTAGGTCTCTAGTTTTCAGAAATGCACAGGTTTGGTAGGATTCCCTAGGTGGCGGCTGAGCTACAGGCCAAAATCTACAGGTAGGCACTTTGCAAAAAACACCTCTGTTTTCCTTCAAAAATTTTGCTGTGTCCACGTAGCACTTTGGGGCGTTTCCTGTCGCAGGCGCTAGGCCTACCCACACAAGTGAGGTATCATTTGTATCGGGAGACGTGGGGGAACGCTGGGTGGAAGGACATTTGTGGCTCTTCTCAGATTCCAGAACTTTCTGCCACAGAAATGTGAGGAACATGTGTTTTTTCAGCCAAATTTTGAGGTTTGCGAAGGATTCTGGGTAACAGAACCTGGTCCGAGCCTCACAAGTCACCCCATCTTGGATTCCCCTAGGTCTCTAGTTTTCAGAAATGCACAGGTTTGGTAGGTTTCCCTAGATGGCGGCTGAGCTACAGGCCAAAATCTACAGGTAGGCACTTTGCAAAAAACACCTCTGTTTTCCTTCAAAAATTTGGCTGTATCCACGTTGTGCTTTGGGGCGTTTCCTGTCGCGGGTGCTAGGCCTACCCACACAAGTGAGGTATCAATTTTATCGGGAGACATGGGGGAACGCTGGGTGGAAGGAAATTTGTGGCTCCTCTCAGATTCCAGAACTTTCTGCCACAGAAATGTGAGGAACATGTGCTTTTTTAGCCAAATTCTGAGGTTTGCAAAGGATTCTGGGTAACAGAACCTGGTCCGAGCCACACAAGTCACCCCATCCTGGATTCCCCTAGGTCTCTAGTTTTCAGAAATGCACAGGTTTGGTAGGTTTCCCTAGATGGCGGCTGAGCTACAGGCCAAAATCTACAGGTAGGCACTTTGCAAAAACACCTCTGTTTTCCTTCAAAAATTTGGCTGAGTCCACGTTGCGCTTTGGGGCGTTTCCTGTCGCGGGCGCTAGGCCTACCCACACAAGTGAGGTATCAATTTTATCGGGAGACATGGGGGAACGCTGGGTGGAAGGAAATTTGTGGCTCCTCTCAGATTCCAGAACTTTCTGCCACAGAAATGTGAGGAACATGTGTTTTTTTAACCAAATTTTGAGGTTTGCAAAGGATTCTGGGTAACAGAACCTGGTCCGAGCCAAACAAGTCACCCCATCTTGGATTCCCCTAGGTCTCTAGTTTTCAGAAATGCACAGGTTTGGTAGGTTTGGTAGGTTTCCCTAGGTGGCGGCTGAGCTACAGGCCAAAATCTACAGGTAGGCACTTTGCAAAAAACACCTCTGTTTTCCTTAAAAAATTTGGATGTGTCCACGTTGCGCTTTGGGGCGTTTCCTGTTGCGGGCGCTAGGCCTACCCACACAAGTGAGGTATCATTTTTATCGGGAGACGTGGGGGAACGCTGGGTGGAAGGAAATTTGTGGCTCCTCTCAGATTCCAGAACTTTCTGCCACAGAAATGTGAGGAACATGTGTTTTTTTAGCCAAATTTTGAGGTTTGCAAAGGATTCTGGGTAACAGAACCTGGTCCGAGCCACACAAGTCACCCCATCTTGGATTCCCCTAGGTCTCTAGTTTTCAGAAATGCACAGGTTTGGTAGGTTTCCCTAGGTGGCGGCTGAGCTACAGGCCAAAATCTACAGGTAGGCACTTTGCAAAAAACACCTCTGTTTTCCTTCAAAAATGTGGCTGTGTCCACGTTGCACTTTGGGGCGTTTCCTGTCGCGGGCGCTAGGCCTACCCACACAAGTGAGGTATCATTTTTATCGGCAGACATGGGGGAACGCTGGGTGGAAGGAAATTTGTGGCTCCTCTCAGATTCCAGAACTTTCTGCCACAGAAATGTGAGGAACATGTGTTTTTTTAGCCAAATTTTGAGGTTTGCAAAGGATTCTGGGTAACAGAACCTGGTCCGAGCCACACAAGTCACCCCATCTTGGATTCCCCTAGGTCTCTAGTTTTCAGAAATGCACAGGTTTGGTAGGTTTCCCTAGGTGGCGGCTGAGCTACAGGCCAAAATCTACAGGTAGGCACTTTGCAAAAAACACCTCTGTTTTCCTTCAAAAATGTGGCTGTGTCCACGTTGCACTTTGGGGCGTTTCCTGTCGCGGGCGCTAGGCCTACCCACACAAGTGAGGTATCATTTTTATCGGCAGACGTGGGGGAACGCTGGGTGGAAGGAAATTTGTGGCTCCTCTCAGATTCCAGAACTTTCTGCCACAGAAATGTGATTAACATGTGTTTTTTTAGCCAAATTTTGAGGTTTGCAAAGGATTCTGGGTAACAGAACCTGGTCCGAGCCACACAAGTCACCCCATCTTGGATTCCCCTAGGTCTCTAGTTTTCAGAAATGCACAGGTTTGGTAGGTTTGGTAGGTTTCCCTAGGTGGCGGCTGAGCTACAGGCCAAAATCTACAGGTAGGCACTTTGCAAAAAACACCTCTGTTTTCCTTCAAAAATTTGGATGTGTCCACGTTGCGCTTTGGGGCGTTTCCTGTCGCGGGCGCTAGGCCTACCAACACAAGTGAGGTATCATTTTTATCGGGAGGCTTGGGGGAACGCTGGGTGGAAGGAAATTTGTGGCTCCTCTCAGATTCCAGAACTTTCTGCCACAGAAATGTGAGGAACATGTGTTTTTTTAGCCAAATTTTGAGGTTTGCAAAGGATTCTGGGTAACAGAACCTAGTCCGAGACACACAAGTCTCCCCATCTTGGATTCCCCTAGGTCTCTAGTTTTCAGAAATGCACAGGTTTGGTAGGTTTCCCTAGGTGGCGGCTGAGCTACAGGCCAAAATCTACAGGTAGGCACTTTGCAAAAAACACCTCTGTTTTCCTTCAAAAATTTGGCTGTGTCCACGTTGCGCTTTGGGGGGTTTCCTGTCGCAGGCGCTAGGCCTACCCACACAAGTGAGGTATCATTTTTATCGGGAGACCTGGGGGGAACGCTGGGTGGAAGGAAATTTGTGGCTCCTCTCAGATTCCAGAACTTTTTGCCACAGAAATGTGAGGAACATGTGGTTTTTTAGCCAAATTTTGAGGTTTGCAAAGGATTCTGGGTAACAGAACCTGGTCCCAGCCACACAAGTCACCCCATCTTGGATTCCCCTAGGTCTCTAGTTTTCAGAAATGCACAGGTTTGGTAGGTTTCCCTAGGTGGCGGCTGAGCTACAGGCCAAAATCTACAGGTAGGCACTTTGCAAAAAAACACCTCTGTTTTCCTTCAAAAATTTGGCTGTGTCCAAGTTGCACTTTGGGGCGTTTCCTGTCGCGGGCGCTAGGCCTACAACACAAGTGAGGTATCATTTTTATCGGGAGACGTGGGGGAACGCTGGGTGGAAGGAAAGTTGTGGCTCCTCTCAGATTCCAGAACTTTCTGCCACAGAAATGTGAGGAACATGTGTTTTTTTTAGCCAAATTTTGAGGTTTGCAAAGGATTCTGGGTAACAGAACCTGGTCCGAGCCACACAAGTCACCCCATGTTGGATTCCCCTAGGTCTCTAGTTTTCAGAAATGCACCGTTTTGGTAGGTTTCCCTCGGTGGCGGCTGAGCTACAGGCCAAAATCTACAGGTAGGCACTTTGCAAAAAACACCTCTGTTTTCCTTCAAAAATTTGGTTGTGTCCACGTTGCGCTTTGGGGCATTTCCTGTCGCGGGCGCTAGGCCTACCCACACAAGTGAGGTATCATTTTTATCGGGAGACGTGGGGGAACGCTGGGTGGAAGGAAATTTGTGGCTCCTCTCAGATTCCAGAACTTTCTGCCACAGAAATGTGAGGAACATGTGTTTTTTTTAGACAAATTTTAAGGTTTGCTAAGGATTCTGGGTAACAGAACCTGGTCCGAGCCACACAAGTCACCCCATCTTGGATTCCCCTAGGTCTCTAGTTTTTCAGAAATGCACAGGTTTGGTAGGTTTCCCTAGGTGGCAGCTGAGCTACAGGCCAAAATCTACAGGTAGGCACTTTGCAAAAAACACCTCTGTTTTCCTTCAAAAATTTGGCTGTGTCCACGTTGCGCTTTGGGGCGTTTCCTGTCGCGGGCGCTAGGCCTACCCACACAAGTGAGGTATCATTTTTATCGGGAGACATGGGGGAACGCTGGGTGGAAGGAAATTTGTGGGCTCCTCTCAGATTCCAGAACTTTCTGCCACAGAAATGTGAGGAACATGTGCTTTTTTAGCCAAATTCTGAGGTTTGCAAAGGATTCTGGGTAACAGAACCTGGTCCGAGCCACACAAGTTACCCCATGTTGGATTCCCCCTAGGGTCTCTAGTTTTCAGAAATGCACAGGTTTGGTAGGTTTCCCTAGATGGCGGCTGAGCTACAGGCCAAAATCTACAGGTAGGCACTTTGCAAAAAACACCTCTGTTTTCCTTCAAAAATTTGGCTGTATCCACGTTGTGCTTTGGGGCGTTTCCTGTCGCAGCCGCTAGGCCTACCCACACCAACTGAGGTATTCTTTTTATCGGGAGGACATGGGGGAACGCTGGGTGGAAGGAAATTTGTGGCTCCTCTCAGATTCCAGAACTTTCTGCCACAGAAATGTGAGGAACATGTGCTTTTTTAGCCAAATTCTGAGGTTTGCAAAGGATTCTGGGTAACAGAACCTGGTCCGAGCCACACAAGTCACCCCATCCTGGATTCCCCTAGGTCTCTAGTTTTCAGAAATGTACAGGTTTGGTAGGATTCCCTAGGTGGCGGCTGAGCTACAGGCCAAAATCTACAGGTAGGCACTTTGCAAAAAAACACCTCTGTTTTCCTTCAAAAAATTTTGCTGTGTCCACGTAGCACTTTGGGGCGTTTCCTGTCGCGGGCGCTAGGCCTACCCACACAAGTGAGGTATCATTTGTATCGGGAGACCGTGGGGGAACGCTGGGTGGAAGGACATTTGTGGCTCTTCTCAGATTCCAGAACTTTCTGCCACAGAAATGTGAGGAACATGTGTTTTTTTAGCCAAATTTTGAGGTTTTGCGAAGGATTCTGGGTAACAGAACCTGGTCCGAGCCACACAAGTCACCCCATCTTGGATTCCCCTAGGTCTCTAGTTTTCAGAAATGCACAGGTTTGGTAGGTTTCCCTAGATGGCGGCTGAGCTACAGGCCAAATCTACAGGTAGGCACTTTGCAAAAAACACCTCTGTTTTCCTTCAAAAATTTGGCTGTGTCCACGTTGCACTTTGGGGGCGTTTCCTGTCGCGGGCGCTAGCCTACCCACACAAGTGAGGTTTAATTTTTATCGGGAGATGTGGGGGAACGCTGGGGTGGAAGGAAATTTGTTTCTCCTCTCAGATTCCAGAACTTTCTGCCACAGAAATGTGAGGAACATGTGTTTTTTTAACCAATTTTGAGGTTTGCAAAGGATTCTGGGTAACAGAACCTGGTCCGAGCCACACAAGTCACCCCATCTTGGATTCCCCTAGGTCTCTAGTTTTTCAGAAATGCACAGGTTTGGTAGGTTTCCCTAGGTGGCAGCTGAGCTACAGGCCAAAATCTACAGGTAGGCACTTTGCAAAAAAACACCTCTGTTTTCCTTCAAAAATTTGGCTGTGTCCACGTTGCGCTTTGGGGCGTTTCCTGTCCGCGGGCGCTAGGCCTACCCACACAAGTGAGGTATCATTTTTATCGGGAGACATGGGGGAATGCTGGGTGGAAGGAAATTTGTGGGCTCCTCTCAGATTCCAGAACTTTCTGCCACAGAAATGTGAGGAACATGTGCTTTTTTAGCCAAATTCTGAGGTTTGCAAAGGATTCTGGGTAACAGAACCTGGTCCGAGGCCACACAAGTCACCCCATCTTGGATTCCCCTAGGTCTCTAGTTTTCAGAAATGCACAGGTTTGGTAGGTTTCCCCTAGGGTGGCGGCTGAGCTACAGGCCGAAATCTACAGGTAGGCACTTTGCAAAAAACACCTCTGTTTTTCCTTCAAAAATTTGGCTGTGTCCATGTTGCACTTTGGGGCGTTTCCTGTCGCGGGCGCTAGGCCTACCCACACAAGTGAGGTATCATTTTTTATCGGGAGGACATGGGGGAACGCTGGGTGGAAGGAAATTTGTGGCTCCTCTCAGATTCCAGAACTTTCTGCCACAGAAATGTGAGGAACATGTGTTTTTTTTAGACAAATTTTAAGGTTTGCTATGGATTCTGGGTAACAGAACCTGGTCCGAGCCACACAAGTCACCCCATCTTGGATTCCCCTAGGTCTCTAGTTTTCAGAAATGCACAGGTTTGGTAGGTTTCCCTAGGTGGCAGCTGAGCTACAGGCCAAAATCTACAGGTAGGCACTTTGCAAAAAACACCTCTGTTTTCCTTAAAAAATTTGGCTGTGTCCACGTTGCGCTTTGGGGCGTTTCCTGTCCGCGGGCGCTAGGCCTACCCACACAAGTGAGGTATCATTTTTATCGGGAGACATGGGGGAACGCTGGGTGGAAGGAAATTTGTGGCTCCTCTCAGATTCCAGAACTTTCTGCCACAGAAATGTGAGGAACATGTGCTTTTTTAGCCAAATTCTGAGGTTTGCAAAGGATTCTGGGTAACAGAACCTGGTCCGAGCCACACAAGTCACCCCATCTTGGATTCCCCTAGGTCTCTAGTTTTCAGAAATGCACAGGTTTGGTAGGTTTCCCTAGATGGCGGCTGAGCTACAGGCCAAAATCTACAGGTAGGCACTTTGCAAAAAACACCTCTGATTTCTTCAAAAATTTGGCTGTGTCCACGTTGCGCTTTGGGGGCGTTTCCTGTCGCGGGTGCTAGGCCTACCCCACACAAGTGAGGTATCAATTTTATCGGGAGACATGGGGGGAACGCTGGGTGGAAGGAAATTTGTGGCTCCTCTCAGATTCCAGAACTTTCTGCCACAGAAATGTGAGGAACATGTGCTTTTTTAGCCAAATTCTGAGGTTTGCAAAGGATTCTGGGTAACAGAACCTGGTCCGAGCCACACAAGTCACCCCATCCTGGATTCCCCTAGGTCTCTAGTTTTCAGAAATGCACAGGTTTGGGTAGGTTTCCCTAGATGGCGGCTGAGCTACAGGCCAAAATCTACAGGTAGGCACTTTGCAAAAAACACCTCTGTTTTCCTTCAAAAATTTGGCTGAGTCCACGTTGCGCTTTGGGGCGTTTCCTGTTGCGGGCGCTAGGCCTACCCACACAAGTGAGGTATCAATTTTATCGGGAGACATGGGGGAACGCTGGGTGGAAGGAAATTTGTGGCTCCTCTCAGATTCCAGACTTTCTGCCACAGAAATGTGAGGAACATGTGCTTTT